>NW_026138066.1:22102500-23423138 GCF_025592945.1 Manacus candei | reverse complement strand
GGCCCTCTCCAGAAGGAACTGGCAGACGTGGCTGTCCGGCACAAAGAGAAGGCTGAGGCTCTCGATGTCTTCTGTGCTTCAGCCTTGGACAGCAAGCGCTCCAGCCACGCCGCCCAAGTGGAGAAAGGCAAAGGCAGGGACTGGCAGAAGAAGAGCCTAAGTCCCCTGCAGCAGAGGATCAGGTGGGAGAGCGTGTAAGGCACCTGAATGCGCACAAGGGACCCGCTGAGGTCCATCCCCAGGTCCTGAGGGAGCTGGCAGACGAAGTTGCTAGGCCACCTAGCCATGGTTTTGGAAAATGGTGGCAGTCAGGTGATGTCCTGGATGACTGAGCAAAGGGCAATGCGAGCCAAGAGACCAGCAGGACTGGCCCCACCATTGAGCCCTGGGCGACACCACTGGTGACCGGCCATCAGGTGGATGTCAGTCCGGTCACCGCCACCCCCTGGGAGCCACCGTCCCATCCCGCCAGGCAGGGCCAGCGGAACGCCCTGGGCAGAGCCCGGAGTGCCTCCCTGAAGAGAGAGGGCCGCTGTGCTGAGAGAGCTGTAGGTGAGGGCTTGACTTGCCAGCGCTCCAAAGACTGTCTGTCCCACGCCAGCAAGTCGTCCTCCCAGCAAGTGGCCCCCCTGACGGCCTGCAGTTGCCCCAAGTTCTTCTTTGGGCTTTGTCTAATTGGAAAAAGGCCTCTTCCTTCAAGTGCAGCTGCAGGTGCCCCCAGACTGCCCCCAGCAGCTCAGTCCGTGGAGGTGGATGTGGACGTGGCCGATGAAGAGTCCCAGGGCTCTGACCATGCCTCAGATGGGAGGGAGCCAGAGCTACTTGCTCCGCCACTACTCCAGCTTTGGGTGTGTTTTCTGGGCCTTGGCAGCGCTCTAAGAGGCTGGAGATGTCCCAGAGGCTCTGGTCCTCAGAGCGGGCCCCCCTCCTGGCTCTGTGGCAGGGGCAGGAGCGTCTGCGCTGCTGCCCCTGCCCCCTGCCCCCTGCGAGCTTCCAGCTGGCTGGGCGAGAGGCTGGGGGGGGCGGCAGGGGCTGCGCAGGGCAGCTGCCTGGCTCTCTGTCCCTGCTGCTGGGGCTGTTGCCAGCATGGCTGCGTCCATGCCTTGAGCCGGGTGCCGCTGTTCCCCCGGCCGCCGTCCCCGTCGCCGGATCACAGCTGCGATCCTGCTGAGGGTGGCACGTGCCGTGCACCGCAGCGTGTCCAGCACGGCGGGGCAGCAGCCTGTGGGGCGCTGCGGGGCAGCAGCCGTTGGCCCGGCTGTGCCTGGGACCCGCCGGGGCAGGAGATGTGCCGCGCGTGTCCCCGACCGCCTCTTGGGCCGCCTCTGCGCAGATGACGCAGGGACATTTGGGCCCTTCCTGGTCAGGAGGCTGAGGCTCCAGCAGCACCGGAATGAGGGAGGGCTTGACCCAGATGGTGTATATTTTGACGCCATCCCCTTTCTTCTCTGACGTCTCCTCCTCGTGGCTGTCTTCTTCCGGGGACAGCGGTGGGTCTGCCTTTTCTTGCCCTGGAGAGTCCCTGGAGACGTCCGGGAGCCCTGCCCACTGCCCACTGGGAGTTGACAGCTGGCTTGGCGAGGGGCTGGGGGGGGCAAGGCGTCCGGAGTCAGGGCCTGTGGCCTAATGTAAGGGCTGCTGCTGCCACGAACTGGGGCACGGGCTCTGGGTGTGGGCGCTTGAAGGCCCCAGGGCTCTGACCATGCCTCCCGTGGCATGGGCACGGGGAGCCTCTTTTCTCTCCTCCTCCCCCTTTGGTCTCCGCTGCGTTCTTCTTGGGGCAGCTCGAGGAGGCTGCAGATGTCTGAGAGCTCCTCGGAGCAGGCCCCATCCTTGGTCGGTGCCACTGGGAGGACGACCTCGGCTGCTTTCCCTGCCCACTGGCCACTGAGAGCTTCCAGGTCACTTGGCAAGGGGCTGAGGGCGCAGCGGTCTGGAAAGCCGTCTGGGGTGGGGGGTTTTGCCCTGGTGTAAGAGCTTGTGAGACTGAGCCCTGGGCCATGGCCTGTGGTTGCACCTGCTTGAGAGCTCCCGGGCTCTGCCCAGGCCTGGCGTGGGCGGGACACTGAGCTACATTCCTGCCCACTACTCCAGCTTTCCTCTGTGTTTTCATCCCCTGTTGACAGCTGGAGGAGGCTGGAGATATCCCAGAGACTCTCGTCCTCGGAGCAGGCCTCGTCCTGCCTCTCTGCCACTGGCAGCACTGCCCCCGCTGCTGCCCCGGCCCACTGCCCACTGAGGGCTTCCAGATGGCTTGGGAAGGGGCTGGGGGGACAGCAGGGGCTTTGCAGGGCAGAGTCCTGCCTCTCTGACCCTGCTGCTGCGGATGTTCCTGCTCTGGCTGCTTCCCTACCTTGTTCCACCTCCGTCTGTGGCTCCGGTTTCTGGCCACGTCGTCGCATCCCAACCGCGAGCCTGCTGCGGGCGGCGCGTGCCACGCGCTGCAGGGCGCCCAGCACAGCGCAGCTGCGGCGTCTGGGGCTGCGTGGGGCAGCTGCCTGGCTCTCTGCCCCTGCTGCTCTCACCTGCTCAGCCACGGCAGCAGCAGAAGAGGCGCTCTTCTCCTCTTCCTGCGCTGCTGCCTGCGTCTGCCAGTTGTCCACCTGCGGTGAGGAGGAGGAGGAGAAGGCGGTGTGGGATGGAGGCGATTGCCATGGCACATCAGACCCCTGCGTGCCCGCAAGCCCAGCCCTGGTGCCAAGGCAGCTCTCTGCTCCCCCATCCTTCACCTTGTGCTTCCTCTGCCAGCTCGACAGCCACTCGCGCGGCTGCAAGTTGATGAACTTCTTCATCTTCCAAATCTTTCGCGTCGGCTACTTCCTCTGCCGCTGAGGTCCCCGAGAGAGATGCTGCCTCCAGAGACAGATGCTCTCCTGGGAGAAAGAGGGTACTGCAGGGCTCTGCCCTCCTTAAATAGCCTCCCGGGCAGGGCGGGGCCCCGCGCTGTCACAATGGCCCGCGGGCCCAAGGAGGCCCCGCGTCACAAAGGGCCCGGCAACGCGCCGCCGCTGTCACAATGGGCCGTTTCCCGGTGCCCCGAGGACAGCAGCGCAGGGGGCACACAACTGGCCGCCGCTGGCTGCAACTAGTTGCAACCGGCTGTGCCCGGCACAAGGCTCCCCCGCTTTCCCCTCACAGACGCTCCAGACGGCCCCAGCCAACAGCTCCCGCACGGCCCCGCTGCCCGCGGCCTCCCCGCAGTTCAGCCCTGTCTGCATCCCGCAGCTGACGGGGACACCGCCCTGGGCAGCCAGCCGTGGCCGCGGGATGTCCCAGGCTCAGAGAGAGAAGTTACTTGTGGCAAGAATTGCCTTGCTAAGCTTTGGGGCTTGCCAACCAGCATGCCCTTCTGTGCAGAAGTTTCAATAAATCAAAGCTCTCGACCGTGTGTGTGCATCGGCCTCTTGCACCCAGCAGGAAAGACCCCGCTTTGGGACAACAGGGGGGTCCTGGGGACTTGCTGGGGCAGGACACGTGCTGTGCAGCTCAGCGTCTCTGCCCACACTGCTGGGGGAACTGGGCCCCTCCTGGCAAGCCCCCAGTGCGGGCCTTCAGCAACACCGCCGGCTACAAGGGCCCAACCCAGACAGCGTGCCCTTGGCTGGCTTTCCTGCTTTCCTGAGACAGCTCTTTCTCCTTGCTTCCTCCCCATGGCACACCGCTTGCTCTGGGATTTCTTGCCCTTGGCACAGCTCTAGGAGGCTGGAGATGTCCCAGAGCCACTGCCATCAGGCCCCATCCTGGCTCTGGGCCACTGGCAGCACTGCCTCCACTGCTGCCCCTGCCCACTGCCCACTGAGAGCTTTCAATGGCCTTGGCGACGGCCTGGAGGTCCAGCAGGAAAAGTCGGGCAGAGTGGGAGCCTTTGCCCTGATGGGAGGGTTTCTGCTGGGGAGAGCTGGGTCATGCACTGTGGGGCTGCACTCTGGAAGGTGCCAGGGCTCTGCCCATGCCTGGCGCTGGAAGGAAACTCAGCTCCCCTCCTGCCCAGTGCTCCAGCTTGCCTGTGGGTTTTCTTCCCCTTGGGACAGCTCTAGCAGCATGCAGATGGAAACAAAGTAACCAGAGGGTAGAACATCCTAGCTCTCACTCCTAGATCCAGGGCAGGTCCACCTAACAAGAATCCCCAGAGGGCAGAGCCACCAGCACCAAAGGGCCGCCTGCTGCTGCTTTGCTTTGCTCTGGCCTCCTGTGGCCACTGCCGCCCCTCAGGCAGCGCTTCCAGGGTGCCAGCCATTCTCAGACTGGCTTAGGGGCTGCGGGGGCTGTGCTGTGGGGCAGTGTTCCCGGGCTGCTTTTGGCTTCCAGTTGTTGCAGGCAGCAGCTCCAAGAGCCTCCCAAGGAGGCTCCAAGGGGCTGTATTGGGGCAGGGCATGCTTCCAGCGTCCTGCCATTCCACCTCTCCATTCGCCACACGGACACACTTGACTTGCTCTGAGCCAATACCAAGAGAAAAATGCAGCGTCTCCCAGCTGCCAGCCTGCTCAAGCTCACCCCTGCCCCGTGCTGCAGCGTGCCCAGCCCAGCGTGGCCGCGGCCTCTGGGGCGCTGCGGGGCAGCTGCCTGGCTCCCTGCCCCTGCTGCTCTCGCCTGCTGGCACAAGGCAAGAGACTCTTCCCTCCTTGCCCCCTCTGGTGCCTCGGCAGCCAGAGGCGTGCGCTGCTCCTCTGCCTCTGGAGCTCCTTGACTTCCTTAGGAGAAATGCAACTGAGCAAAACACCCAAACATCAGTGTGTTCTCGACACCGTTCTCATTCCAAATCCAAACGACAGCACTGGAGCAGCTCCTGAGAAGAAATGAACTCTACCCTAGCTAAAAGCAGGACCAAAGGGGAAATCACACCTGACAAATTTGGTGGCTTTCTGGGACGGGGCTACAGCCTTGCTGGCAACTAGTCCAAGGAGTTTTGAAATGGTCGTCCATTAGAGACGTCCCTCTCATTGCTAACAAAGCCAAGAGAACATAGCACATCACCTCTGCATTTATCCTCCACCACTGGCACACGTGGGACCCCGCTCTGAAGGGACCCGTCAGACGCTTGGACTGCATTTGCACCCAGCACCGGCAACTCTCCTTGGCAGAGATGGCAATCTTGGCCTCTGGGAAGCCCCCCGGCAGATAGTCCTGTTTCTCTTCCCTACCAGAACCCTGCAAGAGAAATTGGAAGAGGACTTTGGATTTCAGAAAGAAGAGGAAGCAGCTCCAAAGCATCTCAGGCTAGGCAGGCCCTTAAGTCAACTGTGGAAACCGCAGCATGAATTTGGTCTTCAGGTGAAAGGCAAACCAAGCTGGCCTTCGCATCAGCAGGCAACAGGGAGATGAAAAAGACCTAAAGCAGGGGCAGGTTAAAGCCATCCTCACAAGCCCAAGGGCTCAATCGCCCGCTCTTGACATAGAGAAGAAAAGAGCTTTTAGCAGACCTTGGGAAATGAGCGCTGGCGGCCAGCAAGTGTAGATCAGAGCCAGTGCAAGGACACGTGTCTCTCCAGGGAGCAGAATGGGAGCCCAGGTAAGAAACAGCTTGCTGCAATTACTTCAGCCAACCAGAGCAGCAAATCTGACTGCAGATGAGAGAGGGGATCTGAGGGATCTGGGATGCCAGCAGAAGCAGATCAAGGCCGTCCCTGAAGCAGCAAGTCAGGAACTGTCAGCCACAGCAACAGCCTTTTGGGTCAAACAGCTGACTGCTCTTGCACAGCAGCTTCTGTTCTTGCATGATGCTGGTTGTCACTTTCCTATTGCTTTGTAGAGAAGAAAGGTCCATCCTGCCAGAAGGTGCTCTGCTTGGGCCAAGAGGGTATGGCAGAAAGCCAAAGAGTCCTGAGCTTCTTTTAGGATCAAAAGAAAGAGTGTCATGCAACAGCCAATTGCTGGTCAGTGTTTTGAAAGGTAACTACTCCATCTGTAGGTGACTCCCAAAAGAGTTAAGAAAGAGTAAAAAGTAAGAAAGAAGAGAAGGTAAGAAAAGCCAAAAGGAGGGAGAAGAACTTGAGGGAAAGGGCATCACTTTAGTTTGCTGGGAGAAGAACTCCAATGAGCTTTCTCCTGACTTTCAAAGCAGCAGGCGCCCGGCCCTCTCCTCTGCGTTCCTCCTCGCCCTCTCTCCAGCACGCTGCCTCCCGTCTGACGACGACGACGACGTCTGCGCACAACAGGCAACGGGGGCTTGCCCAGCGGCTTCAGAGCAGGTAGATGGCCCAACAGCCTGCCGCCCCTTCCACTCAGCCCTCTCTGGCACCGCCGGCCGGGATCCCCCAACTCACAGGCCCAGCCCCGCATGGCCACTCTGCCCCAGCCCACGGCAGGACTTCCCCCTCTCGTCCCCGCACCCCTCCCGCCCCAGGCAGCGCCCTTCTCCTTCGCCCCACCCCACGCACGCTGGCCCCGGCAACTGAAGGGCTTGGGTCTTCAGGAGCTTCTTTTCCCCCCAAATCAAGGAGCGCTGCTTCTTGATCAAAGCAGTAGTTTTATTTCAAGAAAGGCCTCTCGATATTCTGTTGTCATTTAGCAGCGGCCCAGCCCCGCAAGACACGTCTTCCAAGAACTCCTCCTTCTAAAATGGAGGGCAGCAACACACCAGCCTCAGGAGATCCTGAAAAACAAACTTGCACTTCCAAGAAGGAAAGACCCACTCGCTGGCTGTTCCCCAGCTCTGCTTACAGACGTCCCTCTGCCGCCTTCAGCCTCCAGGACAGCTCTGTTGCACACACCCGCGCCAAGGGACACCGCTCAGCTGCCTAAGGAACAAGTCCTAGCCCAAGCCCGAAATATTATTCTCTTTCAAAACACAAGCTTCCTGACCCTTTTCTGTCAAAACCAATCTTTATTTTAAACTTCCTCGAGTCTACCTTAAGCACTAGGCTCTCCTAGGTCAGCGCCCATGCTAAAGCACCGCTGGTAATTTTTGTCATGAAGTGGGACTAGAAAGCATGAGGCGACCTTGAGCTTGTCCTTTGAAATTCAAGTGGAGAGCACTAGTAAGACCTAGCCCTACTTTATCCTATGGGACTTAACTGGTCTAATTCTTGCCTACCCCTACTTGAAGCTACAGAACTTAAGGGGACTTCTTCTCCTATTTGAGGGAATGGAAACAAGGACAGGTGGCCTGGGAGGATGGGGACAAGGGTAGGCAAGCTGGGGACAAGGGTAGGGCAGCTGGGGACAAGGGTGGGAAAGCCAAGGCCCAGCTCAACTTGAGTCTGGCCAGAGCTCTCCAGGAGAACAAGAAGGGCTTCTAAGGCTATCTTCCTAAAGACCACCTAGGGATAAGGTGGGCCCTCTCCAGAAGGAACTGGCAGACGTGGCTGTCCGGCACAAAGAGAAGGCTGAGGCTCTCGATGTCTTCTGTGCTTCAGCCTTGGACAGCAAGCGCTCCAGCCACGCCGCCCAAGTGGAGAAAGGCAAAGGCAGGGACTGGCAGAAGAAGAGCCTAAGTCCCCTGCAGCAGAGGATCAGGTGGGAGAGCGTGTAAGGCACCTGAATGCGCACAAGGGACCCGCTGAGGTCCATCCCCAGGTCCTGAGGGAGCTGGCAGACGAAGTTGCTAGGCCACTAGCCATGGTTTTGGAAAAATGGTGGCAGTCAGGTGATGTCCTGGATGACTGAGCAAAGGGCAATGCGAGCCAAGAGACCAGCAGGACTGGCCCCACCATTGAGCCCTGGGCGACACCACTGGTGACCGGCCATCAGGTGGATGTCAGTCCGGTCACCGCCACCCCCTGGGAGCCACCGTCCCATCCCGCCAGGCAGGGCCAGCGGAACGCCCTGGGCAGAGCCCGGAGTGCCTCCCTGAAGAGAGAGGGCCGCTGTGCTGAGAGAGCTGTAGGTGAGGGCTTGACTTGCCAGCGCTCCAAAGACTGTCTGTCCCACGCCAGCAAGTCGTCCTCCCAGCAAGTGGCCCCCCTGACGGCCTGCAGTTGCCCCAAGTTCTTCTTTGGGCTTTGTCTAATTGGAAAAAGGCCTCTTCCTTCAAGTGCAGCTGCAGGTGCCCCCAGACTGCCCCCAGCAGCTCAGTCCGTGGAGGTGGATGTGGACGTGGCCGATGAAGAGTCCCAGGGCTCTGACCATGCCTCAGATGGGAGGGAGCCAGAGCTACTTGCTCCGCCACTACTCCAGCTTTGGGGTGTGTTTTCTGGGCCTTGGCAGCGCTCTAAGAGGCTGGAGATGTCCCAGAGGCTCTGGTCCTCAGAGCAGGCCCCCTCCTGGCTCTGTGGCAGGGGCAGGAGCGTCTGCGCTGCTGCCCCTGCCCCCTGCCCCCTGCGAGCTTCCAGCTGGCTGGGCGAGAGGCTGGGGGGGCGGCAGGGGCTGCGCAGGGCAGCTGCCTGGCTCTCTGTCCCTGCTGCTGGGGCTGTTGCCAGCATGGCTGCGTCCATGCCTTGAGCCGGGTGCCGCTGTTCCCCCGGCCGCCGTCCCCGTCGCCGGATCACAGCTGCGATCCTGCTGAGGGTGGCACGTGCCGTGCGCTGCAGCGTGTCCAGCACGGCGGGGCAGCAGCCTGTGGGGCGCTGCGGGGCAGCAGCCGTTGGCCGGCTGTGCCTGGGACCCGCCGGGGCAGGAGATGTGCCGCGCGTGTCCCCGACCGCCTCTTGGGCCGCCTCTGCGCAGATGACGCAGGGACATTTGGGCCCTTCCTGGTCAGGAGGCTGAGGCTCCAGCAGCACCGGAATGAGGGAGGGCTTGACCCAGATGGTGTATATTTTGACGCCATCCCCTTTCTTCTCTGACGTCTCCTCCTCGTGGCTGTCTTCTTCCGGGGACAGCGGTGGGTCTGCCTTTTCTTGCCCTGGAGAGTCCCTGGAGACGTCCGGGAGCCCTGCCCACTGCCCACTGGGAGTTGACAGCTGGCTTGGCGAGGGGCTGGGGGGGCAGGCGTCCGGAGTCAGGGCCTGTGGCCTAATGTAAGGGCTGCTGCTGCCACGAACTGGGGCACGGGCTCTGGGTGTGGGCGCTTGAAGGCCCCAGGGCTCTGACCATGCCTCCCGTGGCATGGGCACGGGGAGCCTCTTTTCTCTCCTCCTCCCCCTTTGGTCTCCGCTGCGTTCTTCTTGGGGCAGCTCGAGGAGGCTGCAGATGTCTGAGAGCTCCTCGGAGCAGGCCCCATCCTTGGTCGGTGCCACTGGGAGGACGACCTCGGCTGCTTTCCCTGCCCACTGGCCACTGAGAGCTTCCAGGTCACTTGGCAAGGGGCTGAGGGCGCAGCGGTCTGGAAAGCCGTCTGGGGTGGGGGGTTTTGCCCTGGTGTAAGAGCTTGTGAGACTGAGCCCTGGGCCATGGCCTGTGGTTGCACCTGCTTGAGAGCTCCCGGGTTCTGCCCAGGCCTGGCGTGGGCGGGACACTGAGCTACATTCCTGCCCACTACTCCAGCTTTCCTCTGTGTTTTCATCCCCTGTTGACAGCTGGAGGAGGCTGGAGATATCCCAGAGACTCTCGTCCTCGGAGCAGGCCTCGTCCTGCCTCTCTGCCACTGGCAGCACTGCCCCCGCTGCTGCCCCGGCCCACTGCCCACTGAGGGCTTCCAGATGGCTTGGGAAGGGGCTGGGGGGACAGCAGGGGCTTTGCAGGGCAGAGTCCTGCCTCTCTGACCCTGCTGCTGCGGATGTTCCTGCTCTGGCTGCTTCCCTACCTTGTTCCACCTCCGTCTGTGGCTCCGGTTTCTGGCCACGTCGTCGCATCCCAACCGCGAGCCTGCTGCGGGCGGCGCGTGCCACGCGCTGCAGGGCGCCCAGCACAGCGCAGCTGCGGCGTCTGGGGCTGCGTGGGGCAGCTGCCTGGCTCTCTGCCCCTGCTGCTCTCACCTGCTCAGCCACGGCAGCAGCAGAAGAGGCGCTCTTCTCCTCTTCCTGCGCTGCTGCCTGCATCTGCCAGTTGTCCACCTGCGGTGAGGAGGAGGAGGAGAAGGCGGTGTGGGATGGAGGCGATTGCCATGGCACATCAGACCCCTGCGTGCCCGCAAGCCCAGCCCTGGTGCCAAGGCAGCTCTCTGCTCCCCCATCCTTCACCTTGTGCTTCCTCTGCCAGCTCGACAGCCACTCGCGCGGCTGCAAGTTGATGAACTTCTTCATCTTCCAAATCTTTCGCGTCGGCTACTTCCTCTGCCGCTGAGGTCCCCGAGAGAGATGCTGCCTCCAGAGACAGATGCTCTCCTGGGAGAAAGAGGGTACTGCAGGGCTCTGCCCTCCTTAAATAGCCTCCCGGGCAGGGCGGGGCCCCGCGCTGTCACAATGGCCCGCGGGCCCAAGGAGGCCCCGCGTCACAAAGGGCCCGGCAACGCGCCGCCGCTGTCACAATGGGCCGTTTCCCGGTGCCCCGAGGACAGCAGCGCAGGGGGCACACAACTGGCCGCCGCTGGCTGCAACTAGTTGCAACCGGCTGTGCCCGGCACAAGGCTCCCCCGCTTTCCCCTCACAGACGCTCCAGACGGCCCCAGCCAACAGCTCCCGCACGGCCCCGCTGCCCGCGGCCTCCCCGCAGTTCAGCCCTGTCTGCATCCCGCAGCTGACGGGGACACCGCCCTGGGCAGCCAGCCGTGGCCGCGGGATGTCCCAGGCTCAGAGAGAGAAGTTACTTGTGGCAAGAATTGCCTTGCTAAGCTTTGGGGCTTGCCAACCAGCATGCCCTTCTGTGCAGAAGTTTCAATAAATCAAAGCTCTCGACCGTGTGTGTGCATCGGCCTCTTGCACCCAGCAGGAAAGACCCCGCTTTGGGACAACAGGGGGGTCCTGGGGACTTGCTGGGGCAGGACACGTGCTGTGCAGCTCAGCGTCTCTGCCCACACTGCTGGGGGAACTGGGCCCCTCCTGGCAAGCCCCCAGTGCGGGCCTTCAGCAACACCGCCGGCTACAAGGGCCCAACCCAGACAGCGTGCCCTTGGCTGGCTTTCCTGCTTTCCTGAGACAGCTCTTTCTCCTTGCTTCCTCCCCATGGCACACCGCTTGCTCTGGGATTTCTTGCCCTTGGCACAGCTCTAGGAGGCTGGAGATGTCCCAGAGCCACTGCCATCAGGCCCCATCCTGGCTCTGGGCCACTGGCAGCACTGCCTCCACTGCTGCCCCTGCCCACTGCCCACTGAGAGCTTTCAATGGCCTTGGCGACGGCCTGGAGGTCCAGCAGGAAAAGTCGGGCAGAGTGGGAGCCTTTGCCCTGATGGGAGGGTTTCTGCTGGGGAGAGCTGGGTCATGCACTGTGGGGCTGCACTCTGGAAGGTGCCAGGGCTCTGCCCATGCCTGGCGCTGGAAGGAAACTCAGCTCCCCTCCTGCCCAGTGCTCCAGCTTGCCTGTGGGTTTTCTTCCCCTTGGGACAGCTCTAGCAGCATGCAGATGGAAACAAAGTAACCAGAGGGTAGAACATCCTAGCTCTCACTCCTAGATCCAGGGCAGGTCCACCTAACAAGAATCCCCAGAGGGCAGAGCCACCAGCACCAAAGGGCCGCCTGCTGCTGCTTTGCTTTGCTCTGGCCTCCTGTGGCCACTGCCGCCCCTCAGGCAGCGCTTCCAGGGTGCCAGCCATTCTCAGACTGGCTTAGGGGCTGCGGGGGCTGTGCTGTGGGGCAGTGTTCCCGGGCTGCTTTTGGCTTCCAGTTGTTGCAGGCAGCAGCTCCAAGAGCCTCCCAAGGAGGCTCCAAGGGGCTGTATTGGGGCAGGGCATGCTTCCAGCGTCCTGCCATTCCACCTCTCCATTCGCCACACGGACACACTTGACTTGCTCTGAGCCAATACCAAGAGAAAAATGCAGCGTCTCCCAGCTGCCAGCCTGCTCAAGCTCACCCCTGCCCCGTGCTGCAGCGTGCCCAGCCCAGCGTGGCCGCGGCCTCTGGGGCGCTGCGGGGCAGCTGCCTGGCTCCCTGCCCCTGCTGCTCTCGCCTGCTGGCACAAGGCAAGAGACTCTTCCCTCCTTGCCCCCTCTGGTGCCTCGGCAGCCAGAGGCGTGCGCTGCTCCTCTGCCTCTGGAGCTCCTTGACTTCCTTAGGAGAAATGCAACTGAGCAAAACACCCAAACATCAGTGTGTTCTCGACACCGTTCTCATTCCAAATCCAAACGACAGCACTGGAGCAGCTCCTGAGAAGAAATGAACTCTACCCTAGCTAAAAGCAGGACCAAAGGGGAAATCACACCTGACAAATTTGGTGGCTTTCTGGGACGGGGCTACAGCCTTGCTGGCAACTAGTCCAAGGAGTTTTGAAATGGTCGTCCATTAGAGACGTCCCTCTCATTGCTAACAAAGCCAAGAGAACATAGCACATCACCTCTGCATTTATCCTCCACCACTGGCACACGTGGGACCCCGCTCTGAAGGGACCCGTCAGACGCTTGGACTGCATTTGCACCCAGCACCGGCAACTCTCCTTGGCAGAGATGGCAATCTTGGCCTCTGGGAAGCCCCCCGGCAGATAGTCCTGTTTCTCTTCCCTACCAGAACCCTGCAAGAGAAATTGGAAGAGGACTTTGGATTTCAGAAAGAAGAGGAAGCAGCTCCAAAGCATCTCAGGCTAGGCAGGCCCTTAAGTCAACTGTGGAAACCGCAGCATGAATTTGGTCTTCAGGTGAAAGGCAAACCAAGCTGGCCTTCGCATCAGCAGGCAACAGGGAGATGAAAAAGACCTAAAGCAGGGGCAGGTTAAAGCCATCCTCACAAGCCCAAGGGCTCAATCGCCCGCTCTTGACATAGAGAAGAAAAGAGCTTTTAGCAGACCTTGGGAAATGAGCGCTGGCGGCCAGCAAGTGTAGATCAGAGCCAGTGCAAGGACACGTGTCTCTCCAGGGAGCAGAATGGGAGCCCAGGTAAGAAACAGCTTGCTGCAATTACTTCAGCCAACCAGAGCAGCAAATCTGACTGCAGATGAGAGAGGGGATCTGAGGGATCTGGGATGCCAGCAGAAGCAGATCAAGGCCGTCCCTGAAGCAGCAAGTCAGGAACTGTCAGCCACAGCAACAGCCTTTTGGGTCAAACAGCTGACTGCTCTTGCACAGCAGCTTCTGTTCTTGCATGATGCTGGTTGTCACTTTCCTATTGCTTTGTAGAGAAGAAAGGTCCATCCTGCCAGAAGGTGCTCTGCTTGGGCCAAGAGGGTATGGCAGAAAGCCAAAGAGTCCTGAGCTTCTTTTAGGATCAAAAGAAAGAGTGTCATGCAACAGCCAATTGCTGGTCAGTGTTTTGAAAGGTAACTACTCCATCTGTAGGTGACTCCCAAAAGAGTTAAGAAAGAGTAAAAAGTAAGAAAGAAGAGAAGGTAAGAAAAGCCAAAAGGAGGGAGAAGAACTTGAGGGAAAGGGCATCACTTTAGTTTGCTGGGAGAAGAACTCCAATGAGCTTTCTCCTGACTTTCAAAGCAGCAGGCGCCCGGCCCTCTCCTCTGCGTTCCTCCTCGCCCTCTCTCCAGCACGCTGCCTCCCGTCTGACGACGACGACGACGTCTGCGCACAACAGGCAACGGGGGCTTGCCCAGCGGCTTCAGAGCAGGTAGATGGCCCAACAGCCTGCCGCCCCTTCCACTCAGCCCTCTCTGGCACCGCCGGCCGGGATCCCCCAACTCACAGGCCCAGCCCCGCATGGCCACTCTGCCCCAGCCCACGGCAGGACTTCCCCCTCTCGTCCCCGCACCCCTCCCGCCCCAGGCAGCGCCCTTCTCCTTCGCCCCACCCCACGCACGCTGGCCCCGGCAACTGAAGGGCTTGGGTCTTCAGGAGCTTCTTTTCCCCCCAAATCAAGGAGCGCTGCTTCTTGATCAAAGCAGTAGTTTTATTTCAAGAAAGGCCTCTCGATATTCTGTTGTCATTTAGCAGCGGCCCAGCCCCGCAAGACACGTCTTCCAAGAACTCCTCCTTCTAAAATGGAGGGCAGCAACACACCAGCCTCAGGAGATCCTGAAAAACAAACTTGCACTTCCAAGAAGGAAAGACCCACTCGCTGGCTGTTCCCCAGCTCTGCTTACAGACGTCCCTCTGCCGCCTTCAGCCTCCAGGACAGCTCTGTTGCACACACCCGCGCCAAGGGACACCGCTCAGCTGCCTAAGGAACAAGTCCTAGCCCAAGCCCGAAATATTATTCTCTTTCAAAACACAAGCTTCCTGACCCTTTTCTGTCAAAACCAATCTTTATTTTAAACTTCCTCGAGTCTACCTTAAGCACTAGGCTCTCCTAGGTCAGCGCCCATGCTAAAGCACCGCTGGTAATTTTTGTCATGAAGTGGGACTAGAAAGCATGAGGCGACCTTGAGCTTGTCCTTTGAAATTCAAGTGGAGAGCACTAGTAAGACCTAGCCCTACTTTATCCTATGGGACTTAACTGGTCTAATTCTTGCCTACCCCTACTTGAAGCTACAGAACTTAAGGGGACTTCTTCTCCTATTTGAGGGAATGGAAACAAGGACAGGTGGCCTGGGAGGATGGGGACAAGGGTAGGCAAGCTGGGGACAAGGGTAGGGCAGCTGGGGACAAGGGTGGGAAAGCCAAGGCCCAGCTCAACTTGAGTCTGGCCAGAGCTCTCCAGGAGAACAAGAAGGGCTTCTAAGGCTATCTTCCTAAAGACCACCTAGGGATAAGGTGGGCCCTCTCCAGAAGGAACTGGCAGACGTGGCTGTCCGGCACAAAGAGAAGGCTGAGGCTCTCGATGTCTTCTGTGCTTCAGCCTTGGACAGCAAGCGCTCCAGCCACGCCGCCCAAGTGGAGAAAGGCAAAGGCAGGGACTGGCAGAAGAAGAGCCTAAGTCCCCTGCAGCAGAGGATCAGGTGGGAGAGCGTGTAAGGCACCTGAATGCGCACAAGGGACCCGCTGAGGTCCATCCCCAGGTCCTGAGGGAGCTGGCAGACGAAGTTGCTAGGCCACTAGCCATGGTTTTGGAAAAATGGTGGCAGTCAGGTGATGTCCTGGATGACTGAGCAAAGGGCAATGCGAGCCAAGAGACCAGCAGGACTGGCCCCACCATTGAGCCCTGGGCGACACCACTGGTGACCGGCCATCAGGTGGATGTCAGTCCGGTCACCGCCACCCCCTGGGAGCCACCGTCCCATCCCGCCAGGCAGGGCCAGCGGAACGCCCTGGGCAGAGCCCGGAGTGCCTCCCTGAAGAGAGAGGGCCGCTGTGCTGAGAGAGCTGTAGGTGAGGGCTTGACTTGCCAGCGCTCCAAAGACTGTCTGTCCCACGCCAGCAAGTCGTCCTCCCAGCAAGTGGCCCCCCTGACGGCCTGCAGTTGCCCCAAGTTCTTCTTTGGGCTTTGTCTAATTGGAAAAAGGCCTCTTCCTTCAAGTGCAGCTGCAGGTGCCCCCAGACTGCCCCCAGCAGCTCAGTCCGTGGAGGTGGATGTGGACGTGGCCGATGAAGAGTCCCAGGGCTCTGACCATGCCTCAGATGGGAGGGAGCCAGAGCTACTTGCTCCGCCACTACTCCAGCTTTGGGGTGTGTTTTCTGGGCCTTGGCAGCGCTCTAAGAGGCTGGAGATGTCCCAGAGGCTCTGGTCCTCAGAGCAGGCCCCCTCCTGGCTCTGTGGCAGGGGCAGGAGCGTCTGCGCTGCTGCCCCTGCCCCCTGCCCCCTGCGAGCTTCCAGCTGGCTGGGCGAGAGGCTGGGGGGGCGGCAGGGGCTGCGCAGGGCAGCTGCCTGGCTCTCTGCCCCTGCTGCTGGGGCTGTTGCCAGCATGGCTGCGTCCATGCCTTGAGCCGGGTGCCGCTGTTCCCCCGACCGCCGTCCCCGTCGCCGGATCACAGCTGCGATCCTGCTGAGGGTGGCACGTGCCGTGCGCTGCAGCGTGTCCAGCACGGCGGGGCAGCAGCCTGTGGGGCGCTGCGGGGCAGCAGCCGTTGGCCGGCTGTGCCTGGGACCCGCCGGGGCAGGAGATGTGCCGCGCGTGTCCCCGACCGCCTCTTGGGCCGCCTCTGCGCAGATGACGCAGGGACATTTGGGCCCTTCCTGGTCAGGAGGCTGAGGCTCCAGCAGCACCGGAATGAGGGAGGGCTTGACCCAGATGGTGTATATTTTGACGCCATCCCCTTTCTTCTCTGACGTCTCCTCCTCGTGGCTGTCTTCTTCCGGGGACAGCGGTGGGTCTGCCTTTTCTTGCCCTGGAGAGTCCCTGGAGACGTCCGGGAGCCCTGCCCACTGCCCACTGGGAGTTGACAGCTGGCTTGGCGAGGGGCTGGGGGGGCAGGCGTCCGGAGTCAGGGCCTGTGGCCTAATGTAAGGGCTGCTGCTGCCACGAACTGGGGCACGGGCTCTGGGTGTGGGCGCTTGAAGGCCCCAGGGCTCTGACCATGCCTCCCGTGGCATGGGCACGGGGAGCCTCTTTTCTCTCCTCCTCCCCCTTTGGTCTCCGCTGCGTTCTTCTTGGGGCAGCTCGAGGAGGCTGCAGATGTCTGAGAGCTCCTCGGAGCAGGCCCCATCCTTGGTCGGTGCCACTGGGAGGACGACCTCGGCTGCTTTCCCTGCCCACTGGCCACTGAGAGCTTCCAGGTCACTTGGCAAGGGGCTGAGGGCGCAGCGGTCTGGAAAGCCGTCTGGGGTGGGGGGTTTTGCCCTGGTGTAAGAGCTTGTGAGACTGAGCCCTGGGCCATGGCCTGTGGTTGCACCTGCTTGAGAGCTCCCGGGCTCTGCCCAGGCCTGGCGTGGGCGGGACACTGAGCTACATTCCTGCCCACTACTCCAGCTTTCCTCTGTGTTTTCATCCCCTGTTGACAGCTGGAGGAGGCTGGAGATATCCCAGAGACTCTCGTCCTCGGAGCAGGCCTCGTCCTGCCTCTCTGCCACTGGCAGCACTGCCCCCGCTGCTGCCCCGGCCCACTGCCCACTGAGGGCTTCCAGATGGCTTGGGAAGGGGCTGGGGGGACAGCAGGGGCTTTGCAGGGCAGAGTCCTGCCTCTCTGACCCTGCTGCTGCGGATGTTCCTGCTCTGGCTGCTTCCCTACCTTGTTCCACCTCCGTCTGTGGCTCCGGTTTCTGGCCACGTCGCCGCATCCCAACCGCGAGCCTGCTGCGGGCGGCGCGTGCCACGCGCTGCAGGGCGCCCAGCACAGCGCAGCTGCGGCGTCTGGGGCTGCGTGGGGCAGCTGCCTGGCTCTCTGCCCCTGCTGCTCTCACCTGCTCAGCCACGGCAGCAGCAGAAGAGGCGCTCTTCTCCTCTTCCTGCGCTGCTGCCTGCATCTGCCAGTTGTCCACCTGCGGTGAGGAGGAGGAGGAGAAGGCGGTGTGGGATGGAGGCGATTGCCATGGCACATCAGACCCCTGCGTGCCCGCAAGCCCAGCCCTGGTGCCAAGGCAGCTCTCTGCTCCCCCATCCTTCACCTTGTGCTTCCTCTGCCAGCTCGACAGCCACTCGCGCGGCTGCAAGTTGATGAACTTCTTCATCTTCCAAATCTTTCGCGTCGGCTACTTCCTCTGCCGCTGAGGTCCCCGAGAGAGATGCTGCCTCCAGAGACAGATGCTCTCCTGGGAGAAAGAGGGTACTGCAGGGCTCTGCCCTCCTTAAATAGCCTCCCGGGCAGGGCGGGGCCCCGCGCTGTCACAATGGCCCGCGGGCCCAAGGAGGCCCCGCGTCACAAAGGGCCCGGCAACGCGCCGCCGCTGTCACAATGGGCCGTTTCCCGGCGCCCCGAGGACAGCAGCGCAGGGGGCACACAACTGGCCGCCGCTGGCTGCAACTAGTTGCAACCGGCTGTGCCCGGCACAAGGCTCCCCCGCTTTCCCCTCACAGACGCTCCAGACGGCCCCAGCCAACAGCTCCCGCACGGCCCCGCTGCCCGCGGCCTCCCCGCAGTTCAGCCCTGTCTGCATCCCGCAGCTGACGGGGACACCGCCCTGGGCAGCCAGCCGTGGCTGCGGGATGTCCCAGGCTCAGAGAGAGAAGTTACTTGTGGCAAGAATTGCCTTGCTAAGCTTTGGGGCTTGCCAACCAGCATGCCCTTCTGTGCAGAAGTTTCAATAAATCAAAGCTCTCGACCGTGTGTGTGCATCGGCCTCTTGCACCCAGCAGGAAAGACCCCGCTTTGGGACAACAGGGGGGTCCTGGGGACTTGCTGGGGCAGGACACGTGCTGTGCAGCTCAGCGTCTCTGCCCACACTGCTGGGGGAACTGGGCCCCTCCTGGCAAGCCCCCAGTGCGGGCCTTCAGCAACACCGCCGGCTACAAGGGCCCAACCCAGACAGCGTGCCCTTGGCTGGCTTTCCTGCTTTCCTGAGACAGCTCTTTCTCCTTGCTTCCTCCCCATGGCACACCGCTTGCTCTGGGATTTCTTGCCCTTGGCACAGCTCTAGGAGGCTGGAGATGTCCCAGAGCCACTGCCATCAGGCCCCATCCTGGCTCTGGGCCACTGGCAGCACTGCCTCCACTGCTGCCCCTGCCCACTGCCCACTGAGAGCTTTCAATGGCCTTGGCGACGGCCTGGAGGTCCAGCAGGAAAAGTCGGGCAGAGTGGGAGCCTTTGCCCTGATGGGAGGGTTTCTGCTGGGGAGAGCTGGGTCATGCACTGTGGGGCTGCACTCTGGAAGGTGCCAGGGCTCTGCCCATGCCTGGCGCTGGAAGGAAACTCAGCTGCCCTCCTGCCCAGTGCTCCAACTTGCCTGTGGGTTTTGTTCCCCTTGGGACAGCTCTAGCAGCATGCAGATGGAAACAAAGTAACCAGAGGGTAGAACATCCTAGCTCTCACTCCTAGATCCAGGGCAGGTCCACCTAACAGGAATCCCCAGAGGGCAGAGCCACCAGCACCAAAGGGCCGCCTGCTGCTGCTTTGCTTTGCTCTGGCCTCCTGTGGCCACTGCCGCCCCTCAGGCAGCGCTTCCAGGGTGCCAGCCATTCTCAGACTGGCTTAGGGGCTGCGGGGGCTGTGCTGTGGGGCAGTGCTCCAGGGCTGCTTTTGGCTTCCAGTTGTTGCAGGCAGCAGCTCCAAGAGCCTCCCAAGGAGGCTCCAAGGGGCTGTATTGGGGCAGGGCATGCTTCCAGCGTCCTGCCATTCCACCTCTCCATTCGCCACACGGACACACTTGACTTGCTCTGAGCCAATACCAAGAGAAGAATGCAGCGTCTCCCAGCTGCCAGCCTGCTCAAGCTCACCCCTGCCCCGTGCTGCAGCGTGCCCAGCCCAGCGTGGCCGCGGCCTCTGGGGCGCTGCGGGGCAGCTGCCTGGCTCCCTGCCCCTGCTGCTCTCGCCTGCTGGCACAAGGCAAGAGACTCTTCCCTCCTTGCCCCCTCTGGTGCCTCGGCAGCCAGAGGCGTGCGCTGCTCCTCTGCCTCTGGAGCTCCTTGACTTCCTTAGGAGAAACGCAACTGAGCAAAACACCCAAACATCAGTGTGTTCTCGACACCGTTCTCATTCCAAATCCAAACGACAGCACTGGAGCAGCTCCTGAGAAGAAATGAACTCTACCCTAGCTAAAAGCAGGACCAAAGGGGAAATCACACCTGACAAATTTGGTGGCTTTCTGGGACGGGGCTACAGCCTTGCTGGCAACTAGTCCAAGGAGTTTTGAAATGGTCTTGGAGATGTCCATCTCATTGCTAACAAAAGTGCTACTCGAGAAAGGTCTTGCTGCCTATGGAGTGCCCAGTCTGGTCCACCAACTCCACCAGAAATCCAAAGGTTCCAGGCTTTCTTTGCTGGGGAGAAGGGTTGTTGTTGTGTTTTTTCAGCCCTGTGCTGAAATTGCCAGTCCAACTCCCAAAATTCTGTATGGACCAAGATTCCTCCCAGACAAAAGGTGCCAGGACAGGAAGCTCTATTTGTCCTTGGAGTGGCAAGTGTGGCCCCCACAGCCCATGAGATACAGAGGGTCAAGTTTTTCTTTCCTGGGTGAAAATTCAGTTGTTCACTTGCAGGAGCCCTGTGCAGAAATTGGCAATTCGACTCCCAGAATTTAATACAGATGAAGATTCCTGCCAGACAAAAGGTGCCAGCACAGGAAGCTCTATGTGTCCATGCAGTGCCAGGGGTGGCCCACACACTGCATGTGAGAGACGGAGGGTCAGGCCTTTCTTTCCTGCATGGAACGGCAGTCCTTTGCTTACAGGAGCCCTGCACAGAAATTGGCAGTCCGACTCCCAGAATTCAATACAGATGAAGATTCCTCCCACACACAAAAGGTGCCCGCACAGAAAGCTTTATGTGTCCATGGAGGGCCAAGAGTGGCCCACCAACTGCACTTGAGATACGGAGGGTAAGGGCTTTCTTTCCTGGGTGGAATGGCAGTCATTTGCTTACAGGATCCCCATGCAGAAGTTGGCCATCCAACTCCCAAGGAGGCTTGGTATTCCTCTGGCACAGAAGAGCAACTTTTGCCTTAGTGAGCCTGGGAAGTGTGTGGTAGTGCTTGCAGCTGGGAAGGAAGATGGAGAGCACTTGCAGTGGGACATCAGTTTAAAATCTCTCTGGGAAAGAGGAGTGTCACATGCTTGTGGGGTGAGTAGAAGGTTCTGAAGACAAGGGGTAACAGCTGAGCAAGTTTTTTGTCCCAGCACATTTTTCTTGGTGCACAGTATGGAGCAGGCTTCTTGCACCAAAATATGTGTAAGGACAGAAACAGTATCATGGACTGGTTATTTAAAAGGAGGCTGGTGCCTTGTACTTTTCTTTCTCATCTCTTTGAACTTGCCTATTCTGTCTCTCTTGTACTGTGCCTTTAACTGGGAAGTGTTCATCTTCAGTTTGCAGGGAAAAACGTGCCGGGAGAATTCTTGTTCATACTCCTGCTCAGAATATTCTATCTCACCTCTAACTACTGTCACGCACTTGCCATCTCCCAGTGCCTAAGGAGGCTTGCTGTAGCACTGTCACGGACGAGTGTGAGAGGGATAAACATTTTGGTCTCAGTGAGCCTGGGAAGTTTGCGATGGTACTTGCAGCTGAGACGGAAGCTGCAGAGCACTTGCAGTGGGACTGTAGTTTACAAGCTCTCTGTGGAAGAGGACTATCACTTCTGGTGAGAGTACCAGGTTCTGAAGAGAAGGGTCAAGGGATGAGCAGTTTTTTTCCCAGCTCATGTCTTTGGACCACTCTAATGTGGTCTGAATTTCAAGTTATTAATTCTAAGGGGGGAGGGCAGTAAAACTTTCTATGCTGTTACATTTTCATATTCAAGTTCTACATGTAAACACTTCCATTTAGCTTTAGACCCTGTGTGATTTAATGTGAGGTCATTGTTGAGGAGAAACGTGCGTTGCAGCAGTTTTTGCAGCTCTGGGATTTTGTTCTTTGGCCATTCATATTGGAGCAGCTGAGGCATGTTTTAAGGTTTTAAGTTAAACTCTGCAAGAATGAAAAGATAAGAAGGAAACTGTGTAGCTGCACTGTGTTTTTTGTTGCAGAAATGCTGCCATGGCAAAAAATTACCTGGCTACTTCTTCTGTTATGCCACTCGTTTTTATTGGTAGTTACATCAGTCCATTTTTCTCTGCATAACTGAAGGTAAATGGTTGTACATATAGCTTAGTAGCAAAGCGCAGAGAACCACAGTGTGACCACAGTTTACTGGCTGCAAGTGGAAAGCGACTCGATAGGGATGTGTATAAGAGGTTTCAAACATAAAGTGCAAGGTCAGAGCATGTTTGTTTATCCTGTCACATTCATCTGTGTGAGCTGTAGCTGGAAAACTTCCAGTTTGGACTCAGACTGCAAGAGTGTGGTGGTACGAGAAGATAAGTGTAGAGCAGTGGTACATATGTTTGGTGCAGTTTATCAGCAGCAGGGGAAGGTTAATGCCAACCCTGTGGTTTTGTTCTGGTACCTTTTTTTTAATAGGAGCATAAGAACATTTTAAGGGTTGAAACTCAGATCTGACAGTGAAAAAATGTGACAGTTCCTACAGCTGAGAAGGAAGGTACAAAGCCCCAGTGTGTGGTGTTTACATGGAAGG
This sequence comes from Manacus candei, assembly GCF_025592945.1. Lineage (NCBI taxonomy): Eukaryota > Metazoa > Chordata > Aves > Passeriformes > Pipridae > Manacus > Manacus candei. Next base: position 23,401,311 of record NW_026138066.1, on the reverse strand, counting down.
CTGCGAGGCAAAGGGGAGATTCAGCAACTGTGTTCTGTGTTAGAAGTGTATCAGACTCTGCAAGACTGAAAGTGCTTCACAATAGATATAGTTGAGTAAGAAAGCACAGAGCTCCATGGAGTGACTGTAGTTCATAGGCTGCAAGGGGAAAGGAACTGCCACTTGATCGTGGAGTTTCCAGTCTTGTATCAAGGTCTGAGCAAGTCTTTTACTGTGGAACATTCATCTATGCGGGAGGTAGCCAGACAGTTTTTGGTTTAGATTCAGGCTGCAAGAGTGACAGAATGGGTTACACTGAAGAGCTGAGAAAGAAAGTACAAGGCCCCAGCATGTTTCCACAGTTTGCTACTCTGTTTCTCTCCTAACACATTTTTCTGTGTGAGAAGCACATGGGGATTTCATACTTGGCAAGACTGAGAAGGGCCTGATGCTCCATAAGCCCCTCAGAGAGAAATGTGTTGGGACAAAAAGCTTGCTCGCACATGACCCCTTCTGTTCAGAACCTTGTATTTGCACCACGATCAAGTGACAGTCCTCTCCTTTACAGTCTGTAATCTGCAGTCCTACTGCAAGTGCTCTCCACCTTCCTTCTCAGCTCTAAGGACCATCACACTCTTTCAGCCTCACTTTTCAGCGTTCATGTGTGATTGTAGTTAGAGCTGAGGTGGAAGGTGCAGAGCAGGAATCCGAACAGGCTTTTCTCCCGCACATTTCTCGGTGCAAACTGGAGCCGGAAACTTTTCAGTTTAGGTGCAGACTGCAAGAGTAGTCCCTGGTAGTGAATGACAGTACTTTCCAAAGGAAAGGAAACACCTAGTCCTACTGTTGGTACTGCAAGTGATCGTCTGCCCAGCAGAGGCCAGCAAGACCTTTCTGATGGAGTGCTCAGGGAATGAAAGGGACAGCAACTGCTATTTTTACCTGGCACCTTTTGTTTTGGAGCAACTTCTAAACATAATCACTTTTGGAGGTCAGAGGTGGCCTTCTGAAATGTTTGGAAGTACATGCTTTTGCTGTATGCTGGCTTAAAGTGATTTAAGGCCTTACACGCAATCTATGATTAATTAAAACAACTAACCGAGAGGTTAATTAGGATCATTAAAAATGTCATACCAGCAGGGCCACACCCATAGAATATCTCAAACGGAGTTTATGACTTCCTTCTGAGGTTTCACTGAAGCTTAGGGAGACATTAATGGTTTTACACCGTGTGTTGGATAGCAGTGCATCGGGACATACTGAGCTGGCTGTCACTCTGAAAATAATTTCCTCGTGCTTGAGTTCCACTTCTTTTGTTGGTTTGTGTGGGGGATTTTTTTGTTGTGGAACAGAAAATCTTTTGTATATTAAGAGTATTGCTTTACACTTGGAGACAAACATGAAACCAGTGCAACCAATACGTGTACAGTTCACCCTGCTTCATTCTGGTGGTTGCCGTATGAGGAATGCAAGTAGAAATTCAACATGAACTATAGAAAAACTTGTCTCTGTTATGAATTATTTAAAGAAAATTCTTGTAATTTGATCATTAGGTTGACTGTTTTGGACATGAAAGGTTTCTGCTTCTCATTTGAGTTGTAATCTGAATCCACCACAGTGTTTGAAGTTACTTGTTTTACTTATGCGTTATATTGAATTTACAGTAAGGTGATTAATTTAAATCAGGTTTTATATTTTCTGCCTACACATATAAGAAAAAAGAGCACAAAAGTCTACTTAAAATAATAATAAGTGATGTCTTGATGTATACTCGCTGAAGCTTAGATGTTAAACAACAGCTAAAATGTTTCAATTACCTCATAAACACAAACAGAAACTGCAAGTGTTCAGGGCCATAGAAAATAACCTATTTATTTCCTTCATTATGCAAGCTTCAGTCAAAAAATAAACTAGATCTTTTATTTGATTAAAATTGTGTCCTTCACGGATTTAAATAATGTCCTTCAAATTTACTGTGATTTATCATAAGATTATATAATTACAGGATTTAATAAATAAAGGACCAGTTGGCTGAGAGATCTCTGTAGATAATGCCACTTTTCAGACATTAGTTTGGAGTTTTCTTTCACCTGTTGAACTAAGATTACACCTGGATATTAAAAAATATTTTTAGTTCAAAAAGAAGCCCTATACAAGAAGAAAAAAAAAATTAATTTTGTTTCCAGAAGTGAATTCAAGATTCCCTATTTAGAATACATGTTTTTAAAAGAAATTTGGTTCTTTTTAATGTGGAAAATGACCTACTGATTGTCCTGTAAGCAATATCTAATGAATAGTTTCAGAAAACTCCCTAAGTCTCACACCGATACCTAACAAGAAATTTTCCACTCTCATTTTCTGTACCAGGTATCAGTTTGGCAAACTGCATTTTTTCAAAACACTTCCAAACATACCTGGAAATAGAAACCTGTAATGAAAATACTGGAAAACCTTATACTGTTTTGGTAGAACTCGGGTGCTGTAATCACATCTAAAGCACATTAAATATGTGACATTTGTAATTCCTCACGCAGGAAGTGCACCATGGTAACATGTGTGACAGTTGTGTCTTGCCATTTTTTCCTGGCTGGTGGGTAAATAGAGGGCTTCATCTCTTTATTATCCTCAGCTGCTCCTTAAATTATATGCCTGTCCACTGTATAATGCCATGAAAACTTTGTTGGTGGAAAATGAGTTGTAAACAGCATTATGTCATTAAGAATTCATTAATACTATGGCCGTTAATGCTGAATAACTTCTTTATTAATGGATGGCTGCCTGCTATTTGTATCTTCTGTCAGATACAGTCTTTAATACAGGTCAAATACATTACTACTGTTTTTGAAGTGTGCTGAAGTTCTATATTTGTTCTTACTGTTTCTTACAGAAAATATAGAATCAAACTTGGCACTGGCCTTAAAAAATGAGAGGTTTTCAGAACACTGTATTTTTCATGGATGAAAATGAAACAGAAAAAGAGAGTCATTGATCATGCACTGAATATGAAGTTATGAACTCTGAGAGGCAAGTTGCAAACAGGATAACCTAATGTAAATATTAGCAGCTTTAGCTACATCATTTTTCAGCGTAACTGCCACATGTGTAGTGTATGGGTTTATTGAGAACTGTGGTGCCAAGCATCAAATCAGACTGTCATGCGAGTAGGTTACTATGTTGCTTTTGTTTCTCGAGCAATAGTTCCATCAGGTTTGTTTTTCATGAAACTGAATGTGTCACAAAAGTTGCTGAGTGAACTACAGAATTGCACGTGTTTTTGTACCTACTCTATTTTTACGACTTTTTAAAATTGTCCTTGTAATGGTTTCAAATGGCTTTATTGCTGTTGCTTGCTTCTGCTTTATATCAGTGTTGTTGAATGTTTTACAAATGTGTGTTTCTGAACAGACTGGGTGAAAGCTTTCCATTTTTAGTGTCTGCAGTCGCTTTTACTTACATTTCACGAGACTGGACAACAGAGAGCAGCTAGGGGATTCAGAGGGAATTTCAGCAATTTCTTCTCATCCTGAGCAGCTTTCGAAAAGCAGGAAAAATACTTCAGCCTTAATGCAAAACCAAGCAGTGTTGCTTTTCTCAAGTGTTTATTTAGTACCGGCATCCCTGGGCAGTACTGGCATCACTGTTCCAGTGCTGTGCCACTCTCAGCAGTTCCCCTCGAGCGGCCGCCGAGCTGGGGGAGGTCTCTTGTCCCTCGGCCGCCTTTCCGTGCCGGGAAGCGGCCGAGGGCGGTGCTGAGTTTCACTTTCTGTCCTCTCTCCCGGCCGAGCGGGAAATGAAAACTGCGGGACGTGACGCACCCGAGCGGAGGGACGGCCCCGCTCCGCCCCGCTGCCCTGCCGGCTCCCACTGCCCTGCCGGATCCCACTGCCCTGCCGGCTCCCGCTGCCCTGCCGGCTCCCGCTGCCCTGCCGGCTCCCGCTGCCCTGCCGGCTCCCACTGCCCTGCCGGATCCCGCTGCCCTGCCGGCTCCTGCTACCCTGCCGGCTCCCGCTGCCCTGCCGGATCCCGCTGCCCTCCCGGATCCCGCTGCCCTACCGGCTCCCGCTGCCCTCCCGGATCCCGCAGCCCTCCCGGCTCCCGCTGCCCTCCCGGCTCCTCCGGGTGAGCGGCTCCTCCGCGCCGCTCCGGTGCGGGCAGGCGAGTTTTCCGAGCCCCCGCTGCCCCCTTTGTCAACAGGTGAACGTGAGGTCCAGCCGAGGCTCGAAGCGCTGCCGGGTCCTGCGGTATTTGGTAAGAAGCCTTTTTGCTGGTCTGTGAGATAGGTTGAGGCAGAGGTGCAGTGTGCCGGGAGGGAAGGTAATAAAAAGAGGGAAATAAGGGAGAGTGGTTCGACAACAGGGTGGGAAGTCTCCTTTCAGTCGCATCCCAGAGAAGTGTGGAGGTGATGCGCTCAGGTACTTCCCCTTGAGGATGGGTCATCACATTGAGTCTCTGCTGGAGCCCTTCGAGGAGCACCTCGGGGCATCACAGATTCATAATATCATAGAATGGTTTGGGTTGGAAGGGGACCTTGAAGATACCTAGTTCCAACCCCCTTCCCATGGGCAGGGACACCTTCCACTAGACCATGTTGCTCAGAGCCCCATCCAACCTGGCCTTCCCACCTGCAGTCCACCGCCCACCCCAGCACCATCTGCACCCCAAGATGCCCATGAGGGGAAAGGAGACGACGATGGTGGGGAAGGGGTGACCAGGGGCAGAGATGGGGCTACTCCTCAGGCAGGGGGGCACTTTGAGGCACAGGGCGTGAAGGCACCACTGGGGGTTTGTTGTGAGAAGCCAGTGTCTTGGGAGGGCAGATGGACTGTGGAGCAGTCCAGGATGAGAGGGAGGATGATGGGCTTGGCTGAGGGAGAGCAAGTGAGAGGGTTAGATGATTACGGGATGCCCAGTGCTAGTGGAGTTGCTTGGTGCGGCCAAGCCACATACTTGAGGGTACTGAGTCCTACCCCTGACCTGCAAAAAAACTTGAGAAGTAACCCTGCTCCTCTGGTGAGAGAGGAGAAATTGGGGGCAGGAGGGGAGCCTACTCCTCAGTTCCTCAGCTCACTCACCAGTTTTTTTATACACTTGTGCAAGGGAAAGACAGTCAAGTGCAAATCTTCGGAATGCTTTACTGCTGACAGCCAGACAAAGTGAGGCAGTTCCATGCCAGGGTTGGGAAACTGTATTCGTGTCCCTGCTCCAGTACCCGGGTTCTTGCTAGAGGTGCCTGGGGGAGAGTGTCATTGAACTAGAAACCCAAGTCCTCCTCTCTCTGTATCCTCCTGCATCTTCATGCCCTAGTATTTTTCTACCTATTTCTCAAGTCACCCAAAGCCCTGAGTTTACTCATTAATCCTACCCTTAATCTTATCCTGACAAAAGTAATGTCTTGCTGGTTCACTTCATCCCTGCTACATCCCCAGCTATTTTTTTGCCACCTCTGCACTGCCTGTCCCTCTCCTTTCTGTCCTCTTTGACATCCCCACTGGCTGTGAGCATCCCTTACCTTTTGGCTAAGGCCAACCAGCTAAACCCAGTGGTTCTCATGGTACAGGCCCAGATGGGCTCCCACACCAGCTGGGCTTTCAGAAACCAGAATGCACTGTTAAATCAATTCCAGGGAAAGAGGCAGTGTGTGTTCAGACTCTGTTTTGCCAAGGAAGAAATCAAATAAAATTTCTCTTTTCCTCCCTAGCTGTTCTAATCACTGGATTTTGGGTATATAAAAAGCAATATTCTTGAATCTTTCTTTGTCAGAGTTGTATGTTTTTTTTTTTCAAATAAACTTCTCAGCAAATTCGACAATTTTTAGTGAATCTGAGTGTATGACAGAGTTCAAAAGTAATCTTCAAAAATACAGTTGGAAATAATTATACTTAAGCTTAAAGGTAATAATTGGGAAAAAAAATCCATTTCTAGTTTTTCTGCTTCAATTTTCAGAAGCTTTGATATTTACAATTATTAGGCACAGCTAACCTGAAAACATGCTTTTAAAACAAAGATTTTCTTTCTGTGAAAGGCGGAATCAGGATATTTTGCTTATTTCCCTTCCTTGGTAGCTTTTCTTCATTCTTTCAGCACCCGGCCTTCGGTTGATTTTATGTGCTGTTTAAAATTTTTAAAATAATAATATCTGAGCATTTGTTTTGTGGGTCCCCCCTCCTCACCTGTGAATGCTTCCCTAAGCATATCCACTTTTTTCTAATTCTGTTCTTTGTGTTGGAGGTGGGCTTATAAAAAGTTTCAATTTTGTATAGTTGCATTTGAACATTTATCATATTGTTTTGCTCGTGTATTTTTAATTGGTTTAGTAGTCAGTAGCTGAGTCACAGGAGAATGTCTCAGAGTAATGGTCTGTCAACAGTCAAGGTATTATAATGGTTCCCTTGTGCAATTGCCTGTGATCACTTGAAGGAACAGAAAAAGAAACTGATATTTCAGTTCTTAAATGTCTTTTAAAAATTGCAGTCCGAAGTGCCACAGTAGAGCTGTGAATAAGGCACTTAAAAACAGTGCAGGGAGCCCAGCACAGAAACCAAACATGCTTATCAGGTCAAAAGGCTAAAAAAAGGTGAAATCTGCCCTTTTGAATACTTGGGGTACTTCGGGTGATAAAATGTTGCTTTTACTAAACATTGGAGTTTTGCAACATCTGCCACTGGGATAATTTTAATCATCTTATTTATGAAATCTCCTTGAACAGGGATATCTGGAGTTCTCTAGTTAGATGGAGCTGTTTCTGTGGAACTGAAGGTTCATTTGTTTATATAGCCTCGAGAGGAAGAGAGGATGAGCAATTACCATTAAACTGTTACCTTGCACAGCTACAATACCCATGTTATTCAAATACACCAAATGCTGTTGCAGTAATCTTGCTTATTTTATTGATATTCCAGACCAGGCTGGATGGGGCCCTGAGCAACCTTGATCTAGTGGGTGGCATCCCTGCCTGTAGCAGGAGGGTTGGAACTAGATTAAGGTCCCTCCTAACCCAAACCATTCTGTGATTTCACCTTTTTCATAATGAAAATATCACAGACAAATCCTTCCATGCTTCCATGCTTCCATGCTTCCACTCTTTCTGATCTTGCTGTGTCTCTTTGCCATCCTTCTGTCTTTTTACAGTATTGTAGATGGGACAAAACAGTGGACATCAAGAAAGAGGCAAGAAACCAGAGCTGGCACTAAGTGAGACCATGGAGGCAGAAGCTGAAGTACAAAGTAACAAAGATGAAGCCAAAGAGCTGAAGGCCAAGGAACGGAGGCTGACATCAGTCTTTGGTGTGGCAGACTTAAAAAATGGTAATAATATTTTGTCTGTTCTTAGCTCTAATATTTTCTGTTTCTAATGGCTGCTGTTCTATATTCTGTCCTCAGGCTTCATTTTCTCCTATTCCTTACTTCTTCACTGAGGAATATGCAGATGATTCCCGTTTTGTCCTGCCAAATAACCATTTTGGGATTTGGGGGAATGGATTGCATTAGGATCTCATAGCTTTTTCCCATTTTAAGTCCTCAAATTGGCCATTGCAGCCCAAAAGGTCTAGATGGTGGCTTTATTTTCTGTTTAGGTGTTTCAGGTGGTTTCAGAGGACTGAAAATAGAGGAACTGGGAGAAATCTGAGTATCGTTATCCAGGCTTACTGGGTTTTTCCTGTCAATTACCAAACAAAACCAAAAGTTATCTACTTGAGCAACAGAAGAATAGATTGAACACTTTTTTGGGTCTGACCAAGATGCTTGGCCTATACCACTGAATGACAAGAGGAGTTTGCCACTTTCAAATAATTTTCACTTTCTTTTCCTATAGGCCTGTACCTATCTCCAGGCCTCACTTCCTCTTTTTCTATTCCTACAGGAGCTATTGGACTGTATAACCTTGGACAGAGCTGCTGTCTGAACTCTCTGCTCCAAGTGTTCCTCATGAATTTACACTTCACAGGGATACTTCGAAGGTACCACTTGTTTGAACTACCAGAGATACTTCCATTGTTGCTTTGTTGCCTCCCCCTCTTTTTTATATGGGATGTACATTTGAAGGATTAGATCATTGAGGTGCTATCAAAGGTGCTTTCAGCTCCCTCAGCAAGGTCTCTGCCTTGTTGTGTCTGTCATACATAGTCTAGGGCCTGCAAAAGTAGAAGTTGCAGTATTCTGACTTGTTACTCATCTCTGATTTGTGTGCCCTTTGCATACCAGTAAGCTGCATCCTAAACTGAGTCTTTATGACTTGTATCTCTCTTTTCCAAAAGAGGATATGATTTTATTCCAGGTTTACTCATAGGCCATTTTAAAAAAAGGATGTGTTGTGCCTAACCATATCCACTATTAATTTTGTAACCTTAAGCATGTAAACACAAACATTTGGTAATTCCCAGCCTCTGGCCCCTGATTGCCCTGGTTAGCACCTCATAGAGAAGACTAATAATGTTGTTGCAGATCAAGAATACATAGCTTTACTTTGTCTTGCTTGACTGTTCTCCCTGGTTGTTTGTGAGGAGGATTTGGGCTTCTGCCTCCCTACCAACTACAATAATAACTGGTTTGATTTATTTTCAATTTACTCAGTTCACTGCAGCTTTAAACATCTAAGTGGATCATTCCTATTTAGTTCTTTCTCTACATTTCTTGGATGCTCACTACTGTGCAGAGGAGAAAGAAGATGTTACAGACATGCAGAGATGAGAAGTGTCATGAATGGGCAAAGCTAAGTAATGTAGACAGTAGGTTACCACGGTTATTTGAAGAAAGACTTAGAAAAACCTGTGGACTGCAATAAATTTAGGGAGGATAAAGAGCTTTTCAGTTGGCATATATTTGAAATACAAGCATTTTGATTTATGTGCCCATGAAATTTTGAGGGTATGTTGAGCATGAGGACATGAATCAGTGGGAGGGAAGAACAGCTCTGAAACTAGCTGTAACTAATGTTATTTCTAGAGCCCAGAAAGCACTTGAGGTCCTGCTTGGCTTGTCCCTTACTCAGAAACAGGCCAGCTTAACATTGTGGCCTTTCACTTTAGAACTGTCAGCCTGTGCTGTGGGGTGAGCTAGTGCAGGTGACTGCTTCCCCTTTTTCCTTCTTTTGCTGAAAATATACCCATTCTGGTTCCTCTTGAGTTGCTAGCTGGGCTACTTACCTTCTGCTCCTTCAGGTGTGATGTCTGATATTTCTCCACTGTACCCCTTGATGACCATCCGTGTTGCTTCTTCCCTCTGTAGGATCACAGTGCCACCGTGTGCCGCGCAGAGGAGCAGCAACGTCCCGTACCAAATGCTCCTGCTGCTGGAGGAGATGCAGCGTGGCAAGCGCAAAGCTGTGCGCCCCACAGAACTCGCTTGCTGCCTCTCAGCGCACAGAGTGGAATGTAAGCAGCGCTGCCTCATGCCCACCTCTACCTGCAAACCGGGGTGTTGATTACCCAGCACTAACAAGCAGTGCAGACTCCAGCATCTGCATTCAGAAATGTCAGGAGTTAGGTACATGGTGATGTAGTGCTCTTTATAGCTGCTCCCCACCTGTGAGTGTGATGCTGTGTATTGCTCATGAAGAGGGGGAAAAAAAAAACCCTGTTGTACATCCTTGCTGATGTCCAAAAGGAGAGCAGTCTATCAGACTGCTGGAAGACTCAGCTACAGACACTGACCAAGGGGAAAGGGCTGTGCAGGGCTGAGAAGACAGCTTAGAGCTTGATTTGTCTTGCTGTACTGGCATCATAATAGTGAAATAGCTGCTGTTACTTGTTAGAAGAAAGTGATTGTGTGGAAAAGATAAGTTCACACAGATCCCCAAGGATAGAAACTATATACTTCCTGTTCCTTTTTATAAGGGCAGAGAGAAAAATTTGCTGTCTTAATCTCTCAACTGGTCAAAGTCCCAAAGGAGAGAGAGACTGTTGAATGCACGTGTGACTGGTGACAGTAGGATGCTGGGAGTCTGTCTATGTGTACAAATACACAGGGTGTATCTGACCGTCCTGATCTTTATTGTAGAATCATAGAATCATAGAATAGCTGGGTTGGAAGGGACCTCTGAGATCATCAAGTCCAACCCTTGATCCAACACCACCAGACCATGGCACTAAGTGCCACATCCAGTCTCATCTTAAAAACCTCCAGGGACAGAGAATCCACCACTTCCCTGGGCAGCCCATTCCAATGCCTGATTTCCCTTTCTGTAAAGAATTTCTTTCTAATATCCAACCTAAACCTCCCCTGGCACAGCTTAAGATCATGCCCTCTTGTCTTGCTGATGGTTGCCTGGGAGAAGAGACCAACCCCCACCTGGCTACAACCTCCTGTCAGGTAGTTGTAGAGAGTGATGAGGTCTTCCCTGAGCCTCCTCTTCTCCAGGCTGAACAGCCCCAGCTCCCTCAGCCTCTCCTCATAGGACTTGTGCTCCAGTCTCTTCACCAGCCTCGTTGCCCTCCTCTGCCCACCTGCTCCAGCCCCTCCATGTCCTTCCTGAACTGAGGGGTCCAGAACTGGACACAGCACTCAAGGTGTGGCCTCACCAGTGCTGAGTACAGGGGAAGAATCACTTCCCTGGTCCTGCTGCCACACTGTTCCTGATCCAGGCCAGGATCCATTGGCCTTCTTGGCCACCTGGGCACACTGCTGGCTCATGTTCAGCTCCCTGTCAATCCAAACTCCCAGGTCCCTCTCTGCCTGGCTGCTCTCCAGCCACTCTGTCCCCAGCCTGTAGCGCTGCAGGGGGTTGTTGTGGCCAAAGTGCAGGACCCGGCACTTGGCCTTGTTACACCTCATCCCCTTGGAATCAGCCCAACTCTCCTGCCCAAACAGGACAGCACTGAAAGAGGAGGTGGTAGCCAGCCATCTTTGTTAAGGAGGAATGCAAGATAAACTCAATATTTCTGTTTGCATCATTTCCCCCCTTACTCTGAATAGCTTTGCAGTCTGCCTTCTCTCTTCCTGTCAAAGAGAGATGCCCAAAGGGAATTTGTAAAGCTTGACTATTTCCCACCTTGTCCTTCTTCTTTAAAATTCAGGTGTGGTTCCTAAACTCCAGCATCTCAGAAAGTGGTTCTTTTCCTGGATCATGAATGTGCTATTAGACATGAGGAAAGGCATATGTTCTGAGCTTTGTTTAATCAGAGATGTCTGTAATCATACTAGAATGCAGCTGAAGTCAGTACCTGCAGACTTGCATTGCTGGGAAGTTGAAAGCACTTCCATATCAGGTTGTTGGATTATTCTACAAAATTTGTTCCACCTATGATCAAGCAAAAAGGTAGTCCAGAAATACTATGATTTTGCTGTACTGCATGTAATTTTTGCCCATTTCCTAAATCTTGAGTTCCTCACTGGCTGATAAAATCAGTTCTTCACATTCAAGGATGTAGATTCTTTTCTTTCCCCCTAAGTTTAATCTTGAAGCAATTCCCTGCTGAGCCATTCTAAGCAAGCTGTGCATTGAGCTGTATCCCACCACTTTAGGTTTCCTAATATGCCAATTTAGCTAGAGTGGAAAGACAAAGCATAATGTCACTTCATCATACTTGGCTTCCTGTGCTGAAGCCATGTGCTGGATAGGGATCAAGGGGTTTATACTATTTGGTGTGTGAGACATAATTTTATCTCAGCACTCAGGAGAATTATAACCTTCACTAGGGGATGGGGGAAAAAAAGGTCTGTGGTGTAATAAAGGTGAAAAAGAGAACAGAATCTTCTCTTTATTGTTTCTAAGCAGGATTCAAAAGGGACTTTTTGCAAGGACATGTAGTGATAGGACAAGAGGTGATTGCTTTAAACTGAAAGAAGTTGGGTTTAGATTTGATATTAGGAAGAGCCTCTTTACTCTGAGGGTAGTGAGACACTGGAACAGTTTGCCCAGAGAAGTTGTGGATACTCCATACCTGGAAGTGTTCAAGGCCAGGTTGGAAAATGCTCTGAGCAACCTGTTCTAGTGGAAGATGTCCTTGTCCATGGCAGGGGGGGTTGGAAAGAGATGTCCTTTAAGTCTCTTCCAACCCAAACCATTCTATGATGCTATGAAATACAGCTCTCAAGTCAGTGAGGCATCTGAGCCATTTTCTGGTAGGTATTTGGTGTACTCTTGGCCCTGCACCTGGTGTCAAGTACACAACTTTAGCACTGGGTGGTGCAAGCCCTCTTATCTTTTCCCACTGCCTGTTTAGGTCACACAGAGAGATTGCAGCTCTTGTCCAGTCTTGTCCCTGGCAGGGAGTGGCAAGGGACAAGAAACTGGATTTAATGGGGGACAGTAACTCTCCCTTTGCCATCTGTGGGAAGTTTGTGCTTGGTGCTGTTCACAGTACTTATTGGGGTTGTGTTTTCTGTTTGTCCAGTGTTTGTGCAGCATGATGCTGCTCAGCTGTTTCTGCGTCTCTGGAACTTGATAAAGAAGCAGATGAAAAAGCTAGAGCTGGTAAGGATGGTAACTGAAATGAACACCAGGTTTTTTGGCCCTTATCATGTGTTGTTTCCTCTGCTCCTTGGAGAAGGATCCCGTTCACTGACAATTGTCTTAAGTTAAATTCTTAAAATTATCCATCCCCTGTTTGGGTCTTTCCTCACATCTTTCAAATGGAAGAAGAAGTCTTGATCTCATAACCTACAACATTTTGAATTACAGTTAATTTTTGTTCTTTCTACTCTTAGGGCATGCCAGACTCTCCATTCTAACGGGAGAGTTGATTAATAAGTAAAAAATTGATCTTTTTGCAACACCAAATTTAGTTTTCTTTCATTTTTTTCCCCCCAAATTTCTATAAGCATTTATTGGCATGCCTTGACACAGCTTTCCCATTTTTTGAAGTCAACCATGTGCATTTCTTTTGAATTAGTCACTGTTAGTATGTTATATATATGACAGTTTCTTCTAGCAGACTGGGAAGAGAAAAGTGATTCTTCCTTGATTCAGTCATAGTTTTATTCATACAGAAGACAAGCTTCTTTTGCAGTTTCAAACAAAACAGTACAATTCTGCATCAAAGCAGACATTTAAGTGTTCTGATCTTGTTATAGGCTGTGTCTTTCCTCTCTGACAGGGGATGAGGGGAAGGAATTGTCCTCCTTTAAATTGTGGGAAGTGGCCTGTCCACATAAGTCAGTGTTAGATCTTGGTTTGAACATTAAAGCAGTAACCTGGCTTGAAATAACATGCGCACGTGGATTTTTCCACCCACAAGAAAGTACATCATCTGTCATCTTCATAAACCTTGTTTTGGCCTTTTTTTTGTCCCTCCAGGTTGAAGAGCTGAGTGATTTGTACACTATCTGCATACAGGAGCATCTGGCCTGTCAGAATTGCTCTTTTGAAATAAAGAACAACAGCTGCATGTTAACTCTCCCACTGCCAGTGTTGGATTCCAATTCTCACAGGCTGAAGACTCTGGTAAGTTCAGTGGCAACACTGTTCCCCCTGTCACGGTGGGAGCCATCTCCTTGCAGCACTGGTGTCTCCTGTGTTGCACCTAGAATCTCTCCAAGATTTCTGTGGAGTGTTTGGGACCACCAGGGGGTGGTCTTTCCTCCTTCACATTTCTTATTTGTTTGGAAGAGTTTTAGAGGTCTCAAAAAATTTGTTTGATTTAGGGGCTGGAAAATAAAGTCCTTGAATCACCTTTCTAAAAATAGTGTTGGCTAAATACTCTGTAACAGACTCAAAGACTCAAACTATGCAGTGATGTGTACCTGTGAGACCTTAGATACCACAGTGAGGTACCCTAGATGACTTGGAATCCCTGGCCAGACACACTGTGTTTGCCCAGTGCAGTGGTCTTTCACTGTTGAATCAGTGCTGCAGATAGAGCAGTGCTGGTGACTGTGTCGGTGCTGCCACAAATATAGTGGATTTTTGAGGTGCCAGTTCACCATTGGACCGCCTGATTCCTTTATACTTTTTCATCATTACTCTTTGAAAACCTCTAAAGCTTTGAAGTAGGTATAAAAGACACGTGTGCATCAACATCTTCTTTGCGAAAAATGTGGTACCCCATTTTTTTTCCCAACTAGTGCAATCACAAGAGCAGCTAGGAAAAATGGGGTACCTTTTTTTAGGCTGCTGGGCAGTCTTTTGTCCTTTGAATAAAATATGCCTTCTGTAGTTTTGTTACTTGTTTGTACTCTGTGAAATAAAGTAGAAATAGAAACCCAGCTTGAAGGAATTCAGTTGAAAGAAATCTCCTCTGTCTTCATAGGAGGACTGTTTACAGTACTTTTTCCATCCAGAAGAGCTGACTGGTCAAAACATGTGTTTCTGTCAACAATGTGGAATGAAAACACCTTTTTTGAAGGTAATCAGAGAATTATTTTCCCATAAGTCTCTCACACAGAGAAATTCCTTTAGGACTGGGAAGGGTGGGGAAAGGACTCAACCATATCAGTTTAAGAGGAGATCAACAACTCAGATTTGTCAGCACAGAAGTATCAGCAAGGTATAAACCACATGCATCTTTCCTCCTGTTAGGAAGTTCCCTGCTGTAGTTGTAGCTCTTGCTACAAAGGATTTCATGAGTTTTACTCTAAGTCACTGAGAAGAGGAGCTTCTGTTGGTTTATTCTGTGTGTGCACTGTGGGCCTTTACACTGCTGCGTAGCTGCAGAGGTGGACAAAAATATGTTACTTGAACTGTGCATACACCTAAAAGTAGGATACTGTAGGATGATTTCCTTTCTTCCCTGCTCTGCACTGGGCTCCCTATTTTTCACAGTATCAGTCTGTGCCAGATGATGAATTCGCTGTTTCATGAAGAGGTAAGTGCATTAAAGAGAGCAGCATGAGGGAGAATGCCTTAGCACAAGGCTTGGAGGGAACTTCCCACAACATTTTCACTGTTGGGCTGCCTCTGGGGCCACAATGAATCCATGTGTCTTAGTGACAGCCGTGGCAGCAACAGGCAGTGCTGGAAGAAATGAGCTGTCAGCTTGACATCCTTCACGGAGCTCCAGTGGTCACATGTCACAAAAAAGTTGGCTTGCCTCTCCTCACCCTACCTAGTGCTACCAATCTAGGGTTAGGAAAGCAGATGAGAAATGAAGCAACCCTTGACACACCCGAGGCTGAGTGCTGATCACACTGAAGCTGAGAAACTTGGTTATCACAGCTCCATTATGTGTCTTGTGTGCAAATGGGCTACAAAGGTTTGGCATCTCCTGTGTGGTGCAATTGGCAGCCATTCACTTATAGCACTGACTGTTCTCCATGCTATATGCACTGGGTGGCAATGACTGTTTCCAGCCTACCTCCCCAGGGTTTATTCCTTAGTTTTCAAACACATTATTTATTGTTTTACAGAGAATGAAGCTTGTCTATCTGCCACAGACTCTGACCATACACCTGAAGCGCTTCTGCTTCGAAAAATCATCCTACACGCACAAGCTCAGTCACTATCTCCCATTCCCACGGGACCTTGATTTCAGTGGAGTCTTGACAGAAAATCAGTGCCAAGCAGATGACAAGGAAAAGGTGAGATACTCCTAAGGCTGTCTAAAAAAGAGAAGATTTTCTTCTTCTCTCTGCTCAAGTCTCATAAAATTTTAAGAGATCACACCAGTACTTGCCTGATTTTAAAGTGCCTGTCTTAAAACTCTATGTCTCAGACATCTTTCACCTGGGTCTGGTTTTAACTGGTTCAGTCATTTTTCAGCATTCTGTGCTCAATCACCAAAGGCACAATAACTGGAGCTTCCTACCATAAGGACAAAAAACAGGCTTTACATATCTCACCAGTCCAAGGCAGGGGAACTCCATTCCTGGTATTTCCCATGCAGTGTTGTTGGCCAAAGAGTTGAGCTTAGCAAGGAAACAAGAGCTTTGCCAAGCAGCTGAGAGTGTTCTGCCCCACCATGGATCTGTCCCCCTTACTGTGAAATAAAAAGGGGAAATGTGGCAATAGCAAAAGTCATCAGTGTGGTGTTGTCTGTAGTGTAACTCCTTTGCTATTCTTCTACCTTTTTCACATTCCTGTGATCTCCAGGGAGGCTGCCAGCCCGTAGCTGGCAGGCTAAACTATGAGGGTAAGAGCAAAAAAGGCAGGATCCTCAAGGCTAATCTGCTCTTCTTCCTTTCTCCTTGCAAAATCCACATCCTTGCTGTCCTGGATGCTGCTTCTCTTCAGTAAATGGCAAATGAGAATTACTGCACTAAAAGTTACTCTTTGTGTCTCTTTGCAGGCTACCTGGCAGTATGGCCTTTTTGCTGTCGTTGCTCATTCAGGATCAGCTAGTTGTGGACATTACTGTGCCTACATTCAAAGCCTCACAGAGTGTAAATGGTATTGCTTTAATGATTCTCAGGTTTGCCAGGTGAGGAGATCAATCCACGTTTCTTTTTGTGCTTTCCCGACCTCTCCTCCAGATCTTGCTCAGTCTGACTGACTGCTAATTAAAGAGAACCAGGAAAAGAAACTGAAGCTGCAGAGCTTTGTGCACCTCTGCTGCAGGCTCTTGCTTCTGCACCAAACAAGGCCTCAGTTTCTGCTTTGTGACTTGCAAAAGCAGCCATCTGATGTATACCCCTACTTTATGTACTCTTCTGTGTTAGAAGAGGAACTGTTTTCCCTCGTAAAGCAATAAACCAATTTATTAAAAGGTGCTTAGTTCCTGGAAGGGCCACTTACACCACTCTTATGAGAACTGGTGTGCTGGTATCACAACGTGTCCATCTCCTAAGAGTTTTTACCAGCCTCCTCTTGTGTGTTTTTCTTCTCTAGGTGTCATGGGATGATGTTAAATGCACCTATGGACATTCCAACCTCCACTGGTATGCAAACATATCTCTGTTTTTACCTAATGCTGCTCTGGACTTTGGAATGAGGGTAGCAAAGAGAGGGAAGATAAATGGTTTGAATTGCATATTGCCTGGGATGTAGTGGGGATGGAGGAGAGCAGAAGAGGCATCCTTGTATTCTGGTTGCTCTGATGGGACTGCATATGACCATACTGGGAGCCTCCAGGGTTACTGAGTAGTCACAAATGGGGCTGGCTGCAGTTGGATACGTCAGTCAGGATTTTTCCATGCTTTTTGTTTTGATGCATCGTAAGAAAATAGCTTATGAGAGGGGGATAATTATAAGAGGGAGATAATCCCTCCTATAAGCTAAAGTGCTGACAGGGAGTCAGCTTTATATGCTCTCTCAGGAACACTGGAAAGGGTCAGCTTAGTTGATCCAAACCACAAAAAGCTGGGCAGGAGCAAACCTGGGAGGTTACTTGCAACCTAGATCTTCAAACATATACGTCGCATTTTGCTTTTTCTTTGCCTCTACAGGGGAGAAACGGCCTATCTCTTGATTTACATGAAAAAACATCCTCAGCAGCCCTATCCAGGGCTATCAGAGTGTCTGGGAAAGCTGTGAGTTGTCCATGGAGCTCAGCACCTCTGTGCAAGAGTGGACATGCACAAATGTTCCATCAGAAAGACATTTTGCACTCAGCAACCTCTATGTTCACATTTATTTATGAAAAACACTCAGCTAGAAGAAGGATCTAAGAACTGTTGCAACTAAAACTTTTTCTTTCATGTATTTTTTATATTTATGTGATTCTACATATTCATTTCGTCTTTAAAAGATAGTGAGTTAGTCCTTGTCTCTGCTGACTTAGCAGTTTCCTTAATGCTGATGCCTAAATTCCCATACAGGGGAAGTGTTTGGCCTCAAAACCTGTGTGATATTCCAGAGAGGTGTGTGGTATGACTGGGGAGCACTGATAGCCATACCTGACCAGTAAGACCTTGAGACTTTGCCCTTTTAGCACCATGTGAGATGCTGGCAAGCTGGGCAGGAGACCACAGAAGTCACCAGAAACATCTGCAGGAAGGATCAAAACCTTTATGCCACATGCCAGTGGCTCTTACTCCTTAAAACCTCCCTGAAAATGAGTCACTACAGGGGCTGAGATGTATTTGAAAGTTGGCATCAGCACAATGAGGTGTTTTAAATCAGGAGCTTATGCAGCAGTTCTGATTTACAAGATGAATTCATATATATTTATGCAGGTGATTATTGTTTTAACACACTTATCAGGTGTTTATATGCATTTTCTTTCCTGTAGAGAGGGAAATATTCAGAGTAACAGAGATTCTGGAGCTAATTAGTGATTTTGCACGATGCAGGGCAATACATTGTGACAGGGGAAGTAAGATGCCTTGCTGTGCTTGAACTTTTGGGATTTTCCTTAAGTATTCTTCACCTGGTTGCCAGCTGGAATTGTCTTGCCCTCTTCTTTCCCTTTCTGCCCTTGAGGTGGGAATGTCCCTCAAGCAGAAAATGTTCTAGAGAGAACAACTGTATAAAGAAAGTGGGTAATTTTTAAATCTCCTGTTGAGTCCCGTTACTCTGTGCTGTTGGTTCCACCTGTACTCCCGTGGCAAGACCACACAGAGGGAAAATGTAAAGAGAGCTAGAAAGGAAGGTTGGTCACATGTGACAGCGTGAAGAAGAGTGTTCTGAAGGCCCATCACAAGGCTCCATTGTGAGGAAAGTCAAAAACTTTGATTGTGATGCTTTTAACGCCCTGGTGGCATTAAGCCTTGTTGTACCACATCCTGTGAAGGGATCGAGGATTCCAGCAGTTTGACTGTATCTTTACAAGGGTGCTATTTTTGCGGGACTGAGCACATTTTAAAATTACTAATGTAGATTTAATAGCAGCTGTGTGTAACTTAATTATATTTTGATAGTGATGATGAAGTTCACAAATCATGTCTGTTTTCATGTTGGTATGTTGAAGGTAAATTGAGAAATTATGGGGCATAGCTATGAAATTACACTTTCATAGTGTAGCAGGTATTTATTTTGCTGTATAGCAAGGTCCGTTATTCTGCTCAGCTCTCCTTTATTTATACTGCTCCTTCTTTGTTAAAATATCCCAGTGTGTTGTTTGTCACCAGGATGAGGAATTTTCACTCTATTCACATACAAGAATGTGTTTCAATCTTTCTAAAGCACCTTGCAATGGATGAGTAAGAAAACCAAGTTCCTGTTTGCTTTGTCCTGCACTTTGCCGAAGCGAAGGAGCAGAAAAACAATGCACTTCCAGAAACTGGGAAATTAATGGGTTAAGAGACTGACAAGACATTTCTAGTTAGATATAACTTGAAATTTGAAAACTTATGCTTATGAAAAATGCCTTAAATGTGTCATAACCTTCCAGGGATGTTACCCATCAAGGAAGCAATTGCTGAGATACATTAAGAATCTTTCCAGTCAGTGAAAAAATATTACTCTCAATGAAAAGTAGTAAGTGTTTTTTGAATAAAATACTACGTGATAAGTTCCCTAGAAAACGGGTCTTGTGGTTTATTCTTGGTCTGTTGTTCCTAAACACCATAAATGCAGGTGGGAGGCCACATGCACAGAGGTGAATGCTCAGATTGAGTATTTGGGGTAGAGCTGCTGCTAATATTTAGCTCCAAGAACCAAGGAAAAGCAGCTAAACCTGGCCACTTCACCCTTGTGCTGGAGACACAATGGGTTTGTTTTTAGATTTGCTGTCATGTTTTCAGGTTTGCTGTCAAGCTTATATTGCTTCCAAATGCAGATGGGCCATGGGAGGAGCGGGAGGGTGTGCAAACTGCATGGCAGTTTAAAAACTCAGTTTCAAAAACTCTGCCTGACCTGAGCTGCTTTTGCAAAAAGTCACCTTGGCTGCCTCTGTGTCCACAGCAAAGCTCAGCTGCACACTGGATAAACTGCCCTAGGAGTTTACTCACATCTAAGGAAACCCCCTTTCAGCAAAGTGCCTGGGATTCAGTACTGTACAGGCATAACATGGAGACCAGTGCTAATGTAGAGTCCTTGCCTTGGGGTGGCTACAGGAAACAGCTCCTGCATTTCTGCCAGAAAAAAATCTCCACCACAGAGCCACCACAAAGGAGTCAAGATTATTATTAGTAGTAGTGGTAGTAGTAGTATTACCAGTATTATTAGCCCTGTGTTTGAGTCACTGTGCAAATGAAGCCCAGCACGGATAGCAAGGGCTTTGAAAAAACAGATAAAGCCAATAGTATCTGTGTGGAGAGATTATTGTATAGGTCTTGGTAACTCCTTATTTCCACTTTTTGTTTGGTTTAGGATTACCATGGCTTAAGGGAAGGAGCAGTAGCAAATTACACATTCTCTGCTTCACCTCTGACAGACACTTCCTCAGATTGAGATATTCCTCACCTTCAAGAAACACAGAGAAAACCAGAAAAAATGTAAATCTGTATAACAGTTATACATCTCACACTTCTAATTTCTAAAATGTCAATATCTTGTAAATACCAAAAATTATACGTGAAAGTAAAAGTAAAAAAATAATTTTTGATACTTTACTTCCAGTATCATTTTAGTTTACAAGGGTCATTTATCAACTAGTTTTCATTGGTATTTACACAAAAAAGCTGCACATGAGATCTACATTTATAAAATACCTCCAAAAAAATTTCTGATCTATATGAAGTAAAAACACTGGAAGAGAAATGCTTCTGAGCTAAATCTACTTGATTTAAAGAAAAAAAAGTTGTAAGTGCAGCGAAAAACTGAATGAGGACTTACAATGTGAATGAAGACCTTCACGAAGGCTTAAGAAGTGCTTTGTGCTACTGACTGTTTTCTTAAATAGACTCATGACTGAAAATTTGGCAGCCCATGGGATGCAGTTTGATTATGTATGAAAATGCTTTGCTGTGTGAGGGACTGCCAGAGCAGGGAATGGGATAATGCTCTCCATGTGTGCCTTTGTGATGGGGCAGAGCTGAGGTCGAGAAAGTCCCTCCCATTAGGGCGGTGGCTACACACCACTAAAGGACACAGGCACAACAGCTGGAAGGGCAGCCTGTTGTTAATCTACATCACTTTCTGCACTGAGCTGAAGGGAATTTCTTCCTGTCCTTGGTTGCAGACCACCTGTACAGGTATGTTGGCAGCCTCTGTGACTAGGACACCAAATGGATGATTCATAGAGTCATCATGCCTCTCCTCTACGTAATCCATTTTTCTCACAGATAAGGAGAAAACCCACCTAAGTGAATGAAATCTCCACGTAGCAGCCCTGAGCAGTACAGCTGCTGGTTAAACCTTGCTTTCCTTGCAGAATTTAGGCAGACAGGCCTGACTTTTTTGACCTCAGAAATAAAATTAAAAGGGTTCTCCTTTGGCTTGTCCTAAAGCTGCAGTGATCTGCCCACCTCAGTCCAAATCCTTGGCCAGCTCTGGCTCCAACTGCCAAGCTGTAGGATGGGGAAATGAGGAGGTCTGAGGTATAGGGAGGCCAGGCTACTGGTTGAGGCAGACACAAGCAATGACTTGAGGAAACAAGTGAAAAACTGCTCAACATGCAAAGGTACAAAACCCTAAAGGAAATTTGGTGCTGGAGGACAAGAATTTGGTACCTCTAGGGATCTGTTGTAGGGAGCAGCAGGGTGGACCCTTGTCCACCTGACTGATGCCCACTGGGGCTCTTTGGGGCTCTGCCATGGGGGTGCTGAATGTGCTCATGCCCAGCCTCGTGGCCTCTTAGGTTTTGTTGATTTTTATCTGTGTTAGCTTCAAACCAACAGGTTTCTGCTTTCAGGTTGAGCATATTCTGCATGCAGGGTCTGCACACAGTAAAAAGTGCCTGAACTAAGTGACCTGCCGTGGGTCACTAGGCATTTGGGGTGCTGCTGATTGAGACATGTTTTTACCCTGGGGCTGGTTTTGTCTGTGAACAGGCAAAGATAGGACAGGGAAGAAAAGGTCCATTAATGGCTGGATAGACAATATCATATCACCCTTATCTTTAAAATTAACTCCTGCAAAATTCTGGGCAGGGCTCTGAAACCAGGTACATCTGAAACCAGCTCCTTCTGCAGGACCCAGAAGCATCCAAGCTGGGGTCAAACCCACTCTGTGTAAAGAGTTTGGATTTCCCGGAATACGCTGCTGTTCCTACTAAGCCTTATAAAACTGGGTTTTTCAGTTTAGGCAGAAGAGGTTTTATAGTTGTGAACTGTAAAAAAACCTAATGTAGGACAGCATGCATTCACAAAGGGCCATAAAGTAACTGTAACATGGTGTCAAGTGACGAGACACCCTAAGCTGTTTGGCTTCCAAAAAGCTGGTAAATACAGAAAATGCCCCAGTGGCTGCTCCAGGATACACAAGTGTAACACAGTGTGCCACATTAATGACCATTAGTCTTGCAGATTTTGTAATTTTGGTTTTGAAGAGTCCCACAGAACTTACACGATGGCTATTCAAAAGGCAAAGCTTTATTTCTTTCTTACTCCTCTCTCAAGTAGGGAGAACCCCTGCTTATAAGAAATGTGTTGTCCCTGTGGTTCTTGACAAATCTCACTGTGGAAATGTCAAAATGCTTCTGAAGGTTTGTCCTTAATAGTCTAATGGGCATATAATCCCCTGTCTACTTGATTATTTAAATATACCAAGAAAATTGGATCAAAATATTTTAAATGTGTTGTACAATCAGGTGGTTTGACCTTTGACAATATATTATATCATTAGCATATCTTAGGAATGTTAGCATTAATCCTGAGAAACACAGGGAGATTATAAATTAGTGGAAAATCAGATGGGACATTCATTTTCAGTTACTATTCCACCTAAAATATTGTGTAATATGGCAAATCATTCTTAGATAAGCCATCATTCAATCATGGAAGCTGAATGTCAGAGTGAAATATTCTCCATAGCTATGAAATTCTTTGAACAGATGAAGAAACCCTGGTGAAAACTCAAGTGTGTCTTCAATGCAGATGTTAATTCAGATCCTCAGTGGACTGCTACATCCCTAATCTAAGGATGAAAAGTTTTAAAAATGTGTTGTCTGATACTAGGAATTACTTTTGTATGGTAAGTAAGGACTGGGGAGTTGCAGACTGACAAAGATGGGGGTGATGGAAAACTGAGAAAAAATGTGTGTACAATAGTACATGAATCAAGAGACCACTCATACATACATACATACATACATATAAAATATGGGTGCCTGGTGCCTAGGGGATGAAGCAATATTGGGAATGTTTTTAACAATGATCCCTCCTGTGAATAGGTCTGTCCTGAGGCAAACAGCTTTGGGGTTTCTTCTAGTGATGTGTTCATGACAGGCGAGATAAGAAATGTTCTTGGGGCATGTACAAACTCCTCAGCTGCCACTCTTCTTGCAAACAAGCAGAGACTATGTGGTGTACAAAAGGCTGCAACCTCAGCCAATGCAATTTGAGTAATTGCCATGATGAGCTCACTCAATAAATCCACGCGAGGAGCCCGCAATCAGTTTTTAAGTTCTCTGAAGGGTGAGAGAAATCAAAATCCCTGACTCCTCTTGCTTATCATAGCACTTCTGCCTAGATTTTCCTTGTCTGGAGCCAGTCAGCAGGCAGGAGGGAGGGGCAAGGTCAATTTAAAAGGTTTTGCAAGGAGCCAGTCCTTGCCTGCAGTGCTGGAAGATTGTACATGGCCACTTACCTGGAGCTGCCCACCCATGCAAGGATGCCCATCCTGGGGACCTGCTGGAGCTGGGGACCTCTCCTCATCCTTGTGCCTCTGGTCAGGCAGGTGATACCAGGAGACTGCTGAGAATCACAGTAGACTTTTTCAGCAATCTCCTCTTCGGGTCAGGAAAATGCAGCAAATCCTTTGTGTGGTGTTCCTTGCCTTTTGAAATATTTCACTTAGTGCAGGTATTCATCCCTGCCCCTCAGGAAATCTTATGAGTGATAGTGGAGAACAGGTAGAAGGAGATTTTTCTTAGCCATGGGAAAAAAAATTACATACTACAAAAGTAAAAACTTCTGCCCAGCTTGTTTTTTGGTTTTGTTTTGTTTTGTTTTTTGCTTTTGGCACTGAGTATTAATATCATGTCATGTACGTGTCATCTTTAATGAGTGCATGTAGATCTAGGAACTTAAGTAGCAATGAGTGGATTTGGAAATGGGGATTTACACTAGCTCCTTAGAGCCTGTGAACAAGTTATTTTTATGGCAGTGCATGAGTACACAGCACTTTTGCAGGTAAAGAACCGCCCAAACTATTTTCCTGAAATGTTACCTAATGGACTTTCAATAACAGATTAGGTTTAAGGATATACTGAATGTAAAAGTAGTCTGGAAATGCGCTGAAAATTTTAAGAAACTGATCTTCTTAAGGAAAAAAAAGCAGATTTTTCCCCTGAGACTGGAAACAAAATATGTTGAATTACAATTTGCCAACTCCATGAAGCACTTTCCAGTCAGCATAAAAGTATCTTATTCTTGTTGTATTTTTGGGTCAGCTGCTGCTAACCAGCACATAACTTATATAAAAAAATGTGATTGAGTTTGTTTAACTCTTTCAGTCTTGATTTTTCTCGTGACAAAGGACACTAGTAGCTAAGGAAGGCTTTAAAAGCCAAAGTGTGCCTTGTGGGGGGCCTCTTAGGGCACCAGTGCTGTGATGGATGAGCTCTCTGAAGGAACACGTTAAGCTGCTGATAGCAACTGGTTAGGACTAAACAGAAGGAATATTTTGGACACGTGATCCCTGCCACCACAATCAATCTCTTGTGTTAATACAATGAAAACATGGTCCAAACCTCCAGTGATCACTTCTTCAAAGCTATTTAATTTCAAGGTTCCCGCAGCAACTTCAGCATTTTTGTGCTGTAGCTGAGCCTCTCCTTTACCCTGCTGCTCTGACTTGAAGCCCTTCTCAGTGAATACCATGTAAAATGAAAAAAAGGATTATTTTTTTCTGAAAAAAATCTCGTATTACAGAATTTTATGTAACCACAGAGTATGTTGTTTCCTTTGCTCTCCACCAACTCTTCCACTCAAAAGCGATGCCGATCACTCCTGCATGGCAGTTTTCCCAAGCTACATAATGCCTAGGATTTGGCCACCATTAGCCTGCTTCCCCATGCCATCCTGGGAGCTGCAGCATTCACAAGTAGGAAGGGGTGGGATGGGGAAAGGGGCTGCAAAAAGGAAGACTTGTAAAACTTTAAAACTGGCTGTTCGGTTGTGTGCAGCCCTGGGGGGAAAAAATTGCTGCATTTTCTATGTGGTTTTTTGTTGTTGTTGCTCATTTAAGTGAACCAACCAAACACCCTTCGATTGGAAAAACTTGGAGAAGTGAAATCATAAAAAAAAAAAAAGGTGAGGTTGTAATGAAGTTTAAGTGTAGGAGGTGGTCATGATTTTGAATCACGGTTCTGTTTGGAGTGCCATTTTCTGGATTCAGCCATCAAACAACTCTTTGGTGCCTCCAAGAATCTGAAGTGATTTACTTTGTTATTAAGCAGCATGGCTGTGTATTTTACCCAGGAGGTGGCACTGTCTGTAGTGTTTTGCATCCTCTCACTTCCCTGTCCTGTGCCAACAAGAGAGGGATTGTTTGTGTGCAGGGCCAGCACACGTTCCAGAGGTGATTCGTTTCCTCATGTCACCACTAAAATTGCCATTAATTTCGGGGAAAATAAGAACTTATTTCAAGATAGAGTCTGAAAGTGAACACTCAATCCTTAGAAAAGGGCAGATCAGCTCAGGCAACTTGTCAGTGACTCCCTTCACCATCTTATTTCAGAAAACTAATGAAAGCAAGATCCAGACTGGAACACCTCATCAGCTGAGGGTTTAAAGTCTCCAGATTTGGAGAAGAGCAAACTTCTTAATCTGATATTTACCAAATTACTGACTTCTCTTCTGGTTTCAGTCTCTCCAAGGAACAGTGAGAGCTGCAGTGAAGTTTGCCATCGATGCTGGGTACTGCCACTTGGATTGTGCCTGCCTGTACCAGAATGGGAGTCAGAGCGGGGATGCACTGTGAGAAAAAACTGAGGAGGGGGTTGTGAGGCAAGAAGACCTCTTTATTGTCAGTAAGGAATGTCCTTGGATAACATGTCTCACATGAAGCCAGCTCTCAGAACGAGACACAAGGTCCCAACCTGCAAAGTGTCAGGGGATGAAGATGCTCTGGGAATTAACTCCTCTCTCTCACGGCAAAGCAATTTGTGGTTGGGGGGAAGGAATAGGTCAGCCCTTGAAAAACAAAAGGCTTGATTTGAGAGTGATTTTTTTTTTTTTATAGTCCATGTCCATTGTCAGCCATGGAGACAGGAACTGAGGCCGTGCTCTCGGTTGCCTCCAAGATAGGAAACAGAGCTATTGTATTCGTGGTCACTCCTGCTGTGCTGTTGGCCTCAGCCTGTTAACTCCTGTATGTTATGCTTTGTTTTGTTTTTTCCCCCCAACAACAATGGTAAGAAAAATAAAGTAACTTCTATCTGCTGGAACCTGGCAGATTGATTTTCACCAGGTTCACTTTTTTTCTTTGTTTTAATTGTTGCAATAATTGTTGGAATGTTAGAGTATCCCATTCTCATTTTATTTAGTTGACAGTACTGAAATAAAATAAGGTGCACAAAAGTGGCACTCCCTCAAGATGAGAAGCTTTGCCATACTCTCTCTGTGCCTGTGCTGCATGTTTC
This sequence comes from Manacus candei, assembly GCF_025592945.1. Classification (NCBI taxonomy): domain Eukaryota; kingdom Metazoa; phylum Chordata; class Aves; order Passeriformes; family Pipridae; genus Manacus; species Manacus candei. Next base: position 23,374,894 of record NW_026138066.1, on the reverse strand, counting down.
CCTGCCAGGGATGCTCATCCATAGTGAGGGCAGGAGAGCAGTTCCCAGGATTTGCATTACCCCCACAGCTGTTGTCCACCTTCCATAAGAGATCCTTGGTGAAGGAGGCATGCCAGAAAACACTTGCTGCCCTCCAGCTGGATTATTTGGATCTCTACCTGATGCACTGGCCCATGGGATCCAAGGTATTGTGACTGTAACTCCTGGGAACCATCTGTCAGAGCTCTGCCCCTTTTGCCTTTGGGACCAGATGTGCCTTTAGTCCTTTCTAATGAGGAGTGTCATTTTGCTTTTTCTCCAGTCTTCATGGCTTTCTCTAACCTGGGACAGGGTGTTTAGCAGAGCAGCTGTACTTGTGAAGGACAAGATGAAATTTTGGGGATCAAGATCAAAGAAATTCCCAGGCTGGACTAAAATAACCTGTTTTATTAGGAACTACAGATCTTTTCTCATGTCTGCACTAGTTATAAAAGGAAAAGAATGAAGGCAAGGACTGAAGGAACAAAAAGATGGTAAATTAAAGTGTGCAAGACGATGCTTTTTTATCATTTCAATAATATTCTTATGCTATAGTGCTTGAGGGAGAAGACAGCGGGCATCTGACTGCTGAAGTCTGCTTTTTATTTTCACAGGTCCAAACCTGAACATATTTCCCTTTTTGAGGATCCTCAAACCAAGGAAATCACACTCAAGTACAATAAAACCCCAGCTCAGGCTGGTCACAGTATTTTCCCTGGTGACATGTAGTTTTCCCACTTGGGCTAAAGTAACCATTTACACAGCTATCATGGAAAGCTGAGCTCCAGCTGTGTCTCATACACATTTTAATGCTTTAAAAAAAATATTCTCTCTGCATTAATTTTAAGGATGAACAGAAGATTACCAATGGCTCTGGGGGCTTTAATGGGTGCACTGGCCACTTCTTTGCACAACATCCCTGCCAATCCTGAACTCTTGCTCAGTGCACTCCCATGTTGTCACTGCAGCTTCAGAGACTGATAAGGATTTAACGAGCTCCTGTAATAATTAGGAAGGGTTTATTATAGTGCCTCTCCTGTGTGAGCCATCTCTGACTACCAGTAGAGCTGTTCCATGTAGCCACACAGGCACATATGGTTTTTGGCTTTCAGAACACAGGCAGCACTTCTCTGTTTCTATCTGTCCCTATCTGTTCTGACACATGCTTATCCCAGCTTCAGATTTAAAGAAACATGCATATAATTCCCAAAGCTGTCAACATAAGCATATTGAAGAAAATTTTAAGGTAAAAGGTACCTTACAGAAATATTAATGGTGTTAAAACTTCATACATGAAAAAAACCTACTCTGCCAGTGGCACAAAGTATCCCTTTCACAGTCAGAACTGGCAAAACCTTTTGTCTGTCAGTAACCTAACCAAGTAGGTTACTTCCCTATGAATGCAAAAAAATTACTTCAAAAGGAGCCAAGTCTTCTTCATTAGAACATAGTGAGATGATGCAATTAGACCCCACCAGCACTGTAACTTTATGACATTTATTCCTTGCTCTCCACAAATGTGCCTATTGCACACTTCCTAGGGCTTCAACCTGTTTTTGGTATTTTTTCCGCAAATGATCTTACTTGTCTCTTTGCAAACTGAAGTAAGTCAACTGTTTGGGAGCTTTTTTCAGGTGTTTGACTTTGAATTGACCAAAGAGGAGATGGAAATTGTCTTTGCTTTCAAGATATCTGTGCATTAAGCAAGTATCTCCTCCTCCTCCTCCTCCTCCTCCAGGCTTTAGCAAGATTGGATTATCATTGGATATCCTCTAAACAGATAGTATTTGACAGCCCCACTGGAAAATAAAAAGAGAGGGAACCTTTACCTCCTCACATCCACATCTGCTGGAATCCAGCAGTTGGGTTTATTAGAGCATTGCCCACCCTGTACAGGCTGGTAACACTGGAATTTCTGCAGGTACATTGTGTGTTAAGGCATCTTGTACTGGATGCATACCAAACTGCTATCTGAAAATCAAAATCAGCTGGAAATTCCAAAATAAATAAGTGGCAATATTTTTTGTTCTGTTTTCTTTGGCTCCTTCACATAAGGGATAGCCAGTGTAAATAAACTCCATTTTAAGAATGAGAGTTGTAAGTGTTTTTGAAGTGAAGAGCTGTGCCTATGTACTCATGCCAATGTTATTATTAAAGCAGTGTCCAGATAACAGAATGGTTAGATACAGACTTACCAAGATGTGCAATTTATTCTGTTTTCCTGGGTTACCCACTTACCTAACAGCATATACTGTAGGCTTGGGAGTTCACAAGAGAGCTGTTTAGTAGCTCAGGGAAGTCTGGCAAGTTCAGCTAAGCAAAAGACACTTTATCCTTTGAGAAGGAGGTCACTGATACACGTGAAGGTTACCAAGCATTCACTTCCACTGCCCTGCCTACACTAAGCAGACACACGTGTTTTTACTGTAGTTCACAGTTTTAGTTTCTAGATGCAAAAATCACAAGGACTGTCCCTTTTTTTGGAAGATTAAAAGAGACACCATCTTCAGATCCTCCAGGGGTTGGGACTGTATATTGTTGTTTTAAGCAATTTGCAATACTTGGCGTATAAATTCATGATAGAAGTGGAATATGTAGTATAAGATGGGGGAAGGTAGCTCACAGGCATTCTGAAAAGCAATCTTTGAGCCTGGATGCATTTACTTCCCTTATTATCAACCATAGTTATATCAGTCCTTTATCTGTATCTTTGCTCTGCTCTTGTAACACAAGTCTCAGTTGCAGCAGAATGTATATTCTCTTATCATTTAGTAGTGATAAAAAAAGTTTAATAAACCTGTGTCTTTGGGATTTATGAAAAGCAGTCTTTGTCATAAATAGAAATCCTGACAAAGTTTATAGAAATTTAGATTCTCCTATTTGTTGTATTATTGGACAGAAGGTCAAAACATACACTATCTTTTAGTTGTCAACACAAGACAATCCATTCAACATCAAAAGATCTTTATGAGATAAGACAATATGCTGCTTGAGATTCTTAGTTCAGTAATTTCAGTGTAACAGACTGAAAACTCTTTGGAGGACGTCACTTAATTATGATTCAGGAGCTCTTAATGAGGTTTTATATTTATGAACTCCTAAAAACTAATAAACTAGTAGGAGATTTGTATGTTTGGTTTATAGTATCATCAAGAGTATATAAATACTGCCTTTATCAGTAGAGTGGCTGCACTTAAGACTGTGAATGTCTCCTAGCACATCCAAAGTCTGATAAAGGAGACACAGGAATTATTTTGTTTGGCAACTGTCACATTTAACAAGCACAAAAGTTGGGCAGCTTCATAAAAGCCAATCATAGATTTTTCACTCTCCTGTACTGCTCCCTAGATACTGTTTGCTTGTGTTTTGACTCAAAGGATGCCAAGGGATGCTGTTTTCCCTGGTAAAAGAAAAAAAAAAAAAGTCAGTGCTGCTGCAGCCTATGCTGGTGTTTTAATGAGGCATCTGTTAATCACAAATTCTTGCCCTTGAACTCTTGCACATGACTCAAAACTCCTGTACATGCTTTAGGCTCTTCCAGCCCAGTAGAACAATGTGAATCAGCACTGCCTGCAGAGAGGAAGGACAATTGTGTAATTAAGGTTCACAGTTAGGATACACACTTCATGGATATCCTTTCCCAACTGATTTTCTTTGTAGTTAATAAAGGAAATGACCTATCTCTGAGCTACTTTCGACTTTTGCAAGTTGTTTGAATAACAGGTGCCCTAGAAAGAGCAAAGCAGTTCCCATCAAACTGGATTTCTTACAGCAACTCTTCTAAAGAAACAGCTCTGAAAAAAAGTATCAGGAATTGACACCAAACAGTTGTAGTGCAGTGGTATGGACAGGAAGGTGCCTGTAACAGGTATTCTCTGGGTGTTTTTTTCCTCCTGAACAAGCTAAACTGAAAAGATCAGTTCCAGGATATCATTCTAGATGCAGTTAGAAAATGTACTATATGGAAGGTGATCTGCTTCCAGGCATTGAGCCTGTGGTCAGGTTGTCAACCTGCAGTAGCAGGAGCAATACCCATTTAAGGCTGGAGTGTGCAGCTTATCTTGACATATTTGCTACTTCATAGGAATTTTCTAACAACATTCCAATTTAATCACAGCTATCAGACTTGAAGCTATTTACAGGATGTTTATAGACTGTGGTAGGCAGGAAGTCAGACTAGATGATCACAGCAGCCGTATAATAGTAAAAAATTCAAAACAAGTCAGAAGCCAGAGATTGTGCGTTTGTTTTAGAGACAATAGATCTTTTTCAGCTGCAGAGACTCCAGCGAAGGTATAAGGAGAAGAATTTGGGTGGTGTCAGTTACTGGGGAATAAAAGTGCTTCTATTCTGCAGCAGAGCTGCAGCCCTATTTACAGTGTGTGCCTTTTCCAGCAGTGTTGCTGCCTCACAGATACCACAGCAGCAGGCCTGCTGCCATCAGCTGCTCAGGAAGCACATGGGCCAGCTTCACCCCTTCCCCCAACCCCATACCTGTCCCACAAGGGCACTGCTCCAATTGCATCTGCTGTCTGTAGAGAGAACACTACAAAGCACAACCTCTGTTGTATGCAGTTTTGTGGATTCCAAAAATCTTCCAGCCTCTTGTGTTTTTTTTGCGAGTTCGGACTTTGCTTTACATAGAACCTATTTTTGCTAAGAAAATAAAAATTGCCATGACAGGCTAGAAACTTGAGTTTCTTTTACTGCTGTGTAACTGCTCTTCTGTTGACTAAAGAAAAACAAGTGTTTTGCTGGTCAGATCATTGCAGCAGAAGAGAGGGGACAAGCTACAACTGTCTTCTGAAGAGCTTAGTTCTGTCAGGGCAGGGACCAGCAGCAAAGGTGTTGCCACACTGACAAGTACTGGTAACTTTTGAGTGTCCATCTTCAGATTCATCAGAACCCTGTGATAACAAGCAAGAATAAGTACACTGATGGCCATTTAACCCACCCCCTTTGTGTGGCTGTGACTAATTATCGAGGAAGCCTCAAGGCAGTGACAAATCTGTCCCCACATACTTTTCAGTGGCCCATGGAACATTTGCCATTACTTAACTCCCAGGTAGAATGAATGTCTAAAATGAGGAGCAGATACTAGCAGGGTCTGGTACTACACAGATCTAAAAATGCCAAGGTCATCTCTTGAAGCCAGGAGTGAACATGCCACGCTACCAACAATATGCCTCAAGAAAAGAGCATGAATATTGTCTCAGTGGTATGTATGCAGCATAAGGCTAAAGTCACCATGACCAGTTCTAGGAGTAGAGCAAATTCCTTGAAGGACTAGCAGCTTCTATTCCTGTGTGCCTACTTCCCTCAGCTTTCTGTTGGAACTACAGTAAGAGGTTTAGAGTATCCCCAAATAATTTTCAGTTTCCATCAGCTGTGCAGCAGTGCTTATACCAAACCCAGACATACATCCTTCCTAGTGAGCAGTGAGATTATCTGTGCCACTGGACTGAACCCAGTAAAATGAAAACACCTTAGCTTGGCATTTTGTCTTTGTATTACAAACACATTGTCCCACGACTTGAGCTTCTGATTGTGGAGTTCATGCATTCTGGTAGAATAAAGCCTCATGAAAAGTTCCAAAGGGACTGGGTGAAAAAAAGTAAAGTGTTATGTCCATGTTTTAGAGGGAAAATAGGATAACATAGGTAATGACCAATAGGTTAAACCCCAAACTCTTTGTTTATCACTGCTGCTCAGGGTTTCCATCTACCAGAATTCCAAGCTCTCTCATGTTGAGGTCAATATCATCAAAAAGCACATAGAATGAGAAGCCAAAGAAACAGTAAAATACAGACCTATTTCATTAACTTTTTGCATGCAATCCTGGACAAGTAGTACTGGTCCTTGCCTTCCTTTGTATCTTACAGATTTACAGAAGACTGACCAGGATAATCAATGGCCTAGGAATAATTTATACAGGTGGCCACTAAGGAAGCCAAGACTTTCCTCAACCTGACAGAAGTGCAGGGAGCTATGCCATAAGCTTATCAAATGTGGGCAGCTTGGAAAGCATGACTGGGAGTAGACCAGTTGGGATCTATCTGTAAAAATCATCAGCATCAAATGAATCTAGCAGCAGACAAGCCCAAAACAAATGGCAATTCTTGACAATATGTGAGAGTAAAGTATCATTCCCTTGGAATGAAACAGCTTCAGAAGTTAACTGAACAGGAAAGAGTTAACTGATGGCTGTTAAACACAAAAGATTTCAAACTGCTGTTAGAATATTTAAAAGAACACACCACTGCAGTGCTCAACTTACTCATCTTCAGCAACTTATTTTGACCACAGCTGGAGACAAGATGCTACAATGTGTGTATACTTAGTCTGATTCAATTCAGCTGTTCTTATGAGCAACTATCAGCTGGCTTGTAATCAGGCCTATTTCTGCTCAGAAAAGCCAGATTCTACATTCAGCTTTTTAAATTTTTTCTTAAGGATTTGGAAAAAAGATGGAGTTTTGCAGATGTTTGTACTAGTGGTCCTGTACCACACACTTTAACAAGTTAAAATGCAAGAGCAAAGTGGCCTATTAAAGAGTTTTAAGAGCTCCCTCGCAGCCCAAATAAACAAGGTATTGCCAGAAAAAGGCAGGGCTCTGTACTTTTAAGTGGCCAAGGACAAAGCAGATGGAGGCAGGACAAATAGTTATGACAGTTTGTAGATGACAAACTAGGAGATTACTAAATGATTTACAAGAAAATAATTTGTCCCAAGTCAACTGCTCTGTGCCCCAATTAAGCAAAAGACACCAGATTTCTAACTGTATCTTCAACATAGTGAATATAGATTAAAAATCCACATACAGAATTTTATTCTCCCATTTTGAATAATGTAGTTTCCTGTGTCCCAGATTTCACAACTCTGCACAAAATGCCACGATACACACTTGTGTCAGGTCTTGTAAGCTCAGGAAGAGGAGAGATCCTGTCTCCCTTTCCCAGAGGGAAACAAACACCAAGTCACAGAGTATCATAAAAAGTGATTCCAGCCAGGCAGGCTGGGGTATTTGTGTTCCAATACCAGAAGTCAGCCCATTTTCTCTCAAAGGAACATCAACTGCAACCTGAAACATACTGTGCCTGTCAGATTATTTGTGCTATCCTACCTTCAACCAGCAAGATGTCAATTCTAGATACTTCTTGTATTCTCCCCTACTACCCCCAAAAATTTCCAAAAACAGTATCTTGCCTTCTCCAATGAGGCAATTGCCAAATTTCTCTACCCATTTTCACTGATAAATCAGTTCGCCATCATTGTTTGCTACCCCAGAAATGGATCTGTTCTGTCAGAGCCATTTTCTTTTAACACAAAATAAAGACCTGCCAATCTGATATCATTTGTAGCAGTGAGTGCAGGTGGACTTGAAACAATTTTTGTACTAGTACTGACTCTACCAGTCCCAGGAATGTGATTTTTCTGTTTCCTGCTCTTAATCTTTCCTGTACACTGGAAATCCTCTTTACAGGGTGTGCTACAGTATCACAGTAGCTCAGCTGCTGCAGCAGAGCCCAGAGAATGTCTGGGAAAAGGCTGTCAAGGTGGGGCTGAACTACAAGTTCTTAAATCAAAAACACAAAACAAAACATAGCCACTTTTCATTGGAAGAGCTACAAGACTGTATTTGTCCTTAATTTCTTTGATCAGGTACCCAGAGATCTGTCAAATCACAATACAAAAACAAATGCTGCGAACAGTTCTAGGCAGGAAGAGCTCAGTTAGCAGGAATGTTAAGCTCCGGATATCTAACTCTTTGATCTTTCCACTTCACCTTTTAGGAGATGAAAGGAAACCTCTGCTCTTGTAGGTAGAGAGTGTGGTACAATATGGGGGTACAACAGACATTTAGTTTACTGTAGCAATTCCCAGATGAACCTAAAATAAATGAAGACTTGGCCACAGTCTAGTCTGCCTCTTCCTCTATGTCAGCCCTATTTAATTATATCTGCCCTTGAAGAAGCAATCCAAAAACATTATGGGTGACAGGGTTTTCTACCACTCCCTTCCCATGCTCTCTGACAACAGCCTGCTTTCTGTTCAAGCTTGTGCATTGCTTCCCCTTCACTCAGATGCTTCTCTATTTTCCCTCTATTCCCACTCTCACATTTCACCAGGATCCAAGCCCTCTGCCGGTTCAGTGCTGCACTGTGTCCCAGAATGACCCTTTCCAAATTCCTCCCTGTTAAGTCATCCAGAGAAATACAGAGAGAGCCTGTTACAATACCACTCCACTCTTAGTGCTAGGCAGTCTCCCTTCTGCTGCAGAGCAGTCTCTCCAGTAAAAGCCATCTCCAGTAAAATTCCTACTTTGAGAATGGAAAATTTCAGGCACAAACTTCCATAAAAAGTTACAGTGAAATGAAAACAGAGGAAGCTAACAGAACCTGATGTACTGTTTTAGAAACCCTGACCTTCAGTGTTAACTTCTTGCCAGAACAGACTTGTCACAGAAGTGTTATTTCCCAGCCGTTCAACATTGCCCCAAATAGTTTTTTCTCACAGTTTGGACTAAGCAAAGATCATCAGCCGTTCTGGTTTTTCTAGAGGCCCCTGGGCTTTTGCTTATCACATTAGAGACACACAAAAACACTTGCAGAGCTTGAAGCTCTTAGTATTTGCTTTAAAGCCCAGAATTTAAAGTGATTATAATCAATTTATATCAGGAGAATCAGCATTGGAAGAGAATATTGCTTGGAGTCAGACACCAATCCTCTCCTCCTCATGTTTTAAGCTAAATCAATCTTTTCTGTTTGGTCTGGTGTAAAGTACTGCGACCAAAAATGTTCAATGTGGTCTCAGTGACAGTGGAATCATTTAAAAGAAGCATTTTGAGATTACAAAATATCCTCTCAATGTAATGGTTTAATATTTATCAGAAAGAAAAATTTTAAATTAGTATGACTCCTTAATACCTTTTTATCAGTACCAGGAAACAAACCACCTATTTCACAAATACTTGCAGAGCAACTCCCTTCATGTTACATTTTAACCTGTCTAAGTTCACTTAAGGTACACTATGCAGTTATGCAATCAGAATCCTACCTTACATTTACCATTTAGGTTTGTTATGTACTAACAGTTCTGGTGTCTCCCTTCATCCAGGGTGTCCAGAAAGAACCCTCTGTCTGCCAGGCCTACACAGCTTCCTTCAGAGGACTATTCATACTCCAGATATACTCAGACACCAGAAAAACATAACAAAACAAAACAACAAAAACCCCCCTACAGGAACAGGGAAGAATATCACCCAACACTAGTCACTGCTTTTACCAGGGCCCAAATACATTTTGTGAATAGTCTGAAGCAGCTATCACACAGAAACAACTTTAAAGCCACTACCTACAAGTATTATGAAAATCATAAAGAGCCCTCAGGGACAAACACACTTCACATAGCAAAAAAAAAAACAAACAAAACAAACAACCAGTATAAGTGTATTTTTCTGTGCTCCCAGAACAAAGCATTAATTTTCCAATTTGCAAGATCATGATACAGAATTTTCTCAGAAACCCATTTCTACTATATTTGCCAGTGGTACCTTGTGCAAGCACAGAATTCCTTCCTGTACTATGTGCTGCCTACCAGAGAGGGCAAGGTTTCTACTGCTTATTAAAACAATCCCATGGGTTGCTGTATAGGCTTCAAGTCTTCAATGGACTAAGTTTTCTACTAGCCAAAGTATACTATCACTTCAGTAAAAACTATAAACTGAATTAAGCATTAGTGTATTAGTTGTCAGACACACCAAACCAGCTCTGTTTGAAGAGATGCTCAAACAGACTCATTGGTCACCAGTTAATCACACTCAGGTGTTCTACATGTACCAGCAGACAGCTGTCACACACAGGAAGTTAACACTGACACCAGATGATTTTGTGAGGGATAATTTTCCTTGCTTTCATGTAATCTCTAGAGACAGCTGATATAACCCAGCTACTCCGGCATTACTATCACTTGAGCATTGCTGAAATAACCATCTCATTACACACAGTAATGAAACTATTTTATTATAAGCAAAATCAGCATTTATATCACCAAGAAACCAGGACCTATACACTTTTCGAAGAGCTACCCGTGTAGAGACTGCTGTACTTCAAAATCAACTTGTACTTCCAACTAGAGAAAAAAAGTATGGAGTGTTACAAAGAAACAAAACCAAACCCAAAAGTAATCAGAAAAAAAGCAGACTTCATTATGTAACATCTGCCAATATCCTGGTCCTTTCATAAAACAATAGGCACTAGCTCCAATTCACAGAATTCCAAAATAAAAGTGATTGCTTTTTCAAGCTTGCTCAATATTCTCTGCTTACCAATTCCAGACATGCTGTTTTGGCAAAGACAATCTACTAGTCCACACAGTGTGCTCTTCAGAACCATTTTAGCATTTCCTTCTTCCAAAAAAAAAAGAAAACAGCACAAAGTCACTGAGTACATATACTGCATCTTTGTAGGGAAAAAAAAGGAAAAACATTAGGGGTGTGGAAGGGTGTCTGATGCAGTGAAAAAGCTACATAGACAACTCAAAGGCAACAGTAGAAGCATATCTGAGAACTTGGAGAAAGGCAGGAAACCATCTTCAGTATTCCGCATTGAAAGGGTAGCCCTTGTGATTTTTGCACCTGGAGGAAATCAAAAAGCAAAGATTATCTCATGCCTGAAAGACATTATATGCAGCTGTAACCACTTCAAAGAAGCACCACGGGGGGGAGATGAATCCCATAAAAGCAGAGCCAGTTCCTCTGTTTTCCTTGGTGACACTGTGTTTGCAAACAAAAAGATTTTGAGTGCCTTCTGTAGTTTGGGCTCCAAGCACCTCAGGTGATGTGCCCTAGGTGCTTTGCAGACAGCTAACTCAGGATTTTGCTGTTTACTGACAGAGGACCTTTTTTTTGCAGCCTTCCAACAAAGATTTCCTATCTGGCTCTAGGCTTTCAAGTTTTAAATCCTCCTGTTGCTTTCTGAGTGTTCGTCCACTTTCTCAAGTCCTGAACAACATACAGGTTTTGTAATATGCTTAGGGGTCATGGCATAAAGACAAAATACCACAAGCAAAGTTAATCAAAGAATTTAAGCCTGCATCATGCTCATTTTTCCAATATGAATAAGAAGCTTCCTGTTGCAATTCCAGCTACTAAAAGCTTCTTGGAGACTGAACTGAAAATGAGGTTTGGTCTATGCTCACCCTGTTTTGGTTCATAAAATGAACACTGAAAACTCTTACTCTGGAAAGTTATTTTCAGGATGACCCCTTTGGAAACTGAGTTTGCATACTGTGAATTTAAATTAAGCCTACTATCTATAACTTCATATACTGAACTATGTGATAACTTGACAGTTTCTTTTCTTTAAGCTGTTACTTACATCATCATTGCACAGGCTCTCCAGTTTCTATTAAAGCTGAGAATAGTTGCCATCTCCTCTTTAGTCAATTCAAAGTCAAACACCTAATAAGAGAAAAAGCTGAAAATGACCTCTTTGACAAAACAGTGCTTGTAAGAAAAAAAAAAACCAAACAGAACAAACAAACAAAACAAACAATCACAATATTAAAGAACAAGTCCACAGTGTACAGTGCTTGTTAGAAAAGGTGACTGTTTCATGAAGAGAAAGGAAAGAGACAGCTCTCTGGATTTCTGAGACCCCTCTGGAGGGAGGTGGGCAGGGAGAAGCAAGAATTAAAAAAAAAAAGAAAAAATAATCAAGCTGCAGTCACATGTACCGGTTATTTTAAGAAGTTTGGAGAGCACTGAAGTGTTGCACAATGCCTACATCCTCCATCTGTGAAAGATGCATCCTTCTGTCCTATTCCAGAGAAACAGCTGCAAGAACTTCAATATTCCACTGAATGCAACTAAGCATTGGGAAGCAAAATCCTAATACTGGTTTCTGTCCAAGATCACTGAATCAAAAGCACTAACATAGTCCTGCTATCCATGAACCATTTTCTTAACAATGCTTGCTCTACAGAAGTCTTTTGTGGTGTGCTACTGCATTCAGTCCCCAAACAAGCAGTCAGATGACTCATTCATGTGACACAGAACAGGAAGCATCACATAATGTGACTGCTCCGATCACCAGGACAGTGTTTCCAAAAGCTTTGTTCACCCCTGCTCTCCAGCTGTAAATCTTAAATTCAGTCCTCATTAGACAGCAGGTAAACACATGGAGAGAAAAAGCCCAGCCCTCCTGTTAAAGTATCAGCTGGGAAGGGTGAGAGAGGATCTGTTTGCTCTGCAGGGAGAAGCTGCTCCCTGAAGGGCAGCACCCAGCTCGCTCCTAATCCCTCACCTTGGAGTTCTCCACAATGCGCTGCGGTGTGACAGACTTGGGAATCACAATCACATTTCTCTGGATGTGGAAGCGAATGAGAACCTGCAAGAGGCACATCACTGCGTCAGAGAGAGGAGGGTTCCTGTTCTAGGCAAGCAGAACCTGTTCCAGCAGTCATTTGATGTAAACAGTACAATTCAGCAGAATTAACCCGTTACTTGGAGCTGCATTTCAAATCATACCTGAATTCTAAGCAGCACCTTCTGAAGTGCAAACAGAGAAGTAGTGGAGCCCCACACTTTCTCCTCTGCCATGCAGTTTAGCAATACTCAGTTCCTTTCCTTCCCACCAAGACTTTTAGTAGGCTATTCAAGTGTTCACTTCTCTGCAACAGGACTTGAGATGGGAAGGCTGAAGCAACAATTGAAGATGGCTCAACTTTCTTGTGGTGGTCAGAGTGCCTCTGCAAGTGTGCACTGAAGGCCTCACAGTAAACACACCTGCATTGCTACTTAACACCACAGGTGACAGGGAAGGAAAAACCACCCTGTCCTTTACATTGTCATTAACTGTCCTTTATGCTGTGCTACAGGGAGCAGTACTCTGGCACCTACTCACCTGTGCTGGGGTTTTGTTGTGCTTGGCTGCAATCTCTTTGATCTTGGGGTCATCCAGAAGGGAAGGATCCTCTGGCTTAGCCCTACACAAAGGAAAGAAGATGAATGGCAAGAAATCTCCATAGATCCAACCTAGCAGAGATCTGTATCTGAATGAACCACTAATTCTGCACAAGTAGTCTCACTGCTTCAAGCATAATCCACACTAGCTTCCTTCCAAAGCAGTCTTACCATGGTCTGTCAGGAGAGCCAAGGGGACTGTATGCTGTCACAGAAATCCCTTTGGATTGGCAGTACTTAATCAGCTTCTCCTGGGTAAGGTATGGATGACATTCAACCTGACAACATAGAAGCACAGAGATTGACAGTGACTTAACTGCTTTAACACATTCCAGGGACTAGTTTTTAATTAAAGGCTAATTTTTGTTTTACCTTGGACATTCTAAACAGTATTATGCAGCCTTTGTTTTCTGTATGCCACCACCCCTTTTCTGCTATCTGTAGTTCTCCTTGCAATGAAGGGTTCAAGGACTGTAGAAAAACTCCTTATAACTTTGCTGATGCAGCTCATCTCCAACATATAAAATGACCAGCTACACAATTGCCTCAATGAGACAATTCAGTAAAATGCACACACAGGAGAACAGTAAAATCACAGCAACAGGATTACAGACCAGGAAGTATAAAGTTCTCTTTTCATCCTTAATTAAACATGCCATAATATTTTTTTTTTTTACAGCTACCATATTAACTTCAATGATAGCATTGTTTAATTTGGTTTTGTTTGCTGTGTCAATATTCACCACTGAACACCTCCAGTCTGCAAATAGTGAGAACGGCTACCTGCTACAGATTTTAGACCTTCAACCCACTGTCCATTACAGCCTTTTTATAAATGCATGGGTATTTCACGTGAATTTCCACAAGAATAACTACACAACAGAACACAGACTCCTTAACAGTGGACCTGTGTTCTGACAAGTGAATGCACAGATATGCAGTATGGAACAGAAACTACTCATGTGTCAGGAGGCAGTGAATGAACATGAATATTTGACACTTTGCATAGAGGGACTTTCAGGATAGTTTCACACCAGGGAGCACTACTTTTCTTTCAGCAGACAACATCAAGAACCATTTTGATGACGCTGCCATTCAAGACTCCTGCAGCTGCACTCTGAGGGAGGTCCCTAGAAACTTGTGCTGCTGGCAGGTGAAACGAGAGAGTGCAAAACATAGGATCAGTTTACAGCCCCAAGCACTTTATTTGTGGCTCTAGCTGCTTGGTGTTATCAGAAGCCTGCATGCCTGTTTTCCTTCTGAGACACGTTGGAATATTAAACAGAACGTGTAGCTCAGTTTTTGGGACAGGTTTATTTAGCTTCAGCAGCTCCAGAAAGACAGCTACTCAAGAGTACTCAATAGGCAGAATTTATATGACATAAGTAAGGCAAAGTAACCCTTACTGGCACTCACACTGAAAAACTTCTGAGCTAGTATTACATTTGAACCAGGATGAAAAGCCTATGATGTCCATTTAAACAAGCATCTTAAGATATTGCAATCTACACTGTGTGTGTGTAATTTAGAGTCAGATTTCCTTACTGAATTAAGTACTAGTATCATTGTAATGTAATTACTACCTTGTCAAATTAACTTCTCACCACAAATGAAACCAAACACACACTCTGACTGCATTGAAATTAAGAATGGGAATGACATGAAGATAGTAGATTACATGTGAAATATCTGCACAGAGAAAGTGTTTTCAAGGAAGCACTATCACTACTAGGCCAACTGGTAAGTGTTAATAACAGACAAGCTTTCAGGCTTGCAAGTATTTTTTTTTCAGAAGCAATAAATCATGAAGGACACAGACCAAAGATCTCTTGCTCTGGGCTACACTTGCTTATAGTAATCAGAGCTTGAGAACATTTACAAGTGGGAGAGGTCCAAGGTTAGTGACTTCTGTGCTAGAGACAAGGGGAATTATTATACAGGGATAGTGGCAATGAAGTGTGGCAGAGGTTGTAAGGTATCATAAAACTTACAGTAAGTTTTCTAAAAGTGCATTGGGACTGATAATGAAAAGACACATGAAAGAATCATTCCTTTTGCTCATCAGAACATTTCAGTTTTATGTTGAATAGACTTCCAGAGAACACTCCTATTAAGCTTTCTGAAAAAAAGGTGTTAAACCCCCTTTTCAGTACACATGTTCAAGCTGCCACAATAAATTACCCAGTTCTAGCAATCAGGTATCAATAACTGGGACTGCAGTCCTTCAAACACCACAGTAATCAAGGTCAAGACTAGTTAGACCTCACAGGAGTCTATCCTGGGACCTGTCCTCTTTAACAACTACAGTCGTTTCAAACTTGAAGGCAACACCAAACTGGGGAATGACCAGTCAATACACACAAGGGCAGGGATGCCATTTCAGAGGGACCCACTCAGGCAGGAAGAACACGCAAATAAAAACCTCAAGGAATTAATTAAGGCTGCACATGAAGACCTGCACCTGGGAAGGAACAGCCCAAAGCCATGCACCTGAGAAATAAAAGCCTCCTGGCAAGAACACAGGCTGGAGCCTGACTGCCTGCAAAGCAAGTATGCTAGAAACAACCTGGGGGCCATATTAGGCTGAGCTGGACATGAGCCAGCAGGGAGCCCTGGCAGCAGGAACACAGACAGTAAATTGTGCAAAGTCATCATCTGTCTCTACTCACACTTGTCAGACTAACTTCATAATACTGTGTCCAGTTTTCCCCCCATTCCCAGCCCCCCCTCAGTAGAGGAAAGACTGACAGACTGCCACAAATTGAGCAGAGGAACTCCAGGATGGCTAAGGGCTGCCATCCTGGGAAAGCCCTTGCCATCCTGGGAAAGGCTGAGTGAGCTGGGCTTGTTCTGTCTGGAGAAGGGAAGGCTTCAAGCCTCCTAGCAGCAGCTTTCAGTACCTAAAAGAAGGTCATCCAAAGACAAGCCAAGCTCTTCAGTGTTGTGTGGAGGAAGGCATGAGACACAAACTGAAACAAGAGAGGTTGACACTGGATATAGGAAAACTCCCTCCCTCCACCATACAACCAAGGCAGGGGGTCAGGCAGCAGAGCAGACTTCCTAGGGAAGCTGTGCATCTCCATTCCTGCAGTTTTTCAAGATTGATAAAGCTCTGGACAACCTGGTCTGATCTCACATCTGATGCTCCTCTGAGCTGTGAATTAGAGCAGATTATCTCCCAAGGTCTCCTGCTGTCTGAATTTTCCTAAGATTTTATTCAAGTGTTGCTTATGTACCCGGACACTTCTACTCTGTGGCCTACCTTGCAACTAGATTTCCTCCTTCCTCCTAACCCTCATTAAGTCTGTGAGGGGTCTATAAAGCATGTTCTTGATCAATTCTCTCAGTCATCAGCAACAGGAACTGGCCTCTCCACAGATGAGTTATGAAGAGGTCATCCAATTCTCTATACACACACCAAGTTTTAAGCTGTGTCAATGAAGTTTTTAGACCTCATCTGAGTTCCCTCTGCTTCAACATCTACAAAAAGCAATTCTGGAGCCGCTCATTGTCAGATTTCCAGGCAGAAGTGCAGAAAATCCACAAAAAAACCAGCACCTTGTACATTCACAAGCAGTTGGAAGGTGGGATTGAAAGAATATGCTGTGTATACTCCATTATCTCTTACTATAACCTTATTTCAAAACAAGATGTTAGCCATTCTTAAAAAAAAACAAGAAGTCACCATACAACAAAAAACACCACCATCCAAACATCTGCTTGCTGTCACTTTGCAGCTCACCTGGTTATTTGCAGGCTTGTATTTCAGTCCTGGCTTGTTCAAGATTCTTTCAATCTGCTCATGGTTGAAGTTGGAGATTCCAATGGCTTTTACCAGACCAGCATCCACCAGCTCTTCCATTGCCTAACAGAAAGAAACAAAATCAGCCTCTAGCACACAAGGCAGGGCCTGAAGAACACATTCTGCCTGATATGGCTTTGTTTCCTTCATGAGAAACCTGAAATAACTGTTCAGATTTTCAGAGTTCAAGTTTGAGGAAAAATTACCTGGATCACTCTTGTATTTATGCCTTATCTCCCCTGCCACCAATGCTCAAAAGACTCATTCTTTGAGATTGGGGATATTCACAGCAAGTTAGAAGTTGCAAGTAATGAAATTATAGTCAACAAACCACTGTTGTACCAGTGAGCCCTTACAAGTAGACCTACATACAAGAGACAGTTTAGACTGCTGAAGGTAATGAAAACATGGTAGAGACTGCTAAGACCAGAACACATTATTCTCATGCTGCAGCTAAACTTACCTCCCATGTCTGTAGAATATCTGTGTTGCTGGGGATAGCCATGCCTTTGTCATCTGTGGGGAACAGCTCCTCTCCTGCCTGTCAGTGAGGGAGAAAATGCTTGAAACACTCTTTATTTATTATTGGGAGGCTGGGTTAACACCAGCTGAAGAACATACCACAGATTTGTACTGCAGGGCAAGTAATACTTATTATTATACTAATCTATTAGATACTAACAGTCACTATCTACAGTCTCCAGTCTTTTTGTTTGTTTTTGCATGGTATTATGGCTTTTTTTTTTTTGCTAGCAATCAACCCAGTAAGGACAGGTACTTGTGGTGGACGCTGTGCCCCGTGGCTCATCAAAATCAAAATGACAAAACTTAAGTCTCCACTTGTACTACAGAAAGTAGGACTATATAGCCAGTTTACAAAAATACACAGTTTGTATCTGGGTGTATTGAAGTGTTTTATTGGAATGTGGACCCACTTAGGACCTGGAACATGTTCAGCTTATACTGGACCAGATCTGCTGACAGGTCTCTTTCATGGGAAGACTCAGTGTTTAACTTGCTGGCACAGAGAATGTTAGAGCAGCCTGTGTCCCAGTTAGGACTACATGCCAAGTATCAACTTCACTCAAAACAGTTATTTTCCACTGATACATTATTACGCAACAACATATTTTCACTGTGATAGTTCTGTCCACATGAAACTCATTTTAAAAATACAGATGCCATGGAGAACAGTTATGCCAAAAGCAAGAAGCATAAAGAAGATTTTGACCAAGTTCTAACTGAAAGACTAACCTTGGACAAATTCAAACTGCAACAGCAGTTCCTTCGCATGCAGTCAGTAAAAGAGTTAGGAACTAAAAAAGTTCAAATTTTTGAAATCCAAGGTCTGTGAAACACTAAGGCTTCTAAGCAAAGGTTAGTCCAATCTGTACTGTCTTAAAAGACTTAGTGATTAAAGACAGAAACAATCTCTTATTATGTGACTCTGTAACATGCAGAGGAAAGAACTTCTGTCAGACAGCAAAGTATAGCACAAAGAAGGAACCACACCATTGTCAGCTGAGCATACTCTGCACTCATAAAAGGCAACACAGGCAATAATCAAAAGGAGAGAGATATAACTTCTCCTTGCAGCAGGGTAACCCACCCCTACTTCAAGGTCTACCTCTTCCATGATCAAAAGGGCAGCAGGTGCCAGGCAGGCAAGCATAAACCTTGGTAAGGTAAGGATCAACAGCCTGGTTCACGTGGCCACAGTGAAGCTGAGCAGCAGAGCAGTGCTGGCACACAGCAGACACGTGATGATCTGTAATAGCTGGAGCAATCACTAGTCTATAAAGCCATATAGCTGCTCTAAACTGCCAATCACAACAGATAAAGCCAAGGGCATTGCTGTTACTGTACCTTAAAACCAAGAGGCCAGTGGATGAGGTAGAGATCCAGGTAATCCAGTTTTAGAGCAGTGAGAGTCTTCTGGCAGGCTCCCTTCACCAAAGGCTTCTCATGAAACGTGCACCACAGCTAGAAACAAAATGCCAAGGCACACTATAACCTCCTGGGTTAAATCTCTCAGAACCCTTCTGTACTGTTCAGGAGAGTGCCTGTCCTGTTCAGAAGGTGATGTGAAACTGGGTCATCCTACAGCTCTTCAAAGGGGGTTTGCTCTGTGAGCAGGATTGGCCTGTGATACTGGACAATATGTGCTGTGGCAGCACACTGCATAGTGTCCTGGTATACAGCTGAAGTAGTCTTGTTTTGTTCATTAAGACTTAAGTTAAAAAATACCCACTATAAGGTCAGATACTGGATGAAAAAGGACAGCATAACTTCATGCCAGGAGAAGCTGAAAGCATCACTTACATTTGTGACACATACTCTGCATAATTCTCCATACAGGATGAGGTAAAGTAAGAACCTTGTCTCAGGAGTGGTCTAAGTGATGTTCTGAATACTGCATCCCAGAGCAGGAAAGTAAAGAACTCGGACGTTACTTAGGAAAAAAAAAGGTGTCTCCTGGTATGCCCTATCACCAGATCCATACCTTACTGACGACAAAGAGGTCCTCTCGTTTCACAACACCTTCCTTGATTTTTTTCTGGATCCCTTCCCCAACTTCGTTTTCATTTTGGTACACGTAGGCACAGTCCAAGTGACGGTACCCAGCGTCGATAGCAGCCATCACCGCAGCTGTTACTTTCCCCGGTTCGGACTGAAAAAAAAAAAAAAAAGCGACGGTAGAAAAACAAAACAAAACAAAACAAACAAACAAAAAAACATAAACAAAAACAAAAACTCTAGTCAACGTATTACCGAAAGCCTTTCTCACAGCAAGATAAAATTAAGAAAGCCGCCCCATCCGAAGCAACCTGCGATTAAGATAAAGCAAAGCAGGGAGCCCCGGCGGCCCGGCCGGGGTCACGACAGCGCCCGCACGGTCCGGGCCGCGCTCCGGCCGCGCTCCCTTCCCTCCCATCGCCACCCACTCACCCACCCCCGCCGCCGGCAAAGGAGAGCCCCGCTACCTTCCATGTGCCCAGCCCCAGAATGGGCATCTTGGCCCCGGTATTGAGCTGCACAGAGGTGGCCATGGCCGCGCCGACACCACTACGCCAGCCCCGCGCGTCCAAACGCGATTAATATGGGCCGGCCCGGCCCGCCCCGCCCCGGCGCGGCCCTGTCGGGGCGGGGCCGGGACCGAACCCGGGAGCGCAGGGACGGGGTGGAGGAGGAGGAGGAGAGGGGGGAGTGAGGGGGGATGTCTCTTCGGGCCCTGCGCTGTAGCGACCGTCTCGCGGTCGTGCTGCATCACCTCGGTCCTTTGGAGTCACATCCCCGGGATGGGGATGGTAGAGGGGACGCGACATAAGAGCTGTCGCCCTAAGAGGTGTTGGCGGGCTGTGTGCCTCAGGAAAAGGAAGGGCTGAGCCCTTTGCTGCCGCGGGGCTGGTGTCCTAGGCTGATCCCCCTTATCGATGTTTTATGGCCCTGTGTGCTGATAACAGCGAAATGGCAGGAGAAAACCCGGATTTGTCTGGCTTGTGAGAGCCAGGAGAACCTGTTCTTTGCTCCAAGTGGGACAAATGCATCTTCCAGTGTGAACTGTGGCTTAGCAATGTAGGATCATAGAATCAGCTGGGTTGGAAGGGACCTCCGAGATCATCGAGTCCAACTCTTGATCCAACACCGCCGTGGTTACCAGACCATGGCACTAAGTGCCACATCCAGTCTCACCTTAAAAACCTCCAGGGATGGTAAATCCACCACTTCCCTGGGCAGCCCATTCCAGTGCCTGATTACTCTCTCTGTAAAGAATTTCTTCCTAATATCCAACTTAAACCTCCCCTGGCACAGCTTAAGACCAAGCCCTCTTGTCTTGCTGATAGTTGTCTGGGAGAAGAGACCAACCCCTACCTGGCTACAACCTCCTGTCAGGGAGTTGTAGAGAGTGATGAGGTCTCCCCTGAGCCTCCTCTTCTCCAGACTACTGTCTCCAGTAGTTTATGATATAGTGAGTTTAATAAAAAAGAACTTTATTTTTAATTTTGGAAGACTTTTTTTAAAGTGCTTTGAAAGTTGCAGATGAGGAGCAGTGACCTTTTCATGAGTGGCATAATGATCATATTGTCCCTCTGTCTTTAGGAACGTGCTGAGGACGTTTCAGAATAAAATGCACGATTGTAATCATATGTGGTAGTGGCCAGCGACCTCACATCAGAAACTGGCTTTGACTTTTTTGCAGACAAGCATAAGCTGTTCTGCTGAAGAGGTCACAGCGCAGTGGAAAAAAACAGACTTGCCTGGAAGGCTTTGCTGCTTATTCACATATAGAGAGTTTCTTCAGGTGCGAGTGTTTGCTCTGGGTGCCTCTCCCTGCTCTCTGCAGCTTCATATTTTTTGCTCCATTTAACTAAGAATGAGCAAGGTAATTGGTTTTCCTCTTTAATGTTCTTCCTGTTTAGTGTCAGCACATCAGCCATCCCTGGCAGAATGAGATGTGTTTTTACCTGGTACACAACTTGGTGCTTATCTCTTACTATTTAGGTTTGTTTTTCCTTGATGGTTTTTCGTCAGGGGGATGCTTCCATCTTGTCACAGACGCTTCAGGTGGAAGTTCTGTATTTTGTTTTTGCTGTTCACTCTTGTGAGTGGGAGCCTTTCCCCTCACAGCTGTAAGAAATCAGCTTTCCACTATTTACCTCTCCCAAGGGCCTGGCAGGGGCCATCACATGGTGGCAGAGCCTTGAGGTAGGAAGAAGTACTGCATGTGTCACTGTGTGACAGCCAGCCTGCTAAATCTTATCTGCTGTGTCCTTGATAACATGGGCAACTGTTTCTTTACACTGAGCTGGCAAGGAGGAACTGTGCAGGGGAGGAGGGATTTTGTTGCCTTTTTGGGTTTTTTATTTTGGGTTTCTTTGTGTTTTTTTTTTTCTTTGTTTGTTTATGCACGTGTGAGATGTTGCACTGAAACAGGATGTGCAGTATCACGAGTTTTCAGTTTGTTTTTCTGACTTTGCATTTAGTTACTGTAATTTCACCACAATTTGTGACTTTGGAGACACAGCAGTATTTGGCATCTGAGAACAGGACCCAAAATAGTGGAAGTGGGTATGTCCTTGTGGAGGTAGTTTTTACAGAGACCCAGTGGCCTGCAGAAAAAGCACAAAGTAGGGAGGTGACAGAGTTGCAAGGTGCAATCAATCTCTACTCCTGAGGGAGAAAGAGAGCTGTGAGGGTCTGCAGCTTCAGAGGTACCAACATACACAGGCATAGCTTAAACCAGGGTTTGGAGGTGAGAGCATGTGGGTTTCAAGCTTGAATCCCTGGGAAATGGAGTCTTTAAATGGGAGGTTTATTTTGCTCAATGGGGTCTCCAGTTCAATCTCCAGGTGCCAGGAAGCAGATCTGAGGGGCTTGGCCAGCCCTGACCATAGAAGACCTCAGCTTGTTTTTTACTCTGAACTCAGATCAATCTAGGAGCATATCTTGGTGGATCTCCCATCTTCTCAGAGCTGATGAGGCTTTTTGTCTTCACACTAGTATTTGTTCTTTAATCCCACCTGCTTAAATAATAAGCCCCGACCGTAGGCAAGGATGAGCAAGTGCTCCTACCATCCACCAGTGGTGGTTACTGTGTGGGAAAGGTGGGTTTATCCCCTCAGGGGAAACCTGGACAGGAGGAAACCATGAACTGCCCCAGGCTGGTCAGAACCAGTTCTGGATGACTATGAAGCCGGTGCTGCCATCTGGTGTGACTGAGCTCCAGCAGATGGGAAGCACCTGTGTGTGCATCCCCAGTCCCCCTGGCAGGTGAGAAGGAGGGCAGCACCTCACCCCAAAGGGGCCAAGTTGCTGAGGGGCCTGCAGGCTGGGTCACCCCTGCCAGGCAGGGCAGCAGCAGCCCTGGGGCCAGCAGCCCACCCACCCAGGAGCTCTAGGACACAGGAGTGATGAAGGGAAGCATCAAGCACCCGGCATCGCCCTCCGAGCCACCCTTGCTTTCGGGGGGGGGTTGGGATGGCCTGGATGTAATCTATGGTGAAAACAAGGGAAGCAGAGGGGAGGACAGGGTTTGGTGTTTGGCTTAAGCGGAGGCTGGAGAAGGGGGAGAAAGGCATTTACTGATTTGGTCTTCTGTGTTCTTCCCTCCCCACAGTAACTGAATTGGTGAAATAAAGATTTGTTAATTGGCAATAAACTATCTTAGATTGCCCTGAGATGAGGTGATGAGGTTGTTTTGCCTGGGATAGTAGCTGTTGGAGATTGTGTGTGATACCCTGACATGGCCCAAAACTGGAGTAATGAGGACTGTGGAAGGAGCCATGATCCTGATCCTGGCAATACATGCTGGGGGAAGTGGCACAGCCAGCACATGTCCAGGAGTGAGTGCAGACAGTATGCAAACATCTGAAGAAAGGAGGGACCTTGGGGGAACCATTGCTGAGTGGGAAGGCGACTGGGAAGAGATAGACAGATGCTTCCTCCACACCTGGGCCCCAGTGGCCTGGTGTAGTGCTGTAGGATCCAAAAGCAGTAGCTGGGGATCTACAGAGGGTTTGGCTATGAAACATGGGATAGAGAAGTATCCTGCTGTGTTGGGACTGTGTGCTGGGGCTTGCCATGTGCTGCAAATGAGGCTTCAGAGAGACCAGGACTGCTGGGGAAGGGGTGGTTTCGTGATGTATATTACATTCACGTGGGTGAGGTGTTAACTACTGGTCTGCAGGGACAAGGGATGGAGTTTATAATGAATACATGTTAAGATTGTGATGATGTTAAAGGTGGAGTTTGTATAAGGGTGAAAGCAATTCTTAATATATCTTTCAATTAAAGTGGAGGGTAGAATGTAAAGAACATAAATTGCAGAGGGTATAAGGGGATGGAAGTGGTGACCTGAGTGCAGACCATGAACTACTCAGTGCCAGCCAGGAGCAATTCCAGCTACCACTGAAACTGATATAAACACCCTGTCTCATGCCAGAATTTAAGCCCACAGTGCTGTGACTCAGGAACGCTGCTGGAGACATGGGTGCACTCTTTGAAGGAGGTCCATGCTGAAAGGGCTTACTTCTGAGAGGATGGCAGCTGGTGGATGATTCATGCTTGAACAAGGAAACCCCTGAAGTCACTATGGCCACTGGGTAACTCACGCGGGAGAAGTAATGCACTGAAAAGACAGTGGTCTAAACCCTTGGCTCTCCCTGCATCATAGTAAGCATTGTACCTTTATTGTTCAATAAAAATGTGTATTTGATCTCAGTAGAGCTCTCTCACCTCAGCCTGGGGATTGCTAAGGGGTTTAGGGGTTGCTTCATTTAGGAAGCTGCAAAACAAATGTTTTTGGATTGCGTTCTCAGGAATTGGAAGTGGAACTTTTGGAAAGAAGGTCCTAAGGTGTTTGTTTTCCTCTGAAACCCAAGTGCAACATCTAAGATTATGCATTTGTCTACCTGCCCAGTAGTAGGAAACAGGAAGGTGACACAGCCACAGAATCAAATACCTCCTCATCTCACCTGGTGGTGTTAAAGGAGCCTTGATTGTTTTAATGTCTTGAATTTGAGCGTCAGGTAGAAAGGAGATTTGGGGGGATCAATTCCTTCAGACCTACTCTCCATGTGTCCCCTGTGCCAGACAGGCTCCACAGTGGGTATCCATGCATGTAGAGGTGTGTGGGCAGCTCAGGTGCTCAGCTCTGCTATCACTGGGTTGCTGGGATGGGTGTCCCTGCACCAGGCTGGGATCTGCCGGGGAAGAGAGGCAGAAGGGGTTGGTGGGCATAGGACTATAGGGGTGAGCAAACCCCCAATGCTGCAGCACTGTGGGAGGGCTTGGGGCCCCCAGCTGCAGCCCTGGGGCTGTGGGGCCAGGGCAGCAGTGGGATGGGGTGACTGGGCTGAAGGGAGCTGCCAGAGGAGAGGGATGGAGCTAGATGGGCCATCATCCCCGAGCTAGGTACCCTGGGCTCACAGCTGTAGATGCTGCCAGGGAAACTGGCCCCTGAGGCTGGCAGGGCCAGTGGGGAGGCCAGCAATTTGGGCTCTGCACCGAGGGGCCGAGCCTCCCTTGCCAGCAGCCCCCGGGGTTGTGTGTGCCAGCTGAAATGTCTCCAGCACCGCCGGGGCTGTGGCCGGCGGGGAGGGGACAAGGCGGGTCGCTGAGGGCTGGCTGCCCTCTGGTGCCCGCTGGAGAATGTGCTGAGGGGCTGTGCTGTCCCAGGGAAAATCCACACATTCGGGAGAAAACCTGGGGAAAAATACTGCCCACTGCGCACCTGTGTGTTTTCTGCTTATGGATTTTTTTTAAGGTAGTAAAACCCCTTTTCTCAGTTAGTTCTGGAGTGATAAAACTTCTGGTTATCTCATTTATCCTGTGGAAGTGAATCTTTAGTTCACATTTCTCAGATTTTATTCCAATGCTCACAACTGCTGACTATTCTCCTTAGCCAGATAAAGCAAGACAAAGTATAAATGTGAAGGTGTAGTTCAAAATCTCTCCCTGTTTTCTCCTTAATAAGTCCTCATTTTGAAAGAAAATTATTACAGCCCACATTTAATTATTTTAAAAGAATTTTACTGTATCTTTCTTTCAAAGAGAACAAACAAAATATAATCACTGAATACATATGCTGTGACTTCATTGCTGCAGGAGGAGAGATGCAATAAAAAAGCTAGATAAACTGATAGGAAGAATATCAAACCAAGCTCTGAAGGAGGGCAGGATATAACCATCTTCAGTATTCTGCATTGAATGGGTAGTCCTTATGAGTTTTGGCCCTGAAGGGAATAAAAGACTTCATTTTAGCCATAATTTTTTTTAATATATCAAGCTCTAGTAGTGCTTAGAGAAGCCACCAAGGCGGGATCTGAACTTTATAACTGTAGAATGATTTTTCTTCTCAGATTTGCTCTCCTGTATAGTGTGTAGATTTTGTACATTTGGAGCATCCAAATCACTTCATCATTCAAGCTCTTGACCTCCTAGGCAATATTTAGATGTAAAACCTCTGTATATATAGTATTCATTATTTAAGCTTTGGGAAAAAAACCCCAAATACTAAATGCTACCACTTACATGCTCATTGTATAGACTCTCCAGTTTCTGTTAAAGCTGAAAATAGTTGCCATCTCCTCTTTAGTCAATTTGAAGTCAAATACCTAACAAGAGAAACAGCTGGAAATCACTTCTCTGAACAAACCAGAGACTGTAAGCAAAATCTACAGAATTAAAGAACAAATCTAAAAGGGAGACGAGCTGGTTAGCCAAAATTACTGTTTCATGGAAGAGAAAAAGGCATCTCTCTGTATTAGTAAGAATGCATTAGCAGAGGAAATAAAAAAAAATATATCCAAAGTTGCAATTACACATGCCAGCTGTTGCAGGACACTCAGAAAGCACTTGCATCTGCCACTTGTGCATCTTTCTGTCCTAATCCAAAGGAACAGCTACAAGACTATCTATCAATCTATCTATTTTGAAACTCTGATGACCAGTTTCAGTCAATTAACAAAGGAGCAACACAGTTTATGGACACCAGGACTATTTTCTTAATGCGAAGCCTTTTGTAGTGTGCTACTGCACTCAAGTGCCAATCAAGCACCATGTGCCAATTCATCTGCAGAACAGGAGACACCATGTAAAGTGACTGCTAAAATTACCAGCATACTGTTACCCAAACTTGGTTCATTCCTGCTTTTCAACTGTAGCCTTAAATGTAGCCCTCAGTACAGTGTGTAGGTAGACAGAGAAAAACTCATCCTCTTGTCCGAGGAGAAGCTGGGAAGGGTGATGTAAAGTAAGATATGCAGGTATTCCCAGAAAAGCCAGGGCAGTGGAAAGAATTCAAAAGTTTATTTAGAAGGCCAGAACACAAGAAATGTACAAATTCCTGACAGTGCTATTTAAGGACTGGGCTCTAGGGAGGAAAAGGCAAGTTCCCACCCTCTCCAGGGCCTTTAGTATCGTCTCTGTTTCTCCCCCGCCTTCCCAAGGCCTCTGTACATGTCTGTTAGGGTTATCTCTCTCTGGCATAGAAGACAGAGAGATAACATAGCTCTCTTTGCAATCCCCTCTGGGCTGCAGAAGGGGAATAAAAAACATCTAACCCTCTTGAAGGCACTTTGCAGGCTTCCTAAGTGAAAATGAGTTTCTAGCTTTCCCATTACAAATTCTTCTGGAAGCACAACTATTCCTACAGGTGAGAAAGGATCTCTGTTTGCTCTGCAGGGAGAAGCTGTGCTGTTCCTGAAGGGCAGCACCCAGCTCACTCCTAATCCCTCACCTGGAAGTTCTCCACAATGCGCTGTGGGGTGACAGACTTGGGAATCACAATCACATTTCTCTGGATCTGGAAGCGAAGGAGAACCTGCAAGAACAGAATCAGAAAGAGGATGGTTCCTGCTCTGAAGGAAGCAGAGCCTGTTCCAACAGTCATATTCCCTAAGATATACTGTCTTCTGCAGAGCTGCATTTCAAATCATTCCTGTCCCTGCAATCCAGGTAGCACTGCCTGGAGAGCAAAGAGGGGAAGTGGTGGAGGCCCCCATGGAAGACCACCTTTCCTATTCAGTTTAGGGACAAACAAGTCCTTTCTTACCCACCCAAACTTCTATCAAGATTTTATTCTCTGTAACAGAGGACTCGAGATGAAGACTGAAACATTACAGCATCCACAGATGGGTCAAGAAAATGTTTCTTGTTTGCAAGTGTCAGAGGACACTTGCATTGCAGGTCACACAGTAAACAGACTGTACTGCTACCGAACACCACAAGTGACAAGGAAGGAAATGCCACCTTGTCCTGTGTTACAGGAATGGATAACCACTGTCTGGAATCTGTGTACCTGTGCTGTGGATTTCTTGTGCTTGGCTGCAATTTCTTTGATCTTGGGGTCATCCAGGAGGGAAGGATCCTCTGGCTTAGCCCTGCACAGGAGAAAGATATACTTAGTGTCAAGCATAACCCACACCAGTTCCCTTGCAAAGCAATCTTACCATGGTCTGTCAGGAGAGCCAAGGGGACTGTATGCTGTCACAGCAATCCCTTTGGATTGACAGTAGTGTACCAGCTTCTCCTGGGAAAGGTATGGATTACATTCGATCTACCAACAGAAGAGCATAGAGATGGATAGCAGTACAACTGCTGTAACTCACTCCAGGGATTATATCCTAATGCACTTAAAGGTTGGTATTTGTCCTCATGTACTCGTCTTTGCAAGGTGTTATTGAGTCTTAGTTTTCTACAGCACCTATTTTTACAGTGAGGTTTCTTGTATATCTGGGCTACTGCTCGGGAAAAAAAGCATTTCATAAGGCTTATCCCTGAGTTCTTTGGCCCCAAGAAGGCACATTCTGAGATGCTTTTTGGATTTCCAAGCAGTAGTTGAGCAAATATTGAGAACCCTGATGCCTTGTATGTTCGACTGTAATGTGGACTGGGATTAGAAGGACATGCAGCATCTGCTCTGTAACCGCTCCTTATGTGTTCTAGTCATAAAAATCCCTTTCTTGTGAGTTTGTGTGAATGTGTTACATAGATACAGTAGTTTGGGACAGAAATGCATTTTTTTCCTTTTAGCATGCTCTTTTTCTATAACTACATGCAGAGAAAGGCTCTGGAGACTGAGTGAATTTAGCACTCTACGTGAACTTGCAAGAACTAATGGATTCAGAACTGCAAGAGGTGTCTGAGTCTGTGTAATATTCCTGGGAGAGATAAGTATCTACAGCAGGTTCTGGAGCATAGAAGAAGGCAGTAGCTTTGTGTGCAGACAAAGGCTAGGTAATTTTTTTGATATGTCTATATATACACACTTTATGTTTTATTTTATATAAATAAAAAAATCTTCAGGGCAGATGTCATGAAGCCACTACTTCTGCACAACAGTTAAAACTGATCACCCTTTTCCAGCTAGGTGACTGAATGAACTGTGCATGCCTGCATGAGAAGAAACGTGTGTTGTTTGAGCAATTATCTGCTATTAATAAGAGATGGGTGCCATCACTAATAAGAGAACAAGTATTGTATTTTAAGAAGTTCTTGTTGTAATTTGTGTACCACAACTTCATTCCCTATCTGGACACAGGAGATCTACAACATCTTCACATATACCCAGAAGTAATCAGAGGGTGTTACTGTGCTATTTTCTTCTCCCTCTTGCATCTCCTCACGCAACTGTAATCAGATCCTTATAATGCCTGAAAAAACCAGTCACCTGAAGTCTCCTTGCAGCTTACCTGGACATTTGCAGGCTTGTGCCTCAGTCCAGGCTTGTTCAGGATTCTTTCAATCTGCTCGTGGTTGAAGTTGGAGACTCCAATGGCTTTTACCAGACCACAGTCCACCAGCTCTTCCATGGCCTGAGACAAAGAGGAGCAAAGTCAACATCCAGTATGCAAGACAAGGCCTAAAGACATTATTCCTGGTTTGTCTTTGTTTCTCTTCACGGGAAGGGAAAGACAACTATTTGGACTTGCAAAGTTTGTCTCTTGGGGGAAAGTGCTCCCTGGTGTATTTGTGCCATGTCTTCCACCTCACCCAAACCCAAAGGCTCCTTCTTGAGATGGCAGAAATTCACATAATGCTAAGTTACTTAATAATGATAAACAATAATGTGTGGAGTGAGCACCAGGGGGCTGTACTGCAGCTGTGGACAAAATCACAGACTGACTTATTTCAGCAAAGTGTATTTGAGCAGTTTAAGAATGGTAGTAAAGACAGTTCTGTTTCTGTCATGGTCAAACAATCTGGTCTGCAGCTCTGCTGAAGATTATCAGCTTCACTAAGCATGTATGTTTTAAAAAAACAACACTGTATACAGTCTGATAAATGCATAAGAACTTTGTGAGTGCTAAAGGTAATGAAAGCATGGAATAGACTGCCAGTGACAGCAAACATGCTTCTCCCACTGTGACTGAACTTACCTCCCATGTATCTAGAAAATCTGCATTGCTGGGTATAGACATGCCTTTGTCATCTTTGGGGAACAGCTCCTCTCCTGCCTGTCAATGAGAGACAAAACACTCATTATTGGGAAGTTAATAGCAACACAACTGAAGACAACATTAGCTTTAACTACTAGTAGAGAAAATACCAATATTTGTCTACATAGTTCATGCAGGTTTATGGTCTTTTGCCAGCAACCATTCCTAGTAGGAGGGACAGGATGAAGTAAAGTCGCGACTCACTAAAACACACACAGATAAACAAATCACACCACTTGTGGAACAAAGTGGAACAAACAAGCTTCCTGTACTCCTCTATCATGCCTTTAAGAGAGAACTGTTGTTTTGAAGGACCTGTTAAGGTCCCAGAAACATTTAAATCAGGTTTAGGGTGAGCCACATCTCCTGAAAAACATATTATGTAAACACACAGGTCTCTCGTGAGGGGAGCCTCAGTTTAAATTAGTGGCACTCGGAAAATCAGAAAATCCCAGGTGTACAAACTCAGAAATAAATTCCTGTATCTTCATATTGCTCCACGTCTAGTGTTGTGCAAATGTCAGAATATTATGCCATGACACTTTTACACAAGGTCTTTGTTCAAATAAAACCTACCATGACATCTTGCAAAGTATGACAAACAGTTGACACGGTCAAAAGCAACAGATAGGATGGAGGCCTTAACCTTTTTGCAGCAGAAAGGAAAAGCCAAGGCTAGACATGAACTGAGACATGAAGTATGAGATGTACTTTATGTAATTCTGACACAGATGTCAAAAAAATCTCACCTTTTCAAATTCAAGGTCTGTGGAACAACTTAAAGACTCCTACAGCAAAGGTCAGCTCAATCTGTACTATATAAGGACTCAGTGATTAAAGAAAGAAATGGAAGACAGAAGAAGTCTCTTGTTCTGTGATTCTGTAACATGCAGAGGAAACAATTTCTGTCAGGTAGCAAAGTACAGCCTTCCTTCCCACAAAGCAGGGAAGGATGATTTAGCCAAAAGTAAAGCAGCACAACTCAAGCTTGCAGCTGGGAGGCTTGATCTTAGTGCTAGGTCTGCCTGTCCATTATCAAAAGGGCAGAGGATGCTGTGCAAGCCTCACTCTCAGGGGCAGAGATCAGGAGCACAGCTCACATGGCCAGAGTAAAGGTGAATGGGCAGCACTGTCACAGTGCTGGTACACACCAGACACATGCTCTTTCTGGTGCTGCAAGTGCTCCTGGCAGTTTTGAGGAGCTCTCCCAGGAGGAAAAGCCAAGGGCATTGCTGTTACTTTACCTTCAACCCAGTAGGCCAGTGCATGAGGTAGAGATCCAGGTAATCCAGTTTCAGGTCAGTAAGAGTCTTCTGGCAGGCTCCCTTCACCAGAGGCTTCTCGTGAAATGTGGACCACAGCTAGGGGCAAAAAACAAGGCACACTGTGACCTCCTGGGTTAAATATCTTGGAACGCTTCTGTACTGTTCCAGCAAGAACCTGTTTCCTTTGGAAGGTGATGTGGAATTAGGCCACCCTGTTTCTTTTCAGATGGGGCTTGCTCTGTAAGCAGGACTGGGCAATGGCCACTGATACGAAGGACAATATGTGCTGTGGTGGCATATGTGATCAAAAAGGGTTGTAAACTAAAAACTGACCCTGTTCCATTAGTCAAGATATGCAAAAGCCACTTATTACAGGCAGATATGGGTTAAAGAGCTCTTTTTAAATTAATAGTTTCAGTGGTGAGCCAAATCCAGAATTTTCAGCAGAAGCAAGTTAAAACCAGGACACTTTCTGGGACCATTTAAGCTTAACACATCCTTTGAACAATCCCATGAAAATGGAGAATGTGAAGCGTATCTTAGATAACTCTATACAAAATACAGTGACAAAAATCAGCTTTCATCAATATTGGCCTGAACTATGTCCTGAATTACTCCACTCTATAGCATACAACCTTTTCCCCTGCTCTGAATTTCCCTCTACACAAAGCAGACCTTCCCCTGGATCCTAGGTCACTATACCCTTACCTTACTGACGACAAAGAGATCTTCTCGTTTCACAACACCTTCCTTGATTTTCTGCTGGATCCCTTCCCCAATCTCACTCTCATTTTGGTACACATAGGCACAGTCAAAGTGGCGGTACCCGGCATCGATGGCAGCCATCACTGCAGCTTTGACTTGCCCAGCTGCAGACTGAAAACAGAAGGTTAAGATCCCAAATCAAAGCATACAGGCCATTTCCTAGTTATTTCATCATCATCATCATCATCATCATGGCTGGGCTTCGCAAATGAAGATTTGGGGAGGGCTTCACCCACGTTTGTTACAAGCACGCTGGTGGCTAAAAAGGCCAATATAAGACACGTCTGATTACAAAAGGCACAGCAGAAAGACTCCTTAGGTGGTATATTCTGCAAGGCACGATTCTTTCTGCGTTGTCTTTTCTCCTCGAGAGTGACCCTGCGTGTGTTCTCAAAGGCATCAGCAGCGTTATGGATTGTGTGTCTCCAGGTGTCCTGATTGGAGGCCAGAGTAGACCAGTTATGGTGATCAGTGTGGCCAAGGCCCAATGTTGTTTCAGGGAGTCCTTGTATCTTCTCTTCAGGGCTCCTCTCTTGTGGCAGCCAGTGGCAAGTTCACCATGAAGCAAGATCTTAGGGAGGCGGTGGTCCTTCATCCTGGAGACGTGCCCTGCCCAGCACAGCTGTGTTCTCAGCAACATGGCCTCAATACTTGTGATTATGTGCCCAGATGTATTGGTCACATAATCTGACCAGTGGATGTTTAGGATTGTACGGAGGCAGCGTTGATGGAAGCGTTCTGGGAGACGCAGGTGGTGGCGGTAGATGACCCATGATTCGGAACCATACAAGAGAGTAGACAGCACAATGGCTCTGTAAACACTGATCTTGGTACTTTTCTTCAACTGTTTATTTTGCCAAACTCTTTTATGAAGCTTTCTGAAGGCACTATATGCCTTTGCTAACCTGTTGTCCACACCTTAGTCATCCACATCACTGTCGAGTAGTGTACCATTCTCTAGCCCAGCTCCTGCTGGGGCACATCCCACCTGTAATTTGAAGCTGCTTCTTTCAGAGACA
This sequence comes from Manacus candei, assembly GCF_025592945.1. Classification (NCBI taxonomy): domain Eukaryota; kingdom Metazoa; phylum Chordata; class Aves; order Passeriformes; family Pipridae; genus Manacus; species Manacus candei. The sequence continues at coordinate 23,342,120 of NW_026138066.1, read as the reverse complement.
GAAGAGATGTGCATTTCTATGTGTTTCTATATCCTGACAAGGGTAAGAGCTGTGCACAAAGAAATGTTGGCATGTCTTCTTCATACAGATTTAGCAATGTTTGTTTTCAGGCATTGTATGGTTCACTGATTTTGTAGTCATTGTAACAGCAGTGCAAACCGCTTTGTCAGAACTTGCTTGAGATGCATGAATGGTCTTCCAAAGCCGTATCTTATTAACAGATGAATCCCTGTGACCTCGCCCAGGATTAAAGTTACTCAGCACTGAAGCAGCAGACAATTCGAGTGCCCCACTGCAGCGGCACGGAAGCCTTGGCCGCGGGAAGGGCTGGGGAGCGGCAGGGAGAGGGGCCCCGAAGGCCACAGCCGCGGGAGCCTGGCTGGGATGGGAGAGGATGGGATCCGCGCATCTCTGGGGAGGGGGTTGCCGGGTATGTGAGGGAGGGAAGGAGCCGACTCCCCTGGGCTAGGGAGACCCAAGAGTCAACTCTCTCCCATGGCAGGAGGGGGACGGCAAGGACGGAGGGCACGCTGGGGAAAACAGCTTCAAAAGCAGCGTGGGGCTCTGCCTGCGGGGACGACCGGAGCCAGAGGGCATCCTTGGCGGTATCCCGGGCGGGATGCTGGGGGCACCGACAGCGCTGCGCTCCGGCCCGGGCTGTCGGTGGGGACGGGTCACCGAGCCGAACTGAGCCGAGATGCCCCCGCTCCATCCCCAATTCAGAGCGCTCCGGACCCCCGCGGAGGAGATCGCACCGGGCGCAGACCCAGCCCCGCTGAGAGCAAGGGACCCTTACCTTCCATGTGCCCAGCCCCATGAGGGGCATCTTGGCCCCGGTGTTGAGCTGCACGCAGGTCGCCATGGCTCCAGCTGGGAACGCTGCTCGGCACTATCGCCCGCCGAGCCCTTTAGTGACGGCTGGGTCGCGCCCGCCCCGTCCCGGGACCTGCCCACGCGGGACAGCACCGAGCTGGGGCGGGTCAGTGCCGCGTCTCCCCGAGTCCTCGGAGCTGCTCTCTCCGCGGATGTGGGCTGTGAGCCTCGGGACGAGGAAGGGCTCTGAGCCCGCCGGCTGGAGCAGCGTGCCCCCGCGGCAGCGATGGTGGTCCAGGCTCTTGCAGAGCTCCTGTGGTGTCTGTGTGAATCTGGAGCTTTCAGCCCTCAGCGCCCCTCGGAAGGTGGGGTGATGCTTGTGGTAACAGGAGAGGAAAAGTGAGCTGCTTTGTAGGAGTAAATTAGAAAGCAGTGAAATTTAAAGAAGAATGTTATTTTTAGTGTTGGGAGAGGTTTCTTGCGATGTTTTTTTTGAAGAATAGAAGAAGATCTTATGTTAAGGCCACCTAAGAAACTTTGTTGATTGCTCCTGCTTGGCGAATTTATTCAGGTGCAAGCGTTGTTTGGACTATAATGGTGCATTTTTCTCTGTGTGCCTTTCCCACAGCAGATGTCCAGCTGCTTTGTAGCTTTGTACTGTTTTTTTTGTCAGCAGCATCAGCCGTCCTCAGCAGGATGTGATGTTTCAGTTACATCACAAAATAGTTATATAATGCAGTGTTTGCCTTTTTTTTTTTCTTTCTGGATTCCTTCTCTGTAAATTTGCTCTGAGCATGCTCAGACTCATGGGGTTTGGTTCAGGAGTCGATGAAATAAATGGAAAGATTGTGATACTAGGAGTGCTGATGACAGTATTAAAAGAAAGCTGTTTGCATGAGAGGCCTGCTGCCATCCTAGTCTAGAGGGTTTCACACTTCCTTTTTTCCTTCCTACTGTCCCTCCCTCAGTTCAGAAAAATGGACATTGTCCATCTGCAGAGCTGTAGGGAAGTTCTCTGTGCCAGTCATGGCATTGTGTCTGGTGAGCATTCCTGGTGAAGGACTGAAGCTAAGGTTATCAGAGGGGCAGAGCAGCTGCACAGAGTGCATACTGTTGGGGAGGTGGACTTAGTGGTGTTAGCTGGGCTCAGAGATCAGTTTTCCATGCCTGACCTATATCTTGACCTTAATTATTAGCAGAAGTCATGTGGAGACTTGTCCTGACAAAGATTGTTGCCCTTCACAGAAGGTACCCTATTTTAAAACATAATTTTGCTGAGGACTAGTAAAGTTTATGCAAAAAGCACTTCACAATTCTTTTTTTTTTCAAAATAAAACGTTGAGTCATGCCTGTGATTTGGTTTTTCAAGGCAGATGAAGTACCAAATTGCCTCTGCTCTCCTATTTCCTGGATGCTCAAGCTAGTGGTGTTCTGCTTTGACTCCAGATGTAGAAGGTCTTAGTGGAGGAACCACAAGAATCTATCAGATTTTTGTGTTGCTTCTGTGAAGGTGGTGCTTAATTTTCCCCAATGGTTTCTTGAATGAGAGATGTCTCTGTCTTTTAAGAGAGGATTTTGGGCAGAAGGTTTGCATTTTGCTTTGTTATTTGTGCCTGTTGGTGTGAGTCTTTGCCCAGATCATGCCAAGACACAGGATCTGTCAGTTGTTTCTCTATCCTGAAGGTGTGTCTGGGGTTGTCAGATGATGGCAGGGCCTTTGGGAAAGAAGTATCACGTTTGTCAGTGGATGACAACCTGAAATGCCATGCTATCAAAACACCTCCTAGCTATCCTAGCACTCCCCAGCAAGGCTCACCTGCATCTTCCACTGGAAGGGATAGGCTTTGTCAGATGAAACCTTTATTCATTCACACAGTTACAGTTAACAGAGACCTGTCCCAGTTACTGTGCCAGTCAGTCAGCACAGAATAGCCTGTGGAGAGAAGGTAACACTTACTCCACTGTCACATTCCAGTTCCACCATGGGCCCCCTGCTTTTATGCATCATGACACCTGTTAAACAGTCTCCCCTCTCTCCCCAGTCTCTGCTACTCTGGGTTTTTAATAGCCAGATATCAGCACAGGATACCAACCAAATCAGTCCACAGTGATACCACTGTACAGTTTTCCAGCAGTTTCAGGTGTTGGTCTCCTATTCTTGTTGATCCACAGTCCACTAAGGCATGTTTGTAAGTAAATTGTCTTACTCAACTGTTCTTGTCAGCACTGCTCTGTCAATCACAGCTTATTATACCAAGTTATTAAACTTTTGATCAGGACAAGATCTTCATGCTCTTGTGACATCATTTAAAATTGAATAGGGATTATTGCTGGGTTAAGAACTGGCTGATGGCTGGGCCCACAGAGTGGTGGGGAACGGAGCTGCATCCAGTTGGTGGCTGGTCACGAGTGGTGTCCCCAGGGATCAGTGTTGGGCCCAGTCCTGTTTAACATCTTTACTGATGATCTGGATGAGGGGATTGAGTCCACCATTAGCAAATTTGCAGATGACACCAAGTGGAGTGGCAATCTGCTAGAAAGCAGGAGGGCTCTGCAAAGAGACCTAGACAGGCTGGATAGATGGGGCTGAATCCAATGGTATGGGGTTCAACAAGGCCAAGTGTCTCCAGACTGCCTGGAGAGCAGCCAGGCAGAAAGGGACTGGGGGTTCTGATTGACAGGAAGCTGAACATGAGCCAGCAGTGTGCCCAGGTGGCCAAGAAGGTCAATGGCATCCTGGCCTGTGTCAGGAATAACGTGGCCAGCAGGACCAGGGAAGTGATTCTGCCCTTGTACTCAGCCCTAGTTAGGTCGCACCTTGAGTGCTGTGCTAATTCTGGGCTCATCAACTGAAGAAAGATATTGAGGTGCTGGAGCATGTCCAAAAGGCAATGAAGCTGGTGAAGAGTCTGGAGCACAAGTCCTATGAGGAGAGGCTGAGGGAGCTGGGGTTGTTCAACCTGGAGAAGAGGAGGCTCAGGGGAGACCTCATCACTCTCTACAGCTCCCTGACAGGAGGTTGTAGCCAGGTGGGGGTCAGTCTCCTCTCCCAGGCAACCAGCAGTGGACAAGAGGGCGCAGTCTTAAGCTGTGTCAGAGGAGGTTTAGGTTGGATATTAGGAAGAAGTTCTTTACAGAGACTGATCAAACATTGAAATGGGCTGCCCAGGGAGGTGGTAGAGTTACCGTCCTTGGAGGATTCAGAGACTGGATGTGGCACTTAGCGCCATGGTCTAGTAGACAAGGTGGTGTTGGGTCAAAGGTTGGACACAATGATCTCAGAGGTCTTTTGCAACCTGGTTGATTCTGTAATCATTTCCAATGACATTGTTAATGCAAGTTAATTTTCACATTAGAGTAGAACTTCCAAACCAGCAGTAATCTAAACATTTTTATTTTGGTTAAGAATGAAATTGAACACTAATCTCTGTCCAGTTTCAGCCTGTAAAAAATTACAACTGAATTAAAGCCCAGTATGAGTTGGTATGCATCTGTAGGTCTGGATGCTTCTCCCATTTATTCTTCTTTCACAGAAAGCTTTGAACTGTGCTCTAGAAGTAAAATTATTTGTTGTCTTTTATCTTCAGGCAGTGATTATGTAGTTCATTCTTTCAGGATGGATCTTTCTTCTGTGTTCACATATCTTTAACCCTGCAGCTTTAAGTGGTGTTGATGCAAGACAGAAGACAAAATCAGTTGCTAGGTTATTCTGTTTTCTGCTTTACTACTTCAGCCATGCAGAGACACTCATCTAATGAGCAGAGAATTATCGTAGCCCATATTTTGTTCTTCAGAACAGTTTTACTATTTTGTTCCACCAAAGAAGAGAAACCCAAAGTCACTGAATACCCATACTGTGCCTTTGCTGGCAGAAAAGAGACAGTGTGCAGCTAGTGGGCAACTTCAGGGAATGGCAGAAGCTCATTACACTCCAGAGGCCTCCAGGAGGGCAGGATAAAACCACCTTCAGTATTCTGCATTGAAAGGGTACTCCTTGAGATTTTTGCACCTGGAGGAAATCAAAGAGGAAGGATTACTTAAGGCTGAAATATAGAACCTTCAAGGGAGGCTCTGAATTGAGTAGCAGCAGAATGAATTTAAGAGACTTATTAGTATAGAAAAAGCATACAGGACCAACAAGTTCATCTTTTTCTATTATTTAGGCACTGAGCAGTGGTGGGACCAAATTACTTCCTAGATAAAAAGTTAAAATTCACACTGCTTTACAGAGAAAACAGCACTTTCTGCAGCCTTCCAGCCAACTCTTCTTGTCTTGCTCTTGGCTTCCAAGGTGCATATCTGCAAGCAGTTGTGCTTTGTACTGCACAACAGATGATCATTCCCTCCCCCAACCACCTATGTAAGATCTGACATCAGCTTATAATACCTCGCAGAAAAAATTATCTTAAGTTTAAAACTGCCTAATGTTCATTTATCCCATATGGACACAGCCAGAGTGAGCCAGAACCCTCACTCTGGAATTCCTGGCACACAAAGTTTCCTGGAGAACAGATTTACAGTGAATACACAGCATGACTTATCCTTTAGTCAACAAAGTAAAAAAATATAACTCCGCTAAGATGTTAAATAACAGACCCTTCATCCCCCAAATGATTTCAGATTTCAAAATATACCCAATTTAAACAGCTACACCGGTTCCTATGAGATGAAAATGAAGATCATTGAAAACGCAAGAGTTTGAAGGAGACAAACGGCCACTCACGTGATCATTTCACAGATCCTCCAGTTTCTGTTTAGGCTGAGCAGGGTTGCCATCTCCTCTTTAGTCAATTCGAAGTCAAACACCTAAAAAGAGAAGCAGCTAGAAACCACCTCTTTGAACAAATCAAATCAGAAGCAAGATTCACAAGATCAAAGAACAAGTTCAGATCAGAAAGAGTGCTGGTTACAAGTGAGGGCTTCAAGAAACAGGGAAAGGAAAAGAAGTGTCTTTCGATTTTCGATATTCTACTGGCAGAGGGAAGAGCCAAACAAAAAAGACTGATGGTTGCAGTTACATGTGCCAGCTATTTCAAGGTGTTTGGTGAGCACTTAAGTGTTGCAGAATGCCTCCATCCTCCATTTGTGAAAGGTGCATCTTTCTGTCCCATACCAAAGAAACAGCTACAACGCTTCCATATTCAATAAATCCAGCTATGTTACATCTGAAATCCTGATGTCCAATATCAGAAAAAAATGCCCTTACGTAACAGTCAGAGGAGCTATGTGGTTTACTGACAAAAGGACTCTTCCCTTAATGTGTTGCTTACTCTATATTTTGAGGAATGTTACTTGATTGAGGCTACAAGCCTGCTCACTGTGACATCCACAAGTCCACAGAGCAGAAGACACCATGTAAAGTAACAGATAATATTATCAGCATACTGTTTCTAAGAGCTCTGTCTTTTCTTCAGTTTAGTTTTCAATGTAGCCCTGACTTCCAGACAGAAAGGGTGAAACCAGTCCTGCTGCCCAAGGAGGACATGGCAAGGATGAGAGAGGATCTCTGTTTGCTCTGCAGGGAGAAGCTGTGCTGTTCCTGAAGGGCAGCACCCAGCTCACTCCTAATCCCTCACCTGGAAGTTCTCCACAATGCGCTGTGGGGTGACAGACTTGGGAATCACAATCACATTTCTCTGGATCTGGAAGCGAAGGAGAACCTGCAAGAACAGACAACCGAATCAGAAAGAGGATGGTTCCTGCTCTGGAGGAAGCAGAGCCTGTTCCAAAAGCTGTTTTCTCTAAGCTGTATGCACTTTGGCAGAGCTGCATTTCAAACCATTCCTGTCCCTGCAGCCCAGACAGCACTGCCTGGAGAGCAAAAAGGGAAGTGGTGGAGCCTCACACAGAAGGCCTCCTTTCCCATCCAGTTTTGGAACAATTCCTTTTCTTCCCAGCCAGGCTTTTAGCAGTCTATGCAATGCTTTTGTTCTCTGCAAGAAGACTTGAGAGGGGAAGGTGACATCTGAAGATGGGTCAAGAATCCTTTCCTGTCTGAGGGTCAAATAGGTAATAGTAGCATATATTGTAGGCCACAGAGTGGACAATCTGCATGGCTTGTTAACACCACCAAACAGCACCACAGTTCACAGGTAACACTGTTAGAGGCTGTTCCCTCACTTCAGACATAAGTTTCCTAAATGGCTGTGTTACAGGAATGAGTACCCACTGTGTGGCACCTACTCACCTGTGCTGGGGTTTTGTTGTGCTTGGCTGCAATCTCTTTGATCTTGGGATCATCCAGAAGGGAAGGTGCCTCTGGCTTAGAACTAGACAAGGGGGGGGGAAGGGAAGAAACAACAAAAACATCACTCTAGAAAGAGTCTATCTAGCCTCATCAATTAAAAAAAAAATAAAATATATATATATATATATATATATATATATACCTGCACCAATTACTCAATTAGTGTGAATGTTTCAGACTTAAATCATGCTAACCCACTTGGAAATTACCCATCAGGACGGCCAAGGGGACAGTATGCTGTCACAGTGATCCCTTTGGATTGGCAATAGTTGATCAGCTTCTCCTGGGAAAGGTATGGATGACACTCAATCTGCCAACACAGAAGCAGGGACAGAGTTGTGGAACTACTGTAGTTTTCCCATGCTCCAGAGGTTTTTCTAAATCCTAATTTCTTAATTACAGGCTGCCTTCATCCTACCCTGTGTGTAGTCTGTGTGACAAAACAAGTCTGTAATTCTATAGAGCACCAACTTTTACATTGAGTACTTATGTGCTTTTTGGATTTTATTCTGAGAGGCTTTATAAAAGTCAGTGATTATAGTCAGAATGATAGCTCATATCTGGATTCTTCATCCCTCCAGAGAGAATGCTTCCTAGGAAAATAATCTGGAATTTGTAAAAAGTGGTTCAGCAAGGTGAGACAAAAAGGAAATGTTTCAGTTCTGTGTGTACCAAGAAATACCCACAGAGTGGGATTTAAAGTACATGCTGTGTCTACTTTCTTTTCATTTTTCCATCTCCTCATTCGACTGTAATTAGATCTTTATAATCCCTGAAAAGTATTCACCTGCAGTCACTTTGCAGCTCACCTGGTTATTTGCAGGCTTGTACTTCAGTCCTGGTTTGTTCAAGATTCTTTCAGTCTGCTCACGGTTGAAGTTGGATATTCCAATGGCTTTTACCAGACCAGCATCCACCAGTTCTTCCATGGCCTGACATAAAGTGGAGCCAAGTCAGCATGCAGTGTACAAGACATGACCTAAGTACATTCTTCCTGACTTTTTTTCTCTTGTTTCTCTTCATGGGAAGCAGAGTTTTGAAAGCTACCCATGTATTTTTGTGAATTCTTTCTAGCTAATTCTGCATACATGCACGAGCCCTTCTGCAAGTGCTGAAGCCAACACCACTGCTGAGGACAGATGATGTGACTTTTCCACTTGGATGAACTTACCTCCCATGTCTGTAGAATATCAGTGTTGCTGGGGATAGCCATGCCTGTGGGAAACAGCCCCTCTTCTACCTGTCAGTGACAAAGAAAATGCTTGAAAATCTGTCGAGAAGTTCACTTAATACCATGAGAATTCACAACCAAAACAGTTTAAACTTCTAGTGCAGGCAAGAGCACTAATTCTTGTCTATATTCAGCCATTCCTTCCTGAGAAGTGGAAGGAATTTGTGGCTTTTTTGCTAGAGACTGTTCCCATAAGGACAGGGTTTTCTGCTGGACCCCTGGAAGTCAGGGTTCACCCAAACACCTACAAGGGAAAAAACCCACTCAGAACTATAGACTTCAGTCTCACACATGTTCACTTCAGGTATTGTTCTTTAGTTCCCACTTAGAAAGAACTTTTTGTTCTTTTTGTTTTGTTCTTTTTCCAGAGGGACATCAAGATACATAATTGGGTACTGGGAGGAGTTTGGTCTACACAGTGCTAGATTTGCTGAAAAGACAGTTCTTCCACAACAAAGCTCAGTGTAAAGCTGCCAACACTAGGAAAATCAGAGGAGCCTTTGTGTACAAGTCATGAAAAGACACCAAGACTGAACTGTGTTTAGCAGCTGTTTGTTGCTGTGACCATGAGACAGCTTCATTTTCATGGCTTTGTTAATATAAAGCTAAAATAAAGCATGAAAAAAAGATGAGCATCTCAAAGGCAACAGGTAGAACAGAGACAGATCAGACTGCAGGAGGACAGAAAGGCTAAAACTAGAAATATTCAAACAGACATCAACTCCTTCACTAATCTTTGGGGCCTAACATCTCCCACTGAAGTTTCACAGTTTAAATTCCTGTCTCAGTGGAACAAGCAAGGACAGCTCAATCTGTACCACATTAAGGACTTGATGATTAAAGAGAGAAATTGAAACCAGAAGCATTTCTTTTTGTTCTCTGATTCTGTATCACACAGAGGAAAATTTCAGACAGGCAGCAAAGTGCAGCCCTCCGTCCTACAAGGGCAAATCTTACACGAACACACACTGGATTTGCAAGAGAAAGGGAAAGCAGCCTGTCTTATGCTTGCAGCTGGGAAACCTGCCCCTAGTTTTCAGGCCATCATTCCCAGGATGAAAGGGTATGGAAACAGCAGTTTCAGGGGCAGAGACCAAGAGCCTGACTCACATGGCCAGAGTAAAGCTGAGCACCAGAGCAGTGCTGACACAGATGACAGACACATCATTGTCTTTCTCAGTCACAGCAACTGTTAGGCTGTAAAGGCAGAGTCACAAGAAACAAAGCCAAGGGCATTGCTGCTACCATACCTTGAACCCAAAAGGCCAGTGGATGAGGTAGAGATCCAGGTAATCCAGTTTCAGGTCAGCAAGAGTCTTCTGGCAGGCTCCCTTCACCAGAGGCTTCTCATGAAACGTGCACCACAGCTAGGCACAAAAAACAAGGCACACTGTGACCTCCTGGGTTAAACCTCTCAGGTGCTCTCCTGAACAGCACAGAAATGTTCCATGTTCTTTGGAAGGCAATATGGAATGAGGCCATCGTAGTGCTCTTCAGATACAGCGTGCTCTGGGATGGGACTGGCCCGTGACACTGAAGGCAGTGTGTGCAGTGGCAGCACAGTGTTTGAGCAGGATCATAACAAAGTCCTCTGGTTCCATTAGTTCAGATATAATTTGTGCTGCCACCTCTGCCTTTTCCTGCAGGTTGGCCTGCAGCTGGCCTCCCCTCATCCCTCCCCCAGCACTCTGTCTTCTCAGCAGGGTGCCAGAACACAACAGGTCTGTGGTGCTCAAAGTTACTGTATGTTCTGGGGGGGAAATCAGACTCTTGCCTCCCTTCAGTGTTATTGGAAGAAAGTGCAGGGAAGACAGCTGCCACCAGTTAGGGTAAGAGTGATTCTTCTTAAGGAACTCACTCTTCCTATCCAATGGCTACAACATTAACAATTACTGTTAGTGGACAGGAAAGGATCAAACTCTATCACTGTGGTCATGAAGTCGAAGAAGATAGTAGTATGAGGAATAATCTCGTTTACATTATGAGCTTCTCCAGTGCTACAGCATTAAACTACTTCAGGTTCCTACTGTAAACATATCACAGGTAAAGCCAGTTTGTCCATAATCCATGACCATCTGATCCATACCTTACTGACGATGAAGAGGTCCTCTCGTTTCACGACACCTTCCTTGATTTTCTGCTGGATCCCACGCCCAATTTCCTTCTCATTCTGGTACACGTAGGCACAGTCAAAGTGGCGATACCCGGCATCGATGGCAGCCATCACTGCAGCTTCCACCTTACCTGGGGGGGACTGACGGGAAAAAGGGTAGGACATGTCTCAGTTTGGGATTTTCACGTGCTTTTCCTTCGGTAGCTGCCGAAGCACCGCCGGGGTGCCGCTGCCCGCCGTTACCTTCCATGTGCCGAGCCCCAGCAGCGGCACCTTGGCAGCCCCGAGCCGCGCGTACGCCGCCATGGCCGAGCCGGCAGCGCTCCGCCCCCCCGCTCCCTGGCAGCCAATCAGCGCTCCGGCCCCGCCCCGCCGGCAGCTCCGCCCAATCAGCAGCGGAGCCTGCAGCCAATGGGATCCGCCCGGCGGCCATGGTGGGATAGCGAGGTGGGCGTTTCTCCCGGGGGGGCGTCCGGGGGGTGCGGCTTTCCCTGCTGGAAAAGGGTGAAATTCCTTATCAGAGATAAGGGCTGAGGGCGGGTGTGTCCCGATCCGGTTGGCGTTTGTGCTGCAGGGATCAGCTCCCGCAGCGCCCTGTCCCTGCGCCACAGGTCGTCCGTGCGTGTCTCGCTTGTGCCGGTGTGCCGGGGCGTTGCGACACCCTGTGGCAGTTCTCCCCGTGGGTTCTGAGAGAGAGGTGGTTTCTTTCAGGGACGCTTTGGCCCACGGTTTGTCATCGGTACAGCCCAGGGGTGTCCCGAAATGTGTCGATAAGCAGGAGGCCTGGGGTAGGACGTGACACAGAAGTCCCACGCTCCCCGCTCACGGAGCTCCCCCCTCGCTGCCCGGTGTGTGGCCGGGGCAGAGCCACGGGCCGGGGAAGGGCTGAGCCTTTGGCTGGAGCTGCGCGGCACTGGTGGCCTGGGCTGGTGCCAAGAACCTGCCATCCTGGGTGCTATGGAAAGGAGATGGCTAAAGATACCTCAGTATGGCTCGTGAGAGCGGGGAGCACCCTGTTTTCCCCTCCAGATGGGACAAGTACAGTTTCAGTGTGTGGTAAGTGAGTTTGTGAGTAATTTAGGCAATAATCAGTACAAATCGCTTCATTTTAAATGTGGGGGGAAAGTATTTCTTGGTACGTTTTCAAAGCTGCAGAAGAGCAGTGATTCTCAGCAAATGTCACAAGGATCGCATTGTGCCTGTGTCTTTAGGGAGGTGCAAACCATATCTGAGAATAAAATATACAAATGTAGAAATAAATGGTAACTGAACTTTAATTTCACGTTAGAAATCGACTTTGAAATTGTGGAGAGGCAAAATACCTTGTTTTAATGAGGTGCTCACAGTGCAATGAAAAAAAAAATATTTATCAGCAGGATCCTTCAAGTGCTCCATAATGGTATGTTAGGGCTGCTTGGAAGCCTTTGCTATTTGCTTGTACTTGGAGAATTGATTAATGTACAAGCATAAATTCAAAGTATGTACAATGGTGCACTTTCCTCTGAGTGCCTCTCCCACAGCTGGTGCCCCAGCTCTTTTTGCTTCATTTAACCCAAGACAGACAAGATAATTAGTTTTTCTCCTTAATCTTCCTCTGATTTTCTGACAGGGCTATCAACTTCCTCAGCAGGATGTGGTACTTCAGTTCAATCACGTAAAAGTTATACAATTTGGGCTTATCTTTCATCCTTATTTGGGATTCCTTCTCCATAGATCTGCCCTGAGTCCACTCAGTTTCTTGGTCTGGTCCATTGTTCAGAGAAGTCATTGAAAAATGCAAAATGACACATTTTGCCTTGTGTGCAATGTGTTTTCTCAAGAGAGCAGCTGAAGTGCCAGTTTGCTCCTGCTCTCCTTCGTATTCCCAAGGCACTCGAGTTTGTGGTGCTGTGCTGGTAGTTTATTAGTGTTAGTAGTGTCACATTCAGAAACCATCAATGATGAGTGGCTCTCAAGACTTGATGTAGGAACTTGCAGAATCCATCAGATTTTGTACTGGAGCAGCACCAAGGTGAACTGTTGCCCTCAGAGAGCTGTGCTCTGTGAGCCTGTGAAAGCTTGCAATGCCTGGCTGTTTGGCCAGCGGGATGGGATCTCCTCTGAGGGAGAGCAGAAACCCTGGAGTATTTGTTCTAATTCTTCTGAGCACATCTTTCTGGAGACAGGTTCAAAAGCCTTGCATTCCTGTGGCAAGGAGCTGCGTAGAGTGTGTGATGACAGAGAGAGATTTGGTGGAGAGCAAGGCTGAGAAGTGCAATTTGTCCTTCCTTTCACTTTATTCTGAGATTTCTGATGCTGCTGCTTCTGTGAACTCATGTTCTCCTTTGAAGGTTGGTGCTTGGTTTTCCCAAGACACATCCCGAGAGATGCCTTGCTCATTTATGAGAGGATTTTTGGCATTTTGCTTAGTTTTGCCTGTTGCTGTGAGACCTTGCCCGAATCATGCCAATATATGGGAGCTGCCAGTTGATTTTCTGTCCTGAAGGTGTGGCTGGGGTTGTCAGATGACAGTAGGGACTTTGGGAAAGGAGTATGTATTGGAACAGGATGTTTATGTTGCTAAATGGTGTGCATTGATTCAACTTCCAGATGCTTGTTAAGGCAGGAATAAGGCAGGAGGATAGTGGTTTAATCTGATTCTAAGACCTTGGCCTCTTTTTTGCACTGATTTCAGATCAAGTCAGGAGCATCCTCTGAGGTCCCATCACCCTCTGTGTCCTCTCAGTAGTTTTTTTTTGAAGACTTTAATATTTGATAATTCTTGTATTTGCCTATTTGTCTATTAACCTGATGAGCTGACAAAACTGTGTAATTAAAGTGATTTAACTCCAGAAATGAAACGATGAGCACATACCCTAAGCAGGCAGCCCTTGCCTGTGCATCCTTTGCACCTAGGCCTGATACAGCAAGTTGATGTGGCTACACCCTGATGATGCCTCCTTCCTTTCAGTTGGTTGTATGTGCCCTGGGATTAGAAGAGACCCTTCAAGTGGGAGCAGGGTAGCCCTTCAGCGTGGGTAGGATGAGGCAGTGAGTGGTGCCCTTAGCCATGGAGGATATGGATGAATTTGTGTGATTGTGCCCACAGTGATGGCTCCAAAGTTAGAGCAAGTGTTTGATCAGGAGCTTTCCAAGGCAAAGAGGGTGGTTGTGAAAGGTGGTAGAAATTCCCTACCTCTTTAGCTCCCATGCCATATTAAATATTGTACCCTTACTGGATTCACTAACTTGGTGTATTTTTTTGCAGGAGGTTGCTGAGGGCTTTATGAGCTGTTTCCTTTGGGAAGCTGGGAAACACATGCTCTTGGATAGTATCTTTTTGAATTGAAAGTGGAAATTTTGGGGAGAAGATCCCAAGGTGTCAGTGGTTTGGCTCAGCACCAAAGGGCTGAGCCTCCCCTGCCAACAGACACCTGGGTTGTGTGGCAGCTGAAATGGGGCTATGCCTGTGGCTCAGGGCCTGTGGCCAGCCTGTGGATTGCTGAGGAATGGCAGGGGAGAGTGCTGAGTGGCTGTCCCACGGCAAATCCATGTCCCCACAGTGCAGGTGACTGCAGCCCACCTCTCTGTGTATCTCTGGGTTGGGAGGGTTTTGGTTTCTTCCTTCACTGGACAGAAGATTTTCAGCCAATTAACGTTTTTGCTTTTTACAGTTGAACTTATTTAAAATATGGGACACCTCTGATGAAATTGTGAATCCATGTGTTGTTTTTTTTTTTGTGGTTTGTCAGCATCTGGTTTCTGCTGATGCAAGACTGAAGGCAATTACTGAATGGTGGTACAAGCTCTTCCACCTCTGCTTTGGCTCTTCAGTAGAAATACTGTCTTCTAATAGGCAGAAGATTATTACATCCCACATTTTTTGCTGTAGAAAATACCCTTTTCTTCTTCCAAAAAAACCAAATTTCATGGGATAAACATTCTGTGTCTTCACTGGCAGTACTGGGGCAGATGCAATAAGAAAACCAGATAAATAGCTCAAAGTTAGAGCAGAGGCACGTGAGACACCAGAGGTCTAGTGAAGGCCATCTTCAGTATTCGGCATGGAAAGGGTATTCCTTGAGATTTTTGGACCTGAAAGAAATCAAAGAGGGAATGTTATTTAAATGCATAACTTAAATGTTATATAGAGGTGCACTGGGTACACAAAGGAGCCACCAAGGGAAGATCTGCATCATGTAATTACAGGAAGAATATGTGGAGATATATGTCTTTGTTTCTCTAATACAGACAAAGATGAAATGAATATCCAGAATCCATTTTTTATAATTCAAGTTACAGAGAGTTTCCTGAAAACTGAATTCAAAATGAGAATGTAGTTTGTTTTCTTTTTGTTTGTTTGTTTTGTTTTTAAAATGAAAATATTAAACCCTCTCCTGAAAAAGTGTTCTTGGGAAAATCAGTTGGAATTTGAGTTGATGTGATTTTTAAATAAACTGAATTTCCTTCTACCTAGTATCTGTGACACAAAATTCCTTGTAAAGAATATTCAAAGTTTAGGAGTTGGAAGAAAACAGTCAGTGTCACTTACATGTCCATTTCACAGATCCTCCAGTTTCTGTTAAAGCTCAGAATAGTTGCCATCTCCTCTTTAGTCAATTCAAAGTCAAACACCTAAAAAGAGAAACAGATGGAAATTACCTCTTTGGACAAACCAAACAATGAGGAGAAAGACAGGATTAGAGAGCAGCTCCATGCTGGAGGGTCGATTTTCACTCATGTACCACTGAATTACCAGATAGAAGGACACCTTGTTTTATGGACACAGGAAATACTTTATGAACATTGTTTATTCTATATATGATGTTTCTGGCATGTTACTGTGTGGGGATTCCAAGCAAGCAGTGCCTGCTGATTCATCCATAAGCCACAGAACAGCAATTATCATTAAGGGCGGTTCATTGACCTCTCCGAAAATAGGCCTGGCTTGACAGTCTGTAAAGTTTAGTTAAGCATAAAGAAGGAAAAAGTGCAGTCCTGCTGCCCAAGGAGGACATGGCAAGGATGAGAGAGGATCTCTGTTTGCTCTGCAGGGAGAAGCTGTGCTTTTCCTGAAGGGCAGCACCCAGCTCACTCCTAATCCCTCACCTGGAAGTTCTCCACAATGCGCTGTGGGGTGACAGACTTGGGAATCACAATCACATTTCTCTGGATCTGGAAGCGAAGGAGAACCTGCAAGAACAGACAACTGAGTCAGAAAGAGGATGGTTCCTGCTCTGGAGGAAGCAGAGCCTGTTCCAACAGCTGTTTTCTCTAAGCTGTATGCACTTTGGCAGAGCTGCATTTCAAACCATTCCTATCCCTGCAGCCCAGACAGCACTGCCTGGAGAGCAAAAAGGGAAGTGGTGGAGCCTCACACGGAAGGCCTCCTTTCCCATCCAGTTTTGGAACAATTCCTTTTCTTCCCAGCCAGGCTTTTAGCAGTCTATGCAAGGCTTTCATTCTGTGCAAGAAGACTTGAGAGTGGAAGGTGACATCTGAAGCTGGGTCAAGAATCTTTTGTAGGGCCAAAGAGATAGTGGTAGCGTGTCTTGCAGATCATATAATAAAAAAATCTGTATTGTTAGGGAAAAATCAAAGGAGTGCCAGAATTCATGGATTGGGTAATATGGATAGAGGTTCTACCCTTTCCTGAGCTCTGTTTTCCTAAATGACTGTGTTACAGGAATGAGTACCCACTGTGTGGCACTTACTCACCTGTGCTGGGGTTTTGTTGTGTTTGGCTGCAATCTCATTGATCTTGGGGTCATCCAGAAGGGAAGGATCCCCTGGCTTAGCCCTGCACAGAAAAAACAAATCAATGGCAAGAAACCTCCATAGAAAGATCCAGCCTAGCAACAGAGATCTGTATCTGGGTGAATACTTAATGCTGCAGGTGCAGCTTCAATGTTACAAACATAATCCATGCCAACTTCCTTGCAAATTGCAGAGCAGTCTTACCATGGTCTGTCAGGACGGCCAAGGGGACAGTATGCTGTCACAGCAATCCCTTTGGATTGACAGTACTTGATCAGCTTCTCCTGGGTGAGGTATGGATGACACTCAATCTGCCAACACAAAAGCACAGAGGCTGTTACTTGGCAGAACTGTTGAAACATTGTGCTCCATGGATTATCTCCTAATCCAGCTAGAGGCTGCCTTTTCCCCTAATTTGCCCATGGCCTGCATGGTAATAGTGTTATCCTTAGTATTGAAAATACCTATTTTTATACAAAGTCCTCATGTAGAATTTGCTATGGGCGTTTCACAAAGCTCATCTCTGGGTTCTTTATTTTTCCAGAGAAACTGTTTTTAAGGAAATACTCCAACATTTGTAAACAGTGGTTCAGCAAGGTGATACCAAAAAGGAAATGTCCAAGTGCCTTGTGTACTCCCAAATATTCCACAGAGAGGGATTTAAAGTACATGCTGTCTACTTTGTTTTTCCTTTTCCCATCCCTTCCTTCAATTGGCATCAGGTATTTATAATGCCTGAAAACCAGTCACCTGAAGTCAGTTTGCAGCTTACCTGGTTATTTGCAGGCTTGTGCTTCAGTCCAGGCTTGTTCAAGATTCTTTCAATCTGCTCATGGTTGAAGTTGGAGACTCCAATGGCTTTTACCAGACCACAGTCCAGCAGCTCTTCCATGGCCTGATACAAAGAGGAGCAAAGTCAACATCCAGTATGCAAGGCAGATCATGATAATGTGGGATTTTTTTTCCTGTCATGATGAGCAGCACTAAATAACTGTTTAGACTTGCAAAGTTCTCTGAGGGAGAAGCCCGTACCATCTCACCCAAGCCCAAATTCTCATTCCCTGAGTGTGTGGAAATTCAGACCAAGTTGCACGAGGAAAAGGATGATGATGCTCAGTAATCCATTATTGTGCAAGCACTGGAGGGCTGTGCCCCACACTGTAGGCAAGATCTCCACCTAAAACACCTTTATTTCTGTGAAATTTGTTTGAGCAATTCAAGAAGGATACAAAAACTGTGGTGAAAATAATTGTACAGTTGTTATGGTCGAGCAATGAACTTTCTCTAGTTTCAGTCTGGTCTGCAGCTCCACTGGAAGAGCTTGTGCAGCTCACTGTGGGTCAGGTGGTCAAGTAAGACTCGGGGAATAGGAATAACTAGGTAAGGAAGAAGCATGCCCGTTATGAAAAGGTCCTTTGTACTGCCTTATGTTCCTTCCAC
The DNA here is from genome assembly GCF_025592945.1 of Manacus candei. Taxonomy (NCBI): domain Eukaryota; kingdom Metazoa; phylum Chordata; class Aves; order Passeriformes; family Pipridae; genus Manacus; species Manacus candei. Next base: position 23,324,540 of record NW_026138066.1, on the reverse strand, counting down.
CTAATTTTGCTTGAATGAGACAACAGTGGTTGTGTGACATAATTAAACCATGGAAAAGACTGATGAGGACAGAGGACATGCCTCTTCTGCTGTGGGCTGAACTTACCTCCCACGTCTGTAGAATATCACTGTTGCTAGGTATAGCCATGCCTTTGTCATCTTTTGGCAACAGCTCCTCTCCTGCCTGTCAGTGAGAGAAAATGCTTGAAATAATCTCTGCTGGGACACTAGCTGTATAAAACAACTAAGTGGGGATGTAAGGAGCTAAAGCTAATAGTGTATGAAAAAAATCCCAAGTAATTCTCATTATAACTTAATTCTTCATGTTGCTTCTTATTCTTAGTTCATGCATTTTGTAACCTCCTATGCCAGTAAAGACAGGTATTTCTGCTGGGCCCTTGGAAGTGATCATCCTCAAAATGCATGCAGGGAAGCACACAGGGACTCAGAGAACAATATTCTGGGGTCTTGCAAGAGTTCACTGTAAGTGTTGTTCTGTTATGCACATTTAGGAGTAATGGCTTCTGTTTTTAAAAAGATATATGGAGGACTGACTTTGTTCCTGTGAACATACACGGTTTATGCTGGAGTACATTTGCTGACAGATGTCCCATGGGGAGGCTCACTGTTGAAGTTGCTGTATTAAGGAAAATTAGAACAGCCTGTATCTAGACAGTATGGCCAAAGTATTTTGAATGATTGGAATTTTCTAGATGCCACAATATTATGCAGTTTCACTTGACGGCTTTTTCTATATAAATCTAACTAAAGCAATATTGAGAGAATAAAATGAAGTTGAGCTTGAAAGCATTAGGTAGAATAGAGATTTTGATCTGGGTGTAGAAGAAAGGAGAGGCTAATGGAATGTGTGTGTATATATATATATATATATATATATAAACTGACATAAATCTTTGAAGTGCATGTAGTCTGTGAAAACTTGATATCTAAAAGCCTCATCTTTTGAAATTCAAGGTCTGTGAAACAACACTGAGTCTCCTACAGGCAAGGTCAGCTCAGTCTCTACTGTATTAAGGACTTGGTGATTAAAGAGAAAAACGGGAATCTTGAAGCATTTACTTTCACTCTGTGATTTTGTAACCTGAACAGGAAAGAATTTCTGTCGCACAGCAAAGCGCAGCCCTCTGTCCCACAAGGGGCAGTTTTCAGATGAGCATGCTTTGGATTTGTAAAAGAAAGGGAAAAAGGCATAACCTGTGCTTGCAGCTGGGAGGCCTGATCTTAGTGCTAGGTCTGCCTGTCCATTATCAAAAGGGCAGAGGACGCTGTGCAAGCCTCACTCTCAGGGGCAGAGATCAGGAGCACAGCTCACATGGCCAGAGTACAGCTGAATGGGCAGCACTGTCACAGTGCTGGTACACACCAGGCACATGCTCTTTCTGGAGCTGCAAGTGCTCCTGGCAGTTTTGAGAAGCTCTCCCAGGAGGAAAAGCCAAAGGCATTGCTGTCACTGTACCTTGAACCCAAAAGGCCAGTGGATGAGGTAGAGATCCAGGTAATCCAGTTTCAGGTCAGCAAGAGTCTTCTGGCAGGCTCTCTTCACTAGAGGCTTCTCATGAAACGTGCACCACAGCTAGGGGCAAAAAACAAGGCACACTGTGACCTTCTGTATTAAAGCTCTTGGGTGCTCTCCTGAACAGCATAGAAATGCTCCATCTCCTTTGGAAGGTCAACTGGAATGAAGTCATGTTAGTGCTTTTCAGATCTGGCATGCTCTGGGATTGGACTGGCCCGTGACACTGAAGGCAGCATGTGTGCAGTGGCAGCACAGTGTTTGAGCAGGATCATAACAAAGTCTGGTTCCATTAGTTCACACATAATTTGTGCTACCCCCTTTTACACAGTCTGGCTTGGCAAGAGGGGGTGTTTACAGGACATGTGTCTGTCATTCCTGAGCATGCACAGAACTCCTGCATTGAACGTAGCAGGCAAAGCCAAGAAAATACAAGGCAAGTGAGAGTGGTTGGCACCAACCTTTGCCTCAGTAAAAAGTAACTTCAGAATCCACCTACATAGCCTGATTTTCTTAATAAGAAAGAGAACACGCCAGTTATACCTTCCTTTAGACATGTGCTGAGCAGATAACACTGTTCCAAGGAGCCCAGAACCGTGTCTTACTCAAACAGCAGAGACACTCCTTTGTCAGGACTGTGAGCCCAGCTGCTGGAAGAAGCACCAGGCAGTGCCAGGCCCATCTCCTCTGCTGTACTTTAGCAGTCAGCGAGGTGCCATTAGCAAACTGGTTCTGCCTCTGTATCAGTCCTTTCCACCAAGTGGTCTCAGAGCTCTGCATCACAGGTTTCTACCTTGCTTGGTGCTACCTGGCCCACTCTTACCTTTCCCTGCTTCCCTTCTTTTGCACTAGTCAGTCTGCAGTTGGCCTCCCCTCATCCATGCCCCAGAACTTCTGGGTCTCCTCAACAGAGTGCCAGACCACAGCAGGCTACAGTCTCAGTGTATCCTTCCTAGCTCTCCACACAGAATGGGGTGAAGCAGTAAGCTTGTGTCAGGAGTGACTTGAATGATGTTATGATTTGCTTTATCCTACAGCATGAAATTTTTTCCCAATACTTAAGCTTTTCTACTATAAAATACTACAGGCAAAGCATTCCCCTACCGCTGCTCCAGGATGCAAGAGCATCAGATTCTTACCTTACTGACAACGAAGAGATCTTCTCGTTTCACAGCACCTTCTTTGATTTTCTGCTGGATCCCTTCCCCAATTTCACTCTCATTCAGGTACACATAGGCACAGTCAAAGTGGCGGTACCCGGCATCGATGGCAGCCATCACTGCAGCTTTGACTTGCCCAGCTGGGGACTGAAAAGAAAGCATAGATATTAAGAATCTCAAATCAGTACATGTTAAATACCCGTATCCTAGCAAAATAACACCGGGGAAACCATCTTACTGAAAGCAATTCCCCCCCCGCCCCCCAGGTTGGTGGGACGTTTTTTTCTTTACAAGAACACTTATGTCTTGCAGTCATAAACATGGGCTCCAGGGCTTGAAGCCAACCTCCAACCTCTGTAGTCCACTCCAATTTGGATTCAGCCCAACAGCCAGGACGAGCAGAGTCCCAAGGACCAGGACAGCTCTCTGGAGCTGGACCAGGGAGAGTGAAGTTTTGTGCCAGGGAGCTCTGCAAATACAGGTGCTTCTCCCTGAAGCTGGTACCTGCCAGGTGCCCAGCCCCAGGAGGGGCATCTTGGCTGTGGTGCTCAGCTGCACATAGGTTGCCATGATCCTTCACGCTGTTTGGGTTGCCCCACTGCAGCTGCCTCTTGCCCGTCTGGTTTAACAGTGACTGGTCGCTGGGCAGGGCAGGGGAAGGTGGTGGAGCGTCAGTGGTGCTCTGGCTCCTCCTATATCCAGAAAACAAGGCTGCAGCTTTTTCTCACGACTCACACAGGTTAATGTAAAGGCTGAAATCAATTTAAAATTGAGGACGTAATTACATGGGGCGTGCAGTGGTGTGCCCTGTGGACCTTTCCTCCCCCTGTGGACCTTTCCTCCTGGTGAAGTTCCTTATCAAAAGATAAGGGCTGAGGGCAGGTGTGTCCTGATCCGGCTGGTGTTTGTGCAGGGAACAGCTCTTGCAGTGCCACAGGTTGTCCATGCGTATCTCACGTGTTCCAGTAACTGTTGCAATTCCACCATGGATTCTGTGAGAGAGATGGTTTCATTCAGGGGCACTTTGGCCCACAATTTGTCATTCATAAAGCTCAGGGGTGTCCTGAAATGCATCAGTAAACAGGAATCACAGAAGCACAGAATATATGCCAAGTCACACCGTGTGCCTGAGAGTATTGTCCAAACTTTTCTTGAACTTTGTCAGGCTTGGTGCTTCCCCACTTCTCTGGGGAGCCTGTTACGGTGCCCATTCACCCTCTAGGTGAAGAACCCTTTTCTAATGTCTAACCTAAACCTCCCCTGACACAACTTCAGGCCATTCCCTGAGGTCCTGTCATTGGTCACCACAAAGAAGTGATCAGTGTCTGCCTCTTCTCTTCCTCTCACGAGGAAGTTGTAACTGCAATGATGTCTCCCCTCTGCCTCCTCCAAGTTGAACAGACCAGGTGACCTCAGCTGCTCCTCATACAGCTTCCCCTTAAGGCCCTTCACCATCTTTGTTGCCCTCCTTTGGATGCTCCCTAATAGCTTAATATCTTTCTGCACACAATATTCAAGGTGAGGTCACACAATCACCACTGTCAACCGGCTGGTGATACTTTGCCTGATGCCTCCCAGGACATGGTTGGCCCTTCTGGCTGCCAGGGCACTGCTGACTCATATTCAACTCCGCCAGGTCCCTTCCCTGGCACTGCTTTCCAGCATCTCATTCACCAATTTGTATGAAAAGCCAGGGTTGCCCCATCCCAGGTGCAGAATCTGACACTTTCCCTTGTTGAACTTCATATGGTTGGTGATTGCCCAGTCTTCTAATTTGTGAGGTCTCTCTGCAGGGCCTCCCTGACTTCAAGGGAGTAAACAGCTCCTCTGAGTTTTGTGTCATCTGTAAACTTGCTTAGTGTCCTTTCCTAAGTCCAAGTCATTTATGAAGATGTTGAAGAGTACTGGGCCTAAGATGGAGCCCTGCAGAACTCCACTAGTGACAGGTGGCCAGTCTCATGTTACCTCATCCACTGTTACCCTCTGTGCTCAACCTGTGAGCACACCCATTGTGTGATGTGTTTATCCACCTGTGTGCTGGACATTTTGTCCAGAAGGATCCCGTGAGAGGCAGTATTGAAAGCTTTGCTGAAATCCAAAAGGATTATATCAACTGGCTTCCCTTGATGGGCGAGGTGTGTTTCCAGGTTTGATCAGCAGGACTTGCCTCTCGTGAAGCCGTGCTGGCTGTGACCAATGACTGTCTTTCAAGTGTTTTTCAATCCCTACCAGAATAATCTTCTCCATAACTTTACCAGGCACTGAGTGAGACTGGCAGGCCTGTAGTTTCTGGGGTCCTCCTTCTTGCCCCTCTTGAAAATCAGAACAATATTTGCCAGCTTCCAGTCAGTTGAGACCTCTCCAGATTCTCAAGACAGCTCAAAAATCACCAAGAGAGGTTTTGCAATGACATCAGCAGCTCTTTGAGAATTCTTGGATGAATCCCATCAGGCTCCATAGATTTGCAGGGATCCAGCTGGAGCAAGAGATCTTGCACAATTTCAGGGTTGACTGGGAGCTGATCATTCTTGCAGTCATAGTCCTCCAGCTCAGGGCACTGAGACTCCCTCTGTCTGTCATCCCTGTCGAAGATAGAGGCAAAGAAAGTGTTAAACCCCTCTGCCTTGTCTGTGTCCCCTTTGTGAGGTGACCATCCCCATCCTGTAACGGGCCAAGGATATTTCTGTACTGCCTAGTCATTAATATATTTGAAAAAACTCTTTTTATTGTCCCCTACATTTCTGGCAACTTCATCTCCAATTGAGCTTTAGCAACACAAATTTTCTCCCTACGGCAGCAAGCAACATCTCTGTATTCTTCATGTCACTTGACCTTGGTTCCACTGGGTATTCACCTTCTTTTTTTGCCTTATTTCCAAGAGAAGATCCCTGTTCAGCCAATCCAGCCTTCTGCCTCGTCTGCTTGACTTCTGACATCTGGAAATTGCCTGCTCCTGTGCCCTTAGAAGGTGATGGTTGAAAAGTGACTGGTGCTGATGGACCCCAGCACCTGCAAAAACATTTTCCCAGGGGACCTTACTGACTAATTCCCTGAGCAGCCTGAAGTCTGCTCTCTTCATGTCCAAAGCTGAGATTTCCTGGCACTTTTCCTCCTGTCAACAGAGGTTTTAAACTCAGTTGCCTTTTGGTCACTGTGGGCAAGATGGCCACAATCTCTACTTTGCTTGTGAGATCCACCCTGTTGACAAGTAGCAGATCAGGGAGGGATCTTTCTGCATCAGCTTCCTTAGGACCTGTTTCATAGAGTTATCATCCAGGTTTTTTAGGAATCTTCTGGCCTGGGTTATAGCAGCTGTGTGATGCTCTCAGTTAATTTCTGGCCAGTTGAAGTCCCCCACAAGAACAGTTGTGCATGTTGACTTGGAAATGTCCCTTAGTTCCTTAAAGAATAATTTGTTGGTGTCATTTCCCTGGCTAGGAGGTATATAGCAGACTGCCAGGATGATATCAACATTATTTGTTTTCAGCAGCCATAAAGGAGTTTCATAATGCAGAGAGAGACGTGGGAGTGCAGAAGAGAAAAGGTTTCCTGTTAGCTACGTGGTCATGGTCATCGTGGGTGCCATATATAATCACATATATATAATAAACACAAATTACACATCCTTTTGCACAAAAATAAAGCAGGATCCAGGGAATGGGTGGTGGTTGTTCTTCACTGTTTGCACACACGGGGGCAGAGTTAAACTTGTGTGTGGCCACTGCTTTTGCTTTTCTTCAACTGTATCTCATCCAATTTAATTGCATATTGCATTCCTTAGATTTTGTAATAACAACAAGGTGGAAATCTCTCTTCCTCTGCCTCTTTTCCTAAAAAGTATTGGAAGAAAAAAATGAAGGTGGCTTACCTTCGTAATAAATAAATAGGCATGAAAATTTTCTGGTAGGGACTCAAAAGATACAATCTGAGTTTTGAAGAAGAAATTAACAGTTATCATTAACATACCGATTTTCTGAATTGTCTGATCTTTAAATTAAAGACACAAAAAAGAACTTCCTTTTCCCTGCTGTATTTTGCACTGAAATGCAATACTGAAATGTATCCGACTGCTTCTCCTGCCTCAACTCACCATTCTCTATCAAAGATGTTCCAAAACTGGCATTTATGAGCATTGTTATGTATGAGGGGGGGAAATGTCTGTTTTCTCCCTCCTGTCAACTGGCAGTTACTTTCAACATGTTGTACATCCCAGGGGAAACAGAAAGACTGTCTAAAATTTAGAATGGTTGGATTTACTACGACTGGCGGTGCTTTCATGAGCTCAGCACCTCCAGCTTGCTTTTAAGTGCAGCAATTAATGAGGATTGTGGGCCACCTACAGCTGGTAGGAAGCAGTATGTGCTGTACAGAGTTGGGTTGTTACCTACCTATTTGCGGTCAGAGGTTACTTCCACTGGGAGATTTCCCACTGATTCAATAGCATGGAAACAAGCCATTTGTTAAAATGTCTGCCAAAATGTCTTTGTTCAGCCAGTCTAATACCAAACTCTCTTTAACCTATTTTTTTATACTGTCCCTGATGTCCTTGGAATGGCTTTCAACACTGTATGTTTTTCAGTGCTTCATCACTGAAAAACTCTGTTCCCCCCAGCAGCTCATGATGCAGCAGTGGTAGTGGCTCGGGCACAATGGAGGAGATAAGATTCCTCAGGATCTGCATCCCAGTGTTGGCCTGACCATGCTGTTATCGGGGGGATGAACCAAGAACAGCAAGAAGAGGAAGAACTGACCTTTTTTCTTTTCTCAAGCGCTTTCCCCACTCCGTAGTGTAAACCAGTGGGCTCGAGCTGATGGAAGAGGTGCTGGGATATCATACCAGGCTGGGAAAGGAGAGCTACTAAAAATGGTTTATGGCCTTTTTTATACTTTTGCTCAGTCGCTGTATGTCACCCTCTGGAGCAAGATGGGCTTCCCAGAACTAGTCACAGTCTGACATTTCCACAGCATTGGACCCACAAGAAACCTGAAGCAATATATTTTGGCTTCTGAGGAAAACCCAGCCAGTGTGGTTCTGAAACTGGAGTAACTATTACTGTTACAAATACAGGAAAGGGAAAAATCTGGGCAACATCAAGCTGAAATTACCTTCAAGAGGAACCTTTGAATTTAGCAGAACTTCAGCAAGCTACAGTTTTTGAGAGCTACATCAAACGGGGTGGTTTGGTGATAAAGAGAAGTGTAACTTGCCAACAAGTTTACACTTGAGGGTACCTGAGGGTACCTGTTTACCTGAGGGTAAACAGGATAGGAAGAGATAGTTAATAGAACTGTCAGGCAGTGGGGAGCAGACCCCTGGAGGCAGTGGAGGAGGTGTTGACAGCAGGCAGGCAAAGCAAGGCATGTTCACAGTATTCACAAAGAATAATAAGGTTACATTTTCATCTGATTCTTGTGTACATGAGAATCTTGCACTGTTTCATTATGTTGAAATGCAAATGCCTTTTCTGGACACATATCAGTTGAAGTACATTGTATGTTTATTTAGCTTAAATCTGTTCCCTACCACTTGAGTTAAAACAATAGAAAGCACTCCAGCAAAATAACATTCATCCTCCCACAGACTTCGCATTAATTTAACAGCATCAGTTTTTGAACTCCTTTAATTAAACTGCAACTTCCTTGCACAGGCCAGGACTGGTTGCTGCAGAAGCAGAAACATGTTAGTATCTTTTGTGTCTTTTCTTGAACTTGTGAAAAGAAACCTTCTGATCATAGACTGGAGAGGTGGATTTAATGTGGGACTGGCAAATACTTTGCTTGGTTTTCTCTAGGTCAAGCCCTGTAAAAAAAGCAGGTACCAAAGCATCAACAAAGACCAAACCTTCTCAGTAGGAAGAGTAAGAAGACTGGGCTTTGTAATGAGGGGAGAAGCAACTTAAATTAAATAGGAAGGACGCTGTGGTCAGCCTCCAAACTCAACTAATCTATAAATAGAAAATTTGACCATCCCAGACCTATATTCCTATCCAGTTTTCTTGGTAGGCCTGGTTATCACAGGGACGAGATTTTCCTCTCTCATGTATGCAGACGTGTAGGTTTTCTAAAGCTCATAATTTTAGAGAACAGGCTGCTATTTTTCTTGCCAAGTGGATGCTCTTGTTCTCATGGAAAGATATCTTCATGCTCCTTTTCAAGTTCCAGCAGTAAGCTGTGTGTAGCTTTGACAAGAAAAGAGATACTTCAAATGTCTTAAGAGTAGAGGAAATGATATGGGTTTTTTTTATAAAACATGAAAGTGTTGAAAATATTTTCCTCATGAATGAAGCACACAGTAAAACCAATGAGTTCATCTTGATTAGGAACAACGTGAAAAATACTACTGTGGAATCTGTACACTTACAGCTGAATAAAAATTGCTTTATAACCTGAACTTGTACAGAACGGGGGAGCCAGATTGTTGTAGCAAACTGAGTTTTGTAAATATGAGAGCAGAACTTTATTTGGTCTTTCTGCCATCACATGGCAGGACCCATGGGCAATATGAACATTTAGTGGGGATGCAGAAGGTCCAGTCATTCCCTCAGAAGTTCACTTTATTGTCCTTCACTAATCCATGGATCTGCAGTTATTTCACTGTATGCTCCAGGTTTGCTCTGGGGTTGGTCAGATGGGCTCCCACACTCTCAGGATCAGTCATTTCCAGAAGTAGTTCAGGACATGCAGGGAGGAGGCCACAAGCTGCAAATTGTTCTAGTGTGATGCTTCCAGCCATTGTCTTGTCTGAGGACTCTCACTTCTCTTGTAACGAGAACATGCCTGTAACCCAAGGGTCTGGGAAAAGATGGTGGCCAGGTATGGGTTGCTGCAGAAGCCAGGAAAATTAGTTTGACGAGTGTGTGCTCCCAGCTGCCCCTGCAAACGGGATGTAACCTAGAAGACCAGATAAAGTGGCTTCTCCATGTCTAAAGTTTGTATATTTAGAAGGGCAAGAGACTTTGGTCCAGTAGCATGGGCCTCATTTTATGATATCTTTCTAGAGGTATTGTACCCTTCCCCCAAAAGAAGACAGGTAGTTTGTTGCCAGATATAACTTCTTCAAATGCTGCCTTAAGAAGAGCAGGACCATACTGCCCATTTTTTTTTCTCACAGATCCATTGTACTGATCTTGGCTCAGTCCCTTATTCACTATATTACAGATGCAGACTTCAACAGAATACAGCAGTACAGAATGTTTAAACAAGTACTTGACCTACCCAAACTGTTAAATGTTGGTTAATGCTGCGGCAGGATAGTCCCATCCTGACCAGACTCAAGATCCAATCAAGCTATTAATCAAGCTATCAATCAAGATCAGCTGCTGGAGCCAGACTGCTGTCTTGGTGTTAACTCTGCTAAAACCATCCTGGTTCATCAAACTTTGAATACACACCCTACTTATATTGTTTTAGTGTTTATGTTGTGTAGTAAATAGTTCTGAATAAGGTTTTTTGTCTGATGCTTTGTATAAAATAAATTATTCATTTAATATAAATATTCTCATGTTGCCATCATTAAAATCTGTGGGACGAAGTGGTTTAATACCTCTATAATTCCTTTAAATTTGAACTGTTAACACAGGCTGAGGCTAAGATAGAATTCAGCCACACCTAAACCCTTCCCTGAGAAGGATGTTAGAAAACAAGGGAGTCTTCCTGCACCTCGAGACTGACTGGCAAGGCTTTGCTTTTTAAAACTTTCTCTAAGCCTTCCACTCTCCCATGACAAATGCCTTGTATCTCTGGGAAACAGAAAAGTGTCTTTCTTTGTAAGATAAAAAGGAGATACTGAATTACAAACAAAATACTTTCCCAGGTTCTTCTGTGGACTGATGGCAATAGAGAAGAATTGACTAATTCTGAATCAAAAAACAGTGGAAGTCAGGCACAAAATAATATAAATGAATGGTTTTACATGTAAGTAAAGCAGATGTGAGATGAAAATTTAAATTGAAAACTCTGGGAAGTTGGATATTCTGACTCCCCATCCTTGCATGATTTATTAGTCCTGTCTGTCATTCTACTCATGCTCCTTTTTTGTTAAAGAAATTAAGTAGGGTAGGGGGGAAGGAAGCAGGAATTAAATTGTGATACACAGCTATTTATTTAGCAACTTGACTCCTAAAGTTTCCTGGGAAACAATCCTGTAAAAGAGAGGTCTGATTTTGTTGCTTTTTAAGGTCAGGAGCAACCCGGCTGAATTCTACAGCAAAGTGTAACAGTGTGACTCAGCCCTTCTCTTTATATTATCTAATCGTGACACATAGGACAAACTTTTTCCATAGGAAACTCATTTTTGTGCTCCACTGAAAACCAAGCTAAACATCAGCCTGTCTTGTTTTGTGAACTGGCGTTGCTGCAAGAGAGCCACAGACCATGAAGAGAAAGGATACATCTTTGTGATTTGTAGTGTCTGGGAGAAAACAAACATCATAAACGCAGAGGGAACTGTGCACATGCACATCAACAAGGTCTTAGTTATGTTTGTTATGATGTAGAAGTAAAAAACTTTAAAGCAGCTTTTTTTGAGGTGAGCCACTAATTTTTAAGAGACATTAATACACGCAAACCTGAGTGTGTGTGGTGTGTGTTTGTTATTCTCAACATTCTCTGCAATGACATTGGAGTTTCCATTTTACCCTTTTGGTTGTATTTGCCCAGATTCTTATGTGTTGTTGCCATGCTCTAGTATCTGCACTATCCAGTCTGTTTTCTAACTAACTTATCACGACTGGACTAGACACCACCCTGCTGCTTTCTTTTTTTCAAAGGTCTTTTTAAATTATCTCTTCCCAGACAGTTTCTTACTGACGTCTAATGTCTAGACTGCTTTGTTTATCATGAGGGAAAAAAAAGGCAGATTCATCACAGGATTTTGTTTTGCTTTTGGTACTGCTTCAGTAAGTTAATTTGTATAATACTGTGACCAGAAAACAGTGGAATGTTCCAACCCAAAACCTGAAGTGTAAGCCACTCCAAATCCACAAAATCTAAAAGTGAACCTTGTAAATCTTCAAATTGCGTCACTTGCCCTAGAAAAGGGAAAAAGAATTGATTGTGTGAATTTTGTTTTCCTGGTTATTGACACCTTGTGAAACTTCTTTTAGAGCTATTTTTGGGGACTAGAACTGAATCCATGAGGGCTCCTTCAGAACATTGTGTTCCACACACTTTTCCATATCATCTAGGCATCTGTTATGGTAAAGTGTTTATCTGAAAAGGACCATGTAATAGTTTTCAGGGCATAGGGAATGTAAGGTTTTTCCCACGTGTATGTTCTCAGCCTGGGGTATGCAGAAGTAAAATACTTTTTTTGAGTTAAGACTTCAGCTGAATGGGCAGAAGTCTCCTTTTTTTTTAATTCAGAATAACATTACCAGTACATAGGCATTGGGATTGCATAAAAAATGAAGTTCCCACTTCAGGTTTGGAATACAATGCCTCACATAGTAGCTTCCCTCCATCTGTTTTGCATATAATGAAGGCTTTCATGTATTTTCTTCCTCTTTCTCAGTCATTTATTTGGTACTTAATGATTCAGAAAAACTTCTGCACTTACTATGATTCTGGTGACAAATGGAGGGTTAGCTTAAGTGCTTACACACTTTTTTTTTTTTTTTTAAACAGACTTTCCCTCTGAGCAATGCAGTTAGAGAGAGGAAAAAAATAAGTACTTTATTTTCTCTTTGCATGGGCTTGTACTTCTGGTTATGACATATAGAGAATCTACTGAGATATTGAAGTTATATATTGCCTCCATACCCAAACAGGATGAAAGCCCCAATGTATTTATATGCCTGCTACGTCCTCTCTGAGCTCTGACAGAGAAGGGTTTGTTTTCCTTGTAGTATAGAGCAAGGTCTGGTGTGTAGGGACATATGAAGAGATGGGCTTAGCTGAAGTGCCAGTTCTGAATCCTCTGGAGGGAACAAGTAGTGTGTTGTACTCCCAGACCTTTCTCCATGCAAATTTGGCCTCCAGTGAAAGTGGACCATCAGAATAGTTGCAGAAGAATCTCAGACAATATCACGGATAGCAGGCAGAGAAAAGACCAGATCTAGATCTTTTGTACAAGAAAAAAGTCAAGTGTTGAAAATGGTATGAAAGGGCCTGCATGCAAGGAAAAGGGGAGGATTCCCTAGGCACACATATGGGGGGCAGAGAAAATGGGCATGCTGCTGGTGGCAACTGAAGGTGGAAAGGAGTAGGGAGAGTCTAGGAAGGCAGGCATAAATTAATGCATTAAAGAAGCGCCCAGGAGGGAGTTTTAGAGAGAAGGTTTCAGAGTTATTAAAGAGTGCAAGGACTTGATTATATAAGGGTTTTTTTTGAAGATGAAATTATTAATGAAGACATCATATATCAAATAGTTCTAAACAAAGAGCTCAGGGTTTTCTGGAAATTACAGTGGGTATGTCTGCAGTGGTCTGTGGCAAATAATTTGTCTAGCATCGAACAAAGTAATTATTCAATGAAAAGACACCAGGGGCATAATCAGTGAAGAATGCTCCTGTTTGCCATAGTTTTCATCAATCATTAGTCAGCCTTTCTTCTTTCCAGTTTTGTTTTCTTCTCTTTTTGCCTTGCTCAGCTCCAGGCCTTTATTCAGGGTGGTGCAGTTGCACTGGTGCCCCAGCAGAAGTTTATGTGTTGAGGAAAGGAGTTTCCTGAACTGCATCTGCCATAAACATTCCAACTAAACACTACCATCTGGAAGGGCTCCAAAACAGAGACCCTGAAAAACACAGCCCAGCTGGTCTGAGAGATAATAGCCAAATGAGCATAGCTGTCTGCAAGAAATCACGCACAGGGTTTTGGCTTTGACCCTTCTGTCCTTGTATAGTTTGAAATGTGAATCAAATTCATTAGGCTGTTTTTGCCATGCTAATGAAATGGTCTTGCTCAAAAACTAATGGAGACAAGAAATCTGTATGTAAAGGCCATGGAGATCCTGGATTGTGGCATGGGTTACTGACTACTCCATTGTAACTATGACTGCATATCGGCATATAATGTTTCTTTCTGTCAATTGTATTCTTAATGATTGATGTACAGCCAATACATAGTGCTGATACTCAAGAATAGATGGGTTTTTTTCTAGGAACTTTGCTTCTTTTCCTTGCAAAGTCAATCAACCAGTTTTCCTGGAGGCAGGGTGACTGCAGGTGTGTGATCATGCAGCATGAGGTGGGAGCATTTCTCTTAACTAGTTTGAGATAGTGGGTGGCTATAATCAAACTCTTCTGGTACAGTGAACTTGAGTTCTGCATTGATTACATAGGCAGAACTGGGTTTATAGTGTAGGTTCTGGCTCAGACAAAGTTGACAGAAATGAAGTAATTGTTAACATTAAAGTTAGTGAGCGAGATGAAAAGGATTTTATGTGTAACTGTAAGTACAATTCACATCCAGTGGAAATATTCTGCAGACACAACAGATTTTTTTGTAGTTCTGTGTTGAGGTCAGGCATAGCTCTTTTTATCAGAAAAAGGATTGAAAACGTTCCCCTGAGATGCAGAATGCTTTCTAGAGTTCCCAAATAAATAAGGAACAAAGTCAGTGCAGTAACCATTGAAGAGACACAGGATGCTGCTCACCAACAGCCTGGCTGCTCTTACCACACTTAAGTGCTGTACTGTGCTGAGAACTGAGTGAAATGGTTTCATATGGCTGGTCCTTCTTTCCTACTGACAATTTAGGACCTAAGCCCTATAAATACAAAATTAAACACCATTCCTGCTCACAGCACATTATTTTAATACCTCTACCGTGAACTTTCTTAAATTTCCTTGTGTTGCTTTTTCCTATCAGAATCTGAATCCCCATCTTTTATTTTCATTTTAAGTTATTAAAAAGGGAAGATCACCCCTATCTCTCCCTCGTGGAGAGGATTATAGAGCACATTAAGTGTACACTCGGTTTGTTGCCCTTTAAGCATTACATTGTGGCTGTTCAAGGGTGAGCATTTAGAGAAGAAAATGTGAATCTGATTAGGTAGAAAAGATGTGCTCTGCTTTCTTTTAAAAATAAAAGCAGACCTATAGCAATAGAAGCAGCAAAAGAAACAATCTTCCCACAGCACTTCTCTTGGTTTCTAGCCAGAGCTGCTCCCTCCACTTGGTTTTGATTACTTTGAACTGGGATTACAGCCTGTGGGTATGAGGTATGAGGGCGCTGGCGTGATCCTTAGGAGCACTGACGTCTATTTTTTACTTTCTGCTCATTTCATTATGAATAATGAGATTTTGGATCCTCGCTTCTCGCCAAAACCAAGAAGTCCTTAATCCACAAGAAAAAGCGAGCCCTGCCCGGGAAAATCCCCGTCCCTGTGCCCCGTTTCCTCTGAACTCCTGGGAATGAGCGAGGGGGCGTTGGGCGGCTGCCCGAGGCACCGGTGCCGCGCTCCTTCCTTGGCACAGAGGAGGCTCCGGCAGAGGAGAACGAAGGATCCAGCGGCTGCGGGCAGCCCAGCGCCTTCCTTCGCCTCTTCCCTGATGCGGCGAAGGAGAGATCCGGCGGCCTCCCTCCCTCCCTCCGTCCCTGCCGCCGTGCCCGCCGAAGCGGCGGGCGAGGAGGCGGACGTGCTCTGGGGGCAGACGGATGCCCGAGGCAGCCGTGACTCCCGAAGAGCGGAGCCCAGCTGAGTTAGGCGGTCCCGGGGGTGGTTTCGTGAGAATCCAGAGGCTTGGCTGCCTCCGACCGCGTTCTGCCCGCGCTGGCGTGATCCCGGTTCCCCGCTTCACAAGGCGCTGAGCACAGCCCGCGCCAGCGCCGCCTGCGTGCCCAGACTCACGGGGGGAACCAGCATCCCTGCTGCGATCCCTCGGGCTCTCGGAAGCCGGGATTTCTGCAGCAGGAGGGGCTGGATAACTCCCGAGAAACACCCCCAGCCCGGGCGGGAACGGCAGCGCTGGGAGCGCTGGGAGGCGCTGGGCCCGACCCGGCGTGTCACCGCCCACAGGCCCGCTCTCATTGGCTGGGGGCACTGCCCATCATCCCGAGCAGCCAATCAGGCTCCCCCCGCGCCGCGGGGACGCCGCGGCCGCAATAAGACGCGCGGTCTGGCCCGCTGTGGGTCGGGTGGCGGTGGTTTCGGCGGGCCCCTTAGGGCGGCTCGGGCTTAGCCCCGATAAGTCTCTGGAGCCGGGGACGAGCGCGGTGAGAGGCCGTGGGGGAGGGGGTGCAAGGGCCCTGGGCTCGGGGAGGCTCCCTGCGGGGGCGGCTGGGGGGTGGCTCCCTCGGAGGGGTTGTCCCGGCGCTCCGGCGAGGGGAAGGATATAGTGTTTGGGACCCCTGGGCAGGCAGTGCTTCCCGAGGGGGCCGTGGGTGAGGAACCTCGTGTGTGCCTGTTGGTGTGTTCGTGTGCCAGTCGTCGCCCGGCGCTGGCGGCCGCCTGTGTTGGCACCGGGAGGTGCTGCCCTACTTCTGGGTGAGCCTCTCCGTGCTCGGGGAAGGCCGAGGGGCGCAGGTGCACCGTATAAAAGGGCTGGAGCAGGAGCCCTGGAAGTTCTGGTAGTTAGACCTTAAAACTGCGCCTGGCCGAAAGCTCTGCCGGTGTAAGGTGTTAGGTTGAGCAGCGTGTGCTGCTGTCCTGTGCTCATGTTTGTGTTCTATCATCGAATGGTTTGTGTTGGAAGGGGCCTTAAAGATCATCTTGTTCTAGTCCCCCTCCAACTAGACCAGGTTGCTCAGAGCTCCAACAGCCTGGTCTTGAACATCTCCAGGGGTGGGGCATCCACAGCTTCTCTGAGCAACCTGTTCCAGTGCCTCTGTGCTGGGTCCAGGTCTGCTGTCTCTATCCCTCCTCCTTACTGTCTCAGGGATTTCGGTAGATTTCTGCACGCTAGAGCTATGGTAATTGCAGTCTAAACAAATCTGGGGGAGGAAATGATATCCCGGGGCATCTGGAAGGCAAGAAACCTTCCCTTGTTGGCAATGCAGGAACTGTACGTTCACATCTTTTTGGGAGAAGAAGTTTGGTAGCTTTCCCAGCGCATGCAAGAGGTGTGTGTTCTATTTTCTTACAGCTCTGAGAGGAAATGATGGTTGGCATAGCCATTTGCAGTTGTGATCCCTTTCTGTGAGTGCTCGGTTTTTGTTCTTTCTCTGCAGGTAATGAGACAGGAGCGTGTGGTGGCCTCTATATAAAGCAGCTCTTGAGTCTGGTGGGATTTGTGTAGGCTATTCCTTTGCCATAGGAAAGGTGAGTAGGATTGTTTCCATGTGTTGCTCTAAGGCTTTCTAGCTTAAATGCTTCCATAATCGGACTGATATTTAAAACAACTTTGTGACCACCAGTCCTTTCTAAATTTGTTTGATGATGTGTTTTATGTAGCTGAACTGGAGTTCATGGTCCCCAGATGATATTAGGTCTTTGTATAACTATTTTTTTTTAATATTTATTAAGTTTTTTATTGTTTTGGCCAAAAGTACCAACCAGACTTGTGCACCTCCTCTAATGTTGAGTCTTGGTCTTTTGGTTGGGTCTTCATTTGATTTTGTAAAATATTCAGTCTGTTCCTGTAGGTAGTACCTCATTGTTCAGACTCATTGATTGTATCTGCAGAGACAGAGTTTTCTCTGGAGCTACTTAGGTGTACTAGTTCATGCTTTGGACACCTGCAATTTTTTAACTGTATCTCAGGGATGTTGGAGAAAGCATTTGCATCTTAAAGTCAAAGTGGTCTATCTGACACTTGCTTTTTTTATAAACCTGGGATCTTTAGGGGTGTAGTTTAGTGTTGTGTGTGATGTGACATGACACCTGAATCCTAGCAATAGCTGCTTTCTTTGCTTAATGTGCAAATTGATTGTTGCGAGTGGAAAAAAAGGAGCGTGCAGGGGGTTTTGTCTGAGGTGTTCTGTGCCATACACAAATTGTACTCTCTCCCCTTTGCATGAAATAAGACTTTTCTTTGTAGTTATCAACTGTCTATTGTGTGTCAGACAATATGTCCTGATATTCTGCAAAAATCTCAGTCCTCAAAAGCTTTTTAATCCTGAAGATGTACCATTAGGCAGAAGTTAAAGCTGGGGAGATTTTGCATGGTGTCCTTGTGTGAGATTAAAGGACAACTAAGGTGCTGTTACAGTCAAGATTAGATTACTCAATCTGTTAATGAATTCAGCTTTTCTGGACACTTTTTGAAAGTCTGCTAACAAGGAGCTCTAATATCGTGCTGGAGGTTTCCCAAAACCCAGTGTGCATGGGCCTATCCCATCCTGCTGACCTAATTCATGGTCACAGTGGGCCTGGATTTGAGACACTTGGAGTGTAATTGAAGCAGCTAATTTGAGATGATGGGAGATCCCTTAAGTGTGTCTCTTATGGATATCTAGTCCAAGGTTGGATGTGCAGAAATTGGACCTCAGTCTCCCATTGCCCATGGTTTTGAGAGCTCTTAACAGACACCTGAGTATACAGCAGTGCTCCCAGTGTGTAGAGTTATATTTTTATGTTTTTCCCCCCTGCTTTGTCCATTACAATTTAACCTGTTTCTCAGGTCAGAGTGATCAGGTGGGGCTTTCAGAGTTGCAGTACTGTGTTAGATGGACCTTTCTGGCATTGGATAATCTACTTAGAAGATCTTTGACCACCTTGCAGACCCTTTTGACCAGTTGTCAAAATGTATTTCCCATTGAAGACAATCAAGGAGTAGTGTTGCTTGGTCAGCATGAGTAAAGGTACTGTTTGACCTTATGAATGTGTAGCTCTTATTTAATGAGGACAACAAACAGGCCTTTTGTGCCCACTGCAAAAGTAAAAACATTAATCCTGGTGCCTGAGAAACTGGCATTGTACATTACAGGCAGAAGAGGAATAATATATTTGAAAGTCAGGAAGGGGATAGAATAATTTGTGAGGTCACTGCTGGATTCAGTGACATGAGGACTTGCTAACTGTGCATTGCATCCCAGAGTGTATGTGTTGTCACACTTGAGTGTGGAGGAATGATGGAGGAGGTGGCCTGCAGAAAAATCAGCCAGAGACTGGAATAATTAGCAGGACAGGATAGGGTCATGAGGAAACATATTATGCAGAGCATAATTATGGTGACATCTCCTTTGAGAAAAGCTGATAAGGTTCTGTATGTTGCCAGTTCCAGTTCTGTGGTCCTGCTCTCCAGCTCCTCTGGCTGAGGGCCACAGCTGCTGTCTGTGCCTGCATTCCCTCAGAGGCAGTGTGGATCTGGGAAGCCCTTGTGCGCTTGAGCTCCACGTGTTACTTCTGAGTTCACTGGTGAGAGTGAGATCTGCTTCTCTGGGAGCCTGTGATACTGAGTCAGGCTCTGTTAAAGCACTTGAGGGAAACCTGTAGACTGGAACAGCTTGTACAAATCTGCTCTTAATTAGTTGGTTAAGTGGGCTAGTTGCAACAAGCTGGGTGGAGGATGGTGCTTCTCTTACTACGCAAGAGTGGGAGGAATTCAAAACCAGGAGACCTCAAACGTAAAAACATACTCAGCAGACACTTGTTTCTTTGGTTGTTCTGATTCTGATAGTTGTTTACTTTTTGCTGACATATTGTGCACTATCTGTGGGATGTTTGATGTATCTATCTCATGTTTTTGTCCAGATGCATCGTTATTAGATGCCAGATCAAGTTGCCAGCTGTGCTAAGCTGCAATCAAAATGTCTAAGTATAGGCTTGTTCTCTTAAGACATGGGGAAGGAGCCTGGGCCAAGGAAAATCGCTTCTGCAGCTGGGTGGACCAGAAGCTGAGCAGTGATGGGATAAAGGAAGCTCAGAACTGTGGCAAACACCTTAAAGCGCTGGGCTTTGAGTTTGACCTCGTCTTCACCTCTGTGCTGAGCCGCTCCATCCAGACTGCATGGCTGATCCTGCAAGAGATGGGCCAGGAGTGGGTCCCCATTCAGAGCTCCTGGCGGCTGAACGAGCGTCACTATGGTGCCCTGATCGGGCTCAACAGAGCAGAAATGGCTCTGAATCACGGGGAGGAGCAAGTGAAGATATGGAGGAGAAGCTACGATGTCACCCCGCCTCCCATATCGGAATCTCACCCTTACTACGAGGAGATATACAACGATCGCCGCTATAAGTGCAGTGATGTCTCTCAGGAAAGTCTCCCGAAAGCTGAAAGTCTCAAAGATGTGCTTGACAGACTGCTTCCCTATTGGAATGAAAAGATTGTGCCAGAACTAAAAAGTGGCAAAATGATTCTGATCTCTGCTCATGGTAACACCAGCAGGGCATTGCTGAAACATATTGAAGGTAAGGGTCTTCTTTTTTTTTTTTGGTCTTCCTCTCTCCTCCTTACTCAATGGCTTGGAGTTTTTTATCTTGTTCTGTAATGTATGTTACTTATCTGGGCCAGGATGTAATGTTTCTAATCTCCAAGGAGAAAATAAAAAGTTAATCAGGAGTCAAACTGAGGCATGTGGAAGCGGAGAGAGTTAGGTTAATGTATTTAAGAAAAGGACCAGATGCTTTCTTCTTGTTTCTCATTTTTCATTTAAAACTACTGTATTCAAACGAATTTAGTGGTTGGTCCAGGTAGACAAAAACTCTTCAGGCTCAATTAATTTTGGATTTATTCAGCTGTTTTGTCAGGTTTGAAATCATCATCTGTTCATTAAACAAGCATTGCTGTAACACAGTAGAATGAAAGTGCTCGACTTGGGTTGTGGAAGATGTTCTTTAGTATTACTGTGGTGGGTCACTTTTGAGGCTTCATTCCTCATAATTTTTTACTTATGAGCTGTGTGCCAGAGAGTTCTGCAGAGAGTAGGTACTTGCTAAAGCTTAAGAAAATACTGTGTTTTTTCCCAGTATAGAAAGTGCATACTGGTAAACAGCCAAGTTGGTAGCTTAGTGTGAGGTTGCTTATTTATGTTTGCATTGGGAGGTACCATTAAAGGCCATCTGCTCCAACCCCCTTGCAATAAGCAGGGACATCTTTGACTAGATCAAGTTGGTCAGAGCCCTGTCCAAACTGGGCTTGAATGTTTCCACAGGGATGGAGCATCTACTACCTCTCTGGTGAACATGTTCCAGTGTTTTACCAGGCTCATCATAAAAATTTTTCTTCCTTATATCTAGTCTGTATCTACCCCCTTTTATTTTAAAATTGTTACCCCTTGTCCTATTGCAACAGGCCCTGCTAAAAGGTCTGTACCCATCTTTCTTAGACACCCGTGGGAGCCTTCTCTTCTTCAAGCTTAACAACCCCAAGTCTCTCAGCCTTTCCACACAGGAGATGTGCTTCATGCCTCTGATCATCCTTGTGGCCCACCTCTGGCCCTGCTCCAGCGGATCCATGTCTTTCTTGTGCTGAAGATCCCAGAGCTGGGCTTGGAAAGGACTTATCTGGGACTTGACTTAAAGATAAATCACATCCTTTGCATTGTTAGATTCTTCCCCCCTCCGTCCTCTTTCATCTCATGGCTTCCAGGTCATCCTAAACTGGAAGATGGAATCCTTGGCAGAGGATCTTCTTTTGTTGACTAAGGACTGTCCATCAGCTGCCCCACAGAAGCAATTGCCACATACCTGCTGGCTCTCCTGCTGTTTATGTAGTGGAGATTGGATTGCTGAAGAACTGGCCTGAAGGGTAGCATGAACAGAGACCTCTGTTATTTCAACCTGCTTATTTTTTAATTATTATTATTTTTTTTAATTTTATTTTTTACTTAAGAGCTCCTTAGCTGGGTCTGAGAGTTCCTTCTCTGCATTGCTGGCTTGCTCTCCCTTTGCCTCCCGAAAGGTTGTGAGTTGCTTTGGAGTCTTGGTGGAGTTGGACCTGATTCAAGACTGCTTGAAATTTTGCAGTCTAGTGTATTTATAGCACCCAATGTGAGATGGACTTTGTTTTTGTGAATTCTTTTGATAAGCTTAGTGTATCCTGTACTTCAGTGGAATTTTCTAAGCCTCTCTAGCTTAGTTGGAACCATTTTTTTTCCTCTTTTTTTTTTTTGGCATTTTGAAAACTGGGCTCCAAATGCCTCAAGCAGCAATCCTTCAAGGCTACATGACTACTTGAATGGCTTAGTCATAGAGTTAACTTTAAGTTTCTAAGCTACATCTTCCAAGATTAAATGGCAGTAAATATGAATGTTTTCATTCAGTTTGGTCTGATGAAACAATTCTAAGTGTTTCACTCTGCATTTTATTTTATTTTTTCTAAAAGACTTCAGAGTATCCTTGAAGTTGTTATTTCAAGGAGGTGTTTTTTTTGGAACAGGCCCGTGATTCTCCAAAACTGATGAAGAGCTGGAAATGTAGTTCTGCTTGCATGCAATCATCAGAACAGAGTGTTGTGCTAACAATGGGTTTGGATTTTGGTCTTGTTTTCTCAGTGCACAGAGGAGGGGACATCATTAAGGTGTATGAAATGCCTGTAGGATTTGCCATGCTAAATACTCATCCTAGATGCACAGGATATATTTACAGCTGATTTACTCAGTTCTTTGATGGAGGAATAGTTTTCTCTATCTAATAACTCATGTTTCAGATTGGAAACCTTTTAGCAGTGTCCCATTGTGAAGACATTAGTGTAATACTTTTGACCACCTTGCCCTGTTTGTATTGAAGTACTAATTGGGAGACCAAGTCCAATGGACTGATTTATCAGGTGATTTGCAGAAGGATTAGTGAGCTGTCTCAGCTTCTTTCTTTCCTCCCAACCATTTGACCCTGAGGACTGGTCCCAAGTACTTCAAGACATGGTCCTGTGGAAGGCCTGATTGTTGAGTTTCCAACCTGTTGAAAGGTTGTCATCTCTTAGATATGGTGTGGTGGTCACTGAGCCTTGTCATGCTCAGGGTTAAAAACAGAGGAGAGGAGTTACCTGGTCTCTTGAAGATGCAGATGTTGCAATCACTGGGCTTGACTGGCTGTCACAGAGCTGGGACAGATCTCTGGAACTGGGCTTGCTGGTAGAATGTGGTGACTGTGAAGGCCTCATGCTGGTTTTGCCAGCCTATGAGCAGGGAGAGCAGTGCCCTCAGGGTTTTACTTTCTTGCACTACTCTAAGTGTGATACTTGTGCAGTCACAGTATTCTAGTAGTTTACATGCTGGAGCTACACATGGTGTGACCTGGTGTGGATTGTATGTTGAGGGCTTCTTAACAAGATTACTGCTGCTTGACCTTCTTAAGGAAATACTACTTATGTGCCTGTGGTGTCTGAGTGCAGTTACAGAAAACAGCTTGAGATCTAACAGTTCACTGCTGTTGAAATGAGATGGTCTTGCTCTCCCTGTCATTCACCCCAGTCTTTGCTGTGTCCTTCTGCTGCTTATTTCTTGTGAGCTTGTTGAGCCTTATTGCAAGTTAACTTGGCCTGTATTTTGGCCACTGCTGAGCAGTGCTCCCAGAGCATCAAGGCTGTCTCTCCAACATTGTCCCTCAGTAGGCTGGGGCTGGGCAAGTTTTTGGGAGGGAATGTAGCCAGGAGAGCTGACCCCATCTGAACTTTGGGTGTTCCTAACCATAGGATGTGCTCAGCAGTAAAAGCTAAGAAAAAGGAAGAGGAGCATTTGTAATGGCACTGGAGCAACTGCTGTGCAGACTGAAGCCCTAATTAGTGGGAATAGATTGGACATCACCTGCTGATGGGAAGTAGGGAATAAATCCTTTGTTTTTCTTCACTTCTGTGCTTGGCCTTTGCTTGTGCTTTAGTAAACTGCCTTTCTCTTGACCCACAAGTTTTTTTTCCTATTTCTTTTCCCCTCCCATCATGCTGGGGAGGAGAGTGATAGAGCAGCTCTGTGGGTACCTGGTGTCCAGCTAGGGTCAACCCCCCATAATTCTTTTTGGTGCCCTACTGTAGCCCCCCTACTACCAAAACATTGTCATGCAAACCTAATACAGACTTGGCAGACATAAGGATGAAACAAACAGGCATGATATGCTGCAGCCATGGTTGTAGCCCTCCATTTTCTTTCTTTCCTTAAAACCTGCACAACAAGCTAACATTCTGTAAAGACCAAAAGCCAGATTCTAACACTGCTTACTTCCCTCCTCTTCCCTGTTGAAGTTAGGTCCTCCTTAGCCTACAGGGAGGACAGAAATTGGCTCTGAATATTTAACTTACTAGTTAAAGCTTCAGTATTTTCATTAAGCATGTGGGAAGGATGCTTTGACCTGATTTGGATCTCACTTACAAAGCACCAGTTCTTGAGCAAGTCCATTGTGGCTGAATTTATGCATATGGTCTTGTGTGTTTTATTGGATGCATCATCTGGCTTCAAGTGTAGTTGGCATGCAGGGGAAGAGGGGTGTAGTTATTCTCAGTAGCTGTTGTGGTTTTTGTGTTGCTCCAGCCAGAAGAATAGAAGGAAGGAACTTGGTAAGAGCAGGTGAGAGGGAAGGAGAAGCTGAACCAGCCTTTGCAGAAGCTGGCTGCAGGTGCTCAAAATCAGTGGGGTTTGTCTCTGTGGGACTTTCCAGTTTATGAATATTTCAAAGCACTTCATGGGCCACCATGAAGTGAATTCACCATAAAGGTGAATTCTTAAACTTGTGCTGAGATATTTCTGGTCTCTGTGGGTTTGATCACTCACAGTTCTGTTAAATGGAGTGTAAGTGAGCTGGGAAAGAATTCTGAATGTGATTTTTCAAAGGTCTTTTTTGTAGTGATTGTTGTACCAAATTATTACAATGTTCATGTACTGAACTGCTTCCTGCTGTACAGCTGGTGTTAAGGGACAGTGTTTAACATGTGATCATGAGAGAACATGGGAAATGTCTACTTGAGGAACGTAGTTGCTCAGTCAGCATTTTGTCTGGGGTCCTGAGGAAGTCATCCCAAGTGTTTCAGTAATGCCTGTGGGTTCTCATGTCTGTAAGTAGGTAGGACCTGGGTTTTAAACCTTCTTGGGTAAAGACTGCTTCCAGCAACACTTCAGCAGTGCTGAGACCCAGGCTTTGGGATTAAAGTGGGGAGGGAAGAGTGTTGATTCTTCTGTGATCTTACTTCCCATTGCACCTTGTAGTCAGCAGTTGAGACCTTGCTCTGATTTCACCCTTTTTCCCTGTGAGGTACGACAGGTTGTGACACAGGCCAGCTCAGATGAAGTGCAAGAAAAGGTCAGCTGGTTTGAGTTACAGCATGTGAAGTAACTGGATAGCAGTTACTGGATAGAGATATCCAGTTGCAGTGGCTGGAGTGTGAGGTGTAAACCCTTCCCTGGCCTCCTGGCCTGCGGAAGTGTTCTGATGAACTCTCCCTGCAACCGAAGAGTTTGTGTGACAATCCTGCTCAGCTTCTTGCTTCCTGAGGAACAGAAATACTTCACAGATGCTCTACCAGTGCTGAGATAAAGCCACAGGACACTGTTGTTTCTGTAGAATTTTCTTCTGACTTGAGCTTGCATTTCCATGCTTCTGGCTGTGAGGCAACACTTCTGTAGGAGGAGAAATCCTGAGGAGAAAGCCACCGTGCTTGTTGCAGCATGTTTATCCTAGACTGCACCATTTTGCTTTGTAAATCAATACTAGTTGACATTTGTGGTCACTTTGTGTTCTGTTAAAAACAGTAAAATGCGTTTCTGAATCTGTGTAGCTACAGCTAGTTCTGTTTATTCCACTCCAGAGGAAAAACCTTTTAAATATCATGGGTTGTGACCACATTATATGGTTTGCCTTAACTATCCTGTGTGACTTCATCTGCTTTGTGTATATATGAATGGTTTAGTCTGGGAGACTGAATCTGAGAGGTGGGCAGAACACTTCCTAGGCACAGATTCTCTGTGGATACATGGTGACATGTATGTTGTTAAAATCTGATGTTTAAGAATCCTTGAAATAAGAGCTCAGGCAGCTTGACTGCTTGTTTTGCAAACCAAAGTCTTTGGGAATTGTGCTTATGCCTGGTAAGCAGACTCAGTATTTTTCCCATTGATTTCTGTGCTGGTTTAAAATTTTAGATACTCCTTGAGTTCTTTGCTGTAGGTCTGATTCTTTGGCCTACAACAGCTGAGTATCCCTTGTGTGCAAGGATTGCTTAAACTGTCACAGTGTGAATTTTTTTTTTAAAGGGCTGATATTCAATATTGTAACAAAGTGTAAGTTTCTTGAAAGGGTTTGTTTCTGGTGCTCCATGCCTTTTGAAACTCAGGGCTAACCTAAGTGCTTGGGCTAATCTAAGCAAGAGTAGGTCACTGCAAAAGTTGCATGCTTGTGTAGTCTTTCTACCTCATGGTTAGCTCTGTTTTTTCTGACCTGTTGTCACCCTACTGTGGCTGAGTGGTTTCACTGGTATGGGTTTTCCTGTTAATGTGCTGGCTCTGCTTTTCTGCTTAATGTGAAAATCATTGGTAAATTTGCACCCCTGTATTCTGAGAACCATCTGTTTTGTCAGCTGTTCAAGAGGATGTTTTCTTGGTGCACCTTGGTCTGGTTTATACGGTGTCATCGCCTTAGAAGCTTGATTGTGTGCATTTTCTAAGTGTGGGTTGCTCAAAGCTGTCCTGCTTTACAACAGCAGGCTGCTGCTGTGACCTCAGTACTTCTAAAAAGGGGAGGAAAAAAGAAATATTGACATTCCCAGTGACACTAGCTTTCTTTTGCCTGATTTTCTGAGAGAATGTCTTTGCAGTCGCTGCTTCTTAATGGGACTATTTAGACCTTGTGTGAAAACTTTATTAGGATGTTTGGTCTCAAAATTCACTTGGAGTCTCTGGAGACTTGTGTGTTTGATGTAAAAATAACCAGCCATTTCATTGAGATCAGAACCTTCAGAATATTTTAATTAAGCACATCTGAATAAAATCAAATTTCTCTCCAGGTACACACTCCTTTAGCGAAGTGGAAAATACTCTAAGCTGTGAAGTTGACTTCTTCCCTCCTTTTTCTTCCCCATTCCCTCATTTGAAAGTGCAAATGTGAATATCCTGTATGTAGTAATTCTGACAGGAGTACTGTTGACACTGCTGTAAACTTGCTTATGAGAAATCAGATCTGAGTGATCCTGACAGTAGAAGAATTAAATACTGTCTTTTAAGACAGCTTGTGTGAGAAGCTTCACATACAAAATTGAAGGGAAAAATTAACCTTGGTATTCTGCCTTTTTAAAGAGGCTTTGTGTACTGGTTGTTTAGCAGGGGTTGTTTCATGTTGGAGTAGCACTTGTGGACTCTAATCATCCTTTGTGATGCATGAGTTGGGAAACTGTGGAGGAGAACCTATTGTTCTCCATGTGCTGTGTTAAAGGAACAGTATAGTCTCCAGGGCAATCTCTTTTTGTTCTTTTCACATGTGTAGGCTGAAAAAATGAAGAAATTCTCATCACCTCCATGAGAATTCTCTCCTTTACCTATTCCTAAAGCACAAACCAATCTGTGGCCTAGCTGGGAATTGACAGTTGAGTAGCTGATGGTGTTGATGGAGTCTGGAATGTGTGTCCTTGACTGTTTTAAGATTAGATAATCTCAGAAATAAGGCAATAGGCAACTAGGAAGCTGTGGGTGTAACTCTGTGTTTTTCCTTTGGCAGGCATCTCCGATGAGGACATCATCAATGTTACTCTCCCCACTGGTGTGCCCATACTTCTTGAACTTGATGAGAATTTGCACCCTCTGGGCCCTCACCAGTTTCTGGGTGATCAAGAAGCTATCCAAGCTGCCATCAAAAAAGTGGAAGATCAAGGGAAAGTAAAATCCGTTGAGAAGTAAAATGTCACTGACTAATGAAACTGTGTTCAAAGTGTGGTAGGAAGTGACAATGTATGTATGACTGCTAGGTTGTACTGTGTGAATGTCTCAATTTCAGGCACTAAATAATTGGAAGGGACAATTGTTGAGTCTCAGGTTGATAGCTTAACCCTTTGCCTTTTCAAAAACTGGACTTTAGATCACAGCATGAGGTTATCAATACTGGAAAAAAGAAATGAAGAGATGATTCAGGTAATGGAAACTTGTAAAGCAGTCTGCCCTAGATCTGGGACTGAGGATGGCCCAGTACAGAAAAAAAAGGGATGTGTTAGTGTTGTCTACCAACAGTCAGTCCTAATCTGTTAAGGAGAAAAGCACCAGCTTACTGGACTAATTAAGTCCAGGTTGTTACAGGTGCTAAAACTTTCTCACTGACAAAGTGGCTCCAGATAACTCTGTTATCAACTGTGATTCTTCTGTGTCAGTGGCAATGACAGTTTGTTGTGAATGGATTTCCCTCAGTCTTTCCTAACACTTCCAGTTGGACAACTCTCTGCCTTTGTTATTTTGAATCTTCCATGGCCAGTTCATGATCCAGAGAATTTTGTAAAGATGTTCTGACTGTTATCCTAGTTGTCTTTTGTTACACTATATTCCATTTTTTCAAAGGAATGTAGATGGAATTCTTTTTCCTCCACCACCTTTGCAAAGCCTAGCATGACTGCATTTTGCTGGCTTGCAGTAATAGCATCTAACTCAGACTTAAGTACACAAAAGAAGCACAGAGGTTTCCTGCTTAGTGTTTAAATTATAATGGAGCTCTCAGGGACCTGAATACCTTTGAAACACTTCTGTAACATTTAACTTAATAAAACTGGATATAGGAACTCCTCCCCCCCAAGCTTTCCTGAGCTGCAAAGATATCCTGATAAATATGTTCTACAGTAATATTACTGTGGCATTATCTGTATCAAATTCTCTGAAGGGCTGGAAGAGATGTATGAGGCAGGTAAGAAGTGTTACTGGGTGCAGCTCATTCAGCCGTTGTGCTGGTAGGGAAGGATATTCTGCCAAGCCTGAAAGTGTTCTCCAATAAACCTCTCCTCACAATCATAGCTTGATTCCTGCTCAGTGTGGCCTTGCTGTTGTTAGGCACTGATTTTGACCAGTTCACACTGTGGTTGGATGTTGTGTAGCATGTATGGCACTCTGATGTTCTCTTTGTGTACACGAGCATCAGGGTAATTCCACTTTTGAAGACTTGCTCTTAATCTTATTTGCAAATATGATACTGTTACTAAAATTTATATCTGGCCCACTGTCACAACACCTGAGCATCTTCATTCTGACCTCTCATAATGGCATGGGTGTCATTTGTGTGTGTGCTGTTAGAGCTGAATGTGTTCTCAGCATGGCCCAGGTACAAATATTGATGTTTATGAGAATTTCCTTGAAATGATGATGGTATAAACTTTTACAGTCCTAGGGTAACTGCTGCTTTGCAGTGAGCAGCTCTGTAAACTCACTTTGTTAGAGGATGTTTTTTTTTGTTTTGAGGAAAGCAATGTGACAGTGTGGTGTGCCTCTGACAGTCTTCCTGATATGTGGAGCAAAGCTTTCTGGGTATGATGCCAGGTCAGAGTAGTGTAGCACATAATTCATAAAAGACTTCTTGCTGGGAGGCAGTTTCTCTTGCATGAACTATGCTTGGGCTTCTCTTTGGTTTTGTTTTTGTAGCCCCTGCGGTAGGAACAAAGTTACATGTTTCTCTTTTGAACATAAAGCTGGTAGGTTTCCCCTTTCTTTGTACAAGAAAGGGTTTTACAGTGTTTGTTTTGGTTTTTTGTTGTTGTTTGTTTGTTAGTTTTTCTCTGAAATATTGTTAGCAGCTTCTCTGCTACTTTATTTGATACTGACTTACTCCTTTATGGGTTTTTAGTTTTCTGTGTGTAGAGTAACTCTGAATCTTAGTTGATGCTTTACAAGTCAGTGTGACAGATTGTTGATCAGCCAACGTTCACCTGTGAATGCCCTGAGAAGGGCCTCTGGCACTCAAGTGATTAAATTCTTCTCCAAACATTATATAATGTGTCAAGTTTAGTATCAAGTAAAAGTTACTGTGGGCTTGTAAACAAGACTAGCAGAGCCACCTGTTGTCAGTGGGAACTGCATGCATCCAGATGTGAGTGTACAGGCCATGTCCACATCCCTTTGGCATTGTGGTGTTGTAGCATAGAACTTCTTCAGGACTTGATGTGCAGCTGGAATATATGTGGAAATGAAAACCAGCTGAACTGGGAGATATGCTCTCTCTTCCCCTCCTCTTAGAGAACCCATGCTCTCTTCTGGGCAATGGAAAGGTAGGGTAGACAAATAAATTTGGAGAGCATTATTACTTCTTGCAGCTGAATGGGTAAAATTGATCAAAACATCCTTTCAGAAGAGTCATGGACAGTAAGAAGAGAACACTAATGTGATGTTTTCAGGTGATGCTGTTTTTACAGTGCTGCTTGAGATGTGAACAGTGACAGTGCCCTGGAAGTTTGACTTTGTGACTCTGGAGCGATGACAGAATTTTACGTGCACATCTGGCAGCAATAACACCTCACGAAAGTATCAGATGGAACCAACAGGGGATTTCATTGTTCTCCTTAAGATTATTTTAACACCTTGCAATGCTTCCTTCTGAATAGCCTTTTAATTAAAATCCTGATTCATAAAACATGTATATTGAAAAACAGAAACCAACTTCCATCAACAGTAGCATAAAGATTGCTGATCTTCAGGCAGAGCTACATGAGAGTCTTGCTGGTGACTTTAGAGATCAGTGGTTGGGAAGCATTTTCCCATATTTGAGTATGCCTCAAAATCCTATAAGGTAACTGGTGTTTTTACAGTTAACGTAATGGATGTGGTTAATTTGGTTTGTTTATGTATTTTTAACTTGTGGTTCATAGCAGTAATAGTTCTAGATCCTCTTGAAAACCTTTGTAAATAGGGAGGATCTGGCAAGTTCTTTCTAGCACAATAAATTCACCTGAAATAGAATTCAACTTGACTTCAGTCTTTTTTTCCTTCTACTCTCATCCCCTTTGTCTCCTTTTCAGGGCTGGTAACTAAATAAAAGTGACTTTCAGGGTTCCAAAACTCCTAAAACTGTTGTTCATTGCACATCACCCTTCAATTGGGCTAAAATAGTGTTAGAGCCAACATACCTCATGTTTGCATGTAAATAATTGGGCTGGAGGGAATACATACCTGTTCCAAAGCATGGGGACATTTGCTTGGGAATAATGAACATTTAGTTCTGGAACAGTGAATCTAAATGAATGCTTGCTGTTCCCCATGCTTGCTTTTCACTTTAATAAGAAGCATTTCAAACTCTAGCCTCTGGAGATGAAGTCAGCCCCTTCACTTTCCAAAGTGCTCTGATGCCAAGCAGAGTTGTAACTCGAATGACAAGCACAAGGAACTACAAGCCTTCTGAGGGCTGTCTTTTGTTACTGACCTTCACACAGAAGGCCTTGGATGGTGGGGTAGTGGGAAGCAGTGTGAAGGTCCTAAAAGTTGAATATTCAGATAGAAGTGGGAAGACACAGCAGTGTGGCTCAAAATGAATGCACACTGAAGAAACCAATACTGCTCTTGTGATTGTGTTGAGAGTGAGTGGGGAATGGAGCAGATCTTTCTGAGCCATTTGTGTACTGATATTTAACACTTTGCAGTTAATGTGGCTGCCAGCCAATTCAAAATTCTGTTGGTGTTTTAAGGTGTATTCCACCCTTTGCCCCGTCACCTTTTGTACTTTTCTCTGCCTTTGTAACACCTCAGATTGTTCCAGAGTTGTGTCTACTGTTTCCTGTGCTGGGAGAAAACCATCCGAAGACTGGCTTGGTTTCAGTCCACCATACTTCTGTGCCAAGGGATTTGCTTTGAACTTTCTCTACACAACCCGAGGAGAGACTGTTTCTACCTGGTCACACTTTCAAAATTCACACTTTGTTTTGTTTGTTTTTTTTTTCTTAATGGAAAATTTAGTCTGTGGTAAGTCTGTGGAAAGTATCTGAATGCCAGCTGAATATTAAACTAACCTGGCTCTGCCACCCCAAGTTTATGATCACCCTGTTTCAGAGCTGCTAGTTCTCAAAGTCCATAATAAATGACACTTCCCTTGTCTGTCTTCTGTGCTGGTGCTACCATTTCCTCAGTCTTAAATTCCCATGGGAAGGAAAGGAAGTTGGCATGACAACTCAGCTGCTCAAGAAAGTTCAGAGCTGGGTAGGAACAGACCAGTGATTCAAATGAAGAACTGCAGGAGGATTTGGAAAGAAGGCATCTCCCTCTGAGAGCTGTGCCAAACAGGTGTTGCTGCCTCTTCCTTGTATTATGGTGGCCAAAGGTTCTGGAGGTGGGTAAATACAGAAGGGATTCAGCATCACACGGAGAGCAGAATGGCTGTGACAAGGCACTCCTCCCTCCTGCTGCCCTATTAGCTTGTTAGTCAACACCCAGGCCTTCCTGGGGCTATTTTAGCAGAGTTTAGCAGCCAGGTTGTGTCCCCACTCTACAGAAGGAAGGGGGAGAGGCTCCCTGTTCTGGTGCTTCCTGTTGTGCTGACAGAGCAGGGGAGGGCAGCAGGTACCAGACTGTGGATGTTGCTGTGCTGTGAAGTCCCACCCGGTGCAATGAAGAGGCCTGAAGATGTCTGATGGTTGTTTTGAAAGGAGTGGGCTTTGACCCACAGCTCAGTTGGAGATGGTAATGTAGATGCTGCAGTTACTCTGTCAGGCTTCAGAAGGCAGTCCTAACAGGACCCCTGACAAGCAATATGCTTCCTTTACAATAGCCATGTTTTTCCTCAGGTCTCCTTCAGCTCCCCCTCAGCATGGCATGTATTTCCTCACCTTCTGTCTGGCACTTGCTTGAAAGTATTAGTACACATTAATTAGGTGGAAGAAATGCTTGCTCTCCTAGAAAAGCAGTGTAAGTCCAGTGACAGCACATGCTTATGTTTTGGTTGCTGTTGGCCTCAGAGAAGCCAGGCAGGACTTTGCTACTGCTTTCCACGTTGGTCACCTCTGGCCATTTGGAGCAAGCAGAACAGCTGAATACACATGAAGCACCTTCTGCTGCCAGAGCTGTTTAGTGGAAGTGCCTGTTTCTTTTAATGAAGGACATTTTTTTTTCTCCTTGTTCCCAGTGATAATCTAGCAGAAGTGCTGGAAAGTAGGAATGTGCATGTGCAGTGAATCCCATAACCTAAACCTAGGATGCTTTGCTGAGGAGTTAACCACTTAGTGAATCCTGCTTTCCTGACAGACACTTGTCAAGCTCCCAGTAACTCTAGTGTACTGTAAATAAAGCTGAGCTAGTTCTCCAGGTTGCATCTGTGGCTCTTTAACTGTTCCTGAACTCCACAGATTGTTGTTTTTTTTTCTGAGATCGGTCTGGAAGGCAGTGATACTGGCTGTGATAGGAGTGAGAAAGCAAGCATAAATATTCATAACTGTCCCTAAAGGCTCTTGCACAAATTGCAACTGTAGAAATGCAAGTGGACAGCAGGGGGGGCAAGTGCATTGTGGTAAGTGAATGCAGGAAAATGGGACCAATTTTACACTCCTGTGTGCATATGGGGACAGCAAGCTTTAATCAGCCTCTTCTGAAAGACAGCACGTTTTATCTCTGCCAATGCCACCCTGTAGTTTAACAAATGGTGCAAAGATTACTTAGTTCTGGTGTGGAATAAATTGCAATCATCATCTAGGGTCGCTTGTGCAGACTGTCAATTAGTCCTGCTTTTGTATTGCATCAGCAGCTTCACTAGAATAGTCAGTGTTGCATGAGAGAAGGAGCACATGCCAAATAAATAAATAAAAAAAAAAAACCAGAACTTGGCAGGGGCCTTGGGTTTCAGGAATCTGACTTCAGATACTCTTGTACAAGTTTTTTCAAAGGACGGTGCATTTTTCTCTCTCACCTGTTAGGGTTTTCCAGATCAGGAGATACCCTCAAAGTGCTTTATATCCTATTTTCTTCTAGTTCCTTATTAGCTACTCTGTCCTTCCCTTCTGCTACCTTAGTAACTCAAATTCCACAGCACCTTGGATTTTGGGACTGTTTTCTCAGCTTGGAAAACATTAATCAGATTTGGTGAGAATCCCCCTGAAGTACTGGCATCTTTGTTCAGAACGGGACATAAATCAAAAAAAAAAAAGTGAACACCAGCAAGTGACAAAACATTTTCCATAGAAAGCTGCTGTCTATGTAATAAACAAGTGCCAGTTATCTGAAGACTCACATGGTCATTCATGTTTGTTTGAGGAGTCACCACCTGGCTCTCAGTGGTCCCATGGCTACTGTATTTCTCACACCTTTGCAAGTTTGTGGTTTTGTCCTGTCCCCTGATGTGACCCTCCCCTAAATTTCTACATCCAACCACAAAGTACCTCATCCAGCAGCTCCTATGCAGCATTCTTCCATGACACCTTCTTCAGTGGTGTGCCCTGCCAGCTCCAGAGCTGCTTATAAGAGGTGCATACGTAGGAGGAGACTGGGTCAAGTGTGGAATAGGTCTAAGAGGGAGATACATCTGCAAAAGCCTGAGAAGTGTTGTGCTGAGGTGTGGATTTCCAGCTGGATCACATTTTATATTTTACAGTTCTGTCTGTATTCCTGTGATGCACAGGGGAAAATGAGGATTTTTATGTTTTAGCTGGAAAAAACCACCCACGTGAGAGAAATATTGTGACCTGTGTTCCTCTTAATAATTTTTATTTCCTTGTTCTGTTCTTTCTGTTATTCCAGTGAAACTCTTTCCCACCAGTGGCTGCTCATGCACAGCATTTCTTTTGCAGCTGACAAAGGTGGAGCTACTTCCATGGCAGATCTATTGGAGGTAGTAGGAAGGTGCTATGACTTGAGGGGCTGTTGCAGTGGGTTTCTGTTGTCCTTGAGCCCAGCAATGCCACACAACCAATGACTTTTTACTGCTGTGGCTTGCCAAAGACCAGTCTGTGCCTCTGCCACTGCTGATGAGATTTGTGGTTGTTCACCACATCATGGATCAGGTCTTTTGTTAATGATATACCTAAAAAAAACCCCATCATACAGGTGCTACTTGATGTTAATTCTTTCAGGGTTCAAGGGTAGCGTGCCAGGATTGAAGAAGAATTGGTTGAGCTAACAAATGGAAAAATCCATTACAGAAATATTAGGGGTGCTATATTACATATTCCTTTACTCTGAAAAGGATAAGCTGAGAGCTGTCAAAACACTGTGCAATGTATTTTGCAGTTTTATGTAGCTTTGATTTGGTTTTCAAGGGAGATGAGAAAAAAGGCTGGTTCATAAAGCCTGGTTATTTGGTCTTGGTTCAAAAGGTGCTTAATAGGTTTGCTTCCAACGTCCCTGTTTTTAAGTGTGTTACACACAGTAATTTCCACTGAACTCAGCATTTTTGTAAAACCAGGTCACTTGAAGAGCTGCCTACTGCATGTTGAGAGTGGGAATATGTGATCTTGTCCAGCTCTCCAGGACAGTGTGGGGGAAAAAGGATGAGGGAGGTCCAGTTGCTAGACAAGTTGCTTAGCCCTCATGGGTTCAACATGTCCACTGATGACTGCAGAAGTCCTGACTGAAAGCACAATAATGGATCTAACTCTTAGCACTCACGTTTTGCTGTGTTCACCTTGATTATTATAGCCTGGGATCCTGATCCTTATTTTCCTGGCAGCAGACAGTGTGAGTCCTGCTGACTGCAGATGGAGAGGGCCAGGCTTTCCACAAACTCTTTTTTCCCCTGGATGCAGAAATAAAGAGCAGGCTTTGAAATGCAACCTTCATATCTTGTCAGCATGTTTCTTGCTAGGTTCCTGGGAGGGCCCTTAAAGACATCAGCCTGGATGGACAGACAGGAAGAGGGCTAGACATTGCAAAGCCTGAATAATCCTGAATTCTAACCTCGTCATCAACCTAATGGAGCTCTGAGCAATAAAGTGAGGTTTCTGAGAATGTTTGAGATTTCTGCCTCACCTTCTATTTACAAAAGTTTTGTGCTTTTTAATTTTGCAATGTGCTTGAAAGATTCATTGTTTTTAAAATGGAGTTTCTTGTCCCTTCACCCATTCACATGTAGCCCCAGCACCCCAATTGCCACTGTAGCCTTTGCTTGCTTTGTGAGAGTGTGTGTCATGCCATGATCATGTCAACAGTCACCCAGTCTGCTGCTCAGTGAGCAAAAAGAGGTTTTGTATGGGCCCCTGTAGATGAGTGAATAGCACAAGAAACACTTTGGGGTGTAATGAGCATGACAGAGTCCACATCCATGTTTCTCACCTCCTGATGCCAAAATCACAGTCCCTCTGTTGCAGCAGTGTGGGCCCCAGTTCTGGCAGTAGAGATCCCTGTGGGCAGACCAGAGACAGACCACTCTGGTGTGGTGCAATGTTTGTTTGTGTAGTGATCCTTTCCAGGAGGACTTCTGCTGAGGCAGAAGTGTGTGTTGCCCACTGCCCCTCGGAGTCAGAGATCCCTGCAGCCATGATGAAGGAATCCATATATACTTACCGTGTTTGTGGCCCCTCATTCTTACCACAGGAACTGTAATAATAATTTTTTAAAATGTAAAAATTGTAGAGATAAAGCTCAGAAGTCTTCAGTGGCAATTTACATTGCATTGGTAGAATCATGCTGTAGGTGCCAGCTGGTGTCTCTTCCAGAGTTCACTCATAAAAATAAATGTGTGTCCGAAAACAGCCCACAACTGGCCAGTCTGACCATTTCCAGCTGTGCAACAGTCATGAAGATCATTCTCACAAGTCTTTGAAATGCTGTTGCAAACAACCAGGAACTTTTTCAAGCTCAATTTAAACAACCATGATACAAATTTAGAACTGGAGGAAGAGTTTCTACCTTTTTTGATGCAGCACTTCAGGGCATGTTCCTGATGATACTGTTTTCCTCACCGAGGGGGACTGATGGAACAGGCTTTAACTCACCTCTTTGTGCATCTCTGCAGTACAATATCCCCATTTGAGCAAGGCCCTCCCTTGGCTCCCTTTATTGACAAGAGGGACCAACCATCCTTTTTAGGATGTGAGTCATCAGACCTGTTTTAGACATTTCATTTAGGTGAGATTAATGGTGGCTTCCCACTATTTGCTTCTCTCCAGTGACTCAGGGAGCTCCAGTGTGACTCCAGTGTGAGTTCCAGTCTGGTTTATGATGTACTTTACAGAAACCTGTATCTGCAAAGAAGCATCACCATGCCTGATTAGACCTAGTTTCAGAGTTGATTTTGATGCAAACAAACCCATGGATGGCTACATTTATGCTCTGTTTTGTCATTTACCCCAAAGCTGGATTTTGCTGTCGATAAAGATGATGACCCAGCAAACTTTGTGTCCTGTATGACTTCAGCTTCTCTTCCACCCCATCCAGGGCCATGGGGCCAGCTTTGAGTATGCCTTGCAGCTTCATATGCCTCACATGACCCTCCTTGTTCCAGGCCACGATTGCACAAGTGAGAAGAATTATATTAAATACAGTGTGACTCAGGAGAGAAACAGATCCACATTTTTTCTTAGAAAGTCAAACGCTTTGCAAGATTTTGGTTTTCATTTGCTGTGGTCTCCAACAAGTTGTGCTGGAGAGATGGGTCAAGGTGGAGGAAACTGGACTCTTTTATTATTGGAGTGTTAAATATTTTATAGAATTATGGTGTTGAAATCTGCGATCCTAACAGTTGTCAAAAAGTTCAGACCTGCATACTTAGCTTCCAGAAAATGCCCACATGAATTTCTCTTATTGAAGTGGAGCAACCACAAGGGAAATTCTCAGGACAGACAATTTCAAATTCTAAATAGTAATGTAACAGGAAATTAAAGTAAAAAGGAAAGACCTATGACCAATACACATAAAAAAAAATCATTTGACCAGTGTCTAGATTTCAGCTTCATAGCAAACGTAGGCAAACCACCAAGAAATATGTTTTTGTTATGCTTTTCCAGCTATGTTTCTCAAGCTCAAATCACTTGAAGTAAGTAAAATGGACTCAGGAAATTAGTGTATTACGGTTTTATTGATGCAATTGTAACTGTATAACATACTTTACAGTATTAATGTCAACATCCAATCAGTACTTTGCAGACAGTTTAATTGGATGCATCTGCTAATTAAGAGCTCAGTTGTGACCCCATTGGTCCCTTCAGAACTGCTTCCTTTATGCAGCTGAGCCTGTCAGCAGCTGTTTGTGTTTGGTGTGTATGTACAGGTAAGAGAGATCTCAAATGATGAAAGCTCAAGTCTTCCTGACAGCAATGTCTCAGTGGTCTTTTTGGTGATTTTGTTTTTGGGAGACAGTGGATTGATGACATTAATGAACAAACATTCACAAGCTGCCCTGTGTCAATCCGTGACATGACTGTAAAAGTAACTTCTTACAAACTGGAGATGAGTCTTCAGCATTGGGATACTCTGGATCTTTAGAGTTCATAAAACATGTATGGCAATGCACAGCACCACTAAATAATGACACTGGTGGCCTAAAAAGACAATAGAAAGAGAAAACTAAAATTACCTCTATTTGCAAGCCTGAGAGAAAAAAATAATACCATTGCAAGCTTACTCTCTATTTGTGCTTCCTTCTAAAGTTAATATTTCTAGACATTCAATACTAGAAAATTTTTGAAATTAAAATTCTAGGCTATGGTATGTGAGTGCACATCCATATATATAAATATGCACTTTGTCTTATATATAACAGTAACTGTAATGTAGGATTGTACATCCTGAATACACTGCTGTTACTCCACTAAAATTGCCTGTTTTTCTGTGTTTGTGCTCTTATGAGACCCCACCTGGAGTACTACATCCAGCTCTGGGGTCCCCAGCACAGGAAGGACATGGGCCTGTTGGAGTGAGTCCAGAGGAGGCCACCAAGATGATTAGAAGGACAGAGCACCACTCTTATGAGGAAAGGCTGAGAGAACTGAGATTGTTCAGTTTGGAAAAAAGACAGCCTGGAGGTGACCTGATTGAAGCCTTCCAGTACCTGAAGGGAGCCTACAAGAAAGATGGAGAGGCTATTTATTTACAAGGCTATGTAGTGACAGAACAAGGGGTAATGACTTCCAAAAAATAGGTTTAGATTATACACTAGGAGGAAATTCTTTGCTGTGAGGTTGGTGAGGCACTGGAACTCTGGTTGCCCAGAGACCCTGCGAGTGCCCCATCCCTGGAGGCAACCTGGTCTAGTGGAAGGTGTCCCTGCCCATGGCAAGGGGGTTGGAACTGTACAGTCTCTATGGTCCCTTCTGCTGAAAATGTTCAGTGCAGGTGGCTTGGGGGCAGCTGCAGGTTTGAGCTGCAGATTGAGCTCTGAGTGGGAGCCCCAGACAGGAGGCTGTGAACTGCTGACCCATTTGCACAACAAAGGGCATGGGGACCTGTGGCCCAACCAGGGGACTGGACAGTCAGAAGACAAGGACTCGAGAGGATGAAGGAGACTTCAGTGCACTTGGACTGTGAGGGGATAAAAGCCCAGGCACTCCTTTGCTGGGGGTCCCTCCTCGGAGGCACCAGCTCGAGTTGTTTCTGTGTTACTGTGCTGTGAAATTGCTTTATGGATTGAGACATCCTTTACAGAAAGGGTAATCAGGCATTGAAATGGACTGCCCAGGGAAGTGGTGGATTCTCTGTCCCTGGAGATTTTTAAGATGAGACTGGATGTGGCATCAGTGCCGTGGTCTGGTAACCACAGTGGTGTTGGATCAAGGGTTGGACTTGATCTCTGAGGTCCCTTCCAACCCAGCTGATTCTGTGATTCTATGATCCAAGACTCTGCTGTGGGAGGCCTGGGGTCAAACTGGTGAGGAAATCTAGTCTGTCTGAGTGAGGTGTGCAGGGAGTCAAGTGAGGAACCTCTTGGCTCACTGGAGGTGTCTGCTGTGAAGGGGCTTCGGTGCCAGCAGTGAAATTCTGGTGGTGGGAGTGTCACTGCCACAGTGGCTCCTGAATGGTCAGGCTGGCAAGTTTCCTTAACCCTTCCAAGCCAAACCCTTCTGTGACTCTACAATTTATGCAGGGGGCTTGGGGGGCTGCTTCATTCAAAGTTGGAGATTAAGATCACAGGTAATTAGGAGCAACTTGTGAATCCTCCACCCTTGCAGGAACTTAAGGGGGTTCAAAGTGTATCAGGGACACTGGCATGGTGCCTGGCTGATGATCCCATTTTCCACATAAAACAAGGCAAAACATTGGTAGGTGGAGGTGAAAAGTATTTCCCCAAAGACTGTTAAGACAATGAATACGTGTACCTCTTCCCCATACATGACCATAAAGGCAATATAAAGTGTGATAGTGAGAATCCAAGCAAACATGAGTCAGAGAGCTCGTCTCACTATATGCATAGATATTTATTGAGATAAAAGAGGTTATAAAGCAGTTTGAGGTGTGCAAGCTGTCTACTGCTGCAGAAAGAGCAATCCTCCTACCATCTTCTGTGTGGCTTGTAGGTCTCCCCTCTAGCCCTGCAACAAGCTTAGATGTGTTTAGCTCCATAAAAAGCTGGCAGGGGCAAGCATATTTCAAAAAAACAGCACATGCTACTATTGTGAAGAGCTGAATGGTTTTTTTTCTCCTTAGAGTATTTCAGAAGACAAAAGCGTTTTTTCATGCATTAAAAAAAAAAAAAAAAAAGTGAAATGAGAAACCACAACTTTGGGGTACTAATACTTTGTTTATAAAAACTGGAAATTATTCTGGGAAGTGGATTTTCATAAGATTCTTTTTTGATAGAAAATGATCTAAGAAAACAGGAGAAAACTCAGTTTTAAGTCCGTGCTTCTTTGTCCAAAGAAAAACATTTTGTAAGGACAAAAAAAAGG
This sequence comes from Manacus candei, assembly GCF_025592945.1. Lineage (NCBI taxonomy): Eukaryota > Metazoa > Chordata > Aves > Passeriformes > Pipridae > Manacus > Manacus candei. The sequence goes on along the minus strand of NW_026138066.1, from coordinate 23,284,350 downwards.
ACGGGAAAAAAAGCTTTTGTAATCTGCTACAAAAATGCTTGGCGTTTTTTGAACATTTCCATGTCTTTGTTAGCATCTCGCTCTGCCTCTTATTTGTCATAATTCAGCCTTCTCAAGATGCAATATTTATTTTTCCAGGCATTTTGGGAAATACATCATACTGTCAAAGGAAGGTGGCAAAGAGGACAGTTCCTGTTGCGAGACAGCATTCCTGGGGGAAAACCACTCTGCCAACAGCTCTCTGCGAGGCAGATAGATATGTTATAGAGCAGTTTCCTCCCACAAAGACCGTTTGCCATATCATTGTTCTCATGTCAATCACTCTCCATGTTGAGAAACTGCATAACCCCCTGTAAAATTGCAGCTCTCCAAAGGCAGCTGGAAGTTTAGGATGGTTCTGGCTTATGGGGTGGAATAAGTTGCTGCTTCTGCTCATGGGCATGATTGGGAAGAAAGGTGACTTTTTATCTTCATGTTTCACCAAAGACACTCATTCTAATCCTGGGTTATCGAAGACTGGGGAGAAAGGACCCTTAGGATATGATTTATTTTTAACATGAGACAGTTTTTGTAGGTCTTTGTAATTTTTTGTGCCAGTAGATTTGATAACTGTTTGTCCTTTTGGTGGCAAACACAGGCAGCAGAATTTGATAGCAGGGCTGATAATTAAAGTTGCCTAACATTTAAAAAAACCCTTTAGGCTTGTCTAAATCCTATTTTCACTTGTTAATATTTTTGTTAAACTTCAGTCCTGCAGAATAGTGGTGGTATTTTCCACACCAGAAGTTTTCTTCAAAAGAGAGAGTCAAGAGCCAGATCATAATGGGCTTGCTTAATCTCCAGTTAGGAAATAAACTGTTTTTTTGCCACTGTGAAGTCTCAGAAAGAGGGAGGAGAGGATGCAGTTCGGCCTCAAAGTGGAGGGGCTGGGAGGAAGCTGGGGTTAAACCACACCACTCTACCATAGATCTAATGCTGTGCAAAAACAGGAATAACCCTTAACAGTGGATTTAAATATGCAGCTGCCAGGCAACTTGAAGAAAATTTCACTCCAGCATCAGGAGCTCCTATCCCAAGAGACACTGCAGTCCTCCAGCTTGCATACCTAGCTCGCTCTGAACTGATGGTAGTCCATGCTAGACCCTCTATGCTGGTTATATCCATGAGGAGTTTTATTAATGACTGAAAATGGCTCTTATTTCTGCAAGGGAGAACCAACAATGGCTGCACAGAGGTGCCTTTCATGCCTTCAAGCCAAAAATCGAGTCAGCTTCCTGCCATGGGGTTGAAGTGGGTGAGGTGTCCCTGTACCACTAATAACTTACAGGCAGAGAGCCCTGCACAGTGAGGCTGTGCTGAAGAAGAGACATGCTTTCACCACTGAAAATTAGTGTTCTTCCAGAAACTAAGCCAGTGGGAGCATGGTTTGTAGAGGTCTGTCAGTGAGGGCATTCTTGAGGGTAAGAACTAAGGAAGAAGTGGGTGGCAGGAGCCCCTCTCAATTTGAAGACCTTTACCATATCAGTATTTCCCAGGGAATTCCCCCTGATTTTCAGGTGTTGCTCATCTACTGAAGCATGGCACTGACATTACTGGAATAAGCCTAGAGGACAAGGACTCTGTCTGTGGTTTTCTAAGGCTTATAAATGAAGTTGCTCTGTCCCAGTTCTGAGACTTCCATTATAGTACTTTGGCATACCTTCTACCACCTAGATACTCTTGTTCCATCTAGTGAGTAAATTTATTGCTCATCCTGGCTTAGTTTGGGCTGTGGAGAGGGCCTGGGGAAAATAACATAATTTATGAATTTGACCTATGCAAAGATGGGAATTACCCAGGAAGATTCTAGGCTCGATTTTGTTAGAAGAGTAAGAATGACAATGATTTTAGTTTACAGCTGCTCCCTGACATGTCTTTTAAAGTCTTTCTAAAAAAAAAACAAACTCGAGGGTTTCTTTTTAATGAACTTTCCCATGAAAATCTATTTGTATTTATATTCAACGGGTGGATTTGCTTGTTATGTGAATCGAATGGCAGGAGGAGGGAAGAGATAAAATGAAAAAAGTTGGTTTAAGCACTTTAACTGTATCTGTTGCAATCCATCTTTACTGTTCTTGTTCAGCAGCCAAAACACATTCCTCTTTTATAGAAGAAGGAACACAAGGGCACCAGCTCACAGATCTTTAATGCAATAAAACCGTCTCTGAGGCCTATGTGAGGGGCCACATCCAGCTGGGCACTGAAGAAAGAAGAGCAGGGACAGGGCATGCCAGCACAGAGATGCTCAGGACCCTTTCTGGTTCCTGCCAAACCCCTGTTAAGCTCAGAGAGGTCAGGATTTGCCCATTCCTTCTTCTACCCTGCCTTGTCTTTCTAGGAGACCATCTTGCCTGACCCTTGCCAGAGTTCATGTTCATATTCCCTCTTTTTCCCTTTTCTTTCCAAAAGCCATTCATTTGGACTGTGAGTGGAGAGCAGAAAGAAGAGGTAAAAAGAAAAGACCGTGGCATTTTTTCCTGAGAGTTTGTTTTCGTGGTCCTGTTGGATAGTCATGGAAGTAACCAGCTCTTTCCAACAGCCTCTGGATACACTGAAGGGTCTGATAGGCCCTTTGATTCACCTCACATCCTGACCTGTGTCTCACAGTCCTGCCTGGCACTGCAGCCTCCTTTCCCTGTTATCCCTGTCATCCCTTCTGTGGTGGGTGGTTTATGCAGTGGTGACAACGTGATGTGCATATTCCAACCAGATGTGATGGTTATGTAGCATGGTAGCAGCAGGGGCATGACTGCACAGTAAATGCCATTTTCTTTGGGTAGAATTTTCCTAATTTTATTTGAAAACTCCTGTTATTACTTCTCAGTTTGGTTAAGCTCATGCAATATATATATATACACACCATATATTAATATATATATATATATATTTTCTGAAAACATACAGGCTGAAGACATAGGACTTCCATGTCTAATGGGATTTTTTTGCTTTTAAGTTTTTTAGTTTGAAAAAAGATTTAATAAGGAAAGTTCCCTTCTCCCACCAAAAAAAAAAAAGGGCATAAAAAGATGTCAGTCCTGTTTTGTGCCTGTTAAGGCCAAAATTATATAGGGCTTACAGAGACTATCTCAGTGCTTTTGCATGGCCTTTGCTGCCTTGTTTATTGGTCCAGCATTAAATGTCAAGGTAACAGTGAACAGCTCATATAGCCTCTGAGAGAGGACCTGATTGAATTGTTCCCTTTGCTGAGTGCTCTTAAATGCCCCTGGTATAATACTTTTTGCACAGTACAGTTTTTGTGTTTCCTTGAAAAGCAAGATTTTATTTGTATAAATTCTGGAGTGCAAGAGTTGGAAGGGTTGGAAGCAGTGGTAAAGGAGGTCTCTTCTTATATTTGCCTTCCCCCTTCCCGAGAACACAATGCAGCACTGGGAGCTTGCTTGGGTGTAAATCCCATGGTCTTATGGTCTACTGAAAGACTCAGGGACATGCTGAAAGAAATCCATCAGTTCAGTACGTTGTGCTGGGTGTCCATCGTGCCTGATGCTATCAGCTGTGTCTGGGTGCTAAAATCCTGCTTTCCTGCAGAAACAAAAAAGCCAAGATCTTGACAATGAACACTGAGTATTACTCAGGTGACATTTGCTGCAGTGTTGGTCCTGGAGTCCTGTCTTAGCCAAATTTCAGGTCAGGCAGTTGGTTTCTCTTACCGTACAGCTTTAGGCTGACAATGCTTCTTGGCCTCTTCCTTTTTTAGTAATTATTTTTATTATTACTAGCCACTAGATTTCTTCACTGCTCTCTTTTTGCTGGCTCAGTTCCTTTGTGAGTGAAAGAGTCCCCGTGGACATCGTGGTGTAGGTAAAGGATGTCATTACCTATTATTTCTAAGGATCAGAGCTTTTTCACTTGCTCCTGGGGTTTGAGGCCTTGCATGACCTTCACAGCTCACAATCAAAATGTTCTCAGGTTATATGAGCCTATTTCAGGGGCTTCCACCTTCTTACCTATAGATTGCCATGAACCCTGTCATCTTTAATTGTGTCATCAAAAACTCATGCCTAACCTAGTGAGCAGAATAACATTTGCAGGCAAAATGGTCACAAAAATCAGAAACCTGCCTAAGGGAAATAAGGATCTGCCTCCCTGAGCTAAGGAATCCATACAGAAAGGCCAAGGGAAGGAATGCGATTGGGGAGAAAAAAAATTCTGGATTAATCAGAAATTGTAGAAATCTGACAACCAAGAATTGCTTTTCCTTTGAGGCAATGCTAAATACTTTCAGAGGGCAAAAGACAGGCAGTGTAAAACAAAGTGACTGACTATTCATTTTTTGACCCCATGAAAGTGGCTGGTAAAAAACAACAAGGAGAAGCCTTCAAAATATCTGACCACCAGAGCCTTCTGATGATGTACAGGAGTTGGTAGGAACTCTGTGAAGATCTGTGCTATTCATGGCTACTGCTGCCCCTGGTAGGGTCTTTAAGAATTGCCATGGGGTTGAGACAAAGGAAAAAAAAACCCCAAAATCTCTGCTTTTAAAAGACCAAAAACTGTCCTGAAAGCTTTTGGTATTTAATTAATCAGTTTACCTAACAGATAACCAGGCATTTCCTGTCATGAACACAATTAAAGGCTTTTAGCTGAACCTGGGAAAATGTGGGTGAATTAAAGCTCAAGTGGTTCCTTAAGAGATGTAATGAAGAAGATGGATTGCAAGAAAAAGATAATGAATTTACAGAGTTCCTGTGGAGAAGAAATCAAGATGTTATAGTGGAGTGGCAGCTACTGAGCAGAGTTTCGGACCAGCTAATGTAAGTAATTTATCAAATGCAAAAGAGACTGTTGAGCTTTTAAAAATATAACATGGTTTCCCTAGTAAAAATGAACCAGTCATCTGATTTTTTGAATATCTGATCCTTTGAAGGTTTTATGTTGGAGGACAGTGACTTCCTTTGAACTAGTTCGGATGTGAACATGGTCAGACTAACTCAGAATCAAACCTACCCTGTAGAGCACTCGAGACCATTTGAGCTGATACTTTGACCTGACAATGGAAATGCTAAGACAGCATCTGAGGAGACTGTTTGTGTGGTGTCTTCATCTTGGGCTTAGCTGGGTATATCATGTACATAGCAGAAATACCAAAAAGAATTCAGGAAGAGAGAATAGGCCAGAGGCTCTGAAATGCAAGCGCCAGTGAAAATCCAAAAGTAGCCTGGGAGCTCTGTGTCTCTTGTGCTGACTGGAGTCCTGCCATAGGGGAATGGGAATCAGGGAAGAGATTCCTCTGGTGACAAAATGTCTAAGGGAACCTTTTTATGGACCACACTTCAATTTTCAGTCTCTTGAGAAAGACCCAGTCTCTCAGCTGTGAGAAGTTCTCTGGACTTTTGATGCAGGTTGTCTGGGGAGATCACTGCCTTCGGGTTTGCCAGCACTTGTGTTTCCTCAGGGCTCTGTCCTGCTCTCGCTGACCATGAGTGGTGTGATGGAGTCACAGTCCAAATTGTCTACAGCAAATCAGTAGCTGGCAGAATCGAGTTTAGTTCAGACTGTGCTTTAAGAAAAACCACAAAACCCCTCCAAACCCAAGTACTTTGCTTCTCTTTTTTAGTATCCCTGGCATTCATTTTAGAAAAAAAAAATTCTAAAGACATTTCTGTGCAAATTCAAAGGCACTTTATGGAGTTCAATATACTTAGTAGCTGAAAGGCCAAAAGATGTATAAAATTAAGATGGAATATAAATTGGCACCTTAGAACACTCCCCTGTATCCTTTGCTTGTATCATTGCTTGGATACAGCCTGAGCACTGTTTCTAAAGTCTTATACCTGATTATGCATTTTTATTCAAATGTTCTACTCTTTCCAAGACTGAACACAGCAATTCCACCCAGGGTATTTGGAAGCAGTATAGAAGTACTAATAATATTGGCAGCCCATTGTTGTTATTGTTGAAGTTTATTTTAATTAGTAATCAAACTTAAGTATAGTTTTTCATTGTATTTTTTATTTCAAACCTTTATTGTGTTCCAGATTCGCTTCAGGTTCACTAGACTGGGTGGTAACTAAATCTTAGTTTTGATCCAGAGGAAAGAACCATGCCCATTTTGAGCATTCCTTGTTTGCTTACTTTTGCTCTTTTATTTTTAGCTGTATTTTGTACTGCATGTCTCTCTCTCTGTGTATTTCAAAATTATTTTAGATTTTTCATTATTATTATGTGGCATTGATTCTTGGCACTGAGGTTAAAGTCTGGAACTGAGCAAACTATGAAATTACTGCATCAGCACAATTACTTGAAAGTCTGTGTTATATACTTGGCCCTGTGTTTGTCAAACCTTAGCTCAACTGCTGTGTACAATCCTATATAATGTATTCCTCAGCTGGGGAAGTGAGAGGGAAAGAGAGGGGTGAGAGTATCAGTCACTTATCATTTGTTTGGTTTGCTGTGATCCAGAGTTTGCCCACTGAGCCCTGAAATGAAAAGTGGTCAAAGCCTTTCCTTGTAAAAGTGAAAAATTAAAAAGCAAAACCCTCTCTTCTTTTTAGTATGTTCTACACCAAAGGGTCCCCTGCAAGAAGTCTGTTTTACCAAGTGGAAGTACATCAGTAATGGCAGCTGCTGCTTTGTTCAGGTGTGAGTTTCCCTCAGCAACGCCCAGGATGGGCAAAGTTCCAGGCTAGTCACTGATATTCCATGCATGGAAATGTCATGACTTTGAAATCCCATTCTTTGCATCTTCTTGAGAAACTGGAAAAAAAGGAGAGCAAGTCCATATGCATAGGAGAGAGATTCTTCAGTTTCGCAGTCAGACTCTGTGTGCTCTGGGAGGACAGTCAAATAATCTTCAAAGCTGTGACATTCCTGCTTAGCAGAGGTATAATGTAGAATCATTGAACAATTTAGGTTGGAAAAGACCCTTAAGATCACTGAATCAACTGTAAATATAATGCTACCGAGCCCATCACTAAACCATATCCTGAAGCGAGACACCTACACATCTTCTAAATCCTCCAGGAGGAGGGAAGTGCCAAGGTAATGATTTAGCCTGTAAAATAAGAAATCATTACATCTCAAGTGCTATCTCCACAAACCCCATTCCTGAGTCATTGCAGACTGTCTCTGTCAGTCTCAGGGATTAAAGCAAAGGGATTAAATCTCTCTGGGTGCAAGAAGTCCCAGGCTGTTGACTGGGTCATCCTCTTTATATTGCTGGAATAGGTGCCACACCGTAACAGAGGGATGCTGATGACCCATCACTGCTCTCTGCTTTTGCTATGTTCAATCCTCCCCCTGTGTGTGTGCATCCTGCATCTGCATATGTGTGTGTGGAACAGCTGCAGGAGTCAGTGTGGAATACCCAAAGGGTAACACACCATGTGCTGATGGTATGTTACCCTCTGCAGCAACAGGGGCCACTTCTGATGCTGAAAACCTGAAATCAGTGTCACAGAGTTGTGGCTCCAGCCCCTTGCTGGAGAAGGGGGTGCTCTCCCTGTCAGCAGGGTCTTGTCCCCAGTGAAGAACATTGGCTTCTCTCTCCTAAAGGCCCCATGGTACAGCAAACTCCAACCCCAGGCCTCACTGACCCTGTTTTGGAAGCATACTTTGCCAGGACTAGGGCGAGGAGGGTGAGAAGCCATGCTGGCACAGGAGGCAGCTGGCAGCAAGAGGGCGTCGTGTGTCCAGTGTGTTACACTTTTCTTGATGATAAATTAAAATACAATGGAGTATTATAGATGTTCCTTGTACGTCTTAAACACAGTTAGAGGACTTATGTTATTAATACTATGTATAATGAAAAGGTTTTCTAATGATGGAGCTTCTAGTTCTCCCTGAAATCCTATGTTTCACTTTTTCTTTCCAGCACTTCTCTTTCTGTCATGATTCTTGTGTGTCTTGGCTCCCATAGACCCTGTTCCTTTCTAGGGCTTTCTTTAGTTGGTTGCAAAGTGCATTTTGAAGTTTTGCTCTTCCTTTATTAATGTGTATTTGCAGAGAAGCAGTGAAGGAGTGCTTGAGGAGGATCTTAACTTCTTTCTACATTGCAGCAACCTGTGAGAATCTCTGGACTGATAACAGCACCAGATTGTGTAATGATTGTCCTGTCCTGTGGCCTTTGCCTTTGATTCCTTGCAAAACAGAATAACTTGAGCCTCACAGGTTATTGCATGTGCAATATCCTTAAAAGCAGCGGGTGAATCCATGCAAAAAAGAGGTATTACCCCTAAAATCCAAGCCGGAGTTGGCTCTACACTTGCTTCTGCTAAAAGCACCAAAGCATCAAAGTCAGAGAACTGTAAAGGGGACATCAGTAAAACAGGAGGTCTGCACATCTTTGTGGATGAGGGGGGGGGGGTTGAAAAAATGCTGTGATGAAAAATGGCTTATAAAAATTCTGTGTCCTGTAACAGACACAAATTGACCTAAATTCTCATCTTTTTTTTACTGTTTTCTTCTCTATTGCACAAATTGAGAGAGGGTTCAAATATTTCAAATATTTCTGAAAGATCAGAAAATCTGAAAACATTTTTACGTGAAATCTTTCTGATATTTCTTTCTTTGGATTGCTGCTGACTACAGAAGCTTTATCCATGGGATAGTAATGTGTGCCAGTGTAGGACCATGCCCGTACCTCGTACAAGTTCCCAAGTCACTTCTCAGACCATATATAGGGATCATTCCCTCACCTCTTGGGCAGGAGGCAGGGTGCTGCTGTGTGATGCCAGCTGTGCTTCCCTGCAGATGGGAAGTGAAGAGGCATTTTTTTCTGTGGAATGGCAATGGAAATTCTTACGTGGGCAGAAACGTGGTTACCTCAGCCATTATTTACAGGGACACCCAGGACTCCCTCTGAGAAAAGAAATGTGCTAGAGGGTGTCTAATAACCAGGAATGTTCAGGGCGCCTGTATGACACATTGAATATAAGACAACAGTCTCCTCCTTCCCTGAGAGGTCATCAAGGGACTGATTTAAAGTAGCAATAAGCATATTGGGAAGCACTAGAAAGATCAAAAAACCCCTAAGTATTACAGCTGTTTTCCGAGGTATTTTGTCCACAGGGTGAGCATATCTGATTGATGGAACTGATGGTCACATGAAATGCTGTTTCATGGGTCACCAAGACGAAGATTCTGGAGGTAACTTTGTCTTTCTAACCATCAGTCTGTCATCACCAATAAACCTCCCAATGATTCACCATCCAGGTTTTGCTTGATCTCTGACCAAAATTGATTGTTTTAAATGTTAAAGTCATTCATCAGCCATTCCTGAAGCCAGATTTGGGGGCAAAATAAATAACACCAGATTAAAAAAAGAAAGTTTAATGGTTTTCTCTGTAAGAAAGAGGCTAGTGAGACAGAAGGGACTGACTGACAGTGTCCAGGACCAGCCAACACTGCTCTAATTTGTGTCTGAATAGAAAAATGGCCTTTGAGGAGGAGACCTCACCTGAGCCCTGGGAGTCAGCCTGTGTGTGGTGGCAAGCACTGGTGGGAGTCTGGATCCTGGGCCTGGAGGGGGGAAACCGAGGCAGGAGGCAAGAACAGAGACAAAGGAAGGAATATTTGCAGAAGAAAACAGGTATATAAAAGGTTTGTCCATCTCGACTTCTGCCTGTTTCTTTTTTCACTTCTTGTTCTTTCCTCATAGACAAGGAGCACTGCTCAGTCCTTGGCTCTTCAACTGTGATACTCATCATGACTTGTTCCTTGCCCAGCAAACCTTGGTAGAGCAAAATATCTTCAGGGAAGAAGGGGACTACTTAGATGCTTACTTCATGTGAGGGTCTCTTTTATCAATAGTACTTCCCCTTTGGACAAGAGGATTCCATTTGGACTGCAATCAGAGGCACTCAAAGAATCAGATTCAAAGGTAAGACAAACATCCAGTCAATGGGAGCATCACACAAGTCTAAGTGAAGAGGGGACAAGAGCTCAGGACCTGAAGGAAAGACTGTATTTGGAGACCAGAATTTTGCTCCTGTTAACTTCCCACAGGATGGAGGGCACAGTACACACAGGATGTGGATGAAATGCAGCCTTGAAGGTAAAGTGGTGTTAGAAACTTACAACAGGAGTAAGAATCTCTCTGCATCCAGCAGGAACATGTGATAGAGAGTGGTGACCCGAAATATCTTGTCAACATCTTGCTTATTTCCAGGCACTGGCCAGCAGAGATGAGAGACTGAGGGCTTCCCGTGGCCAGAGACACAGTCCATGTCCCCATGAGGACAGTGTTGGGTACAGCCCCAGCTGCCCTGAGTACTGTGCAGCATCTCTGCCAGGCATATAGCAAGTGTCGGTACTTAATCATCTGGGTGGAAATGGGCTCTTTGTGTTCCCTTGCTGAATCCACTGCAGCGTGGGTCATCTTCCAAAAAAGAGAAGTGTAACTGATGATATGTCCCTTGGAAGTCCAAGGAGCTACCAACCCTATTCCATCATCCAACCCAGCTGAGGTGCTGCTGAGAGGAGATGTTTCACAGAAAGGGCTCAGTGAGAAGGTGGGTTTTGTAGGGTTAAGCAGTGAAATGAGGACAGGGAGAAGCAGCACAATTTTGTTTTGATTTCTGTTTGTTTTGGTCAGGAAAAGAGAGTTGTGTTTTGAAGATGAACCAAGCCCTGAAGAGAAGGAGCTGATCCAGGCCCCGTGGGTGGTGTCAGCCCTTCCCTGGTTGCAGAGCTGAGTGCTGTACAATGAATTTCACTTTTGTGTGTGTTTGGACTGCCTCAAAATGCTTTTTCTCTTTTATACCTTGACGTGTGCTTTATTCCAAGGGATTAATGTTGATTGCACTGTAATGATCAGCTCAAAAAATAAAGCTGACCACGAGTGAGCTTGAGTGTAAAATTCACTGGTGTGCATGGGCTGCATGGCACTGGCCTTGACGTGCACAGCGGGATGAGTGAGGGGGTAAACTTGATTCATTTCGTTACTGTAAATGCAGGTGTGGTGCAGGAGGGACATTTGGGGTGTTCAGATGCAGATGCTGGGCTGTGTTTCCTCATCAGTAAAGGATGTTCCAGGTTTGGGGAGTTTTAGGAGGGAGAAGCACCCACAGCAACGCAGGCCCTCCTGCACTGCATCTGTCTGCTGACAGCTTAATGCCACAGAAATTGCACATATTAGCATCAAACTGCCCATGTATATATTGCCTAAATAAATGCCCCCCGGAGGGCTCTGTACCAGAGGGGGTTCCCCATATCTTGAGCACCACCTCTTGAACACCACAGCTGCTGGTACACAGGTTTGGTTAATTGAAAGGAGCCTTTAAACAGGGGAAGCCCAGTCCATGAGGCCTCACATTTTCTCCCACAATGACTCAGTCTTTCTGCTTATAGTACAATGAATAACAGGGTGAATTTGCCAGCCCTGGTGTAAGGCATCCTCAGATGAATGTTATGGGGACTCCTTTTTTATTTATGCATGTTTGTTTTTTAACTTCTTTTGGCAGGGGGGTAACTGATTACTTCAAGTCAGTAGACTCAATGGTACACAGCCTGAGTTTCTCCTAGCTTTCTTAAAGTGGTTTTGGACAGCTATATGAAACCGTACTTTCAAAATGCCTACTGCTCAGTGCTACTCTGTGACAGCAGCTTCTGCTCTTAGAGACTTTGTAGTGTGTACACTGTAGCTACATAATTAAAAAGATGATGAGCAATTTCTTTCATCCTCCATAGCCAGGAGATAATGGTGATTGGCAGTTGTATTAAAAAGATAGGTTGGACTCTGGCTCCTTTTGCTTCATGCTGTAGACTTACCAACCCAGTTACTTTCTGGAAACAGCTGATTGTTTTTCTCAGCAATTCAGTGACCTAGTCTGTTCCAGACATCTGGCTGCTGAATAATACCAGATCAATTTATGCACCTATAATAACCTGGTGTACTTAGTTGTGAAAAGTGGCTGCTGCACATTCATGAGGATCCCAGGCTGAATGCCTTTGGCTTGCTGTGTGTGGACAGGCTTGTTCTGCATGCTGGTTTCTGACCTCCTTGATGCTAACAGGCCTGAGCTGTGCTAGTATGGTGTGGCAAGACTGCTGCTACACCATGCACAGTGCTCAGGATTCCAGCTAATGGAGCAGGAATCCAAGCTATTGCATCAGTACAGGCAGGACTGGGTGATGCTCAAACAACATTACATTGACATTGTTTTTGTCATTCAGCTCCGGCTTTGTGAAAGCTCCAGAGCTTGCCTATCCTCCATGCACACTAAATGAAAATTGCCCTTCATAAGAATGTCAGATATGTTTCCTAATGAGATCTCGCAGGACAGGATAAACAGATTCATTTTACATGTACATAACATGTCAAAGAGATATGAGTCTTTTTAATATTTGTACTGCTCAAGTTCAAAAGAAAATGCTAGTCCCCAGAGTATGATGTGTTGCCATCTTAAAGCTTTGAGTCAGTATTTCCACCCATTGTGTTGAAAACCTGTTGCACTGTGGGACAAAAAACACAACCGGTTGTGCTCAGAAGGAAGAACAATACTTGAACAAAGACATGGCTTTTTTTCTCTGCTGTCCTTAAGGAAGCCAAACCCACACATTTAAGAAATCCAGAGAGCAATGACAGGTGTTACTGTTGTATTCTGTCTCTTTAAAATGCCTAACAGCCTTGGCACTCTTATTTTAGGTCATGTCACTGGGGAGAAGTGGCTTACGAGTAAGGAGGACCTAGTGCATAGTCTGACGTGGTGCAGGATGGATAAAGCAAACAATCCTGAGTCTCCTTGTTGCAGTCCTATTTTATGGAGTTGGCAAAGAAATAGGCTCTCTACAAGTACCACATAAAGAGAGCAGTACTGCTGTGGGAATTTCTCTCGTTTTATATTCCCCAAATCCACTTTTGGCACATCTGGCAACTACAGAGTTGAAGAGACAAGGGCAGCTCATTAGGGGCCTAATCCAAACCCCATGGATGTCACAGTGGGTTTGTGCCAGCAATGGGACTTGGTTGAGTTTAGTTTTGAGCCTTTATCTCTTCTCCACATGTATGGATATCTGGGATACCAGTGAGCAATGAGTATGGGTGAGTCCCACTCCCAGCTCCTTCTCTTTGGGGTGGCTGCAGGGTTTAAAGTTGTGAGTTTCATCTCCCTCTCTCTCATAAAGACTCATCCTTTGTCTCTCTGCATCCATTAGCCAAAAAGACACTGTCTCAGCTGAAAACACATTCCATTATTGTAGTTTGGCTCCTTGGAATGTTATGACACATCCCTCAACTATCAGCTTTGTTAACTGTCAACAAATTAGTGTTCTTTCACTCCCAGCATGTGCACTCACAGGTCCTCTTGGTGACTGCCTTTACAGAGAGCAGCACCAAGGCTGCAGTCCAGGGAACACTCCCTTTCATGACCTTCTGCCCCAAAATTCACCAGCTGAACAGTGGGACAGCATCCCCTCAGCTACGAAAGCTTCCTCTCCTTCTGTAGGATCAGGAGAAAATGGCTGGCACCAAATTTACTCACTGTTGTCAGCAGAACTTAAGGCAAGAGCTATCAGGTCCAATCCTGAACCAGCTTGGCTATCCTTGCCATCTGGATTTTTTTTTTTATATGCTTATTAAAGCAGATGTAGTCTTTGAACAAAACCACTGATCAGTACTTGCAGCAAAAAGCCTGTCTGAAAGCCTGAAACTGGAGCTAATGGGAAAAACCACAGCCTACAAAGGCAGGGGAAGGAAAACAAACCCCCAATTTATCTTGCTTTATCTCTTTTCTCTAACCCTGTTCAGCTGGAGAACTGGAGCAGAGAGAAAGTCTAGTTAGAGTTTTCTGCACCATCCTACAAAGTTATGGCTCAACAAGGGTCTGAGTCTTTTTTTCTTCAACGGATGAGCCACAGGACCATCCTTTCCCTCTTTCAGTGACCCACGAGGACCCTTTTGAAACCTGATGCCATCCCTGGCTGAGCAGCTGTGCTGGAAAAGGCTAAGGGTGGCTGTGCTCTCTGCCCTGCAGCTTGCAGCCAGAGCTGGGTCTGGATGCCAGGATTTAAAGTGTGAGAGATCCCAGGATGTGGGTCCTTGCAATCTGAGAATTATAAACCAGTTATTTTAATCACATGATTGAAATTTAAATAAACAGTCAGAGAGTAACCAAGGCATGTCCCTCAAATACAGTGAGTCAGACACACCATTTAAGGGAAATGAGAGGGAAATAGCTTCATTCCAACACAAGGCTTATCCCAGAAGCATTCCAGCCCTCTGCTTGAAACACTGTCAGGAGGAAACTGAGCCTTGCAGGCTTCTTTGCTCCTTTCTGCCTGCAAAATAATTATGCAACCTCACTGCTGTACCACAGTCTGCCAGACAGTGTTTTACCTTTATGATATGCTAACATAGTTTTCTGAAGTAGCTCCTGTGTATGCCCAGGGTCAATAAATATTCGTATTAACTGTGCATTGAAGTTCTACTTTCTGCATTCTCCTGAAGAGGGTAAGCAGCTGAATCAGACTTTAAAAGAAAACCTCTGATTTTTCTCACTTGAAGATCTAAGTTTTAGAAGCAGATGTACCATACCTGATATTTTTTTGGTAGCTTCCAAGCAATCAGGCTGACCATGACAGTACAACAGAGCAAGCAAAGGGGAACTGGGCACACTTGTTAGTCAACTCTGCTTTCGTGTCTCACCCTCACCCTGATTATGTATCCTGTCTTTTCTCCTCTTGTTCACTGTTTTGAGGGACATGAGGTAAATTTAGGGTGAATTAAGGCATGGAGAAAATGTGGGGTTTTTTGTGTTTTAATGCCAGTCTTGTCTTTTAATGCATGGAAAATGCTACCTGGTCTCCTGTGAAATCAGTTTATACTAAAGTCCGAGTCTTGCAAACATTCAATTAGGAGACCAGTCAAGTATGTGGGATTGAGTTCTTTATATAAATGTTTGCAGAACTGGAGTGTGAGTTCACAGGCAGGCATGGGAGCTTTGGTTTCCCAGCTGATCCATAAAAAGGGTCAAACACAGTATGCTGATAAATGTAGTACACTTACAAAAAGCTGCCTAGCCTCAGTCCAGTCCTGGCTGGTGCTTCCAATACCAATTTCCAACTGTCTGTCAAGGTTAAGTTGGAGGCTGATGAGTTTGCAGGATGTATGATTTAAAAACAAATTCAGACTCTTCCCTGGGCACTGCTGCACATCACCACCACACATGTATGTGCAGTTGGGAGTGTAAAAGTAGATTATGCTTTAAGCAAATCAAGAGCTCCCACTGACCACCAAGAAGCAGTTCTGGTGTGAGCTGTGGAAGAAGCAGGAGTGGAACAGTGGAATGAGGTCTGAAGATTCAGGGTAGTATAACTCCCTGGAGTTTTCTGCATTAGCTCCTCTTTGCTTCTGCTTCTGGTACCAAACTCATGAGAGAAGCTAGAGAAAGCTCCTGGTTTTCAAGCCAAGTGAAGATAGAGGAGAAAGTTAACTCCTGTAATGGAGAGAAACAAATACTTTCTCAACTCCAGCTTGAATTTTGGTGAGCCTTGGCAAGACTGATGGAGAGCACAGTGGAAGACAAAACTGGGCAAGGGAGTAAAAGTTGAAAAGAAGTTCATTTCAGACAATTATATTTCTACAATGTAATTTGGGAGTGGTGTAATTTTTACAATAAATGTCTACAATCTCTCAGGAAAGAAAGAAAAAGCAAAGACTCCAATGTTCTGACAGTGTTTGGTGCCTGGTTCCCTGCTTTCTGTGCTGGTCAGGGAAGGGACACATGAAGCCATCAGTGAACAGCTGGGACTTTAGCCAACCCCCGTGGGCCAGAAGGAGGAGTACTATGACTGGTTTTTCTTTCCTGTGGTTAGCTGGCATGAAACTATAAGGAAGTTCCTTACACCCTCGTATTTTTTTAGGGTAGTTTCTCTGGACAACTTGTGGTTATGCTTTTGAGGGTATGCAACTGGTAAGTTTTGAGATGAAAGGTGCTGTGCCAGTGCAATATGTTGCTTTTGTTCCTTGAATGTGTTTTTAAGTACTGGTATCTGTGCTGGAGTTAGACTGGATTGTCCAAACAGGGATTCTTCGCTCCTCCTGCTGCAGAATATGTGCTGTGTTCCTGTTGCTACAGCATATACTGCTAAGTTACAGCTAGTACAGTCTGTTTTTCACTAAGTGCACCGGTGAACAATGTTTAAACAATGTTTAAAAAAAAAAAAGTACCCACGACAAAGAGATGACTTATCATTTGCAACTTTAAAAGGGAGCCTGCAGCTATATGAATCTGGAAATAATATAAACTTAACCCACACAACTGTTGCATTGGTTTTAGAAGAGCTTACTTTAAAGCTAGTATGTGGGCTCACTGAGAGACTGAGTGGTTGGCAAGGATGCTAACCATTTGTGGAATGTGTCTTTGGAAAGGATTAAAGCAAAAAACATGTTGCTTCTTACCAGCTCTGAGCTAGGAATATAGCTCTAAGGGGTGAGCACTAAATTTCAAGCATCCAGTATGAAAAGCTTTTAAAGAATATGTTTTTTTCTTTCCCTGCCCTGGTGCAAGGATCAAATTCAGTCCAGAAACTTTGAGTGGTCCTGGACTCCTTAGAGATGTGGGCTGTTGCAGGAATAGTTTCAGAGTTTGCCCTGGAGGTGCAGTCAATGCAAACCTGTCTTTGTGGCCCTGGTGAGCCTTTTCTGAAAAAGGCAGTGTAGGAAGACTGAGCTGGTTCATGTGAAGTTACAGATTCAGGGACAGAGCTACCCTTACACTTTTTCTTCTGTGGCTTTACTTCACTTATGACCCCTAGAAAACCTTCTGGAAAAGAATCTGAAACTAATTAAGAGTGTCATTTTTGTGGCATTAGCTAAATGGGAAATGGATTTGCTTCCCATTTGCATAAACAGAGTCCTGGCAGTAGCTTGCTAGAAAGCAGAATGGGCAAGGTCTGAAAAATGTTTCAGAAGAAACTTGTTTAAAAGGAGGGCTTACAGATCTGTGGGCCTAGATAAAAAATATGTGCCTGCACATATTCTGTTCTAGCTGTTAGTTCTGAAGAACCTCCTAAGACATCTGACCCAGCGGGAATTTTCAAAGCTGTGTAAGAATATTTAACATTTAATGCCCTGATACCCTGCCTCTCCTACTGCTGCACAACTAATAATGTGAAATTAAATTGGTTAGATGCCATTGTTACCTCAGGAAAGGGATGCTTAGGCTACCTTTTGTGTTAGGATGTAAGTAAAGGCATTCTGCTTTATTTTAACAGTGGTTTGGACTTGAAACAAAACTGCTGAATTTGAAATGAAAACAGTTGGATCCTTTGTACTGTTTATAATGGGTTTTTGGTAGATTGCTTACTTGTGAAGGATATTTCACTGTTCATTGAAGGTAGTTCATAACTGCATGGTAGGCATGATTGAATTTGATCAAAATACAAATCTAGATCTGAGCTCAGTCCTGCTGTCCAGACTGAAACACAGAAAGGATAGTTTATCCAGTGTCGACAACACTGAGCATTCCAGTATCTTGAGTCAGGCTTCTCCCAAATTCTATACTTGGCTTAAGTTAATCAGGTTTAAAAAAATATCAAGTTGTTAACTTACAACTCTGCAATAGTAAGACCATAATTTCCAAGGAAGCCTGTAATTCTCACATGACCTTTTGTCTCCAGGTGCTCTCAAAATATTGCCAATTATTAAAAAACTTGAAACGAAATATTATTAGTCTTTCTGACTGTAACTTAGAACAATGTATCTGTTAAAATATTTAATGTTGGGGTAGCCTGTGAGAATTGGGTTTGAGAGTTCCATTTATTCCACACCTACATTTATGTTCTTAATGAGTTAGCAGTGGTTGCTCCCAGTGGTAACTGGGAGACAGGTTAGGTCTGATACCTCTGCATTGTATTGTCTTAATTTTAAGCTGTGGCTTTGAACAGTGACGGATATTTATATTTTCTGTTTAGCGTAGTGTGCATCTGATGGTCTGGTAAAATGTTTTTCCCTGGTGGTTGGTCATAGCAGCTTTTATGCCATGGTGCTTTCTGCCCTCCACAATTTTGCATTCTTGCTGCTCCTCTTCCTAAAGTATCTGAAAGTACTGACAGTTCCCCATTGCTCAGAGTCCTGTGAGGATAGAAAGTGCTGATTACATTGAAAGAGAGAGTGTAGCAGCCTCAGATAGCTGGGATGCTTGCCCATATCAAGCAGTGAGATGATTTTTTTAGTGGCAGGAGCAAATTGTGGGAATCCTGACTTGCGAAGCTTTTTTACACTGGAACATTTTCCCTGCAGTTAAAGTACTACAGAAGTTGGTGAAGGCTTCCCTAAACTGTTTGCATTTTATAGCATGAATTGTTACTCCAAGCATATGCAGATGTAACTGGATCTTCTCCCAAGAATTAGCTAAAATTAGGCAAGGTCTAATCGGACATTAAATAGTTCTGCTTGAAAAAACTCTGACTTCTGTGAAACAAAGGGTCCCAGCACTTACAAAACAATGTTTCTGTTTCTCCTGCTCTAACTACAGGAGAATGTGTCCTCATAGGGGAGGACTTTGCTGGTTACAGTTTATTGATAGAGAGTGTTCAGAATCTGGTATTTTTTTTACATGTCAGTTTTATTGCAGAGGACTTCAAACTTCAGTCTTTCTTTTCAAACTAGACAAACTCATGTATTCAATCTCATATCCAGTGTTCTGCTTACCTGCTGTTGCCTAAGCCTATAGACTCTGTTTGCCCTCAAGCTTTTTTGTCTTTTGGCAGCTGCTCTCATTCCAATTACAAAATATCCTTGGAAATTCAATACCTCATTTTTCTATTATTTAGATTATGGTTTACATTGTAGTTCAATGAATTTAATTAAAGCACTTCCTTGCACACATGGTGCCCACGTGGACAGGGAATAAGAACTTTTAGTCTTAAAACTAGGCATATGTAATAATTACAACACAAGAGATTGTTCCTTCTTATTACATCCTTCAGGTAAGATGAATGTTCATATTGCCAGGAGGAAGACATGATCTGTATGAGCTGGCTTTAAATCCTTAAGTAGCAAGAGGGAATAATCTGTTTTAAATAACTGTATTGTAAGCTATGACCTAGTTGAAAGTCTAGGAGTAAAAATCTATGGGGCTAACCAAATGTTTGGGCTAACACTACCCAACAGCACTGAAACCTGGGACACAGGCATTCTCATCCAGAAGCAGTGGTGATGGCTGGGTGGAGATCACCATGGCTTGGATGTGTATGTGACCTGTCTCTGCTCAGTGAGCCGGGTTAGTTCAAACAGTGGAAATGTCTGTCCTTCAGTAACGTGGATCTTCTGAACAGCAGTGGGCCAGGGAGCAGTGTTAGCAAAGGTGAAGGAGTCATCCTGCATGGATGGAGCTGGACCTAAAAGTTCATTCACAGCCTTGAACTACCTGCCCTTAGCCAGGCTATTTTACCACAAAACAAAAAGTGAACGTGCAAATCCTACCCATCAAAGACCTTCCACTGAAGCAGGATGCTGTGTGAACTGCAGCCAGGTGTGAATCAGCTCTGAAACCAGAGCATCCTGGTGCTGCCTCCATGCACCAGCAGCCCCTGAGCTGCTGTTGTGTCTTCCCTCAACTTGTGTTTGCTACCCATTGTTGTCTCAGTCACTTTTTCCAGGACTGGACTGCTAGCCCACTTACTTAGGAAGCTCAGATCCTTGTGGGATGTTGGAGGAGTGGACCAAGACCTGCAGATCTGGGAGCTATCCGGTGGGGTTGAATCTGCCCCTTCACTCCTACCTCAGCCCTGGGGCCCTCACCAGACTTATTGGCTGCTGAAGGGGGATTGTGATGAAAAAAAGTCTCACTTTTCATCACAATGAAAGTTTGAAGATCTGAGTGTTATTTTGTGGTAGGAGATAAATCTCCAGAATATCCAAAGCTGGCTGGTAAGCTGTCTTTTTGAAGAAGTTATGATTTTGATAACTTCCTTTTCTGATGCACTGAGGAGGATGCTCAGCTAGTAGTAGTCCCACTCTTTCTCTCTCCACCTTCCTGCAAGCCTCTTTGTTAAATTTGATTGAATTTCTAATCTCTGGCCAGCTTCAATATCGTTAAAAAAAAAAAAGGGAAACAAATCCAAGACAAAACCAGCATCCTTAGATAAGACAAATGAAGGCAACACATGCAGCATGGACTTGATGTATATTTGGTTTGTCCCACCAGCTGTCTGGTCAGCCTAGGACTGAGGCTGGTCCCTCAGCCCGTGGTGCTCCATTGGATGCTGTGCCTTGGCTGGTGTCTGGGGACCTCATCAGGAGATGAAGGGGCTGAGATGTTTGTTCCCAGGGCAAGGGGAAGTGAATTTGCAAGTGAGGGCTATCATTGTCATGGAGCTGGGGCTGAAGAAGCTGTAAATATTTTGTGCTGCTGGGAAGTGAATTTTAAGGATGTGGGCTAAAATCCAAAAATAACTGGGGTCCAGTAGTGCTCTTGCTTATGCCATGACTTATTTTGTTTCCTTTGGGAGTGTACAAGTTATCATTATGGACCAAGCTAGTGGTCTGTTGACATCTCTGAATGGACAGCATCAGAAGCACCAAGAGAAAATTGTAGCTGACAGTTGTTGAATAACTACTGAGGACTAAGCCATAGCTGCTGTAAACCAATCCTTCTTTCCCACCCTTTAATACTAATGTTTATTGCTGCTGCCTTCAGGAATGGAAGATACTGTACTTTCAGGGATGTGTGAACTTTTGGAATGGCTGCAGCTTCTCTTGTCCCAAACAGAAGCTGATATTGTGGCTCTGCAGTAGAGTCTTTGTCCTCTTGTCAAGTCTGGAGTGATTAACTTTTTTCCTTTACTTCCTTTGCTCACCATTCCATGTGTTTTCCTAGAGAAATTGCAAAGTAAATGCAAAACCAGCTGCTACATATTTATGGTAACACAGGTAAACGCTTTCAACAAATTAATTGGGAAATCTGCAGTTTTATTTAATGCACAGTTAAGCCTTCTAAAGACAGGAAACTTGAAAATTGTGAAATATGCAGTTTCAACTCCGGTTTTGCCCTTTCTGAGCCATGTGGTTGACTTTACTGGTTTGTGATGGTTTTGGAACACAGTTTTCTCAATCCCTTTCTTAATGTAAGTGATTTTATTTCACCATGATCATACCACTATATGGAATTGACCTAACAATTTAGCATGCTAGTGAGATGAGTCATCCCAAATGTAAACTGCTTGTATTAAAAAATCCTGCAGTTCACTAGGTTCTTGCCTTCCATTGTTCATAGCTCCCAGTATGGATATGGAGGCTGCTTGCTCTTCTACTTTAAAAGCTGGAGGTTGGTTTGCATAACTTTGAGAGTAGTTCAGCAGCTTTTTTGGGCAGGTATTGCTTAATGAGGGAAAATACTTTCATATTTCAAATTCTCAGTAATTGTGGACAATTCTGATGTAACAGTGTGATGTTTTCCTATAGTGTAAATTTTTGTAGCCCTTCCATCTAAAATGATTTAAAAATATGTCTCAATATAGTAGCTGCTTTTTCAGCAACCAAAGCACTGTTATCTCTTCACGAAGTATGGTGCCAGTGTGACTTTGTTGTGTTTTACTTTCGCCTTTGCCCTTCTATGATATCAGTGAGAACGAATGTGTTACCAGCTGTGCTGAGCACAAAGAGATTCCAGTTGCATCTGGCAAGAATTTGGGGAAAATATACTGTTTCCTGAACCTTTTGGACATAAAAACCCCCATCATTAATGAGTGCTCTTCAGTCATTCTGGCTTTCCTTGGTGGATGTCCTAAACAATGAAAGCACACACAGGGTCCTCTATTTATAATTTAGAGAATATAAGCTGTACCAATGTCTTTGGCCACATTACCTGTGTTGTGTTTGCAGAGAAGTTACTAGGCTGTAAAAGAAGATTATATAGGCTGTGCAATCTCCTCCCAAGCTCCCATATTTCAACAAGTAAAGACTGAAAGGATGTATTGCATGAGTCTAACCACAAAGGCCTTAATTCACCATCTGCTGTACGTTGGAGGGGTCTTCCTTTTGGCTTCAATATATGCTGGATGAGGTCCTTTGGTAGTTATCACCATTAGCAGCATCTTTTGCTCAGGGCATGCGCTAAATTACAGTGAAAATGTGTCGAAGAAATGGTTTTTGCATGTTGCTCTTGAAAGCTGGGTGTGGTGGTGGGATGTTCCCCTTGTCCTTCATCAAGGATTACCTTAGGCTATTTTTATGCCTAAACATCCAGATTGAGACATAGACCAACAGATACCTTTGCCCCCCAAAAATGATTGAAACTACCTCTGGCCAGTAGTTTTGTGTGTGTTTTCACCACAGTCAGATTTTTGATGGAGTACTGGAAGTCAGAAAACTATCATAGTAGTCGAAGCAAGAATGTAGGTGCTTGAATTAATGTTTCCAAATGTCTTGTTGATTGCAAGGGTAAGTACCTGAGTTAACTCCTCTGATTTGGTGGAGTGTTACATGGGCTTTTCACAGGTGCAAGTCAGCACACAAGGTGAAGAGCCACAGAAATAGAGACCCTTTTGGAAGGATTGAATTAGCCTTGGGGATATCTTCTGAAAGCATTTATGAATGCACCCAAATTTCCTGTGGCAGTCTGTGCAATCCTTGCAATGTTGTACAGCAGGTTTGCCACTAAATCAGGGGAGGGAACAATTCCTCTATGTAAAAACTTGTTTCTTCTATTTGGTCATCTCTTTGAAGCTGTTTGCTCTTAACACAGAGGGATGCTCAGATTAGGTTCCCTTTGAGGATCTTGCCTGTGCCATTTGCTCAGGCAGTGGTTCCTCTTTGAGGAGTGCCTAAATGGCAATTCTTTTTGACAGTGGCTCTAACTGTACAAATAAATTGCTTTGCTGAGCTTAAGCACCAAACATTTAATTTGGAAACCAGGCATTACTTCTTTTTCTGGTTTGTGTATCTGCAGCAGTAAAGATTCTGTAGCACATCTTTGTTAAACCCACTTTTTTTATGATCCCACATGTTTCTTTCCTCCCCATGTCCCTGATTGGTCCCATCGCATAGCGTGGGCCCAAAGTTGTCTGTTCTGGAAATCAACCTATCTGTGACACATTGCCTTTTTGTAGGTATATAAAATTATCTTTTTTAGGTTCTATATCTGTTCCCCTTGAATAACAATTCCTACTGTTCCAGATCATTTGTTTCCAGCTTTGCAATGCCTAGCTTTTCCCATTAGTTTTTATGTAGAGTAATTCAAACAACTCTTTAAGAAAAACAGTTCATGCAGTAATCAAAGTTTGGACTAATCCCCACGTTATGGATTTTAGCATAATTATATAGAATATAACCTACATTACATTAATTTTAGATATTGTTCTAGCTTGAGAACTGTAAGCCATTACTTTATAGCAACTTGTATATTTTAGAGAGTAGAGTTCTACTGAGATGTCTAGTCTCAATTTCTGCCACTTTTAGAGTTCAAACTAATATATTAGAGAAAATGCTCACATTTATTTAATGTTTATTTCAATAAACTTTGTTCAAAGCTGTTGCTACATGAGGTATGGATTTGATGGATGGACTGTTTGGTGAAAAAGGAGTTGCCTGGATGGTTGTATTCAGAGCTGTGGTCAACAGGCCAATGTCCAAGTGGGGAGCCGTGACAAGTGACATTCCTCAGGGGTTGGTATTGGGACTGGCAGTTTAACATCTTTTTCAGTGGCATGGACAGGGGGATTGAGTGCATGTTTGCTGATGACACCAAGCTGTGTGGAGATGTTGATGTGCTGGAGGGAAGGGATGCCATCCAGAGGGAACTTGACAGGCTTGAGGGGGGTGCCCTGTGCGAACCTCATAAAGTTCAGTGAGGCCAAGTGTAAGGTCCTGCCCTTGGGCCTGGTCAAATGCAAGCACAAGTACAGTCTGGGTGGAGAATGGACTGAGAGCAGACCTGAGAAGGACTTGGGGGTGTTGGTGGACAAGAAGCCCAATATGATCTGGCAATGTGCACTCACAGCCCAGAAAGCCAACCACATCCTTGGCTGCATCATAGCAGCGTGGCCAGCAAGTCAAGGGAGGTGACTCTGCCTCTCTACTCTGCTCTTGGGAGACCCCACCTGAAGTGCTGTGTCCAGGTCTGGGGCCTCCAACACAAGAAGGACATGGATCTGTTGGAGTGAGCCCAGGAGAGGGCCATGAAGATGATTAGAGGGATGGAACACCTCTCCTATGAGAAAAGGCTGAGAGAATTGGGACTGTTTGGCCTGAAGAAGAGAAGCCTCTGGGGAGATTTTATAGAACCTTCTAGTACCTAAAGGGGGCCTGCAAGAAAGCTGAAGAGGGACTTTTTACAGGAGTATGTAGTGATAGGACAAGGGGGAATGGCCTTAAAATGAAAGAGAGTAGGTTTATATTACATATTAGGATGAAATTCTCCAGTGTGAGACGTGGAAACAGATTGCCCAAAGATGGGGATGTCCCATCCACCCCAAGGCCAGGCTGGATGGGGCTTTGAGCAACCTAATCTAATGGAATGTGCCCTTGCCCATGTCAGGTGAGTTGGAATTAGATGATCTTTAAGATCCTTTTCAATCCAAACCAATCTATGACTATGTGTATGGGTATTTTTTTTGTTAGCATTGCCTGGTTACCAAGCTTTGGTATCTGTTAAGACATTTTTAAGGTTGCTGACCCTGTGGAATTTGCTTGATGTTCTGTGACTGCTGTATCCTTAGGAGACCAAAAATAGTTGAAGCTATCTGGTACTTGAGATAGTATGAACCAAATATTCCCTGCTTATCCTGAAACTTCTGTGTTGCACAAGCTGCCAGGTCTCAAAGGGAGAACTTGACCTGTGCTTCGTGTGTATGTATTGAACCATGGTAACTGAGCAAACTGGAGAGACCCAAGGAACTCATCTGTATATCATCCTGGTCTCTATCAGGGGGATCATAGGCTTATAGAATATCCTGAATTTAAAGTAATCCACAAAGATCATCAAAGTCCAACTCGTGGTCCTGCACAGGAGAACCCCAAGAATCGTAACATGTGCCTGAGGACATTGTCCAAATGCCTTTTGCACTCGAGCAGGCTTGGGACCGTTTCCTCTGGGAGCCTTTTCTAGAGCCTCTCTGGGTGAAGAACCAGTTCCTGCTGTTGAACCTAATATTGGGATCCAGTTTTTGAGAAAATGTGTTTTAGGATTTTTGTTATGTTATTATAGTATGTTATTGTATAACTCCCTTTCATTGTACCCCTATTTTCCCTTATTTTCCCTAAGCCTTTGAACCCTGAGTTTCTATTGGCCATTTAGTGCTGCATTGCAGTACCAACCTTATATGGCCATTTCTTCCTTATATAGATATGCTCCTCCCCTTGTTCTCCCTACATGGTCCTAGTTTGCATACTCCACCCTTGCTCCTCCCCAGTTACTCTCCTTGTTCCAGCAAGTTCTGCCCCTGCCCTATAAAAGACAGGAGCCATGTTAATAAAGTGTTCCATTTTGCATCTAACATCAAAATGTCTGAACCCTCATTCCTCTCGGGCTGTCGAGGATGCTGAGAGCCTGTTTCCCACAACCTAAACCTTCCTTGACGTGGCTTAATGCCATTCCCTCAGGTCCTGTCAGTGGTCACTAGAGACAAGAGATCAGTGCCTGCCCCTCTGCTTCCCCTCATGAGGAAGTCGTAGACTGTGATGGGGTCTCCCCTCAGTCTCCTCTTCCGAGGTTGAGCAAGAAAAGGGACCTCATCTTCCCCTTGTATGGCCCTGAAGACCCCCACTGGTGACTGGTTGGCTGGGATGTGATGGTAAGGATTCCCAGAGAGACTGGCATGGCTGAACTCTCATGGTCTTGATTGTGATTTGCTTCAAGCAATCATTTCCCTTTTTTTGGAAGGGAGTTTTATCTCTAAAAACCAATGATTTCTGAATACTTGCCATTATAATGAGATTTTTAAGACTTGTAAGAAGATTACTCTCAGGCATATGTTGTGACTCTTGGGGATGGTCCTGTGCAGGGCTAAGAGTTGGACTTGATGATTCTTGTGGGTCTCTTCCAATTCAGCACATTCTGTGAAGAAATCAGGGCTATTGCTAGCCAAGGATTCCTACCTTGGGTGACAACTAAAAGTGGTTCAGCTGGCCATGTTGTTGTTGGTGGTGGTGGTGGTGTTTTTTTGGGTTTTTTTTAGATTAAATTGAAGACAAAGATCTGGGAGAACTGTAGTACTTACCCAGTTTTTCTGATTATTGCAGTTGGGACAAAGCTCTGCGTTTGGCTGGTTGTGACTCGTGATTTATAATTCTAGGAACTAATCTGACCCACCCATTGAATATGCTGTTACCGGTTCTTCAAAGAGTAAGTAAAAAATTGGTGATATGCATATCAGATGCTCCTCTGTTTTCTGGTAAACAGTCAAAGGGCCAACTTCTCCCCAAGTAATTCATTAAAACAACATTGTTTTTCATGAAAAGCAGAATAACTCTTGCAAATATTTCCAAAAATCAGTACTGTGCTGATGTTCACAGGTGTGGAGTGACCCCAAGTCCAGTACTTTGCACCTTTCTGATTCAGGTCTCACAGGTGCATACCATATTTTCTAAGACAGTGGTAGCTGTACTTATATGTTGTTGGATCTTTCCTAGAGTGACTAGATTACTGGAGATGTATGTGATCCACCTGAAGGACCATAGTTGCAAAAAGTGGTCATGTATCTTATGTGACCCACTCTGGATTCCAGGCACCCTAATGGTATTAAATACCTTATTTTTATTTTTTTTTTAAACTTAGCACTGCAGGAATGAATGTGATTTATTTGTGGACTGATGTAAGCAAGAAATCTGGTATCAGAAGTCTGACTCTTTTAGTAGTAGTGAGAAATGGAAAGAAATAAACATTACCACTTTCTCATTAATGCAATTACCACACCCCATTGAACATGTGCTGATAAATTTGAGAGGCTTATACTATTCTTTAGGTATATGCATTCACTAGTGTAGCCATCATAAAATAAACAGGGGAGTGTTCAGCTTGGGGAAACTTTCAGAGAACAAGAGCTCACATTATATAAAGCTATGATTATGAATGTCTCCTGTGGCATAATTTTAACTCTTACCATCTGTTATTCCCCGTTGCCATAGCAACTTAAAGTAAATATAATAATTTACTTAAAGTAAAAATAGTCTGAAACTAGGAAAAGCACAGGAGGGAATGTCTGTCCTGAAAGAAAACAAGCCCTCAATGTGACCAGGCAATAGCAGGAAAAAGACTGATGAGAACTTCAGGAGACTTAGCTGGAGAATTTTCAACATGCAGGGGTTGGGTGAGAGAAGGATCTCAAAACAGTGTTTATAAGCAGTTGTAACTGGGCTACCAAAACATTATCAGATGCTCAGTGCTTTACTTGCCATCTGTTTTCAACTTTGAGCTTGAGAAGTAATTTTACTTTAACTGTTAGAAAAATACATAAATATGATTTTACATTTTTGACAGATGTGCATTTGATTATTTTTTTTTTTGTTGAGCTAGAGAGGGATGAAGAGCTGTTCTGATGCAGCCTTTAAAAGCTGTGAGCATTGCACTGGTGTTCATCAAATTATGCCATTCAAATATTAGAACTGAGTGTTTAGGCCAAAAACAAGGCTTAAAGGGAGAGCTGCACTTTCATGCCATGCCAGCACAGGAGCTGCTTCCAGATGCTCCTTTCTGGAAAATACAGGAGCTGAGCCCCATTCAGCAGGAAAAACTGACTAGGGAAGGGAAGGGTGAAAGACTGCATTTAGTGTCAGAGGCATGAAGAATTGTTTTAATAATTGCAGATATTGTGAAATAGCAGAGTGTTTCAAAAACCTAGAAACTTTATTCTTTTTGAGAGGAGCTAAATCATTTGAGGATGACCTTTCTAAAGAAATCCTTAGTTTAAGGATGCTTTGCATGGGAAGAGCAGCCTGCTTGGGGGAATTGATAACTGTTCTGGGTATGTCCATGCTTTAGTTTAATTATAATGAAGATTTATTTAGCTTCCTTGCTGAGTGTTCCTGTATGTTTTTTAGCATTCCCTTTCACTTATTGGACAGTTACTTAGAGTGATTCATGACGAGAGATGAGAAAACAAACTCAGATTTGATATTAGGCAGTGGCCAGGGAACTTAGATGTAATCACTTCTGCAGTTTGGTGTGCAGTGTGTGCACCACAGGGGACTAAGTGCATAAGATCTTATCTGAGCTTGCAAACCAAGACAGCCTGGATATACAGAACAGCCTGGGAATCCAGGTACCATCAGTGCAAACTAAGGGTCTGTGGCTGGGCTAAAGATACATGAGACCAGAGGAACTTAAATCAGAAATTTTACTTGGCCCTGTTATCACTGATGACCTGACAGGCAGGTTTTATCTGCAGCCTTGTGGTTTGCTCTATGACAATAACAATGAATGCAAATTCTAAAAGGCAGCCAAATGTGATTACTTTGATTTTCAGGAAAACTCTGACCCACCAGAACTGTAACTTTTAGTGATAAGTCTTGTGAGTTCCAGTTACAGCTACTGTATATCTGAGTTTTCATAGACATGTCTTTTCCTCCCCTCTTTTATTCTGTGCCATCAGAAACCCTAGTGTAATCTAAGAGTTTTCTATAATTAGCCAGAGTTGCTGATCAGTGCTGCTGTCAACCTGCTCTATATCTGGAAGCTGTGGACACTTCCATAGCACAAAACCAGGCTGCACAGCTTCTGTGCAACGAGTCACCTGCTCTGGAAGTATTGAGAGCTGGTGGCTGTGTTCAGCTGCTGTATGCATGCAACAAGCCTGATGCACCTCAAAAGCCTTGGGTTCATTTGCAAACCCACTTGAGGTAGGTCCAAGGTTTCTCACAAGGCCACCTATTCTTCCTGCCGAGTTAATCAGGAAACAAATGGGATCACATTCTTGTGTGGTGATGTGATCTAGAAAAACCTTTCCCAGGTCTTGCTGTTGTCTGAGGGATCTGTAACACTTTCACCTCACTGATACGGCTTTTCCCAGCTTTCTCTACTAGTCCCAGGTGAAATGTTGAGACTCCCCAGAAGGCTTTCTCCAAGACCTGTTTTAAGTGGTGATAAGGAAACCATTGTGATGACCTATTAGGATATGACATCAGATACAGTTTCAGTCTTTATGTTGGCACCCTATGTGTCCATAATGGACTCTCTCACACAAGTTGAAAATTCCCCAAAACCCCTCTAACTCTACTTCAGCTAATCACAGAATCACAGAATCAGCTGGGTTGGAAGGGACCTCTGAGATCAAGTCCAACCCTTGATCCAACACCGCCGTGGTTACCAGCCCACGGCACTGATGCCACATCCAGTCTGATCTTAAAAACCTCCAGGGACAGAGAATCCACCACCTCCCCGGGCAGCCCATTCCAATGTCTGATTACCCTCTGTAAAGAAATTCTTCCTAATATCCAACCTAAACCTCCCCTGGCACAGCCTAAGACCATACTCTCTTTTCTTGCTGATAGTTGCCTGGGAGAAGAGACCAACCCCCACCTGGCTACAGCCTCCTGTCAGGGAGTTGTAGAGAGTGATGAGGTTTCCCATGAGACTCCTCTTCTCCAGGCTGAACAGCCCCAGCTCCCTCAGCTTCTCCTCATAGGACTTGTGCTCGAGTCCCTTCACCAGCCTCGTTGCTCTTCTCTGGACCTGCTCCAGCCCCTCCATGTCCTTCCTGAACTGAGGGGCCCAGAACTGGACACAGCACTCCAGGGGTGGCCTCACCAGTGCTGAGTACAGGGGAAGAATCACTTCCTTGGACCTGTTGGCCACACTGTTCCTGATCCAGGCCAGGATGCCATTGGCCTTCTTGGCCACCTGAGCACACTGCTGGCTCATGTTCAGCTTCTTGTCAAATAGTTTGTCCAAAGCTCCACTCACTTCATCTGTGCTTCAAGTATTCACTATACAAAAGAGTTTCTTTGGAGACTTCAGAAGAATATCATGAGGTCTCATGAGCCTTACTCTTAGCATTTTTTTCTTGTACTCCATTCCTCTGTTCTTATTTTGTGGGAAATCCATGCTCATGTTGAAGTGCTTTCTGGCATGCCACAGGAAGGAAGGGGTTCTCCAGGAGTTCTGATAATGAGCCAGCTGCTTGGAAGTCCTGCTGGAAACACTGCTTGGAAGTTGCATAGAAAATAATAAAGCTTTCATGTATTCTGCTCAAAATAGGCTAGTTATTCAATAGCATATGTAGCTGGATGTGGTGGAGATGTGTACATATGTGTGCTCTGTTTGTATTCAGTATGTATATTACTTAACACAGACTGTCTGCTTGGCAGTCTCTTTCCACTACTGAAGATAAAATGTTTCCTTCCTTGAGGAATTTACAGGCTAGATGGACACTTCAGGAAACAGAAAATCCAACAGCAGCTCAAGATGGAGTAGTTCATTTTAGGAAGTTTATCTCTATTTCATTATGGTGCTGACATAGTTTTTACCTGGAGTGGGATTTGTACTGATGTATCTTCAGCTTTTATGACAGTCTCCTTATCTATTGCACTAAATGGTCCCTGCTGCAAAGGTTTGAATTCTCAGCTAGATTAAGATATCTAATCTCTGCTTCCCAAAAATGCCATTGTGTTGTCAAGTGAAAGCAGAAAACTCATGGAAGACATAGAAGTGTGCAAAATGCCTTCCATATTTCACCAGGATTTGCTCTGACATCTGTATGTAGCTAGTCAATTTTTTTTTTTTATTTGACCCAAATAACAACATAATAAATTCAACAGTCAGCAGCATACATCCTTTAATGCATCTAGAGAATTCAAATTATTGTTTTATGGGTGAAGCGAAAACCATTCAATTAGGATTTCTATCTGTGCAATCCTCTACTTTGGTATGTTGACAAACATGAAGCATGAAATAAGCTTGTTGCAGCTGTGGGAGGAGAGCTAAGGGTGACCTTGTGTTTACAGTTTTGCTGTGAAATTTTTGCTTCTTTAGAAACTTGGCAGATGTTGACAAAACTTCCACGTAGCTCCCTCCTGAAGCTATGCCTTGTCTTTAATCAAAACTGAATCATTAGATGGTCCAGTAGTTCCCTAATTCCCTAATTGCATGGAAGCCTTGCTCCAGTTAACTCTGAATTTGTGCTGTCCTCTTGGTGAAAAGCCCTTGCTAAGTCTTGTTGTAGTCCAGCCTTTTACAGCATAGATTGTGTATGTTTTCAAGCAAATCTGAGACTTGTTGAATTGAATTTTAGTTTGGATCCATTTAAAGCTTCTGTGTAGTTTTATATTTGGACTGTAAGGGATATAGAGTTTTGTATTTATTTGAGAAACTTGTACAGAATTTAGGGTTTTTTTGACCAAATGCTGTTTTGCAGTTAGAAACCATGTTATGCTGTCTGCCTTCTGTGTTGGATATGTACATTTTAAATAGCTTCCAAGTTCCTAAAGGCATTTCCTTCCTTATTCCATCCCTTTAACTTTCCATCTTGTACAGGCTGCAATAGTTTCCATGCTCGCTGTTCAAGATCCCACGCATCTAAGTGAGCTCATGATGACTATTGTTTTATTCTGCTGAGTACTTTAAAAGCTGTAATGAGACTGTGTGGTAAAGTTAATAGACCCTCCTGGTTATTCTCACAGCAGTTGTAAAAGATTACTTGGTGTCATGACTTCATATCCAGGTGACCGAATAAAATTAGGAATACTCTTAACACTTGTTCTCCTAGGTATGTATATTTTTAATATATTGGTGCCATGAAAATGCAATCATTTAATCAGGGAGATGACCCAGAATGTTCAAAATGGTGATGAATAGCATGCCAAGTCTTTTCAGTGTTCAATAATAAAGTTTAAGGCATAACACACTGGGCATATGGGAAAAGTTCCCTTTTTCTTGCAGATGATTGATGTGCCAACCTTTCATTCTGCTTCCAGCATGCTTTGAGATGGAGATTTTTTTATTGTTTTTTTTTTTTAAGAAAAAGACTACAGGTCCTTTAAAATTTTTTCTTGCTTACGGTATTTAGAATCTTAATGTTTTATACATTAAGGTAAATGAAAATTGAGTTTTGTGTTGTCTCTTGCAGTATAGTTTTTAAGGCCTCGTGGAATAAACTCTTCTGCTCATAAAATGCCATCCACCTAATCATTACCTTCTTTTGGTCTGCAATAATTGCAGCTGTATATAAGTAGCTTTCTGTTGCGTTGTATTTTTTATTAATCAAGTGAGTGGAGGAAATGAAATGTTAGCATGGTTTTCATCAAAAATAGGTCTTTGTTTTTACAGATGTTTACTGCTTACAGAACTTAATACCATTAAGTCTTGCCAGTCCATTTCATTTACCCTGTTACGGCTAAAAACCGTGATGGGTGAGGCATTCACACTTATTAATGAACCACAAGGCTGAACTGTGCACCCATAATAAATGGTCCCTTCCTTGTTTATAATCTCTCCTACAAGGTTTCTCTAGCTCTTCCTTCACCATCAGCCTTCATCCTTTTTTTTGCCTGAGAAACAAAAATGGAAAAACCATGCTGAATAGGACTTAGTGTGCTGAAATGGTCGTGCTGCAAAGGTCAACCTTTCCCTGCAGTTGGCTTTATATTCTCACACTAAGGATAACATAGTCTGTCCTTATAGAACAGGAATAACTAGGATACCTTTCTTTGCCAACAGGGAAAGAGATGACTCTCCTGACTAATCCCTGGGAGGTCTGGATGTAACCCTTTAGGTACCTGGGTTACCTGTTGGGTAATACTGGGAAAACACTTCCTCTTTTACCATGTTACACATGAACTCCTTTGACAAATGAGAAGATTGATTCTTTCAAGGGCTTGAGTGATGCTGATGTGGGTGCTTTAGCAAATAGGCTTACTGAACCTGGTATTCTGTTTCCAATTCTATTGGTGGAATCAAAGCAAGTATAATATACAAAATTATGCATATATGTATCATATGTATTCATAAACAAGTGTAATCCACGCTCTGAGCAATATGCTGCTCTAGTTTAGCTCAGTTGTGAGAGGCTACTGAAGCTGATGGGAATTTTTTGCAAACTTGG
The DNA here is from genome assembly GCF_025592945.1 of Manacus candei. NCBI lineage: Eukaryota > Metazoa > Chordata > Aves > Passeriformes > Pipridae > Manacus > Manacus candei. The sequence continues at coordinate 23,251,377 of NW_026138066.1, read as the reverse complement.
GGTTCTTCCCAGGGTGGCTGTCTGGTGCTGTGGCATTATTAGACGCCTCTCAGTGTGTGTTTGTCATCTTCAGAAATAATGTCCTCGTGATTATTCCTCATGAAAGATACATAGAATCATAGAATCAATTGGGTTGGAAAAGACCTCCAAGATCATCAAGTCCAACCCTTGGTCCAAATCCATGTCTACAGACAATAGGTGCAACGTGGGTTCTTTACAGACTGACAGATTTTTAGTAGGTGCCTTGCCTGGTGAGAATGTGGTTGCTGGCATCATCTGATGCAGAAATAATAGGATTGTGTCCATCAACAGATCTACTAGGGGTGGAATTTTGCCATATGCTGCTGTCATCCAGAACATGCACAGCAGTCTTTTACCTGGACACTTAATAGGTCACTAATCAGAAGGAGAGCAACAGTTTATCTCTCACAAAGTAGACAGATGCTAGGCAGTGATAGTTCTGACTTGGGTTTACTGTGAACAGGAAGAACTGGTGGGGTTTTTGGATGGAAATTCCTATCCCTTAAGGATTCTTTACACTTGCTTTTGTCTCTCCATGGCTGGGTTGCCACAATGGCCCAGAGGCAACTGATATGATCTTGGCTGTCTCTGGGCAGCATCAGCTGCTTCAGGGGGAGGTGGTACATGCTCTGGCCATAATAGCAGTGCCTTGACTGTCTAGACTATCTAGAGAGGCCTGGATGTTTTGGGCTTTTTTTATCCCAAGAGGAATAACTTTACAGTAAATGGGGTAGGCCTAACATTTCCACAATTTATTAATTGCCAAATGAATTAGATCTTAAGAAGAAAACCCTACACTCTTAGATCTTAGCAACATATGATCATGTAACTGAGGCTAAGTACTTTTGCAAAAGGTCATAATAATGCACTCCTAAGAGCTGGTAGTTGTATTTCACTATGATCTTTGGTTGATAGTAGTGGTGCCAAAGAGGTGTGCTAGAGCTGCAGAGTATTTTACTACTGATATGATGTGCCTGTAAGCTGTATTCTGTGCCAAATTAAGCAGCAATGCTGCTGTATAGCATATACCATAGTTAGACATGGAACCCAAGCCCACCATCTAGCCTTGGGGAATTTAATTCAGCTGACTGTAGTTTTGGTGGGAAAATGAATTCTATAATTGAGGCTGAGACCTGATGTCCCCCACAGCATTTGAGTATTCAGAGTTTTGGGAGGAGTCCACTTCTAATATTCACACTAATTTATCATTTTAACTGACATATTTGAATTCCAGGTTAAAAAAAAAAGGAAAACAGGATATTAAAGGATCTGATGGGCCCCATCCAAGTTTTGTGTGAGTCTCTCTTTACTGGCTTTAATGGAATGTGGCCCACTCTGTAGAAATAGTTCTTGAATTCTTTTCCTTGGAAACACTGACAAAAATTAATATGCCCCTAAAGTGAAACAGACCTGGGAAACAAACCAAAACTCAGCTCTTGGAATTGTCCAAGCCAAAGGAAGTGCAGAAGCTAAACAACTGCCATGAGAATGTAAGAAGACTTACGCTTTCAGTTTTAATACTAAAAGTATGAATAACAAAGATAAGGTTATTAATTAGAATAACACTGGAGACATACTGAGAATGGAAACTTTAAATGTTCGGAGCCTTACTGGAATTGAGGCAGTGTGTTTTTGAAAGAAATGGTTTTTAGAATGGTGCTGGAATGATCCAGGTTGCATTTGGACCATAGTGCTGGAGTGTGTCTGGTTTTAGCAGTTTGCTGCAGAGAGTTCTGAGTGTACAACCAAGAGAAGCAGAAATCAGGCCTTTAGGGGTTGAGTCCCAACAGAAAAATCTGGTGGGATATGCCTTCAGTGGGGTAAAGTCACCCTAAAATGAGTGTAACAATTCTTAAGGCACTTTTAGAGATATCCCTTTAAATATGTTTGCTAGCTGGTTTTATACTGTCACACTTTAACAAATGTGTCACGCTCTGGAGTGGAAGTAAATTATGGGGTTATTGAGGTGTATCTCTTATTGGCATAACAACCCTAAATAAACAGAAGTGTGAAAAATTAAATATGAAATAGTTTTTTGAAATCTCAACACATCCACCTTGCTTTGAAAAGGAACTGTTCCTTAGGGAATGGCATTTTCCCTTGCTATTTTAATTTTTGTGGAATTGTTTCCACTATGAGAGTAGAAAGTGATGTGATTTTTTTTCTGGTAATGATACTGAGTTTGCAGTGTTATGCAGATGGAAATTGTCAGGATATGTCTCTCTGAAAAGCATAATGGCAAATATTTTGTTTCTTTACTTTAATTGTATTTATTCAATTGGTGCTGAATCTCTGCTCACAGGATGATTTCTTCTTTTTTTTTATTGTCTCCTTTTTAGAGTGAAGTTATTCTGAGTACAGTGCTATTGTAGGAAATCTCTGCTCTTCAGGCTGAGAGAAGTTTTGCTTCTGACTTAAATGGTGCCAGTCAATTTAGCTTTAAATGCAAGGGGCTTAATCCTGTAGGAAGGCAGTGCTTTGTGTGAAAGAGGACATCAAAATTCCATTTTTTTCTGTGGAAAAAAGTGCTGCTGGGCTATGATAGTAAGTATTGAAATAAGAATAGAAAGAATATATTTATCTATTTAGGGAGCAAAACAGCTCCTAGAAACCTGCTTGACAGAATGCTACAATGGACTTTTACATGGAGTTGTTTGGTTGGTTTTTTTTGGTGATGGGTGGTTTTGGTTTTTCCTTGTTTGCTTTTCAACTTAAATTTTGGCCTCTGGTTTCCACTCCTTAGCAAAAAACACCTGTTTGCTCTGAATTCTCTCCAGCTGTGATTTGCAGCATAAGGTACAAAGTCCAGAACTTTACTTGGGACAGGTGGAGGCCCTGTGTGTGCACACAACCCTGGTAACTAACGAGCACTCAGACCTCACAGCACATGGTGCTGTTGAAATCGTGCTGTAAATAGTTTCTGGACAAACACCAAAAAATTCTGAGCATTTAAGTAAAGGAAAATCCCTCTTACACTGCAAATAACTTGCAGGAATAAATGCAAAATGAAGCCTGCGTTAGATCACTCTTGTTGCAGCACGCGGTGGTTAGGAAGAGGGGCATGTGATGTACTCCTTCACTGTGTACATTCCAGAAAAATGTGTTTGAGTTTGTTTATAGGCACTTCTGGGGTGCCTGCCTTTGCAGCATCATCTCATTGCTCTCAGGGCATTCACGCCTTTAAATGGAAAAGAACAAATGGTTTTCCTCGTTAGAGTTTTTGCAAGTGAGGGCACATCAGTCCGGGCCTGAGATGAATTTCACTGTTACCCTGACTAAATAGGGTTTTGCAGCGGTTTTTGGCAGACTTCTTAAAGGAAATGAAATAATGAATGTACTCTTCATGTTTCTTTAAATGCATTAAGTGTGAAATTAAATTGAAAAAATTCTGCTGCGCGTCGTTTTCCTGACTTGCAGTAGTTTTTTTTTTTATCTGGACTCTTGTTTATTCTGGTAAAGGACACTTCATAGGGAGTACAGCTGATTGGAAAATGTTAGACCCTTTAGTGACCTGTTTCTCTTTTTTTTGATAGTTCTTTTTTTGATAGTTCTGTTTAGTAACAGTTCAAAACCAATGTTTTCCTGCCACCATCCTTCAGCAATGAATAAATGGTGGTGGTGTTCTAATTGCTTTTTCACTTCACCTAAGGCATAAACTTTGCTCATGTCTAAAGCAGGATCTTTCCCCATCCAACAAATGGTCTAACTTTTTATGACAGATTTTATATTTCTGTTCAAATTGCAAATTCACCATTTCCCCCTCCCTCCTCACATACCAGAGCAATGCATGTGGCTCTCATTTGTCTGTCTATATACATATGTCAGGTTAATTTCTACTGTATTGGTCATAATTGTCTCTGGAAATAATGGGATAACCTGTTCTGGGATGCTGAGGAAAGAGGCACTTAAGTGAGAGACAATGCATCAAAGTCATGTTGTGATACTAAAAATGTGCTAGAATTCCCAGTGGCTCTAGCTATATCTAAATATAGCTTGAAAGCCCAAGCAAGACTTGTGGTGAGCTAATTAAAGACAGTATGGTGGAAAGTGCTGAAAAGATGTTAGTCCTAAGGGAAAGAAAGTTATCTCAGAGCTTGTAGAGTTCTTTGGTTTTCCTGTTTACCCAGTAACTCCTAATTACTGCACTTAGGGAATTGTTTGAATTCCGAAGACTTACTTAAGGACCTGACATCTCAGTGAGCTTTGTGTGAGCAGGTGGATCCTGCTACTTCATGTAGCTCCCCTGAAGTTCAAAGGCTTCGTGAAAACTCAGCATAACCAGTCTGTTGCTAGTTCAACACTTCTCTTAGTTGAGCAAGTTCTGAAAGGCCTTTCATTGCTGTGCTACCCTGATGTAAAAGCTCTTTGGTATTCATTATTGTCATACAGAATCTTATTTTCTCTATTTCACCTTTTAGACGAGGTACAAATATATTCTCTTTCTTCCATTAATCTCCTGTTGGGAATATTTTCCTTGTTTAGGTTTGTTTTAGTTCTCTTCGACTTTTAGCTGAGCAGGAGAGTAGCTGAAGTGTGGTCAGATCTCTGACTTGGTAAATCTGGTGTGTTACAGTGCTTTGGGGTTTGAAGGGAGGGATATGTGAATGCATCTGTGATCTCACAGAATCTGTTCCAAACCGCAGTGAAGACAAAGATTTTGAATCTTTAATCAGCTTCTGTTGAGAGCAGCGAGAAAAAAATTAAACCTGCCTTCTGTAAGAGCAAGACCTCTTTTGTAAAGCCTGTATTTAAGTTTTTCCTGACTTTCGTGGTCAAATGCAGTAAGATATCCTTAAAGTACTTTTTTTTTAATTTTGGATAGCTGCCAAAATACCTGAGGAGATAGCCATTCTCTACTTGGGGCAATATGTAAATAAAAGAGTAAATGATGTAGGAAGGAAAGATGATATATCTACATACAGCACCTTTGGTCTCCCCATCTCATTTCCATGAAAAATCATAGTGTATTCTCACCCTTGGCAAAGTTTCACCTTTTTCTCACATGCAGTCAGAGTAAGAACAACTCCATTCCAGCTATCACTTCTGCAAGAAGACAGTGGGAAAAACACCAGCCTGGCTTTAAGAAAGCATGCTGTAGATGTGTCAGTTGTCAGAATCTTCCTTTCCTCTGATACTCTACCCCTCTCACTCCTAAAAGCCCTTTCCTGAATATGGGATAGTGTCTGTGCTCTCAAGCAAATGCAAATATTGTCAGAATCCCTGCCGGGGAGATGATCCCGTCTGTTGCCCTTATGGGCTGTTGGGATAAATGGAAGGAGCTCCTCTGAAGTCACCGAGGCTTTGCTGATTTACATGCAAATAATTTGTTGACATATTTTTTATACACTGTTTCCATGTTGTGTCTGGAAATAAGAATGATTTATTTGCCTCATTTCCTGCTGATACTTGCTGACTCTTCTGTTCTAGTTATGCTAATCTTCTCCTTGCAAAACTTAGCCATGTAGCAATTTCTCTTTCCTCTTCTTTTTTCTCAGTTAAAATGATCACTCAAAATAAGGGCATTTTTGTTAGTCCTAGCATGTGTTTTATCCCCAGTCTTTTCTCTTTCTGCTGGAAGCTGCTGATCTGTGTCGTTTCTTACCCTCTTCCCCTCTTGGTTTATGCCTGCAAAATCCCACTTTGCATCACTGTCATGGAACAGCAGGAGTCATGCCTGTTCTCAAAATCATCAGTGTCATCCTGTTTTACTGCATCTCCCAGAATATTGTAACAAAGTGAAAATTTTTTCACTGATGTTGGTAGCACAGGGTCCACTCTGGTGTTTGTCTCGTTGAACTTTAGGGCCCAAATAAGCATCTAGATGGACTTTCCTGTTCCAGCACTCCTCTGCAATCAGTAATCCTTCCAGAGGAAGTGGGATTAATAATCCTCAAGAAGTGTTTATCTTAAAATAAAATCCTAGGACACCTCTGATCCTGTGGGAGCAGGGACAGAAGGACACATGTCTGGGACTTCACAGAGTAGGAAAATCCAGTGAGAGCTGCTGCCATAAGTGAGTGAAAGGCCATAAGGTGGATCAGGATGCACAGACCCATTTCAGCCACTTTGCAGCATCAAGGTACCAAGGTGGAGCACCTCATTGTTCTGGGAAAGGTGCTTTTCTTGAATATGTGAGGTTTATATTGCTCTATATGAAGTCTTCCATATAATAAAGATAAAAATGCAGGGAGGAATCACTGATCACATACTCTGGAGTTATGGCATGCTGTGAGTGCTGAGAACTTGGGTTTCTTTGGTCTGCTCCATGTGAGACAGAAGCATTACTGGCTCTCATGGCCAAAGGGTGTTACTGGGTTTGAGCGCAGCGTGCAGCGTGAATAATAGTGGGAAATTAGGAACAAAGAGCATTTGAACTTCTGATAAGCAGTTCAGCTATGCACTGAAATGTAAACATTTGGCACAACTGTCTGGCACACGTTTCATATTTCAAAAGAAATTAGAAAATTTCTAAAAGCTTAAGGGCTTTGATGTCCTCCAGTTCCTTCAAAATGAATTCCTCCTAAATGAATCTGTGAGGAAGAGATTCTCTCTTCTAAGAAGTTGTGAAATGTTTTGGAATTTTTGCTTTTGTCTTTACTAAAGAAAAGTGTTGGGATGTATGAAATGAAAAAAAAATAGAAATATAGAAACAGAATCCAGGTTAAGGTTTACCAAAAGTTCCTGAGTTCTTGGCTGAAGACAACTTCCACACAACAAAAAGAAATTAAAATTTAAAATGAGAATATTAATTCTCCAGGTTCACTGTCCTTGTTCAAGTAAAACCACATGTGCAACAGTTTGGTTGAACAAGCTATTGTTCAACATCAAGTCCTTGCTGTCCTACACTGAAGGAAGTGGAGGAAGTTCTACCCAATGCTGGTGAGAAAAAAACAACCACAAAGATATTTCATATCAGTTATTTTCTCCATGGGGAGAAAGACTAAAACAAAACAACAATGCCTGACTAGTGCTAAGCAATTTGGAAAGACCTTGTGTCCAGGAAAGATGTGGCATATGGAAGTGCTGCTGGCAGCTCCTGCTCTGCAAGCACAAGGAATTTGCCATTTTCTAAGGGGCAGTCAAACTCAGTAACTTCAGTCTTGGCTTCCTTCTCTGCCTGTCAATTCAAACCTTGAGGTAGAGTCCTGAGAAGGAAAATTTCAGTACAGTCTGCTAGTGCTGATTCTTCCCTTCAACAGGTTTCCAAACAATAAGAGAAATCAGTTTGACTTTGGGCCTGGGATACTGATGGTTTCCCTGACTCCTCAAAGTTGAACAGATACAGAAGAAAGTCTATAAGTGGACACTATTTTGCTACGTTTTTTTTTTTTTTTGGTGAGAGCTGTGCAGTGAAATTAAAGGAAAATCTATCTTTATAAATGTATTACAGTAATAGGCAGTAAAATTACATTGCATTCTTATATTTTACCATGAATCTGCAGATAACACAGTTTCAGACAAAAGCTCAGAGGGCTGCAGTCCAAATCTTCAGTGCAGGCAAACTGATAGACTGAGGTGTAAAAGAATAGGCATGCTTGAAACTTGCACTCCAGCTGTGACTCTTTTTTTGGCAGAAACTACTAGGATCCTCTTGTGCCTGAAGATCTGCTACAGGCTTTTTTTTTTTTTTACCCTTTTCTAGTGCTTTTAATCACTATTTTTAAATAAATAACTGACCAAAAAAAATACTCAGCCAACCTCTGTAGCTTGGAAATCATACTAGTTCTGTGTGCAGGGACAGTATAAGGTTCAGGCTCTCCAAGGAGAGGACCCACAAAGGAGTGAGCATACAGAGTGTTGCCCAGGACAGACTAGCAGAGATGCTCTCCCTTTTTTCTCCAGACATGTCAGAGGTCATTCAAACCTCACAAGGACCCCAAACCAGCATCGTGTGGTGAGAATTGTGGTTCAGGATCAAAATGGCTTTTTAACTTGTGCTGGTGCTGAAGAATCCTTCCAGAATAAAGGAGATAGGGAATAGGATATCCATAAATGAGCCCAGGTGTTAAAAGTGCTTTTTTTTTTTCGTGATAGGCATGGTTGGTTTTTTGCCACAGACTGTTTTATATGTAGGGAAAACTCAGAAGAACAGCATAGAGCTGCTCTTGTACAGCTTGTTATGTGCAAAAAAAAAAAAAAGTAACTCCTGTCTTCTAATTTAAATTGCACTTTTGCTTGGGAAGTAAGTGTTTGTAAGCAGAACACCTAATATTTAGTCAGTCTCAACTCATCAGCTCGACAGCAGCGTCCTCTGACTGCAGCCCAAGCTTGCTTTGCAGGCCTGGCTACAGAAGCAGATTCCAGAAAATCATTTTAGCATGTCAGTCCAGCACAGACCTCCAGGCTTCGGTGGGAGGAATGAATGGAGGTACAGTTCTTGTGCAGACCACATGGATTCAAGACTGCCTTCTGATTTACACACCTGCTGAGCTCAGGGGAGCTTCATGGGTGTATGTAGAGGCAGAAATAGGAATGGTTCTGTCTGTTTTTTTAAAAGCTGTGCAGCCAGATCTGTACCAATAGGGCACATGCTTTATGTCCATCCAGTAGCTAACTTCATACCTGAGGGTAGATTACAGAATGTGTTGTTAGTTCAAAGTGTCTTTGTACTGCTGCCAACCAAAGAACCAGGCTCCTTGCTTATTCTCCAAATCAAAAGTAGGTTGTAAAAAGCAACATAACACAAAATTAGGGTTCCATGGTTTAAACATTGAACAGTCAGCAGAATCAAGAGGAAATATTTCTGCGTTAACCCTAAGCCAGGCTATTTGTATTACTATTTTTCTAGCTAGATATGCAGCTCACTACCTGTGCTTGGTCCTCATGAACTCAACAGTGACATTTTTGTGTCATGGGAGCCTTTTGTGTATGGAGCCTTAAAATGGGCTGGTATGAAGTGGTGCCAGCTTGTGACTGTAAATCTCACCAATGCATCTGGTTTAAATTGTAGCTTGAACCGACCTAAAACCACATCACAGAATGAGGGATGTCTCAAGATGGTGCTTACTCTGTGTTGCTGAACACAGAGGCCATGGCTTGATTTCCTTAGGAAGATAATGCTTGTAATGTCTCACTGAGCCTAAAGTATGTTTGCAGGTCTGCTGGAAGCTACAGAAATATTTTCTCCTGTTTAAATAGGTATAACCTGGAGATATTGAAACACAGTAAGTATGACTCCCTGGTACAGCTGCCTCTTGATCCTACCCCTCTTGTTTTTTCTAGCCAGATAGCTGAGCTGATTCTGGAAACAAGTTTGATTTGAGTCTAGAAAAGCCAGGCTGGCTAGAACAATTAAAAATTGACTGATCTGCTTGGTCATGCCCAAGAAATATCAAAACTGAACTTCAGGCCCTTCACTGAATTGAATTGCACTTACATAGGTTAACAAAACTTGTGACACTGACAGTTAGTTTTTAAATATTTCAGGTTTTTATCAGTGAATGTCTGGCCTTGCCCATGAGCTATTTAACATGCTTCTGGTATGCTGTAAATTGGTTTAAGAAGCATGAGCCACAGGTTGTAGATCTCTCTCCCCACCCACTGTAAACACTGGTTGAAGTGTGCAGTCCTGCAGATTTTTAGCCCTGTAGTTGCAGCTGAAACTGGTCTGGAAAGCTGGTCAAGAAGAGCAAGAGCATACACCTGCATCTGGCAAACACAGCCAAAGGTTCCACTTCGCTGTTATTTTGAAGATCTTATTCCAGGCTCAACGGGTTTGACAAACTCACAATTTAAGATTCCTGATTAACGGTCCAAGAAATAAAGCTTGCAAGACTTTGAGTGAATTAAATTCTGCTGATTTCCCATGTGGATGGGAAAAGCCCAGATGAGTCTGTCTTTCTATCAAATCTGAAGCGTCCCTACTGTGAAGCCTGAAACTTCTCCATGAAGCAGCTACAAGAACACTTTTCGTGTGGTCCAATATTTTACTCTAAATTTTGGAAACACCCACAAAAACAGCCCCAACCAACAACCCCCCTTCCAACTGTCATCAGGTACCATGAAACAAGTACACAGCATGGAAACTTCTATTCAAACACTTAATACTGAGCGAAGTTATAAGCTACTGCAAAGGCAATCTCCTGTAATGGAAAATGTTATGCAGGATGAGCTAGATGAGAAGCTGCCACTGGTATATAGAACTGTAAACCCACATGGGATTTGTTTTTTCTCTGCCTTTCCACCTAAGTTGTACAAGAGGCATCTGCCACCAAGGTTATTTTTGCATTAAGTTTCAAACTAAACGTAGAATTTACAAACTGGTTTTCAGCTGAGTGTTTGGGCTTTTTAAATTGTAAATATACATGCTTTCAAGTGGCATCTTTCAAATTTAATGCCGGGGGAATAATTCATACTCAGATTCTGAAAAAGGATTTTTTTTTTCTGAACCAGTATGCAAGATGTCAGCTCTGATTCCCTGACTTTGCTTAGTCACTGGAATTACTCTCGAAGGATAGTCTTACCATTTCTATCTCAAGAAAGATGATGAGAGAGAGAGAGAGAGACTTTAGGTGATCTGTTTTTCTGTGACAGTAGTCTGCAGTTTCAACGTCTTTAGCTCTTGACTGTGAATCCTGAGAAACTAAACAGTCCAGGGATTAGGGACACCTTCACCCTTTCTGTCTTTCCCTCAGCAACTCCCCACACCACTGGACAATATCTAGGCAGAAGGTGGTGGAGAAGCAGCTGTTAAGGGAAAGGAAGTCCTGGGTAGAGTGGAGGGGCTATTTTATTTGCCAGAGAATACAAACAGGCTCTCAATGGTCCTTCTCACTTCTTTCTTTCCCCTCTCCACCACAGAATATGACATAATTTCTCTACAAAATGCCGCAGTGGCCATTTTTCCAGCGGAGATCCTTCTGGGAATTTTTAGACCTGGTTTGAAGACTCATAAAGGTTCCATTACTCTTCTAATTAGGAAATAAAGAAGGCTTGTTATTTTGTAAGGGGCAAAGGACTTAAACATTTTAAGCATGGTGAAATAATACCCATAATTGTGAAATGAAAATTGAAGCCAAACAGATTAAAATCCCAACCACTGGTTTGACGTGAAAAAGAAAGGGGAAAGCCCATAAGACTTAGGATTGCCTCTTTTGTAGTAGTCCTTCTTGCCAGAATGCAAAAACTCCCAAACATCTGGAAGAATTAGGTTAGCAAGAGTGAAAGAATTTAGGCACACGGGAAGGGTTATAACAACGAGCAGAACATGACTTGTAGAAACTGGATGTGCAAAATCCCTTCTGCATATGAACTGGGAAGGAGAAAGGTAAGAAAACAAGGACCCAGTTTTGCCAAAATATTAAAATTTAGGTGTTGAGGAGTACAGATATTGCTTAATATTCACACTTTCCCAATTTATGTTTACCACTGCACTAGCTAAGTTTGGCTTTCTTCTGCTGCACTGGAGCATAATGAGTTACTTGTGCAGAAATACAGTGACTCTTCCTCGTTTGAAGGGCAAAGGAGAATGTGGGAAGGGGTGTAAAATCTGTAGGATATCTCCAAGCCTAGATGAAACTTGCTTCTTGATTTTCTTTTTTAGAATTTTGTACAACATCTAGTTAAAATAGGAACTGATTTAAAATTGGCATAATAAACTGATATATCATTGATTCAGGAACCATTCTTCCTGCTTTACTCTGTGTAGTGGTTTGGATGACCACCGGGGATCTAGAACTCCAAATAAGTCCTTCCTTTTTTTTGTTTTTCCTGCCCTTGGCCCCTCCAAGAACGAAGCAGCAATACGGAGAAATGTAAGTAAAAATAACAATTTACTAGAAGAAATAGCAGCTATCAGTAAGACAAGAGAGCATGGTCTTAAGCTGCCAGGGGAGGTTTAGGTTGGATATTAGGAGGAAATTCTTTACAGAGAGGGTAATCAGACATTGGAATGGGCTGCCCAGGGAAGTGGTGGATTTACCATCCCTGGAGGTTTTTAAGGTGAGACTGGATGTGGCATCAGTGCCATGGGCTGGGAACCACGGCGGTGTTGGATCAAGGGCTGGACTTGATGATCTTGGACCTCTCTTCCAACCCAGCTGATTCTATGATTCTGTGATTCTATACTTAAAGAGATAGTCCATAAAAAGTGATGAAATGAGATAGAATACATAATTGGTCACACCCACCTAATGCTAAACCCTGCCTCTTTCCCCTACAACTAGTACACTCTGTAATAAAGGTAAGTTTGGGAGTCAAAAAGGTTTTTGTGGCCAGCCACTTCACAGTGCAAGCTGTGAAGTGCACAATAAAAGCTGTGCATCTGCTTGAGAGAACATGGTCTAGTTGCACAGAAACTGCTGACCACCAAAATCTGTAGCTCTTAACTTAGGGAAATACCTGCACTTGTCTTTCTTGGGTTTGGCTTGTCCTTTGAGTTCAGTAGAGCTCAAAATCCCTTTGGGGGCTTCACATCCCAATTAGATGGGATTAGTATTTCAGTACTGCATGTTCAGTAGTTGATTCTGTGTTGCAGAGGATATGTGTGAGAAGCTAACGTTGTTGGTATTGAACAAAAGAAATAACACACAATTTTATTAATGTGAAATGTTTACAGTAATTAAAACAATTGGTCCAGACTTTGCAAACTGTGTTGGAAAGCTGTTTGGTTTGTCTTCTCTTTACAGTCTCAAGATATAAATACCTGCTCTTTTTTCCTGTTTAAAGAGAGGCTTGCTGAGTCTAGAGGCTATCTGTAAGGCCTGAATGGTGCCCTGAAGAAATTTAAATTCTTGATGAAGTCCTAACTCTGTGAGGTGTGATTCTAGTCCCCTTCATTCACTGTAGACTCTCCTCTTGGGGTCTGCAATGGAGATAAACAGATCTGGATGTGACAGAGAAGGAGCAAGTGCAGTGAAGGATGAGAAATGGTGGATGGGGCACAGTCAAATAGAAGGTGTTTAGAGAGGTGATCTTTGCCTGAGCAGGATGCACCTTTTATTAAAAACCAAATGAAGTTTTGGTGTGGCTAATGTCTGGAGGGAAGACCAGTTGAAAAGTCCTATAAATTACAGGTGCTTGTTAAGGAGAGTTTTGAAATCCGGTGTGAGAATCCGGATTTGCTGTTGATTTAACAGGAAAAGGATACTGTATGCAGAGAATTAGAATCAGTGTTCTCAGCAGTCATCATGTTTGTGTGTGTGTTTTATATAGAAGGAGTTAAATCTGAAAATATTCTTGAAAGACTTCAGGCACAGGGGGTAGGGGAAGATAAAAATCTAGCTTTTGGGTTGCTTTGGAATATTCTACAACTTTGGAAGGGGGAATATAAGTGCCTTAAAACAACAAGGGAAGGAGTTCAGCCAGCTCCTCAGAGTTTTAAAATCCTTCATCACTTACTACTGTCCCATTTGATTTACACTGCCTAAGGTGGGCTAGCCACACTTGAGCACTATGGTAGCCAAATACATAATAATAAAAAGCTAAAAAAATCATCAAAGTCTTACACAGGGTATATGATCAACATAAACAGCTCACAACATGTGTCAAATGCACAGTAGAGGTGCCTGTGGAGCAAGAAAACAGCCATTGTTTAAAAAAAAATCCTATGTTACACTGGACAGCATAAATGCATGATAGTTCTGACCATGGTGCCTCCCTCTGGTTATGTACTCGGATCTAGCAGCACAAAACAATTTTGCTCCAAAATTTTGGAACATTTCCTTTTTTGCAAAATGCTGTTTTGAGGAGATAAGCTGGGTTGCTGAGGTACCAGACAGGGGGAGAGACTGGTTCAACTCTGCTTCCTTCCTTCAAGTCCCAGTTTTGCTTCCCAGATTTCTCCTGACAAATTAGGGCAGGGAGACTAGACACCACTTGTCTGCACTGATGGAGGGTTTAGTGGTTTAATTCTGCTGTAGCACGGAGGAAACTCAGCAACATTAACAGGAAATAAAAATTTAAGCTTCAGTGAGTGAAGTGATAATTCGTCTGAGAATTGCCCTTTTGTGCTCATTCCTATAGACACTTACAATACCAGGAAGCCTTCACTCCTTCCCTTCAACACCTCTTGTTGTAGATAAACTTACTGTTTGTACGTTTGGGGAGCACAAAAGCCTTATGGGGGAGTGAAACCCACTCTCCAGTGTTATCTGTTTACTCATCTGAGCAAAGCCTGCTGGCTTGTAGGATCTGCTGTTGTTCTCTAGAAAATATTCACTGGCTAGACTTGGGTTTTGAGCAAGTTGGCTTTGGTTAGGTGTGAGGTCTGGAGTACCTTACACCTCATTAAGGACTGTGTTTTTATTTACAGTGCTCTATATAGAATGTCCTTAGCCTGGTTTGGGCTGCAAAGATCTTTCAGGTGTTTGTCGTGTCCAGAGGAAGCCTGCAACACAGAAGAAGCAGAACTATGCATTTTTGAAGGGTTTAGGTGAAGGCTTTGCACCTCTGGGAAAAGGAAAGACATAGTGACTTAGCAATGATGACAGCAGGAATAAAATGCTACTTTTTTTTCTTCACTTTAGCAAATACAGCTTGACTGTATAAAAAAATGAAAGGATTTGGAAATTACCTGACTTGACTGGTTTATTCTTGTTGTATATGAGGTCTAAGGGTATATTTGTAAACATTTTCTTGTATGCACTGGAGATGCTGTACAATGCCACCTTCTATAGCTAGTTAATTCTCAGTAATGTATCTACAGTCTTACACATCCAGCTTCTTTGTTGAACTTCAGTAGGCCATTGATCTTTAAACTTGTTCCTGGGTGGTGTTCAGATTTCTTGGGTCATATTTATACACACAACCTTTCAGAAAATTTCTGGGGGTCAGGATCTGTCTCCAGTTCCCTTCTGGGATCTCAACTCTTGGTTTTTTTTGGACTACTGTTTTCTCCTGCTGGGACTGCATGATGAATGGTGAGAGCAATAAACATGGATATTTTGCAAAGGCACTTTCAAACCACGTGTACACTGTACTTATGGGCACAGCTCCTGGTAGATGCACAGCTATAGAAAAAAGCAAATCCTGACTATATTATATATAAACTTAGTATCCCTGACTGCCATATAAGCTAAAAAAGATAAGGACTGGCTCATGCTGGTGGGAACCTCAGAGATCCTGTCTCCATAGAGGGTGGTTGTTTGGGAATATTTGCAAGCTATAAAGCCAGGGAAGGTAACAAAAAGTGGTGAATGAAAACTTTGATCCGTGGACACATGGATGGATACAGCTTTAGTATACAGCTGGTGCAAGCATTTTCCAGGGGAAAAAAAAATACCTAATGATGTTTGAAAAGTGACATTGTGCATAAATTGTCAGCACTGTTTAGAAGTGATGAGGAATGGTAAACCTGTGCTTCAGAAGACATAGCTACTGGTAAGGCACTGCTTATGGCACGTGGTCATGTACCAAACTTGTAATTCTGAGTCAAAATGCCATGTCCTTCTGAGTCCATGTTCCAGGGTTTCCAGCCCTATGTACACATAAGGACTGCCCATTGTTTGGATCTGAGCCTGTAACAGTGTGGTGGGAAAGATGCTTGTAAGAGTATGTGACTTTAAACAGGGATGATGTATTGAAGCACATAAAATATAGGTAAAATAAGCAGCTCTATAATAACAGAAAAATCAATATAACAGGACAGTAAAAACAGTGATACTGGAAAACTCAAAGATTGGTTGATGACTGAAAATACTTGGACTAGCTCAGCAAATTATTTATTTTCTGTATTTGCACGTTCCTTCATCTGATATTTATATCTCAGATAAAACCAGGAAAAAGCCTGGAGAGATATCTTGTGAGGTTGGGATTGTTTTGGAGGGGTTTTTGAGGCTTTCCATGGAATTGACAAAACTTTGCTTACAGAAAATGTTAGGAAAGCATGATTTTCAGTAAAAGTAGAATCAATGCAGAGACTTTTTGAAAAGGTGGGCATTTAAAAAATATCATTCATCAAAATGAAAATGCTGCTGTGTGAGTAAAGGCCTCTCTGATTCATTGCCTTGTAACTGAGGGAAGCATAGCCAGCTGGGTTGTTTTTGTTTTGTTTATCTGTCAAAACAGTATCATGTGATACTTTCTGAAGGCTGCCAAATCCTCTTAAATCTTGGGTGGCCTGGGCCTGAAAAAAGAAGTGGTCCAACTTCCCATATTTTTGCAGTATGTAGCCACCAATATATTTTTCTTCCTGATTGAATTTGGGCATAGTTTATAAAAAATATTCTCTTCCTTGGAAAAAATTATCAAAATACATTTTACTAATCCTTCTGAGCCTCTGAAGTTGACGTTTGTAAGCTGGAACTTGTACCATAGGATTTTTATGATTAATTACAACTAATCTGGAAGATAAGCTGAAAAAGCAATAGGGAAATTGGTCACTGTATGAAAAAGATTAAGCTTCTGGATATTTACCTGTGCTTTTTCAATATCTTTGATGGTTTCCAAAAGAGGTCATAACAGTAAACCATGAAGGAATAATATTACTTCAGAAGCTAGAATTTCTTCCACTGGAGTCTTTATTTACAGATTTGCTTGAATATATGTCATCAGAATGTATTTCATGAGAGGGTTTTTATCTCTTTTTTGTTAAATGTTATTAAAGGACTTTTGAGAGCACTTGGTGCACGTTATTTGAGCATCCATCTCTATTTCTGATACTTTATTATAAAGTTCAGTGGAGAGTTAGAAAGGACATTGTCAAGAGAAGGTATACATGAAACTTGATTGGAAATATTTTTCTTCCTTCAAATTAAATAATTAACTCAAGGATCTATCTTAAATGACAGAATTTCCCATGAGACAGGCACTTGGGTCTTTGACCATCCCAGTGAAGTGCTTGAATAGACTTTTGCCTGTTCACAGAATTATGCAAATATTATTTAACACTCAGCATGCATTTGGCCCAGGTAGGGTATGGAACACTTCACATCCACTGCAAGGGAGAGGGTGGCTTCTTTGCATAACTCGGATTTCACAACAGCTCTTCGTGGCTTTGGGTGGGTGCTGAGCCGGCTGGGTGGGATTCTGCAACTGCTCACAGTGCAAACTGAGGAGTAATTCCCACTTCTGTGGGCTGAGGAGAATGAGCAAATCCTCTCACTGTGATTTTATGAGTTCCTGACACGCACTGGAGGCAGGATGATGCTAGTTTGAAATATAGAGCTCTACATTCCAGTGTGTAGTTATCCTGCTGCCTAGCTGTGCAGTCAGCAGCTCAATGGTTTTACAGTCTGGCTCAGGGTCTGTCAGAAATGGGTCTGATATCTCACTGAAGGATGGTGAATTTATCCATGATCTAATCAGAAATGGGAAGTGTTGCCAGTTGGACTGTGCGAGGACTTAGGCAGACTGTTTCTTTGATTTTTGATTTGCAAGCATCTGTGTATGGAAACCCTTTGTGATTTTGAGGAAGCATTCAATTGTACGTAACTGCTCAGAAGCCAAATTACATAAGCCAAGTGTCAGTTTTTTTCAATCAGATATGGAATATTTGAGGCTCACTTTGAATACTAAGATTTTTTTTTTCTTTTCCTTGTAGTATTATAGTGTGCTAGATTCTGGAAAAAATCAAACTCGTGATATTTCTTCCAAGGGATCCAAACCATAGCCATTAGTTAGGAATTCAGCATGCATTCTGACACTCAAAGCAGCTCCAACTCAAGGTGTATGTATGTTTATCTTGATGGTTATATCACCATATGTGGTAGATGCTGGCAAGGTCAACCCTTTCCTTGACCCAGAACCATTTAGCAGTGGTGAAAAGACACTTATCAAGGTTGGTATAGTTTTTTCCATATTTGTGCTTTAAAAATGTTCACTGATTATTTTTTTATTATTTTTTTTGTTTATGGATGTTGTCTTTGTGGCTGAAAAATGATAAAGATGTTAACCATGAGCCACTGGTGACTGGTTTACATCATCAGTATCTAAACTTGCAGCACTGGGAATTGCTATTAATGACTTATGAGACTGAGTACTAGAAATGAGATGAATGTGGTAATGGTGCTGCCTTAATAAAGGATAGCATATGATAATCTACAGAGTTTCATGGAAGAATAAGTTATTTTCTTTATAGGAAAATGTAATGAATCCTCAACCAAATGTTCTTAAAGATGTTTTTTTCTATCTCTAATTGGAAAAAATGCAACCTTTTGAAGACTGGGGTTTTTTTAATTGATCTTTGTATCCTGAGACTCTTATCAAACCACCTGCAAGATCTGTTTTGAGAGGGATACTCTGAACGTGTATCACTGACATCCCACGCTATTTTTTTTTGTGGTAAAACATAGATCAGGAATACAATGCCAATGATGGTAAAAAACATGCTTCACACCCATAGAAAACTGTGATCTGCTTGCATTATTAGGTTCCCACTGATGTTACTAAAGAAGATAAGCAGTGCTTCCTTCCAGCCATCATTCCAGGTATCTGGAAGCATTTCTTGTATCTGCTGTTACCAATGCAAACAGACACAGGAACATTGCAGCCTGCCCTGATGTTATGTGGCTTGTCTGAGGAAGTGTTATCTGAGGAGATACCATGTCTTAGAAAAGAAGAATTCCAGACAGCCAGTTAGGAGCATTAGTATCACATTTCCATTTTTCCTGAAACAGAATAGGAGCGAGATCATTATACACACTTAAAAAAGCACTTCAAGTATAAATTCAAAGGACCGAACGGAGACAGGATGGAATTATTCTCCAGGATTGTATATTTTTAATTTATATCAGTGTACTTCATACAGATCACTTGGTGCTCAATTGCTGTGAATTATTCTTGAAGGGAGAAGGGAAAGTTTGAGTTCGTGACATTCATCTGTTTTAAAGAATAGGAAAAAGGATACTTATACTGTTTGCAAATACCAATACACTGAACATTATACTAAACTTTAAGATTTAAGAGCTTACCACAGGAGGTGAACACGAGTCATTCTGGTAAGGGAAGGGACAAAGAGAAATTGGAGCCATTTACATGACTAGATATTTTAATGAGTATTTGATGAATGCTGATCATGGGAAGGTCAGAAAGTAATTTCTTCAGGTAAGTGTAAACCCTACCTAAAGAATTAAACCCAGTACTTTAAATTTCAGGCCAAAGTAAATTTGATATAATGTACAGAATGCCACATTCTACATAAACCTCAATTTTGCCATAAACTGTGGCTATACCACTTGCTCAGCAAAGCACAGGGATTTAATCTCTTGGAAGCAAAGTAATTTGGAAGTGCAGAGAAACTGGAGACTGGAACTGTGAGAAACATATGAGCTGTTACTCCTTTTTTTTTTGTATACTTCTGTAGTTACCTCATCATGTGTTATGCCAGTGATGTAGCTTATACAGATAAATGGCATAGCTGTCTGCTGTTCAAAACCTCAGCTGCCCCCTTGAGAAATTCTGTCATGCTACTTCACCAATACAAATGATTGAGATGTTCTAGGAATATTGGACAATAGAAAGCACAGAATGAAGTGTAATTAAAAAATATATGGCATGGAAGCTTCCGTACTGGTTCTGTTTTTTTTTTTTTTAATTAATAGTGAATTTCCTTTTTTTGATGAAGCTGCTGCAGGAAGTTGCCTGTCAGAGGACATAACCCAGAGCACATCACAGAAAGTTGTGTGTGTCTAGATTTGGAGAGGAGTAAATGTCATACTGAATAGTTAGCAAAAACCCACTACCCCTCTCTTTCCTTATGAGAGGGGACAGGGAAAGTCCACTATTGCACTAAGTGCTGCATCCTTCAGAGAAACTTTTTCTGGAGTTTGAACTCTCATAGGATTGCTGGCATGGAGATCTGCCTGCACATGAAGGATTTGGCACAAGGAGGTCCCACCAGCACAAGTGCCTTCCACCTCTTGCTGCTGTGGTATAAGCAGAGGGACCATCTCATGGGAACTTGGATCCTGACTGAGATAACTAGGTGATGTTGCAATAGGAATAAATGTAATTTTGGTGGGGCCCTGTTCCAACCCACTTAGGTACAGAGAGGTGAAGTGTGCCTCTATCCGTAAAAGTGGGTGGGAATTTAAAGTTTGAATATACCTGAGAGATTAAGACACAAACGTGGTCAAACGTTGATATCCAAAACAATAATTCAACTTTATTAACTATAGGAGAGGCATAATGAGAAAGAAGGGAAAACAGAGAAAAGTGGGAGAAGCTAATTATTAGAAGCATAGGAAAGTGTGTTACCACCACCATGAGTGCTGGATCTCATCCTCAGTGATGGGGATGGAGATCTCTGTCAGGTCTTTCTCTGGTCTTTTGTCTGCACAGCCTCAGCTTTGGGACAAGATGACTTGGCAATATATGCTGCTAGATGAATGTTAGGGACTTGGTAGGCTCCTGTATCCTCTTCTCAGATTTGGTCTGTGGTATTACAGAAGGCATATTGCTAATGTTTCGTCATTTGCTTCCTCTCCTGCTTCTAATTATTTAATTTCTTTTAAGGCAGATGTTGCAGTTCCCCTTCCCTCCGTTGGATAAACTCAAGGGCAGACAGAGATTTTGGATTAGCAAAATGCCTGGGACTGCTGTTGAGGCTTTGTCTGCTATGCCTGCTCCTCTTAACAGATTTCTTATCAGTGGTGATGACAGAAATTGGACTTTTCCAAGAAAGTGGCAAAGACTTGTTCTGTTCAGAGGGGACTGCATGACTGGAAGATTGAGGGAGGGATGTACTCTGATGTGTAGCTCTTTCCCCAAAGCCACTGTGTGACTTTGGCACACCCACAGGCTGCACTAGCTGGCTTCTAGTTGTGCCTCTGCCATTGCATCACACAGTCTGACAGGGTGTGATGCTGGGCACTACAGATCTCATTCTAGAAATGTTGTCCACTAGCACAAGTAGCACTTGCACAGCACATGCATACTCAGATCGTGGCACAAAGCTGCAACTGGTTCATTTGTTCTGATCTGGGACAACACAGCTCTACCCTCTGTGTGACAGCACTAGGAGTGTGAGTGCAGAGGCTGTGTGCTTGTCTCTCCCACTTTTCACTGTCCTGTTATTCCTAGTGTTGTCTCTTGTTTTCCAGTCTTTTGCCATGCACCCTTCTGCCTGCTTTCTCTATCCCCTGCAGTGTCGTAGCTTCTTCCTGCCTGGCACAGTCCTTCCTCACCCTCTTTCAGCTCTCTAACCTGCTGTGCTCTCTTGCAGTGAGTGAAGCTACATGCTGGCAGCCCCATGTGAGCTGCTCAGCACAGCTGGTCAGCTGGTCTTTCTGTGGGATGCATCCTTCTTGATAGGGATCTGGCTAAAATGCAGAACTTCTGCGTTCCTTTCTTGGCTGTGCCAGACACTACCTGTGGGATGTTATCCAAGTCACTGAAAGCCAGGACTGTACTGGACAGAAATCTTAAATGATGGGAGACTTACTGACTGTGTAAATATGAGCTGAGTGTCTGAATACCTGTGTGGATTTAAGCTGGATCTATATGGATCTTTTCAGTACCTTGCTTTAATCTTTAAAAAGGGAGAAATACTCCTTTCTTTCTATCATTCTAGTTTTTACCTGTATGGCACTGAAATGCATTAATGTACAGCAACAGAGTTCAGGTCCTCTCTAAAGGAATGTAATGTGGCCTGAACTAGTTAGAGCTTGGGTTTGGAGGAGGTGTAAGGAAATCTATGGCAATAAAGTACAGTGTGAACAGGCTGGAAAGTGGTGAGTATATTCACACTCTTCCCCTTGTGCATGTGCTGCATGGATAAAATGTGGACAGCAATAAATTCACTGCTTGAAGCAAATGCTAGCAGAAACAGGTATTCTTGCCAGCAGCCTACCAACCACCTCTATTGATTTTGCTGAATAAGCACAGCCTTCAGTTGCCTGAGGTGCCTTTCTCTCTCTGTTGCTTGCCATCCCTAGGGACATGGTCATGGAGAAGCAGTTGAATTCTGTTACAGTACAGAGCTGCACAGGAGACCTAAATGAAGACCACAAGTCTTGTTTGCAAACCTGGGTATATGTGGGGCTTCAATGGGCTTAGCCTAGGAAAGTCGTGTTTTTCATTTGAGTCCAAGTTAATGACCGAGGCATAACCTCTGCTCATTGCCTGAGCCAAGCTCCTGAAGCTCAATAGTTCATCAGCATCAGAGCACAAAGGGGCCTGGTTCTCACATTGCTGTAACAATAGGATATGTGAGAGAATATTGATTTGATTAGTCTAACACTTGGTTTAACCTAGTCTAAGTGAGAGGAGAATCAAGCAGAGGAATATGCTTCACCCTCAAAATGTTTGTACCAGCACCTGTGCAACTCGTAACCCAGTTGGAAAAGTAGATGATGGCACCATCTTTTCTGCCTGGAAAACAATGCTCAAAGACAAATTCACAAAGGAGGAGTGTGTACAGTGCAATCGTTTTGGGTGAATGCACTCATTTGTCTCAAAACAAGGCAAATTGAGAAAGTGTGCAAATTTCTGAGCGCTGCTACTTTCACTGCAGGTAGTCTTTTACGACTGGTGATGGAAAATGGACATGTTTGGAAAATTATACACATTTGCTGTTCATAGTTTTTACTCTGTGAGGAGAGGGCATGCCTTTCAGGAAAAGAGGTCTCTGAGGGCAGAGTTCCCTTACCACATGTTCGCCTGCAGAAAAAGTGTATACAAGTCACACTTTCCAAAGCAATGCAGAAGAGCTCTTTTTTTTTTTTTTACTTTTCTACTAGTGAGTGAAGGTGCTGTGAAATCTCTGCTCTTTGGGGGGCACTGTGTACTAATAGCTAGGCTTAGTTTTGTAGGGAAAAAGTTCAGGTGTTGTTTTCTTTGGAATATGGGCCACTATATTGTTTGTCTTGCTTTTAGCAAGGTAAAGTCACTGTGCCCCTAATTAGTTCTTTCTTGTTGTGGGTAGAAATATCTTTTTCCAGTAGGTTTTTAGGTGCCATTTTAGTTTTGATTTTTCTTTTTTAGTATATAAATGCACTTTACATATATTTAGCTCTCTAAATCAAGAGAAATTAAATACTTCACCTAGCAGAAATGAGCAGATATGCCACAACAAAATGGATGACAACAAAGCATAATGATATGCCTGCTTTTTAATTTTTTTAACCCAGGGGGAGGGAGTGCTGCTCATGGAAACACTTGACTAAATCCAGCTATGTGTGCTAGGTAAGTCTCTCATCCTCGTAGCAGTGGGGGGCTTTCTTTCCTAATACAGTCATGCAAGGTGAAAATTTCTGCCCTGCATTTCTTGCTTGGCTTTCATGGATTAATGCATGGTGTGCTTTTTGATTCCTACACCTTAAACAGGATCCATTGTTTCTTCATTTATTGCTTTTGCTAGCACCCAGAAGAATCATAATACCTTTCAGGTAGAAAGAAAACACAGCCCTTGCCATTCATGGGGGGGATTTGGGGCACTTCAAGCGAGAGGTTTGGTGCCCTGGGTGCAGCTCTTCTGGATTTGCTGAAAATTTGTGATGTGAAAAGCTTGCTGGGGGGCTCTATCTCTTCCACTGGATATACATGAGTCCTAGGGAGACTGAGGGGAGCATCTGTGTTAAGAAAGATGTGCATTCTTCTTGTTACTGTGTCTAAGCAGCACTAGGTTTTTTGTTTTTTTTTTTTTTTCAGCTGACTGACACTATTGCATGCAGCCCTGCGTTTGAAGAGATGCTCATATTTCTCTACTCTCTTTTGTGGCAGCTTTTACACCCTCTTTGAGTGCACTGGTGGCTTTGAAGTCTTACGGGTTGCGCTGTTTCAGGCCAAAAGGCCCGAAGCAGCATGTGTAAAATTTTCCTAAAACGTTACCTCTGCCTGTCTAACATACAAGCAGCTTTTCTGTGCCCAGGAGGTAATCATAAGGATGATCAAATCTCGTGGTGTGTGGGCTTCTCCCTCATGCCCTTGGAAACAATCCCCCAGACAGACCTGCCAGCTGGGTGGCTCAATCACAAATCTGAGCTTACTCACCTTCATGTCAGATGGCCACAGCTGTGAGCACCACCATCTGGGCTGTAGCCTCTGTATATAAGATGAGGCTGATTTCAGATGAGCTGTGGAAATGGCCTAGCCATAGCATCATTTAGAAATCATCTGCTGGGTCAGGGAAAACCCACACTGTGCTCTCTTTATGTTGTGAGGAGGTATGAGAAAATGTGCAGAGCCAAACCATGACCTTCTGCTCTGGCCTGGAGCAAGAGAGAAGGTATGAGCCAGTCCAGGGTGCATGGCACATTTCCTGCCCTCTGCACTGGGAGCAAAAAGCAAAGATTACTGGAAAAGTTACCTCTACTTATTGCCCTGTGTTTGACAGAGGGCAGGCAGCACAAGTTACACTGGTGTCCCATCTCCTCAACTACTGACTTTTCTCTGCCTATGCTTCTTATCCATCTCAGTTGTGTCCTTTGGGGGCTAGTGGAGGTTTAGTCCTTCTTCCTTCCTCACCTTTGATCATGATATTCCACTTGGCACTGGAGGGACTGAAAGTGAAGAACAATGCAGTTGTGCCTGGTATTTCAGGGGTGCTTAGAGATATTCCACACTGTGCTGAATATTCCAATATGCAGTGAGGAGGAGGAAAATTTTGTTTAGTGTTGTCAGGAAAGGGAGCCCTATCTCTCTTCTCAAGGTCTTTTGATACCTCCTTTAGCTCCCTAGAGGGTTTACAGGGTAGGACCAAGGCTCTGCCCCAGCCACGTGACCCTCCAGGGATATATTTTGTCATTGGAAGTGTTAAAACTCCCTTCCCTCCTCGTCCTGCTCAAAGACGAAGAATGACAGACTTTCATTTACAATGAACTGTTGCACTGCATAAGTGTGAAGAGTGCTGTGAGGAGAACTCAGACCTGTTGGATAAAAGCACTGCTGGTTGGGTCTGAGGGCATTTACTGGAGTGAGAGCTGTGTTCAGATGAAGCTGTGATTGCAGACTAAGTGGATGCTGACCCTTGCTGCTGGCAGGGTTATAACCTTTTGTATCTCTGACCTATGCCAGCGCTCCAGCGTGTCGTGCCTTTGTTACTGGCACCAGGATAGCAAACAAAGGCTGCTTTCTTGTCATTCTTGGTGATGTATCTGAGTGATACATCATCATTACCCTGGAGCAGCAGGAACCCTGCCCCTTTGTGTCAGTCTCTGTGCTAGGGAATAGGGTTGGTTATTCCCAGTGCAGTCCTCACTACTGTGATTCTCCTAAGCAGAGATTTGGTCTCCCAGCCTAAACATGGAGCATCTATGCCAGCTGCAGGACAGAAGCTCCTTTCTGAAGATTTCTATCTTTATGCCATGAGCACTAGAACAGTTTTGACCCACTATTAGCTGTGGAGACAACTAAAAAAAATTAGATTTTGGGGATGAGAGGCAAGAACCAAATTAGTTTGGTACAGATGGGAAGAAAGGCCTTCCGTGTGGTGTATTTGATGCTTTATATGCATTTTGCTGTATTGTGGGAATGTGCAGGGGTGGGGTGGTTCAGAATGTGTTTCTGAAATGGTAGCTGAAGACATTGCAGTGACAGTGGTGACAGACAGTTCTACTCAGTAATGATCAAGGTACACCATGTCAAATAAAGAGAAGAAAAATAATTTTGGGAAGCTCAATAATAAAAACAATAAAAACGGCTTCATTTTGAAAAGCAAAATATTATCCCTCCCCAAATACTCCAAAGACCTTTTTTTCAGGTGGGGAACATAGCTCTGCCATCACAGCTGCTTCGGGAAGAAGGTACTCAGGGGCCTGGACTAGCAATAACCCAAGTGGCCCCTTTGGCCAGCACTGCCTGCCAAGTCTTGAGGGCTTTGCAGTGCCAAAATGCAAGTTCCTCAGAGTGGCTGCATGCAGCAACCAGACCTACCTCTAGGGGATGATTTATAGTGTACTTTCTAGACCACAGCCTTACCTCATCTTTAGATTGTAAATTTTGTAGGAAAAGTTGATAAACTTGCAAGAGCCACAGTCTCGACAGAGATTTCCAGGTACTTCTAACATGAATCTTCTGAGGGACTGAGTGCAGGCTTAGGGTCTCCAAGAATGTACTAAGAGCCCAACATGTATAAGCACTTTGGCTTTCATCGTGAGCAGTCCTACCCTTGCCCCAAGTTATTGAGCTCAAGATCTCAACAAGGAGCACTTGCAGGGCTCTTACTTACCATTAAAGCCTATTGATATCAAAATTGTACTTGGTTTGCATATAATATTCTTTCTATGTCTTATATGTGCAATCCTAAACCGAGAGTTGAGTTATTAAACTGCCAAAAGGGTTTGTAGCTTTGTGCTGTGCCAAAGGGTCTCTGATTTGTAAAGCAAAGGGGATAGGAAAGCGTGGCTAGAGTTGCAGCCCCGGGGATGAGGGCAAGGACTACCATGATAGTTCCCTAAATTCTTACAACTGTGGATTTAAGCATGTTATAGCTATGTGTTTACAGCAGACATATTTAGAGCAATATATTTAGAGGTGGTTCCTAGGCATAGGATGCAAAGGGGCACCCATCAGAATTTAACTCTGCATTTTTCATAGCTCGCATTTCCAGTAATATCTCCCAGAAAACTATGGTATCTGTGACAGTTTGTTGGCTTTCAAGTTTCAAGTAATGGAATTCAAAAGTTTCTCTAAGTGAAATTCAGCTTAGCAAGAGGGATGCAAACGTTACTTTTCACGACATCATTTCCCCAATACAAGATTGTTGGGGGTTTTTTTGGTGGAATTTTAATGGAAAATTGACTTGGAACACAGAGTTTGCATTGATTTGACAAAGGAATATCAAACTCATGCTAAGTGTCTTTAAAGAGTGAAAAAAACCCCCAAACCAGAAAACCACAACAATTCCCAGTTGCTTTCAGCTTTAGGTGGTGTGTCCCTCCTAGCTCCCTGTTGCAGTAGACTCTGAGATTGCAGGAGTTGGTGTCCATGCTGGAATGAGAACCTGAGGGTACTTCTTCAGTTTTCTTTTCTAGCATCCCTTAGTTGCACTTTCTCCTTAGCCTGGATTCTTCAGAGTTTTACATCCTGAAAATCTAGGGGATGGTAAGACCCAGTGGAGATTTGTAATTCCTTCCTACATAACGTCACTACCTCTTTTTATTTGGTCATGGATACATAAAGGCCAATAATTTCTGTAGTTAGTGGAATGACTGAGAACAAGGATTTTGTTCTCTCTTGTCTAGTAAATCCTGCAAACCTGTAGGTATTACTTTTAATATTTTAAACCATCGTAGCCACATCATGGAAGCTGTCTGGTATTAGAAGAAGTTTCCAAAGGGTTGTTAAAATGAAGAAAAAATGCCTTCCAAAAACAAACACCACTTTAAACAAACACACTTGATCTAATAAAGCTGTGAAATTTAAAATTACACCAGTATAATTATGATTTCTTGCTGTAAATGTGCATAGATTTGTCTCTCTTTGATTTTTTTCACACTATAAAGATTAGTTTACTGTCTATGGACTGCATCCTTCTTGCATTACACGACTCAATCCATGGAGCCCAGTGGCCAGAAAAAAAGACCCAGAAAAGCATTAAAATAGTTTAGCCCATTCAGTTGTAAAGTCATCTCACACACAGTTTCCCCCTAAATGGTTTTGTGTATATTATTGCCAAATATGAATCTGCAGAGTATCTCCTGGTCTGGAATCTTGCCCCATTAGAGCAGTCAGG
The DNA here is from genome assembly GCF_025592945.1 of Manacus candei. NCBI lineage: Eukaryota > Metazoa > Chordata > Aves > Passeriformes > Pipridae > Manacus > Manacus candei. The sequence continues at coordinate 23,223,806 of NW_026138066.1, read as the reverse complement.
TGTTGTCCTGCATCTTTGCTTAGTGGCTGGTACGTGTTAGGATCTGTGTACTGTGCTCTTTTCTAGGCAACAACTTTCGAATTTTTTTTTCACAATTCGTTTGTATACTTTGTATGTTTCCAGAGTCAGTCTTCATCTGTTTATTCATTTTCTTAAGCTACCTACATAATTTGCAAAGTTATCCATAGTGTGCAATCACTAAAGGAAAACAGATTTAAGCTTACTTTATCAAAAATATTTAAAGATAGTGAAAAGTGCTGGTTGGATTATGCAGATGTGGGGCTATTTTCGTAGTAAATGAACCAGTTTTAATGTCTAGATAAATAGCTGGATACCTATAAACTAAACCTCTGCATCCAACTAGTCCAGCTTGCCAAGGATCATCATCAAAGTTTTAAATCTCTTTAAAAGTTATATTTCAGAACACAACTCTTCTGTCTGTAACTTCTGTTGTACTATTAGAAATGGAAAGTGGCTGTGAAGACTGCCCACTCAGCTTTCATGTGCCCTTCCCACTGGTGTTTCTCTTTTTCTGCAGAATCAAGATTGTACAGCAGAGCGTTTCTGCTCCCTTTTACATGTGGTCCTTGTTAAAAAAAAAAAATACAGTGAAGTTTAGCTGTAGTAAAATTATTTATGTGATCTTTTTTTAAACTGGTGCAAAAAGTAAATATGTTTACTGTGTCTCTTTCCATTCAGTGTATTTCCTTTTTTAAGCTCCATTTGTGTTCAACAAGACAGCCTCTTTCTCCAAGATTAACATTTCTTATGATTGTTCCTGACAGAGGATTTACTTTCAGAGGCCCTGCTAAGGATAACCAAAAAAGGGCATGTAGCAAGACAGTTTTGGCAGCTTGCACGAATTTTCGAAGCTTTTTAGGTCTTGGTTTTCTGATGAGTGGCTTCCTGAGCATGCCTAGGGAATGACAGGCATCTCTGCAGGCAGGCTGAACCCACCTTGGCTTGTGCACAGCCATTGGCTGTCTATTAGAATAAATTGAGGACAATGCATACCGCTGCCTGCCAATTGTAAACATAAGGGATATGTATTCACTTAGCTTTGACTTTTGGGAGGGGCCAAGGAAAAGCTGTAGTTTTATTGAATAGGGCTGTGTGTGAGGCTGCTGGTGTGTCTTTCTTGCTGCGCTCCTGCCCAAGCAGCAGTTATTCATTTCCTTCCTACTAGTTGAATACTTTTCAGCCAGAGGTAAGGACTTAACGATACGTGTTTGTTTGGGAGCGAGCCGGTCTGACTGCATTGCAGCTACAGATCAGGCAGCATGCAAAACCTAACGGGCTGTGGGAATACTGAGAAAGTGTCAGAGACTATTTCTGCTCTCCTGCTCTCTCTCTGTGCCTCACCCCCACCCCCTTTCCAGATGTTCGTGGTGAACTAAGGGGGATCTCTGTGCCAGGCGGGTGGAGGGGATGCCTGCTTGCCCACCCCGGCAGACCTGAATGAGGAGATGCAGGGCAGGATCTGTGCTGGTCCTGCCACTCCATTTTTGATCCTTCAGTGGGCTTGTTAGTGGAGCAATAACCTATCTATCCTTTCTTGTTTCCCCTCTCCCCCCCCCTTTTTTTTTTTTTTTTTAAGAAATTGCAATAAGAGTTTTTAGTTTATTAAGATCTGCTGAATTGCTTTTAATTTTGCCTCCTAATACCTGGGCTTTCGGGGCAGCCTGACTATAAAGGCAGTCTCTGGGCGTAACTGATACAGATACAGTAAAGCTCTGGTTAATGTAAGTGATCTGATACTTGCTGAATCAGATGTCCCTCGTGGCAGCCTCTCACAGAAGTATTGTTGACAACAGATGGCATCTGTTTTTGTTTTCAGCCTTCAGCATGTGCAACAGCACACTGCCAGAATGTTTCTGTGAAGTTGTCTTTCCTGTTAAAAGGGGGAGAAAAATGCGCTTGGGTGCGACTGGAGCTCTTAAAAGTCTGGGTCTGCATTTCTGTCAGAGCGGTCCTGGGGAGAGCCAGCGAGCAGGCTCCCCTTCCCAGCTCCTTTCACACGCTGGGACAGTTGGAAATCATTGTTCAAGGTTGTCTGCTGATAGCATGACATTCTGCATAGCAGGAAATTTCTCAAAGAAAGAGCTGGGAAAAGGAAGGGAGGGAGGAAGTTTAACTGCAGATGAATACTTGATAGCAGCAGACATTGACCAAACTGCTAATCTCTGCCCAGATCCACAGAAGTGGAAGAGATTTTTCTCATGTGTCACATGCAGTTTGGAGGAATGAAAACATAACTCTTTTTAAAATTACTTTTTGTGGAGTGTTTGCTTTCAGAGGAATATTTATTTTCAGAGTATGCAGTTTTTGTGCAATTTTGCCTGAGAAGGCTTCTCTTGCTAAAAGGCGGGCAGGAGAATAATTTGGGAAAATAACACATTCCCTCCTTGGAAGCAGCTCAAAGAAAATAAGGAGCCAGTTTGTTGCTATTTTTTGGGTTGGTTTTTTGGAGTTTTGTTTTTTGTTGTTTTGTTTGGTTGGCTGGTTTTTGTTTTCTGGGGTTTTTTTTCTGGTTTTTTTTTGTGACAACTGTCTATTTAGTGTAATTTATCTGTTTTAGATACCATATTGTGAAAGATTTGTTCTTGTGTGATTTGCCATCAAGGAACCCTGGGACCCTGCCTCCATTCTTTCTCTGTCTCATTAAGTGTAGCTGTAGTTTCTCAGTAAGCATATGCATCTGCAGCATGTCTCACATCTTTTTCTCCTGCCATTGAGATGGAATGAGATCCTAAAATGACACACACCAAAACCAACGGAATGGACTTTTGTGACATAAATTACAAATGGAGGGAAACTTCCAGTAGTCCATTTGCTTAATTAAATTTCCTTTAAGTAAGGCAGGGCTGAACTTTTCTCAATATATTTGAAGAAAGTATAGGTCTGCCTTTTTTAGGGAAGCTTTTTTGATAGGTGAGTATCTTAGTCAATAAAACCTGCATACCTTAATGCAGTATCTAAATCATAATGGTAGGGAAGAAATACCAGACAAGATATCTGTGAACAAGAGACTCAACTGAAATAATTTGTATTTCCTGAAAACTTTTCTTTATTGCCACCTGCAATGACAAGAGGATCAATTCCGCAGCCTTCATTCACACAATTAGTCCTGGTGAAATCAATACCATCATTAATGGATTCAGGATCTGATGCAAGGGTAGTCCTGTGTACTCTAAATACACTTTGACACTGAGTGACATAAGCATGTATTAGAAGACTAAGGGATTTTCCGCAATTGCTACTTCATATACTCACAGCACTATTCTGACATGGAGCAGCCTGAGAGAGGGGTAATTTCCCTTGTGCTTTTATTTCTTGTCCAACATCAATACACATAAGGCAACAGTGACACTGAAAGCTGGGTTATTTGAAAGGAAAAGGGGATATGTAAGTTCCTCTGGCTGTCATTAGAGGGAAAGTTGAAGTGCATTAAGATGATTTCTTATTCTTCAGTGTCATTCATGGGGCCACATGTGGCATGCCAGTCAGCATCTCAGTCCCATATAGGTTTAGGGCACAGTGCTTCTTGTTCCAGGTGGTGAGACTAGAAAGATAGGGCAAGGCCTGTGGGATGTCCTTCCTTCAGGACAAATAGAACATGAATGCCCTGGGACTGTTTAAAATACTTTGATTTCTCAGTAGTTGCTTACATGAGACCTATTCTGTGGGCTGCCTGAATTTTAATTTGTATTAAAGATCCATGGAGTTGTTCACCTCTGTCTGTCAAGGGTACAACTTGGTACATTTGATCACTGTGTGTGAACAAAGAAGGACAGGAAACCATATATGCCTGAGAGGGCCAAGAGAGCAGCATTAACTGTCCATCTGCAGGGCTTGTCTGGACTCTCCTGGGTATGGGAGAAAGCTCCCAGAAAGGCAACAGGGCAGAATGAGAAATGCAGTCCTGTGAATCTTTTGTTGCCTTTGAGAGGAGCTTCGTAGGGAGTTTGCAGGATTGGGCTCCAGGTGTACAAAGCCTGAGGCACGCAGGCCTGTGACTGCAAAGAGTGGGAGTCTGTCTTCAAAGGAAGCTTTCATTCTTTAAAAATTGCCTCCTCATAGTAACTACCCCCTGGCACCTTCTAACAAGGAAGCTGCTGACTTCCTAGAGCCTTCAGAAATATGCATGTGCAGGGGATGGTTTGATGGTTTTGTTCATAGCTCCTGAGTGGTTAAATGGATGAAAATAGGTTTGGGGGGCAACTGTACCAAGTCACCTACACATGTGTAGGTACTTACTCTTGGAGTGCTGATTCTTGTTGGGAAGATGTAGCTGGTCCATGCTTCTAAGCTGCTTGTCAAGGACTTGGTTAAGGCTGAAATTTGACCCAGAGACATGTGAAGATCAGATGAGATCTGACCATTCTGGATGAAACACTGAGGTTGTGGGACAGCTGAATTATGCAACTTTCTTCCTTTTTTTTTTTTCTTTCCTGATGCCTTGGTACATTTCAACTAGCCCAACAGGGAAGGATGCTCAATACTCAGTCTTTGGGATCACTCCCAGTTCTGGGGGAGCTTGCTCCTGCTTTTCTTGAAACAGATTTGATCAACCAAAAAGGTTAGAGAATGTAACACTGTTACGTAGCTGCTAGCCCTGCTGTGTTAGCTGTATGGTTTCCATCCTGCATTAAAAAAGTGCTGCATTTCATGTGTTTTTCCTCTGGAACTGTGCTTAGTCCTTACAAATGGTGTGGGGCTTGCAGCCTGATTGCTGAGCAGACACCGGCGTTGGCAGTGTGGTCCCTACTGTGTCCCTCTCCCGGAGCGTCCTCAGCTGCCCTTGCAAGGAAAGCTGCTTTCCAGTCTTTCTCACTTGAAAACCTCTTGGCTGTTGCTTTGTTGTGCAGAAACTGCTGTGCATCCAGTGACAGCAGTGCCCAGGCTCGCTGGGCTCCCCGGCAGTGAGGCAGGTAGGCTCTGAGCTGGGTCACCCCTCCACCAGTGGTCAGTGTCTCAGTTCAGTGAGACTGAGGTGTTTTGTTAAGGAGGATGAGTTATGAGGAAGACCAAACTCTTTCCTCTAAGCAGCTGTAAATCTGAAATTAAGAGTCTCCAATTGAGGAAGTATGGAGAAAGGAAAAAATAACAGCCCTTTATTAAAGGATATATGTGTATGGGCAGAACAACAAGAGAACACAAAAACCAACTAAACAATAATCCTGCACCCAAAGTCCCCTTGAAAAAGGAAACAGCTCAGTACTTTCCACCTTTTGGCGTAATTCTAACCACGATCAGCAGGAGGCAAACCACCCTCTCCCATTCAACATCTTTCTTTTACAGGGATGCAGGGAAAAGAAAAAAGTAGAATTCCCCCTTGGTTTTTTTTTTTTTTTTAGAACAAGTAAACCTATGACAGTCAGGAGCCACCACTGCAAGTTTATGCCTCTTTCCCCCTTCCTGCCCCTTTTGTCTGCCCATTAAGAGGGAAAAACTCTGTCCATGAAGCATAGGGGCACCTCCTAATCAGAAAATCTTGTCTATGGAAGTGTTTATGGGTTCAAGCTAGGAAGAAGTGCTTATGGAGACTGTCCTACTGTCCTGCTTATGGAGACTGTCTTACCTGAGGGTAGGACCAAATAACTGAGGAAGAAGGGGAAAGAGAGAAAGGGAAAAAGCAGCTGTATCTTAAGCCACTAGAGTAATTTTTCCTTTGAATTTTTTTCTATGGTCTTAAATACCTGGTGAGTCACTTCATCACCATGTGTCTGTTTCTCTATCTCCAAATAAAGGATAATCTGTACCTTTCTGTATTTAGCCCATTGGGTTGCTGGGGCTTAGTTCATTAGTGTTCATAAAGAACTTCTAATACCAAAATGCCAAGTTTAAGCACTGGCTAAAACCTTATTTTTGACTAATTTCCCAGCATGAACTCAGACTTTTTTTTCTTTGTTTGTTCACACAGACATGTATCCCACTAGAAAGTAACTTCTAGATTAAGGGTATAAAACTGCTGAAGCCCAGTGAATGAGGTGGAAGATGGGGACCAGGCTCAGTAGTGACAGCGTGCTGATGTGTCTGGAGGGAATTTCTTGGGTGCTTGCAGATTGCTTGCTGCACCTGAAACAATCTTCCTGTGAAGTTGTCATGCATGTTCCAAAACTGAGTGAAGACAGGTTTTGCATACAGATCCACCACAGTGTCATAAGCTTGGAAGCAAAACTATTAAGGAAGCTGCTGAACCTTATCTGCTTGTTCAGTTTTGTGTCCAAGAAAGCATTTGAAATTGTAACCCCTGGGGCAGGCCAGGCTGCACTGGGGAAAATGTTAGGGAAAGATTTCAGGCAATGAAACGACATTACATGTTTTCATGCCCTCTTGTATACAGAACACAAATAAAGAGCATTCCCCTTGAGGTTTGCTGTGGAGGGTGTGAAGCAAAGTGGAACCCACCCATTTGCACACTTTCTGGTTTATGTCCTTAGATGGCAAAAAAAAAACCTTTGGAATTTATCTTATAGAATAGCTTATAGAATAGATAAGTAGATTTGTGGAGATAAAGTTTTGCTATAAATGTACTGGTTTGGGATATATTCAGAAGGACAACTCTGAAGGCCAACAAATATAAAAGGGGGGGGTGTGTTCTGCTAAATGCAGGAAGACAATGTCATTGCACATGGATGTGCACGTGACCTTCCCAATCTTCCTTCAAGCATGTGGAAATCTAAGGGGCATGGAAATCACTGTCTCAATTCTAAAATTTAAATGACTTGGGGTGAGGGAGAGCTAGCATTGATGATTCATTAAATGGCTGAGGGAGCCTGAACCTGTGACAGCTATGTAAATAAAGGTCCTGAGATTTTGGCAGCTTGTTTTATGTCCTTGTCTGAAGTAACTGATTTTGGCTAGGGAGAAGCAGCTCAGGGCTGGATGAACCCTCATCGAGGGAGTGCAGGAGCAGCAGTTCCTGGGCTCCTTCAGAAGTCAAGGTCAGAGGATCCTGCCCCTTGGATTCCAGTCATCTTCAAAGTGATCTCTTCCCCAGTGAAGGAGCCTGTGATCAGGCCATTGGTTTTTTCTTATTTGCAAGGCTTTGATGTTCCCTGCTGCCTTTCTGACTGCCACAGGGCATGTTACTACCCTTTTCTCACTTCATTCTTTTTTTTGACAGCGCGCTCTCTAATGAAATGACACTCTTCTCTTGTTTTTTTCTTTTTTTTTTTTTGGGGTGTGTGTGTGTGGTTTTGTTTTGTTTTGTTTTGTTTTTCTGAGCCACAGTGCTCACTCTGATAAAATCTTTCATTCCAGAGGCAAAGGTATGACCTTTTATAACTCCTCAACGTTCCAGAGGACCTAGCAGTGCTAATTTGATAGCCCGGATCACCACTAATACAAGCTGTTGTGCTGAGGACAATTTTGCCTCAGTCTTCTGGGTTCAGTAGACAGAGAGAGTAGGCTGAGGACTTTGTGTTTGAATCTTCCTTATGACTGCTTTCTCTCAGCAATTTCAAAAGCCATTAAGCTGGGGAGAATTTGGCTTTGCTGCGGCCCAGTTAAAACTCATAGGTTTGGAAAAAAAATTCCTGGAGCTTGGCTACAATGTGTGGAAATTAGGGGTGGGTTGGGTTCGCTCTGAGATCTGGAGAAGTGTTTGGTCAGCTCTCATTTACCTGCATAGCTTAACCTGCTGGTGCTGCAGGATGCCTCCAGCCAACATCGTTCATGGGTGGCTTTGGGGTGCTGCACCCCTGGGTAGGCAAGAGGAGAGAGCTTGCTGCTTTTTTTGGCTTTGGGAACAGCATATCCCCATGGCAGAGCCACACCCCTGCCATGAAAATGAGGAGTTTAATTCGGATGTCTGATAAGCCACAGCTGCTGCTTTGCCACTTCAAAGAGAACTTGTATTATAAAGATTGAAGTGCAGCATTTTAATTGCCGTAAATATGAACAAGAATGTTTAGGCAATCCAGATGATGTGGAGCCAAACATTTCTGTGGCTAATATATATTACACTGGCAAAAGCAGGCCAGCTGAGAATTTCCCTACCACCATGCCAGTAATTTAAAGCACCAATTGTCTCTTTTCTGCTACATTGGTGAAAATGAGGGAGAAGATTTGACCTGGGCATCAGTTGGTCTGAATTTGAACTTGATTTCAGTAGCTGTACAGTGATGTAAACGGTATTGTGAGAGGCTTTTTAAAAAATATAGATTGGGTCTAATCTCAGTTACCTTAGTAACTGGAAATCTGTTTGATTTCCTTGAGTTACTCAGAATTCGCTGTAAGCTGCTTGCTGTTGAGAATCTGGCCCTGTTTGTTTGGCTTTCTACCCATCCCCTAAAGGACAATGACAGCAGGAAATTGGGTCAAAATCCCAGAAACAAACATTCACTGGAAAATAGTATTTCATGCAAGAAAGGGCACTGCAAACCCAGAAAGCCAGTAAAATTCCATTGCTGGTTTGCTCCCTGGTGATTAAAAGGCCCTGCCATATATGGGAAAGATCTGAGCTCCATTCACTCCAGTGACAATAGTAAGTGGCTTATTCACTGGACACAGTATGGAATCAAGGAGCAATGCATTATGACAATAAAACACAATGCATTATGACAACTTTGCTTGTAGTTTGCTTGCAGTTTGCTCTGCTGCGTGTTATTGAAAGCTCTGTGACTAGTTTTTTTTCTTGTTCCTTTATTTAGATCCCTGTAAACTACAGCCAGTTTGGTTTGCCATTTAACCCTCCTCCACAAAACCAGACATGCCAGTCTATTTCCTCTCCTTCCCCCTATCAACACAAACAAATAAAAAACATCTCTCCAGCAGTATATATAAATGTAGCTCCTTGGTCTTCAGTGCATCTAGCGTGTATTTATATGACTGAAGGTTTGGATTAGAGGACAAAACCTTATTCTCACTGGTTATAAAGCACTAACTTCAACAAAAGCCATGACTAAATGTGAGTGTTTCAGAGTCAGGGATGGGACCATAGGATCGAAGCAAATAAGAAGTGTGTGCATATAAATAGGGATGAGTTTTGGGAGGAGGAGGAAGGAAGCAGCGTGCTTTGGATGGGAGTTGCAGAAGAGATCCCTCCTCCACACAGCTCTCAGGGATTTTGTCTCCACCACATCAGTTTCTAGATGGTGAAACCCTACACAGATGACATAGGGACACGAAGTCATTGAAGCACAGTTGTGTCTACATTCTTGCTTTTCCATTTATTTCATTTAGGGATCAGTACTCGCTACTGTCAAAATCACAGGGATAAAGTAGTTGGTCAAGTTGGATTTTATTTCACAGGGAAAGAGACAGTTAAGTGCAACAATGGAGCTAAAGAAGGTTTTCTGCTCGCTGGAGATTTTCTGGAGCTTTTATTGTTTGTGTTAAATTGAGTACCTTAGAAATATGATGTTTTTGCCATACTGGTAAATTTAGAGATTTTCTGGGATCCCCTGCATAACTTTGCTGAAAACCCACATCTTTGTGGCCAGAAGGGCTGATTGATCAGTTGGATCTCCCAGATTATATGCCTTATTGCACACCATGCTCATGTTTGGAGGCCACGTTTAAAATGGGTGTTACAGTCAGACGCAGGACAGGTTGGCTGGATTTGAAGCCAATCTTCTGCTCCTCCAAATGCTTTTCGTGTCTGGCTGGCAGTAATTCTGAGGAGATGTCATTTGATCATTATCATGAAGTCATGCTATGACACACCCACTGAAGGACCCTAATATGGCCAAAAGAAGCACTGTCAGGTTGTGACTGTTGGGTCATGCAATAGTAACACATGAATAGTTCCATTTTCCAGACCTTAGAAGAATCAGGGATAGCCAATTTGGAGATCAAAATAACTACTTATCTAATCTCATTCATATTTTTTCATTCAGGGTTTGGATTGTGAGAAACCAAGGCAGTGTTGGATCAAGGGTTGAACTTGATGATCTTGGAGGTCTTTTCCAACCCTGTTGATCCTATGATTCTATGATTCTATCAAACTCTGTGTTATATTGGCTTTTTAAATGCATCTGGAGCTCCTGAAAAATGTTCTTGAATAACAAGCACATTGAATGCAATATGTATTATTGCATGTTCAAAAATGCCTTTTATTTCTTCTATTTTTACTGTGTTCCTGAGCCTAAATGGAAGATGGGAGACTGCTGTGTTTTTCTTTTACCTCTTAAAAGAAGAAAGAGTAAATGATGCATGCTCTGGAGCAATTTTCCCCCTGCATTTCCCCTCCTCTGACTGATTTACGACCAAGCTCAGTGTTTGTGCAATCTTGTTTTGGCTGCTTGTAGAGAAGCATTGCAAGAGTTCGTGGTGTTCAACTCTGCTGCTCTGCACTGTCCCCAGCTGGCAGTTCCCCTTCCCTTTGTTGTGGTCCTTCAGTAAAGGCTGTCAAAATCATCAACCCCCTTCCCTATTGTGCTCGTGAACTACCTTAAAGCCTCAGTCCATTGTCCAAGAAAGAATTTCCATGATCAGCAAAGACATTTATTGCTTCACCTGTCAAACCCAAAAGCTAGTTTGTCGTTCTTGGGCTGTCTGCTATAACGACCCAATTGCTTTTTCAAAATAGGCAGTTTGTTGGGTTCTTTTCCTGCCCTCTCTAAGTAGATGTGAGCTCCTTCCTTGGAGCTAATATATAGTAGACTTAATATTAACAAGAGGGGAGGTAGTAGTGACGTATTTGCATTCTGTGTCACGGTATCTGATAAAGATCACCTCATCTTAGTAAAAAAATGAAAGGAATTTACTGTATGTATGGGAAATATGTTTTGTTATAAATGAACAGATTGGAAGTGGAGACAGATTATGAATTTGACTTATATGACAAAATACAGTTATACGGTTCTGAAGGCCAGGAGACTGGTGCAATGAACTAGAAAAAATCCTTATAATCTGAGCACGTTATTTCTGTCTCTCCTGTGACCCTTCCAGACAATGGAAAGTCACTGATGGAAAGGTTGTTGGCATGAGTAGGCATAGTTGTTTTCACTGATCCTGGTTCAATGCCTACAGGTCACCAAGGCTGAATTTAAACATTTATATTCAAAGTTTTTCCTCAATTTAGAATTAAATACCAGAAACTGCAGGCATGAAAAAAACCCATACCCAGCACCAACCTCCTCCCACAAAACCAAAAATTTATCTTGTCCCTATCCTCTAGGCAGCACAGGATGATTCCCAAAAGTATATTCACATGTTTTGTCCATAAATGCCTCTGTTTATTAACAAAATACAGTAGTTTTCCAGTGAAGACTGGGGTAGTTTGCTGCACTTTCTAGTTTTTAGCAAGGGGAAATAGCTGTCTTTCTAAAATGTGTTTCTTGGCCCATGGATATTGCTCATGTGAATTTAAGCAAAGAAAAACCCTAATGAATGGAAACTTGTTGAAGAGTTAACAGCAGCTGGTTTTATTATGGACCACGGCTCTGACATGATCTCACACAGGTTTAAGACAAGTGTTACCTCACTCACTTCAATGGAACTGCTTTTCATTTGCAAGGGAGTAAATGAGGCCAAAATCAGACAGAGACCTAGGGAGACTCTCTGGGAGAGGGTTTTAGTCTGGGAAATATGCTTTACATAATATAAAATATATGGGCATATCTACACATTGCAGTAAATGTGTCAGACCACCTGAGAGAAAGGAGCCGAATTCTGCTTTGAGTAGCACCTGTGTAAATGGACTGCAGGGATAATGTGTCAGGGAGGACCAAAGAAGTATCTGATTTTCTTTCCGAGTGCAACGGTGAATTTCTTTCTTACTGGATTGCTCATGTTTCCTTGATGGTTAGGAAATATGGCAAAATAAGACTGTTCTGCAGGGAGCTTCATGTTTTTTGCTCCTTAATTTCAACCATATCAAAAGAGAAGTTATGTTGATTATTGTAAGGCCAGTTCAGACAGAAGCACCACACGTGGTTGCTTTGCCTTGAAGCTATCAAAAGAAGCAGTGAAATAAGAATTCTATATTTCCCAGGTCAAACGTCTCATCAGAATTGTATAATACTACCTCTTCCTTCAAGCTCAACCTTCAGCTCAGCTAAATCATGCAAAATTGGAGTATGGTGGCTGTGCTCTATTGAAAAGGTAGCTTTGGTCTCAAAGAGACAGCAGAACTTTAAAACTTCTTGAAATCCAGTAGAAGTGTTATTTAAGAAGGATGTTTGGGTACTACAACAATCTGCAGCTGCGAGATGGGCTTTGCTGTTTTTCTGGATATGAGGAAACTCAGTTGAAGATGTGACAGGTATTGATTAAGAGTAAATGAAGGCCACAGAGAGAGAGTTTTGTTGTCTTGTGTTTTTTTACTCCTTATGGTTTGGTATTTCTTCTTACTGCTCTCCTGTACAGCAGAATCTGAGGTACAGGCACATCTAGAACCAGAACCTCTGAAGTGTGAGCTTTGAAATGCTGTTTTAGGCTTAGAGTTTAACACAGCTCCCGTGATTTTAGCAGAATTTCCCACCAATAGAACCACTGGTTTCAGATGCTTCTTGCTTTAATCAGTCTTTGAAACAGTGACATTTATAGGTGTGTAAAGTTTCATTGCCATGGGGTTTGCAGCACGATTCTGTGCAGTCCCAGTGTTGGAGGGAAACCATTTTAAGACCGTGGAGTTCAGTAGTGTTAACTTCAATTTTTACTTTCCTCGAGGACTTGAAGGAAAGCAGAATGATGGTAATTAAGCTTGAACTGTGGACCAAAATTGAGAGGGAGAAGGCAATAAAGTATGGGGAATGTTTTAAATGGCCCTATCCCCTTATTTAAAGTGAGCTCTTAGAGAGTGGGGTTACAAGTCTCTTCTCAGCCTATTACAGGTTTCTTACTGTTCACTGTCTGAGACAAAGCTAATTATACTGTCCACAGAAAAAGCAAAGCAGAAGGTAGTGTCCTTGTGGTTCAGAGAACTGCTAATTATTCCCAGTGGTGTTGCAGAAAGGTGTTCTTACATAATTGATCTGAGATCACCAACTTGTTTCACACAGGATGCTGTTTTGCCATCATGCACAAATGACTTCTGTCAACTGCAGTGATTTCAGATTCACTGTGGTGAGCCAGGAGTAGAGAGCCTATTGCTCAGAGGATTTGAGGTGAGATTTTTAGTCCTCTCTGGATCTTCCTCCTGAGGAAATGAAACGCTGCCAAGACAGAGAAACTCCAGTGGGAGAGCTCTTGTTTGAATACACAACATAAAAGTTTTACTTCTGCTTGCTTCCAGCATGCTTCTGTCCTAAAAGATACCCCATATTTCTATCTTAATACTCTCGTTGGCTGAACAGTGCTTTCCAAATTCAACCTGAACTGTGTATGCTAATAACATTGTGCATGTTGTAGGTCACTTTACTGAGACAAAAATGGCCAAGGTCATGTGTAAAATAAGTGAGAGAGGTAGGGACAGAGATAAGGACTTCTGTTTCCTACAGCAAGACACACAGGTCTAAGCCATGATGTCATCCCAGGACGTAATATTCAAAGGCCTACTACTTACTTACCTTTCTTTCATGTGACTCTGGGACTGCCATATTAACCACAAAGGAAGAGATAAGCAAGCAGGGCAATTTTTGCCAGTGAAGAAGGATTAAAATTTTAGAGCAGTTTAAACATATTTAGAGGTGTTAGAGGAGAAAAAACAACCCAAGATATTGAATGTGGGATTATCAGCTGAGCAGTTTTCCAAGGGAAAAAGACCTAAATAAATGTTGTCTGGGGACTTGGATGTCAAGAGATATGATGCCTTTTAGTATATGCTGAATTTCCCCTTTGCTATTTAGTTAAGAGCAAGGCTATTATGGGGTGTTATGGTATTCTGTCCAAAGCACCTGGCCACCCTTGACCAGCTTTATTTTTGATCAGTGAAAGCATAGGGTAAGTGATGCTGTTCTAGATTTCTGCTACTGGATTCTTTCTGCTGCCTTACATCTATGGGGTTGTGTTAGTACCACACTTATTGTATTGGGCTGCTTTTGAGAAAGTTTATTCATAATTTACTGAAGGTATTCTCAGCAAACGGGCAATAAATCCCCTTAGGCAGTGTGACTGTCGTGGTGGTTTCAGAAAGCAGAGGTGGCACAAAGTTCTTTTGTGCTAGGCCGAGTGCACCCTCACCAAATTTGCAGATGACACCAAGCTGAGTGACGTGGCTGACACACCCGAAGGGGGGGATGTCATCCAGAAGGGACCTGGAAAGCTCAAAAAAGTGGCCCCATGGGAATCTCATGATGTTTAACAAGACTAAGTGCAGGGTGCTGCACCTGGGTTGGGGGAATCCCTGGTATCAATACTGGGTGGGGGACAAACAGATTGCGAGCAGCCCTGCTGGGAAGGACTTGAAGGTGCTGGTGGATGAGAGGCTGGACATGAGCTGGCACTGTGTGCTTGCAGCCCAGAAAGCCAGTTGTATCCTGGGCTGCATTCAAAGCAGCGTGGGCAGCAGGTTAGGGGAGGTGATTTTTAGCCCTCTGCTCTGGTGAGATCTCACCTGGAGCACTGCATCCAGCTCTGGGGTGGCCAGCACATGAAGGACAGTGACCTGTTTAGTGAGTCCAGAGGAGACCACCAAGATGATTAGAGGGATGGAGCACCTCTCCTATGAGGAAAGGATGAGAACTGGGTTTGTTCAGTGTGGACAAGAGAAGGCTTTGGAGTGACCTGGACTTCAGTGCAGGAATGAAAACTGCAGGAGGGAGAGATCAGACAGACGGTGTCGCGTCCATTTTTGTCATGCCTGAAAGTGATGCATTACTTGAAACGAGTGTGTCAGAAGTGAACAACTACAATTTTATGCTGGAACATGTCTGTGACAGAAGAACAGGAGGGTACATGGAAACAGCTGCTTCTCATACAACTTTTGTGCCTCCTGCTACACAAGGATCATAAAAGTATATCTCTGAAATACCTGAAAGACAAGCTTTATGTACTGCATGTGACTTTGCATTTATACAGGTGCAATTGCTTCAACTGAAGGGCCATTTTGATGAGAGATAGACTGTCTCATTTGCATTTTAGACATAAATCATGTTTTGACATTTCCACAACTGGTGGAAACAAACACACTCCACTTGTGTTGGCATTCTTGTTATGTGCATAAAAGATGACCTACCCTCCTTACCCATATGCACTTTTTGCATGGATATAGTGCCCAAGAAACATGCCTTTAAATTTTACCCTTCTGAATCCATTGTGGCTTTACACTTCCTAGTTTGTAGTTGTGCTCACCATTGGTAACTGAGGGGAATGGGACCTGAAATTTCATTTTGAATGCTGTTTTGCCTTCAGGCAGTTCAGTAACCCGTCTATGCCCAGAAGTACCAGATTTTGTTAGCAATGTCAGCTGTTGACATCAACCTCAAAATAATGTCATGGTTTGAGCATAAAATTATGTGGATTGAGAAAAGCTTCATTTGAAGGAGACCAAAGATTTAGACATTTAGGTAATTGCCATCTAATTATCATGGCCTTGTTAATGTGGCAAGGAATAAGAGAAAAGGATATCAGGTGCTTTGAGCTAACAGATAAGAAATATAGATGCTGTAGTCCATGGTAGCTACAGTACTTCAGTTTTTAAAATGTGTGTATGATTTGCAGCTTTAGGTGCTGGATGCTGTCTTTGATTATAACAGTGCTGAACTTCAGCTGCAACACTGAAACTTCTGATTTTCTAGTGCATTAGTAAGTGAAATCTAAGCACGTAATCTGTAAAAGTAAATGTGATTACTTTAGCAAATGTATTACAGCTGGCCAGGTTTAACATTAAGGTACCTGTTTCTTATGGCTGACTAGTGTCAGAAGACAGGTGATGGCTTGAGCTGTGCTTCGCAGAAAGGATGGAAGAGAAAAATTATTGTCTTGCATTCTTCCGTGTGTGAGTTAAACAAAGTTGCAGATCTGACCTATGACACCCCTTCCCACTATTTTCTTTTGTTTAAAACTTCTTGGTGAGACTAGCCTTTTTTAATTTCAAAGTGTCTGGTAAAACTGTAGCTAAGTGGTCTGCTTCAAAAATGAACACTTGATAAAATCTTTGAGAACACCTAAGGCATCTGACAGTATCACTAATCTCTTTCAAAGTGGTAGCCTGCTAGAGCAGGAGATGGGACTCCTGTTGCACTCCATTTCTGGTGCTGCTTTGGTTTTGCTTTAGCAGACTTTTTGTTTAATTATCTATAAAACACACCTCGGATTTCTGTAGTAGCACAGAGGCAAAGGGTTGATTGCAGCAGCACTTCAGCTTTGGTCGATGATCGCTGTGGTGAAAAAGATACACTCCTGAAATGCTGTAGGAGATCTCTCTCTGGTCAGACCACTGTCACAAAGCACTGCTTGCACTGATGTAGGTCTCTTCATTATTTTCCAGACTTGGGTGTCATTTCCCATTGTGGACAGGACCTTATTAATCTGCTACAAAATTATACTTATTTCCCAATCATTTGGAAATTTCAGCAGCTAGATATCCGTTTTTTCACAAGAACGTTGTGGCTTGAGATCTAATTAGGGTCTACAAAGTGTTTAGAGGCTCTTTAACGAAAGGTGCCCTGAAAGTGTAAGCACATTGTGATATTATTAGCTAAAGTGATGCCTACCAAGAACTAGTGGCTGGATAAGGCTGTCATCAACTGCTAAGCTTTTTCTGTTCCTGTTCTTTGATCTTGCAGGTTTCTAATTCCTCCTTTTCAGCATTATTAAATTCCCCTTTACAAAGAATGCATGTTGGTGAAGAATCAGTTGGACTGGTGACCAACTGATTTTTGGGTCACCAGTCCAAACAATTGGAGCAAATTATTAGGTTTACAATTTCAGTCTCAATTTAAAGCACTGGGGTGTTAAGAATTGCTCTCTGTGAGGTTTAAAAAAAATTTAGAAATAACCATCTTGAGTAACCAGTGTACATGACAAGACTACTAATAAATAATGAAATTACTCCGTGGATTAATTAATTGCTTTTCCCCTCCTTGCCTAGAAAAACAAAGTCAGATATAAAATAGTGAAGGGTCTCTGTGTTACAGCCAGGTCCAGTTGAGGTGTGACAGCTAGAGGAAGACAGGGCTCAGAGGGGCTTCCTTTGTGCTTCAGATCACTGCAAGAAGCAGCTGTAATCTTAGTGCTTGTACTTGTGTGGACAGATGTGTCACTGTTCCTCGGGGTTACACTGGGAGGGGAGGCATCGTGCCTGGTGTGTGGTCCATGCTGAGGTATGAACGCCGGGAGCTGCAGCCAGGTCATCTCCCAGCCCTACAGTAATTCTGTTCCTTGAAGGGGCTTTTGGGGCAGTAACATGAGCAATGCCAGTCCTTAGGGGTCCTCTCTCTCCTATTCAGAGGTGCATAAGTTGCTACCTCTCTGTCTTTGCTCCATTCTTGGCTCTAGGACCGGGATGAACTTGGCCTCTGGTGCATTCAAGTTGAGGTGTATGTGGCTCATCCCCCTGTGGGCTATTCTGTCCCCAGTTAAGGACAGTACACGAGACCTTTCTGAGAGGTGACCTCATTCTTGTTTCTCACATATTCCAATCTTTCCAAGACTTGTTTTTCTCCTGTGAGATGTTATTGCTAGCGTTTTGTGGCATTAGTAACAACTTTGTGTCTTGATCTTAAGCATCCTGGCTCTCATGCAATATCTGGGAAGAAAAGCTGCAGTGAAGGCCTAAACTTTGTGGATTTTTTTTTTTTTGTTTTGCTTCGGGTTGCCTTTTTTCTTTAAGTAGCAAAATTGTAGTTTCTGAATGACCTGCAGACATTACGTTGGCAAAATTCCTGCTTTGAATGATTCACAGGATACTCTGCATTCTGTATGTCCCCTAACACCAAGCAGCTTGCAGCTGAGATTTGTTTTGTTTGCCTGCAAAAGAAAATTAATATATCATGATGGGCAATGCACGGCACATAATTCAAACTGCACAAACAGCTGAGGATATTTGTGTTCTCAAATCCTTTGAAAACCTTAAGGAATATTGGCTGCCTTTCAGAAATGGTAGAGTTAAGTCAATAAAATGCTCAGTAGAGATTGTATGTCCCCAAACATATTTTATCTTGACAAGTTATATACTGTTGAGAGCTGCAGCCGTGACTTGAAGCCAAGTTAGGAAGAGAACACTTCTGTTACAGGGCTGCATTTGGTGGGAATCTGAGGAGGGGAAGGGGGGAAATAGTGTGTGCTCTGAGAATGCCAAATGCAGAAAGCTTCACTAAGCTGAACTCTTGGGTTGTATAAATCATCATAACTCTACTAGCATCAGTAGGTCTTTGGTGATTTATGTCTCTTGGGCATCTGGTTTGCTTTTTATTTTACACAAACCTAATTGATCTGGATGCATCTTTTACTAGAAGTTATACTGATGGGCAGTAGGTTGGAGTTTGTATTAAAGTTTGTTACTGGTATTCTTTACCTTAGGGGGAAAAAAATTAAAAGATAATAAAATGGGCAAATGGGATAATGTCCTGAATCAAATCCACACACTTCGTTTCTCTGCACTGAGGAGGCTCTGTTGAAGGTTGCTCATCAAAGAGCTTGCTTTTATACTAGTATATGACTGGAAGAAGTAGGCTTTCTAGGGAGGAGCCTGGATATTATGGGTTACATGACATCAGAACACATACTTTATTGCCCTTTTGGTCCTCCCATTTGAAAGGAGCATGAAAAATACATTCTAATAGCAGACAGGATAAAGTCTGGCTCTCAGTGATAGCTGTTAAACGAGGCTTAATGCATCTAGTCACACTATTGCACGGTTGCAACTCTCAGGGGGTATGGAGACAAGAAAGGTGGTGTCTGTGTAGCAGCAATTTGCCTAATCTCTGTTTTGATTAGCCTGCAAATTAGTAATGTGGAAGCCTCCTCTTTTATCCCAACGACAGACTTAATGTAAAGGTTGTGGTCTGATGTAGGGTGTTGTGTCTATTGATGGGAAGGTGTTTCTTCACCTCTTTAAGAAGGCAAAAATTCACTTTGTAGGTACTATAGGAAACTTATATGCAGGCAGTACAGAATGGATATTGGCTACAACAGCTTCTGTCAAGGGTAGGGAAGGGTAACTTTGAAATGAGTTTGGATGGTGCTTTTGACACAATTAGCAGTAGATGTAATGCTTTGGGGTGAAACTAGTGAAAGAGCTACAGAGGGTTTAAATTCACTTCTCAATCATCCCATATGAGCATTGGCAAGATTTTTAAGAGGGGAGTTTAAAAGGGTCTGATTTTGAGAAACTGTTCTCCTGAAACCTTTGCTTGGGAGAATCTTTAGTATTATATAGATCTTGTAAGAAAACACAGTGGACCATTGGTGGTTGGTGACTTCTTTTGCTTGTCTGCTCAGAAGACTGACTCCTAAAAGATCCCTAAAAGCACTCTTAAAGTAAGGAGGAGCTACAATATGAATCTTTGTCAAGCTGAGCATCTTAAAAATAAGTATGACTGTAAGTCACACAGCAGTATGCAGTGCCTAAAAGGGTTAAGTGTAAAAGTTTGTGTTAAATAGTTAAAAAAATTATATGTAGACTTGTAGGTTGAATTGTTTTTCCTTCATAGAGAAACCTTGAGAAGATATGTTGTTGTGTTGCTGCTATTAAAATAGATATTTTGGACTGTTATACTTCAATTGATTTTAAAAGAAATGGAGGAATGTTTATTTTTTTTCTCCTTAGATGTTCTGTCCTAGAAGCAATGAAGAGTGGCTTAAAGCTAAGGGATGCAGTTCAAAATGCAGCTCTTGACTGCAGAGTGGAGGCAGGTGTTGAGAATTAAAACCCAAGAGGACCAGCAATTCAGCTGGCTTAGGATGGCAACAGATTTTGGTGGATTTGCAATGTAAGTGCAGCACTTGGTATTTCCAGGGTATCCCTGTATTTACAATTCTTCCACATTTTCAGTTAAAGGTATCTTATGATTTATTTGATTGGAGGAACTTGGTCTCTTCGGAAATTTGCTGGTGAGAAGGTTCTTCTATCTTATGGCCTTTCTTTGTCTGTTGATTTGAAGAATTACTAATGTGTTTTTTCCCTCCCACACCCTTCCCCACCATGGCTGTATGTGTTGGCCTGATAGGTTTAATTTGTACTTAGAAGTCTTTCTTTATCCACTTAGGTACTGTCAGATAAATTATGCTGGGGAGGGTGGGGTGGTGTAGTCTGCACATAAAGTGAGATTGACCACTGTGAAATTATTTCTCCCTCATGTAAGATGAGAAAGCAAGTCATAAGGCAAATGCATCTGAATTAAACACAGCACATATCCATTCGTTACTTAAGGGCATTGAAAGCTGGGGGTGAAATGATTTACAGGGAGATTTTAATGGGATACCAAGAGTAGCTTTCTCCACCCTCCCTAAACCCAGCTAGTGCTGCATGTCATGGTGTACTTTGTGCCATGAGAGATGTACTAGACAACCTTTTCTTTTTCCTTTCAATCTTTATGCCGTGGGGGTGAAACTGGGCCATGCCAGAGCCATTTTGCAAGGGCTGGGGCATTTGTCTTGTACTGTATTGACTTCAGATAATGCAGGACCAAATAAATCCTTAAGGTTCAGTATTAGCAAATATGAAGTGTAGCAAGTTCAGTAAAGTGGAAGCTACATGTTTTTTTTCTCCATGAAGGAGTTCTGCATTTGGATCAGAAATTTTCACTAGCCAAAGACTTTAAGACTCTACTGAATCTTCTTTTTTTTTTTTTTTTCCTTCTAATGACTCTTGATCTTGAAAAATATTTATTTGACTTAGGCAACTAAGAGATATTAAAACATACCAGGAGCTTGTAATTAGATACTTATTTTTAATTGCATTCCTCACCTCTACTTGATGACTCATTTTTAGAGAGACATCTGCTAAATGGGACTACGTGACCTGACATTCTGGGGACTGAATGGCACAGTGTGATGCAGAATTGTGAAGTTAGATCCAGCTGAAGTCAGAGAAATAACCAAAAGTTGTTGCTATCTAACAACCACACAGTGATTTAAGGCATGCAAAGTAATATATTCCAGTAATGTTTAGGAAATGCTCTTCAATTCAGTTATTAAGACACGTTCTTCCACCTGTATATAGTAACTCTCATCACTAGTAGATTATAACTCAGGATTTAGTTTTGTCTTTAGGGAAGTATGATGAAATTTGCATTACTTAGCCTCTGCCATGACTTTTCCTAAACAGAGGTCTTCACATTCAGATCTGTCTATCCAGCATCTTTCATCAGCACTGAATTCACTCAGTTTGTCATGCTGCAGTAACTTCTGAAACATGCATGTTCAGTGAGGGTGTTTTCAACATTGTGCTGAAAGAGTGAAACCTGTAGTGCTATTAAACAGTGACATAAACTCAGGCAGGTCCTCCAGAGAGAAAAAGAGTTTATTGTAATGCATATACTTAAACAGACGTGACTATGGTTGCATAGGCCATGACTGCCTTCTTTACTCTTGAAGCAACAAACTGTTTTTTGTTTTCACAGTGCCATTTGAACTGATTTCTTTAAATGCTGAACCTTCCACTGTTAAACAAATTTTGCACTCTGTTAAAAATGTACAAGTATTGTCACTATGAACCAACTGAAGGTAATACTGTTATCCCTGAAAGTGTTACTAAAAGAATGAACCATTTTAAGTGAAATGGCATTTTGGGAGTGAAGAAGTCAGCGTTTTTCAGAAGTCACACAAAAGCAGACATTCTTATTTTGCTTTCACTGGTAGAAATCCAGATGCATGCTTTAAAGTTCAGTTTACTCTGGATCTGTACTCCAGTAGGCAAAGACAGAGTATTGGTCCAGATCAGGATACTTAAATCACCAACTCATGTCTTAATTTCTCTTCTTTTTATTCAGTTTAAAATCTCCATTTAAAATCTGGTTAGCCAAGAAATTTTCTGAACGCCGTGATCTGGAATATTCCCTCAAAGCAGTATCTGTTAAGTTATTTTTAGATTGCTGATTCATTGCCTATGTCTACTTAGGTTTTCAATTCTTTCTTGATCGCTGTCAAGCCCAGGGCAGTAATAAAAAGAAGCCTCTAGTCTTGTACTCCGTGCTTGGTTTTCCCACATCCTCTGATTTCTGTCATGGCAGGACATGTTGATAACAATGTACCCTGGTATTCAGCATGATCATTCATGTTGTGTTTCTTGAAAAATATTATTTAACGGAAGCTTGCTTGTAAGAAGTACTGGATGAGCTGTGTTGAAATGAAATTAATTTTTCTTCCAGAAGAAGATAGCCTAAACAGAAGCTTTTATCAGACTTCCCCCCTGCTCTGAGAGAGCCCAGCTGTTAGGAAGAAGGAAGGGATGTGTGCAGGCTTCATGCTTGTGCCATGGTTGGCCTTTTTTTTTATGCAGACTGTTGGTAGGGCTGCTCATTTGTAGTAACTATAGTTGCTTTTCCAATCAAGTAAAAAACTGTCGGGGTCATGGCTTAGGAAATTTTGTTCCATTGGCACAAAGCATCATCAAGTATCGTGAGGCAGATTAGAAAAAATAAATTTGTGAATTTTTCCAGCCATGTAGTGCTTGACTGTTACTGTACAATGAGTAAAGGTACTCAAAATACACATTCCTTTGGGTTTTATTTCCAAATCTGAAAAAACAAATAGTCTCTCTACAGCCTCTTTAATGGAAAATGATTCCCAAGGGATCTGAGAACTTCTGTTCTTTTTCCAGTAACTAAAAAGTTAGCACTGAAACAGGAAGTGCATATAAATAACTATTCAGCAAACATGTTACATATTTATATAGTAAAGAGTTTAGAGGTTAAAAGTGTCCAGTTGGTACTGGGAATGCTCCAAATTCTCCAGGCTTAAAGTTTCATTTTTGTATTTTAAACCACAGAGAAAAATATAAGTACTTATCAAATATTTGCATTTATCCACATTCTTTGAAATTACATGTCAGAATGATATTTTAAAGGTTCTTTGAACTTACTCAATGGTTGTGGAAATTCTGTGGTCTGCTCTGTCCCATAACTACAAGTTTTGGTTGTTACTTTTCAAATTTCCAAAACAATTAATTAGAAGAAGAACAAAAATTAACACACTGTAACAAGGAGAGAAGAAATTTCCTTACCCATGTGCCCTCCTGAAAAAGGTTTTTACAGAGCATGGGTGGTAGGAGAAGTAGGGCTTGGAAACTTTGTGCATAAAATCAATGGGAATATATTCCAAGGTCAACAAAATATATTGTGGATCTAATTCTGTAACCTGTGACTCCTATAAACATGCCTTTTCAACATGGAAAGTACCACAGCTCCAGTGGGAATACTGAAGTGAAATGGGTTAACAGGGGAGGCTTGACTCTTTCTCTTTGGTAATCTTAAAGCAGATCATCCCTCTGGAATTCAGATGTGATTTTGGGAAACATGTATCAGACATGCTAGACTTCTTGAACACTTGTTATGATAACACACCAGAACTGGAAAACTCGAGAAAAAAAATGAAGCAAAGAACTTACTTTGCAAAGAGTGGAAGTTAAGGAGAGCTACTACTGGCTGATACTACAGCTGCTGCTACTTATAATTCAGATAAAAAGCACAGATGATATCGGGATCAAGACAGTGGGGGTATAGTGAACAGTGATGAAGATAAGACAGCTGTATAGTGCACTATGTATCCCTCAATAAAGTGACTCTGTTCAGATAAATCGTTGTAATGCAGCCAAAAGTAAAATCATATATTAAGTAATGAGAAAAATGAAATGAGGGATTGTATTTATGGTGCATGAACAATATAAAAAAACTCTAATAAAAATCAAATTTTGGTACCTCCTCTGGGACAGATGTTGGCTACTAACAGGCTCTATGATTCTAGTAGAGAAAATCCTATCAAATAGCTAGAATCTGAAGCCAGACAGGTAAATTAAACACACATTTTTACACTTAGGGCAATGAAGCACTGGAAGAATAAGGTTTGGTTGATTCTTTGTCTCTGGGTGGTGTTAAGAAAACATGACATCTACTTCATGTCACAATGTCCCACAGTTGTTTTTTTTTTTTCTTCTTTCTTCTAGTTCACAAGTCCCCTCGAGAGTGCTATCTAAAAACTGATTTGGGGGTACATGTGCACTAGGGTCACAAGTCCTGCTAGGCAATTTAGAATCTTTCTGATCACACCTGAAGTGAGAATGTTTTGCAACAGGAGTGTTGAGCCTGTTTGATTAAAACCCCAACAGGAATAACTTTCTTACAGTGATTAAAAAACTCTGCCGTAGAGCCTGTCTGGAGGAGTTCTCAAAGAAAAGTTCTCTGGAGGTGTCTGGAAAGACAAGAAATACACAAAATAGAACTTATGGAAAATAATGAGTTCTTACAGAGCAAATATAAAGGCTGATACTGGCTTATTGCAAAATGGCTTTGGAAGTCCTGTGCATTAAGAAATCAGAAACTGGGAGCAACCAGCAAGATACATGCCCTTCTGAGTGGGTTCTTTAATGGGAGACTTTTAGGCTGGAATTTATTGTAGGTTTAACTTCATATTAATGACTCACATAAATTAGAGAAAAAGAATGTGATATAAGTGAGATGTATTGCTCTGCTGCATCTGCAGAATGAGAGCAAGACATTTTAATAACTAATAATGATATAATCTCAAATTACTTCAGTAGACAGTAGATATCTCAGTGACATAATAGTACAAGAAAATGTTATTTAATGTTTACTTTAATCTACAGTTTATACAGAATGGCATGAATTCACTTTGAGCTATTTCTGCTTTTCATATTAATTTTGCTTTTAGAGTTTTAAGAATAAAGAAGTATGAACTTGCACTCTGTATTTATCAATAGACCAAATTAGTGACAGTTGATTAATGGTTTTGTAGGACATTTTGTGAGCTTGACTTAAACAGAAAACCAAACTTCATTCCTTTTATTATTTATATGACTTTTCTGCAGAAATCAGGATGACTGCGTGTTTGATATATTTTTTCATGTGTGATATGGTCAGAAAATGGGTGTGAGTGAGAAGGAAGGCTAATTCTGCTGTGGCATTTGTAATTCCAAGAAGCTGGGAAGGTCACAAAGAAAAGTAGATATTACAGAGAATCAGCAAAAACCTGTGGGTTTGTTTTTTAGTTTGTTTGGTTGTCATTTTTGTTTGTTTGTTTTGTATTTTTTCAAGTTTGCATTCATATTCCTGAGGAGGAATAAGAGACAAAAATTGTGAGAAATGGCAGTAGAATTTAGCAAGAGACTGTTGAACTTGGGAGGAAATGAGGGAAAGAAATGAAGATAGCACTGGATCTGCAAGTTTGAGATGAGAGAGAGGAAGGAGGGCAGAGATGTGAGGAGTGATAGAGAAGACAGACAGAAAAAAGCATGAGTGCAGTTTTTGAAGTGCCAGTCTGAAATAACACTAGGATAGGAAGGAATGAACATGAGATGAGCAGGTGATTGGAATGACAGTCGTGGAACTGAGATCAGAAATACCAGCTCTGGGTACTACTGGGGGTGACAAATTATTTAACACAGATTTTGAAGGCTGTTGTATTTCCATTTAGGTGTGATGTTGTTTAGTATGTTGTAGGCTAGTAGTCTATCTGGTTAATTTCAATTTTGTTAACTGCAATAATTAAAGGCAAATGTGTTGATTCCGGCACTGTTTCATCTAGTGGAAAAGAAATTTTTCCTGTTTAGCATGGACACTTCATGTACCTGATGGTAAAAAGTGACTGAGTGGAAAATCCCACCCACGGTATTTTAATGGACCAAAAGAAAGTAGTTACACTTTTCAACCCTGGGAAAGAAAATGTAGTGCAAGACACTTATATGTTATGTGTATGTTTTTATATAAATTCCCTACTCTCCAGAAGCTTTTGGTGATTACACACCCTATCGTCCTGCTCATCAGTCTTTTGGTAATGTATTGTACCATCAGTGTTGCCCTTATATATCCTTAACATAACAGAGCTGATCCTTGTGTTCAGTGTTGTTATTTAATGCTTGGTGTATGTAGGCAGCAATAAGACTATCAGTCTTCTGTGACTGGTCTGGTTATAGTTCCAGTGTTTGTCTAAGCTCAGAAAAAAATTGTTCATAACACCTATCATGAGATTTTAGGAGTTTGCTGCTTTTTATCTTTTTTTTTTTTTTTCCTTGAAGAGCATTAAAATGTGTACAGGGTAAATCACTGACTCTGTTTCTATGAATCTGGCCCCTGGTCAGTGTTCCACTGCGTTGATGTCCTGGGTAGGACACATCATGACAGAGTATCAGTCTTCAGCTCTGATCATGATTAACTGGCTAAGTGTGAACCTTGTGCAAAGTAACAGAAGGTGGATCTGCCATCACATGAGCCTTTAGAAGTGAGTTTTCATCTGAATGGTTTTGGGTTAGCCTGAGACACAGATCCAAGTTTAATGCAGAATTTGCGTCTTTTTATATCCAGCACTTTTACTTTCATTTTCCCTGCCAATAAATTTGATGAGGCTTGACTTCTTTATAGGACTCCATGGCACATTTTTAAACTGTTCTTTTGTGACTTGAAGTTATATTTTCAAATGTGTGCTTGTATAGGCTTCTCTGTTGCATCTTTCATCCCCTTTTCTAGATGTCTCCCTGTAAATGTCAGACACTCCATCAGTTCTATGACTTCATGTACCTTCATGTAGTGCTGGTAACCCAGGATGTTTAACAAGTCTGCATGTGTCTTGTCAACACCAGTCGTGCTTTGGACTAGGCCTATTCCCAAGTCATACAGATAGATGACTGTGAGTGACTGCAACAGAACAGTGCCATCCCACTGCCTAAACTTTGCCTCCCTTTGGACCTGACAGTGCCATTGTCCCAGGAATAAGGACAAGGGGAATATTCTCCCTGTGCCCATTGGAGAACACATTTCCAAAGAAGTTTCTGGCTGCACTAAATATGATATCATCTTAGCATCTTTGCAAGACCTGTCACTCCAGAAACTTCCAGTGCATTGAGGTTTCTTTTTGGTCATCTTGCTGTGAGCTCTCTGTTCATGAAGACTTTCATCAAGATGATTCATCTTGAATCCACTGTGTGTTGTCCTCTGTGTGGTTTTGGTAGGGTATTGCACTATGATTGGCAGGGTTACCTGAGTGGTGACAGTGTGATAAGATCTATCTGATCAGCATGACTCAGGTTTGTGTGGTCACTATCAGCACCTCATGATGTCTGTGTGCTCTTTTTGAATGTTAGGAAGCTGCATGGCTTTAACCAGTAATAACTGGTTAAACTAGTAATAACTGTAATAACCAGTAATAACTGATACAACTCAGTTGTACTCTGTCAAATTCTCCTTGTTCTCTTCACGTGTTGCCAAGTAACACATGCAGTTTTATAGCCATCTTCCAGCTTATATAATATGTCTGGGTCTGTGTACTATATTGCACTGTAATATATATGACAGATAGATATATATATATACACACCTTTCCAAGCTTTGTAGTCTGGCCAAAACAGTATTGCAATGTGGATTGGCTGGTGGCTTGTTGGGTTGGATGTAGTGAATAGAGATTGACCATGTGAGGCAGTGCTCTTCCTTACAGACTGTCAGTCAGGTTTGGCAGTGTTGTCTCAAGTAGCAGGCAAATACTTGCTGGACTTGGAGTAAGTGACTGACGCTGGTATCTTCTGTTTTTAAAGAACATTTAACTAGTAGGGGTAAAATGAAGACAGAAAGTGTTAAAAGATATGATTTCCCTCTGCTGTGGTGGTTTTCAGTTCACATAGGAACTGTAGTTGACCCTGACTGCAATTAGTCTGGATTAAAATTTGGACACTGCAGTCCACATGCATGGGAAAAAATAGAGAAATAAATTCCTTTGTGAGAGCTGATTTTTGCAGAAATGCCTTTTGGTTGAAGTACTACACGCATTTTACAAAGTTCATGTACCTCTGCTGTTTATTTTAAGAGATCTGAATTTATTTGGTGTAGATTTATTTCAATTATCTAATCAGAAGCAGACACATAACTTCTTAGGCTATCAAAGGTATTCAGGAATGTATGACAAGTTTCAAAGGAATGCATAAGATCTTGCTACACATCTTACTATACATTTTTGTAGAGAAGAGTTAATTAAATTTTCCCTTTCTGCCCAGAAATTACTTTTAGGCTAAATTAAATATGTGGGGTTCTAAGGCTTTTGAGTATTCTCTCTTCTTGCCTTAGCCTTGTGACTGATTAAACAGCCAAATGCTTATCTGGATCAAAGAAGTAATAAGCAAAGGGGCATCCTTAGGCCACTTATCAGTTGAAAACAATTTTAACTGTCAGGTATCCAATTTTCAAAGCACATAGCCTGCCAAATGGATTAAGCAGTGGGGACTATGTATAATAGTGTTTATTTGCAGTGAAGAAACTTCCAGGGGGAAAGAAGTGCAGTTTCCTAGAGAATATTTCTGCAGGCATGGGTTTGCTGGGGAACAAAAGGATTGTACCACCCTTGTGAGTCCTGCTTGGTGTGGCATGTGGTCCCAGTCAAATGAGACGTGAATTACCTTGTTATAGTACAGCCTTCTTCCCTGCTTCCATATTGGGAATTCAGCTTACTCTTGGGTTAACTCCTGTGGAGACTTAATTTATGATCACTCACTGGGAGGGAAAAAAAAAAAAAAGCTCTAGTTATCTGAATACACAGCATTCAAGTATGTTTTCAGGGACAATATATCAAGTTATTAGTCTTCATAATTTAGATAAGAACATGTACTTTCTTAGGAAAGACAAGGCACAGTGTCTGTACCACATTAATTCTTGACACAGTGTAACCCCATGTGATAAAGTACCTTGATAGTGCAACAAGGAGTGAATTAGAAATGCCCGGGAAGATGTATGATGCCATTCGTAAAACACAGAGATTTATGTATGACATTAACATCTCTAAGGTGGCAGAAACAGAATTGTTCTGCTAAAGCTGCATAAATGTTTTTTTTTTTTCCTTCCCTCCAGATGCAGTAACAAAGAGATGTCAGAGAAAGGGTTATTTAATGGGAAAAGCACTACCTACAATTTGACAGACCAATTTTTTCATGTATATCCTCTGGTAAATGATTAGGATTCAAATTTTTGAAATCCATGGTTGATGGCCATAATGATAGTGGCATCTTGGGGGTTATTAAATGCAAGAGTTGAGTTGCCTTTTCTTGATGTTCAGGTGTGTTTTTACCTGCTGGGAATGCTTATGTGCATCATGGGTAAGAGTTAAGCAGAAGGAATGGCCCTAGAGGAGCAGGACTGGCCAACAGCAAGCACTAAGCATAGAGGTCTTCTGAAGTCCACTTTTTGAGCTCTTTCACACCAGTGCCAGGAAACAGATGAGTGTTAACTCTGCTGAGTCATCTTTTGTGTGGCACACTTCATCTCCCACAGTTGCATATCGAGGGGTATAAGAGAGCTGGCTGAGTGAGCCCTTTGCTGTTTTATATTGACTATTGCTGCTGTGAATTATTCTTGTTGGTTTTGTCATGCCCTGTCAGGCTGTGTTTTGCATGCACATAGAGCTGGGACAGCAGTGGGGCATCCTCACTCAGCCATGGGGCAATCCTGTCCCTCCTGCCAAGGGGAAGATTTCGTTGTCTCGGATTCATTATATTACAGAGGGATGGAGCCACATTTATAATCCTTGCACAGCCCTGAAATTTGAAAATGTTGTATTGTCTGTTGGGAGTTTCTTGCTGTACAAAGTGAATTCGGTTCAGCAACAACTCGTTTTTTCAAAGATTCCTTTTTAACAGTGCAGGAAGTTCTCAGTTGTTGGGAGCCAGTGTGAAAGACAGCAGTCAGTCTGTATCATCTTAAAAGTGGAGAAGAAAAACTGTCATTGTGCACTGAGTATGGGAAACTCGAGGAATAGCTCAGTTTATAAGTAGAGAAAGGAGGTTTCTCTTGATCAGACCATCAGTGTGTAATAAACTGAGGGGGTAATAAATAATTATCTATTGAAATTGGGTTTTTCTCCTCTTTAAATGAGCTGTTAGCATTTATATATAAATAGAAGTTCTGCTGTTTTTGAGGTAAGACAGTTTAATTTTGATACAAGGTATTGATCTTTTGGGGAAAGTCATCTGATGCTATGGTAGGTGTGTAACACAATGAAGATTTTTTTTGGAACAGTTAGTAAATGTCCCCAGAAATTTGGGGATCAGAAGTTAAAGCTGACCACATCCTTTCAAGGAGATGGTTACTTTGCTGAAGGAAAAAAAGAAACACACAAGTATAGTCTGGTATTCAAATATGGAGTCCTTTTATATTTGGTGAAATGTCATTAATAATAATATATTACATGTAAAAACACTTTTCATCTAAAAGGTCTCCAAGATCTTTTCAAAAGTACCAAAGCTCATTGAAAGTATCATTTGGATTACACAGATTGAGGCGTAGCGAGCCTGAAGATTTTGTTTTAATTTACACTTGAAATGGGACAGGGAAAATTAGAAACCTGATTGAGGACTAGTAGGCTAGCTACCTGACAATCTTTTGGGGTCTTTTTCTGTCAGGTGGAAAACAACTGACATATGCAACTACTGCATACAGAGGGAGTACAGAGAAGTTGACAAATGTCAGAGATGCTGACTTTCCACTTTTTGACGCATTTTTCATTTTTATGAGGAAAGTTGACCAGAAACAGCTCCACAGTGCAAACTCTTTACTGTTTAGGGATTTGTCAGTTCCATTTTGTTGTTCATGGCATATTTTTTTTTTAATCTTGTAGTTTAAAAGGAAACAAAACCTCACTTTTATGATGTGTGAGCATATATTTCACCCTGATTTTCATAACTTTCATTGGAAAGAAGTCCTCCAAGGGGCTGTAGTCAGGTTAATGGAGTTGGAGTTCGAGGCTCCACAGAGTAGGGAAGTCCTTTAGCTCTGTTTCATAGCATGGATGCTTCTGGCTACTTTACAGAAACAAAGATGAAAGGGTGTCATTTGGCAGCACTTGTTTTCAGTAGTCACACAATGAAGGGCCTGATGGAAAGTCTTCAGTGGGCTTTTGATCAGATTGTGAAACAGTTTACCTATGAGACACCACAGAATTTAGATTTAAGAATAGATTTTGTTGGAGACCAGGCTCCATATACATATAAAAAGTCTTCAAAAATAGAGTTGGAATAGGTGTTTGTGATTGCTTTAAAATCAAGAAATAAAACTGTTGTAGTGATTTCTAAGAAAGTGAAAGTTAGCATGTAAGGAAAGAGATACTGAGTTTTTGGCCCTGTCAAAGTTGATGACGAAGCTTCTCTTTCTATCCAGGTGTAGTTTGTCCTCAGACTTGGCAGACTCACTGATTTTTTGGCTGCTGACTGTTTTTAACAATAATCTCTGGCCATAATACACCAGCTTTCTGGATGTCCACTATCCTAGGCTACTAGATATCTGTAAATTCTGTATGAATTTTTAGTTCATAAATGTGGAGTGTTTTCATTCTACATCCTAAGTATGCCTGATGCTTCGGTCTGATTCAAATTGAATGCTGTGTAAATCAGTACAGTAGACAGTAATTCTACTAGAGAAACACTTCAGGCCTACTTATTTTTACTTCTCATTGTTGGCAGATAGGAGAAGTTGTAGTGGTTTCATCAAAACTCACTCTTCTTCTGGAATAAAATGGACCAGTTAAATAAAAATCTTGGCCCGATCACAATGAGTGTGCAAGCATAATATAAAAAGTCCTCAAACAACCTTGTTAAGTTCACATTTTATACTGTCACACAATCATGGGATGTAAAACAATCAGCTGACTCTTGTGGTAGATCAAAGTTCTGTTTGCTCTTTCATATTTCTCCTTAATTTGTCAAGTGGCACTAATTGTAAGCTTAGCAGGGGAGTCATGTCTTCTGTCTCACATATCAGTTTTTAACCAAAATTAAATGCATCCTTTGAAGTGCTAAAGGTGGGGCCTACAATGTTCTCCTTTCTGTTCTGGCACACATCCTTACTTTTTTCTGTATTGAAAATTTGTTTCTATGCTTGGGTTACTTCCTCTTTTATGTGTATGTAAAAAGCCAAATAATGATGATCTGTGTGCTGTGCTTGCCTGATATTCACACGAGATGGGAATTGAATTCTGTGGAAGGTTGAGCTGCAGGATCCAAGCTGGGCTGTGTGCTTTCCCCATACCCCATAAATGGTCAGGAGTAGTTCCTTCGAGTGGAAGCAACTTCTTTGGTGTAAATCTTGTCTGCACTGTCAGGACCCTACTGGAAAAAGCCTCTATTAGCTCAGATCTGTCTGATGCTTGTGACATATGGATTGTTGGGTGACCCATGAGTAACATCACTGTGTTCAAAGAAGATTTTCAACAGTTCATTTGTTTCTTTTCTTTTATGCTGGTCCTCAAATATCAGCCTGACTTTTCACAGATCTGACAACATAGTCCTGTCCTGAATGTTAAAACAAAGGTGGTTCATTGAATATATTGTTCCGTAGACATTTTTTTCCTCAGTATTTCTGCAATGTTTTACTTTCTTTGTCTGGCATAAAAACATGAAACTGAAAACTCTAGTGAGAATTATTTGTTGGGGAACTGACAAAGCAACAGTTTATTTGAGATACTGTACTGAGCTCTCTTTTGGGGCAAATGTTGTTACAGTGAATATCTTGGAGTTTAGAAAATTCCCGATACATTGATGCCAGTTTATACGGCTTTGGACTCTGTTCTTTCCTAGACTCAGACTATCTACCTGCAGAAAGTAGATGATTATTCTGAATGACTTTTTACCCTGTGTAGCTCCAAGATGTTAAATAGCTTTCTTACTACTTAGTTTTAAACAAATCTTTAAAAGATACCTTCCTTCTATAGTAAAAAAAGGCATTACAATCAAGCTGTCAGGCATTGCTTTTTCTGTGTTGATCTCAAAGATCTTTACAAAGTAGTTTGGCGTTGTTTTCCCTTTTGCCACTGACAAACTGAAGCACAAAAAAGAATTACTCATGAGACAGCACCAAACTGGAGGTGATGCCAGCCAAGTGCTCTGCCACCGTGTCACGCTGTGCTTTGAAGAGCACTAATCTCACTGTCCATGTGAGTAACATCAAACATGTTACTAAAACCATTGAAAATATTCTTCATCAAGAAGATGGATGGGATATGAAAACAGAAAAAATACTTTTTAAAATGGTCGATGGCATCATGGAGCCATAGCAATCTTTTGAAAAGTCCAGCAGAGGGTAGAATTAGATTAACTTCTTAAAAGAGATTCAAGTAATAGCATAACTCATGCTCTGTCACACGACATTTTAGCATGCACAAGTGAGCCAGACAACTGTGTTATTTTAACCCATATTCAACATTCCTATCAGCAAATCTGCTCAAAGGGCCCCACATCCATATCTTGTGTGGTACTATCATTAAATCTCTTTTTTTGCTATCGCCTGGAATTTCATTATGAACCATTAGTGATGTAATACTAAACCTATGGAATCTTAAACATGTCTTAAAATCTATGAAATAAACTAGACTCCTAACAAATGAAAAAGATGCTGTATTTTTTGTTGGTACTGCATTTTTTCAATTGGCTCATTATAATTTTTTCCCAAGCATATTTCAACTAAAATGTCTTAAAATAAACTTACTTCAGTAGATATGTTTTCTGATAAGTGTTGTTTCTCTTTTCTTCTCTCTTCTGTTTCCAAGGCACAATTAGCCGGTTCATTTAAATACAAAATATGTGTTATATGTTACCCTTTTTTGCATGAAGAGTGTTTGAGTTGCTACTGATTGCTGTAGGAGCCTGTCTTTGGATTTTTCATGGAACTGTGGGATTCTGTGAGAGTCTCTCTCTATTCTGAGATTTCCCAATGTTTCATTAATAAGCCATGTGAACTATACCAGTCTCAAACAGAGTGAAATTTGCATTTTTGAGAAGCTCCCAGGTTTGTAAAGGAGGGTATGATTCGTGCTGTACCTACTGGTAAAAAGGAAAACAGCTTTAAACTCTGATAATGTGCCTTTAGTTACACGAATGGACATTGTAGATCTTCTGTGAAATGTTTAACTAGCACAGAATCATGCTTCTGTTAGGATTAGGAGTGAAAATTGAAAGGTGTGCTTTAAAAGCAGCAGATCTTCAGCAGCCAAACAAGCAAAGAACTGCCTGCTTCTTATCTTTAGTCTGTCAGAGGCATGTGCATGTGTTTCTCTGGAAGTGCCACAGAAGCTGTTCTGTTGGAGTTGGTTTCCAGCATGGAAACAGTGCTGGCTAGAGGTTAAAAAGCAGGAGCCCAGAATGCTCAAGGTGGGGGGGTTGTTCAAAGTCCTGCTGACTAGGGGGAGACACTGCCCTTACAGACCTTCCTTACACTGTGCAAGGATGTGACAAAGGACAGACCACTGGCACGGGAGTGTGTTGGGCATGTTTAGGTTTTTGCTTGGCTGCTGGGATCAATCAGGATCTATGCTTAGGAAAAGTGATTCACTGCTGGCTGCCCTGTGTGGGAATGAACTGAGGGCCAGAGAGGGCTCAGCCAGACTGTGAACACCCATTGATGCTCTGTCTTCAGCGTGCTCGCAGTCATATCTCCTTGTCTAGCTGTCTTCCTTGCTCCAGAACAATAAGTTGCTGCCTCATCTTGGATTTTATTTCCAAATGTGTGGCTTTGACAGCTTTGTGACAGTTTTATGCCTTCGTATTGCTGACATAACCTTCAGTCCCATCCAACTCTTAGCCTGTCACGAAGTCATGTTGGGTGTATGGTGACAACACAGCTCAGTGCATTGCCCACTTGTAGAACTGTAATTGTCCTCCTGATGTCTATCAGAAGACCTTTGCTGTGAAAACCTATTTTTTTGAACAAAGGGTAAATTTCAGCCGTGTAGCAAAGTCTCAGGCTGGGCAAAATATTGTTTGGCTTGTATTTTATTCCTAACATCAGCACTCATTGAAACTCCAGCGAAATAAGTTAGGAAAATGAGTGGTGAGGTAAAAAATATGTGTTTTATAAATATAGGCTACCAATGGTCAGTTTAAATGTTCAGGGAACACTCAATAGGTCTGCCAGTGTGTACTAAAATTGGAATAACCTCAGGGACGGGAGCTGAGTGTAGGTAAGGTGTTCAGCATAGTGAGACTGGGTACTAGAGATCCTTCAGAGCAGATCATGCTTTAAATTCCACTCTTCCTTTGTGAGTCTGATGACAAACTTGTCAAAAATAGTTTTGCAGATTTAAACAATCAAAACCAAACAAAACCTTCCTCCCACAAACCCCTGTCTTCTCAGAGTTTTCTTTGAGCTATAGATTCACTGCTGATATTGGCTTAGGAATGGACTGGCTGCCCAATACAGTTGTCCCACAAAAATGTACAGAATCTCTATCTTTTAGTCTCCTATAAAGAAAAACATGGAACAAAAATGTCAGAGGGAAAATATAAGTAAAATAGGTCGTGACCTTCTTTGCAGTAAATATATGCAGGAATTAAAGGTTCTTCAAAAAGCCATTCTTTTCTAAAATTCTAATGTTTATGTTGATGATTGAGTCCAGAACTGATAGAGGCAGTAGGACAGACGGATGAATAGTGGGAGTGTTAACCAAAAATATCTGATTTTGAAACAGGATTCTGTCTGCACATGCAACATTCACACACATTTTGAATGCTGATAAGGAAACAACAAAAATGCTATCAGCATTTTTGAATGCTGATAAGGAAACAACAGAAGACCTGCCTTACTTTTTTTTTCCTATTATGTAATGGACTATCACACATTGTAATCAAGGTGTTGTTAACAGAAATCATCAGAAATTCAGCTTCATGTTTGAGTTATGAAGGGGACTAAATGCTGTACTTTGTGCAAGGCTTATGGCTAACTGTGCTTTTTCTCATCCTTGGTGAAAAATACTGTGAAAAAACTGTGCTGCTCTAGTTCAAGTAACAGACAAAACTGCTTTAGGTGTCTGTGCTGTTAAAGTAGAAATTCAAAGACTTACTCTAATAGGTAAGGTAAAAGTGTAAAAGAAGTTACCTTGTTATAACAGGTAGAATTATTGCTTTGCCATTTTAATATAACACTTTAATCAGTCATATATATTCATATAAAAAGCTTGTTAAAAATAACATCTTAAGGGAGATTTTCAAAAGCACACAAGAAGTCTATGAGCTGCAACCTATTACACCTTTCTGTCAAATTTTAGTCTTCAGCCTGGTTCAGCTGTAAGAGTTAGGAATTTTCATCTGAGGATGACTGCCCTATTGAGCATTTCAAATGTGGTTTTCTATATATGTGGTTCTTCACTGTGGGTTGCTTGCTATTAGGGCATCAAGGAGATTCTGCTGTGGTGGTTTTCATGTTGCCTCTTCAGGTAAGAGGTTGCATGGAAAGATATTTTTTACCATTTGTCTGCTTTAAAATGTCTGCAGCCCAGACCCACTTATTGGATGCCTTTTGATCCTAGGAGCTGAATAAAAGCAGACCAAGCAATCCCTGGGAATTTCTGCAACCAGAATTGCTGGGAAACAAGGTAATTCAGCACATCTAGTGCTTTCCTCTGAATCAGCACCATACCAGATATGGTTTCAATGAGTTTTTTGGCTGCTATTCATGCCTCATGCCCTGAGTCAGGGCTCCAAAGACGTTCAGAAATCCAGGTTTGATTTCTGTAGGTATTCAGATTTTTATGCCATAGTGGGAAGAGTTGTCCTCAGCATTTTGGTCCCCCAAAGGTTATGGCCTTTCATGGCTGTTGCAATGAAGTAAGTAATTTTGTTTCTTTGTTTAGGTTATAGAAAAGAGGACCAAGCTCTTTCCAGGAGAATGGAAATAGGTAGCCCTCGTGCCATTGGTGATTTTTGCTAATGCCTGCTCTGCCACCTAAGTGTTCCCACATTTAATACCATAGAACAGACCCACCAGGATTGCCCTGATGTGAGAGACTACAGAGCCTCAACCCAATTTCTAATCTGTGTGTAATGTCCTGGCACTGTCACTTACTGATGTGGGAAGGCACCTGCTGTCAGCAGGCCCCTGACTTTGTAAAACGAGATGTGTGTGCAAAATTGTGCAACTCACCTTCCTCAGAGCCCAGGCCTGATTCTGCAGCTCCTGTGCTCGTGCCACCTGGGTTGATCTGATATCAGATAACCAGCAGTGTAACAGTGAGTGAGATCTCATGTTCAATCATTCATGTCACCGAAATGGCCTAAACCATTAAGAAGTTGTGCTCTAAAATGATCCGGACAACTTATAGGCACTCCAGCTTTTAGGGACTAGCTCAGGAAACTTACAGTTTGGTGGGTTTTTTTTTCTGTTTGGTTGGTTTTGGTTTTTTTTTTCTTTTGTAATGTGCCATCAGTTTTTATTTTGAGGAAGGGGAGAGAGATAGACAACATAGATTTGGTTATTTTGCTTGGCCTGCAAAGAACTATCATCCTATACCGTGTTTACACAAAGCTTGTTTCAGTATGAAAAAGTAAACTGCAGATCCCAGATTGCTTATTATAGTGGTCAAGTTAAATTGAAGGGCAGGAATTTCTAAGAAATTTATTAGAGTGGTGCCTTGTGTTCCAATGACTTTATTTTCTAACAATGATCATTTCGCCCTTCCTACAGAGAACAGAATTTCACACTGGAAAAGAGCAATAGAAAAACATGATTTAGTTTGCTTATAAAAATGTTCAATGGTCTACTTTTTTGTTTAGAAGTAGCTATCTCTAGTTACAAAGTTATGAAAGACAGACAGTGCTGACTACTTGAAGAGCAAGAGAAAGTTTGTATTTCCGCAGCTGTTTGGGTTTGGTACCCAAACCTCAATTTCCCCAACCTGGTTGATCAGTGTGTAAGTAAATATAATGATGAGATGATCTATAGGAAAGATTAAAGAAATAATAAGGTCAATTAATTTGTGTTGCACTTTGGCCTCCTTTAGGAAAGAAGTGCAAGAAATGCAACTTTTCTCTAGGTATGTCACCCAGAGATTGCTTCAGTATGAGCCAAATAGATTAGTTGTATACAAGCTTATTAGTTGATGGTGTCCCTTGACTTTGATATTTTGCAGGCTATATGGTATAAAAAAGTATAAAAGTACATCAACAAGTGGATAAAAAAACTGCCCTGACTCAATCCTGTCTAGTTGTTAATATTCACTCATTCATAGTTTTCCATTTCATAGATCATAGAATCATAAAATGTTTGGAGGGGATCTTAGAAACCATCTGGTTCCAACTCCTCTGCCATGTGCAGGGATGCCATTCACTACATCGAGTTGCTCAGGACCCCATTCAACTTGACCTTGGACACCTCCATGTATAGGGCATCCACGACTCCTCTAGGCAACCTGTTCCAGTTTCCAGTGGTTCACCACCCTCTGAGTAAAGAATTTCTTCTTAGCATATAACTTAAACATGCCCTCTTTCAGTGTAAAACCATTGCCCCTTGTCCTGTCACTATCTGGCCATAACTGGGGAGGCACAATTTACCCTTAGTAAAGCCCTGCAGGCTGTCTTGGGTCATCTCCTTACTTAACATATCTTCCAAGAGGATAAGCTCTATAATCCTCCCAGGCACAGGGAAATGAGGCTCACCTGTCTGTAGTTCCCTGGATCTTCCTTTCTCCCCTTTTTATAAATGGGAGCAATGTTTCCCTTTTTCCAGTCACTGGTCACTGACTTTGCTCGACCACCGTGACTTTTCAAATATGATGGAGAGTGGCTTGGAAACAATGCCAACCAGTTCTCTCAGGACTCAAGATGCATGTCATCAGGTCCCATAGGCAAGTTTCATTACTCTTTTGCTTTTAGGAGACGATTCAATTTTTGATAGCTTTGAGGGTACAAAGCTAGAGTTTATGCACCACAAATGTCATTCTAAGTAGGAAATGGTGTGAAATATATTTGTAAATTTTGTTTGAGTGAGGAATCCTTGAAGATATGTGGCAAAATGGATTCAGTTTTGTTTTAGGGTTTTTTTGGTGCTGTGCTTTGGACTACAGAGTAAAAACAGGACACAGAAAATGTGTCCTTAGTCAGGAATATACCTGTGTGTGTATGCTTTGGCTTTGCTTTAGAAAACGTGTGCCTAACTTAAAGAAGGTGAGTAATCTTGTTTGATTGGTGAGAAGAGTGCTTAAGTACCTTGTGAATGAGAACACTTAGGAATGAGGTGATGTTAAGGTGTCACAGGAAACAAGGCTAAGTGAAGGTCCTAGAAAGGATATTCTTCTGATTAAGACTAATGTCTCTGAAACCTTTCAGCAGTCAGGAAGTTAGAGAATTTAGTGCTGCTTAGCTGTACTATTGCACCTTTGAATTTATTTTCTTTATTGTATGTAAATGGTGGTGTATTTCTTTTTTCATGGCTACAGTAAGTTGTGCTGGGTGAGTGGTGTAAGAGCTGAGTATCTGCTTGAAAGGACTGACACCTCATGTAGCTACATGACTCTTGAATGGCATGTCAGTCATTCTATTTTATTAATGACTGGAGTAGTTTCGCATTTTACTGATGCAAGGATAGATCTAGATTTTCTCTGGATTAGAACATTCAACTGCCATTGACTTTGATAGGAGTTTTATTGAGGCTGTAATAGTACTGTAACCTGGACTTCTGCATTGATCAAAGGGAATCTGCATTCCTTTCACCTGATCTCCTGGATTTGGCAAACCTCAGAAGAAGTGGATCTTTTCAGTAGTTACTGTGATGCAGTTTTAGGTCCAGAACAGAGTTCCCTGTATGAACTGTCATCTTAGCTGGACACAGCTCTGGTTTTCCATCTTGGTAGTGTTGCCTTCATAAGACCTCATTTGGCAGGCAATATAAAATTAATATGAACACCTCAAAATTCTGTAAGATAAACAATCTCACTACTGCTTATGGCTTTAGAAGAAATGGTGCACAAATGCAGTGTCAGTTGCAAAAGTGTGGTGTATTTTTTCAGGGCTCTGTCTAATCTGCTCAAACCAGTGAGTCTAATGAATAACCTTGAGCCCACCTGATGTTTGTGTTGATTAGGTGTAGAACAGGGAATAAACTCTCTGTTTGCCTAATTAAAGGCTGATTGTGAAACCAGCTCATTTTGGAGATCTTTCTTCACCTGGTTTAACAGATAAAGAAAATTTCTCTGCACCTGTAATTCCAGCCTTTTGTCTTCTGAGGTTATGCATGTTTGGAAGTTTTGTCTTTTCACTGCCTCTCTGGGTGGAACTGGATGTGAGCCACCAGAGTCCCTGAGCAAGCTTCCCAAGTGGCTTATGTTACTCCTGGCTGGAGATCTAAGTCTATTCTCCCAGGAGCTCCCACCAGTTCTTCCTCTGAGACATGGCTCAGAGGCAACTTTTTCACACTACACGCTGCCTAAGCTGCTATCGTTTATTCCAATTATTACTTGAAGGTGGCTGTTCCATCACTGTTGCAGTAACAAAGTGGCAAAGTACATGTAAAGGCAGACAAAAAACCTGTCACTGAAAACTGTGTGAATGCAATCCAGCAGCTATGCAGAAGTAGCCAAATGTTTTTGCATCTTTGACTGAAGGCAGCCAGCAATCAAAGAACTGTGCTGGTCTATAGCCAAAACAAATAGGGAATTCCCTCAGATTTTTTTTTCTTTTCTGAATTGACTCATGGGGTTTAGCTTAATCAGGTTTAGCTCCATATTAATCGGTGCAGTTTGGATATTAACATTCTCAGTTCTGTGGCTGATGTTTCCCAGGCTGTTCTCAGGATTACGTTACATTGTGATTGGGTTGAGGTCATGACAGGAGGATCAGGTGAATGGAGCAGTTTTCCCTGTGAGTGGAAGCCACTCTTTTCCTTAAGGGGACTCAAGATGCATGGAGAAGTCTGCCCTTTCTTGCTTGGGAGTTTCTTTGTCTCGGAGAAGTCATTGGGAAAAGAATATGAGCTGCAAGTCAGTTAAAGTCAGTGATGCATTAGTGTCTACCAACTGCAGCAAGGATCAAGATCTGGTCTGCTTTCTAGATCATCCTAACTGTGAAGTTTTTCTGCCTTTGGTGCCCTCTTCGTTACCCCACGTAAACACTTCTGTCTTTCCAGTCCCTGTGATAACAGTTTGGTTACCCAAAGAATTCCTTGTGAGCTGAAGAGGCAGCATTCTTCCAGGCTCAGGGGCATCATATCTGGTGAGACATGCTATTAATGCTTATATTATGATTTTTTTTTTCAAGAGCTATTTTCTGTTCAATTGGGACAATTGCTATCATAAGCTGCACTTTAATGTTAGCTTAGTTTCCCTTAAAGCTCAAAGTCTGGTGTGGGAAGAGGTCATTTTGGGTTAGTGATCAGCCTGATTTGGAAGGTACTTTGTGGTAGTCCTTGATTAAACTGACTGTTAGAAATTACTTGTGTATTTGTGAATTTTCCACCTTGATCTTTCCTTTACTTAGTGTTTTGTGTGCTAAGGATTATAAGTACGTATGTGCATGGTAACCTACTCTGAAACACTGGAGAAATTCTTCCAAGTTGTGGCTCCACTGCTCCCTGGACATTGCCTGAATGGAAAGGGAGAGTTTTTTCCCTTGAGAGGCCTAATTCTTATGTGTCTTTGTCATTAAACCTACATTTTGCACACACATCAGCTGTAGACTCAGGGTACAGACTGAGGTAATCAGGTCAGCTCAACAGCCATACTAGTCTTTCTCCCAGTGAAAAGTTTGAATATGGAGACTATTATATGTCATTAAGATAATAATATTGATGATACGTTAGCAAAGTCAATGACTCTATATTCCCTAGGTCTTCTGGTTTTAGTTTGATAGGGACACGTAAAACAATTCTGCTTGCCAGGTGGGAGGAAATTAGTCTTTCAAAAGATTGTTGCTTCAGCACTTGATAGGAGTCTTGCTAAGCAATGATGATAATAAATGCTCCCAGGCTGCACTTGTTTTATAATTGCTGTTTAGCACAAATTGCTCCAAGTGGAAGAATGGGGAAACTCCATCATTCTGACTACACGGGTTGAGGTGATGATGTCATGCATAGCAAATTCACTGATCCAAAAGGGTGGAACATTTACATTAAATAGTGATATAATATACAGAGTTATTGTAGGAAAGACTAAGGAAAACAATTTAAAAGTATTTAAAATTTGAGTGAAGAAGCTAAACTGCATGAGGAGGTGATGAAAGGACCTGCCTTGAATGCTTACCCTGCTTGTCGAACACCTCTCTGAAATGATTGGCCACTGTCAAGGGCTTTGTCTTGAATGAGGGATAATCACACATCTCATCTTGGCTTTTCCTGTAAGGGTAATGTTTTGTAAGCATCTTAAGAAGTCATGGTCATATATGTGGCAGAGCTGATGGTTATTGTGCCCACATTCACTTTCAGTGGGTGAATAGCAGATAAAGGCTTGTCTCTGAATCATGTTGCCTATCTTGTACCATTTTTTTAGTTTGCCTTTTATGATTACTGGTGTTCATCAGGCAAATTCAAGTATCCCAAGCAGAGCAGAATCCTGAGCACATACTGAGTTTGTGTGGTCAGCCTTAGCTTGCCTGCTCTTCTGGCCTCTGGGTGTCACAGATAGTATGAGAAGATGAGGGAAAGAAGAGGCAGGGTGAGCTGGGCTGAAGCCAGGAGAATAGAAACCTAAAAGTTAGGTTGTTGGACAGTATTGGCTCCCAAATACATTTTTTGATTTGCACACAAAAATGTAAAGGCTCCAGTTGCTGTCCTTGGGAATAATTAATCACTAAGCAGTGAAAAACCATGAAATATTCAATTGGTGAGCTGTCCTGACACAGGCGTGTCAAAGTAAATATTTTTTTTGAGACTGCTAACTATGCTGACAGAGAGTTGGTTAATTCTTTAAGAATAATGTTTTGGGCAAATTCCTAGTCTCCAAATGCCTGCAGGCAGACTTATCCATGTTTGTGGTATACTTGAGGTCTAGTGTTCCTCTTTTGGGCCATATATATTTTAAGAGGGAATTTTAATGGAAGGAAATATTGCTGCAGGGCAACAGCCTTCTTTGAAACACTTTCCAAAGAAATGTTAAGGCCAAAGGTCTTGTTTTTTCAGGGAAAAAGATGTGAATCCTCTAATATTTACTCAGTTATAAATAGCAAAGAGCAAGGCTCTAAGGATGGATTCCCAGAAGATTGTACCAGGGCTAGTTATTCCACAAATGAAGCGAAGGCAATGGTTGTTCTTCAATTGTTGCATCCTCTTTGGCAAAACAGATAGCAAAAAATTATAATAAATCTATGAGGTTTTCATTCCTCTGCTCAGGTGCTTCTTATATCTCTCCCGTCCCAACAAGAACAAAAATGAGTCTTATTTCTAGTAAGAGATGGCAGTTTAATGGTGGGGGAATGTTAATTCTAAGTGTTTTGGTTCTCCAACCATAGCATCAATGATGGTAGGAGAAAAGTGCACTTAACTGGGAGGCAAGAGGTGCTGCTCTTGAATGACCAGTTGGCCCTGGGTAGGTAACTGCACTTCATTTATCCATGCTTCTCTTCCCCTTCTGTAAATGGAAGGGAAGATTATAACTTTTCTTCGAGAGATGCTGTTGGAAAATATTGTGTTGCTTTCAACTGAAAAATCTGCTAATGCCATTGCTAACAAATAGGTGAAAGTTATCTAATTCCAGTAACAGGTTAGTTTACCTCCCACAGTGAAATTCAGCCTCTCACAGTCCAGGTCTTATAAAGCTCAGCATGCAATTTATGCATCAGCAAAGAGTTAACGTGAAACCCAAATGATACGTAAGCCTTGCTAAAGATCCTGAAGGCCAGAGCCTTCATAAATGCTGTCACACTTCCAGACAGAATTACAGCATTTGAGGTGTGTTTATAGACTCAGGGGTCTGCTGAATCATTGGTGCATGTCAGGCATCTGCCTCATCCATGTGCATCCCCCGGAAAATAATGTCTAGATGTAAAATTCTAAAAAATAAGAAAATGCAGAGCATTAATTCTTGGAAAAGGAGTGCAGTTGCTGGTGGGCTTTCTAATTTTTTACGTCAAGACTAAATGTATAGTAAGTGAACTGGCTGGAAAAATGTGTTTGGTAGTAAATACATTAGGTGAGGCCTCAAATAGCAAGAAAAAGTATTTTTCAAGCACGGATCTGGTTTTGTGTAGATCTACGTTTTTCTGTTAGTACTTATCAGAGAAGAAAAAGCAAAACTGACTTCTAATA
The DNA here is from genome assembly GCF_025592945.1 of Manacus candei. NCBI lineage: Eukaryota > Metazoa > Chordata > Aves > Passeriformes > Pipridae > Manacus > Manacus candei. The sequence goes on along the minus strand of NW_026138066.1, from coordinate 23,179,830 downwards.
GTTATTAGGTATCATTCCAAAATAATGCAGTGTAGCACTTTTTATTTCTACTGAATAAGACAGGTATTTAACTAAAGTTGTAACTCAGCTCTGTAGGATACCTGAAAGTTTACCACTGTAACCTCTTGTGTGCTATCTGCATCCCGAAAAATTACAATTCATACTCACTAAGCAAAAAAAGAAAAAAAAGAAAAAAAAAAAGGTCACGGGGATTAAATGACAGAATTGCTGCTTTTTTTGGTGGTTGTTGGTACTATCATATATGCTTTAGCATTCCAACCGAGGGCACGTGGCTGCAATGGAATTTGATGTACAATCAGTTTTAGGGAACAGCTTGTGCCTTGTTAATATAATCCATAAAAGGCTTCCAAACTTCCTGAAACTGGTCCCTTCTGTTTCCAAGTCTGCATATGATCTCATAGGAAATGATCTGGGAGAGGCCAGCTAACGCTTTTGCATAATCAAGGTAGTATAGCTCTTTTAAGGCCTGAAGGGAGTTGTTTTGCTGATATAAACTCAATGATCCACTTTGCCTCTGTCACCAAATCCCTATTATCAGACTTTGCAAGGATTTTGGTGCCATTAGATAAAAGAATAAGTGAGAAAACTGAAGTGTGACTTGAAGACTGACCTTAACAATGTCATTCATTTGCTTTGTCACCCTTTTTTGCCTTAACTGTTTCAAAAATTCTAAACCACTTGCTGCCGGGCAAAATGTGAAAGACAGAAATGCAAACATGTAACACAGAGGGGCAAAATTCTTTTTGCAGTGGGCTCAGAGGCAGGTAAGCAAACTGCACCTTGCCAGGTTTCATAAGTGGCAGCAGTAGCAAGACAGATAGTGAGGAAAATACCTGCCCTGCATATAGACTTGATATTGTAAAATATCTCGTGTGTACATTAGCAGTAGATTAAGAAATGTGTTCTTGCATTGGAGCCCTTGAAAACCTTGCTATTTACACAAATGCAGTGTGCCTCATACAATGGGTGTGCTTTTATATCCTCAGGATACCCAGGATTTCCTTAATATATCTAGCCCAAGAAGGGAAACACTCCAATGAGCTGCTACCTCTGAAGGCCTTGTACGGCAGCAAGTGTTAATCTTCACTGGCAGGGGAGAGAGAACAAAAGGGTCTGGGTTGTGTAACTGTGCAGAAGTATAATTAGGGTCTAATTCATGAGAATAGGCAGTAACTGCACGCCCTGCACAGAGAGTCTAAGCAGAGGACTCTGTGGCACTCTGCTTGCTGCAGAGTTGTTAAGTTTGGCACTCTGCTCTGGGCTCCAGTCAAACATTTTCTTAACCATATTAGGATACGTGGAAATTAGCCAGCCAGCAATAGGCCCTTGATGTACTCATTGCCTGTGCCCATATTTTATGGAGTAGACAGCGACTGCTTTTCTTAAAAAAAATATCAGATTTTATAAAATAAGGCAAACAGAACCTTTTAAAAATTGTCATTAAATTTTGGTAGGGAAAAAAAAGAAGAGCATTTCCCAAGACAAAGGACATTGTTATTGTGCTTTTCATCCGTAGATGTTGATCACTCTGTACATCAGATCCCAGTAAAAGCCCAGTAGTTATATACTGTGCTGTTACTCAGGTGAAAAAACAGAGTGAAGTGAACCCAACTGGCTAAAAAATGAGTATACCCATTCCCTTTGCTGACTCATCCATGCCTTGGTAGATCCCAGTAGAGGGGCAGGGCGAAAGGCTGGGTTGGTGACTCTCAAAGTTTGCTTGAGGTTGGCTTATGGAGCCTTTTGTGTCCTGACAGACTGTCAGCAAGGTCCACTTATGTGCCTGTCCTGTTTCCTGGAGAAAACAGAGGAGAAACAGAAAACAGTAAATATTGAGTTGTTTAGTTCCCTCCTCCTTGTGAACTATGCCTAAAGTCAGCTAGAACAAGATGTGGCATTTATTTTCATGGTTATTTTTCAGGATGGTTAGATGAGAGACAGGAGCTACCGGGGAATGCCCCGCTGGGATATTGTTCATGAACACACAGCCTGGGTCCATTTGTGTCAGGGAGCTGCTCGTCAGTGCTGTACTTCATACCTGGAGCAGTGCAAAAGCAACGAGCCTGATATATCTGTGTAGCTTCAGAGTTAAGGATGATTGAAATTTCCTCAGTGGGGAATTGAATATTCCACTGAAGAAATTCCAGAGTAGAACGTTCTCAGGGTTTAGCTGACAATTTTTATGCTCTTAAGGGATGAAAAGTTGAGAAGCAGTAGTGTTGGTTAAGCATATTATCAGGTCCATCCTACACTCCAGTAAGATTTTGCTATTAAAATGACTTTTTTGACCAGTAAATGTTTTCTTAATTTTTGATTTAATACTTCTCCCTGTAGCTGTAAACTCTTGTTTCACTAAAATGATTCTTTGCCCTTGCTAATGTTCTAGTACCTGCAGACTGTTGTCAAGTCCCCTACTTAGGACTTAGCTGATGAATCCATAGCTCTTTTAATGTCTTTGTAAGTCAGTCCTTCTCTACTTGCTTAACACTTTTATAGCTTTCTTGTGCTCTTCCTCTGGGTTGTTATTGTCATTCAGGAAATGTGTTCTCCAGAGCTGAGCGAAATATTCCTGGTATGCTCATCACAGAGCTGTGTTAGGGATATTATCTTTCTGCCCAGTGAGATTGCCTTTGTATTTCATTTAATATTGCATGGACTCCTTCTGCTACCACATCATGCATTATTTGACATGTACTACTAAAACCCAGAATTAAACAAGGCCAAGTTTAAGCCTTTGGATTAAAAATTTTGGCAGCATTTTTCAAAGATGAAGAAATGGCTGAATCCATGCCAGTGTTCTGTAGCTAAAGGCAGCACTGTACTGCCAGGAGGGCTGTAATCACATTGGTTCTGACCCTTCAGCTTTTTGCTGATGGTGTGTAAGGTCTTGTACAAGTCATTTGGCTGCTTGACCCTCGTGTCTTTGGTATGTTAGAAGGTGACAACACTGTAGTAGCTGCATTTGGTAAGGCTGTAAGGCTTGGTTCAAGTTTGTACATGATTTGGAAAACATAAAGTGGAAATGTAAAGTATTTGGGTAAATGGCTGCAGAAAACCACATTACATGACCTGTAAGCTTATGCTGTCCAGGCTTGTTGAAACTGAGGAGAGCCATTGTTAAAAATTCTGTTTGTATATAATAATTTTTTACCTTGCTAAACTGAATCAAGTGAAAAGGATGAACTTTATATTGAATGTAACCTCTGCAAAATTCATTAGAGACCCATTGAGAATACGGTTTTAACTGGTCCAAATTTGTTTCATTGTTTTACACAGCTGTTGATTTTTATTTTGAGAGACCTGCACAAGCAAGAATACATTCGACTGACAGTCTTGGAAAAAGAAGTGAGCCTGCCTTTTGATTGGGTGTGTTTATGACAGCACAAAATGAATGCAATATCATGAAAAATGTAGCAGAGCTAGGAGTGGAACATGGAGAGATTTTTACATGTGCTCTGAACTCATGTAAACTGACACATCACAAATGATTCTTCTAAACCTGGGCTGATAATCCACTCACTGACAGAGCATTGGATTTACTGGGTTAAAGAAAACTGCGTCATACACTGCTGCATGAGGCAGGTGCTGCTGGAGGCAGACTTTTCCAACTCTCCTCTACCCATCACCTGTGAGACAAAAAGCTGATGAACTTTTCATTGCAGAAATATTCAGTGGATGTTAATTTGTGAGGAACTGGTGTTTATTGTTGGTATATACCTAGTGAGGGGCATATCTGTAGCATTGTAGCATATCTGAAAGCCAGGCTGACTCATGGATAGTCTTTTTAACCAGTCCAGTACTGCTTATATTAGCTGAGAAATTCAGTTTCTCAGTTCTCTGAGGTTTACAAATCCATCCACGATTTACAGTTTCAGTAAGCTAAGTTTATATTTGGAAATGAATGCTCTGAGGTGGCTGAGAATAAACAGTTGAAAAAAGTGTTCTCAGTGGTAGCTGAACTTCTCTCTGAGTATATCTGCTTATAGCATTTGGTGTTTGAAAGATTGCAAAGCCATTTGTGTAAAAGTTACTGCCTGGGTGAAGGCTTTTGCCACAGACTGTAGCCATGGGCAAGGACTGAAAGGTGTGTGAGAGGTTTAAAAAGTATAAGGAGGATGTGCAAAGGTGCATGAGCTATTAGGGTAAGAAGGAGGATATTTTAGGTGACTGTTTTCCATGCCCACATCATACTAAAACAAAATAAATGGAAATGCAGCCTCAGTACAGAATCCACTTGAGGGAAATTGGGAGGGCATAATAGGGAGGGAAACACTTCTGTTGGTTCCCATTTTAGATCCAGTACAGAAAGGAGCTCTGCTGCAGGGCTATAGTTCAATGCAAGAAGCATTTCTGTGGAATTTTGGCATTAGGTAGACTTCCCAAGAATAGCTACTGTCCAGAAGATATTCCAGCTAAAATATTCTGAGAGCAGTTTGGAAATGTTAGCACTATTTCATCTGAACTCTGATCCAGCTTTAACTATGAGAGGAACATGGGAGGTTCTGATTTGGACCTAAAGGCCTGCTCTCTACACTGTCCAACTTGCACATAAAATGAGCAAGCAGAAAAACACCCCAGCGAAGCAATCCTCTCCAAATGACCACTTATAAAGAATATGAAAGTTTAAAAGTTGTATAGAATTTATATTTGACCAGACTAAGGCATATTTTTAACCATGGTTACTTATGAGCAGAGGACAGCATCTCCTGAGCAGTGAGATGGGAGATTGTGGCAGGGTAACATGACACAGAAACCAAACTGACCCACACTGCACTTGGGGAAAGTATAAGCCTGTGTTTTGGATGGCTTTGAGCAGCCTTAGCAGAAATCCTTCCTGCCATAGTGTTGTTGTTAGCACCACAACTAATTCAGTTACTGGCATGTGGACCTTTCTCTGGCTTAATCCTAAACCACCAGTACTGGGCTTGTGGATTAAGTTGCGTGAGCAGATACAGGAATTCAGCTTTGTTTTTCTGTACCTCTGTTTTGGAATGGCCTGACATGACAGAGCCAGATCAGATTTTGTTCTATCCTGTATTGGGTTATACCAGAGGTGTACTTGTATTTCAGTGACACTACAGGATTCTGTTCATGTGAATACTTAGTGAGATGCAATTCCTGACTCAAGTGTTTCCAACTTAAAACAGACAAAAATAGGCATGTGCAGAGGAAGCAGAGATAGGGACTGACTTGTCTGGACATCTTAGAATCTGTTTAGAAGAAGACTTTAGAAGAAGAGCTTGGTCTCCAGAAAAGGCTTCTGGCGGCTGACTTGGTAAACCCTGCTGTGATCTAAATATTATCTACACTGATACAGGCAAAAGAAAGTTTTGATTTGAACTAAACAGGTCTCAGACACTCAGAGATAGTGTCTTTTAAGTCCAGGTGACTTTGCTAAAGGATTCACCTGTATGAAATGAATATAGCTGTGATTGCTGGAAGGCTGGGATGTCTGGGACTGCAGAGAATCCAAACTCACAGAGAGTCCAAGCCTGAGCAGGAGTCTGGACAAGCTGGCTACAGCTTGGAGCTAAACTTGTAAGTCTTCAATGAACTTCCAAATAACCCAGTAGGAGATTTTTGGGCTTGATTTGCTTTCCTAGACGTGAGACAGCAGCATGAAGCTGAGATCCAATTGTGTTCTGGATCCAGCCTCCTAGTTTATGTGTATAAAAGGCAGCTATTTTGAAGCACTGATTGATTGTGGCCCACCTGTGTTGCACTTGGGACAGTATAATGCTGTTGCTTTTGATTTTTTTTTAATTTTTTTTAATTATTTTTTTTCCTATATGCCTCCTTCCATATGCCTGTGTTATGTAGCAGAGTGAGCTCGAGTTAGTACTACACTGACTTGTGTTTTGGGGCAGAAGTCTTCCTATTGCTGATTTCCCCCCCCCCCCCAGCTCATATCTGTTCCAGAATTTTAATCACCTTGCCAAGAATTTGATTATGTATCTTGGATATAAAAGAAGATTTTATTTTATGACTCTTTATTTAGAGTCATATATGTAGATGTGCATGTGATGTTAAAAGCGAGTAAATCTCATGCTCCAGAATGTAAGCTGAATGCTGAGGGATTAGAAACAGAATTCTCCTGTCTTATCCTGCTTGTTATTGTGTGATTTGATAGCAAATTCTGGATTTGTTTCATCTTCCTATAGACATCTCATAGCCAGTGTTGGAGACAGAATGCTGATGCTGGCAGACTAGCAGCTACGGCTGATATCACTGATGTTATGTTTATGATCCCAACAAAAGTTACAGACCAGAGTTGCATAATAGTAAGAAAAGTAATTTTGTAAACAAATTAAATATGTGGGGAAATTCAAGTGAAAACAGTAGTGGTTAAGGGTGGAGTTTCTAGGGCAGGAAATAGGTACTCAGTTGAAGTACCTCTATAAGTATCTCTTTATGTATCTCATTTAAATTTTCATGTTCAGATTATTTTGCTCTAAAGAAAAGAAATTTCATTAATGGAATTTAAAACTGTATGGTTGGCAAAAAAAAAAATAATCCACATCTTGAGTTCATTATACTCGTACAGCTATCCCAGTCTGGCTTTAGCTTGGGATTTTGTATGTTGGTTTGATTGTTATCTATATTAGCAGAATGTCCGTGGTCAAAGTATCTTGGATTCTGGTTTTGTTACATCTGTCGTTGATTTTTGATACCTTTTGGCTATGAGGTTATGCTGCCTTACCAGTTGAATCCTTAGGAATCCTTCTCTGCAAGTGCTTCTGTGGACTGTGCACTTCCTTCTTCTTCCTGTGGTGTTTTGATGAGCTGCAGTTTACTGCTGTTCTTGCTGAAGACACACACCTCACTTAGGCTGAAAGTACACAGGCAGTATTAAAAAATATAAAAGATAAGCTAGAAAAAACGTTGGCAAGTAATCCAGTTCATTCCATTGACCCAAACCAGAGGTCATTACTTAAAATAATTTTTGAGTGGTGTATTCTGTTCTGGAAGTGTCCCATTCAAAGTTTTGCATTTTGCCTCATTAGACCTGTAACAGTGCTTAATAATCCTTCCCTTTACACAGTTTTCCCAAGTGTCTCAATTGGTAGGGAAACTGCTGGTGTCAAGGGAGAAAATCAGTCTCCATTGCTCCATCTTGAGCACATTATGTCTAGTCCTGCCCTCAGTGGATGTGAAGAGTTTATCATTCTCTAATATATGTATGAGACTTACTATGTTTTTTAGGCTCAGCAAGCCTGACCCTTCCAACTTCTCCAAGGAGACCATGTTTCCTACATCTCTGAAAACCTTTGTTGCCCTCTTCTAACAGATCCCCCTGTTTTCTGAAGTGATGTATACCTGCAGATGTACTCAGGACTCCAGCCAGGAACTGACCAGTGCTCAAGAGGAAGGGAGTTCTGTTAGTAACTGCTGTGTTTCCAGCCACATGAGATTGTGCCTACAGTGTGATTTGCTATCAGCCCTGGATTTTGGTTTTGTTCCTCTTTTTTTTTTTTTTTTTTTTTTTTTTTTTTTTTTTTTTGTTATGAGCTGTCAATTAATGGCTCATTTAGTAAAACATTATCTACCATTTGTGAAAGCAATTACCAAACCATTATTATAATTTTTGGAGAGATTAAGCCCATGAGTTGAGAATGCTCAAAATGCTGAAAGTTGCCTGGTTTTGCATGTTCTGATACTCGTGCCTTCAGCTGCAATTCCTAACTTTTGTGGTTTTTTTAAGCTATTAATAGGAAAATATTTGCCAATGAAGAATCTTGATCTTTTTCATCAATGGTTAAGTCTGTCTAATATTTTCAGCCACATTGGGACCAAGTGGCCTCAAAGGATAGGTCAGGCTGAAAAAATAGACTGGAATAGGGAGGCAAGCCCTAGCATGGTGAGGGAACTGAAAATGCATGCATGAAATGCTTCAGTGAGGTTTTGCAAATGGTTAGAACGGCTATTAGAGAAACAATTTAAGAGAGCAGGATGGATCTGGAGCCAAGTTTGTTCAACATCTATGGGTGTGCTTCATATTAATTTTTAGTATCTGGTTTTAGAAATCTTGAGAAAGAGGAGGTAATGCTATGACAGAAGAACAAACATATTTTGTTGAAAGTGGAGTGAGTCCTGTGAAAGATATTATGTTGAAAGGAATTATTAGAATGGAAGCCACTTCCTTCCATATAAGATGAACAGCTGAAAGCAAGGTGCTTGCTCTGCCAATCCTCCTTGCTACATCATGGCTGAAAGACTTTGGAGTCTTTGAAGTGAATTTACATAGTGGGGGAATTATCCAGATCTCCTCCAGGTTGGCCTCATGGAGGTTTCCTAAATGCTCAGATGATTGTTAATGAAGAGGACAGGTCTTATTCCATACATCCCCTAAAGGAGTGAATTGAGAAGGTCTGGATTGGTAGCAAAGAAGTTGTTAGCTCCTAATATCCATTTGCCATGCTTCGAGTATGCTGAATTTAGAACAGTGATCTTACAGGGAAAGGTCCATAAATGTTCTTTAATGCTGCTGTACCATTTATTCCACTCAAGCCACCTTTTTCTATCTTGGAAAAGAGAGGAGGAATGAAAAAGAGTGTCTGTCAGTGTAACTATGCACTAGAGAAAACAGCCTTGGAAATACAAGGCTAAGGAAATATAAAATTGGACTTGTTACTGTAATAAAGCTTAATGGTAAGAATTCACAATGGGTCTGTTACTATAATCAAGGGGACAAAAGGCTCTAATCCTTTGAAGAATACAAGGTTTATTTACATTATTTGTCCAGGTGTGGGTGTGATGGATGGGGCCAGATGTCTGTGGTGCAGCTCTGTGAGTCAGTCTGAACCTGGCCAATATTCTCAGAAGAGACTTGTTACAGGGATAAGCTTTATTGGGTTGGTGACGACCTAGCTGCAGCATTCACCTTCAGAAATATCCAAGCTTACCTTTTAGGTGATAACTGATACACTGTAGATTTTCACTGTGCTAGGGAAAGGAAATACCTGCTGTTTCAAAGTTTCTCATGCACTGAATGGGGAAGGACATATGTTTTTAAGCTCAGCACCTTGTCTTCCTTTTGAAACTGTGCTGAAATTTTCTGTCTGAACCTGGGAATATCTTGCACGTGGCACTGTGGTAAATATGCAGACCTCAGCTGACTGCTAGGCATTGTTAATAAAATTCTGGTTTTGTATTATGCACATTTACAAAATGTTAATTGAATGAAATGGAAACAGGAAATGGGCTTTGAAGTATGTTTTGAGCCAGGCTCTGGACTAGAATAAACATATTGATAAGTCAGTTGCATAAAGTTAGATATTTGTTTTCCTCTTCACAGTGAAATATGCGTGTAGACACCAAGCATTTACTTACTATTATGTAATAATATTATGTATTATGACAGGAGTCACTAATACATCAGCTAAGGTGTCATGTTCCTTCCTCACTGGTCTTTCTAAAATATACACATTATATCTGTGTATATTTGTGGGAAAAACAAAACAAAACAAAATCCAAAACAAAAAAATCAAGGGTTTCCCTTTTCTCTCCCCACCCTTTCCTCTGAGGCCTTGCTAGAGTTTTTCTGGTCCATAGAGAGCTGATCTAAACCTAGGGAACTTATTTTTTTTTTTTCCCGTGGATAAAAAAATAATTGGTTTTGGTCATTTCCCCAAATGATGTCACTTTTCTCAGAGCTGCCTTTAAGAGTTCATCTCTGTTACAAAGGCCATAATGGATATTCAAGAAACATTTAAATCAAACTGTGGCAACTGAAGTCCCCATTCCATCAGTAAGTCATGATTCAGTGATAAATTGTGCATTAGGGCTCATCGTGATCAATTAGAAACGTAGTTGGCTAGTGTAATGCAACTGTGATACAAATTCTCACTGCTGATTCCTGTTGCTGGCAAGTAAACTCACAAGTTGACTTCCTACTGGCAGGATTTTTCATGGATTAAGTACTGCCTTTGCTTACAAAGCAGTCACATAACTGGTACAAAGATGTAATGCAGGTGGCAACACCACGAGCTGATAGGACAAAAATGTGATCACAGATGCTCAGATCTGCATGCTTTGGTGGTGTGCTCGTGCACAAACCTAGTGATTATGAAACCTCAGCCTAGATGTAACTGGTCAACCAGTTATGATTTCAAACTACCTTAGTTATCCTTAAAATTACAGGTGAGCTAGTGCTCTTTCAAGAGAGAGGGTGTGAATGAAAGAAATTGCCTGCTTGCAGTTGTTATGTTTCATGAAGGCAACTTCCATTTCTGCCCTTGAAATGCTGTGAACAGCCATTCAAGTCTTGTTGTATGGCATCAATCGTGTATTTCTTATGTTATTTTTCATTATGCTACATGTACCTACTCTCAAAATCGGTTTCAGATGACTGAAATTCACATGTAAAAATGGAAAAAGGGAGAATAATCTTAGATAACTTATGCATGATAACGAGACCTCAAAGATTAATGCCCTTGTTTGGTAACTTAGGATTTTGAAGTTTCCAGGTGTATCTGTTAGATCAGAACCTCACAGTGTTAACATAAGTGATTACTCTCATCCTGCTGGAAGTGATGTCAGTGTTCTGCTGTAGTAATGGTGGTAGGAAAAAGAAGATGAGTTGTTTAATGATATTTAGGTAAGGTTGACGTTAGACTTGAATATCATGGCTCGTGTATGTGTGCCTTGGCCACAGGATTTTCCTGCCTCTACATACAGATAAAGTGAAGTCAGCTAAAACACAGGGGCAGTTGGAAAATTTCCATGCTGGCAAACAGCTTGGCAAACAGGGAGCTGGATTGCATCTTTAAGGACCGAAATAGTCCTCTCACTGTTCTGGACCTTTTTGCATCTCTCGTGGGGGAATTAATAAATGTGTGAATTCCCTGTGATTTGATCCCACAATGTGTCTCAGCGAGAAGCAGAATGAAGCAGGTTTCAGCAAGTCTTGTTACCGAGCTCTTCATTTTAGGTGGATTGTACAGTGCTGGCACGATTAATTCTGAAGTTTGTCTCAGTCAGGCAATCTTTTGGCTGGTATGTGCATATTTCATGGTTGATTTAGCTGGGTTCACAGAGTTTTCTGTAAACCATGGACTTCCAGAGAGGAATTTATGGGTTTGAAAGAGTAACCAGTTTCACAGGGCAAATGGCACTGTCTCTGATTACCATACGAAAGGAAGTTTGGGTTTACCACTAATTGCAGATAAAAATTATTATTTGCAAAGGAGATGTGTATGATTTATTTATAAGTGTTTTCTGTTTCCATAATGAAATTTCCTTCGGGTTTAAGTACAGTCATTTGGAGGAAAAAGCAGAGGTCTGTGGCTCATTAGTTTCTGGTGGTTGTCAGAAGCCATTAATCAATTGCCCCTTTTACCAACATAGGTCCTAATTCAGCAAAGAATTTAGGCACATGCTTAACTATAAGCATGTGTTTCAAAGCACTTGGCTAAATTGGGGCTTTAATGTGATTCAAGCTTGCTCCATTTCTTTCCAAGTCTAAGGTTACCCTGAAATGACAGGAGTCACTAATACATCAGCTAAGGTGTCATGTTCCTTCCTCACTGGTCTTTCTAAAAAGTCATATGCAAGGTGGAAAAAAAGGGGTCAATTTTTCCCTCATTCTTTTCAAATCCTACCTCGATTGGAGGCTACTGTACTGAATAGTAGGGCACCTGATATAGCAGCAAGCCAGGAGCAAGGGGAATATAATGTGGGGAAAGCAGCTTCCACTTGATTGTTTTGTTCTCTCTGACCTCTGTTTTTGCCAAAGCCTGCTTGATTATGATGATGAAAGAGGAAGGCAGCAGAGCTATGTTTTGATACAGCCAGATGAATACTGGTATGTGGGATCTGTTAAATCCCACTGTTACGTGGGATCTGTTAGGGTAAGGTATGCATACATCCTAATCTACAGAGGAGATATAGTGAGGGGAAGTCGACTTTTATTCTACCAAGCACTTCTATTCTTTTGAAAATTGCAGCGTGACTTTCAGCGGTGATGAAAGGTCAAGACTGAGGGTTATATTCTGAGTCCCAAACTTGTCCACTTTGCTGCAAAAAGGATGCAATCCAACAACAGCTATCTTGCAGAGAAATTCCCTGGCAGAAGCAGCACCCCAGCTGGCACATAACTAACCCCATGTCCACCCTTCCCATTTTTACTCCAGTAAGAGAATCAAAGAGACCTGAGGGTTTTTTCTTTATGTTTATACTATGATTCATAATTTAGTTGTGATGATTGAGAGCTGTCAGAAATTATAGCAGTTACTAGACATTTTTGTTGTAAGCAGGAAGTTAGATATCTTGAGAGTTAAGATAACTAGTCTTATAACTCCTTCAGGATTTTTTTGGCATAGGAGAGAGTATAACCTTCAGGAACTGCTCTGTGGAGGCCAAAGCTCCCCAGCAGTGACAGCCATCTATCACACAAACACTTGATTTATTAAAGCCTTTGCAGTAGGGATGCTGCCTGTTGAATCATCAGCACCATTTTTTGATAAACATAAGTTTCCTTTGGATTTTCTTTTCTCAAGTGTGGCTGTCACTCAAACTTGTTTTGCAGGTGAAATCTGACATCATCTCAGCCTGAGGTTGTGTGTGGGAAGGCAAATTACTTCAGTGATTCATGTTTTCGTTTTCTTCACTTTCTGTATTTGACAACAGCAAGAGTGCATAAAACTTTGCTAGGTACATTTCACAAATGGAAATGACAACTGAGCCTTGGCTTTCAGACTGAAACAATGCCTACATTGCTCATAATGGACCTTGACACTACAGAATGCAGTCAATTGATTAGCGTGGAAAATTTTGCGTGCTTCCTTTGACTTTCAGTATTTTCTTTATCCCAGAGAAAAGAAACCAAAACACTTTCTATTTTCTGTATTAATAGTTTTATACCATATTTAGGGGGAGTTTAAGCACTGTTTGTGTTGAAAAGCATTCCAAGGCCTCAAGGATTTAAAATCTGATCAGATGAGAATCCAAGAGCAGTAGGTTAAGAGGCAGCACTGAGGTAAACCCCTGTCCCCAGTCTCACCCCAAAATCATGTGGCAGAGTTAGGCAGATAAGTCTCATCTTGAGTCTTAGGTCACAACTTTCTCTTTTGCTGCTAGAAGGGCGTCTTTCAAAGGTTTGAACTGTTTTCTGTAGCTTGGCTGATAATTGTGGCAGTGGCTTTCTCCCTAAGCATACTTTTTTCTGGAACCCTAAATAGAATTGTCATCCTCACTAGCTGTGGAATCTCTTAGATAAAGATTGTTTTGCCACTCTAGCCTGAGTTACTGAAACAGGTAAAAGCAGAGACTTTGTGGTGCTTTTCCCCCTCTCTCCCCCACAATTTGGAACATGCTCCTTTGAATTATTTTGATTTTAGAAAATTAACACAACTCTTATGGAAGTTTTAAGCTAGCTCTCAGTTTTCCTTAATGCTTTAATCATATATTTGCTTAGAATTCTTTGTTGTCTTGTGCTTTTCTAGTGTGCAAGAGGTTTAGGGGGCTCCACATCTCTTACTTCTGTGACTTGCACTGTGTGTTTGGGTGTTGCAGATTCTCCAGGAGCAAAAGCCATGGGTTCTGTGCAAAACTGTCCTGAAAGGTGCTGAGCAATTACAGGTGACCCTGGGAAAAGTGAATCCTTAGCCATCTATAGAAGACACTTGGCAACAGCAGAGATTTTATCTTGGATAATTAAATAAAATGCCGGTGTTTGTTTCCAGGCCATGAAGTTCAACAAAGAAAAAGAAAGAAAAGGGCAATGATGGACAGGGAACAAAAGGAGAAGTGGTGGGATGTGTGTGATAATTACAGTTTTAACTTTGCTGCCTGTGATGACAATATGCAGCAATGAAGTAGATGTATTCTGTGATTAATTTTCTTGTACTTTAAAGTAGTGGAGCTCTAAAAATGACTAATGAACCTCCTTTCAAGGTTCATATCTATGACCTAATTCATATGTGCAGGAATCTTGTCTTCCTTTTAACTGCTGCAGAAAGCTGAGAGTTGCTCATCTAAAGAGCATTAGAAGCTGAAGCAGAGACTCTGGACAAGATCCAGCACAAATAGCTGCATTCCAGTGAAAACAGGAATCAGATGTACAGTGCACATGATAGTCTAATTGGCACATACTATTTACCATATGTTAATTGCAAGTTGTGTTGTAAGTCATGATGTTGATTAAGGCAGTAATTAGAGCAGTTTCAAGTAGGATGATGAGTTTTTAAAAATAGTTGTTCCAGTAGATGATTTTTTATCACGGTACAGTTGAAGCTTATTCTTTAGAAGCAAACCTTATTAATGTGCATTGTTCATAACCTCAATAAGACTGGTTTCAACAGAGAAGTTCTTACCTCATGAAGTGTCCTGTGGTACGTTTCAGACTATGGAAGATTGTATGGCTTGAATGTTTGCACACTATTTCTGTTCGACATCTATTGCAAGATGTATCAATGTGTAGTCATCATGAAACTTTATTGTAAATGCAGAGTCACAGAACAGCTGAGGTTGCAAGGGACATCTGGAGATTTTGTAGTCCACCCCCTCTGCTCAAAGCAGGGTCAGCTAGAGCAGGTGTGTCGTGCTTGTACCCGTTTGGGTTTTGAATTTTTCTGAGGGTGAAGGATCTGTGACCTCTCTCTGTTGAACTCCTGTGTATCAACCACTCTTTATTTACAGTTCTATGTGCCTGCAGCCTTGCTAAGGGTGGGCTTTTCCATGACCCAGGTCATTAATGAAGATGTTACAAACTATTGGTCACGGTGCTGACTCTGGTGCACACCACTAGAGACTGGCCCCCTATAGGGTTTTGTAACACTGACCTCAACTTCGTGGGCCTGAAGGTTTTTCCAGTTTTGTCAATCCATTTCTCTGTGTGGATGTTCTATGCTATAAGTTTTAAGAGCCTTGCTAAAGTTCAGATAAACAACATTCACTGCTCTCCTGATCTCAAAATAACGTAAAAAAACTAGAGTAATTTGTCCATGCTTGGAGTGTTATGTCATCTTTAAAAGAAAATGAGTGTAACTGGGGGTAAAATAAGGTAATTTAAACTCGATTCTTCTCAGTGTTTGAAGACAATAAACTTTTTTCAAAGATAGAAAGTACATAAATCTTATTAAAACTTATGAGACTTGGGTACTTAACTATTTTTATGCCTTCAGAATTCTGTTTTGTGTCTCCCTAGAAATATGCATGTTGGCCAAGCCAAGTACTTGTCTGTTGGAACTCATTTTTGAGCTTGAGACCAAGACAAGTGTGGGCTGCAATCCTGAAGAACCTCTTCCAGGGTTTTGTAATTAAACCTCCTTTAAGACCACTTCAGTACTTTATTTCCAAGTTTATTTTATAAAGGGCTGGTAAATGACCACGGGAAGGTACAATAAAGTCACTGATATGAATGAGGTATCTTATAGATATCAGTTGACAGTAACATTGCTCAATAGTCATGGTAATTAAAAACCCATTAACATGCTGGTTTCTGTTTAAGTGTATATTCTATCCCTTTGTAAACTGTTTATGACCAGAAACCTGATAATTTTTAGTAGCTTATTTATTAATGTTTAATATTAGTTCTACCTGTGTGTTGCTTTCTATTACATTACCCTGCAACCAGAATGAAACTCTTGACATTGAGAGTTTTTTTATATTTACTCTGGTGAAGTAGGTTGGATCTAATTGTCTTAGAGACCTTTTCCAAACTAAATGGTTCTATGATTCTATGAATGGTTACCTTGGTTTTTGTCTCCTTTAAAATGTCTGACTACTTAATGCAGCCATCTGAAGGCATAAATATGGGTTGTTCTCTTACTTATTAGAAGTGAATATTACAATACATAGAGCACCATATCCCCAGTGGGGATGTTAGTATATAGATGGAGCTCAGCTTATGTCTTGTAGACAAATTTCACTTATATTCTGGAGGCTGGAAATCATCCTTTGGACCGTGCAAAGCATGTGACAAGCTTCTTATGTTGTATTGTCTGTGTGGTGTTTGGTATTCCATAGTAGAGGAAAGAGTAGCAGAAAAGTTTTGCAAGAAAAAGATCCAGTCCTTCAGACTTTCAGACCAGTTGAGCAGGCATAAGCTCTCTCTAGTAGTTCTTAGGTACAGAGTGATCTCAGGATTATTACTTCTGGGAAATCAGCTGCAGCCATGGTATTGTCTGTATTGTTAAGGCTGAGCTGTCTTCAGCTCTGTCTCATACAACTGAAATTACTTCTGTTCAGGCAGCTGAGCTGGCTACCTTCACATGGGTCATCTAAAGACACCCCAAAGGAAACAGAGCTAATCATCTTGATTGCACCAATGAGTGTGGTGTGGAGGTAGCAGAAAGTGCAGATGCAGAAATCTCCCATGAATTTTGCTTTAGCCTTTAGTCTTATTCTCCAAGTCATACTAAAAACCCCACTGTCGGCACATGCTTGTGGGTACTTGTCATGTGTCACCACACTTTCCTATTACCATAGTGCTGAGGTTTCCCTTTGCATTTAAATTGGAAAGAAACCGACTTTCTGTCTATGTTCTACAATTAGTCGCCCAGCACCGTGCTGTTATAACAAACTTTTAAGCTGCACAAGCAGATATGTGGAAGAAAGCTCATTTTTCTCTCCTTAAGAAAAGGCACTGCAGTGAACAGTGTGCATTGCTTTGAGAGATTGATTTATGTCCATTCTCTCAAAGTGGAAGGAACTCCAAGTGGAGGAAATCACCCAGTTGAAGGCGAGACTACGTTGATTTATGTCATCTTCAAAGTGTTCAAACTTAGTCACACTCTAAGCTCTCAAACTGAAATAACTATGTGTACCCAGGGATTTGTAAGGGCTTAGCTGCATCTGTTCAGAATTGTACCTCTCACTGAAGTAGTGCAGCTTCCTATTCCTGGAAGAGGCTGTTTGCATGTCAGCCAGAGGCTGCAGTTGTAAAGGCAAGATTGAACTGCTGAAATTGTATGTGTGTGGTGTTTTTATAGGGTTTTTTTGTTTATTTCTTTAATTTTCTTTTTTTTTTCCTTTTCTGCTCTAGCAATAAAGTTTACATAGATGGTGTGGTCCATTATTGCTTGGCTGTGGACATGTTACCAGGGACGTGGTGTGCAGGGCAACAGAAGAGAGCACACAAAGATGTGACTGCTGTGTACAACCAGGTAGTCTGTGTATTGAGGCAGGTACTTGAAAATAGTGACAAATCAATTCACAGAGAAATCTGCACTTCTGAGAATGGAGTAACTGTTATGAGTGTTCATCATAAAATTAGAAGAGTTTGTTTTTGCAGTTGGTTGGTCTGTTAACGAGCCATAGGCCACAGACATCTTGTGGAAGAAACACAAATAGTTCAAGAAGACTTGAGATTTCATGTCAGAGGGTAGGTGTACATATCACATACCAATTCTGAATGTACACAGGGAGTGTCTTCCTCTTTAAAATGAATGAAGAAAGTAGATAAGTGGATGCTTTTTAAGCTTTGCATTAGTATGACTGTGGCACATAAGTAGAAATTTCTGATTATAGGTGCTTGGCTTTGTCATGAATGTCTGTCTGAAATTCTGTTAGATCTATCTTGAAGATGTAAGAATGTTGTACTGTTTGGGGGGCTGATAAATCACAGTGTCTACATTAACTTCATATAGATTTTCCATATATGACCTTCACAGGTGTTTACTCAGTTACCAAGCACAGGTGATCCTACTTGCAGTTCAAATAGGGCACCAAAGATATTGCTGTTGTTTTGTATACTTAGAACAAGACAGTATTTAGGACTTGTCTGAAGCTGCCTCTCTTTTCTACATCCTCCTCCTCCTCTCATTATTTTTGATTATTTAGATGTCATTTATGGACACACAAAAAGCCCCTTCAATCTGTGTAAAGCGTGTGCTTTGATTCTGGCTCAAGCAAAGAAGTTGACAGCAATGAAATTGCTATTTCTAGAAAAGGCAGGAATTTATCATCTGCAACATCTGTCACTGCCCTCTCTTCCTTTTCAGAGCATACCACTGAAAGAATTTGAGAGAAATCAGTTTTGTGTTTCTAGGAAATGAATAATTTTTCTATTCCAGAGAAAGTGACCCCTTTTCCCCTCTAAAAAGAAATAATAATAATAATAATAATAATAATAATAATAATAAAGCTGTTACACTGTTTGACCAGCTGGGAGGCCCCCATCTAAGGTCTTCATTCACAGAACATGTCTGCAACTGTACCAGTTATTTATTTTCCCTGTTTTACAGTCAACCTATTGTAAAATGAGAGTAGAAATGACTCCTTTCTCGCAGATTTATTGTGAGATCTAAAACTTTGAATCACTCAGTATTGCAGTGAAAATCATATGCATACCATTTTGACAGAAAGAAAAACTTTACTGTGGTTGAATGTTGACTAAAAGTGAGTAGAGATATATTCGTGCTTGTGTATTGCAAGAAACTATAGAGACTTAGCCAGGGGAAGAGATGATGCATTACCTGAAACCTTCTCTGTGTGGAGTTTCAATCGTGTTTTTCTCATGTTGGAATGCAGTTCTTTTGATTTCCCACAAATATGCAGAAGGCAAAGCTGTGAATGGGATTGGTGATTTGCTACCAGAAGAATCACTAAAACTACTATCCTGTTCTGGCACCCTGGATGGAAAATAAAAAGTAGCCAAACAGTAACTGGAAGTCATTCTGTACCTAGGTGGGCTGACATAGCTGCTACTGCCATCACCAGTGCTCTGTCAGCTTTGTAGATCAGGGAAGGGCTTCATCCTGTGAGACTGCTAACCCATCATCACTTAGAAAACCTTGTAATTACTTATTTGGTTGCTCCTATCCCTTTCAAATTCATCTCTGGGACAGGTTATTGTGCAAACACAGAAGTGTGAGCATACTGTTAGTTTTCTCGGTCTTGGCGCCCGTTGACTGATTTTTGACATTGCTGCACAGATGCCCAATTCCTGCAGCACAGAGCTGGCATTCCAGGCATTGCACTGCAATAGTGAGGTCTATGGGAAAAAGTCAAGGAGCACTGTCTGGAGGAATTATGTGGGCCGGTCCAAATTCCAGCTAAGGAATCCCTAGATGATAATTATTTAGAGGGTTTCTGCTCTCTAGTGGGAAGAAGTCAAAATTAGAAAAATATCTGAGATGATGAATGGCTCGGAGGAGAACAATCTAATTGTTTAGACAAAAGCTGTTTTGTAGATTAAACTCAGAGCTGCAGCACTAGCCATCTAACTCCTCAAATCCTCATTCTTTTCTCCCCCCCTCCAACCTTTTTGATTATCTATTTTTAATCTCCTGTTTTTGAACACACAAGTAGAATGAGCCCTGTTGCATGAAGTATTTGTTATCATAGGGTTTTTTGTGCATTTCTATCTGGCAGTTAATCAATGCATATTCTTTCTCCACTGATGTCTGGACCTCTTTACTAGATGTAAAATCAAGCAGTGCAGATCATATGTCTTTTTGGTGTCTGTACTGGGGACAAACATCACTGAGGATACTATAAATATTAAAGAATAATGTCATAATGTCCTGTGGCACCATGCAGCTACAACAACTTGGGGGAGCTGTAAGAGTTTCTTTGGGCCTCTAGCATAATGAATCTATTCAAACCTATTGCTAAACCTGAACCTACTAACCAGTTTAGAGGTTGGTCTCATTCCCTCTGTGTCAATCATTCTGACCATCTTCTTCATCTTCTTTGATGCTTTTCTTCCTTTATTTTTAATATCATCTTTCCCATCACTTTGATTTTCCATGTCCTCTTTCTTCCCTGTATTCTGGGCATGTTTTTGTCCAAAGCATAGGGCAGATTTTTTTTCTGTAGCTACTCCTTCTGTCAGCTTCTTTCACTAAACTACAGCTGGTAATGTTATTTTAAGTCTACATAAAGTAGTTGCAAGCTGTAATAGGTAGGGTGGTCTAATAGATTTTAAAACATTGGGGCTGTAGAAACCAGAAATCCTCTTTCTGACTTAGATCCAAACAAATGAAACTGAACTGAACTGAAGCTTCCTGTCATTGTTATGATGTGACAATTCTGATGGTATAGGGCTCTGCCATTCCAGATAGAATTGTCTCTCAGCTGGGAGAAGTGTTAACTTGGTATCCAGGGAGAAGTGTTAAGTTGACATCCACTGAGTGGATGAATATAGGCATCATTTCACATATGAACTACTGAATTCATGGATTTTCAACAGGACTGGGAAAGGAAGATGGAACATATTCAAATAATAATGTTCTTTGAGTTGTGTTTTTGTATATTATGTGATAGGAGAAATTAGTGGTGTGGAAGACTATTGTTTAGTTTTTTATATTCCTACAACTTGATGATCAAAGAAATCCTGAGGCTGACAAGAGGGTTCTGTTTTAAAATAAGAAATACATAACATTCAGTACATAACATTGAATTCCACTTAGTGAATGAATCCTGATGTCTATACAATACTTTGCTCTTCTTTAGTCTAATGTGATCCTTATAGAAAGTTTGCTTTGGCCCAAATGGCATCAAGACTCAACACTAATAAACTCTCCATGAGGGTTGCCAATGAAAGCTGATAATAGACAACATCAACTAGTTTCCCATGAGAAACAAAGAAATATCAAAGGGCTGTAAATAGCATTGCATTTTCTGTTTGCTGGATGAAGGTGGGACGTGTGGATGGTCTTAAATGTTTTGCCCATTTTGGCACATGGTTGCATTTTCAGTGGCCTGGCTTCTGGTCTGGTCTGAGATTTAAAAGGCAAAATAATGCTATTATACAATGAGAAGAACCCAGCCTTGTAAAAAAGCAGAATTACAGAGTTATTCTAGCTGATATGACAGGTCTTCTAAATAAAAAGACTGATTGCACTCTAAGTTACTTTATTACTATCCTCTAGACAGGATCTCTTTCTCTTTCATTTGTATTTTTGAGTTTTATTTTGGTTTCCCTGCCCTGCTCAGTAGTTCTTTCATTGTATCTACCTCCCTGCCATTATACAGGCAACGGGACAACCATCCAAAGCTTTTGCTTTGTTTTGGTTTTTAGACTGAGCTGTTGCAGATCTTGAAGAAAAGCAAATATACTGTGGGAAGGATAGTAGAATACTCTTCAGCAGTCAGAATTAGAAAGTTCCTGTTTTGAGAGTCAAATAGTCACCCTACCTAGGAAAAAGTTTAACTGAGAAACCTCTCTGACTTCTCTATTTTCGTGTAACCCCTAGAGTCTAGCAGCAAGTGACCATCTGAAAGATAAAACCATCCCTTCAATCATGTTTAATTTAACTAAAATCTATTCTTACAGGGAAATTGGTGGAAAACTCAAGGAGGCTGAAGCGTAGCATTCTTAAGGTCTGCCAGTGCTGCTATCCCTCTTACTGCCTTTCTCTTATTTTGTAATGCTGACCCAATTTTGTGCTACCACAAAACAGTTAGTGTTCATAGCATATTTCAGCTCTGCTTTGACTCTTACTTACACAGAAAAGTCATTCTGTTGTGTACTGTTGGTCGTGAAACCGTTGAATTATTTACATTTTGTTGGTACGAGGAATAACATTCGAATTCCAAAGGCCTTGTCTTTTTTTTTCTTTTTTTTTTTTTTCTAGTTTGGGTAACAATGACTTGAACTCTCACTAGTTGCAATAACATTTATTTGTGAGCCAGTGTCCTTGAGACAAAACAAATACATTGCTTCGCCTAATGTGGTTTTCTTTCCTATTCCAAAAAATATGCAAAGCATAAAGAAAAATGTTTTGTAACCCAGTACCCTCTTTCTCCTGTGCTTGCTGTTGCATGGCAAATTATATGCATTATGATATTCAGTTGGCTGAGCTTATGTTCTGTGGTCAACCACAGACCTTCTCTGGAGTCAGTGGAAGATTCAGATACTAGAGGAATCTGGATGTGAGTCAGCAGATACTGACCAGAGCTGGGTGAAAAATTATTTCTGTCTTTACGTGTTCACAAATTCAGAATCTTTCTGAAAAGGCAATGGGATGCATAGAAGGATCTTGTTAAGTAGAAAAGCAGACAGAGACACACCTTCAGCCTGATCCATTCTCAGATCTCCTTGCAAGATTGAAGGCTTAAGTGCCACTCTGTGCAGCTGGGATAGGGGTTGGGTCTTTCTCTTGTGAAAGTGTGGGTGCATTTACCATCCTGTACTGTGCTGTTCCTGTTCCTAACTGTCTTTAGAGCTGCTCTGCACTGAACAAATAATGAAATAATTATATTCCCCCCATCAATAGATCATCTTTTAGTGTAAACTGGAGTGATTCCAGATAGTCCAGGTAGTAAGCAAATCCTGCTCCAACACACCCTTTAGGCTGGTGACTTGCTGCTGCTGAGGCTTATCTGAGATGCAGGAGGTACACACAAATGTTTTTACTTCACCTGTATTCTTTTCTCAGCATTCAGCTTAATGACTAATTGTTAAATAGGTCTGTCTTTGATACAACCAGAACTGATACCTTTGCTCAGTTGGAGGTGGATGTTTATACAGAAAATAATGTCCATGTCATTGACCTGTTTTTGGGGAGGTTTGACTCATCAGCTCCTCAGAACAATTGCAACTGCCTCTGGATATGGGTTTCATATTAATTATGGCCTAAACCATCCTAAATTAAATGTAAATGATTAGCAAAGCAGATGGGGAGAGAGAAAGTAGAAACTGATTATGCAAGATAAGATTTTGAGATGTGATGTGGAAGCAAGGCAGACCTCAGTAGCAGAAAGCTTCTCTGAGGTCAGGCATAATGAAAGCACCCAAGAAATGTGTAAGATAGATGAATGCAAAACACAGGGGGGAGAGAGGCTAATGATGTAGTCAGCCTTTAAAAATAGTTAACCTTAGAGTCCTTGGAATGTATGAAAAGCCTGAACTGAGTCTTTGGATTCTTTGTTTTTTCTCTGCTAGTGACTTCATGTGCCTGTTTGTGAACTGAGGACTGCAGAGAAACAGTGTAAGAACTTTAGTGGTCTTGGACACAACCAAATTTCATAAAAACTAGGACAACCCACTACCCAGCCATGAATAAAGGGTGCTTTAGTGTTTGATTGAAGAGAAACAAGGCTGAACTTGGAAGGGTTAACCTGGGTCTGATGAAACCTTCATTAAAAAGGCTGTCCAAAGAGGGTCTTATCATTTACACACGTGCAGTGCAGTCATGCATACTTACACAGCTAGCAAGGAGGTCTGCAGTAGAAGACAAAGTCATTAATAAAATTAAAATGATAATCTGACTATTTTTAATCAAGGAGGCATTCATGTGAGAGAAAGAGAATGCCTCAAAAATAGGTCGTTCTGTGTGGGGCTGCAGATGAACTAAATTTTATGACTATGTTCTTTTTTGCAAAATCTATAAATACTTTTCTAGGGGGAAAGGAGGGAGCAGAGAAGGGAGGGAGACTAGGAGGGGAACGAGAATGAAGTAAAACAAAATTCCTTTTTTTTTTTTTTTTCTGTTTAAATGGAATGCTAACCAATCCCTTGGCAACAAAGGCTATGTTTATTTTTAATTAAAAAATAGCATAGCTGGGTTGACTTCAGTTTTCCCAGCTGCTATTCTTCCATCACAACAGCTCTCTGGCCTCTTTTCCCTTGCTGATTTCTTTCATCATTTGCACTTAGCTTGTATGTGTTACATGGATTTTATGTAATATTTCCTACCACTGAAAAAGCAAGACTAACAGTCTAAACAAGTAGCTGGGGTTCAATCATCTAAATTCTCATCTACAGTACCTGAACATGCCCTTCCTTTTGGAAAAGTAGTAGGTGTGACTAGGATAACTCTTTTTTTTTTATGTGCACATTCCTTGCTGTTTATATGAGTGCAAGGTGAGGAGAGATTTAAAATTGCACATTGAATTTATGAGTTGTAGTTCATTAAATTAAATGGAATGGGTTTGGCAATGCTCAGGTATCACTGAGCACACAGGTAGTGTTTGAAAGCTGACAAACAGCCTCGGTGGGGTTTTTTTCAATGATTGATTGCAAACTGCCAGGTTTTGTGTTTGCATATTAGGTAAAAAAATCAGAACATAGACATGCTTGCCATGCCTTCTTCAGCAACTTCATTTCCTCTGTCCATGGGGCAGAATATGAAGAAGTCATGGAGATGATCCACTTTTCAACATGTGGTCACAAAGCTGATTACTTACTATTGGAGATGATGGTGTCTGTAACAATCTGTTTTCCTGAGTCAACTAAAATTTAAGTATTTATGTAGACATCTAGAGGCCCTTGAGTATTCAGGAGTATCTGGGACTTTCTGCAGGCATTTTTCAGCTAACTAAAGTTGAGATAGTAATGCTGTAGGCTTAAAGGTTTGTGTACCAGTCATCCCTACTAGACCTTGCTGGTAGCATTGGGAGCTGAAAGCATCAAAACTGCTTTCCAGACAGAAATGTAGTGGCTGGAATGAAAGTAGTGGTTTGTTGTGTCACTGGAAACAGACCATGGAATATATGTAATATATTACTGGTTATTACTGTATTACTGTATTAATCACCAGTAATGTTACTACTGGGACAGTCTTTGTGATGCATGATTTGCAGATTTTCCATATATAATATAGCTAGTTCAAAAAAGTTTTTTGCATTGGTTATTCCTGAATAAGTGGCAGCATTTTGGTGCACTATGATAACTTTTCCTCTGTGGAAGTTTAGCTCTGATTATCTTGCCTCTGTAAGGAGCCAGTAAGACGAGCAAAAATGCACATGAACTATTATAATGTGAAAAAAACCAATGTTATCCAAGCATTTTTAAGGTACAAAAAGGATTTGAGAGAGATTGGAGTTTTATGAAAAAAACTTCTACAATGAGTCTTATTTTATCTGGACTAGTTTTCCCTTTCCTTGTAGTATACTTTTTGAGAAATTGCATAAACAGGTGAAATATAGGTAAGATGTTATATACCAGTCTGCACTAAGGTATGGGTATCATAATACATGGAATGGTTGACACCTGTTGTGATGCTACTAAGAACCTTATGAACCTTATGTTGTTTGCTCTGGGAGTTCCTAAGAAATTATTCAAGACTTCTCATTGATTTCTGCCTCATAGGATTTGCAAATGGTTTCCCCAGTCCAAAATGACCACGGTGGGACTGAACACATGTGTAGCTTAGTAAAAGGTGCCTGCTATATTAACCTTTTCCTAGATTAACCTTTCCATCATGACAGTTTGCTATCATGATGAATGACAGGATCAGAGGTAGTAGATATCAGGAGGTTAGCAATAGGGAGTAGGAGGAAGCAGGGTAATAGGATCTGGACCAAGACATTAAAGTCTGTTGTAGCAAGAATGTGAGCAGGAGTGAGCAACTAAGAAGCTGGAGAACAGTACAGTGGGGGGAGGCATGATGGCTGTGGAAGCAGGGGAAAATGGGGCAAAAAAAAAGTAAAAATGTGATGCATATAAGGTACTTAACATAGCTGGGAAAGAATAACTGGATCTGGATTGCTTGGATATCCTGTTTGAGCAAGGTGATAGAGAGGGATGGAGTAAGTGGAAAGAATCACATTTTTTATTTCTTTTCTTCCATCTCACAGTTTCTGGGAGGTGGTTCAGCAAACTGGTGGGTGCTTCCTGTGTGAACTGGGATGTTGTGTCCTTCTCTTGTTTTTGCAATGGAGCAGCACTGGCTTATTTCCAGTTTCTTGTTGTGGCATGTAATGCATTACCCCTTCTAAAAGATTATTTATTTGAGATAGTACTTAAATATTTGACAATAATCAATATTTGACAATAATCAATAAAACACAATGCTTGTGGTCAATTTAATCATTTGTCCCAAGTCTTTACAGGAGATTAGAGCAGAGAAATCTTGTTTTGAGCTGAGTGTCACCAGAAAATACTAGAAGACTGTCTTAGTAGGAAGGTGGCATGAACTTGAAAGCTAAAAGAAAAAGTTAGTCTGAACTAAAAGCTGAAATAAATCCTGAAGAAAAGAAAATGGAACCAAGTGTTTCTCTTCATTAAGTTTGGGAACATTCATTCTTAGGGTTTCATTTTGGTTCATTATAGAAAACTTCCCCAGGGACTAACCTAGAAAACTTGAATCAAATCTTCTGCCCCAAGGGAGGGTGTTCTTCAGGGACTTTCTGCTATCCTATCTCCACAGAAAAATCCATGTGAAGGAAACCCACAAGAAGGTTCACATGGATCTTCCCTGCTGAGGGAATGCCTTTGTTTGCACAAAGCTCTTTTCTGAACTGCTTTATTTTCATGGGAGCTGTGAGCTCCAGGATCCACAAATAGTAACTTTTAGTGCTGGCACTAATCCTGTCAATCAAAATTCAACTCAGAAACATCATAATTAAACTTCCCTGAAAAGGATACAGCTCACAGAGTTTTCCCTGCAGTCCCCTCTCTCCCGACACCCATCCCACTGGCATGTTTACATCCAATAACTGAAGATGACACCAACAAGGAGAAAATCAGAGCTTTCACAAGAGACTTTTTTGTTGTTTATACTTTTTAGCTGCTTTACTCTGATACTTTTGAGCAAATTCTTTTATTTTCATGGTCAATGATGCTAACAGCTGTCAAAATATGCTTTAAAGCAGCCAGCTACCATTTACTGTGTGTTGCAAGAGACTATTTTCTGAATTCTTATTCTTTATGGATTATTAATAATTTGGATTAGAGCTCTAGGCTTTCTGTAACCCTTTCCTTAAAGGGACAATGAATTTGCAAGGAATTTGGGACTTCTTATGAGCAGTAAATTGTTTTCCTCAGAGGCATGTTTTGCAGCAGACATGGCTGTATCCTCTGCCATTAATGTAAGGGCACTTATGTTCACTTCCCAGATGACAAAAAAAGGGATATAGCAAGCTTTGTCTTTTAAATTTTAAAATGTTTTGTTCTCCCAGACACACAATTTGGAAGAGGAATAAATATCCTCCTTAAGTTGTCTTTTCCTCACTGTGAAGGTCACTCCTCTGTTGGGAAGATAGGTTTACATGAGGACAAATGGCTATTCTCAAACGGGCTTGGCCTGTTCTTGCTGTCCCTGATGTCTGTGTGAGAAAGGCAGTTCCTGCATGGAGCAACCCAACACCACAACCCTCTGTTTATTCTTGTGGGCAGTAACTGCTGATCAAAGCAGAAAGAGGCGAGTCTGTTTTTCTGCTAATGTGAATGCCACTGCTGTGTGGTTAGCAAATGGTTTCTGCTTAGTAGCACAAATGTGTCCAAAGAAGGAAGCAAGTGCTATATTTGCATGGCTGAGGATGATGTTCCAGATCAGATGCACACATACTTTGCTTATTTGTTGGCCTCTGCTTTTAAGAGCAACCATGTAAAGATCTTGCCATCTACTTTCACTCAGCGTGAGCTGTATCTAGTCTCCCTTTTGGTTATGCTTAATCTCAGGAAGCAGTTTCCTTTCTTTGCTCTTTCATGCTAGAGATGTGCAGAATGAAAGCCTGTTTATAGGGCAGTCATTGCATCTGAAAGTTGTTCACTTCTGTTGAGGGAGTATCATTGTGAATGTGAGAGGACTGACTGTTCTCCACAGTATTAGGGTGCTCTGCTACTGAAGTCAGCATAAGGATAACCAGCATTTTAAGACTGTGGAGAAGAAATATGCCATTTTCTGAAACTTTGTAGGTCACATGAATTGCTGTTTAAAAGGATACCAGCAGCTTGGCTTAAGGGAAGATCTTTCTCTTTCACAGACTTTCCTCCCTAATGTGTATGGCTGGCATTATTTTAAAGACCAGTCACAGTTAGGAGCTCTTATTCAAATTTGTAAATAAGTACATTCATTGAGCAGCTTATTACATGGGATGGGGTGTGCTCAGGGTGCCCCTGAGTCCTTCTCTGGAAAGCCATTTTATGTGCTGCTTCACCCATGGCATTGGAAATGGCTTGAAAGCAAGGCCCATGGACCCCCCAAGAATCTGAACTGCAAAGGATGGGTGTTCCCTGCTCTTCAGATTTCCAATATGTTCTGCAGCTGGGCTGAAAGAGGAACTGCTGATGGTGTGCTTTTCCTCTCCCTGACTCTTTACCTCCAGACTCTGAATGTGTGTGAACACTATAATCAGATGTTATCCAATCCGTGTGGTTCAGCCAGAAAATATGACGGGGTGGGAAGCTATTTCCTAAAGCTCACATTATCCCTATGAATCTTTCCTCATTGCTACTTTCCAGCATCACTGAAATTCTCTTCAGATGAGGCCAAAATGAAGCTGCACAGGTCTGAATATGTCATATCATTTGAAAACTAACAATGGTATATATGTGTAGCTATGTGTTTGAAAGATGGAAGTATTTCCTTGAACATCTGTGGGCTCTGCCTTAATGATCAGCGGGGATTAGATGGCACTTCCACTCTAAATCCTTTCTTTAATAATAATAGATGTAATATAATACTAAGTTTATTGAGAAGTAGCTTCATCCCTCTTACACCTGGGTAGTTATACAAACTGCTGCACTCAGAGCACTGACAGAAACACTGATAACTAGGAGCTGGCTGCAGCAACCTGGGAGGTAGAGCTCAGGTACAGCAAACTGTCCGTGTTCAGCAGAGCATGTAAATTTATGCTTAGCCTGAAGCCAGTGGAATTTCACTATGTTTTTTAAATTAATCCCTAACTTAATTGTATTGCTGCATGAGAGGTGTTTTTATTTACTTGGAATGCTGATGTTTTGTACTGATGGGCTGCTTGTAAGTGGCTAAATGAGAAGTTCACAACACACCTCCCCTTTTTAGGTCATCCTAGAAAACAAATTCCTTGTGCATCTGTTTAGGTAGTGATGGGTGAGTTCAAGGCTTCCTGTTCCCCTCTTCCTTTAGCAATGCTTGTTTGCCAAGCACTGTAACAAAATGCTTTCTTTGTGCACTTAGAACATGTGAGGAAAAGTTTTGTTGAAGTGCTCCCTATGTAATGTCTTTCTAAGTAAATAAACCATACGAAAACGCTAACAACATAAACAGCAAAAGAAGAAAAACTGTTTTGGAAGAAAAGGGTAATCAAACTAATAATTCACCTGGACCATTCTTTAGAAAAAGTGGTTTCCTGTTCTCATTTTCCTGACTCAAGGAAAAAAAGTAATTTGCACAAAAGCCAATATTAAAATCTATGGATAAAAAATCCTAGCTGTAACTGGAATGAGATTCAAACTTAACAAGACACTCTATGACTGTCACACACTGTGACTCTGTGACCATGGGAGAGGGGATGGATGACAATAAAAATGACTAAACAGGACTCTTCTCAATGGTACCCAGTGAAAGGACAGGAGGGAAAGGAGAAAAATTGAAATAAAAACCATTTCATTTAAATTCAGGGAAAAACTTTATTACAGTAAGTGATAACACTGGAACAGATTTCCTAGGAAGACCATGGAGTCTCTATCCTTGGAGGCAGTTGAACCCCAACTGGACATAGAATCATAGAATCAACCGGGTTGGAAAAGACCTCCAAGATCATCAAGTCCAACCATTGTGAACTACCACCATGGTTATTAGACCCTGGCACTAAAAGCCACATCCAGTCTCACCTTAAAAACCTCCAGGGATGGTAAATCCACCACTTCCCTGGACAGACCATTCCAATATCTGATTACCCTCTCTGTAAAGAATTTCTTCCTAATATCCAACCTAAACCTCCCCTGGCACAGCTTAAGACCATGCCCTCTTGTCCTACTGCTGGTTGCCTGGGAGAAGAGACCAACCCCCACCTGGCTACAACCTCCTGTCAGGGAGTTGTAGAGAGTGATGAGGTCTCCCCTGAGCCTCCTCTTCTCCAGGCTGAACAGCCCCAGCTCCCTCAGCATCTCCTCATAGGACTTGTGCTCCAGTCCCTTCCCCAGCCTTGTTGCTCTTCTCTGGACCTGCTCCAGCCCCTCCATGTCCTTCCTGAACTGAGGGGCCCAGAACTGGACACAGCACTCGAGGTGTGGCCTCACCAGTGCTGAGTCCAGGGGAAGAATCACTTCCCTGGTCCTGCTGCCACACTGTTCCTGACACGTGGCCGTGACGGTGGCTATGTCAGAGCCTTCCTGCTGCACGATGGCTCCCAGCTCCTCTTGTTTGTTACCCACAGTGCATGCATTGGTGTACATGCATTTCAGCTGGGCTGCTGCCATCACTTCTAACTCAGGCTTTCCACCTTAGGTTCAGCTCTGGAGAGCCTGGTTTCAACCCCTTCCCCCTTCAAACCTAATTTAAAGCCCTCCTGATCAGCCCTGACAACTTATGGGCTAGAGTCCTTTTGCCCTTGGATGAAGCCCATCTGACTCTAGCGGGCTGGGTACCATAGAATTTGCCCCGTGGTCAAAAAGGCCCAAAATTCTGCAGGCAGTACCAATCCTTTAGCCACTGATTAATGAGTTTTCCTGCTCCTCTCCTCATTCATCCCTGCTACTGGAGGAACTAAGGCGAACACCACCTGTGCTCCTGTCTCATTGGGTCATTGCTCCTGCTCAATGGGTCCACTTGGCATATAGGGCCCTCAGTTCCCCTCAGAAGGGAGCTGCCTGCTACAACTACCCTTCTTTTTTTCTTTATAGCTGTGGTTGTAATCTGTCTGGTAGGTGGGGTGCAAGTGGGAGACCCTCCAGACAGATCCTCCTCCTGGCTGCCCTCTGCCTGACTCTCTGGGTCCAGGGCCTCATACCTGTTCTTTAATGGAACCATGGGAGGTGATGGGGGGCAGAAGGGGATTCCTTTACCTCTCCAGTCAAGGACCTGTTTCCATTCCCCCCCATCTACTTGGATTGCTCCATCTGCCTGATGGCAGGAAGGACAGGGTGTCACCGTCTCTTACTGGACTTCTTTACCCATGATCCTGGGCAGCCTGCTTTGAGCAGGAAATTGGACTAGATGATCTCCAGAAGTATCATCTGAATGGTCCTGTCATTCTGTGAATATTTGCTATTTTTAAGATTGGAGAAGGAATCTTTCTTTTATCTAATAGATTGCTAAATTGGAACCCAGTAGGTAGACTGGGTTACATCCTTCGTCCAAAAGAACTCTCAAGTGCACTCTCTAACTATACTTTGTTGTGCTTCCACTCTCTCCTGTTGATGTCATTTCACTTTCCTAATGATTACCTGTAGTTGGGATTGAAACCCAGGTGTGCTACTTCTAAACCAGCTTTTTAACCACCTTAATGGCAGGTAATTTAGGATTGTCCCATTATGTGTGATGCAATGGTGAATACTTTCTATGGGAATACTGGAGCTAATTGTGCATTAAGTGAGTGAGCCTTCAGCTGGGAAGTGACATGGATGAGTTCAAGTGTCAGTCTAAAGGTTTGATTACTTGTCCAAAGTTAGCTGTATCTTCACACAGCACATAATTAAGTCATGTGACTCTCTGTATGGGATTTTGTTGAGTGTTTCCAGCTACTGGAAATAATCATGGAAAAAAGTTGCCATGGTGATCAGTAAATATATAGATTCCACCTTCAACTTGGGCATTCTGGAAATTACAAGCTGCTATAGAGTATTTGTCAGTGTATATTATTGTATACTTTCCCTATTCTTATGTTCTGCTCTAAACAGCTGATATTGGTCACCACTGGAGACAGGATATGGAGCTGGTCAGATTTCTAGCCTAGTGTGTTAGAGTTCTCATTATACTCTTAGCACCAACACTATCAGGAAAGGACATGGAAAAAATGGTAGAGTGTCCTTTGGAAAATGTAAGCTAAAAATCCCTGAAGGAAGAGATAAGATCTGAACCCTCTCACAGCCATGTTGTTGAGCTATTGGATAAAACTGAATACCTGCAACACATAATTTTGGTAACTGGGGTCCATAATTTTATTTCCATTCAAAGCTAACAGGTATAATGGAACCAAATTCATTAACAGAGTGGAGGGGAGTGAAACCATGCTTTCATTCATATGTGCATGCATAAACTTTTAATTAAAAAAAAAACCAAAACCAAACCCTACATTTAAATATCACAGGTGAACTTATGAATGACCTTGGATGTGATTTGATTTCCCTAGTTTCCTTAATCAAGAAAGCAGCAACGCCTGAACTTCTCAAGCCACAAAGTTCTTGCTACCAAGGGTTTTCAAGAACTTCCAATAAAGCATTTCTGTTACTAAAATTGTATTTAATGGATACTGACCTATGTTAGCTGGGAATGTACCCATGTTAGCTGGAGATTGAGTTCCACAGTGGGCTTGAATGTGCAGCACTGGCTACATGACTAGATCTGCAATGCTGTTAATGCCATTGTGTGAATGAGACCAGAACATGAACCCAAAGTTTATGATTAGGGGAATTTGAGGGACTGAAGAATCAGTTAAAATTGTGTGAATTTTGCTGTTGAGGATTACCACCCAAACTGTGTCCAAACCCTAGTGATATTTCTTGAATTGGAGGGTTTACATTTATGGATTCTGGTTTTCAACCTAGACCTGAACTTCCCTCATGCTTAAGTTGTATGGAAATTTCCTGTTTGTTAAATTGTTACTAGCCCTTCATAGTGAGCTCACAATGGAACTGTGGTGTGATAGAAGTTCTTTTGGGTAACAAACACTGAGAGAGAATATTTCAGTCATTTTATTGATATTACGAATTATATAATATTACTTGATTCAGAAAAATGCTGATTTAGGACAGAGCAAATACAAAGAGAACTGCAGAAAAGGTCTTCATGAGTGTGGGAAAGAAAATGAAGATATTTCGGGAGTTGTCTCCACTTTAAAAGTGATCCTGAAGAGACTGAAAGAGAAGAAATGATCTGAAGCAGAAAAGGACTTTTGGACCCAGGATCCTCCAAATTCATGATCTGAATGCCATGAAGTTATGCCTGCTGAGAGTCAAGTGAGGCACACTGTACAACAGAAATGGGCAAAGTCAGCTTTTCAAGCTAGTGAAAAAGTTGGAATTAATTCAGTGACCTGGAGTGGCCTTGCTTTTCATGAATTGGAGCTCTGTGGACAGATAGAGCTCAGTCTGCTCTTGCTGCAAGCAGGTCTAAACAGAAAATTTAAAGAAAATTTAAATTTAAAGAAAATTAGAAAGAAAATTTAATGCTCTTGGTTGCTCTTTTCAGACCTTGATGTTTAGGGATGTCCTCTTAAATTGCTTTTTTTTTTCTTGTGAGGTCTGTGCGTAGTAATGCTAAGCATCAAATGGGGGTTGAGATTTCTTGAATCTAATACTGAAACTTCTAATGGAATGAATCAAAACCTTGGCTCTGGCCACCCCAGTATTTGCAATAATATAAAACAGCGACAAGTGTCTTAAAACCTAGAGACTACTTGCAGAATAGTTATTTATACCAAGAGTCCTCAAAAGTCAGTGAGTTTCCAGTGGAAATTAATGCAAGTAATCATCCCATGTTACTATCTTAAAATAACTGAAAGTAGACTTCAGTGATTTTTTAATAATCCTTTTCTTCTGTTGGCAGCAGGATGTTTTGTGTGAAGGTCCTTGGATCTAAAGAGAATGAACCAGTTTTTGTTTTTACTCTGGTGTGTCTGCATACTGTCAAAGTGGTTGCTGAGTGCAGAGCATGTCTTCTGGGAAAAAAAAGACCCCAGTTCAATGAAGCTTGTTCTTACTGCCTTTCCTGGTATCCATTATGAGTTTCTACTAGACCATCCACAAATTTGGCAGCCAATCAGGCAAGGAGGGGTGGTGCTGGGAGCAACTGTGGGATTTTTAAATGCTGGTTTAAGGCATTAAGTGACACGTCAAGTTTTTTCTTGAACACTTCCTGGGATGGTGACTCTGCCCCTTCCCTGGGCAGCCCATTCCAATATTTGACAATCCTTTTAGTGAGTCAACTAATACTTTCAGAGAGCTCTTCCACAGACTCCAAGATGTCTTTGCTGAGTGTTGGCTCATTTAGAGTTGATTGCTGTGTGTAAACAGATATTTTTTTTTCTCTTGTACCGTTCCATATGAACACCGAATTCTGTTTGCCCATATAAATTCATTGCTATGAACTCTTTCCCCAGTTCTTAGTACTGACTTCAGGTTTTATTATAATGAGTAGCTTTGTATCATCTACAGACAATGTTTTAGTGAGTGACTTGGTTGAGAGATTTTGGGAAATCAGTCTGCTTTGTCAAACTCTCATTTATGGAGCTGTTGACAGTGGGTTTTGTTGGTCTCTTGCAAACTTTTTCGGTTTTATTCCATACTTAAAAAAAAAACTTTTAGGAGTCTTGTTAAGACTTTGCCACAATAAAATGAAGAATGCACAGTAATTATACCTTTGCTAAACCAGGTTTTTTTTTTTTTCTATTTTTGTATAGAGAGAACCTTGCTGGTGATCAGTAATCATTTTGATACATCAAACAGCTAGTTTGTTACTGAAAAGCTCAGAATATTTCCTCTGATTGCCTTCCTCTGAGTATGAGCAAAGAAGTTACCCCAGACTTCCTTCCCTGTGGTATTCAGAAGGTGTTTTTTTTTGCTTTTTGTTTGTTTGTTTGTTTGTGTTTCTTTGTGTGTGGGTGGGTTTCTTAGTTGTTGTAGTTTGCTTTGGTTTTTTGTTTTGTTCTGTGGTTTCGTTGTTGTTGTTGTCATTGTTTTTTAATTGAGACTTTTTTTTGTATGTGTGCTTGTTTACTTCTTTGGAGGCTGATCCAAATTCCTCTGAAAATCAGTGAACAGCCCTGCAGTCAGATCCTTGACTCCTGTTCCTCTGGGATTACTGACACCAGAGATTACTTTGTTCAGAACTAATAGTAGATGTAAAGGAATTTATCTGGAAGTTTATCTTTGTGTTTTACAGTAAGCACTTTGTGGGTGTATGCCCATTCTTTTAAAAGCTCTATTTCTCCACTGGATTGCAACAAGTTTTTTCCTTGCAATGGGAGTCTTAAATCATACTTGTTTCAAGATCATATGCTGTTGTGTTACTATCCTGTTGTGTCTTCTCCTCTTTTTAGAGTGAGCAGGCTCTGAGAAGTGTGTGAAAGTTCAAATAACTGTGTTTACTAACTTTTTACAATGTGGAAGAGTTAGACATTTTTTACATTGTTCTTTCCCTGACAGAACAAGTGAGGGCTCACAAACCATTTAAAGGAAGTGTTTATAATGTGTGTAAACTTTAGGCCCTCAATATATGGAAATTCCAGACTGGAGACAAACTGTGGACTGGCTCTAAGTTTAAGCAGTGCCTGTGACAGCAAGCTAATGGGTTCAGAAATATTGCACCAGTTGCAAGTCAGCTCCCTTAGCCACCATCATCTTCAGTCGATTCAGGCTACAAAGAGGTGCTTATCACTGAGGAGTGACCGTGTTCTCTGTGTGCCTGGACCTCTGCTCAGCTGCCCCTCTTTTTGGCAAGAGCAGCGTGGAGGAGGAGAGACACAGGGAGGCAGGCTGAACACTGGTTGCATTGTCTTTCATCTCCAACAGCCTTCCCTCCCCATCAGCAGTGCTGGGTCTGGACCCATTTCAGCTGGTTTTGTCATCATCCCTAGGGAAGAGAATTTAACTTTGTCTAGGCTTCTGAGGTTTGTGCAAGTGCTGAATGGGCTGATAATTGTTGCAGGCTGTTCCCTACCCTGGTTGCTGTTTTGGAGTTCTGCATTACATTTGAACCTTTGGAAGTTTGGGGGGGGTGGTATTTAAAACTGAGGCCAGACGCAATCTGGTATTTCCAGTTGTAGAAAATGCTGATAGTTCAAAATTAGGATTTCTTTTTGATTCAGAATCAGCCTAAATGTTCTAAAATTCACCACAAAACACTTCTTCCAGTGACATGACTGAATTTAAGTTCCCATGTTCTTCCATGAGCAGTGCATTTATAAGGTGTTTAAATTCCTTAAAAATCTGAACCCAGGCAAAGAAGGACATACTGTCTAAAAGCAAGTGGGATCAGAAATGTAAGTCCTCTCCCCCTGTGCTTAGGATAGGATATTCAAAGAGAGCTGTGACTGCCCTCCAGAGTTCTTCTGATATCTCAATAGCAGGAGTTGTATCTGTAGACATGTCTGAACATGCTCGCTGTGGTGTTGAAAGAAGGCATTTCAGTCCCTCAAAACTGAGGCTGTGCTTCAGTATATTTCTGGGCTGGGGCTGATTCCTTGTTTTGATGCATAAATTGCATCTGAAAATCTGTCCTCCAGGGACTCATTCATCTATTCCAAGTGGAGGATGAGAGATGAGTGTCACCTGTCTCATGCTGAAGTCCTTGTGGTGCCTCCACAGCACTAGTCAAAGTGGTGAAAGAATTCTGTCACAACAAAGGAAAGTCAAAATCTGATCATAATTTCCACATTTAACCTCCACTTTCACATTTTGAAAGTGGCCAAATAGGAGGATGATCTTTAGGCAATGTGAACGAAAATACCGTGGAAAAGGCCATTAGTTGCCTTTAGAAAAATCATTAAAGCAAATGGTGTGGATCAATACACTCACTTGGAAAGGAAAAACAAGGCACATCTCTTTATCTGAGTATAAAATACAGTAATATAGTTTAATATAATCATGTCAGTCCTGTAACTCTTCTGTTAGTTTTTGAATACAGTCAAAACTGACTTCAGAAGACAGTCTAACATATGCTTATATGAATTACTTTCAGAAATAAGTGCTACCCTAAAAGGTTAAGGTTCAAAGTCACTGGCTAGTGATGATCACTTATTTTTACTTGGAAATGTTCATTTTGTCAAAAGTAAAAATGTTTGCCACTATGAAACATTGTGTAAGAATGGGTTTGGTCAGCTTTTCTTCTAAACAATGAAACATGAAAGCATTTCTGTAGAATTTCTGAAGACATTTTCTATGGCTTTAGTATGAAAGGATTTTCCTTCTCTCTCTGCTGCCTGGAAAAGGAGGTGAAGCATTCAGTCTTGCCTGAGTTTCCTTGTAGCTTCTGGAACCTTACATGACCTCTGTGTATACTTTTTGGGAAAAGCTCTTTTGTGAGAGATGAGAACCTAGTGGGTTTTGTGTTGTCTTGCATGGCTAAAGAGGTGTTCTAGACAACTGTTTTGAGTTGTGTTTATTTTAACACCTGGGGATCAAGCTTGGGAAGTAGTAGTATCCTAAGTGATGCAGTTCATAGTCCCAAGAAAATGTCATGGCTGCTGAGCCTAATTGGTGAGCATTACTTGGTGCAAAAGCTTTATTGCTTCTAAGAAATTTGGAACTAACAGGCAACTAAAACAAAACCAGAGCATCATATACATATAGAAGGTTATTCTTCCTTTAAGGGTGAAACCAAACAAGTAAACCTGCTGTGACTAATCCAAATTTTTGGATGAAGAACATTTTTTATTTTCCAGAAAGTACACCACTTAGAAATTGTAAAACTGATGCACTGAGTAGTTGCAGAGAAATCTGCTTCTAATAAACCACGGCTTGTCAGACAGAGGTTTAAAAACATCTGAAAGCAAAATTTGAAAAAAAAATATGATCGAGCAGAAGGATCATATGTAGGGGCAGAGTCACTGCTGTGCTCGGGGTGAAGGGAATGGAGTTGATTATCTGCACCTTCCCAGTAGGCTGGGAGCAGATATAGCTCACTGGAGAGGATGTGGCAGGAACATGCTGCGCTTTGGCTGTTTGCTGGGCAGGAGTTCATCAGAGAGCAGTGCCAAGCACAGCTCAGGCACAGCAGAAGCTTCTGTCTTCAGTGCAGTATTACCCTTCTAAGGCAGGAAGTGCGTGTGCTGAGGGGAAGATAGGCTGGGAGCTGGGATTCTTCAGTTTTCACTGCTCTTTCTCAGCTTCATCCTAATAAGCTCTCCCGTCACTTTAAAACTGCATTACTGATTACTGCTGCTTTGAACTTCCCAGGTTCACTTGGTGCACCTAACTTTACAGAGCAGAGCGATCTCTTTCTGATAAATAGGGCCAATTACTCAGGGCCCTGATGTTTATACTGTGCAGCATTAAAAAAACAAACAAACAAAAAAAAGAATTTCCTTGCCCACGTTTTGATGATGCTTTCAGATTATGGAATGAAAATGCCTTGGTCAAATAGTTCCAGATATTTTGGAAGCGAGAAGTAGATGAAATGTCAAAAGAATATCGTGTCTCCAGCTAGTGTTGTAGGCTCAGGTGCTGTGGTGGGGGCAGCCTCAGAAGTGCACAAGCACTGTTAGATGTCAATTCAAACTGAGCTTGAACTCCCAATCTCTGAAAGTTCCCCCATGCCTGTTTTCCAAGAAGAGCCTGATTTTTGCAACTTTTTCTTACATGAGAGCTGTTGGTTTGGAACTGTTAAGTCTTTGGCCTGACTCTCACTTTCACTGGAGTCCCTTTACCTAGGTAAGGCATTCTGCTACAGGGATCTTAAAATGAAAGTAGATGACATTTAATAGCTTAAACGAGAAACAGGTCCCTTAAAAAAAAAAAGTGAAATTGGTCTTCCCTAAATTGTTGAGTGCTGACCTTGAAAAAGCCCTTACAGTCTCTGCAGGCAGACTGAATTTTTTTTAGGAGAACAGATACCTCAAACTGCAAGAGATTACCTGAGGCGAGTTTGGATTTTTTTGTCTTTGCTTTTTAAGAGAAAATTCTTTTCCACTACACTTGGTATCCACATGTCTATCTTAAAGCACTATTTATTTGTCTCAGCACTTCAGAAATACTGGTGTAATTTTCTTACACTTCTTTAATCTTTTTTTAATTTACTAGTTTTAAGCATTTATAATTCAACTTATCATTATGTGAAGCATGCTAAAGATTGCATTTGTATTTTGAATATTAGAAGGTTTTTATGTGGGAAGCAATGTTTAAATGTATTTTGAGGAGGGGGGAGGCAAGACAAGCTGTCATCCATCAACTGGTATGAAGTCCAGCTTTGAAAGTTTGATACAAAATGAATCTGACTGTTAGTGCAGACATGATACAAATTAGCTGTGACTTTATGATACCAGCTGTTTCTCTGACAGGGTAAAAGGGCACATAACTAGAATAGCATCTTTTGTTGAAAGCAGTGTTTCCCTTTGTTAATTGTGGGAGCCTCAGGCAAAAAATTGTGGTCCGTGGTTATGTGACATGTGCAGTCTGCAACATGTTCATGGAGCTTGGGGGGCTTTTTACTGATGTTTTACGAAGACAGGGTTATCATAAGTGTTCTATTTTTGCTAGTTTTATCACTGGAAGACAAATCTCTGTCATGTTTTTGCCTTGTGTTGAAAGTGAGGTTAATCTAAGTGCTATTTTCCTTACAAGGACAAAGAAAATACTGAAAAACAAAACCTGAGAAAAGTCTATAAATCTCAACACAAAACTAAATTAGTTACTTTATTAATTGATTCTCTCTAGTTAATTTTTTTTCTTACCGGGATTTTCAGGGCTTTTTATTCCATAAAAAATCTACCTAGTCCCTAACAAAGTAGAATCAGCTGTAACTGAGTATGTTTTATTGAGGCAGCAGATTAGTCCTGACACAGATGCAGGGACATCTTGGCTCTTGACCCATTTCTGGTGCCAGGTGATTGTGTGCAGCAGCTTCCCTACCACGTCCAGCACCTGAGCAAGCAGGGTGCCAGGAGCCCAGGGGATGGAAATGCAGAGATGATGCACCTGAGGAGCTTTGTGTGGAAGGAGTTGTGGGGTTTCCTTGTTACCAGAGCTCATAAAACCTGCCCATAAACCAAAATGGCTCTGAGCAAAGCCGTTTGAGTGACTTTATGCCACTGCACATCTGCATCCCTGCTATGTATCTATACCCTAACATATCCCCTGGCTACCTCAGGCAACATGAAGTTGGTTGTAGCATGTAAATAAACTAAAAAAGATGTGATTTATTGGGCAATCAAATTATTCATACTTCTACCACTTGACTAAGAGCTCATAAGGTCTCAAAATTTATTACTACAGGTAACAGGCATACTCCATTTGAATCAATGAGGAAAGGGGCAATATTAAGAATGGAGTATTAGTATAGTAATGTCTAACTAGGAGTACTACAAGGAACAACACTGAAGCTAGAGCTACCAAGAGAAGCAAAATTTCAACTGAGTATCTTATACACTTAGATCAATAGTTATCAATGCTGATGTTAAACTGAAAAAGAGAGTATCAAAAGAGGTAGTTTCTTTTTTTTAATGGGATCATGTAGTAACTTTAGACTATGAGCAGTGTGAAGGCCATTGCTCCTTTGAAAATATTAAGTGGTACTCAGCAAGGGAAGGATGCCACTGCTAAGGTGACCACGAGAAACTTCTCTGCAGAGCATAATTTCAGACAGGTGGAAGTTAGAATGACTTGATATTCTGGCCACAACAGAAATATCATATGGGTCCTGCATATCTTTCTACATGAAGTAGAGAAGCCACTGTGGGAGATGGTAGAGCAAACAAACCCAACTCCTACTGAAGACGCAGAAAATAAAAAATATGTGGACAAAGAATTGTAGCAGGCATATATGAATGAAAAGAGTGCTGAAAAACACTAACTTATAAAATTCTCAGAGTGAATTTTAAAAATAAATACATTTCAGAGGAAAAGTTTAGGATATAATAGCTGTTGTGTTTTCATGCGTTGATGGCGATAATTAAGCACAAAATAGAAAATTCCAAGTACTAAAAGATAGGAGTTGGCTGTTTCTGTTGCTAACATGCAATTTTACTGTCTAGTATCTGTTTCTGAAATTATGTGAAGTACTTATTTAAACACTGTGTTTATCATGGTAAAACATGAGTGACAAGAAAACATCTTGTTTTCATGAATGTGTAGAGAGCTATGTCAACAAAGGTCCATACATGATATTTGAAGAAAAAGCCCAGCCACATTCTGTACTGATTTTTTGTTGATGTAAAAGTCCCCTTGGCCAGCTTTCTCCTTATGGTTATATCCCTGCAAACCTGGAGTATTTTCAAAGAGAGCTTAATGTGTCCCTTCCACCCATGCAAGCAGACTGAATATGGAAGCACAGGGCTGGCTATAGATGCAGTCAAAGTAAAAATGTGTGTGAGATGCTGGAGAATGTGTTAATAGCAAATGTGGGGTAAGAATCAAGATTAAAAATGACATGGAAAAGTTAAACTGGTAGCATGGTAGAAAATAAATTATGTGCTATCGTGGCACAAATTATGTGCTGTCATGGAAGAAGCCATTATCCCAGCTGAATTTTATGGCCACAGTGCCAGAACCATCATAACCTCTTGCAATATCATATTCAGAATATCTCATAATGACTTCGTTAAGAGAAGGGGTGCTACCCCTAAAATCCCAGAACTTAAATTAATCTCTTCATTATCTGAAAGTACATTCCCTGTAATGAAAATTAATTTTTTTCCTCATTTTGTATTCTAAACTATTGAATTGTATTCTGAACTTCAATCAAGTTGCCATATTCGTCCTCAAGAAGTTGACATTCAGTGGTGAAATTGTATTGGCTCCTTTGGGTATTTGGGAGAGGGCAGATAATATTTTGTACTCAGATGCACCAGCTGCCTCACATCCTCTGGGGAGAGAGGAATTTGTGCAGTGACTGACTTACAGTCAAATACTTGGGTACCATTTCAACAACTCAAGGAGACCTGGGACCATTAGACAACTCTCTTCATCTGCGTGGCAGATAGGGGATTCTTAATGTTGAGTTACTCTGGGATTTATGGTTTATAATAGGGAAAATTCTTTTATTTTAAGTGCCCACTGTTTTGCAGATGCTAATTATGCAAAATGGCTCCCTCTGTGTTTCATCTTGTTACCCCTCTGACTGGTGCACTGCTACCCTCATGTTCTTTTGTGTCTCGACTCAATTGACTTCATAAGGGTTAGCAACTTTTTGTTCTCATTATTTAGTACCACACTCTGACTTGTCTCTTGGAAGACTCTACCTGCAAAACCTCTGTTCTGTATAAGTAAAATGGGCAAAATATGAACTTGAAAGGGAGTAAAAATTAAGGATTTGCTTCTGCCAGTCACTGAACATTAGGTTAGTTCTTATATAGTTGTGTTGATGATACAGGTTCTTCTGTTTTTCCCTTTCTTTCTTTCTTTCTTTCTTTCTCTCCTTCTTTCTTCCTTTCTTTCCTTCTTTCTTTCTTTCCTTCTTCCTTCTTTCCTTTCTTTCTGTCTTCCTCCCTCCCTTTCTCTTCCTTTCAATTTGCTGTCATCTTTTAATTTTTTCCACTCAGCCAAAAGCAAAAATCTATAAGCAATGGTCTCATTCAAAGTATGGAAGCTGGCTCCAAAACCAACCAGATCTGACCTTGCTTCAGTTTTAAAACCTTGCTTGAGGGAGCCAGGATCCCTATACTTAAATGATTTAATTTTCAAGCAGTATGAATCATGCAGCAACTGCACAAGTTCTGGCTAGAATATATTCTACATGTGTTTGTTCTTTAGGCAGTAAGAGGAGAATACAGAACTGGAGGTCATTTGAGTTACAAGTGCTTTGGGGGATTTTTTTTAAAAACATTCCTTCTAACAAATGCAGTTTAAATGGGTTTGTTTATATGGTGAGGAATTGGAAAGGCCCAAACTAACCAGGCTTTAAACAGTGTGGCCTTCTTCCAAATTAATCTAAAATATTTTAATCCCTCTGGAGTTTCTTTATCCTCTGCATCTGTGCTATGGTTGAGACACATTTTTAACATTTCTTTGAGGAAAATTACCTTTCTTTCCCTCCAACTG
This sequence comes from Manacus candei, assembly GCF_025592945.1. Lineage (NCBI taxonomy): Eukaryota > Metazoa > Chordata > Aves > Passeriformes > Pipridae > Manacus > Manacus candei. The sequence goes on along the minus strand of NW_026138066.1, from coordinate 23,137,361 downwards.
TACTCAACAAGGTCAATGGAGCACTCTTATATGCTATTTAAACATCTGAGATTCATCACATATCTGCACAACAGAAAGAATCATCATAAAAAGTCTAATGAAGCCCAACTGCTGACCAAGTAAGGGAGTCCCCTGACGGATATCAGGGATTAGAAACAAAGAATTGCATGCGAAATTCAGGTTTTTACACTTCAGCTTTTACAATTACGAACTAAACTGCCCCCTAAGAAGGGAGCAGGGAGTGTTTGTGACCCCCAGAACAATTCTGGCAAATCACACTCTGTTTGAGACTAATTCTGAAGTCGTTGCACGGGCTAGGATGGTCCCAGGGTCTGCCTGGGAGCAAGGGGTCCACTCACCTCGTGGGACCCTACCGTGCCTGAGCTGGAGCCTGCACGGGCTCCTCGCTCCTGGGAAAGGAGATACTCCGAGTCATGGTCAACTTCCAGAGCTGGCTATCTCAGCCTCTGGCTGTGAGCCCATATTTGGGTTTAAGGCCTTTTAGTCTTCTAGTTCAGTAGCAAGTTTATGGGACTGAACTCATTTTACTACCCAGTAACTGAAATACTGAGGGAGGCCTAAAAATTTCAATTTTTGTAACATTATTTTCGAGGCATTTCAAAAGCCACTCCTACTCCTTCATTTCCCAATAGTTCCAGTCAACCTGAAATGGCCACAGGGGGCAGATACAACTTGGATGTCTTGGGGGGTTTTGTCTGGAAAACTGTTATAGGATCATTTTTATCTGAAACACTGTTATATAGCTTTCTTTATTGGTGGTTACAGAGCAAGTTTAATACCAGCATTTATTCTAGAGTCAGTCGTCCTTTGAATACTGCTAGACCATGAAGTTCAGATACCTTAAAAAGTTTAAGTGCTTCTTTGAACCTCTGAAGGAAAAGTTAAATGCTGAAGATCTCTGTTGTGTGAAGGCACGGGGCTTCACCGGAGTTGTTTTTGAAATTCTCATCACTAAAGCCCTGTAGACTGAAGACTGTAGAGAAATCATAGAATCACAGAACCATAGAATCATCTGGGTTGGAAAAGACCTCCAAGATCATCAAGTCCAACCCTTGATCCAACACCACTGCGTTTACCAGCCCATGGCATTGATGCCACATCCAGTCTCATCTTAAAAACCTCCAGGGACAGAGAATCCACCACTTCCCTGGGCAGCCCATTCCAATGTCTGATTACTCTCTCTGTAAAGAAATTCTTTCTAATATCTGACCTAAACTTCCCCTGGCAGAGCTTAAGACCATGCCCTCTTGTCTTACTGAGAGCTGCCTGGGAGAAGAGACCAACCCCCACCTGGCTACAACCTCCTGTCAGGGAGTTGTAGAGAGTGAGGAGGTCTCCCCTGAGCCTCCTCTTCTCCAGGCTGAACAGCCCCAGCTCCCTCAGCCTCTCCTCATAGGACTTGTGCTCCAGTCCCTTCACCAGCCTTGTTGCTCTTCTCTGGACCTGCTCCAGCCCCTCCATGTCCTTCCTGAACTGAGGGGCCCAGAACTGGACACAGCACTTGAGGTGTGGCCTCACCAGTGCTGAGTCCAGGGGAAGAATCACTTCCTTGGACCTGTTGGCCACACTGTTCCTGATCCAGGCCAGGATGCCACTGGCCTTCTTGGCCACCTGGGCACACTGCTGGCTTCTGTTCAACTTCCTATCAATCCAAACTCCCAGGTCCCTCTCTCCCTGGCTGCTCCAGGCTGGTGTTGGCTTTGTCCTTAATCCTGGTGGACTCTGCCTGTCCCAACTATAACATGCAGGCAGCAGTGTTGGTCTCCTGCACAAGGGGCTGAAGGATATGGTTTATGGGACAGCATTCTGGGATGGTGATGGCCTGAGTGAAATCATCCACTAAGATCAATCACCCCAATTATCAATTACCTCGATTGTCCCCGCTTTTGAATGCAGTCATACCTACCTTAAACACACTTTCCCCATCTTTTTATGTAGTCAGAGTTATTTTGAGACCTCTGCAAGCCATACAGCAAAGGAGTGAATTCCAAGTGCAGTAGGAGACCACATTGGAGGAAAAACTCACTAAGTACCAAGGGCATTTCTTTTACTTTTTTTACTGGTACTGGAAAATATTCCCTAAATCTGGAGTCTACATCTGGATGTAGAGGCAAAGAGAGGGAAAAGATGAAAACCAATCCTTTAAATTCAGTAGGAGCCTACTTTAATGGCTTGTTTAATCTGCCAGCTGGCACAGCATTCATTGACTTCTTGCTACACGTACTTTAAGAAGACCTATGTAGTTCTTGGAAATGAGTTTATCCAAAGTTGTAGAAATGTAAATATGAATAAATTGGCAAGACTGTTTTTTGGTACTTAATAGAAATCAAGAAACTGCTTAGTCATCTCCAAAGATATTTCTGTCTCAATTTACGTGTAAATACCAAAATAATATGGACTTAAATCAGTAAGAAAGATAGTAAAAATACAGATCTGTTCCCAAAATCTGCCCTCTCTGAGGTACGTGTACATCCTTCAGACTTGGTAATCATATGTATTCCCTATGCAACACCATGCTTTGGGCAGAATTTTTGTGATGTTATTTGTGACACCATTTTGTTTGAAGTAAGTACATTATGAGTTGGTGTCTTCTCCAGCACTCCTTGTCCAAGAATACTGGTCCCATCTTTTTGTGGGTTTTTATTTGGGGTGTCTTGCAAGTCGTATCACTCAATACATGCTCTAAGGTATATTTTGCATATATTTTGTGTGACTGTAAGTGTTCATGTTTTTGGCTTTTAACTCTATTTTTGTGAAGGTAGATGGGTGCGACTGAGTGCATATTTGATGTACAGTGTCAGGTTTATAACTAACATTTATACTTTCCGTTCCTGAAAAGTTAGGCTACATCAAGAAGCATGTCTTCTGTTTTCAATTACTTTCAGCATTGGAAAAGCAAGGGAGAAAAGATTTAACTACAGACCAACCTGTCTTTTATGTTTAGGGAATTGTGTAATAGTATCTGAAGTGACACTTGTCAGTATTTACAAGTTATAAAAGTTTATTTGGTTCAGGTAAGCACTGAAAAATCTGGCTAGTTTACTCATGTTTATGTATGATTTTCAGGTCTGGCTTTTATTTTCTTTGTTCTCCTTAGGGGAGCAAGCTATTTTCAGGGTTTTTATCTTGGGTACAGACTGTTAAAGTCCTCCAAGTTTGTGAGCATTATCATCTGGAATTTTAGTTTGATCCTTCTTTGTATATATTTTCCACAGTCTATTTCTTCTTTCAGACTTCTTTTCCCATTCTGGCCTCTGTTCCCTTGCCATCCTAGTGCTTTTTCCATGTATTTAACAGGGTATCCTTGCAGAGACTGTGTCTCTAGCTGTAGTCCCCTCCTGCAGAGCCATCAGATCTGGTCATTGTGAAGCATCCAACATCAGGAGGCCATAATGTCATAAATGTAATTATTGCTGCTTTCTTCATTTTGAAGAAGGCATAAGATTTGAAGGCTGAGTTCAACAATTGTTTTTTTCAGCTAGACCATAACTAAAGATGAGGTGACTGAGTTTTGAAAAACAATTTGCTTAGTAAAAATAAGCTGCTTTCCCATGTGACTGCATTTGAGAACAGATTTGAAGCTGTCCTCCCTTCCTTCCCTTTCCACCTTTGTATTTCTGGTTTTGGCCAACACTTTGCACACATACAACTGCTCTCTGTGGGTTCACTGTGGAAAAGGTACTTCATGTGCCTTTGGTGCCTAAAACTTACACTGTGAGCAGTCATGTATGCTCTGTGTCTCAGTCTGAGCTGGGTAAAACTTACATGGCAACAAAGGAGGCTGAAGGAGACTCCATAGTGGTTTTAGATCCTTATGGAAGAGGACCTAGGTAGTAGATAATGTGCAGCACAGAAATTATTCTTTTTCTGCTTACTTTTTGATGGAAAAATTATACTTTTTTAAATTTTTTTTTTCTTGACCACACAGATATTGTCTGAACCACTGTTACTGGAAAAATTAAACAACTTTAACATTTATTGGTTTGATATAGTGCTCAAGTGTAACTTCCTTTTGTCACATTAATACAAAACATTTACAAATGTCTGTGTGCTCTCAGTGTTGGGCACACAGGATGCTGTCACATCTCACCTGTCTCGTTTAACAGGCTCTGAGCCAGGCTCTGCTGAAAGTTTTGATGATGCTGTTCCCCAGCAGGGTGAAGCACTGCAGTCTCATGCAGTGATGTACCTATTCCCTGCTGTTGTGCTGTTTGCTGGCAATAAGTGTTCCTGAATGTCTAGATATAGCAGTCAGATTATTGTCAAGATTGTTTACCAGCTTCCCTGTGTGAGTCTCATGAGGGGAGCTGACAATATTGTAGTCTTGCTGCATCACATTTTGTACTGGCTCAGGTAGAATGTGCAAGTGTGTCACCTTGCCTATTTTTCTTTTCATTGTAGCAAAGCCTCACTGTCGTTGGGCCTTCTGGTTTGGTGACATTGTTGTGTCAGTGTTTCCCTGTTTTCAGCTAAACTCAGCATAAAGTGGGGACGTATGACGTAGACTTCAGATATGGCAAATGGTTTGAGGGACATCTATTTTGTGGTACCCTGTCTGAATCGTTGTGCTGAAAGGCTTTGCATTTTTGCTGCCTTGCTTTACCTCTTTAAAGATTCAGTTTTCAACCAAAATGACACAGAATTGCTGCCTATTAGACACAAATTGGCAGGCAACAATCTGGGTTTTGCTTTTAAAGACGACTAAAAGTGTGAGCTGGAAAAGCTCAGTAGAAGTTTCTGCAGCTGGATCTGTTCCAGATGGAATTTCACAGTTTTTCCATGATGCTCTGCTGTTGAATAAGTGGACTTTCAGCTGCAATGTATCTATCACAGTGACGTGCATTGTGTTTGTGTGAGTGTACTGGTATTGGGAGGGAAGATGAGTTAAAGAGCACCAGGCAAGACCTTGAAAATTTATCATTCATTTCTTCTGAGGAAGTGGTTGTCTTGAAAATACTTATTGTCCCTTAGAGCACAGCTAGAAATAACAGCAATCTGAAGAACCTTAGGTATGTGGGGTTTTTTTTGTAATGTTTCTTTTTTTTCTTTAAAAATTACTGCTGCCTCAATAGAGCAAGCAAGAGAGATCTCCTCAACTCTTAGTTGAGTTTATGATCCTCAGCATTAGGAAGAGCTGGATTCCTAGAGCTGCATGTTTTAAGACTGAAAGAAAAAGGATGGAAAATACAAAACTGAAGGCACGGGTAGCTGGCTACATTGTATCTTCATATTATTTTCTATTACTTTTTTATGACTGACTATATAGCTTAATATATCATGATTTTGTATTTTGACATGTCTTCCAGAAAACATGTGGAGTTTAAAGCCTGGCTGAATGAATGTTGCTGTTGGAACATTACCTTAAGATTTGCTCAAACATTTTATTATTTTTGATGGCATTATCTTAGCTTTTTAATCCAAGACGTGAGAGATACAGAGGAAGTATGTGAACACAGTGCTAAAACATTGGTAAAACCTACTTGGAAACAAATTCAGAAAACCTATTGCTGAAATATTGCATGTGAGCATGAAGGTCAACAGGGGTGGTTGCAAGTGCAGGACAAGAGGAGGGTATGAAATGAGAGGGATGGGAGCAGAGTAGCAGAAGTCAGAGTGGCAGATACTTCCCATTTATGATCAGCTCCTTTCCTGGACAGGAAAACCCTTCTCAAGTGGAAAGTCAAATCATAGAACCATAGAATCATAGAATCAACTGGGTTGGAAGGGACCTCTGAGATCATGGAGTCCAACTCTTGATCCAACACTGCCATGGTTACCAGACCATGGTACTGATGCCACATCCAGTCTCATCTTAAAAACCTCCGTGGATGGAGAATCCACCACTTCCCTGGGTAACCCATTCCAATGTCTGATTACTCTCTCTGTAAAGAAATTCTTTCTAATGTCTAACCTCCCCTGGCAGAGCTTAAGACCATGCCCTCTTGTCTTACTGATAGCTGCCTGGGAGAAGAGACCAACCCCCACCTAGCTACAACCTCCTTTCAGGGAGCTGTAGAGAGTGAGGAGGTCTCCCCTGAGCCTCCTCTTCTCCAGGCTGAACAGCCCCAGCTCCCTCAGCCTCTCCTCATAGGACTTGTGCTCCAGTCCCTTCCCCAGCCTTGTTGCTCTTCTCTGGACCTGCTCCAGCCCCTCAATATCCTTCCTGAACTGAGGGGCCCAGAACTGGACACAGCACTCCAGGTGTGGCCTCACCAGTGCTGAGTCCAGGGGAAGAATCACTTCCTTGGACCTGTTTGCCACACTTTTCCTGAATGTGGAGAGCTGCACTGGTGCAGAAGAAATGCTCCTGCACTTAGAGCACCATCTTCCCTGGCTGATGCCTGCCCCTCTCCTAGCTCAACTCCTCTGCCTATTGCCAGAGCTGTGACTGCTGTATGAGCCTCTGGTTGTCATCATGGGCACCAGACCACCCTATCTTGTGTCATTCCTGCTGCATCACTGGGTGGCTAAATCCACTAGGCAAGAGCACCTGCATACTTTCTGCTCCCATGGCTTGTTCAGCTTCATACCTGTGTGGTGGTACCTCACTGTGTGGGTTTGTTGTGGCTTTGCACATCCAGAAGGGACTGGCAGCATCACAGTGGTTAGTACTTGGTGCATGGCCATCAGCTCCTGCAGGCACCTCCGTTTCCATCTGCCCTTAAAGGGATATGTGGTAGCAGTTTTGTTCATGCAGGCCAGAAATTGAAGACTGACTTTCCACTGCTGTGCAGCTTCTGTCTGTGTGATATTCTTTTCCAAGCTCTTATTTTTTTTCTATTAGAAATCAGTGGGAGAATTGGCACTGTCATTTAACAGGGCAAGAAGAGCATTTTCCTCTTTAGTATGTCTTGGTCATGTGAGCTTGTCCTTCTTTCCAATTACTAAGAGCAAAGAGCTCCTAACTGGAAGTTGTTGGCATGGGTGCTGATTTTCTGCTCTTGGAGTTTTGGTGAGAGATGAAGCTGACCAACAGCAGGGGCATTGCCACAATTTCAACTGTCAGGCCACAGATTTGTGGCAAAGCACACTTGAGGACTAAGTGCATGATGTGGGCATTCTTGTAATCAGATGAAGGTCTTTGCTGGTAGAAGCAGATAAAAGGCAAGGGTAACTAGTGAATGATATCCCATGAACCTGCTTCCTGGACTATGATTGCAGAAAAAAGTGAATGCAACTCAGAGTTCATTTTGGGACTAAGCACTCTTACAAATGGTTTTGTGGAGCATAAAAACCCTTCAATTTCTATGTATTTTGTCCTTCAGAATGTGGCCATCATTGTTGTTTCCTGTGATACTTGCACTTATGATTAAACAGTAGTAAGGGGGCAGTGCAGCTTTTCTACCCTTTATATATACAGTAAAGGCTAAGTATTTCCTCAGTGATAACAACGTGAGTAAAAATAATGTGTTTCCCACAAATAAGCACTACAGGAGTAAAAGAAATTCTGCCTTTGTATCCGTGTGCACAAAGGTATGAGAGGATGAAGCAGCCTTTATTGGCAAAATCTCAGATCAGACCAGCTTCTGACATGCAGGGTAAGCTTAACAAATTTTCATAGTATATATTAGATGAATTTGTCCTGTGAGGGTGGAATCCAGTCCTGATTGAAGACTCTGGGAAGTGTGCCAGGGATTCCAGCAGGACCAGGATTCCAACTCTACTTTGTATACAAATAATATTTCAGTATCTTTCGATCTTTGGGGACAACATATTTGAAATACTTCAGAGGACAGTTGAAGAGGAGAGTCAAGGGTCGATCCTTCTACCATGAGAACCAGTGGCTGTGCCAGCGGCTTCCAGCAATGTCCTGTTGCTTCCTTTGTTTGCTAATGGGAAATGATAGACAAATGTCCCAGAGATCAGGGGTGGGACCAGTATATGCAAATCCAAAGGTCAAGAGAAAGCTCCACTGGACCCTTATGTGACTGTGCAGTAGGAGAAAGGAGAGGAAGGAAGTAGGAATGGAAATGGTATACCCAGACTCAACTTCCCCAAGGGAGTAAAGAAAAATGGGGACTTTCCATTACAACTGACTGGCTCTGAGATGAGAGCTACTACTGCTGCATGCTTAGAAGTGTATTGTGGTGTTGGCAGCAGCACACTAGATATTTGCTAACACCTCTGAGACAATGAAACTCTGTAGTGCTTCTTCCTCAGTGCTGAATTAGACCATGGATATGAGAGATGCACCAGCCATGGATCTTTTAGTTGCAGCCCCCAACTAACTCCAGCAGGGACAAAGTCGTATGGAAAGGTCATTGTCAGCACTTTCATGTGCTTCACCCTGCAGCAGCTGGAGCTGACACAGGGCCTGGCAGCTTCAAGGACATTCGTGATGTACACTCTGGTAACCTGTGCTGAAGGTGTGTGAAACATGTTCAGCATCCATATGAATTGAGGGCCCGGATCATGGCATGATCCCGTGGGCCATCATGGTCTGCAGGGCACCAAATGAGAATCTCTGTTCTATGTAATGACTTTATAGTTTTGCTTAGGATGCCACAGAGATGTTAACTAACACGTTCATTGGGTTTAAAAATGCCCCACCAATGTACATAAGCTTTTTTCACTCTTATGATGGAAAACGTACCTTATATTAAAAGCAGAGATTTTAATAGATGGAGGTTGTGACTTCCTTGTTGAAATTCTAGGAAATTTTCTGCCTTTTTCACGTAAAGTCAGTGTTTTGGACATGTGCATGTAGCACAAGTGAAATGTTCTAAGAACTAAAACTGAGACCTTGAGAAACCTCCAAAGTTTGTTTTTCCTATGCTAACTATGAACTGCACTTGGTTGGTTTGCCATTGATGAGTTATGTGTGGAAGTCCTAACAAATGTGATCAGATGAAATAAGGCACAAGCTAGATTGGAATAAAACTGTGTGTTCATATGACCTGGTATGTTTATTTTGCCTTAAGTTCCAAATGAGCTATTGGGAAGGTATAAAGCTGCTTGATAGGAGTTTGTATGATTCCAGAGATATCCAGCATCTCAGATTAAAGAAAGAACATGCCTGAGGTATGACAAAAGACAAATCAGTCTTTTGAACTCCACTTTTTTGACTTAAAGGAAGTTATGCCTGTTTCTAAAAGATCTGAGTGGCACTGAACGCTTCTAAAGCAGAATTAATAGGGGAGCAATGAAAATAACTTCCAAATTTTTTGACAGATTTTATTAAAAACCACGATTTATTTGTTTTGACTGAATATAGATTAAGGAACTCTAATTCTCCCAGATATTGCAGCAGAATGTTTGTCATACCCGCATTTCATGGGTGCCAGATTAAACAAGTCACATTTAGACAACAAATGTTGCTTGCTGACCTGCTTTCAGCTGCAAAAGGGGCAACGACGGGGTTCTGTTTTCACTCCTGAGGTGGAGGAGGTAGAAAGAAAGGGAAATGTCCTAGGGATACAGTAGATATCATGACATGTAGCCAGCCAAAGTAAAATATTCTCTATGCTTCTCCTTAACCAGTCCTTTACTGATAATTGAAAAGTCCACACTTCCACACCAGGGACAACTGAAGTGGAGGCAAATGGGCAAATGGGACATTTGGATTAATGGGGTACAACTCACAAAGCTGCTTGCACTCTTGGTCAGACTTTAATGAGACATTTGATACTTTTGGTGGTAGTATTAAGGAAAAAAAGAGGGCAATAATTTAGGTCTTGTGTTACCATCTGATCCTGCAGTGAGGACAGATCCAAGGACACTCAAATGTCCAGTTGCAAGAATGTAGAAAATCTGTGCGTAGCTGGACTTGGAAGGGTCCTAAAAGTTCTATTAGCTCCCACAGTAGTGAGATTCTACATTAGTGCAGGGTGGGTGTGTGCTGGTATGCAACTTCATTCACCAGCACGAGAGGCTTGTTGGGATAAGGAAGGATGGGGATGTAGCTGGTACATGGTGCATACAGATGTCTTTAACCAAGCTAGGAAATTTAGCAGAAGGTTCCTCTCATTACAAAGAAAGCAAGGTGGCATGTGCTTGTACAATGCTGTGCCCAGACATGGCTTGGGTAGAACCACGTGCAGTACACAGCCGTGCTATATTAGGGAATATGCTTCGACTTGAAGTTTCTTGGCTCAACTAGGTTGAAGCGGATGCAGGGGTTCTGTGTAAACATAGCACTCTGGGAGCTCATTCTGTGTAGTGGAAAGATGACTGATAGGTCTCGAAAGAAAGACATTTTTGTTTGTCAAAGACCTGAGTAGCAGTTCGCATTTTTGCTTTTTAACAGTCTGGCTCATCTGTTTTTTAAGTTCCCTTGGATGCTGACTTGTCTCTGAAACCAGTGCTGGGAATAAGGTGAGGACAGTATTAAATCTGAGCCAGAGCAGTAAGTTATTTCACTGTCTATACTGGAATTATACAGCTATGTGGTTTTGTATGTGTTTCTACCAAGCCAATTTATGTTTTTGCTTTCAAAAAGCATATTCCAGTAAATTGCTATTCAAATACTTAGTTGCCATTTACAATTGTGTATAACTGTACCTTCCTCTGATTTTATATCTTGATGAAAGCTTAAAGAAATAAGATTTAAAAACTTTTGAACTCTCTCATGGGATGAAACATAAAGGGGAGTGGGACTTGCATATGTGTGCCTTGTTCTGTGAGGGATTAAACATCCTTTCTTGAAGAATGGACTTCTTAGCAAGACAGTGAAAGCCAACACATTTTAGCAATAAACCATAGTCAACTGAAGATCAGAGGTGTTATGTGAAGTGCAGAGAGGGAGGGATAGATTTGTATAGCTTTTGAAATGAAGAGGGTTTTTTGCAGGGACATGGTGTTTGCAAGGGCACAAACTTTGCTGTGATTCTGATTCAGGTAGCGTGGCAATGTGAGTAAAGGTTGTAGGTAAGTTACTTGGCTTATTTGTCATCTCTTTGTCTCAGTATGTCTTCAGGAAGACCACAGGGTTCATCAAACATGCCGAGATGTAAAGGTTCAGTCTCAGAATCAAAAGACACAGAGACCCCGAGAAGACCTTTGTATGTGAGGCTGTGTAAAACCTGAGGTCCTGAGAAAGAATTACCTTCAGCATGTTCTGGGAGGTTTTTCTTTTTTTTTTTCTGAAAAACGGCAAGGTCAAAGATCTTTGTAGCATTTTTCTATAGGTCCCTCTTCTGAGTCTGGTGGTGGAAAACTCTCAAGTGTCCACTTTAGATTCTTTCAGTATTATTTCAGTGGTGTAAATTTGAAAAGATGCTAGGGTCTTGTTTTCAGGTAGAAACAACAAACTGATAAGTTTTGTGGTGAACCTTTTCACAGTGTAAGAGTAGCCCATATTCCAGTAATTTGCATATATGTGTGGATGTCAGGGGAATAACACTGGTCAAACTGTTTCAGACATCTACATCTATTTACTAAATATATATGTTTCTGCTTCTTTAAAATTATTGATGACTTCTGCTTGAATTAGGTGAAAAACATACCTGGAAATAATTTTGAGAAAAAAGATATCAAAATATTTTCCATCATACTTTTTAAAACCAAAATTTTTACATTTAAAATAAAACTAGAGAACTTTTGGGGGTTTGGAGGTTGAATGAAACATTGCTTTTGATTTGAAATGGTTTTCTTAGGGACAGTTTTCCTCTTTTCAGAAAAATGAAACTTTTTTTGGTCTGACACCAAATTATTGAACTGTGTAACAGGAAAAAAAATGCAATCAAAGAATAAAAAAAATAAAATTTCTTTGCACACATGAGATGATCACAGAGAGAGATATTTTCACATGTGGTTCTGAAGGCAGGTTCTGGAGTGGAACTGGATGATGTGTTACATTTTGTCCCAGGATGCTTTCACTCATGAACAATTCCCATTTTAAAAAAAGGAGCATTAAAATGTGCATGCTCCCCAAAACGGTTTGTAGAAAATGTTTCAAATAATTGGTACCTTAATCTATAACTAAAGCAATTTTTGAGAGGCAAGAACTGTCTGAGAATCTTAGACAGTTTATACGCTATATAAAAATATATAGTGTATATTATATATTTTTATGGACATAGGAAACATTTTAAGACCAATTGATGTCATTGTCCCGTGGTTCTCAAAGGCTGAAAGACTATCATTTTTGGGAAGACAGTGAACAGCACTGAACAGTAGACTTCTTCAAGTGAACTGATGACTCCTTTTCTTGCACTGACACAACTTTGCTAACTAAATGTTGTACTGTTGACTTGATCTCTATTTCCCAATGGGTGCCTAATTTTTGAAAAAAGAAGACATTTGGATTGCAAGTCTTCTGAATATCATCCAGTGGCTGGACCTCAGTCCTTTGAGAGGAGGCACTTTAACAAACCCTAGGTGTCCTCCCAAGCCAACCATCCATCTGATCTCCACTGCACAGCAGTAAAACATCCTGAGGATGGAGCAAGGTTGCTGCACCTGGGAACTTCTTATCGCTGCTGTGCAATCTCCCAGAGTGGAGGAGGAACAGAAATAGTTCTGGATTGTTGTTATTATCCTCCTCATACTTCCTCATGAGGAAGAGAGCTTGAGCTTTTGGAGATGAGAGATGGTGCTGAGGACCATGTAGAAAGGGAAGGGGTGGATGGATATAATGTGGGTGCACAGAGTCAGGTGCTGTGCAGAAGAAGAATGTACCTTAACAGAGGTGGAGAGAGGTGGTAAAGGTGCAAATAAATCAGATGTCAAAGCGTGTCTGCTTTGGGAAGGTAGAGCAGGAAAAAAAACTTTGGGATTTTCAATTCTGGCACTCAAGTTGTCATCCTAACAGTCAACTCTTTACATTTTAAATCCCTGATGGTGACTATACTCCACAGAATAAATACTGCTGCCTGGTACAGTCTTAGTTTCTCCGGACACCATCATCTGCCTTCTGTGCACAGAAACCCAGCGTGTTGCTTTGAACTTGCTCTGTAGTGTACCATTCCTCCTTTGATCCTTGTCTCAGCCAGGGGCAACCACATCAGTTCTGCAACTCACAGGCCCTCTAGCAGGGGAACTGAGGCTGGATTTAGTGGCACATGTAGGCAGGGGTGGAAACACTTCTTGGGAGAAGGCAGCAGATAAACTGTTCAGTGTTTTTTCAAGGGGTACGTGGTAGTAAGAGTAAGCGAACATAAGATTGGAAAGAAGTCTTATTACAACTTACTTTTTAGATATATGGTCTAACTGTGAGTTAAAAAAAAAAAAACAAAACCAAAAACAAACAAACAACAAACCAGCAAGCAGCAGCAATTGCAGCGTCTCTGTCAGATTTGCAAAATTAACTTTCCCTTTGAACCTCCGCAAAGCAACCCTAGCCAGACAAATGCAATGAAAATCACATCAACAACAACAAAATTTTAAATCCCCCCCAATCCAGGAACAAATCAGAAAGAAAAACACCCCTAGGAAAAGTAAACTAATAAGATAACCTTCCCAAAACCCTTGCCCTCAGCAGCGTTCTAATCCAAAAAATGGGTCAAAAAAAAGCCATGAATTCCCTTAAGCCATGCAAGGCTTTGCTAGTGCCACTGGTTTTATGTGGAGGACACTTGGAAGCTGCACTGGCGGGAAGGAACATAACATCTGCAAACAGAGTGCTTCAAATAACTTACAAATGCACCTTGGCTTTGTTTCCTTTAAACTGCAAGCATCTCATAAGCCACTTTTTAAAGTTTTAGTCAGCATCTGCACGGTGGCTTTCTCTGCAGCATAAATGGACTAATGGGCTGGGAAACGTGGTTTGGGGGGGGAGCCATGGGGGGTGGAAATCCTCGGAGTGCAGCACAGAGTTTAGGATTGCAGAGGAAGCTGAGGCCTCCAGCCCTGCACAGGAAGCAATCTTAGAGCAGGCCTTAAATGCCAGATTCCAGGCAGAGTTTAACTAACCACTGACAGCTCTGTAAACAAAGCAGGGACAAAAAGAGAACAGCTTTCCCTTTTCTGGTAGTCATTTTTGGTTTGGGGGCTGCAGGGGAATTCTGTAATACTCGGCTTGATGGGATATAAACCAAGGCTGGAAGGGCTTTGTATATGAAGAACTGTAAAGGGGAAAATACTTCATGGATTAAAACTTAAAGAAGAAGGTAGGGTATGGGGAAAATTCGTGAATTAAACTACAAAAAAAAATATTGCTTCTTTTTGTTCTTTGAGCAGGCTTTGTATATAGTTTGGCTTCTGTTGGGTGATATTTAAAAGTGGTGGGTTATTTTTCTTCTTTTCTGTTTTCACTCTCGTTTTTCCACCTACTTTTTTCTCTTTTCCTTTTTTTTTCCCCTCTCGTCTCGTTTTCTCCTCTTTTCACTTCTTTTTTCTTTTTCCTCTTTTATGAAGGGGGGGGGTGGGAACGGGCAGACGAGGGCTCGCTTTTGCAAAACTCTTAACTGTCTGTGAAAAACTAAAGAAAATAAGAACTCTCTCGTGCAGTGTTTTTACTGCTCTGACGAAAAATTTGAAGCTTAAAGTTAAAATCCCGCTGAATTGCTGCTTTTGTTTGTGGAAAAGACCTGTGACGTTACAAATAGCTAGTCTGCGGCTAGCAGATGTATACAGCCCTTGCTTAAAGCATGTTGATTTAATTTTAACTAGGAAACTAAACGCAGGCACGGGCTATGTTTATCCTACGAGACGTTTCATTAATCTTGTTTATCTCAACAATGCTGAGGAAGTTAAATTTTTTGATGGAAAAAGAAAATAGTTACAGCGAAGTTAAGGCAGCAAAGCAAAACTAAACGGACTCGGTCGTTTGAACACATCCATTGTGTTTTCGCTCTCGTCTAAGTGATCCTCTCCCTTTCAGATTTGGATCTTTCCAGAGCTTGAAACGCTTAAACACCCACCATGGATGACTTTGAACGCCGCAGAGAACTCAGGAGGCAAAAGCGTGAGGAAATGCGCCTTGAAGCAGAGAGGTGAGGTACTGCATACGGAAAATGGTGCTGGTGGGTCGCCTTTGACTAGCAGTGGCTTTGAGAATCTCTGTCTCAAATTCCAAAGTGTGCTACAGCTAACCAAAGAGTCCTTGTGTTAATGTCTATGTGCCAGAAAATAGCTTCAGTTAATATCGTGGGAGAGATGAGGGGTGTCCAGTGTCTAATTCGCTTAGGCTGTTGTAAATGTCCTGGCTTCCAGTTATTTTGTTATGTGAACATCAAAGGTGGAATATGGGTGTGTGAAATCACTGATAGGAAAGCTCATGCTCAGATGCTACATGGGTGTTGTGCAGAAGGGATTGTGTTTGTCAGATATTTATATATGTTCGATAATATGTATGCTAGAGCTAAAGTTGTAAGATACAATTGAAAGCTGAGATAGATTTGGTATGTGCAGTATAGCATATTTGTGAATTGTCTGCCATTACTATGCAATTGCTGCTGTGCTTGTACTGCCTGTTGCTTTTTATTCATTTATAGTCACTTTATGGGGGCAACAAGGGCAGCATTTGCTACCAGTTATTACAGATTTATTTTGGTGAAAATGAAAGCAGAACTTGATGTGGGTATGATGTTGTCAATTTATGAAAGAAACACCATGAAAATACTGGGAAATACATTTCATTAGCTAACCTGTTTTACACTTGTATAGTTCTCTTTGCTTTTGTGGGATTTCCAATGATTTGCTCTGGAATATGCAGAGAGAAAGTCAGGCTCCACTTATTTTTGTAATGTCTTTAGTGATATAAAGATTTGATTTAGTTTATTAATGCTGTGCTGATTTAAAGAAATAAAAGCTAGGTTTAAGCACATTTTGTTCCCATTTTTGTACTTCATTCTGAATATGGACTTCATTTTCATTTCTGTCCTTTCCCATGATCTGAAAAAACCCTGGTGTTTTGGATTCTGAATGCTACAGAAGAAAAGTGATTTTTCAGAGCAGTTTTAAATGAAAGCCAGCAGAATGCAGTACACTTTGTATGCCTGCTTTGAACTTTTTAATAAGGTCCTGCTACATCAGCAACTGTCTAATGAAAATTGATGATACTTGGGGAGCAGGAGGGAATCCCAGGTAGATGAGATGCAATAGCTAACTTTCTTCACAAAGGGAGTGCTGCCATGCAAAACTGGGTGTGTGAGCTCTTGTCAGGCTATGAGCTGAACCCATGAGCTCTGGAAAGCAGCAGCATTGCTGGCAGATAAATAAACTCCTGTGAAGTGTGGTGGCCAAAGGGAAATGAGGCAGCAGCCTCCCTTTGCACAGTGCAGCCATTGCCATCCCTGAAAGGCAGAGCAGCAAATGTGCCATGCACTAAACTGCCAGAAAGTCTCCCCCAGGCCTGGGGCTGTGTGTGTGTGTTGGGCAGCATGGGAGGGACTGCAGAGCCCATGCTAGTGTATGGTATAGCACGTGATGTTTATATACTTGCAGTGCACTTCTGCTTTAAGAAAATTTGTTTAAGGAAAGGCTCAAATTTTAGGTGGTTTTTTTTTTTTTTTTTTTTTTTGTGAATAGGGACTCTGGGTGGCTTGTGGAGGATGCTGGGGGCTGTAGTTTGGAGGGTGTTTTCTACTACAGAAAAATGTTACTTGACCTCCCTTTGAAGACCTCCAGACTCTTATGTGAGTGTGCAGAGGCTGTGGGGTGGCCTGGGTGTCAGCCATGGCTGGATTGTGAAGGCAGCAGGGAATTGGGGGTAAGGATTCTGCCTTTTGCCACTATTGAAGCTTAAATCCAGGGCTTCGGGTATATACCCCACCCCTGCTTTTGGAAAGTGTTTTAGCCATGTCTAGGGTGGCTTTGTTGAGATTTAGTGTGGTAGTCTTCATGGAGGAGCTGCTCTATGGCA
The DNA here is from genome assembly GCF_025592945.1 of Manacus candei. Classification (NCBI taxonomy): domain Eukaryota; kingdom Metazoa; phylum Chordata; class Aves; order Passeriformes; family Pipridae; genus Manacus; species Manacus candei. The sequence goes on along the minus strand of NW_026138066.1, from coordinate 23,120,596 downwards.
GCCTGGCCAGAAGAAAAGGGCTTAGGCCTGTGTCTCTATTTTCTCCCAAATTGCTGCAGATGCACTCCATGGCCTTTCCCACACATTTGAAACCTTTTAACAATAAATTGCTCTACACTAACTCTTGCTGTACTCCCTCCACTGCTGCCAACTCCAAGCATTCATGTACCACGAGTCTGACTCCTTTAAAGTCATCAGACCGCTTTAAAAATCTCGAGATCTTAAAAATAATTTAGTCTGGCTTTTTCATTTTTGGTTTGCCTTAACAATAACAGAACCTGACTCTCAAATTCAGGCGTGACCCTGGGAGCCAGGGAATCCCAAAATCTGCTCCAGCAGGGGTAGGTAACGTGGAGGAGGAGCTGAGCTCAGTGTTGGTCCCCGTTGCACTGCACTGCTCATGTCTAGTGAAAGGCAGCAGCACTGGGGCAGTCATTAACAAATAAATATGTGATGCTGGATTGGTTTTGGTGAATTCAGATTTTTAGGGATTTGGGGATCATATTTACCTTTAAAATATGACCACAACACCTTCACATACGTGTCATGAGCTACAGCAGGCTTTCCTCTGAACGCTTTCAAGCATTTTATGAAGCGAATTGTGGAGCCCTAAGGTGCAGAGTGGAGGTTAAAAATGTTCTGTCAGCTCTCCAACTGTGGGCTGTAGCCTGACTGTGGGGAAACCACCACTGGTTGTTAGCATTTCTATTGGAAAGGATGATTGTGTAGACTGTAACATGTTTGCTAGGTCTCCCAGACACTGCTTAGACTCCTTTGAACAGAACAGTAAACCCCCAGATTCAAGCATACCACATCAAACAGTATTTGTAGCTCAGCCAGTTGAAGTGACACATTTTGCCATTTCCTGGAATGAAGGTACATGGAATGCATGTCTTTCCAGCCTGATGCCTGTGCCCAAGAAAGTCTGAGGGGTGAAAATGTGTTGTAGCAGCATGGACTCACGCACCTCATGCCCAAGAGGAAGTGACTTGATGTTACTGTGTCTTTACCAGGGGCCAGAGGCCGTGTTGGGACTGGTCAGGATACATGTGCCACCAGATTCCCAAGTGCCTGTGATGCTGGAGCCACTGGTGCCCAGCTATTTAAGTCTAATTTTTGGAGAAACTTAGTCTAAGTTCAGTCCTGGAAGTCTGGTGTTAGGCTTTGTGTTTTAGGGTTTTTTTTCCATTAGAAATCATTTGGAAATGATGCTTTGTTGTGCTGTGTAGCCCTGGCACTGTGAGTTCTTATGCTTAGGATTGAGCCTGTGAAGAGGCCAGTTTTGTCTTTTGAAGACCAGCATTGCGTTTCACCCTTGGTATGTGCTCTGGCTAGTAGTTCATACTGTGGCAACTCAGATACAAATTGACACCAGCTCAGAAAGCAAGTGTGTTTTTTGACATTTTAGTCTCTTACCTTTTCTAGATGTCCCACACATTCTGGATTCCCCACAAAGGCTCACTGCGCCCACCCAGAAATTTTGTCCAGTCGGAATTTTTTTTACTATTTATATTTGTCTGGATCTCTGGAGGCCTATCAACATATTTGTAGCAGCACTGCAGACCTGTCTAGGGGGCATGTGTCCAACAGCAGACATATGGGACTTTGTCCAGCTTTCTCCCAGGCTGTCAGATTTATTGCACGTGCTGAGGCTGGCGGAGACCCAGCAGCCCTTGTACCTCATGGGAGAGCAAGGCTTTTCAGGCATAGACTGGGAAACCCAGGACAAAGTATGGCAGTGTTGGCTGTGCCAGTCTCCTGGAATTTTTCATCTGGTCTGTATTGGTCAGGCGTGAGGTCAGGGAAAAAATGACCCTACCTAGGGGTAGGGATGTTGGGTGATGGGATGTGCTACATCTTTAACTGCTCTGTGGCAAAGCCAAGGCTTTGTCCTGCTCCCCAGAGACAGAGGGAGTCCTTTGCCTGGGACAATGGTTGTATAAGGCTCTGAGGTATCAGTCCAGAGCTGGCTGAAATCAGTGTGAAGCTTTCCACCAACTTCAGTGGGCTTTGGATTAAGCCCTACCTGAGTTATTCCAGCCAGCTGATTTATGAGGCAGTCTCAGTGGCAGCCTTGAAGGAGCTGGATGAATGCTTTACCTTCCCAACCACAGGGTACATACTGTGCTGGAGTGTCAGGGCTGTTACAGAAATGGGTTGCACTTAAGTGACAGGAAAAAATCCCATATGTAATTGAAGCACAGGGGATTGACTTTCAACAAGGGAAAAAACAAATACCACCTGCTGCTTCGTGCCTCTTCCTAGACAGTAAAATATGTTCTCTTGAACAAAACCATTGGGTTTTGTCATTTTGATGTTGTAACCGACACTGGAAGAATTTAGCCTGGGGCTGGGTAGAGTGTGTGTGTGTCTAGAGGAGTGGTGCTTTCTATCTTGCTGATGCACTTTGGTCTGCCACAGTTGCATGCAGCTGCAGTGAAAAACTGAGGTGAAATACTTCTTGAAGTGACAATAGACCTACTTCCTTGACTTCAGCATAATTGAGAGAAAAAATTGACCCCTTAAACTCTCTAAAGAATAGTTCTCAGGTCAATCTATGTAGCACTTAAGCCTCAGTTTTATGACTGGAGGACTTGCCATTGTACCAGCAATGTATTTTCACCTCTACTTGGTGTTCGTGTTGTTTTGGTTTTTTCTTTTTTAATTGTACTACGAAGCTGATCCAATTTACTTCATTGTCATACCATCATGACTGAAGACTTCAGGAAGGTCATTGTCAGATTGGTCTCCATTAAGTTGAAGCTTAACTTTGAATCTGAACCACAGCTTTGCCCTGTGTAATGTTCTTCCCTAAGGGCCTGCAGGTCATTTCATGGGGAAGGAGAGGTGTAGGTCATCCTGTTGTAAAAATAGGGTAAAGAGAAGTGGCTATATAGCATCAAATCACAAATCACTGAAAAGACTCTCTAAATCCATCCTGTAAAATGTCTTGAGAGGGGTCACAGTTGTCCTGACTAAAGGGCTCATCTTTTTGCAGACCAATCAGATGTTACTAAATATACCCCAAAAAAGGGCATGTGAATAGGACATACAGAAAAACACTGCCATTAAAACTGTATAGTTCCTCATAGATTATTAAGGGCAGTAGTTAAAAATTCTTAAAAAAAAAACCAAAACAAAACAAAAAGAAAAAGGATCCAACGGCTCAATCAGAAACTCCTTCCAGTCTCTCACTTAAACAGTTTTATAAGGCAGTGTGGTTCATATTCTTGGATGTGGGTTGGGGAATGCTCATGGAAATAACCCAGCTTGCAGGTCAGGGATGGCAGCAGCCTGCAGCAGGCTTAAAGCCTCCTGGAGTGGTAACTTACTTAGTGCAACTTCAGGTAAAAAGAGTACAGGTGGTTACTTCCAAAACTTATCTTGGTATGACTGAAAAAGGAGTCAAGTGAATTTCAGTCCAGATCCATGGAGGCATGTACAGAACCAGAAAGGCATTTAACATTTTACTGTTCCTGTTGAGTCTCGTGTAGCTCAGGTAAACATACAAAGGACTGATTCACCAAGTTAAGAAGGTAAATCCAGCAGGGTACATCTTTGCAGGACAATGAGAAGCATGTTTCTTGTTTCTTGTCTTCTGGAGAGGTAAGATAGAACATATTTGTTTCCATAGCATCTAAATGATTCTGTAGAGCCAGGAAGTGTCATCCTTGTCACCCACAGAAAGTAAACAATTTCCTTTTCCTGTCCAGGATGGTGAGGGTAAGTGTGTGTCCATGTTAGATCAACACTGAATGACCACAAATAGCTTTTGAAACTGCTTCTCATTCCTGCATTGGCATTATCCCTAGTATAGGGTGTACATTAGTAACAAATGTGAAACACTGTTGAGAGTTTAGAAATGAACACAAATGGTTCCTTTCCATTTTTTATTTTTTTTTCTTGAAAGATTAGAACTTGCCCATTTCTTGTTCCCAGAGTGCTTCAACTGTGCTTCAATTCAGGCTTGTGTACAGGGAAAGGAGAATATGATCTTAATACAAGTTTTCAATGAGTACATATATAAACATAAGAGGAGCTGGCTGCATACGTGTACCATGTCGTTTCCCAATGTTCATGTTTTATTTCACAATCGTGCTTACCCAAAAGTTCAGCCTCTGTCCTCTTGAGGGCTGTACCCTTGTCTATTCCAAGCCTTATTTGCTACTAGAACAGAAACCACAGTGGCTTTATGTCTCCACAAACTTCATATATCCTGAAGCTGCAAATACTTTGAGGGTTTCTGTTTGTCTTTCTGTAAAATACTCACCTTCTGGCAGAGCTGAGACATGACATCGTCTGCCCAAGACTTAAATATTAAGACAATGAATAAATAGGATCAGAAATGCGTGAGAGTTGAGAAAAAAATTGAAGCACAGTGCTCCAGTTGTTAACCTGTCTCCACAGCTGCCTTGAACTCCAGGACTGACAGGACATATTTGGATTGTTGAGGTGGGTTTGGCCCTTCACACTGCATTGCTGTCGTGCAGTTCTTGGAGCTCATTCTTAAACCCAGAGAGAAAAGCATGACCCAGTGGCTCATTAAAACAGCCATTCTCAAGTGAGAGTGGATACCACACAAGTCTTTGCTATTGTAGCTTTTCAAATGCCCTGGAGGAAATACCCAAACTTATGCAAAGCTCAGTAGAATTTATGGCATAATTTTACAGCTATTGTGTGGGTTTTTTTCAGATTATATTTTCTTTAACATCGTTGTGAAGAAATGTTTTATAAAAGAGGCTTTGTTCTTTCAAATAAGACATGTAGAGTATGAACTTTACTGAGCTAAACCAACTGCAATTCATAAGCATACAACAAAATCAGGTCCTTAGTATTTCATATAGTAATCCACATATATGTCAAGATCATTCTGTAATCACTGTACTACATGTACTGTACCAGCCAAGCCTTTGGGAGGACAGCCCAAATCTAGCACCCAGACAGCTAACAAAATGCTCCACCTTTAATCCCATTCAGCAGAGTGGCACATGGGCTTTGGAAACACCAAGGAATTTTGGAAATTCCCGGGTGAAAAGAGAAATCCAATCCTATAACCAGGTAACCCACCTACCACCAAAGGCAAGTCTGCCCTTTTTTTCCTACTGTATATTTATGAGCTTTAACTAGATTGAAGTCCTTAATGAACTGGGTCTTACTTAAATACCTAATAAATATGGGCATGGAGACACAGCTTTTGGTGCTCATTATTGACAATTTTAGTATACCTGTTTAAAAGAGCACCATGTGAGGAGTAACACAATACGGTATTTTATCATAATTTTCAGAATTAGACCAAAACACAGGCATTGCACAACGAAAATCATGAGGCTGAAGGAATGTAACTGATTCAGTACAAATAAGTGTCAGTGGCTTTCCTACCATGTTTTGTTGAAAAATAAAATCTCTTTAGTATGTTATATGCAAAACTGGCAGTATGCAGTCTATTAAGCCAGAGTAGCCTGCAGTGCTCTTGCAGCACTGTCCATCTCTCATTGCACCTTCAAACAGTGTAAATCATATCTGCACTCTGAATTTGCTCACACAAAAGGCTTTGGATACTTGAAATGCAAAAAAGCTGCATTAACTGAATATTGACCTAAGGTTGTGAAGGCAGAGAGCCTTCAAACTTCCCATACCAGCCCCAGTGGAGCAGTGTGATGTCTGTGACTGTAGCTATGTATGCCCCTTGCAGGCAGAAACAGAACCTCAGATTCCTCAGCAGCATTTTCTGTTCCCTGGTAAGGAGTACTTCAGCCCTTCACGTAGGTTGCCTTCAGTTAACTCCATAAAACAGAGACCAAAGACACTGTTCTAAACTGACTCAGAATAAAAGAGGTTCAGTTCTTCATCCCTGGTCTATTTTTGTCAGTCTTTCCTAAGCAGAACAGTCCCTCATCTTCAGTAATCTGGACAGTCAGTATTCAGTTGTCAGAAAAATGCCCCAGAGCTATTTCTAAGTCTTATTAGATGCCTAACCCAGTCTCTCTTCTTAAATAAACCCAGTTGATCTGTATTTCTCCCTAGACAGAAAGTACATAATCGAGCTCTCAGCTGCTTAGTCATTTCCCACATACCTGATATCCAGCTAGCAAAAGGGGCAGGGTTAATTTAATTCATTGTATAAAGAAGCATTCTCAGGCCATAAGATTGTGTCTACTGCATCACACAAATCCATATAGTTACAAATGAGTTTGCTGACAATTCTACATTAACCCTTCTTTTGATTAAATAAGGCCTTATTTTTAATAGTGATGCTCTGCAACAAATTTAATTTAGTCTAAAAAAAAGCAAAAGGAATACCGTGCTGTTCCCATATGAAAGAATTTGATGGTTGAATACCCCGTCTTAAAAAAAGTTTTAAAACTATTTTTCAGGTGAATACATTTGATACATTTATCTGTCATAATATATTCTGTTGGCTCCATATGCATGTTGCAGGTGGCTGATGACATATATCCTGATTGTTCAGCCTGCCCACTGAAGTAGGTCACACAGGGTCTTGATGCTTTTTTTGAACAGAAGGCCATAAAGTGCTGCTCAGACAGCTGGTTACTTCTCCCAGCCCCTGACATGCAGGTTGATTGTGAGTACAGCCCTCCTTGCTGTTGCCTAAGAGGGAAGGTGGGAGCAAAGTGAGCAGGGCTGCCCTGCACTGCCCTCCTGCCACAGCACCCACACCCTGGCCCCAGGGGCTGAGCAACTACTTATGAGTAGAGCATCTGGGGGCAGACTTGGGCTGGTGGTCCTGAGCCCAAAGAGCTGCTCTGCATATGTGGTGACACAACTCTGTGTCTGGGGTAGGTATTATGGTGTCTGGGGGAGGCTGCTCCGAAGGAGAACATTGTCAGTGTTTGATTTGCTCTTTTGCTCTGAACAGAAGAGAGTAACTAGAAACAGCCTCTAAACCCACAGCTTTCCAGACTTGGGTGGATATGATCCCTTAGTTGTTAGATTGCAATGCCTTTTTCTTAGGGAACAAAAATATTGTTGAACTTGTTGCTTAGTTCTTCAGGGCATTCTGGGCTCAGAATGGTAGAAGCTATTAGGCATGATAGAGACTGAAGTTATTGCCCAGCTGTAAGACTCTCTAAGGAGTGACATGAAAATAAATTTAGCCAGTGTGCTCCTAGGAACATCTGCTTCTCAGTGTGAGTTTGCATTTTATTAACGTCTTTATGATCTAATATCTTAAATTAAACCAGATAATCAGAATATTAGATTTCCCTTTAAAAAAGATTAGGTCCATTGGTTTGCAGGGATAATAGGTTAAATAAAATCAAACACTAACAAGTTTTACACACAAATAAGCAAAGTATGAAAACACTATCAAATTGCTGGCAGCCTGGGCAAAGTCATCCTTTTACAGTTCAGTTGAAAGAACTATGGTGGGAAAATGTGATTTGCAAATGGAACTCCAAACTGATTTCAACTTGCAGAAGCATCTCTTTGGTGGATTAGCTTCTGCATTTTTGGTTTTGAGCCCTTAAATTAGTTTTTAATTACTGAAGATAAATGTTTATCAGCAGCTTTATTTCTCTCATCATAACCTACTTATTAGCTCATGCTAAACAAGGAAAATCCCTCTCACCAGCAGATTGTTCTTGTGTGATCAAGGTCTTTCATAGAATAAAGTCATTAGGTGACTGTGCTTCTTGGTTGACTTAATTCATCAGCATGCAGCTCTAGAAATATTCCTGGCCAGAAATAAGGTCAGTGGGAAACTACTCCTTAGAAAAGAAGTGTAATGACAGCGCAGCCCCTGGGAATGCTGGCCTGCAGCCTGACCAGAGGGGTCAGGTTAACAGAAGTGACACAGCTACAGATTAGAAGGAGTAGCATTTGTGCCAGTGTTGCAGCTGAGCCCTTCTCTTCCTGGGGAGCAGCAAGGGTGATGGGAAGTGGAAAAGTAGAGCAGCATGCTTTTCTTTTCACTTATTGGAAAGTATAGACTGGTGGGTAGTGTGTGTGACAGCTAAAGGTTAGGGTCATCTTGGTTACATTAAGGAAATATAAATACATCTTTTTCTCCTCTTTACTTGAAAATCTGTTTACTGGTCCAAATAAACTTGCTTATTAGTAGTCTTTACTGGATAGTCTGTTGAATACAAGGACAGCAAGTTTGCCATGCTGACAGAAAATCAAGAGAAGACTGCAACTCAACAGCAAATTGTGGCTCTCTTTTTGTTTGAGTTGTTTTTTTTCCCTGTCATTTGCTGAAAACACACCTCAGTTTCCTTTAAGGCAGTTTGTGACCCGTTTTTGATGCTGATATTTTTTAAGCCAGCAACAGGGACTGCTCTGGTAAAGGTTACCTTCTAGGCAGGCTGTGTTCTTGTGCTGAGACCGTAAGAGAAGTGCTGAAAATTAGTGCTCAAAAGCAGGGCTTCTTCAAAAGTTTGGTAAAGTTATTTCTCCATACTATTACTTACCTCTTCTGCCAACTTGAGACAACATCTTGGTATATAAAGTGATTGACTTGAGCAAGAGCTTTGTTCTTTGTGAACCCTCTTTGTATTATTTAAACCTGATGTATATAGTGGTAAATTTTTAAGTCAATTAAATGCACACAGGGGAAAGTAACCAAATTACCGTGACTCAATTTACTGCTTGTCAGCCAAGCCTCTTGCAAAATTGGTCTTATTGTGAAACAACACAGGAGGGTAAGGCCAGTCATGCTGGAGGTTGGACGAGATGATCTCCAGGGGTCCCGTTCAGCCCCAACTGTTCTGTAATTTGGGCTGGGAGGTTTACACTGATTTACTTCACTTGGTTTCGAACCAGGTTTGAGGTGAACTTTTACTACTTCTGTGCAGAGACCAGGACTCTGTAACTGTGATGAGGTGCTTTGGTGCTGGACTCCCTGATGAGTAATCTCTGTTGATCCTCACTTTCCATGCAAATCCTGCTGCTTCCTATAGCTGCTTTTGTTTCTGCTGTTAACTTGGCTCTGTGGAGGGATGGGAGGCATAGATGATAATAGATAGGGAAGCCCAGACATTGATCTACCTCCAGTGCCTTAACATTACATGTTGTATGGGGTCAGGTACAGATCAGGGGAAGGCTGGCAGAGTCAGCCTATGACTACAGCTATTCCTGCTCCCAGCGGCTGAATTCCTTGGACTATTACATTTCAAAGGTGAATAGGGAGAGACTAGAAAGAAAAATCTAAGCAACATCACTTTTAAAATGAGAATAGCACTGCAGAAATTATTGGAAACATATACAGTTACTTGTTCATAAGACATACAGTTTCTTACCACAAGACAGCTTAACTCTCAGAAATACCTCTTTTGGGCTTGGGGGTGGGTAGGATGTTTTTCTTGAGCAAAATTCCAACAAGCAGACAGTGCTAACAGGAGCAAGCTGGTTTCAAAGTGATAGGCAGAAAATCAGATACTCTGTGTATCAATCCTGGGAATTTCTGAAAGTCAGTGTTATAATACAGTATTGAGAAATAAATAGGGCTGAAGTTGACCCCAGAGCAGAATGCTTACTTAATATAAAGAATAAAACCTTTTCCTTCTGTGTTTTTTAGCAGAGAAAATAAGATAAATGGCATAAATGGCTTTTAGTGAAATGGATCTTTTGGGAGGGGGAAGAAAAAACCAGCCAACAAACCTCATAAATTTATTTTTAACCTCCATGTGAATTCAAAAACTTTTAATCAAAACCTAGCAATCAGATTTTCACAGAAATGCTTACAGTTGAAAAGTCAACCACCATGAAAGGCTGCCTTCACTCCTCGCACTTAGTGCTTATCATCTTGTCAGAGGACCAGGGCACAGTAGAGACTGGAGAGGAAAGCCCTTTTCATGATCCATGTACAGATGTTTTTTTGTCCAAGTGCACTCTCGTGAGATGATTATACCATTGCATTAGTATGTCACATCATGCCATCCCTCGAGATGAAGTCCTCAATGTTCAATCTGTTTTCTCCCTTTTTCCCACGGAGAAAATGTTTATGACTGGTTGGAAAGGAAAAAAAAATCGTGTATTTCCATAGGAATAGCACGACTGTAGTTTCTTTAGAATAGGTTTCTCTTACTAGCCTGTAATCACCAAGCTGAACAGTCCTCACAGCTTTTTCAAGTTCATATTCAGCACATACAAAATGACAAGCTTTTTTTAGGCAGTGTTGCTCAGATCATTCCCGAGATTCTCCAGCGGCTACTACTTCAGTGTCTTAATAAGGCAGCACCATAGCTGGGAAAGACAAGGAGATGGCTTTTCTAAACACTGGCAGCACATGGATTCCTTTTATGGTCCAGCTTGCACAGTGGGGTATTCCTCTGAAGGTCAGCGACATGGATAACAAAATACTTCCACTGCAGCTAACTTTTTGAGTGCAGGCATCATGTGTCTGGTGCCACATGTTCAGGCTGGTCTGAAAAAGAGAAAGAAATATTTGGGTAGGGAAGTCTAGAAAGAGGGAGAAAAGCATAGCCTGGATTGCTGTGTATTTTGTATCGATGCTACTGCTGCGCTCACTGGGGCTGCAGGGTGTGTTTGTGACTGTCACACAGAGAATGTGTGTGCATGTGCTGGGCTGATATTTCATGAACAATGCCCACAAGAAATGCCTCTGTAGGGTTTCAGGGTTCAAATCATCCCACAGCAATACCAAGGGCAAATTTTCATGTCATGGCTACGAATTTGGCTTTTCATTCCCCCAACAAAACGGGACAGAGTTCTAATGACCTTTTCAAGCCAGTGAGTTATGATAGCTGGAGGGTTTGTCTGTGCTGGAATGCCATAAGATGAACTTGTTTAAGGAAAAGGTTTAATTCTGCCTGCCTTCCCCTTCTCTCTTGTACAAGCTAGAGAATCTTTTCTCTCATTAGCATGTAATTATCTTAGAATGGAGGGTTGCTTAAGTTTCTTCAGGGCTACAGTCTTATTTCTCACCAAAATTTTTCATGGGATGGTTGAGTCATTTCAATATCCTAACAGGAAAGAACATATTGGTGGTTAAATTAATATGAGAAAACCTCCTACTGAGTAATGAAAATATTATCATGTTTTGTCAGACCTGAATACATGTACAGGATATACATAAATTGAATGAAGAAAATATAACTTCAAGGTAAACCAGAAATGTTTAGGCAAATATAATGGATCTGTAATCTAATATTTTGTGTACTGTAATCTAATTTTTCGTCTTGGAGACCAGGAATGACTTTTCTGTCACACATCCATCCTCATTTATTTATTGGTTGTTCTTCCCTCAACTTAGGCTGTACTCTGTCATTGATTTTTAAGCCAAATTCTAATTACTAATATGGTACCTATTAAACTATGATGATAAGGAAAGACTTCAACTGTGTCACCAGCTTTGACACTTTGAGTAAAGAGAAGTCCTTGAAGGTGTTGTTTTGGTGACTCACATCTTAAAAGTCTAACTTTCTTCATCTGTTTCCTTGTTGCTTTGCTGGCTCCATCCTGATTTCACCTATCATGCTCACATCATACTTACAATGAGATCCTGATGTACTGACTTTGATATCATTATAGGTCTTGCATGCTTGTGGTTATGCTGACTTTGTAGGAAATGTGACTTCTCAGTCTGTTGGCTGCAGGGTTTTGCTGGATATAATATCTTGCTTTGAGGAGATAAAGGCATAAATACACAGAGTAAACATCACAAAACAGGCAGTTTAGCTGATGAAAGCTTTTGAATTCCTGTCAATGCTTGCAGATAACAGAAGAACTCTGAAATTCGAGCAATTATTAATGAATATGTTTTAAAGCAAGATAGACCTGGGAGGAAGGGGTTGGTTGCCAGTTAAACTCAGAGGACCCATTTAACAGGCTATGTCATACCCTCATAGCTATTCAGACTGAACCCTGTTTTCAGTGGTTGTGCACTTTTAGTGATTACTCTGGGTTTAAGGGCTTGGTATAACTGAGGGCAGAGAGCATCTGTCCTGTCCTCATGATACCGCTGGAAGAAAATACTGGTAAGATGTCTTGGTGACTAAAAATTACTCTTCTGTCACCAGCCCATCTTCATTTATTTATTGGTTGTTCTTCCCTCAACTTGGGCTGTATGTACCCTGTCATCAGTTTTTAAGCCAAATTCTTTATAAAAGCCAATAGGGAGTCCTGCGCAAAGGGAAATGACATAATGTTGCCCTTTGGTCCTACCTACAGAGAAGCAGACTTGGGGGAACATGTGCATTTTCCTTATTACCAAGCACTGAATTTACAACATGTGTTCATTTTCTATCGACATCCGGCAGCTACCCCGTATACTGTAAATTGTATTCAAGACAATTGTTTTTAATAAAAATATTCTGAATGTTGTCTCTATTTGGATTACGTGTCATAAATGCTGTTGTTCAGTACTCAGAGGTAAAGAATTTTAATGGGCAGCATTGGGTGTTGGTAGCCAAAAGTATTTCCTTGAGCCACAGGAGTACATGATTTTGTAGGCTGCTGATTTTTACACCAGCAGTAACTGCATTTTGCTAGAGATGCGTGTCTATTGTTTGTAAAACACTTTTAATACAGAAGATGCTTCTGCAAATAAAAGCTATTATCATGTGAACTGTCAGCTTTTACAGGAAACGGATTTCTCTGTTCATGGCCTACTTCTGTGGTGCCTTCAAGTTATTTTGCAGCACAGGATAAACAGTTGCAGAAGGGGTTTAAAATTAACACTTTTTTAAATAGGACAACCTCTTTGCTAGTTAGAATTTAGACTCTTTAAAGCTTAAATGCTTAATAAGATGAACTAAGGATGTAAGCATAAACATAAAGAAATCTGTCCAGAGTAGATTGCTTGAAAGGCAGATGAAGGTGATTCCTTGTGTTGGGAATAGTAGTGTCATTTTTACTGCTTTTATTCCTTTCTTTAGCACTGTAGAGCCTCTCAGAGCACTAGAGATCTTGTCAATTATTTACTTGTCAGTTATTTACTCCATGTAAATCCCTCCATCACCCTTGTAACGTGGTAGTGCTGTTGCTTTAGCTTTGCCCATAAGGAGTGATGAGGGACTCAGTGGCACAGCCAAAAACCTATCAAAGGCTATGTATGAATGTTTTGTGCTTGCTTGTTTTTTTATTACACCTTCTCCAAGCTGCAGCTGCAGAGTTTGGAGAATGATGTAGAAATCACCCAGGCCCAATGTGCAGGCCGTCTTTAGAAGGAGAAGCCATGAAAAGAAGCTTTAGTTATAGACTTCAGAAGTCCTCCTCCATAAGTTTTAAGCTCTATGGAGGTTTGCCCACCTCACTTACATTTGATAAGAACTCTGTATATTTTATTGCAGGGAAAATTGTCTACAGAGCCATTGCTTACCTTTGCCACTCACTGTTGACTCTTGGGTGTTGATAGGGAGATACTGCAGTGCATGTGCTGATGATTTCCCCTGGCAAGGGAGGATATAATTAGGTTGACAGCCTGATAATGTTGGACTTATCGACTGCTGGGTGGCTGACACTGAGATGGCATGAGCTGATTTGCACAGGATACAGGGTTTTTATGGAGCAACTCTGTATTTAATTCAATAAACGCTTTCAGAAGTTGGAAAGGAGTAACAGCACCTCCTCATAGCCCCTTTCTACTGGATTTTGGGACATTTCACCTGGCATAGGTTTTGTTTAAGAGCAGACTGAAGAGTCTTTCAAATGCTTGTGCAAGCTTTAGGGTCACATCCTGAAAGGCCAATGGATAGGGTACTTTAATATGTTGTGGAGCATCTGTGTGAGAGAAGGACGTGGAAGACATCTGGAGACTTGTTCTGGCCAAAACTAACAAACATAAGGCTTATTTTTTGGGAAAGCAATCCAAAGATAGGGCAGGAGCAATACCAGATCCTTTGACTGAACATACTCTTCTGCCATTTGTGCACTGGATTCCTCACCTGGGATAGCAGCTATGGCCATAGCAGTTTAATAATTTTTCCTTGGTTTTGTTTTCTACTGTCTTTTTTTTTTCCTTAAGCCCGAACCATGTCCCTGTTTCTTACAAATGTGCCTTTATCATCATAGGTTTAGGCTGTCATAACTTAGTTTACTTCAAGCTCCAACTTTAATTACCTAGTGGCAGACCTGGGAATAGAAGCCATCAGTCACAGGACCACATCATCTCTCTGAGGCAAAGACCAGCTGTGGGCTTTCTTACAGAACAGCCTGCTCTGCAGTTTGCTTGCAAGCTGCATTTTGGGCTTTTCATAAACTAGGGCAAATGCTACTTCACCTTATGAGTCTCAGAAGACATAGAACTGCCTGCAGTCTTGTTTAGGCAGAAGAGGGGAATGTGGCAGTTGAGCCTGTACATTTAGTGAATGTTGGGAACAGATAATAAATTAAGATTTCTAGGGGAAAAAAAAAAGTTGCTTATGTAACTCAACTCCATTTGCTAGACTTCCTCCTCTCTAGCCTCCTTCCCCATTATTTATCAATTAAATATGTTGGTAGTAGTGGGCTGCTGACCACAGAACTGGGGAGAGGATGGGATAATAGTTGTTTTCCTGTTCCAAAAGCCATGATATTGGATACCAGAAAGAATGAGAGTCAGATGTAGATGATGCTGTTGAGTTGCCATTGGTAGAACAGAATGTACTGTACTTTTCAGCTATGGTTGTTACTGTGTCTAAAAGCATATACTATGACTGAAATATGGATGTCAGCCTGTAGCACTTGTGTGATTTATTGGCTCCTCATTATGTCACTAAACTGAGGGCAGTAGATTAGACTACCATTAAAATTCCATGTCTCAAACCAGCTTATTTTGCTGCACAAACCTTCCTCAGCTTCCACTGAGGGTTCCATGCAAATGAAGTCTTATCATTCAGGCACTCAAAGGTGCCTGTTTGCTATTCCTTCTGTCAGCAAAATTTTTATTGATTTCATCATTACAAAAACTGGATGAAATGCTTGTATGCTTATTTTTCGTGAAAACCTGTATGGGTAGAAGCTTTTGGTGATGGGGAGCTAAAAAAGTGTGCTGAAAACTGAGAAAGTTTATCCCAAACTCTTTCTCACAAATAAAACTGAGAGGGAGGGGAGGAAAGTTGTACATTTCCTTCAAGGTGACAGTGAGTGGCTCTGGTTTTCTCCAGATGGAGAACACTCTCTGAAGTGGTAGATTGCTCCATTAAGAAATAAGGGTAGAGGCCTTGCATCCCAGTACTGAGCTGTGAACCTGGTGTCCTGAGAGTACTGGGATGCAGGGCAAAATGGTGTTTCTGGAGGAGGGCATAGGGGACTGGTGTTATCATGTGAAACTTGTGCTGCTGCAATGTGAATTGCTGTGTTGCTTGGCTCCTCTCCTCTGCATCAACTAAATCGTGCTTAGCAACTCCACTTTTGCTGCTCATTGCATTAAACTTCAGATCAGTGTTTTTTCAGTACTATTTGGAGCCACAAATTGGAAACCAGCACCAAATATTTAAATCAAATGTGAACTTGAAACTAGTTTAAGCTGTTATTCATTTAATGAACTGCAACTCAGTCCAAATAATTACTTTTAAAAGTCTTTTTTTAATTCAAATCTTAACTTGAATTGGAGGAGCCAAACTGAAACCAAACCAAAGCTGAGCTGAAAAATATACATTAGCTGAACTTTATGATCAGAACTGTGTTGCAAATTGCAAGGGAAAGACCTCTGCTCTGAAATTCTTGCAGTCTTAATTAACACAGGATGTGCAGAGCTGATTGACAGTGAAATGGCAGAACATGCAGTTAGGCAATTACAGATAACACAAACTGTGGTCACAACTCATCAATGAAATGTGGGTGGAGTCATCAGCAAATGTGACCCAGACACAGTGATTGCACCCAAAGACAAGCTTTATAGAGAGACCTGAAAAGGGACAAAGCAGGATCCTCTCACCTACCTTTATACTCCAAGATGCAGCTGCTTACCTGAGACCAGGAGATAAAGAGAAAGTTCAGTTCCTGGCAGGGAGTTAAGGTGGACTATTGGTCACCCTGTTAGACCCATCTAATGTAACACATGCATTTTATCAGCTACGATGGTGGGGTCCCTTATCCCTACTCATCACAGGTCTACCCTGCCCTGAAAAAAACCCATACCAGCAGTACCTGCAATCTGGTATCACGAGTTATCTCAGTGAAGCCTCCCATGGATTTCAAAAGTATATTCACAATTAATTTTTTTGCCTAGCTCAAAGCTGAAGGCAACCAAAACAGGAAGAATATATGTTGGCAAGTACTGGGATTGATCAGACCAATTAGTCTGATCTAGAGAAAAGATTTAAAAATGGAAGAACAGACTAGAAAGAAGAATAAATTTTTCAATCATCTCCTGTGAATTGAGTTGCTGGCACATGACTCTGCCCCAGGTGGTTTCCCAGTGATGCAGGATTTTATCCATGGTGGGGAGGTCCTAACATAATTCCTCCCTGGAGCCTGGCTCCAGGCTCTTGGTCTGTTAGAGCTCCTGGACAACCAAGCAGGGGCTGAGAAACTTGCACACTCTTTATTTCAGCTCAGCACCTGGCCTTCTTGATGCTTAGGTGTTGGCCTTTAAGAACATAGGTATTTGACCTGTGATAAATGTGGAAAGGATTTTTTTCTTCCCTCCCTTGAGTGCTTAAAGCTCCATTATCAGTATCCAGGAAAGCCATGTTTAGACTGAGTTGGGAACAGGTACCAATAAGGTTAGCTGATGCAAGAGCAGTTTATTTTCAATTTTAATAGTTCTTTAAACGGGTCCTGCATTAGTATATAGCTCCTTTGTTGGAATAAAAATCTTTCTTGGAGGCTACCAGACAGCTATAAATAGCTGTCGTGAGTATTTATGATGAGGATAGTCTCAGGAGAAGGTATTTTTAACTTTGCACATTGTTTAGAGTAGGAAATTCTTTTAATGCCCTCTTTTTCCATTCCCAATGCCATTTGCTTTTCCCCACCCCCTCTTATGATGTGTGCCTTGCCCTTTCTTTCTCTCTCTCATTTCCTTTAAGGTTCAAAGTTATAGCCAATCTGCTCCAGAGGCAGACTTGAGTTTATTTCTTTTTTTTTTTTTAAGGAAAATGCTAACTTTGGCCTTCTGTGACTCTGTGGGAATTCAGTTCATTTCATGGGGCTATCAGAATGTAAACGAGATATCTCACTAGACTGTCACTGTAAATTGGGTAATGAATGAGCACTTTATTTCTCTTGCACGTGGAACTATTCTAATGCGCTTGTTAGAATAACAGTGGCCAATCTACTTTATACTCCCACAGAAAGTATTCCACTGTTTTTTGGCAAGTTTGTGAGAGCTGCTACTTGTACCAATACTCAAGTCAATGCTGGACTGAAAAAAAAAAAAGTATTATGCTGAATTATACTATATGGTTCCCAGCAAAGCCTGTTCTCACACAAGTCAATAAATAACTGCAATCCACAAAATTATCAAATGGGTGTTAACTTGAGAGAAAGTGCTGTGTAGACTATGGCCAGATTAAAAGCAGGTAGAAAATGGCACAATTTGAAGTGCAACCTTTGAAAGAAGTTGACCTGTTAACAGTTGTGCAATCTAGTCAGGCCTTTTTTTTTTTTAATTTTCCAAGATTGTTTTTAATCTTAAAAGAGACTGACACGTGCAAAGCCTAACAGTTAATGAGAATTACATAGCTTCTAGATAGGGGAAGCCTAGATTGTCTGTATGAAGCTTTAGCAGATTGACAGCTAAAATGAGATGAAATACGTCCTGTCTAGCAAGTCAGATTTTAAAATGTATTTCAGTACCTTGTGAGATTGTCTTTGAGGTCTCTGATCTCTCATGGGACTCAGCAGAAGACAATCTGTATGGTCTTGAGATATGACCCACGCTTCCTGCTACTGCCAGCAGCCCCAGAGCATCCTTTTAGCCATATGAGGTAATGTTTTGGGGTTTTTTGAAGGTGGAAGATGGATGTGTCAAGCCTCTTTTTCTTGGCATGCTAGATAAAGATAGGATTTGTGGCCTGTAACCCACCTGCCCTTGTTTGTAAAATGGTGCTCTTGCCTTAATGGGAATTATATTTGGGTTTTTGGCAGTTCACGTTGCTGTTGATTTCACTATTATACTTGTGTTTACCACATAAATATGTAGGTAGATGTATACACAGAGCCTGCAGGTTTGAAACCCTGATGTGTTGGAGGCAAGGGCTATTGGCCACAGAGACCACTTACTGCAATAATGATTAAAGAAAAGGAATTGGCAGGTGTGGTGGGTTCACCTTAGCCAGATGCCAGGTGCCCACCAAGCTGCTCTATGATTCCCCTTCCCAGCTGGACAAAGGAGAGAGAAATAAGACGGAAAATGGCTTGTGGGTTGAGATAAAGCAGTTTACTAAAGCAAAAGTGGAGGATTACATGTGCCAAAGCAAAGAGGAAAATAACGAGGTTTATTCTCTGGATCCCATCAGTGAGCGACGGCCAGTCAGGTCCCGGGAAGCTGGACTTCAGCACCATGTGATGGTTTCTTAGCAGGCAGCCATTGGAAACAAGGAATTCCCCCTTTTCCTCCTCCTTTCCTTAGCTTTTATGTCTGAGCTGATGTCACATGGTATGGAATATCCCTTTGGCTAGTTTGGGTAGGCTGACCTACTCGTGTCCCCTCCCAGGATCCCGCCCTCGACTGTGGAAGGAGTGTTACAGCACTGATGCTGTGCTCAGCAGCAGCCAAAACACTGGTGTGCTATCAACAGCTTTCTAGCTACCGATGCAAGGCATAGCACTGTGGTGGCTGCTGTGGGGAAATGAACTCCATCTCAGCCAGACCCAACACAGGAGGACAGGACAACTCACACAAAACCTGCTCAGCGAAGAGCGCACCTTGATTTGGCCTGCTGAGTGAGCAATGTCACGTTCACAAAGATCAGGGTTTAATTTCCCATCTGTAATGTTGTTTGCTTGGAGAACAGAGGTTATTAAACAGAAAATTTGGCCTTTGTAACTGTGTAAATGTTAGGGAAACGTGGGTGCTGCTTGGCAACTGGTGAGAGGTTGAGTGCTCAGACACGCCTTGCTAGAGGAACTGTGGCACATTTCAAGCAGACCCACGAAAGGACCTTCTGCCCCAAAGCAGCTGATGACCTACCCCATGCAGATTTTAGTAGTCTTGGAAGTTTTTTTGCTAAAAAGCATCAACAATCCACCCGGACAAGAGCAGCCCTGGGAAGTACAATAGGGAGCATGCAGTAGGCTCAGCTACCCTGGGAGAACTCCTGCCCTGGGCAGGCAAAATCCAGGGGAAACAGCAGCTACCAGATAGAAGCAGGACTTGGTTTTGTGCCTTACTCCAGGGTCAGCACCAGCCATGTCATTCGAGCAGGGAGGCCAGAAACCATTGGAGGTCAGCTAGAGAAAAGGTGATGGATTGCAGCCACACTGGTGTCTTGACTCCCAAGCCAAGATGGCAGGGTGTGCTCTGAATGCAAGTTTTCTGCATGTACCATAGCCTTGATTGAGAGGCAGCTCTGCTGAGTTAGCTTGAAAGGGTGCCAGGGGTAATGAGTCCAGCAAAACCTGGCTGCAAACCACCAGGTTTCTTACACTCTCAGTTTATGGGATGTAAGTCAAATGGTTTCTTTCACAGTTACCTCACCTATCTTATCTGATGAAACTGTGGCTTTATTTGATCTTAGCGTTTTTCTCCTTTCTCTGCTGTCTAGAATGTGACTAGATCAAATTTCCCCCTTCTGTCATGACCATTAGTAACTTAATTTTTTTTTTTACACGAAGATTTTTTTCAAAAATAAGATCTCTCCTAGGCTGTAGTTACATAATATTCAAGGTCACAGTAATCATAACAGAATCTGCTTCACTTAGTAGGACTGTGCTGATGGAAATGAAAATGCCCCAGCAGGATTTTTTGCAGGATTTTGCTGCAAAACACATAATTCATGAGACTTGATCCATGAAAGATGATGCCATTTTTAGGCTCATTGTATTGAGCTGTTCAGTGTCTTAAATATTTTAGCTGTGAGGCAGAAGTAAAAAGCATTTGGACCTCTTCTCTCAGAGAAACATTGTAACTGCAGAGCTTTTTGATGTTGCTATTCTATGAATATTCTACGTGGCTTTGAATCCAGAGTGGCATATAATTAAAACTTAGCATGTGTATAGGTGCACAGGGTCTTCCCAGAGATGTTTTGTATTATCATTCCTTGTGTTCTCCCTTTTTCCTCCCTTGTGTCTCCTCAGCACTGCAGCCCTCCATCTCTAGTTCACAATCATCCTCACAGGTATTATTCATGTCAGAGGAAAAGCTTTAATGTGGTTTCACTGTGGATGGAGGAATGGTGATCTAGGGGAAAGCTGACCAGCTGTAAAACTCATGGCACTTTCTTCACTCGTATTTTTCTATTTCTGATATTCTTTGTCCTCTATCCAGGATGGCTGGGAATGTATTTTGTCTTTTGAAAATTGTGAGGCCACATGTGACGATTTTCAGAGAATATCAGGATAAAAAATTTGGTGCGAATTTCACTGGAAGAATAATTTATTGCCAAAGGGATCTCCTATTCAAGCATCTTCTGACATGAAAATACAACTAAGCTCTCAGTATTGAAAAATATATTGTAAACAAAGAGCTGTGTCCATTCACTTGCTGCTTATGGACTCCCCTCTGTGAAGTTAACATATATGATATGATTGCCTGGGGACTGTGTCATCAGTGAAGCTACACAAAGATTGAATTTGGCTTGACCTGTGTCAGGAGAAGTCTTGCATAACTCCTTGCCAAAGGGTGACTTCAGCAGATACATAGCCACTGTTAAAATATAGCCACTGCTTGATCAAATCTTTTATTTCAAGTCTTTGAGAGCAATTAAGACTGGTAATGGTTGATATAACAGCTGTGTGCTACAGATATTCTTCTGTGACCAGTCTGTATGGGGAAGAGCAAGGAGAACTTTCCTTGGTTAATGTTATCTCATTAAATAACACTCAAGCTGGAATAGCTTGAGTGGTTATTTCTGCAATCCTTTGTGTTCCCACTGCTGACAAGGCAGTGGTCCCTTCAGAACAGTCTAGAAGTCTTCCAGAAGTCTTCCACTGCTGTTGCTAACTCAGACTGAGCCTTTTACTCTTGTAAAAGTACCAGAACTTTAACTGCAGAAGTAGATGTGTGCCTCTTTGGACTGCAGTGTGTCATGAAATGTCAATATCATTGCCACATTTTTCCTGGTTGAAGATACCTTCAAAATTTATGTGGTGGCTTCTAATCTATTTGTGTGGGCTCCAACACTTGGATATGTACCACTCATTGCTGTCAGCAGGATTAAAGGAAGTTTTGAAGAGCTTTGCACTTTAGGGGCCTGAATGATTTTGAAGTGCCCCCTGGCACTTCTGCAGGAAATCTGCCCAAGATTAAACTTTAGTCTGTTCAACCTGTTTTCATCAAAACAGTCACTATTTATTTCCACCAATGAAGGTATGGGGGGCATGTGATTTCTGGTACTTCACAGGTGTACTGCAGGATACCTAAGGCACAGGGAGTCGTCTTCCCCAAAATACAGCAAGGTGACAGCATTCTATGCAGTGGATAGAAATTGCTGGAGACTAAAATCACTGCCAGACTAAGAGATATTTTGCCAACTGGTCTGTGTTGAAGTGATGTCTGGCTTTGGCATCCTAGGGCCTTGGTGAGACACTGCAAATTTCTTAAAATTCTGGGTTAAATTCTGAACATGCAATACTGGTGAATACATTTGTTTTTAATGTTCTGTTTAATTTGATGATAGTTTTAAAACTATTTTGAAAATGTTTGACATGGGTAAAAGTATTCAAATCTTAACTCCAAAATAAATACAGGATTTTGTAAATATGGACAAAGGTAAAAGCACCGTAGAGTATCACAGGAACAGACTGGAGACTGTGCCAACAGTGGTTAATTTTGAAGGAAGCATTGATTTCCTTTTCCTGTTTTTCAGGAATTTTTATGTGTAGGAGAAATGCCTCTGCTGCATAAACATTTTTAAAAAAATGGCTTTAAAGGGCATGAATGAGAGCCCGAATTCAAATGTTTTGCTACTACTTTTGCAAGTATGGTTGGAGGCAAGATCAGAATAAGGCAGATGCGGGCAAAAAATAATAATAATATATATATATAATATATATATAATAATATATATATAATATATATATAATATATAATAATAATAATATATAATAATAATGCCTACCTGTCCATTACAACCTGCTCTGTTTACCTGCCTAATACTTTAACAAAAAAAAAAAAAAAAGAAAAAAAAAGAACCAAAGCAGCAATAGGAAGGATGATTTTTTTTCTTCTGCAGATACAAGAAAGCAATTTGAGATTCCAGGTTTATGTACTCTTCTTAGCATAGTTGCTCTGGTGACATTTGTTGTTCTGCTTCAGGGAAAATAGAGACACCAGATGATGTTTGTTTCTGAGAATACCGTGTGGAGGTAGCAATCACACGTACTGGGCATGTGGACTGCATCTGGTTGTCTGGATAAATAACAGACCACTTTTGGTCTAAGCAGGGGCTAAAATAGACCCACAGACAAGAGCTGGAGCACCTCATAACTGCAGGGTGATTTGACATCGCTTGGTGTGGAATATAGACCAAACTGGAGTGACTGTCTTCACTGTTGCTCTTTGCCATCAATAACATCTTCTTAAAACAGACTGAAAGAAATTGCTGCATTTGGTGGAATAAAGGGAAGTTACAGAATTTATAAAATCCTTTGTGTGTGCTTTTGGGCTAGCTGTTGGAAAGATGATAATATCTATTGCCCAAAACAGAAGAACTTGATTCACTTGGGACTGCTTTTAGCCATACCATTGCTGGCAACATTTGAGCTGATCTCCATATTTGTGGTTGATGAGTCCATCCCTCTGCCTGCTCTTGCTGCAGTTGGCATCATTGCTCTTCCTGCCACGAATGCCAAGAGCCAGAGAAAACCCATTGCTATTCTTAGATCTCAGTCTGAGTCTGCAGAGCGGGTAGTGACTCTAAACATGAGCTGTGGGACTGATTGGGACAACATGAGTGTGTGTGTGTGTGTGTATAGGTATCCTAACCTTTTAGTGTTATAGATTTATTCAGCTGGCAAATAGTCCAAACAAATATTGTCTGCTAAGTTGTGAGATGTATCAGTAGTTTGCTTTTTACCTGCACTAGATATGTTGTTCTTGAAGGGGGCTCTTGTCAGGTATAGTAGTAGGAAACAGGCAGAAATAAGGGATGGTGTCTGACATTATTGTGGCTTTGTGGGAAACTGGATTGGAAGTGCTGTTATCCAGCCAGCCATTCAGGGAAGAGCCACACCACATGGAAGGGGATAGCTAGTCATTTGTGTTGATTCCCTCAACCAGTCTCTTTTCCAACCTGTGTCTGTGATCAAGCTGTTCACAAATGAAGAAAGATGAAGTGGCATATCAAGAAATGAAATGTTTCACCTCATTTTAAATAATGGACCTTTTCTTAATTTACATGAAATGTCTAAGCCTCTTATGAGGAAGCAAGTGGAGTGCCTCAATGTAAGGTACCAAAGATTATGCTTATTGTTTAGAGCTTGGTCCTGTCTCCTTTAATCCTGATCCAGTGGCACAATTCCCACGGCTGAAGACATTAAATAGTGACTAAGTGACCTCTTCATCTCAGACATTTCCTTTAGAATCTTCTGCTTGTTTGTAATTATGTGCAGACAAGATCTTGGGGTTTAGATGCATTAAATATATGGGAACAAATAATTTTTTTTTTTCCATGCAGAGTTCCTAGTTTCCTTACCCAAATTTTAGTTATTTTGTTAAAGAATATGTTAGGTTTTCCGCATTTGGTTTCTAGATTTCTTTCTACTACTGTTTAAAGTATATTATTTTCTGGTCCCAGCGTTTTCTGAAAGTCAAAAGGAAAAAAACTTATTGTTTTGAGGTAAAAATAAAGAACTACCCTAAATCACACTGCCATAGAAAGCCAATGGATAGAGGAACTATGTATGCAACTAATTTTTCCATATTACTGATTTTTCCCATCTATCATGTTGCATACATCTGGGTTCATCAAGTAGCAAATATGGGGGTGCACCAAGTAGCAAATGCATAGGGCCAAGTCTGCAGAATTAGGGATGCTTTGGCAATCTGATTTTGGCAGGCTGAAGTAATATTCTTACCATAACAGATTTTTCTCCTTTGCTCTGATTTTTGTAGACAGTCATGTACAATGGCATATGCCAGATTGACACAGAATAATATGCATGGATCTTGTATATATAGATATATCTATAGCCAGCCACACTGTACAATTATTTCTGAACTGTCTGGTAGTTGAACACAAAAATTGCACTTGAGTTTTGTGTTCTCCACCTCTGGATGAAAGCTACCCTTCTTTATTCAGTATTTGTAGGCTTGAAATTACTAGTCT
The DNA here is from genome assembly GCF_025592945.1 of Manacus candei. Taxonomy (NCBI): domain Eukaryota; kingdom Metazoa; phylum Chordata; class Aves; order Passeriformes; family Pipridae; genus Manacus; species Manacus candei. The sequence goes on along the minus strand of NW_026138066.1, from coordinate 23,096,261 downwards.
GTGCTTGTTTTGGTTTTGGTTATTTTGTTGGGCAGGAACAGAATACTTTTTATAACTTTCAGAACCTTTGTAGTAATTTTTGGACAGGAAACCTTTTTCATAGAATCACAGAATCATGGAATCAACTGGGTTGGAAAAGACCTCCGAGATCATCAAGTCCAGCCCTTGATCCAACATCGCTGTGGTTACCAGACCATGGCACTGATGCCACATCCAGTCTCATCTTAAAAACCTCCAGGGATGGAGAATCCACCACTTCCCTGGGCAGCCCATTCCAATATCTGATTACCCTCTCTGTAAAGAATTTCTTCCTAATATCCAACCTAAACCTCCCCTGGCAGAGCTTAAGACCATGCCCTCTTGTCTCACTGCTGGATGCCTGGGAGGAGAGACCAACCCCCGCCTGGCTACAACCTCCTGTCAGGGAGTTGTAGAGAGTGATGAGGTCTCCCCTGAGCCTCCTCTTCTCCAGGCTCAACAACCCCAGCTCCCTCAGCCTCTCCTCATAGGACTTGTGTTTTTGAGTCCCTTCCCCAGCCTCGTTGCTCTTCTCTGGACCTGCTCCAGCCCCTCCATGTCCTTCCTGGACTGAGGGACCCAGAACTGGACACAGCACTCGAGGTGTGGCCTCACCAGTGCTGAGTCCAGGGGAAGAATCACTTCTCTGGACCTGTTGGCCACACTGTTCCTGATCCAGGCCAGGATACCATTGGCCTTCTTGGCCACCTGGGCACACTGCTGGTTCCTGTTCAGCTTCCTGTCAATCCAAACTCCCAGGTCCCTTCCTGCCTGGCTGCTCTCCAGCCACTCTGTCCCCAGCCTGTAGCGCTGCAGGGGGTTGTTGTGGCCAAAGTGCAGGACCCGGCACTTGGCCTTGTTGAACTTTATCCTGTTGGAATCAGCCCAACTCTCCAACCTGTCCAGGTCCCTCTGCAGAGCCCTCCTGCCTTCCAGCTGATTGACACTCCCCCCCAGCTTAGTGTCATCTGCAAATTTGCTGATGGTGGACTCAATCCACTCATCCAGATCATCAATAAAGATATTAAATAGGACTGGACCCAACACTGATCCCTGGGGGACACCACTAGCAACTGGTCACCAACTGGATGCAGCACCATTCTCTGGGCCCGGCCCTCCAGCCAGTTCCTAGCCCAGCACAGGGTGCCCCTGTCCAAGCCGTGGGCTGCCAGCTTTTCCAGGAGAATGCTGTGGGAGACAGTGTCCAAGGCTTTGCTGAAGTCCAGATAGACACAACCACAGCCTTCCCCTCATCCACTAGGAGGGTCAGCTGATCATAAAAGGAGATCAGCTTGGTCAGACAGGACCTGCCCCTCCTAAACCTGTGCTGGCTGGGTCTGATCCCTTGTCCATCCTGTAGGTGCTGTGTGATTGCACTGAGGATGATCTGCTCCATAACCTTGCCAGGCACTGAGGTCAGGCTGACAGGCCTGGAGTTTCCTGGGTCCTCCTTCTGGCCCTTTTTGTGGATGGGCATGACATTCTTCAGCTTCCAGTTATTGGGGACCTCCCCAGTGAGCCAGGACTGTTGGTAGATGATGGAGAGTGGCTTGGCAAGCTCTTCTGCCAGCTCCTTCATCACCTTTGGGTGGATTCCACCTGGTCCCATAGACTTGTGAGGATCCAAGTTGCTCAGCAGGTCACCAGCTGTTTCCTTGAGGATTACAGGGGGGCTATTTGGCTTCCTGTCTCTGTCTACCAGCTCCAGAGGCCAGTTGTCCTCAGGACAACCCATCTTACTGTTGAAAACTGAGGCAAAGAAAGTGTAAAGTACCTCAGCCTTTTCCTCATCTTTGGTGACTATGTTCCCCCCCATGTCCAACAAAGAATGGAGGTTTTCCTTGCCCCTCCTTTTGCTACTGATATATTTGTGGAAGTGCTTCTTATTATCCCTAACAGAATTGGTTAGATTGAGTTCAAATTGTGCCTTTGTCTCTCTAATTTTATTTCTATGTAACCTAACAATATTCCTAAGCTCTTCATAAGTAGCCAGCCCTTTTTTCCATAGTTGATAAGCTCTCTTTTTTCCCCTAATTTCCTTCAAAAGCTCCCTGTTCAACCAGGCTGGTCGTCTTCCCCTCCAGCTTGCCTTTTGGTACACTGGGACAGCCTGCTCCTGTGCACTGCAAGGTTCTAACTCCTACTTTTGAACTGTTTCACTTTTAAGTGAGGCAAGTGCTTTTGGAGAATTTCACGTAATTATTCTATTATATATTAAAGATAATAGGAGATGAAGCTGAGAGTAACTTGTTGGAAGTGGTGTAGGTAGAGCATGCTGTAGGTTGAAGTAAACCACAGTGCTCTCTTTAGGCTGTGACTATTGTTTACCTTCTTTAGTAATGTTTGCTCTTCCTTTCTTTGTGATATTTTGGCACATCACGTGGATGAGAACCACAATAATTACTACTTAATTTAGCAGGTTTACTTTATAAATTGTAACTTATAAGGTAGTCCTTTGGCCCTCTCTCCACTGAAGGAATTTCTCAGAATAAGGGAAGAGACTCTCTCTCTCTCCTTTTTGATGTTGAATGTATGACTGTGATGCAGCCTGGTCTTTATATATACCATGCAACACCCAGTCCTTTAGCTGTGCTGTTAAGGAAGGATCATGAAGCATCTGGCCCTCAGCTAGAAAGCCAGAATGCAGGAAATGCCTTTGCTTGTAGCATTTGCCAACTGTGGTTTCTGGTATGTTGGTGGGTGGATCCAGAACATGGCCATCTCGATAAGAAAATGCCTAAATACAGACCCCGTTCATCAAAGGATCGTTTTCTTTATCTCTTGTTTCAATTAAATGTAGAGTTTCTAAAAACAAAAAGGCACCATACTCCTCTTAAAACCACATTTAACCTCTTAAGCCTTGTCATGTGCATCAGGAGTAGCCAGGCCACAGTTAAGTATCAGACTTATCTTCCCAATTGAATCAATTTTCCTTGACTTTCTCCAAAGAACTTTGTATCCCCTGAAATTTTGCATGTCATACCTTATCATAGATGAGAGAGTTTTTTTCTGGAGAGATTTTAAAGGAATAGTAACAAAAAAGTTTATAATGTACAAAAAAATTGTACCTCTTTTGATTTTGTAAATTATAAAAATGTAACTACAAAAACAGTCTCCTGTCTAGTGAATATTATTAATCATATTTTTCCTCTTAAGGAAGAATGGAAAAAGAAAACATCCCACAATTTGATTGGGTTATTTGAGAGGTATATTGTCTAGGTTTTGCATTTTTGAGAAGTACACTTTTAAAAAATGTATTTGGGATTCAAATAGAACTATGTGGACAAAGTTGAGTTTTGGAAAGAGGTTGCATTCAAGAAGAATGCATGTTTGAATAATGCTGATAGGAATAAAAGGCCAGCGAAGGATCACAGTATGCTCATCTCTTTTCTGTAGTTTCCTACACTCCCAAAATGTCTATCTACTATTCCTTGGATTCAGAACTGGTCCAGGCCCGTGGTTTTTGTATAAGGTGTCAGATGTTGCAAATGTTGATTTAAGTCCCATCAAGTGATGCAGGAGTCTTGGTCCACAATGGTGTTCAGAGAGGTAGGACCTGTTTTGGTCTCTTCCCTGTTGTTGAGGGATGCATCTCCACTGGGAATTGCTCAAAGCCCATGGAGCCACAGTTCGGGGTGAAGCCCACCCAACCATAAATGTTTCTCCCAGCTCTGTATTTCTGATCTACCTTAGCTACATAATTACACAAGCTGCCACTGTGTGGGGCCAGGGTTCTCTTTTTCTGCCCCGCAGGTTGCACACACCATGCCAGGTTCTCCTTGCATGTGAGGATGGGTGGCTGGGACCACGTGGGTGATGAGGAAGGGACCAGAATGTCCTGTGGGTAACATCCCCTTGGGATTGGCACCTCAGTTACACTGTGTTGCCCACAGGCTGCCCAGCCTGGCTGTGAGGAAGGAGCCTGCTCACCTGTTACAAACCCTGTGCTATCACAACACTAGAATTGAACCCGTTAAGTACTCACCTAAGATCTATTTGACTTCACAGTGTGTTTTGCCTATCCTTGGCTGTTTTAATGAGCATATCAGAAGTATGTATCCTGACTCTCTTTCCCCTTTCTAAACGTGGTGGGAAAGTCCAAAGATCCTTGATTGATTATAGAGCTCTTTGGAGACTTTAGAAGCCCTCACTGAGATAGCATCTGGCTTATCAGAGCCTGAAAGCCAGAGTCTTTTCAAGATTTTCAACACTAAAAAAGAGCTAAGTTTTATCACAAAACATCTCAATAGTTGTTAGGTTACTTGTTAGCAGACTGCAACAAATTTCAATTAAATGAATGGTTTAATGTTTCCGTTCTGTTTTAGATTCTGCCTTGGCATTTGGAGATGATGGGATTATTCTACTTTCTTTGAATCCTGAAGTCTGCTTAGTTTTAAGCTCGGAATTTCACAGCAGCTTCAGTGTAAATGAATGAATTCTGAGGAAGAAGCTGCAAACTTTTCTTGAAAGAAAAAAAAGGTTCTCAAGTATTAGAAGTGTTTGAAACTCTGCCAAGTTTCTGAAAATACTTCTGATTTCTGTCATACTTTTCTGAAATGTTTATTGGAAACATGTTTTTAATATTTTTGATGGGTTTCAGCAAATTATAATTTCTAGTGGCCATTTTATTGAGATATTACTAGTTATTACCATGAAAACTGAAAAGTCAGTCAGAAGCTCTCTAAGTGCAAAGATGGTGCCCTAAGAATGGGTGTGCTTTTGAATGACAGAAAATGCCCTCTTTCTAAATGTAAATGGTTTAGATTGGAAGGGTAATTTTCTGTTATAATGACTTATTTTAGGAGGAAGGTTGTAATACTACATGTGTGTTAATCTCTCCTGAACCTCTAAATCCTGTAAGAGCTCGTGGAGGAGGAGTTCCTGGAATCCTTCCCATCCTATGAAATTTGTTCATAAAATGTGATGCTCTGAAGCCTTCTCTCAGGTAACAAAACATCAACAGGGCATGAAAGTATACCCACAGCTCTAGAGGTCAGGCTGCAGCTTTTGGCAGATTTTGAAGGGGAAGTTTGCCATTCGAAAATTAAAATTATTTTTCTTTGAAGTTAGTGATTGATAATTCTCTGTGCAAGCTGTACTGCTACTGACTCTTTTGAGAGCTACTTTATATAAATCTCCTCAAAGACAAGTCCATCAGCTATTTTGCAGAAAGTTACATTTCTCTTAAGCCACTTATTGACAGTTTTTGCATCTTAATATGAGGAACTGAGTGGAAAAGGGAGACTACTGGTTAGTTGGAAATTGCAAGGAATGCAAGCCCATCCCAGCCAGTGAGAGCTGATAAGCACTTCTTTTATGTTTAGTAGTGGCAAAGGGGATTCTCATGTTCTTTGCATAGCAAAAGAGCAACTGAGGTTCACACCCTTTCTTCACCATTTTGTAACATGCCAAAAAACTTTACTGGCTAGGGCAAGTTTGGCAAAGGTGTATTTTTGTACACAAACCAAATCCAAAAGATTCTATAGGGATGCTGATCCTTGTGAGAGTGGTCAGATTATTGTGTTTTAAAGATTGTGTGGGAAGAAAATAATTCAGTATTTATCAGCTTCCCTTAAACACAGGTGAACACTTACATTTGCTTTTCCTACTATCAGGCCTATGAGACTTCTCACTCTGTTACTCAGCTGACTGACAGATTGCTTGGGTGCTTACCTGAGCAGATGGTTAAAGCCCTCGTGCATGCTCCTGTGTCACATTCCCAGAAAAGATAAGGTGGGGAATGCTCAGAGTCTGATTACCCTCAGTGTGTGATCTCTCCAATCGATGTTAGGAAGTCTTTAGGGTGTTGTGATGATGGGTGGGTTCTGAAGGAGGAACCAGACCCTGCTGTGACAGGGAAGCATGTGGGAATTGTAGTCTTGCAGCTCGGGGACCACCTGTCACCCACATGGTGTGACTGCATCTCTCAGTCCCTGGCAGCTGGACTGACTGGAATGCTTCCTGAGGTCTGTGAGCAATGGTGAAGGAGTCGAGACAGACTCTGCCTTCAAACGGTGAGCACTGCACAGATGTTTGTTTGCAAATGTATTTCCTCATGGATACCTTAATGTGTAAGATGTTTAAAAATGAAAACCGAAATAGATCTAGAAAAACAACAAAACAAGCTGTGTACAGCCTAAGGGTTTGCAGCTGCCCCTCTTCTTCCTTCCCCTGGCTGTGCCTCCTGAGCAGCTCACGGTTTTGTGCCGTCGGGGAGGACCCGAGGTGCTGCACAGGTCCTGGGTGTTTGTCTGTGCTCAGCAGATCATCAGAGCTGAGAGGATCTCCTCACATGCTGTTACCTGTCTGGTCAGCAGTTCTGATGCTGAAGCTTCCAGACCCGTGGTCCAAGGCTTCCCATGCTCAGTGCCTGCTGATGGCTGTGCTGAGCCGCACGTGGGAGGCACCGGTGGTCATTTGTAAGGGTGCTGGCACTTGTCTCCACCCAGGGCATCAGGGTAGCCTGGATGAGTTCCTGAGCCTTGAGCAGATGGGATGTCCTTTTGAAGAGAGATCAGGCCCTTTAACATGGGTTTTAGGGTGTACAGTATAGACGGGAGGAAATCGTGTTCTTATGAGTCTGCTCAGACCTCAACCTATCCTGACAGTGTAAAGTGTGACCAGAGAACCATTTTCCAGGAGAAGCTAGAAGTAGATATGGAGTGCCTTAGAGTTGTTCCCTTGGCATTGCTACTAAATTACAATAGATTTCAGGTACTTCAATACTGAAATAAGTATTAGCATGTGAGTATGCAGAGATTAACAAAAAAATAAGTACAGTTGGGTCTTTTATTACACTGGAGTAGTTTGAGCTCTCAGATCATTATGTCTTGATGTATTTGCTGTAGTGCAAATACTGAACATTTATCAGAGAATCACAGAATCAATTAGGGTGGAAAAGACCTCTGAGATCAGGTCCAACCTGTGACCGAACACTAACATGTCAGCTAGACCATGGCACTGAGTGCCTCATCTTCCCTTAAACACCTCCAGAACCATGGCACTGAGTGCCTCATCTTTCCTTAAACACCTCCAGGAACAGTGACTTCACCACCTCCCTGGGCAGTCTGTTCCAATGTCTAATCACCCTCTCTGTGAAGAAATGCTTCCCCATGTCCAGCCTAAACCTGGTGCAGCATAAGGCTACGTCCCATGCCATGGTGATTTCATTTTACTCTCTCGATGCCCTTTTATGTTTATTGCCATGCAATAAGTTGCTTTTTTGTCGTTGTTGTTTAAAGACCCTGCAGTGCAGAAAGCAATGCCTGTCCATGGCAGAGCCCCAGCAGCCTGCCTGCAGGGGGCAGAGATGAATTCTGTGGTGCTGGGAGAGCTTTGCTCAATGGGCCAGGTGCATTAGTGTTTGCCTTTTTTTATTTTTTTCCCCCTTGCTTTCCTCTAAAACATTAAGCAAAAGCCATGGCTGGAGGCAAAAATCCAGCCTTGATGGAGTGCCTTCCTGATCTGATATGACAGGCCTTGTGAAAGTGTTCAGCCTTGATCCTTTGTTGCTTTCAAGAGGGAAATCCCATTAGATAACAACTGTACAGATGAGGCTGGAAGATTCTGTGTATAGATTTCCCTAAGACATGAAGAACATAAAGAAAGGAACCTTTTTTTGTACATGGTTTTGTTTTGGTTTCCTTCAAGAAAGGAGAGTTGGGAAAATAGATGTTAGATATATCCTGTTTCTTGAATAGTCCACAAAATGATACATTTCTAACGTGGTTTAATTTCATATTCAGTTCCTCCTGGAAGAAGTTGGCAAGGCTTGCTGCAGAGGGAGAATAAGTTTGGTGTGTTGCTAGGTCTTGGAAATTTCAAATGAATTGGGACAGGAGTGTTAAGGAGATTTCTTAGCACAAGTTGTGAGTCTAAAAGTTAAGGCAGAGATTAGCATGCTGAAGAAACCTCTGTTGTGAACCATAGAAGTGAATGGGGTAATGGAGGCAGTTCAGATCCACTCCTTGCCAGTTTGCTAAAGTGGATTTGAATGAAATTGAATGTATAACTAGCCCCTAATTTCCAAAGCATTTTTGTGTGGGTTTAGCAATCTGATTCCTGTCAAACCCGATGACTGTCATATTGACGCAAATACCAGACAATATTTAGAAAATTTGGGAAGGTATTTTGCCAAGCAAGAAAAAAAAAGCAAACAACTCTCTTTTAACATGCATTCCTATAGGAATCAGAAATACTGAAAAAAGGGGAAAAGCATACTGATGTGTTGACCATCTAACAAAAATCATACTGTACTGGTCCTTTTTTGGGATGTTTTTTGAAGTTTTCCACTGGCCGGAGGCTTTTGAAGGAAAGAAAAGACTCATCTTCTGGCTTGAATTAACTTAGTTAATGATTAACAGAACAGTGCAGCATGTGTGGTGCAATTTAATTAAATCAGACAAGGCATGATTTTAACAAGATTTTAGTTTCGCTTTGAAAGTTATTAAATAAACTGACACTGTTTGCTCTCTGAAAGTTATTGGGAGCATCCGGTTAGTTGGTAATCCCTGAGCATCTAGTGAAATAAAGCTGTTCCCAGAACACCTAAGGGCCATTACCAGGTATTAAAAATCATTGGTCGAGTCAGGCAGGTTAACTAATCTTTAACCTGCATGAGGCAGGGTCCTGGTCTGAGAATCCAACTTCATATTTTCAAGCTAAGTTCAGAGTTAACAAAGGCTCAAACTGAGTATTTCTAGTTGAGGTTTGTATTTTGAATACCTTGGAGATGGCATAAGATGTTGAATAGTCACTGCCTTTAGTGGAATTCATATGGCTTTTGCTAGCTGAGTTTATTGGGTTGTTTGTGAAGTGAGATCCCGACTAGGGATTGGATGTTGTTCACCAGTAAAACTCGGAGTATCATAAGATAGGAGCTTTTGGTCCAGGAAGGTCCCCATAAATTGGCCCAGCAGGAAATGCTCTTCTCCTTCCAGGGCTGTGTGCATATGCTCCTGTGCACTCATTTGTATAAACTCTTCCAGCAGAGGAGGATCAAATGTGAAGCCTGGACTGGGGTCACGGCTTCAGACTGAAGCAGGACAGTGGATGCTCTTGCTGTTACGTGGTGGCAACGAGGGTGAACAGACCCACACTTCACACTTCATGAGTTAACTGTTGTTTACTGGGCTGTCTGTTAAGGAGCTTTGGCTTAGGCCTCCACCTATGCCTGCTCAGCAGTAAAATCAAAGCATAACCTGTTTTGGCTAGAGATGCATCTATCATCTATGTTTGTGTCACACCTACCACTGTGTGGTTCTTTCTGCCTTTTGTGGCTAAGCTTGAAGTGAATAGTGATGTTTGGAGCATGCCTGCTAAATATATTAAAAATAACATTAATAATTTAATATAAAACCTCTTATTGAAATTAACTATTGCCAGAAGCAGTTGAGGCAAAGAGAACTTACATCTACATTATTGGCAGCTCATACAGCTTTCTGTTTTGTGGGCTCTGCAAGTATTACCCTACATGGCTGTGAGCAGAAGCCCTACAAGTCTGGGCTTTGACTGTTATTGTTTGCACTGATAAAGCTGAAATTTATTGATAACAGTTATAGCAAGCTACAGTTGAGGTATAAATGAGAGACTTTAAAATTTGTGAGCCAAAATAACAGTTTTCTTTTTGTTGCTGTGAGAATTGGCATATGTCCCTGAAATATGTAAAGCACAAAAGAATGAGTGCAGAAGTGTGTGGGGAAATGATGTCCTTCCTTCTTCTGCTCCTGCTCAGAGCAGGAGGGGACCAGAGGAGGGGACCTCCACTAGTGACAGTGCCAGGGCACAGGGAGACATGGTAAAGACAATCCTTGCAAATGCTTCTCCCTTATGGTTTCCTACATTTCAGTTGTTCAAATGACCAGAAGGTAGCTTTGTATCTGTGTGGTTATATTGTTTGGATCTTAACGTTTATCTGAAAGCAGTGAAAATACAATATACAACAAAAGCTGTGCTTTGGTGGAAATGGTCTATCACACACATGAAGTGTTATGCTGCCCTGTTTCTGGATTGTGCATTCCCCCATAGGTAACCGGTAGAGAATGCTATGTTTTTTTAATCACATTTCAATTTATTGTGTAAGTTCTCCTTGGAATATTTAACACTTGCCTTAGAGTTTGTTCTGTTTACTGCTACAGACATACACACACTCAGTAACTTTTCCACGTGAAAAGCAGGATAATATTACCTCAAGAACTGAGGACAGTCAGAGAAAATAAAATACTCTTTCCTGCAGAGGGCCAGACTCCTACCTGCACTATTCAAGGCCATCCTGTCCCAGCAAAGCAGGTATCAGATAGGACTGAATGTTGCATGGGCTCTACATGGGTCTTATCTGCAACTATATTTATTGCAAGTGTTTCCAGTTTCAGGCTTCAGGCTTTTGCATTTTGATGTGCAGGCCTGTGTTCCTAATCCTGCAGAACTTGCCTATGCAAATGGTTCTATCATCTGCTAAGGCATTTCCTACCTGATAATGTGTCAATGTGAGCATGCAAATCCTGTTTGTGTGTGACTCCATGATTTGCACATGCATATGCCCAAGCCTACATATTTCAATTTGAGTAGGTATTTTAATACATATACGCACAAACACAGCTGGGTATGTGTTACTCACAGGTCCCATTGAACATGCTAAAATTTTTGAGGCTGCTGCTGTTTGTAGGCATCAAGGTTGTTATAATTGTGGGTTACAGTTAAAGAACAAAGGGAGGAATACATATCATAACCATAGGGTGTATTCTTAGTATTGAACCTTGTAAGAGCATGGAAGATTTACCACTGTGAAATGGCAAAGTCTCCGTTACTTGAGATATTTACAACTGGACTTGAAAAATAAGTACTCGAGATTTTCTTCAAGACCTTATGCATGAGTTGCCTGGCTTCACCTACTGCACATGATTTAATACACAAAGTATTGTTCATCTGTGAAATGAATTCCCTGCTCACATACCAGTGTCCTAGAGTAAAATCTCACAGGGTGGTGAATGCAGATGCTTTTTGCCCTGTGAGATGCATCCACTGTGTTCCCTGCAGTGAACTGTGTTGGGGCATTTCAGAACAGACCTTAAAAATACCAAGAGTTTGTCTACTCCATGAGAACACGAAAGACACTGTGGCATCTTTCATTTTCCCAGGGACAGAACAGTTAAAAATATTCTTCAAACGAGGAGCAAATGTTAATGTCGTTAGAATGGATTTTCATAAAAAACAAGAGTTCTGTTCCTCTTGCAAAATGCCAGTAGCTTTGCAAAGTTCTTTACGAGTCTGCCTACTTATTTCACACTGGTGGCACAGAGGAGAGTGGTGCAGCATGGTCTCTGAAACCAATCAGATATAATTCTGTAAGTTACTTGCCTGCTCATTTTAAGACTGCCTCAATGTGGACTAAGCAAAGAGCTAAAGAAACATGAAGGTGTTTGAATAACAGGAGAACAGTGGGTAGCACAGCAAATTCTCTGTTGACAAACAGGTACAGAAAGGATTAGGCTTTCCATGGAAAGGCATGGTCTGGATGGTGCATGTGCCACTGTCAGGTCCTGAATTCACTATTGTCTCAAAAGAAAAAGGATTCACAGGCTATTTTGATCAGCTCACTGAAAATTCTGCCTTGCCTGCAGGAATGGTCAAAGTAAAAATAATAAACAAAATGTTAAGTGGCTCTCTGGATGACCTCTGGACATTCCTATTGTTAATACAAGTAGACGTTGGAACCTTCTACTAATAATTTACTTTTGGAAAGCTCTCACATCTCCTTCCTCCTCCTCATTTTGCTCCTTTTAATGTTGAAAAGCTAGGAAAGGCCCCAGGAGTTCCTTTTATTGCTGTAATAGATGGTCCTACACTAGAGCCATTTGACTTGACTTCATTGGCATGAATGACACCTCTCAGGTGCTTTAGTTTAGTGTTTGTTTACTCTAGTTTTTTTCTTTTTCTAGTGTCTTCCTTAGGGGTTTTGCTGTCCTCGATCTCTGAAGCATCAGAACATACAAGGAAAGCAGGTTTAGACTCCAGCCCCATTGATTTTCCATGCTTTAGATGCCCATATGAATTTCTGAAATTATCTAGAAGGTGATTTGCCTCTTCCTGCTCCATATGTAAGATCTCCACCTCAGGGCCACAATGTACTGAAAGCATCTGTCTCAGTTAAGTTACTGAAGTAAACAACAAACATTTGGCTTCCAAATAATAAGGGGATTATTAAGTGCAAGGATCTATAACTGACTCAGATCATCCTCCCACTTATTTTTAAAGGGGTTGCAAGCATGGCAAAATTTTGTCTGCGTCAGCTTCTTTCATGGGAACCATTTCTGTATTGCTGCAAACTTAGGGAGCTGCTGGATCCCCACCCAACCCAGTGTGAACACCTGGCATTGCATGGGGAAAAAGGGGAGGAGGGTAACCCAGGTTCTTATCAATAATTCCCTTGGGGTGGATTGGAGTGAAACGACACTGAATAATCAGTGTCTGAAAACATATATAGGTAGGGTTTATTTTAACAATTTTGTTTTAACAGGTATGTTAGCGTTTTGGGTGTTGTCATCTATATTATCTATCATAGGGATAACCCCCGGGGGGGGGAAATGCATAAGGGAGAGAAAGGAAAGACAAGATAAGGGTAAGGGAGAGTAAGGAAAAGAAAAGCTGAGAGGGGAAAGATGTCCATAGTCACCGCCCACGGGGTCCAGCGATGGAACTTGGGAGTTGCAGCTTCCATGTCTGTCAGTTGAAGTGGTGGCCTTGATCTGTTGGGGGTGAAGGGGGGAAGCCCCCACACTCAAAGAAGTTATGAGTTTCTATATCCATGGTTAGTGTCACAGGCCATGCCACGACCCTCCAACATCTCCTGGGTCTGTGCTGAGTTTCCATGAGGGGTCTGGCAAAAGGGTTTTTCCCGCCTTTCAAGATTGGTGGAGGGGGACGGGCTTTGATGGGCCATCAGAGGTATAATGCAAAAGTCCTGCAGAAGTATTCAAAAGTCCCTTGGCAATCCTAGAATGCATAAATCATTAACCATTTCAGTCTCTGACAGCACTCACCAGAGCACCCACTGGGTTAACCCAGGTCCACTTGGCAGCGTACTCATCGCCTGGGTGCAGTGGATTAACATCCACGTGTCCAGAGTTGCCTCTTCGATCTGGCAGCTTTGCAAGTGTGACAAATCATGGTTGTAGCAATTCCTGACAGGTTAAAAAATTAATTTGTGGGACACCAACTTGCAAAGCATTACGAGCAGTTGTTGACAAGGATGCCTGTCCCATATAACACTACAGACAGCTGGGCAGAGGAGGCTGATACTGTTTGGAAGTGCAGTTTGCTCACCTTATTCATCTTGAGTTTCATTTGCTGGCAAAAATGGCAATGTCTTGAGGATAGACTTGCATGGACAGTGTTGCTTATTGGTCAATTAGTAGGTAAATGAAATCTATTCTCAGTAGTGCTGTAGAGGTATGGGCAAGAAGATGCAATTTGTTGTCTGAAGTCTTGAAATAAAAATAGGCTGACCGTGTGAATTGTTTCATCTGGAGTGAAGTTCTCCTCCAGACTTTTATAATTCAAAACAGTATTTGGAAGAGTGAAAAAGGAGAAATTGAGATTCTTATGATTGTCCTAAGGGGGATATTTTAAAATGGTTCTGGAGTCTACTACAAGTGAAAGAGGCTTCCCCTTTTCCTAATGACTCAACAAATAGGTCAGATTTGCCATCTAGAGCCATGTGTGACAGTGGGGGCAGATTTTCCAAAAATCTGGAACTGTTCTTTGTAGATGTAGAGTATAATGTTTTAGAGGATAGTCAACTTGTTTTTATTTTATTTCTGAGCGGAAACAGTTTTGTTGGTGAGCACTGCAATAATCTGACTACTCCAGGATATATTGAAAAGAGTGTAGAGCTCAATCAACTGGAAAAAAAGTTTCTGAGATGCAGTAATAAATAGAGACCTGTATTTTAAATCTGTAGGGTTGCTTTGGAGCCCAGTTCACAGTTCCATAAACATCAACTCTTATGTCTGACATCTGATTAAAATGTATGTTTTGGAAGAATATGATATGATCTCTGTTTAACTAATGCTCTTCCAGAGGGAAAAATTCTGATTCTGCTGCAGTGGTAGGAATGTCTTTTCCAGGAAGAGTAAATGTGACTCCCTTCTCACCAGCATTTTTTAAGACCCTATGCATTCACACTGCCTTATTTGTTCACTTTCCTTTGAGGTTAGAGAAAAAAACCTAGATATGGCCTGCCTAGGGCACCCTCATCTCATTTACAGATCTCTCTGCAATCACAGAAGTGGAATTCCTGTTTTACTTCCTTTGCAATCAGCACTATTGGCCTTTCCTTCCTCCAGACCAGGATTCCAGTGTAGTTTATACGCTAAAAGATGGGAGTTTTAATGTAGTTTAGAACAAAGGGCTGGGTCTGCAGAAGGTATACCTGAAGAAATAGCAACTTCTTGGGGTACTGCAGACCTGTTTCTCAGTGTGAAAAAAAACCCTGAGCTTATACATGCTTGCACAGGAGTCATTCAACTATCTGTAAAGCACAGAATTGTTACTTTTTCACAAAAATCTATCTTCTTGAAACTGTACAGAGAGTTTTCAGGAGGGGAAAAAATGCAGTTATTGACAGTAGGATTTAAGTAGAATGTAAATTAATATCAATGTCCTGAGAAAAGTGCAGCTTTTGAATTCTTAGAAGCTCTGAGGAAAAAAAAGTCAAGGTTGATGCTTCCTTGGACATCCAGCATCCTCCATGGCTTTGTGCAGAGGGCTGCCTGGGTGTTCACTCCAAGGTAAGAGTGCCACCTACTGAACCCACACATTCCTTCCCACAGACGGGCGAGCTTGCTTAGAGATTTCCCTTTGGAGCACTAATCCATCCACACCCACTCTTGCAATTTATGAGGTTAAACAAGATCAGAGACTGGAGTGGAATGGCTGCAGGACTGCACAGTAAGTGGTTTCAGTTTGCTCCCATTTGTGGACTTAAAGAGATATGGGAGCCAAGCATGTGAAATCATGGTAACTGATGGTGTCTCCAGTTAACTCACTGTTTGCATTTCTATTTTCTACTTCATTCACTGGATTAGATGGAAGAACATTGAGGTTAGGTTGGGTTTAACTCCAGCCCTGTTTTTAATCCTTTTGTTAAACACAAAATGGTTTTACCTTGACTGCAGCTGAGCTTGAAGGTGCTTCCCACCTCCTTGGATTTGTTCTTGTTTGGCAGTCACCTTCAGTCTTTTGATCTATCTGATCCAGTTGACCTTTCACAGGTTAGATTGGATGCAAAATGCTTAGGCAATGATTTACTATCAAGTTGCCTGGACCATTATTTTATATCTGGGTACTCTTGGCAGGCTGGAATGTGACTTTCCTAGGAGCAAACACTTTTGAAGGCACCTCTGTGCAGTGCTGAGGCTACTCGGTGCTCAGACAAGCTGGCTAAGCAGAGGCACTTCTTGTAAGAGCTGAACAGGAAGCAAGCATTTGTCATTCAACTTGAGCAGCTGAGAAATATGCAGGAATTTCTGTAACTGGGGGGCCCAGGCATAGAAAAGAGGATCTATTAGAGAGAATACAGTAAAAAAAAAAAATAAAAAAATCATATGATCACAGAGCAGAGGAGGGCGAAGGGAGGGGAGGAGGATACAAGATAGATAATGAGCTTGACAATACACAAATACAGAGTGTCATTCACGGGAGCGTCAGGACCGGCTGAATGGTTAGCCTGTGGGGTGGAAAGAGCATCCAGTGAGTCTCACATGCCTGAAAGGATAATGGCATTTTTATTATCTCATTCCACACCCTGATCATCCGTCCATTTGCTCGCTGGAGCTGCCAGCAGCTTGCACTGATT
This sequence comes from Manacus candei, assembly GCF_025592945.1. Taxonomy (NCBI): domain Eukaryota; kingdom Metazoa; phylum Chordata; class Aves; order Passeriformes; family Pipridae; genus Manacus; species Manacus candei. The sequence continues at coordinate 23,080,390 of NW_026138066.1, read as the reverse complement.
CATAGGCTGCAGACATGATCAGCAGATCATACTGCAGGCAGAACTCATCAAGCCTTTCCAAGTGAGTCGCCAATTTATTATGATATCTGTATGGGTTTAGCCTTTTGCTGTTGTGCAGGAAGTGCTGGATGGTGACAGTGGGTAAGGGAAACAGAATGGTGGAACAAGTTGGGAAGCTGGTTTAACGGGGGAATAAGCACTGGATGCAGATTGGGTTCTTTTTCTTCTTTTTATTTGTCATATCGTGCTCTGTCTTCTAAAGGAAAATTCTTTGTATTTATGCATTTCCCTTCCCTGAATTGCAGAATTTAAATTGCTTTGTTCAGTGGTAGAAGAATATGATGGAAAGACTGGTTGCTGATTGGAGTTCTGTTAGTGGGAAATTTGCAGAAGTTTCATAGTTTGTGTAGAAGCTTTTGCATAACTCGGATTGCTTAATTCACCGAGTAAATAGAGTCCTCATGGTACATTCATCCCTGAATGTGGGAGGGAAGCCAGAGAAGAAAATCAATTAGCCTGTGTAATATTGTCAACAAAATAATCTGCTTTATTTGTGTCCTGTATTGTTTTGTTTGTCTGCTTTAGGTGTTGAGGGGTGGGAAACCGGACACTACTATGTTTCCAAAATGCAGTGATTTATATCAGGGTTTGGTTTAAAGGTTGGGAGAGGTTTTGAAAAGCAACTGGGCTTTCTGGATGCCTGTTTTTCAGAGTTTCCAGCGTGAAACCCTGTGCTCTTAGAGGGAAGGGGAGCTTGGGGATTTCTGAAACTTAGCCCTTCCAAGAAGAATCTGAAATTCTTCATTGTGATTTCAGAAATTGGACAATAAATAATAATTTAATTAAGAGTGTGCCAAGTGGATTTTGTGTGTACGTGTGTGTGTGTGTGTGTGTTGTTCTGTGGTGAAATACAGCCACAAGCCACAACAGCCCTCCTTTATTGCTGTACCGGAATGGGGAGCAGCCGTGGCAAAGCACAAATTTCTCTGCAACCAGTGTAAGGGGAAAGCAAGGGAGGGAAAGGGTGAACTAGGTGAGATCTGGACACTGTAGTGATGATATAAGTGGTGAAAACCATGGCTCTTGATAACTCCTTAGGGAGTTATATGAAGTGAGTTCACTGCAATCAGTAAAATTATATGTGAGTGAAAACAATCCTATTCTCTTGAAATGTAATTAGCTACTATACTGTTGGTTTCCTGTATCTTGGGAGATCTGGGTGCTATTGCAGCTTCTAGCAAGAGCAGACACACCTCGACAACCAGACATGGGTTTTCTTCTGTCCAGAATCCCAGTAGCATGCTTGGAGAAGGAAAGCAAAGCTCTCTTTGGTGGGGAATCTGAAGAGAAATCAAATGGGTGGCCGAAACTTGGTAACCGTTTTGTTCTCTTTCGACAAGGATCTCCGTGATCTCAGGCCAAAAGAGGGAAGGCACCTTTAGCATTACCCACAAAGGCTTCTTCAAAGCATTGCTCAGAGAAATACATGATGAAATACTGCCCTTCCCAGGCTGAGGCATAACGTAATCGTTCCAAGTGCTCCTGTCTTCTCAGGAGATTGCAGTGGAAAAGGAGTATTAATATCCTTATAAGTTAACTCTCTGGAGACTCTCCAGGGAAAAAAGAGGAGGCTGCAATTGCATTATTTTGAATGAGGTACAGTGTGATTGTTAACTTCTTGCAAATGTCCTCTAATGACCCCTTTCCCTCAGGTCATTTGATCTGCATCGTTTAACAATATTTTCTATGTTTTCAGTGTACTTGTAGTATTTGTAGATAATTTTGTAATTGCTAAATAGCTGAATATAATCCTTTTAGAATTTGATACACTAGAAATTAAAGGCAGAAGTTCTCATCATAGCCAAGAAATCATTACGGTTGGCCTGAAAACATAAAATCTGTTTAATAGATGCATAGGGATTGACTTGGATTGGTTTGCTGGGCAATAAAGTGTTTACTGTGCAAGTTCCTAGGGAAAGCAGAAGTCATCTTTGCCAGCAGGTAGAATATTTTCTTCCAGTAAATTATAACTTCTGTTTAAACTTCACAGTTTGATTGTTGGAAGCTCGCTTTTTCACAATATTTTCTTCATATTGTAGGTTACATTTTCTATTTCTTGGCCAGATTTTCGAGACTGATAATCAGCTAGCTTTTTGAAGGGAAGAGAGGGGTTAGGGAGGACACTTCCCCACAGGCAGCAGTAGTGTTAGTGGCACTGTGTCATCTGGTTAATTCTGCTCCAAAAATTGAGGCCATTAATTTTCCCTTGAAGCCACCACTTTCCTTCTTTCTGGTCTTCTCTGTTGACCGTGTCCTTCATTTCTGTTCCACAGTGGGCCATGGCTTGAATCCTCAATTTCTGAAAGCCTTTTTACATTACTGAGGTAAAATAAGAAGGACATAATATAACCAAAGACCAGATGTTATCCTGTGGTGAGGCTGATTGCTTCTGTTTTAAAAGCTAAGAATCCCAGTCATGTTCTGGAAATGACTCTTCCTCAACAGTGGCAAGTCTACCATGGTCCAAGAAATAGGCACTTTTTTACAATGTCCTGTCTGTTTGTGAGCTGCAATGTTTATATCCAACAGTTGGAATGGTCATTTTGATGCAAATGTGCTTATGTGTGTGTGGGCCCACAGATTTATGTTGAACACTGTAGTAACAATGCTCCATCTATATGAGCATTCTTGATGTATTAGTTGTTGCCACCTGAATGAAATACATGTTGCTGGATTTAGGAACTTTCCTCCTAATGGATCAGCAGAAATTTACTGGAAGAAATGGAACATTTTTGAGTGGGACTGTATTTGGTGGAAGAAACATTAGACAGAGACAGACAAGATGTTTCTCAGGAAACATCTGAGATTTTGCAGCCTTCTTGCCTCAGTGAAAGATGCTTTTCTTTTTTCAGCACAACCAAAACACTGGGTCAGGAGCATAAAGCTGGAGTAATCTGTGTGGAGTTTTGGGCGTCCACCTAAGTCATGACTTTGAGAATCAAATGTCTAAGGTTTTGTCAGAGAACAAGAGACTCTGGGGAGTTTCATGAAAACTCAGAGCTGAATTTTTCCACCCTGTTTAAGCCAGGAACTTGAAGCTCTGTGGATCCCAATGCCTGAAATGAACTGTGAGAATTGTTTCTGATGAAAGGTAAATTTAGTAAAACCAAGAAAATTTAGGGGAGTTTTGGGCAGAACTGTTTCAGAGCAGTTCAGAGCAGAACTGGTAGCTTTGTCTAAATGAAAACAGTAGGAAATACTTTTGTTAATTAATTTTTTTTACACTTTCTTAACAAGAAATTACTGAGGTGCACCATTGAAATATTTTTTTAAATAAAATATTCTAATCTTTTGTAGAATATTTTGATTGAAATTGGCCTACATTTTAAAGAAAAAATTTAAAAGAAAAAAACCTTAAATGAAGGATTTGCTTTCTTGTTTCAGGCAGAAGTAAAATAAAACAGCCCTGAACATTTTCCATAGCACTCCACTCTGACAAGAGTTTTTGCTTCTGCTTCAACAAAACTAGAGAATTCGTTGTTAGAGCAGATCTTAAATTCAGATAGCTCCTCCACAGCCTCACTGTTGGCATAGGTGTTCAACTAGTGTCAGATAGGGGTGATAGAACTTCATTCTGCTTCTTCATATCCCCATCTTTCCCTCTCTTGACTAACCTCCACCCTGTTCCCAATTCCAAGTAAAACAAGAAAAGTCAAAAAAAATAAGGGAAATTCTCAAATGCCGTCTTGGTTTTTCTGTCCATACATAAAGCAGATGCACTAAACTACATAATCAAATGTTTAAAAATTCAACCAAGAAAAACACTTCCCTCAGTTGTTGAAATAATTGAAATATGGAGACTTTACTCACTGTAAATTTTCTTTCCTTCCGTATTTTATTTTATAAAAGAAAACATTAAAAAAACTAAGCTTGCTTTGCACTATTTTCATGTACTGACATTTGATTTATATTTTGAGATGTGTAAGCTCTTAAGTGTAGCAAAACAACTTCAGCAAACTGAATTCTCCTTGACTTCAGTAAGGCAGTTTACATTTATAAGTAGCTGCCAAGTTTATAATTATATATCTCTGTAATGTTGGCCTTCGTACATTTATCCATTCCAATTTTAATTCTCCGTTTCATAAAATCTATGATCAAATTTTGGAGCCCAAACTAAGCTGATGTCGTCCCTTTTAATTTAGGACTCAGCCCTTTTATTCTCCTTCTCTGCTTTGCTTTTATTAGTTGCTTTCTTTTTGTGCTGATGTGCAGCACATATTGTTAAAGCCACTTATTAGAGCCAGAATTTTACAGCATGGAAACTGTCCTAATAAGGGGAAAAAAAATAGCCTTTTATTGGTGAGGTAAGAGAAGCCAGGCAGTGGATAATTTTTCTGCTGATTGAGAAGGATAAGGTGTGGTTTGGCAGACATCACATTGGTTTGGCATTTGATGACATGTTTCCTCTTTTCTGCAGTTCAAATCCTTTGCAGAGTTGTCAGTCAGGGAAGGCTTCCCCCATGCTCCCCTTTGCCTCTCCCTGCCCTCTTCCTTTGCTTTTTCACAAGTGTTCAGCATTGCTGTGAAATCTCACTCTGACTCTCAAAACTGGATGTGGTAATGAGACATTTTTGCAAGTTTAACAGTGCCATACTGTAGCTACCTTTTTGGGGAACAGCAAGCACATTGGACTACAGTTTTCCATGAGCATTGTTCTACATGTAAAGTGTCAGAAAAATTGCACTTTAGTCCAAGGCATTGCAATGCAATTTGTCTTTTCTCGAAAACCCATTATTGAAGCTAAATTCTATCAACGGGGTTTAGTTGATGCTTTAAATCTGGGTGTTTGTGTTTTTTTTTTTAATCTGTTTTTCTTTCCAATTGCTTTGAATGCATGTATTGAATTCCAGAGATGAGCAGCACATCCCAGGCTTAAGTACAGGCTTCAGATCTGAAGTCAATGTAGTTCTATGGCTTTTAAAATGAGTTATGATGAGCAAAGTTTCAAGTGAGGGCAGAAGCTGGTATTTCAGTTTTTTCATTCCTGGTCTCTGTCTCTTGGTAACTGAAATACAAAGCCAAGTATTGGCTCTACTTAAATTCACTTTGTGCTGCACCAGGAGACCAAAAGTGATGTGCAGTGGCTGCTCCCTTCCTACCCCGTGCTCTGGTGTATTTCTTTGATTGTAAGAGGAATAGTGGTTAACCTGGTCACTAAATACCCAGTTTTCTCTGTTTGCTTATTTTCTTCTGAGTATTGTAAGTTTGCTTGTGTCGTTTGTAAAGCAGTTTTTTCCTTTCCCCCCCACCACAGTAGTTCCAGAGTACATATCCTATCATTGTTGAGGTTAGCTTACTGTAGGGAAAGGATATGAAAGACAAGTGGATGATGATAATAAAACAGAAAAGAAAAATAAACAGCATTAGTTGTTGGATGTACCAGTTCACATTAAACAAAACATACAGATGCACCATTAGGAATGGGCTACTCCCAAAATCTTACTGCATAACCAGGGTTTTTTTGCTTGATGCCTGTTTGTATTGAGACTCTTCTTCCTCAAAGTTAGAATTTCTCTTGAAGATCAGGGACTTGGCTAACTTTGTTGTCCTCTTTTTTTAATTTCCATCCAGCACTTTTTCATATACCTTGACTAAGCAACTGTGAGAAATATTCACATGACAAAAATTTCCTATGAGCAAGACTGACTCCAGCAGAACCTGGCATACCAACTGGAGAGGATTAACTCTGTGCAAGAAAATTTAACTCTGACTCTTTTTCAGGTTGCTTTCAATCTACTTTTTACTTCTGTTTAGGAGGATCTGGTCCTGCTGGTTCTCAAGCTAAATGTTGCTGCATTAGTGAACAAAAAGAAAAGATGGTTCTTGTTCCAGACTGCTTAAAACCTTATTGAGAAAATATCTCCTAACTGGTGTACCATGCACTTCAAAAATTTGAGAAAGCAGGAAGCAGTCCGTGTGCACTTGTTTTCCTTCCCACGATTCTCTAAGAAATGTGGAGGCCTGTCCTAGAGGTGTGTCCTTGAGACCAATGCACTTGTTGCTATAGGATGTAAGATTTGGGATTCTGTTTTGTTTGTCACAGCCAAATTGCCCACAGGTTTTTTTTAACCATAAAATATGTTACATGTTTCTGATCAGGAGGTTTTTGGCTTGCCGAATTCTGTCTGCAATATGTTCAGCACTGGAGTTGCTTCAATGTAATTGCAGAAGTACCTTCTAGCACTGTAACTGTTGCTGTCCTGTCACATTCCTTACTACAGGTTTTTGTTGTTTGCGGGTTTTTATTGGGTTGTTTGCTTTTTTGTTTGGTGGTGGTTTTTTCTTTTTTGTTGGTTTTTTTTTGTTGTTTGTTTGTTTTTAAGTGGAGTTTGTAACTGAGCAATTGGGTCATGACATGAGCGAGCCTCACAAGCTCAATACACTGTAGGTTTCAGCATCCACAAATTATGTGTACCATCATCACACACTGACATGGTCATGGTAGAACCTTTCTAGTCTCTTTGTTCATTTTCAGGTTGTTCCTGGTCCAGCTTCTGTGAGCTACAGCAGCATTCCCCATTACCATGTGTTTTCTTTACTCTTTCTGTTATTTTTCCCTTTCAGTTCTCCCTCGATAGCACCTTACATGACTATTTTGCAAAGTCCAGATGAAATGTGTTCCAACCATTCTGTATTCTCTTGCATACTTTAAAAGAAGCACCCCATTTGTGTGTGTTTCATGTTACACTCATCTTTCCTCTGTGAAGCATGAGATTTTTAGGATTGCACTTCTCCCACAAGAGGGAAATCACTGGCATGTACTCTGGGTGTTGTGCATCTTGGCCTTAGTCATCTGCCTCCTCCTGGAGCTGGAGGATCATCATAGACATCATGTCAGCAGTTTTCTTTCACAGGATTTCCAAAAGCCCCAAAGCCTAATTAGCAGAGGCCACAGCTGTTTCCAAAAGCAGCTAAACTTTTACTTCAGTTAGAAAGATTCAGCCTGAGGACTAATTTTCTTCTAGTTCCTCTGTTAAATTTGCCATAAAGGCAAAGCAGTTCTCTGGAAACGTAGCTTTTACTCAAGTCTTACCAACCTGTTAAAAAACTCTCTTAACACTGTAGCAATGCTATTTCAGGATTCCCACCAGTCCTTATCCATATGGCTGTGAAAGTTTCCCACTTGCAACACGTTCATTAGCAATAATTTGCAGCCCATCCAGTTAAGAAGAAATATTCCTGCCTTGTGCATATCTGAGAGCTGCATTTGGTCCTTTGTCATTTTGAGATAGCCCTGGGGTTAATTCCTTACTTGATTTCCTGGATTCTTCTCTCTCTTTCAAACTTATTCAACACTCTCTGAAGTGATTTGGTAGGAGACAGTGTGTCCCATCCAGTCCTATGTTTATTGCCCCTAAACTTAGGAAGGTGAATGCTTTAAACTTATGAAAAGATGTTTGTTTCTGCTACATTCTATGTGTGCTATTTGTTTCTTGTGGTGTTCTGCCTTGGCAGTCATGCCAGTGTATTTTCTTTCCCTCAGAAGGACATGGTTATCCTTTTCACAAGATTCTAGCAAGCAGAGATTTTGCTGTTTAGGGCCTTGGCCCTGGTTTTTTGGTCCCTTCTAGCACTTTTCAAGATGCATGACATCATTTCAGTGAGAACCTGAGTCCTGCAAAGGCTGGTAGTATTGCAAGGGTAGGCAATAGGGAGGTTTAAGCTTGGGAGAACTTAAGGCACAGGGCTCACAGGTGTGGAGGAAGAAGATAAAGACAGCCATTAAAATGCCATTGGGTGAAGAGTGATGGGGGCTGCCTGGAACACAAGAAGAAATTGGAGAAGGCACTGGAAGAGGTTCTGGGGAGCTGAAATAGAGGAGAAAACCATTTAAAAGTTTCCTGTGTAATGTCACAAAGCAGGTAGTGGGGCCTTAGCTGGAGCTTCTCAAATATTTGTTAAATTTGTGGTAGTATTTTGAGCAAACTTGGGACAAATGTACAGAAAAAACTGTTTGTATATGCTTATAGCTATGCACTAACACTGACAGTCTGTCTCATACTCACCTTGAGCTGGCAGAAGCACATGTAAGTAGATCCAAGAGCACCTCATTGGCAGAGGATTGCTAATGTTTCAGTTATTCCTGCCTTTGTTACACCAGTTGGTCTTACAACACTGTATTGGTGTAGGTAATGCTGGTTGTGCTGGCCATCCAGAAATGCATGATTGTTTTCACTGACCATTTCTGTGTGTTAGTCAGATGAGCGCTGGAGCACAAGGGATTTTGAGCATCTCATGCACCTGTAGCACAAGAGGGGCTAAATGAAGTCTTCTAAATCCCTTATTTAGCAACTTTCAGCATGTTAGCTTGCATTAAGAGCAGTCTTAACTTATTTTTGCAATATAGAATATTGCTGATCCCTTTTTTTACCTCTTAGCTGCTAAAGCTATCTTCTTCAGAGAGTTGATTACCATATTCTTGTTTACTCAGTAACCTCAATCAGCTGAATTTTGGTAACAGGTTGGACCACACTCTTTGTGAGCAGGAATTGAAATTGTCTTATGTTTGTCCTAATTCTTTATTGTGCCAAATATTCTTCAATTTACATTGCCAAATCCTTGCTTTCCAAACGTTGCATTTTCACAAAATATCAAATCTATATTAGATGTAGATATATCTACATCCATTATCTATATTGGATGTAGATTTGCTACCCAGTGCCTGCTTTTTGACCCCTCCCAGTACCTTTCAGAATGCATAACTTAAATTCAGTGAGAACTTTCATAAAAGACTATATTGAATTGCTTCTCCCTCACAATGGGCTTGGTGTGTGTATATGAATAGTTGATATGGATTGCTGGGAAGAGGATACTTGGATGAACAGTAGCATGTTTCCATCAAGTCTGTTCTGTGGTGGTGTTGTTTGCTGTGCAAATGTCTTGTTTTAGCAGTCTCAGTGACTCTCTAAAATGTTGTCTTGCGGTCCAGGTGAGACAGGAAAAGTTTTGACTTTGAATCAAGATGAAGTCTTGCAAGAGCCAGTGTTGGAAGGGTTGGATGATGTTCATGTCAGTCCTATCTGCACTGTGGAACTGAGGAGGGTGCAGTGAGAGCTGTGCTGCACAGAAACCTTCCCATGTGATCACTCCTACAGTTTCTGTAGGACTGAAACTTCTCTGGTGCAGAGCTGGTGTTTTCTCACTCAATCACCTTTTGGGAGTGCTACCTCACCAAGCTGGCTTTCTGCACCTGTTGAAGCTGGAGAAGCAGATGGGTTTGACAGCAAGCTAACTCCTTGTTTCCCAGTGGTAGAGTTAGGACCCTGCACCACATTTCCCATATTTTCAGGCATTTAAGTGTATCTGAGTTCACAGCCCAGTGCCTCAAAAGGTGCCAGGCTGTGCTGAGCCATGCTGACCCCTGTGTAAAGCCCAAGGTGCTTTTGCAGTGGCACAGCCAGCCAGATCCCCTGGGCTAAACTTGCTTTTCACCCTCACTTTTCACCCATTTCCCAGCAGGCACACCTCTTTTTTTTTAAAATATAAACTACTGGTTTGGTAATATCAAGCAACAGAAGGCATTATGTAGAGGAGAGGCAGGCTATCACTTGCTCAGAGAGAGCTCAGAGGAGCATGTCTCTTTGTTCAGTATGATAGCAAAAAGACATCCCAGGATAATCAATTCTGCCAGTGGCTTTCACGTGCTTTCAAGTGCAGTGATGGGAGTCAGCACAGTGTAGCCATTAGAGATGGGAGTGAGTGGAAGGAGTCCATGTACCTATATATCCCTTTGGAAGTTACTGGAAGAGCTTCTGGTAGCTTCAACAGGTTTTGGAACAGGTTTGAAGTCGTGCAGCCAAAATGCAGTAGTGCAACCTTATCTGCATGGTTTAGGCTAAAAGCAGTATATTTGTCTATGTTCTGGTTTTGCATTCCATAAAGTGGCATTATAGTGGTAACAATACCCACCACAGGGGAGTCAGAAAGGGTTGCAAGGATTACTTAACATTTGTAAAACACGTTGAGATATTTCGAGGGAAAGAATTTAGCCAGTGCCAAGAACTAATGTGACAATGAGTGGAAAATGTCTGTTGTTCTGCATTCTCTTCTGTAATGTAGCATATGATACTGGAAGCCCTGGCTTAAACATGTTTACCATTCGATTACCTTTTCTGTGAAAATGTCAGCTGAATCTTTTGGAAGGCTTTGCTTCTCGGTGATGGAAACTTGTCAGCAGTTGTCTCCTCTCACATTTGGAATTAGACTCTTTTTGCCTGCACGTGTGGTCTGTTTCCATCAACTGTACTGCTTTCTTATCACAGCAGCTCTTTGCTATCCTCCCCACTTTGGTGCCCACCTGTATAAAACATTTTGCAACAGCTATTACAGACTGGTTTCCTGCTTGGAGCTGCTATTCCAGAATGAAATTGGAATTAACAATGAGCCAAAAGGTGGGAAGTACTGAACTGGTTTTTTTTTGGAGGGGACTTTTGGGTACAGGATTATTTTTTAGTTGTTTCTGTGTTCTTTTGTTGTTCTGCCCATACACATATATCCTTTAATAAAGGGCTGTTATTTTTTCCTTTCTCCATACTTCCTCAATTGGAGCCTCTTAATTTCGGATTTACAATTGCTTGGAGGGAGGAGCTTGGTCTTCCTCATAACTCATCCTCCTTAGCAAAACACTTCAGTCTCATTAAACTGAGACAAAACCACGCTGAATATTGCAGAAAAGCCCCTCACCCCTCCACTGTATCTCCACAGGGCAATTTCTCTGTGTTGGATGCCTTATGCCTCCAACAGCTGCCTCTATCCCATTGGAAGTCCCCAGAGTGGGGGCACTCCTAGGGCAAGCAAATTGTTATTTTCTTCTCTTTCCTAGTTTTTGTCTGAGTATTTTCTGTGAATAACTTATAACTTGTAGACAATTTGTTAGTGAATCTTTGAAATGGAAGAGTTAGTTTGTTGGATGCCAGAGTTCTGTGAAAAGGTTTGTTTTTTCCTGCTCTTTAAAGAACAGTGGCCTTTAGGTTTGTGTTTGCAGTGTGATTAATCAGCTCTCATGAGCTCAGTCAGCTTTCCACAGACTATTTCCAATACTGAGTTTGGTAGGTTCTTACAACTTCTCTGGAGCAAGAATCACAGTGAAGCAATAGGAGAGGAGCAAGCACATCTAAGGGAAAACTAACTGAAAGGATAAAGCTGGGGCATTTTATTGTGTTTATGTGGGTGTGGTTACAATGGCTGCATTTCAAACTTCCAGCTGTTTAATTTGCACAGTGCTATTATACCATGTTTACAAATTGTTGTAACACTAGTGTGCTGTTCAAAGTGCTGTACTCAGCCTTGCATATCTGTATGGACTTGTTTTATGGAAGGGTTTTTTACCTTTCATGAAGGTGAAAGACACATCAGGATTAGTTTTTGGAGGGATGCATGGATTAGGGATGCCCCTAATCCTGCTAGCAAATCACAGGATCTGCACTCCTAATTCCTCTGCTGTCTCACTGAAGATATCTCCTAATCACCTTGGCTGTTGACAGCAGGTTTCTTAAACACCTGAGAAAGAGACAGATGCTTGTCCATGTTAAAAGTGAACAGCCATGAATTTCCCTTGAAACAAAATCTGCATTTGCACCTGCACAGCATCCATGAGTTGTATGCATGGGGAATCAGTATCAGAAAACTTTGAGACATCTGATTTTCATTAATATTTTCCCCCACTCACCATATATTGTAGCACTGAATGTATTGGCGGTGTCATATCCCTTGTCAAGTGGTTTATTTCATTTAGCACAAGGGTTCACAGTGCACTGTTTTGATCCATGTTCTGCTCTAACGTCTCATCTCTTTCCTGTTTGTGGCATTTATTTCAGTGTTTAGCCTCCTGTAGTATGTTAAGGCTATGTCCTCCTAGTGCATATTTTGTGTTGGGAAGAGTGGATAAAAAAAGATTATTCCATGATTATCTGAATGATTATCTGGTAAAATTATTTTTACAGACTCTCTGTGTGCAAATGCACACCTTGAATTTTGTTCATCTGCACAGTCTTTCCTGTATTTCTGAAAGCTTCAACAGACATCCTCAGGGATCTTTCTGGCTCTAAGCAATAGTAATTTTGTTACAATATCTAATCCCCGGGGAAAAGACAGAGAAGTTTTGATGCTTCACAGAGGCCAGGCTAATGCTAACACCTATACCTTCGATGAATCAAGCAATAAAAAATAGCAGGTTCTGACTGTCTGTGGGTGTTTTAGATCACAGAACACTTCAGGAAGGGCCGAAGTTACTGAGTGATGTGTAATCTGGGTAATCACAACCTGCTATCTTGCACTTTCCATTCTGTCAGTCACGGTGGGTTTTGGTTTTCCAGGCCCTGGACAACCATGTAAACCTGTCTGGATGTTGATGACAGAGCCACCTGCCCAGTCCTGGTGCTTTTGCTGTCCCTGCTATTCCCTGATAGATCCCTTTCCCTCTTCCCTGTCCTCTTAGTATTTCTCCATCAACCTTTCTGCATTCACCAGCTCATGCTCTGCAAGGGTGGAGGCTCCTCACCCATTGCTGCTGTCCGTGTCTCCTCTCTCTCAGTCCACAGCCCAGGGAGATGTCTTGTTTCAGACCCCTTCCTACAGCCCCAGTCTCTGATTCCTGCTTCCACATTCCTCCTTCCTGCCCCACTGTTTCCCTCTCCCACTTTTGTTCAAATCCATTATGAATTTCAGAGACCGATGTTTTGGTTATGGAGCCATATCCACAACCTACATTCTGATCTGCCCTAGGCACAGTGGCATTCAGACAAAATAACTCCTTTCAAGATGGGTTCAGCACTAATGGTGGGTGTTGTCCTTGATATCAATCAGTGTTGTGCCATGAACTTTCTTCTCTTCGACATTCCCCCACTGTAGAATCCTGTCCCCTGGTTCCTCATTACACCCCACAAAGCCTGGCAGGCAAGTAAAGAAAATGCAGCAGTGCAAAAGGGAATTCAGCTCAGAAATTTGTCATCTTTGAAAACCAAAGTCATTTGGTTTTACGAATTTCTTGTTTTGTCAGGGTGGATGGTGAATAGATGTATGCTGGGAGTTGACTGTGAGTAGATTGGGCATGGTGGTGGAGGATTAGGTTGTGTGACTGAGATTGGTTTGGATGTTAATATTTCATCTCTCAAATCAGTGATTCTCTGAGTTAACTTTTTCAGTGTTTGTCCTTTTATGATACTCAGTGAAACAAATATGTGTTGAAATTAATGAAGGTTCCTGTGTATGAGACCTGTCCTCATGGTCCTGTACTTCCTTTTAAAACACAGTGCTCTTAAAATGCAGCAATCCTATTAATCTTTGTGGAGGGAATGAAGTGTAAACACTGGTTTGTCAAGGGGCTCTCTGTTTCCTAGAGTTCTTCATTAAAGAAGCCTTCCAAGAGGGTAACCAGCATGAAAGTAGATAAGCAGATGAGCTTGAAGGCTGGGTTTCCAGGTTAGCAATACATACATGATTTATTATAATTCAGTTTGTGCTTTCCTGAAATCATCGATTTGTTCTTGTTTGCTGATTTGTGAGGGTGCAGCATACTGCTTTGGAATAAAAAAAAACCCACTAGAAATAATAATTTTTTAAAAAAAATGGAAACTATATTTTTTTCACAAAACTTTACCTGCCACAGTTACTGGACTAAACTGCACATTGAGCAGAGAAGAGTAAGAAGCCAGTTTTCCTCCCATTCAGTCTCCTTACTTTTATCTCTGTAGTGAAACCTTGATAAAATATCCGTTGTTTCTCCCATTGCTGTAACTATGCAAGGGTGGAGGTGATCTGTAGGCTGAACATCATGTTTTGTAAGTCTGGTTTTAGCTCACCTGGCTGAGGTGGTGCACTCACTTCCTGAGGACAACACAATTTCCCCTCCAGCCTCTGGTGGAAAAAAATATATCACATGTGATGGGAGTTTTTAAATAGAAACAACTGTTTCTCATATTCATTGCCAAGAATACATATCTATTATATATGCATGCATATAAAAATATTTAGAGAAAAATTACTTTTGGGCCATGAGAAAATCCTGTGCTCTTGTTCAGATTCCTCTTCATAAGGCTGCAGGGTTCCTTCTGTGCTTTTGCTCCAGATTCTTTACAGGTTTTGTGATGGAGTGCCCATCCCTGCCTCTACTCACCTCAGTATTGTAGTTTATTGACATGAGGATTTAGGATAAAGAGATGGCCCCATAAAAAAGTCCTCATGCCTGCCTTCCCTCTTGTGCCTTCATTTAAAGATCTCTGATAGATGATGGCATGAATTTTGTGTGAGTTAAAATGATAATTGGAGGAAATACAGAAATTTGGAGCTTGAGCATGACACATTGGAGACATCAGTTTGCCTAAAGATGCCTGTAAATAAATGTAGGTTTAATTCCTCAAATCTTTTGCATGTTTTCTATGAAGACCACAGTTCTCAATATGAAGGGGAGATTTTTTACTTTAAATGTCTGTCTTTATTTTTAATTCCTTTTATCTTTATTAAATCTCTCAGTCATGTCAGTTGGAGTTTTATTTGCATTGAAATATAAAAGAGGAAGAGTTAGATCTTAATTTTGCATGCATTCAGTAAGCTAGCAGTTTGAGGTATTAAAGTGCCTTGAAAGCCACATTGAATACAGCAACCCAAAACCACAACAAAGAAAACTTCTTATTTGAGTTTGTAGAAATTGTGGATTGTATATTCTGGGGCATATCCTGTAAGACCTTACTTGTGCCTCAGCTAGGCAAAATGCCCATTATTCTCAAGTCATATGCCTGAAATATTACTGAGGGAGGAGGTTGTGGCATAAGTTATTTTGGATTTTATATGCAATAAAGCACTAGAGACTGGAGGTGGTGGTAGCAAGCAATTTGCTATGGAGTCAACAAGTACCACACCAACCACAGTGGTAAGCACACTGGTTGGGGTTTGCTCCCACTTTTTTACATTTGAAAAAGCAAGCTTGTTTTCTATGCTTTTTTGCCTGTTTGTCATCTGCCAGGGAAATAGAGTTCTGGGTGAATTCCACCAAGCTTCAACGAGGTAAAAAAGTACCAGTTATCAGCTAGAAGGCACTTGGCTAATTCTTGTTTTCTACTCAGTTCCTGTCTTTTTTCTGTGTGTGAAACTTCTAAATTAAAATGGGATAAATATACTGCTCTGATCATTGCCAGGTCAATGCCACGTCTATTGTGGATGAAGTAAAACTGCAGAGCATTACAGACTACACATATTGAGAGAATTATGTGCTTTTCCCTGGTATGTTTCCAAAAAGTACTTTTATCTAAATATAATATATGTTGGAGGCAAATTAGACATTGTTTCAGTAGCTGAAGTTTTTTACCCTTTGCGTTAGCGGCCCTGAGTGCGATTGGTGCTGAAGTACTCAGAGGCAATTTTCCAGAGTTATTTGAATGTGGTTGGAGGATCTGCTTGCATTTCATATTATGAAACAGATGATCAATTTTCAGCCATGAGGAAAGAAGCAAAAAATAACGGGCATTAGTCATTCTGCGTTTGTGCAGAATGATGCCGTGACGTTACCAACGGGCTCTAAGTACAAAGCCCAGGTTTTAGGGCTTGAATCTAAACCCAAAGGAACTGGGTTGTTATAAGCAGAAAACTGGGAAAAAAAAATAAAAAGAAAGAAAAAAGAGACAGGGCATTGGAAATATTGGGCATCTATGAAACTGAATTTTTTACTTTCAACAGAAACCAGTAATTTGGGAAGGCAGGATCTGTCCCAGAGGCTTCAGTGTCATCCCTAGAAATGCAATAAAATGCCTGGAGGCTTTTCATATTGAGTATTTGGTAGTCACCAAGGATTTTTGTTGTCAGTATGGAGTCCTTTTTCCTTGTGGTTATTAGCTTGCATGTCACCTTTCACATTTCATTCTTTGAGGTGGATTGTTTTCACCTTAGTTCTTTAGAATCACACTGTTAAATGGATGAGTGTATCTACTCTTTCCTTGCCTGTGAAAAAACCTAAATGTCAAAAACATCAAAAGAAATCATAAAAAAGAATGTACACAAACTGGACCTCTCAGAAGACATTTTCTTTCCCACACTTAACTGTTTTTTCATGTCTCCCAGCCAAATCCTTAGCCCAAGTAAATAATCTAAAGATCTTCCTCAGCTGAAACAAAACAAACAAACAAAAAGTTGTTAAAATGCACATTTTTTTAGCCTTTAGTTTTTTAGATCAAAGTTTAAGATAGAAGAAATGCTTCTAAAGGTACGGTAAGAAATTAAGGATGCCAGGTCTGACAGAAAAATGTTCTTCTGCTAACCTTTTGAATAAGTGGTTACCCATCAGAAAAAAAATTGTAGTCCTTGAACTCTTTGGACCTAAGATAAAGAAGAAAGTATATTAGAAACACACAGTATGAAAACGAGGTGAATGAGTACACAGTACACTGAAAGGTGAGCAGTCACTTCATTTTTGCAAGACAACTACGTGGATATCTGGGTTATTCATCCAGTCAGGAGTACAGGCTGTGCAGCTCTGGAGAATGTGTGGATCAAAAGACTAAAAATACTTGTGAGACAGAGATGAATTGTGAGCAAAATGAGAAGCATATACCTTTGGGTAAATGTAAGGCTGCAGTGTTTAAGTCCAGCAGGTGCCACCGTATAATCTAGTCTAACTTTCCATACCTAAGCATAAATGGAATTTCACCAAATGAGCCCCCAAATTGGTATTTTTTGGTAGTATAACTTCCAAAAAGTCATCCATCTTAATGTGGAGATGCAAGAGATGGATGTTCCATCATTTCTTCTATATATAATTACCCTCACTGCAAAGGATATGTGCTTAATTTCCAGTTTTAATTTGTCTGGGTTTAATTTCCAGCCATTGGTTAATTTTATCCATTTGTCTCTCCTGCATTCAATGTGAAAAAAGTTGTGCATGTCAAATTGAGAAATATGTGAAAAATATGGGTGTTAATATCAGCATTCATGCACAACATTGGACTGAGAACTGTGGTGGCATGCCTGCATGTCTCCAGCAAAATCCCCTGTTTTCACTCACTGCATCTTTTTGAAACATGAGCATTTTGGACTGAGATTCTGCTCGTTCCCTCATAAAAATGAATCCTCCTGAGCAGGTCTGAGCAGAAGGCTGTCAGTTCTCCTTGAATTATGGAGGAATGATTAGAGAAAAGAGTTTTGCCCGTAACTGCCCCCCCACCATTCACCATATTTTTAGATATGACTCGAATGAAATGCAGCTGACGTTGACACGCAAAGCTTGAAAGAGGAACAACCCTCTGGAAGTGTGTGCATTTGTTATGGGTTTTTTTTAGGTGAAGATTGATCAGTTGTTTATATCCACATTTTGAAGCGTGCCTATCATAACACAAATTAAATGAACAATAAAAAGATTAAAGGCATATGTAATAATAAATAAAACGGGCCTGAATATCAACAGTGACACAAAGAGCACTCCCCAGTGGGTATTATTACAAAGTCCATCCTCACCCCACCCATCCTTTCAGGAAGAGCCTGGGTAAATAGAAAGGCTTTCTAAGAGCACAAAAGGCAAACAAATGCACATTTATAGGTTGAGTCTGGCAATTAAATTTATCATTGAGGACATTTTACTGGTATCTTCCATCTGACATAAATTTAGAAATACGCAAGTCAACAAATTGCTGTGGTCTTAGGTGATGAAGGGTGAAGGTCTAGAAGTAGGTTAGGTTGCAAGTGGAGGTGCAGCAGTCTGGTACAGGATGAATGATCTCATTTCTTGGGGTGGACCACAGAGAAAACTATTCTGTAATACATGTAAGGACTTCCAGATAACAAAGTTGTGTGGAAAAGAGCTTGCTGAAGAGGTACAGTTGCATCTAATTGAGGTACAAGTTGTGAGGACACTGCTAAGAATGCAAGGTGGTTTTGTGGGCAGGAGAAAGGGAAAACAGACATTTGATTTGAGTGAACCATAGAGGAAATAAGAGGTAGATATGAGCTGTCTCTAAGTTAAAAATCCTAAAGGCTTTTGTTCTGTTTGGAATTTTTTCACATATTTCTGACACTCTTGAAATGGAGTCCAAGTTCAGATTCACAGCAATTCTTTCTCCCTGCCTCCTTGAATGGAGTTGTGTAATCCAGCTCAAATTAGACAGGTTTTTCCTACTCCTGTGAAAAATTAAAAAAAGTTTAGATTCATCAGGTTTAGCTCTGAGGGCCCTCACTGAGGGCGGATAGGGCTACAAATTATAAAGTTTCTCTCTAATCAGAATACAAACTGTTTAGAAGAGGGACCAGATCTTGCCCTATCTTTATAAATTGCCTGCTGTAGCAAGCCCCTGACCTTGATGGGAAATTTCAACGCTGTCATAATTCAGGCAATAATAACAATGTAGTAGTACCGGGCAAGGGACTCTAAAACCAAAGTGCCTTAGATAATATTTGAACCAATTTGAGGTTTCAAGTGGAAACCAGTTGAAACTGGCTTGTATGAAATGGTTTCAACCCCATAATCATCCTAGCTATTACGAAGTTTCTTGATGGGCTACAACTTCATGTAAATTCAGTGTTTGGTGTAAAATACAGAGTGCTGAATCTCTCTGAAGAAGGTCTGAGGCAGATGGCCACATCACCTGTATTCCCAATCCAGCAGAGTTACTTTCCACTAAAGGCTGTAGAGTTCCCCCATTCAGTCTGAGGGCAACATTTTTAGACTCACTCAGCTGGGAGATTTGTTGTTGACTTCAGCAGGTTTGGGATTTCAGTCCTGGAGGTACAAATTTGTTCTACCCACTTAGTAGGGCAGACCATCTGTTCTTACTTGTTATCACTACCCAGAGTGGTGGGAACTGTCCTCTCACACGGATGAGATGCTCAGTCTCCCGTACAGGAGTTGTGCAATTTGGGAAGGATGACAGGCTCAGCACTGTAGCTTTGCTAGAACAACTTACCAATAATGCACAGAGGTTACACAGCTTTTTCTCTTGTCAGAAACACAGAGAAAGATAACAAGAGAAGCAGCCAATTTTTTTCTCTATTACTTGACTGAGATCACGTTATCTTTGATAACAAGGTGTAGGATGGTTTCCAAATGATCACCTTTTCATCTGAATATTTAATAAGAGCTTTCGTGCATCAGAAGGCTTGGTATACCTCTTTGAGGTCATGCTGTGTTGTGGTCTCATTGCCTGAGATAGCTGGAACAACTAATTATAGAGAGATACTTACCTGCAAAGACTTTGAACAGTTATATGGAAGGTGACAAATGGATATAAATTTAGTTTAATTCAGTTACCCTGTGTGTACGTGTGTTCTGGGCAGCAAGGCTGCTCTCCAAGAGTGGAGAAACAACACAGGCCAGCATGGATCATCAGATTTCCATCTGTCTGATACATGGAGTTAAAATCTTGGAGTCACATTTTTTATTATTTGTTTACTCTTGGTCTAAAAAATGTCAAAAGATGTAGGCAAGTGAAAGATAAGCTTTGAAGAACTCCCAGATTGATTTTGGTTGTGAGGGGTAGCCAGGGAGAGCTCTAGCAGTGGGAGGGTGAGGGTCAGTGTTTCTATTCCCAGTGGAGGACGCATGAATTCATGTGTCAGCCCATGGTTTAATTTCTATGTGAAATTACTTTGACACCCTAGGCTATGTTGACAGCTGAGGAAAAGAGAGCCAGTCAAGTTAGGGTGAACAAACTCAGTGTGTGAGGATTGAGTAAATGAGATGAACACTAGTTGGAAGAGTGCATTTTTTGTGAGCAGAAATGGCATTTACCTAACTTGCACCATCTTTCCTATGACTGAATTTCTCATGGAAAGTCAATGGCAGTTAGGGTAACTATGCTGAATCGTTTCAGTTTACCCATGCTGTGGTCATTAACCCATCAATGAACATAGCCAGCCTGAACCTGTATTTTCAGCCTGCTCTACTGTCAGTCTGTTGTGGCTAGTCACGTCCACTCCAGGAAAACCTTTATCTCAGAGGGAAGCAGAACAGCCTGTGAAAGTACAATCTGGGGAGCAGTTTTAACGTAATTGTGAAGAAAACATGAAACAGATCTCTAAAAAAATTGCAATTAATTTTTCATATGACTGTTTTCACGTTCATGTGCATATTGTATGCATCCATCCCGCTGAACAGAAATTAATATTTAAGGTGACTCTAATGGATGGAGCCCATACCTAGTGTACTTGCTCACTAGTAGGAAACCACTACTTGCAGCAGTAACCACTACTTACTGCAGTAAGGCTGTGGATATACTTAAAAGCATAAAAAAGTGGATATACTTAAAAGCAGATTGAGAGAGATTGTCAGTTTTCTTAACAGATGATCTATGTGATAAGTGTCCAAGGACAGGAAATGCATATCTGTTTAACGGGTACTATTTTGTGGGAATTTTTTGCCTAGGGTATTTTTATTTTTTTTTTTTTTTTAGTTTGCTGAGCAACTGGTGATTTTAAAAAGACATTTTAAAGAGGCTTTTGATAGCAGTTGTTCTCCTTGCTGTGTAGGAGTGTTCTGTGTGGGTACAGAGAGTGGGATAAACTACTTCATCCTCACGTGGTCTCACTGCAAGGACAAATGCTGAGCCATAGGCACTGGGAATCAACTCAGTCATGGCCATTATCCAGCTGCCACGGGCTAAGAGCAGTATGCCCTCTCCTGTGCCCTTACATTTGGACTTCAGAGCTAAAAAGACCATAGCCTTCCTGCAGCCAGAATATCTTGTTAATGAATAGGCTGTCTGTCATCAGTTTGCTAATGCAGTTTTGTTCCAGAGAGTCTCTCTCTTCTGCAAATTAAAGACCTCATTGGTTTTTGATTGTATTCACGTGCTTTCTGTTCTAGAATTAAATGAAACGTTGATCCTCCTTTAAATTGTTTACAAATGGCAGGAAGTGTTTTTCCTTACCTTCCCTGCATCACCTCTAGTGCTTTTAATTTGTCTACTTCCTTTCTTCCTTGTCCCTGCACTGTGATCCTTCATCACCAGGCTGCTTGTGGTTTTCACGCTTCTTAAGAGGATTTGTTTCTGTAAAGAAAAGGTTGCAAGCTCTTGAGACAGACCATGAAAGTAGCAAATCAAATTCTGTGGTGCAATTAGGATGAAAATGCTTTTCTAGGTCTGGCAAGGGCCTCAGCCATGTTTTACATTTTAAAATCTCAACGCAAAATTTGGGTAATTGAGTCCCTGCTGAACCTATACTTTTGCCTTATTTTCAGCAAAGGAGAAAAGCAGTATCAGAATAAGGTTAGAGGAGAGGATTGGGTGCAAAGCGTCTCACTGACAGCTAAATCAAAATGTTTTAGTTGCTTTTAATGTTAAAATATTCTTTGCAATGCTTGGTTTTACTTGATGCAGAACTCTATTATTTTTTCTCCGTGTGCATGGCTGCACAGCTAACTTGAATGTGTGGCTATATAAGGAGGATGACTTCTTAGCCATGACATATCAGACCACTGCTAGAAGCAAAGTAAATTAATGTCCTGACTGGGTCTGGCACGAGTTAACTTCCTATTTCACTTTCCCTGCACAAAAAGATAAGAGGAACACAGGCACTCTCGCTTTATCTCACAGAGTAATAATGCACTTCAGCAAAGATTTGAACAGGCCACAGGATTATTAGGATTGTAAGGTCTTGCTCTCCTTTTCAAGTAGAATGAAACTAAACTAAATATGATGGATTAGATGAATACAAGGAGTTCTCAGCTGTAGGCTTTCATCACCGCATCAGTCTTATATGATTTGGTCTGACAGGGCTCTGGGCTCACCAAAATTTTGTGGGTATCAGATGTTTGGCACTCAGAACCAACCACTGAGAGCTGTTGTCATGCTTGTGTCTCCCTGATTTCATGTCCTTAAAATTTAGAATATTGTCACCATTTTTAGCACATGAGATTTGGAGGAGACTAATGAAAAGCTGCTTGGCTAAGTCCAGTTTCAGTTGTGTGGGTCTGAATGACAGTCTGCTCAAATGCTGCTGTGAGCACTCCAGCAGGATCATGGTGCAAGCTAGCAGGATGTTTGCTCAGCTACAGAGCTGGGGGTTTATGGTCTCGGGGTTTTCTAGGAGCAAACTGACAGTGTGGTGTGGCTGCCACCTTCACTATGATTATTTTGTCGAGTCCACTTTTGACAAACAAAAGAAAACCAACCTTTGAAACACTGCATCTCAAACTTCACAACGTATTTTCTAAGCAGCCACTGTAGCCATGCTTGCTGTGCTCTGGAAAACTTCTTTTTTTGTAATTCTTCTGTGTCCTATATGCTATAGCAACTTCATTTCCCTATCCCTAATGCTCTACTGCAGGCTGTCCTACCAGAGAAATGACGACGACGACGAAGAAGCCGCCAGAGAACGTCGCCGACGGGCTCGACAGGAGAGGCTGCGGCAAAAGGAAGAAGGAGATCTGTCAGGAGAAGTCACGGAGAAATCAGAAGTTAATGCCCAAAACAGGTAAATGGCATTTACTGTTGCTTGCTGACAAGTCAGTGGTAATTTTTATTCAGAGCAGAGAAGTATTTTGAAAAGGTCTGCTTTGGTACTTAAATTTTAAGCACCCGGTTTGGCCATCCTTATTCTGAAGAAGGACCTAACACTGTGAGGATTGCCCCTGGCTGTATCTACACAGTAGAGTGGGAGGATTACTGACTCTGGGCTTGAGGCCATGCTCATAACCCATATCCAGCATGTCCTCAAGGCTGTCCTTGGGGTGATTCAGCTGGGGCTCATGGAGGCTGTCAGATTCTCTCAGGCACGACTGCATCTGGCCTCACAAACCACCATATTTTTGTCCTGCTAATAGAGGTCAGGGCATTGTGGGGCCAAGGCACGTGGGATTGGTGGGCACCCAGGCCTCAAGCTGCAGCTGAAACATGCCTGTAAGGTGCTAGATGTGAGCTGCAGACCACAGTAGTTGTCTGGCACTGTGAGTGTCATACAGCTACAAACAGCAGAAAAGTTTATGGAATGAAGTGACACTTAGAATCATAGAATCATCAAGGTTGGAAGAGATCTTTAAGATCATCAAGTCCAACTGTCAGCTCAGCACTACCACTGTAACTCCTAAACCACTAAACCATATCATTCATATCACCACCTACTTTTCACAAGCTGAGTGGCCAGAACTGGCCTTCCTGTCTGTCCATCACTTGTTTAGTTTCACACAGTCTCAAATAATATACTCAGATTTCCAGTGGCCATAACACAATTGGCAGAAGAAACCAGAAATAAACATTGGGATATCAAGGTAATAGATCCTGAGCGCAAGTAGCATTCTATTAAAGACAAAGAGAATGGGTATAGATAGGAAGACAGCAGCATTTCTGATCATAGATTATAATCTTTTTCCACAACAGAGGAAAGGAAAAAAGAACAAACTAGAAAGAGGGAAGAAACCTGCAGACATGAGTATTAAACAGCTGAATTTTAAAGGAGTCAACAAAACCTGCAGGGACTGAGAGTGAAGTCCATTCCTGATATCTACAGCTGTTGAATAGCATATCTTAAATTAGGTGCAGTGCTCTGATCTCTAATAGTGTATTGTCCCTCTACAGACAATCACAACCTAACTGCACATTAATTGCTGGACTATCCCTTTAGGGACTGTGTCTGTGAATGCTGTTGTGGGACAGGAATAACTTCTTTTTGCTAGAGAAGCTCTGAAGTCAGGAAGTATCTTGCTTGTGTAGAATCTTCAAAAATTTTGCCTAGGATGAAGACTATGCATAAGGCACATATAACTCAGGCCAAGCTGAAGGAAGCACCTAAAGCAAGCTAAGGTCTTCCAAGTATTCTGCTGCAGGATGCAGAGGGGGAGGGTGAATTTTTCAGGGCAGTTCAGAGTGCAGCTCTACAAGTGCCAGCGACCATTCCAGTGCCTACCAAAGTCATTAAGGCTCCTTAGAACTTCAGTGGCTCTTGGAGCTGTCTTGGAAGGGAACCATTCCAGGCTCTGATATTGTGAAACATCGCATTCCTATGGATGTAGAAATGCCAAAATTAATCCCCGGAACCACTTTGCTAATTTTTGAAGTATGTAGCTTGTTTGAAGTTGTGTCTTCAAACCGTGGAATGATGTTACAGTAACCTTTTTTTTTTTTTCTGGAAACAGTGAAGTGTATATGTTGTTAGAAAGGTTTTTGTTTTTTCTTTTAACGCAAAACTGTCACTTTTATGTAGTGTGGCAGGAGAGGAAAGCAAGCGTTCTACAGATGATGAAGCTGCACTGTTGGAGAGACTGGCAAGACGGGAGGAGAGACGCCAAAAACGTCTACAGGAAGCCCTGGAACGTCAGAAGGAATTTGACCCCACAATCACAGATGGGAGCTTGTCACTGCCCAGCAGGAGAGAAGTAAACAATGTGGAAGAAAACGAGACCACGGGGAAAGAGGAGAAGGCTGAAACACGCGGAGGACACTGTGAGACTGAGGAAACAGAAACAGTTACCAAATCATATCAGAGGAACAACTGGAGGCAAGATGGGGAAGAGCAAAAGAAAGAAGAAAAAGACAAGGAGGAGGTACAGGAGGATAAAACAAAGGAGGTCCCTGTAGAGGAAAATCAGATAGACGTGACAGCAGAAAAACCCACAGATAAAGAAGGAGTAGAAACAAAAAGTCTAGTTACAAATGCAGAGGAACACAAAGCAGAGAATGATACAAATGTGCCAGAAGGGACGGCAAGTCTAACTGACACAGTAGATAAAGAGAAGCTTAGGGATGAGGACAAGGCTGAGGAAGAAAGGAAGGAAGCAGAAGAAAGGGAGAGGTTAAAAGCAGAGGAAGAAAAGAGGGCAGCTGAGGAAAAACAGAAAGCAGAGGAAGAAAAGAGGGCAGCTGAGGAAAGAGCTAAGGCAGAAGAAGAGAAGAGGGCAGCTGAGGAAAGAGCTAAGGCAGAAGAAGAGAAGAGGGCAGCTGAGGAAAGAGCTAAGGCAGAAGAAGAGAAGAGGGCAGCTGAGGAGAGGGCTAAGGCAGAAGAAAAGAGGGCAGCTGAGGAGAGGGCTAAGGCAGAAGAAGAGAAGAGGGCAGCTGAGGAGAGGGCTCGGTTAGAAGCAGAGAAATTAAAGGAAAAACAAAAGATGGAAGAACAGAAAATACAGGATAAGCAGGTAAAAGATAAGAAAGCGCAAGAGGAAAAACCCCAAGCAGTAAGAAAACAGGTACAGTAAACATTTTGCACCAAACTAAGACACCTGTTGTTTGTGAGAAATGTAATGCAAGAAAAAAAGATTGATTTGGAATTTCCTCACAGATCTATTCCTGCACTGAAATGACTAATACTTGTGCTCTCTCTCACTCTTTTTAAACTTAAAGCTCTCTCTGCTTACCAATAATTCAGTGCACAACATGCCTGACCTCACTCTGTCACTCAAAGAAAACCTTGCATGGTTTTTTTGCTACCTTTTTTTCTCAGCTGCTACAAACTGCCTAGTGTGGTGACACACATGAGGTGGAGGCAAATACAGCTTGGCACAAAATATTGTGAGCACCTGGTAAGGCTGTGTGAGGAATGTTGTGTGTTAAATGCAAGCACAAGAGAGGGCTCTTTGCTGAGATGTGTGAGCATGACACCACATGAGGGAGAAAGGCCCAGATGTGGGAAATGGGAGAGGGTTGAGAGGGTGGGGGATTTGGAGAGGGTGAAGGGAGCACAGTGGCACATGCAGATGTGGGCACAGCAGCGTGCGATGGAGCTGTGGCTGCACCCAGGATTGGTACACGAGCACAGTGGAGAAACAAAAGTGCAAAGAGACGTGATGTTTCCGCATTAAAAAAGTTATTATTGAAAACCCAAAAACGAAGGAGGAAGAAAAGGAGGTTAGAGCGGAAGCTAAAAGGGAAAAGTTACCAGAAGAGAAGCTCCAACCTACCTCCAGAAAAGATCAGGTAACTCATAAACCATTGGTTCAAATGTGGTAGGGAAACTTGAGATAAGAAAACAAGTAGGACAGCTATAACCGAAAGTTTCTTCTTCAGCAAAGTGCTTAGGCATGTGCTTCAGTTCAAGAATGTGTGTAATCCTGCTGAAATAAATAGGGATGAAACTACTTACTTAAGTGCTTAAAATTAAGTTAATGCTTAAATATTTTGTTCTTTTGGGGCTTTAGAACCAATTCCTGTTTGTCTTAAAACAAATATTTCAGGAAACTCAGTTTGGTCAATTATACAGGGATGTTTTGCACCCTAGGGATGAATTTTTCAGGACGGTATCAACTAATCATCCTTCCTTGGTTTCCTCTCACTTTACTGTGAACTTTTTCCCTATGAATGAAACCTACTCTTACAATAATAATATAATAATAATCATCTAGGCCTTTGGCCACCCGCCTTAACTAATGATTTCCTCCAAAACTGCAATACCCTGTCATATAAACAGCATACCCAAGATTCTTCTTTTGTTTTAAAGAGCAAACCTACAAAATTCACTGCATTGCATTCCTACTGTAAACACAGGAGCTGGTGCCATGATGTTTTACTGTATGGTAAGTAAATAAGATTTGGGGACCATTTACTCTTCAGGTTGCAGCTGGACACAGGGAGCCATGTTTGGTGCTGTGTAAGCAACTGTGGTTTTGGTTCAGTGCAGCAGGTCTTAAAATACCCCCCATTCTAATTAGACATTGAGAATGGTCAGGGCCTTAGAGGCTTGGACTCACTTGGGTTTAAAGGGAGGCCCACCCCAAAGATCTAGGAACAGGCAGTTTGCTGTTCACCCAGCTGCACGGGAGCATTGAAGTTGAAGAGGGTCAGCTCCAGTCCTTAGGGTGGCACATCAATTCAGAACATGCTGGAGATGCTTAGCTCACCCTCAGAGAGTGAGGAAGGCAAATCATGTTATAAGATTTTATGTCCAGTTGCCTGGCTTGATTATCCAAGGTGTGTTTTGAGTAAGTTTCATATGAGATGGAAAAGACAAATGAAGTGATGGAGATGGTTAGAAGAAAGGTTCCTGGTGAATCAGGAGAGACATTGGCAATACTAGAATAAATTACTCTTGTAAGGGGAAGTGTTAAATGACACCTAATGGAGATCTTCAGAACAGTACACTAGAAAAAGTAGACAACCACTTTAAATTAACCCAATTTAGAGGTAAGAGTTGCACAAAAAAATAAGAAATGGATTACATTAAGAGTTCAAAAACAGAATCATCTTCCAATATTCACTTATGTCTTTGAATATTACAAGTAAATGTAAAAAGGAGACTGTAACTGAACACAAACTTTGATTTTGGAGGGGAACTCGAGACACAGTTGTCCTGCTTGTGTTTATGTGGAGCTCGGTCAACTCTCACTAGAGCTCTTGTCATGCTTTTAAACCCTACCCACTCGCTAGATTATTCCAGGAAATTGGTAAGACTTATAAAAATTACTTGTGATTTTAATGCTTCCATCTTTGGATTCTCAAGCTGAGACAGTGTAATAGAACCCCATTTTTAGTGCAATGCTGAATAGCCATCCAGTGAAAGGTAAATCTTTTGCAAGTGTATCTATCATGCTGAGCATTCAAAGTGTTTTGAAAATCTTGGTTGTTGCTTCCTGGCTTGTGAAGAAAAATTGACAAATTTGGGCTCCAAACCAAGGCAAGATCAGGCTCCCATTTCCACTCCTTCCCCCCTTTCAAGGACACACAAATTCAGTGAGATCTATTTCTGAGCATACATGCAGTTAAGAGGACAGCAGTGTTCCATGAACAAGATCCTGAAGCAATACAATCTATCTACGTAATCAGATTTTGCTTTTGCAGTCATGTTCTTTCTTAATGTGATCAAAACCTGGCCCTTGAAATTCAGGTTTTGGTCAAATTGGCAAGCAAAATTTGTCTCATTTTCTGCACTGTTGCACAATTTTTGCTTCTTAAAAGTGACCTGAAAAGTTCATAAGAAAAAGCTTTCTCATGATGTGAGACTCCTGGTATTTCCTGCTTCCAGTTTGTGCTGCAGCAGTTGCTTTTCCCATGGTATTTGGGTGTAGTAGTTGGCTCTACATGGAAGCTCTAGACCCAGATGCCCACAGCTTTTAACTCACCAAATAATTGAGCTGAAATAAGGAATCAAATTTGGCAGATGCCCCAAACCTCAGTAACAGATTCACCTCGGTTTGAAGGTGTTCAAACTCAAGATTTAGAAATCTCAGCTCTCAAATAGTAGCATAAAACTCTAACTGAAAAGAAGCAGTGTAGAGAAAGATTAAAATATAAATACATTAAGCTGGAAATTCACTAAACATGCCTTTGGTCATATTCTATATTGATATCAAGACTTGTGAGAGCATGTGAACTGTTTCAATTGAGGTAATATCACGTCTACTCCAAGTGGGGTCAGTGTAGTCATTTTTACTGAATTCAGCAGAATCTGAATTAGTTTGTAATTTAGGGAAGCAGTGAGACAAGGGAAAGAATTTTTTCTGTTGCCTGCCTTTGGAATAGGATGCAACAGTTCCTTCTTCTCTGCTAATCAATCTCTATTTTGGCATTAAAATTAGTAGGAGAAGGATTGGGCCCAAAAGCTGAGAAATGTTTCTGTAATATCCTGTTTTAATATCTTTTTGAATAAAGAGACCAAGCTGTGTTAATGGTTTTCTCAAATGCAGACACATTATCATAAATCCTACTGGCTTCTGGAATACTAGTTCCTAACCTATTAATTTTCAAACTATATTGTTTTAATATTAGTTTTCTCAGGGATTTCAATTAAGATGTAAGAGATATGACCCTCCCCAGTGGACCTGAATACATCAGGCAGCTGGAAGTGTTGGCTTTTTAATAAGACTTGGAAAAGTCTCGATGAAAATCTCAGCCAGGGAAATCCTATGCTCTCAAAATCCCAACACAGACATCCTGGCATGAGAAATTTTGCAACAATCAACACAGCCGGTTTCAGTATCACGCTGTCCGGGACTGAAGGGTTGGGAAATTGCTAACAGGCAGCAGGGATTTTATTTATTTATTTATTTATTTATTTATTTATTTATTTATTTATTGTGAACATGATCACTAGCTACAGTCAGCTTTTTGGGAACACCCAAAGGATGTTACTGTCCGATGGCATTCATTAGGATCAATGAATAGCCCTGGTTGTCTCAGCTCCTAGAAAACACTAAATCATTCCTTGAGGCTGCTGGTAATAAAGGTCTCGCTTGTAGCAGCTACAGCATCATGGCCAAAGAATGCACGGTCATGGAAGCTGAACCTCACTCCTGTCTGTCAGGGTGCTTCTGCCAGGTCATGGCTAAAGCCTGTTGGCAGGGGAGGGTGGGAAAAGTCTGCACTGCTGCTGCCTGCTCCCAGGACAGAGCAAATGCCTCTGGGAGTTGTGTCCAACCTCCCCCACCGGTGGCAAATTTGCTGGAGTAGTTTGACCATTCCATACTCACTTACTGTGTGTGTCACCATGGTATTATCCAGCATATCAGTTTCTGTGAGCAAGCAAACTGGCCTCAGGTTAAGTCAGAGACTGACTTTGGGACTTCACTCAGCAACAGCCTAACTCAGAGCCTTAGGAGGATCTTTGAAGACTCTGTTGATAAAGACATTACAACTCCAGAAGTCATTCTTCAATGAGAAAGGATAGAAATTTCATTTGTTTTGAGGGTGAGGGTGTATATTAGTTTTTCATTTCAAGGTGCAGCTTAGGACACCATAAAAGCAGTTGTGTTGCAGACAGAACTGTTACAGAAATTCTTTTTCTTTCTAGTTAGCAAATGGGATGGCAACAGGCCAGGTTCCCAAAGGACAAAAGTATTTATATTCTAAAGGTCTCCATTTGAATTCTTCACAGGAGGTATTTCTTTCTTGCCAACTAGAATATTTTGCCAACATAGTAGAGCTGGGGAAAGCAAATAAATGTTTTGGAGGTACATGTTTCATCTGCTGCTGTTGAAAGTCTGTTTTGGTTGGTAGTCTTAAATGAGTGAGAATCTTTCTACCTGAGAATAAAGAACTCAAATCAGTCCACTTTCTTCTCTTATCAGCATCTAACCCTGACTCAGCATGCTGGTATCAGGTCATCTGTAGTATTGATAAATACTTCAAACCCATAACTCTGAAGGAATACTGGAGAGTGAAATCCATGCACTAATGAATTACTTGATTACTATTACAAATTCTAGGACAAAGCTTTGGAAGGATAAAGGGAATTTTTACTTTATCATTTTCTGCAGCGTTTACTTCTTCATAGGATTAAATATTTATGTCTGATAACACTACCCATGACTAGCTCCTGGTAGGACTGTGCTTTTTGTCAGAGTGAGTTTTAGTCTTATACAAAGAGAATTTTGTGTTTTGGCCATTATTCTTACAACACTGAAGATGTGCTGTGACACCAAAAAGGGTGAACTTTGTCAAGCAACCTTGACAATCAGTGGAGTTTTGTGTTATTTATATTACACCAATGCCCTAAACCTTGTACCAAGAATATATCCACAAGCTTAGTCCCAAAGAGTTTGCAACCCAGAATCTTAAGAGGCAGCAGGTCAGTGGTGTTGCAGTGGGAGGGAAGAGTTGGGATGTAGATGCAGAATGAGTTAGTGAGGTAGCATAGTCCCATGGCTTCAACAAACACTTTCACAGATTCAAGATGCTTTGATCACTCAGGAGAGTGATGGTTGATCACAGTTTAGAGCTTTACAGATTGCTTCTGGTATAAAGCACATGAACATTTTGAAGAGAGTTCCCATTAATACTAAGAAATCTGTGTTTCTCTGCTGTTAATTAGAATGTCTCATTGTGACTTCTTTTTTGTTGTTTGTTTCTTGTGTTTTGTCCTGTCATTTATGGTACCTCCTGAACAGGTAAAAGATGACAAAGATAAAGGAAAAGCACCCAAAGAGGAAATGAAAAGTGTCTGGGATCAGAAGAGGGGTGTTCCTGAACAAAAGGCACAGAACGGAGAACGTGAACTCACTGCCCCAAAACTTAAACCTACTGAGAATGCTTTTGGGTAAGTTTCAAGTAAGAATTGAGCTCACTTATGTTATAGCAGAGCAGGGGCCATCTCTGGGTCTCTGCTTAATAGCCTTGTAGCAGCTGAGTAGAGGAATTGTGTTGGAAAAATCAGCAGAGGCTCAGGCATTCATTTGGTTTAAGTGTATGGTTTCTAACAACTACCCCCGTGTTGTTGCAGTAACAAAATGAAGTACAGAAAGCAGATTTCAATAGCCTTGCTCCCTCAGTAGAGACAAGTGTCTTATTTTCACTTTGCTGTGGATTTCCTTCCTCATTTATCTCTAATATCTGCACAGAGGCCAAACATGACAACCCAGATTCTGTGTTCTCTAATTTTTTTGGTCAGACCTCAACCTTTACTTTAGTAACCTATTGCCAGTTACCCACCTGTTTTTAATTAGACTCTGTATAGCAGAAAGAAGCACAATCCAGTTGGGAACTCCTGAAAGAACTTCTCCCTTGATGTCAAGGCAAACCTTGGAATTAATGGCTTCTCTAGAAAAGTGGGGTTTTTTTCAGTTAGGTGAAAATGTTTTTTTTTTTTCTTTTTTTTTTTTTTTAATAAGTTGGGCCAGAGTTTGTTTTTTATTTTTCTTTTTAAGGAAATATTTGCCTTATGGTTATATTGGAAAATTCAATGAAGGTAACAAATTATTAGTGAATATTTCATTTAAAAGAATCCTTCCTGCCAGTTAAAAACAGGGAAAACATGAAGTAGAAATTAAGTTCTTCCTTTTAGCAGAAACCCAGGGATGAGAAGGTTAGAAATCTAAATTTTTCTCCTTCTGCATCTCTCTTCCTCCTACATGGACACAGGCAGAGAAAAGGTTAAGCTTTCCAGGCACTTTGAGAAATCTGTGCATGGCACATGGGATTTGCTATTGTATCTCCCCTTGTGATTCTTCCGGGAAAAACAAACTTTCTCAAAATAAAATGCAGTTCAAAAGACCCTGGAGACACCCTGACCTAAAGCCAAAAGACAGAGATGGAATAGCAGGAAATTGGCCTTGCTCAAAACTGTCCTGCATCATGGCTTGGGTCACATCATCAATAGCATGAGAATGGTTTTCTAAAAATAATTTTGTTGTGTTTTCATTTGCTTTACTTCCTGTGGGAGATGGGCATTAGAGGCAACATGTGGATTTGAGTTTTCACTCTTTATTTTTCTATTTCTGCTTTTCTTCTACTGTTTCACAGAAGTGGGAATAAGCCTGTTGAGTAACCTTTTATCAGCTGAGTAAAAGACTTGGGTTGGTAACATCAGCAGAGGCTCCAGTGTTTGTTGGGTTGTTAGATATTAATTAGAGCTCTTGGCCTATTTTCTAATGAACTGCCTCCACAGAACTGGGCTTTGTCTGGAACTATCCTTTGGGTTTTTTTGGTTGTTTTGTTTTTTTTTTAATATGAACATATCAATTATAGTTAGAAAGAATATAACTTGGCTAATTCTCAGCAATGAGGTTTGAGAACAAAATAGAGTAGTGGAGGCTAAAGAAAAATACAAAATAAACCCCCATTTTATGGCCTTCCCTTCCCATCTTCCCTCTCACCTGCCTCCCTCCCTATTCTCATACAGGATTGCAGAAGTCTCAAATATGATGTAACATGTTTTTGCACATTCTTCTGACATTTTTGGCTCCCACAAACCACTTCTTTCCTTCTCCTCCGTGTCTGAAAGTGGCAATCATCTTCACTTCTTAGCACCAAAGAGGTGCTTATGAAACTCTTCCTCCACTCAGCATCTCAGTGCTAATTTAGCAATATTGACAGTAGGCAACAGAGATTCCCAGAGTCCCCTGAAAACAGAGCATTTGGAAGTGGAGGGGAAAAAAAAGGAGAATTACTGCCAATTTATTGTTTGGTATTTTGGATTATGGAGAATCAGTCCTGTGAGCAGCATGAGAATAAAATAAGCTAGAAAATTTCAATGTCCTCTGTTGTAAAGAGGCCAAAATAATCACCTGAGGTCTCCAAACAAAAATGTTAGGACTAGATTGGCTTCTATCAGCTGAAAGTTGAGAGTAGCTATTAATTGCACTGAGGCTGTCTGCACTGAAGTTACTGAGGACTTCTGTGCTGATGTAGAACAGAATGGATCTTTATTAAGAGAATCTTAGCAACTGTTACATTCTTCATTCTCTTAACTCTGAAGGTTGAATATTTGTCCTTGCCAGGGAGATCATTGTGTCCATCAGAAGTGATCTCTTGCATCTTTTTGGGCCCGAAGCTTGCAGGTCTTGGTGGGTTGGCAACACAGACTTCAGAGACAAGAGACAATAAAAAAAAAAGTGAGGTTCCTGGGTTTGTTTGCTGTAGAGTCTACAACTTTGCAATGAAGCAGGAAAACCTTAAGACAGCCAGGGATTTCTCATGCCCTGTGCAGCTTTAGGTACACTGGATCCTTAGGAATACTTAGTGCCTTGTAGAGGCTCAGGGAACATTTTGGGTTCTCAGTATCTCTCCAAACTGAATCGAGGTATTTCAGGCTGGGCAGCCACACAAAAACATACTTCAATATTGTTCTTCCCTTTGCTTTTGAATGGGCTAAATGAAATTTCACATAAAGTTTCCAATGTTTTCTCACAATACTTTAGTTAATTGCATGTGTATTTTTAATTTAAAAAGGCAGGAGTTTCTTTCTGTAGTTGGGCTTTGCTACCTGATGCAAACTCATTCATGGCCATTTATTTTAACTTGACACTTATGATGGAGAGTGATCTTGTGATTCTACTCTCATGGTTTAAGTGATTCCAATGCAAAATAACCACAGGACTGGATGTGCAGCAGAAAGGGATTGTGATAATGTGATGTTAGGGAAATATAAATTATGTACTTGTAACTCTAGGTTAGAAAATTAGATATGAGACTGCTGGAGGTAGACACATTTACAGACCTCTGGGACATTTTTTCTTTAGCTTTGCTTTGTGGTGTTACATCCTTGCACGGAAAAGGCTTTCTAAAATCAAGTAAATACATTGCAAAATAAATGCCAGTCTTTCGTACTGAATGTAACAGATGAATTTTGCTATTTTGCTATATTTTTTTAAGTGATAAAATTCCTAAATCATGCATGCCATGCTAGAACCAAATTTCATCCAATTTAGTAAGATCATGTGAGGGCAGAGAACTCTGTTAGTAGATTTTACTATGATATTGAAACCACATAATTCAGCTCTGGTCCTACAGCCTGTTTTATATGGTTAACTCCATCTGGATGTGGCATCTATCTGAATGAAGAGCACCTTCCCAGGATTGGGTGTAATTCACTGGATTGCAAATTTATATAATATATGTTCTTCATGTTGTCATCTCTAACAGTTATTGTTGGAATATTTGATTCATATCATACTCTGCAACACTCTGGTTGCATTAATGAAGTCATTAATATCCAGGGTTTTTTTGATACCAACAGTACAGGAAGTTTTTTAGAAGACTTTATTAAGTACCTTCACTTTCTGTCTTTCTGTCTCTTGTGAATAGCACACTGACACCTCTTAGGTACCTATCTCCTTGTCAGCAGTAACATTAAACACATTCAGGGAGCAGACATTTCTCTAAACAGTGGTGTGATAGTTATTTAACAAAGCAATGCTATTTGACTCTGTTGAAAGTATACACTTCACCTATGCACATTCTTTAGGTTTGGGGTTTGGGGTTTTTTGTTGTTCTTTCTTTCTGTGTCATATAACACAGCTGGTTGGAAAACTTCTGTTTTTCTCCTGTGGAAAGTTTCCATTAAGAAATAATTTCCAGTTTCTTATTTAAAAGCCATACTTTCCCTAGAAAACATCAGCAAAAACTCTGGTGAACCCTTCTGTTCATATGTGCTGGGAGAGTTGAAGTGATAGGTGTTGTAGATTGAGATAGGAACCTTTTTAGGTTTTTTTTAAAACACTGCTGAAGCTGTAACACTCCCTCCCCTCTCTTATTTCCTTCTATTTTCCCTGAGTCAAGTAATTTGTTCTGTCCCCAAAGATGCTTGTCTTTTTCTAGAGGGTTTATAAAAAAATATTTGCCTTTGAAAGCAAAGGATTTGTACATCTTTTATTACACAGAACATAGCATAATATTTTTGCTGTGAGGTTTTTATATGCAAATTTATCCAATTTAAAGACAGTAGAGAGGAGTTAGTTATGGCTTTCCTTTGCTTTGTTTTGTGTATGAAGTGCAACATGATTTTGGAAGTGTTTATAAGCAAACTGCAGAGCAGAGTTGTGGAACTGTAACAGTTTGCTGTCTACAACAAGGATGCTGATGAGATATGATGCCTCTTACTGAAGTAAAAAGAGATGTTAAGTATTTCAGTTATTGAATTCTTTAAAAATGGAGGTGGCACAAGTTCTCAGGCAGACTGGTGAAGCTCCTGTGTTCACACAAGCATATGAGAGACTCCTTCCTCACTGGCAGCAGATGGGAGAGGTTTTCCTTGTAGTAGCCCAGCCTACTAACTCCAGATGAAAATGTTTTGGGCCTCTCGTAGTTTGCAAGGAGCAAAAGGTTTTATAAGGAAATATCTTTGAGTGCCGTGCTCTCACGCTGCTGGTGAGCACATGGCAGCAGGTGGCTCTGGGCAGGGTGGGAAAACACCTGGTGCATCACCTTCCCTTTCATTTCTTTCCCAGACGCTCCAATTTGAGAGGGGCTGCCGAGGAATCGAAGCCAGAGGCTCTAAAGCGACTGGAAGATCAGCGCCGTCGTCGAGGTGAGAATGATAGTGAGGAGCTAGAGAAGCTGAAGGAGAAGCAGCAGGAGGCAGCAGCAGAGCTGGATGAACTGAAGAAAAGGAGGGAGGAGCGCCGGAAAATCCTGGAGGAAGAGGAGCAGAAGAAGAAGCAGGAGGAAGCTGAAAGAAAAGTCAGAGAAGAGGTAAATGTAAAGTATGAAGTGTTAGATGTGGGTTTTGTTGCCTGATTACTACCATACTTCCACTGTCTTTGCATTAGTTGATAACTCTCTGTGGCATTGCCTGCAGAGACACTTTTAGGCAAAAGAAGTCGGTGGGGCTGAAGGTCGATGGGTCTGTATTTAAGAAAAGGGCAGAATGAGGCCACAGGATATTGGCTTATAGGTGAGGAAGGAAAGTGTAACAAGGAAGGCAAGACTGCACCCAAACATACAGGTATTTCTCATTCTTAGATCTGCGTTTGCTGAATGGGGAATTGATGCTGTGGCTTTGCTTTAAATTGTAGCCTTTATCTGAGTCCTCTGGATTGTGGGCATTGCTTAGTTTCTTAGTTCCTGTCAGGAGATGGTCTGTTGCAAGACACCTTGATTTCAAATGCAATTAAAATCACCCCATTTTCCAACCTTCAGGTTTAATTGCAAGTATGCTGTATTTGATATCAGGTCACCACATCATAGAGGTGCTCTAGGGAAGACCTGAGGTAAAACATGCAGCCATGCAAGGTAGAAAAAAATTTTACTATTCCTGCCTCAGGAAAAGCAGGGCTCTAGTATATGTATTCATGAGTCGGGATTTCATTTGCAATAGTTGCAAATTTCTTATCTTCTTGGGGATGCAAATTATTGGGGGAAGTGTTATAGCCACAGAGTTCAGGGTATCTATTTGACAATATGTAAACTGAATTACAAAGCACATGTCAAAATTCATCTGTTGCAGATAAACTGGAATGCTAATTTTATACATAGTTACAATGGGCTAGATCTCATTAGGGAGATATTCCTGTCTATTTAAATATCGAGTACTCAACACATCTGTTTTCTTGTACTTCTCTACCAAGGGACTCTACAAATAGGATTTCCAAATCTCTGGTGCATCATTTAGGAATCCTAGTTGTTTGGAAAACAAATGGTAAATGAATAATAATGATAGTTTCTGACAGCTGAGTGCCAATTCCTTTAACATATTAAGCTCTTTACAACAGAATTCAACAGATGCCAAGACCCCCCCTTAACCAGTAACCATAATGATGGTGTTTGAAGGTTCTGGTTTGACTTGTAGCTAGTGAAGTAAAACTCATCTCTTTAAAGTAGTCTATCTGGACTTCAGCAAAGCCTTGGACACCATCTCCCAAAGGATTCTCCTGAAAAAACTGGCAGCCCACGGCTTGGACAGGGGCACTCTGTGCTGGGTTAGGAACTGGCTGGAGCACCAGGCCCACAGAGTGGTGGGGAACGGGGCTGCATCCAGTTGGGATCTGGTCACTAGTGGTGTCCCCAGGGTGGGGACTAGAGGTGTCCCTCAGTGTTGGGCCCAGTTCTGTTCAATATCTTTATTGATGATTTAGATGAGGGGATTGAGTCCACCATCAGCAAATTTGCAGATGACACCAAGCTGGGGGGAAAGTGTTGATCTGCTGGAAGGCAGGAGGGCTCTGCAGAGAGACCTGGACAGGCTGGATAGATGGGGCTGAATCCAACTGCATGGGGCTCAATAAGGCAAATTGCCAGATCCTGCACTTTGGACACAACAACCCCCTGCAGCGCTACAGGCTGGGAACAGAGTGGCTGGAGAGCAGCCAGGCAGAAAGGGACCTGGGAGTTTGGAATGACAGGAAGCTGAACAGGAGCCAGCAGTGTGCCCAGGTGGCCAAGAAGGCCAATGGCATCCTGGCCTGTATCAGGAACAGCCTGGCCAGCAGGACCAGGGAAGTGAATCTGCCGTTGTACTTGGCCCTGGTGAGGCCACAGCTTGAGTGCTGTGTCCAGTTCTGGGCCCCTCAGTCCAGGAAGGACATTGAGGTGCTGGAGTGTGTCCAAAGGACAACAAGACTGGTGAAGGGACTGGAGCACAAGTCCTATGAGGAGAGGCTGAGGGAGCTGGGGGTGTTCAGCCTGGAGAAGAGGAGGCTCAGGGGAGACCTCCTCACTCTCTACAACTCCCTGACAGGAGGTTGTAGCCAGGTGGGGGTCAGTCTCCTCTCCCAGGCAACCAGCAGTAGGACAAGAAGGCACAGTCTTAAGGTGTGCCAAGGGAGGTTTAGTTTAGATATTAGGAAGAAGTTCTTTACAGGGAAAGTAATTGGACATTGGAATGGGCTGCCCAGGGATGTGGTGGAGTCAGTGTCCCTGGAGGTGTTTAGAAGAGACTGGATGTGGCACTTAGTGCCATGGTCTAGTAGATGAGGTGGTGTTGAGTCAGAGGTCTTTTCCAATGTGGTTAATTCTGTGATTCTGAGAAGGGAAAACTGTAATCATTAAGTCTTCATTTTTTTGGGCACCTACAGATTTTTCCTTGTGAAGCATTAACCCCGGTGCAATAAATGTCAGAGTAGATGGACAGAAGAACAGTACCAATATGATACATGAAAATACAGAGAAACAGAATTGGAGTCTAAATGTGCTTTTTTTCTCTCTTTAAGTGGCACTATATGACAACACATTTGGTGACTTTGCTGGGAGGAGATGCTAAAACAGCACAGACTAGCTGTCTTCCTGGCACCCTCAATACTGAGATGAATTAGCACTAATGCATTTATAGATTTTGGACAAGTCACTGAACTTTTTTGACTGGCATGAAAGTCTGCTCTTAGAAAATTTGGTTTGCAGGACTCAACAGCCCTGTAACGGTGATGTAGTTTCTGAAAGAAAAAGTAACCATTCATATTTTTTAAGGAGGAAAAGAAGAGGATGAAGGAAGAAATTGAAAGAAGAAGGGCTGAAGCTGCTGAGAAACGTCAAAAGATGCCAGAAGATGGCGTATCTGAAGACAAGAAGCCATTTAAATGTTTCAGTCCTAAAGGTTCATCTCTCAAGGTAACCTCCTCACTAACATCTATATGTACATAAAAAATAAGGAGATTTGTAGTCCAAACCAACAACCAAACCTCAGAGCAGTGTAGAAATAATTGTAATCAGACCTAGATAGATTTGACAGAGTTTAGCTTGAAACATCTAGCTGAAAGACTTCATTCATTGGGATGATTGAAAATTAGAGATCTTTTCTAAAAATAGAATCTAGACTGGGAGTTATCTGTTCTTGTTGATGAAAAATATCCAAAAAGGTTCTTCACCTTCAAGAGAAAATTATTTGGGAAACTTAGAGCTGTATTATTGTGTTGCTTTTCAATGTTAATTTATTATAGGAGTGCCTTGTGAACTGGAGTAAAATTATAGAATTGTTTAAGTTGGAAAAGACCTCTAAGATCATTCAGTCACAAATCTCCTCTCACTACTTCCACATCCACAGTTATTTTCTTCCTTGCCAGATTACTTTGTCTTTAAACATATTCAGCCTAACCATCATTAATTGAAACTGATCCATATGGGAGTTCTAGTTTATGTCTAATCCCCCCAAAGGTAACATCTAGAAGTACTGGGCTGGATTTAATTTTCTTACATAAGAAGAAAAAAACCCACCCTTCTGTTGCTGAAGAATTTCTGAATGATGTTTTGTGGCCTATATTATATTGGAAGTGTGATGAATCAATTAAATGGCCTTTCAGCATCGAAAAGGAATCCTGGCTCCATTGAAATTATTGGGAGTTTTGCTTTAGTATTCAGTCCAGTTGCTTTCTCAACTCAAGCTCAAACTGCAGATCTATTGATTGTTTTCAGCTCTCTCTCCCTTTTCTCATTTTGTATTATTAGTCATTTAAGAATCCTGTTAGATAAACCTGGTGTTGCCATTTTGTTTGCTAAAGATGATGCCAGTAACAGACACTATAAACACACAGCTTCTTTCCTTTTCTTCTTTCATTTATTGAGATACCTTTTATGATGTACCTTTGGAGCTTTCATTCACAGAAGGCTCAGAATAGAGGAAGTTGTACTTGAAAACACAAAATAGAAACATACAGATTTTGGGGAAAAAACACTGAATTTAGCAGGAGGTTAAGGGCTTTCAGATAACTTTTGAACTGATGCTACACTATTCTACTAAGTGTATTTTTAAAGAGAAGCTGAAATTTTCCAAATGTCTTTAAGCATTCAAGGAACAATTTTTTTTGTTATGATAATTGCTGCTGGATTTTACAGCTTGTTAGGCAGAATTTGTTACAAAACCTGATATATGCAACTCTACACATTTTTTTTTCTCTTTCTCTGCTTCTCTCTCTGAGAAATCAGTGATACCTTATATGTAATTTCAGACCAGTGTCTGTGGGTGGCCAGTGTAGATACGTAATGCTGTAGAAGTTCACACCCTAAACTGTTTCTTGGCCTTCTGTGGTTAATAGCTGAGAAGAGAATAATCTCAGTTTAATAGCCTGTTGTGAAATTTGATGTCAAAATCCAGTTATTAGAGGACAGTACGTTTTGTTACCTTGAGTTTGGACAGACTTCTCAGGCTGGTCTAACCTGGTTGGTACACAGCTTTCTCATGCACTGCCCAAGTTATCTTTTGACTTGTAAAGCATCTGGCATATGTTTTCTCCCTTGATGAATGTATCATCTTGTTAGACATGTCATAAGTCATGTGAGAACCCCAAGTGCATAATTGTGGCTGGGTGGTTGGAATTAATGAGAAAAGGGAGGCTCAGTATAAAAATACCGCATGATACATGTGCACATTCCGACTTCTCCTGGATAACAATCTGGCAAAGCACATTTTTTTCCTTCCCTGTCCCTTGTAATGTTATGATAAATTTTTGGGAAGAAAAAGAAGTTCTGGGAGTGGCTTATATGAGGAAAGTAGGGCATGCTGATTACCAAGTGAACTGTAAGAACAAAGGAAAGAAGGGAGATAATCTGAGAAGCAGGGTGGCATGTTGCCATCTTATGGATGCTGCATGTATCCATCAGGCAAGGCATGGACTAGCATGGCATGCAGGCTCAGAATTGAGAGGCAAGGTGGGCAATGTACTACATGGATCATGGATGCACACATAAAAATGTGTGTATACAAACATGGACATAATATACATACATGCTTACATTTAGAAAGACCTTCTGTGATTATCTAGTCTGGCCTCTAATAAATCACAGCCTACACAGTGTTGACAACTCCTGTTGTTTAAACTGTTAAATACAGTATTTCCCTTAAGCCTGAGGCACTGCTTCAGCACAACACAGCATGGAGTCCTCTCAGTGATAGCATGAGGGCTGGTCCTTTCTGGGGAGAGAATGAAGAGAAAGCATGCAAAGTAAATGCAGACCAAGTTCATCACTAGCTCAGGGACAGAAGCAGCTTGGATTTCTCAGGGCTGTGTGGAGTCCCTGTGGGCAGCAATAGCACCAAATGTCTGCTCAACCTTCACCCTTTATCTTGGTATTTTTTTAAATAAGGACGAAGACTAGAACAACCTCTGCTGCTCTTCCATCTGGTTCTAGCTCACACTTTCCTCAGTTTAGTTCATGCAAAGGGTGCTGCACTCGAGGAATGAGATTTCCTGAATAAACTTTGTTCATTTTGCTTTTTAGACAAGTTCATTCCTCACGTTTTCTTTGGGAAGGAGGGTTACTGACTTCTTGCATAACTATTCTGTAGGTTAATCAGGAGAGAACAGGATATTTCAAAACTAAGTCTCCTCTTGGGGGTGAACTCCACCTCTACAGAAATGCAAAAGCAGTTAGGCATTGAGGGGAGGAAGCAATGACAGGAGGCTGGGAAACACAGGCTGATGTGGGAGCCAGCACTGTCTGCAAGGCAATGCCGACAGCTAAACCAGAAGATAGACTTTTCAGAGACTTTTTTTCTTTTGTCTTGTCATATCTTGTTATTGCTCTCAATAACTGACAGCTGGAGCAGTGACTATAAAGAATTAGGCTTCACAAAATCAGTTCTTCCTAGATGAGCTACTCTTGGAGCAGAGGGAAAATAGAGTGGTAGGAACAGTATTTGTGACATTTGTTTTTCCCCAATCTTTGGTGCTGATGGCAGCACTCTAGTCTTGTAGGTAAACTGGAATAAATTGGTACACTCTGAACAGAGGCTGCTGACAGCAGGAAAAAGCTCAACTGTGCTTTATGAAGCAAAAGAGCATGTGAGCCACTCAGGGAGGATAAGGAGAAGCCACTCTACTCCCAAGGACTACCACACCAAATGGATTTCCTCTACATTCTTCCACATCTTGGATGTTAGGCAAAATTATAATACAGGGTTTTCTGTTTTCTGTGTGCATTTTTTATTCCCCTTCCTCCTTGAGCCAATTTTTAGAAGAGTTTTTCTATATATTTATTTACAAGTTTCTACTGCATAATATCCAAATAGACAGTTTAAAATTCCTAGGACTCATTTGATATGTTTGTATGAAACAGGTTTTACTGGGAATATCTAATGTTTTTTTGTTTCCCAAGTCTCATATTGTTAGGTGGGAGAGATGCAATCTGTGTTCTTTCTCTCTTGTCATAATTTAACTAAGGGCTGGCAGGCTGACTTTCTTCAGAGCTTGTGTGTTCTGAAAGTATTCCATGGTGAGAAAACATAGTCCAAATTATTTAAGAAGAGCCTTTTAAAATGAATATAGCGAAAAGATTATTCTTAGTTTCTGGTCTCAGATTGAGAAAATATCTTGCATTTTATGCTAACCACTTTGCTTTGCCTGTTTCTCTTACAGATCTATTTCGTAATACTGTTTACTGTATGTGGCAAACATTTTAAATACTTTGCATGGAGTTTGGGTGATGTGCAGTGGATAAATGACCTTTAGATGTTGCTGTGCAGTCTAAATGTATTTGACCTGTATGTTGAATACATGTGTGTATACTGGCTTGTTTGCTTTAGGTGTATTCAATGTCTGCTTCTGCTTCATGTATGCTGTGTTTTGAGGAAGATGCTTTAGAACAAATTCTCATATACTTGTGCAGAAAATTTTTATCCCTCCACACAAGGCACCTGCTTCCTCAGCCAGAGTATCTTGCTGAGCCCTGAGGGTTGCTTCCTAACTCTGCTTTCCTGTTTACTTTCTGTTTTGCTTCCTCACTCTCCTCTTCTAACAATCCCTGACTTACTCCTGATACCACGCCAAGTGCTCTGAGAACCACTGTTTCCAGTGGGTAAAGAATGACCCCACTTTTGTGTCTTTTTACTACAGTCCCAAGAATACATATCCCTCCTCCCTCCCATCTATGCCCCTCTTTCACTAGTGCCTGCTGAAGCCTGGTTTTCCTGCTGTGCAGAAGCATTTCTCCTGCCTGCACATGAAAGACTATGAAGATTCTGTAAATCAATTGTTAGGTGGTTACCTTGAGTCCTAGTTCTTTGAGGTAGTGCATATTATTTGTCCTTGCTGCCCACCAGGGTTTCACTGATGCAGTTGTGGACAGACCAGGGAGAAAGTACGGGCTCTTGCTGGTACAACTCATCGTTTTGAGTTATGACCCAGAAATCAGCACTGGGGGAAACTTCCACTGTATCGTTCTAGAAGAGAGGAGACGTGTTTTGAGTTATCATCCTTGGTCTGTTTAGTCACTTTTAATCCAATCATTTGCTTCCTCGTTTTGTGGCAGCGCCTCTGGGTGGAACTAAGCCGTAACCCGTTCCGGCAGGCAAAACACCCGCCTGGTCTTCTGCTGCCACCTTGTGACATCAGTTCACTGAAACACTTGGGATCTATCCTAGCAAAGCCCATCTTTCCACTCAGGACTGCTTTTAAGTCCCATATTAGCAACTAAAACGGTTAACATAAATCACCATGTAAATTACATATATATTTAGAGATTCAGAGGTGCCTTTGAGCTGGACGGATGCTAGCTGGAGTTCCTCCAGTGAGCTTGTTTGGCAAATTCTGCAGTGAAGTGAACTACCTGAGTTTTTGCTTCTGTGGGCTTAAGAAATAAAACACTCATGCCCTTTGAAGGGATTGCTGTGGGATTTATTGCTCTGGTACAGCCTGGATGCTAAATGCACTGAGGAGAACCATTTAAAGAGGTGGCTGTCATTGCCTTATTTCAGAGGCATGAATGCCACAGCAGTCACTGTTAAAGTAAATTGAAAATAGAGAACCCTTACTGAGACTGGGGAATCTCCAGGAATCTAGCCACGCTGATTATTAGTCATTTTAATCCCTTGGAGCTGATTACATATTTTTTATTTTAAGTGAAAGTGTAGAGCCTTGGATGAGAAGTGAAGCAATGTAATATAGAAGAGACTTGAGGAAGTCTGATGAAAATATTTCTTGACCCAGAAGACAAATAGACACACACACCCATCCACCTATCATGAAATATTTTAAAACTTTATTCCCTCTTTGTTTTCAAAGTATTGAGAGATTTGACGGAAGTCATATGAGACCTTCATGATTTCGCTTCCCTGGAAACATCACAATATTTTCCTGTGCACAGAGTAGAACATAAGGACGAAATGTAAGATATCAGTTTGTGTAATAACAGCTGGAGGATATTGACTCAGCAGTGACCCTGCCTGAACACAAGCAGAGTTTGGTCTGATTGGTTTCTTGGAGTTCAAATTAAATTGTTAGTGTCCTCCAAAAACATACTTGAGAGAGGGGATGTGGCTGACATCCAAACTTGGCTTAGTCTGATGTCTCAATTCAGTAAAACTTTATTAAATTTGCTGTATTTCTCAAGAGGTACGTAGCTTTGATGTAGATTTGGTGTACATCAACCCCTTCCATAAGATAAACCTCTTCCCTTTTCTACTTTCTATGTTGGTCATTTATTCTCTTGTTACAAATGAGGCACTGAAGAAATGTGTCGGGTGCAAACATTCATGTAGAAAATACATCCACCTTTATGAATCTGTATCATAATAGGCTGCTATCTATAAAACATTTGTGTGTGTCTGTGATGATTTCTGTTGGAATGTATCTCTTTCAGACTTTTTGACATTTAAAATGACATTCTAGCCTGGCCTTTTGCACAGGCTTCTTCTTTATTAACCTTAAACTTAAA
The DNA here is from genome assembly GCF_025592945.1 of Manacus candei. Classification (NCBI taxonomy): domain Eukaryota; kingdom Metazoa; phylum Chordata; class Aves; order Passeriformes; family Pipridae; genus Manacus; species Manacus candei. Next base: position 23,035,703 of record NW_026138066.1, on the reverse strand, counting down.
GCTCTTCTCTCTTTCTAGATAGAGGAGAGAACAGAATTTTTGAACAAATCTGCTCAGAAGAGGTAAAGCAATGAAACAGTAAGTTCAGTTCAAATAGCAGAGTTTAGTTGGAGGGCATAATAATGTCTTTCTCTCCTTTTTTTTTTTTTCTACTTCCTACAGTGGTATGAAGCCCACCCAGACGACAGCAGTTGTCTCAAAGATTGACAGTAGACTTGAGCAATACACGAGTGCAATTGAGGTAAGTTAACTCCAGGTCACAATGGATGTAGTTAGTAATGGCTTTGAGGGCTTTAATCAGCCTATGTTTTACTGTTTAAGGATTGCAGGGATTTTTTGGTCACAAAAGCTTCTTTACAGAATCACAGAATATTCTGAGTTGGAAGGGACCCACGAGGATCATCAAGTCCAGTTCTTAAGTGAATTACCCATACAAGGATCAAACCCATGACCTTGGCATTATTAGCACCAGGCTCTAACCCACTGTGACTTCAAGAACAAAATGCTTCAGGCATTTTGATATATAGCTAACATTTAGATATATAGCTAAACAAAACCTCTTCCCTTTCATGCTTCTACTTACTCTGTTTTGTAAGCTTGGAGCAGCTGTTGAAGGACTCAGAATCTTGAGTGACAATTGCATCCTCTTCTTGCCTGATGAGAGAATTATGAGCACAGAGCTGATAGTCATCCTGAGCAAAGCTGACTTAGCAGCTTATTTAGAAGAACAGGGAACTGGGTCTGTGTTGCTCACTGCCACTTCAGAGTGACATTCCTTGGCAAAGACATACACCGGGGTGAACAAGGGAGTTAAGAAGTGACAAAGGAAAAACAGAATCACATTAAAATGCAGAATTTGACCCCAGGTGATTTTGACAACTAGTGGTTAATAATGTACCTAGGAACCAGAATGGAGGGCTTTTTCTTTTCGTAGTTCAAGGAAGAATAGGAATTTGATTTTTTTGTTGTTGTTGTTCTGAGGTTTCTTAGCTGTTTTCATAATTCAGTGAGTACAGACAATGTGAAAGCTACTAGTTAATATAGCAGGCTGACTGGGTTGTTAAGTGTCATGGGAATGGAATAGTATACAAAAGGATATGATATTGATAGCTGTGACAAAGGTATAGCACATCTTCCTTCCCTGCTGGATATTTTTTTCCTCCTCTCATCCGCATATAGAGTCTAAACATGATTTTCCACTAAGGTTTTAATTGGCTGGGCTTTATTATCATTTAATGTAAAGGAAACTTGAGTCATTCAAGATCAATTAATAGGCTTTTTTTCCTGTGACTGCTGCCTGTTTAACCTTTCTGCTAGAAAGCCTATCAGCTGGAGACTTTTATACTCTGTGTCAGTTCCCAATGAAAAAAAGCACACAGATGAAAGGGTGAAGGCTTGGGCTTGCCTCCAGCACTTAGGTCAAGTTGAAGGTAGCTCAAACTCCTCCATCAGGGATGAATGCCAGCATGGCACCCAGTAGTCCCCATATCATCAAAACAGGGGCATAGAACTTCTGTCATCCTGCTTCACTCTGTGCCTTTTCTGAATTATATTAGGTCCTCCAGTATTTTCAGTAGGGCTCTGCTCCATTTTGATGTTGAAAAGCACAACCCTACAGCCAGAGGAAGGCAAGGTGTACAGTTCCCATCTGACTTGAAATATTTCCTTTGCTGAGTTTTTAATGTTTCCAAAATCTGCCAAATCTGACTTGCTTTGTAATTAGAGGCAAAGCCTCAGCTCGTACAGGTTCTTATTCTCATCAAACCTATTATATATAAAATGTACAAGAACAATTTTGAAAAGAAGAAAGAGGAAGAATTTGGTCCAGTGTTTTTAGTGAACAGGCAAAAACACATTTCCAAAAAAAAAAAAAAAAAACAACAAACCCAAACCAAAAAATCCCCACCCCAGTTCTCCACTCTTTAAAAGAACACCCTATTCCAAATATACTGAAATTGCTGAAATTTACCCCTAAAATCCTGTGTTGTGAGGTTAAGTTGTCTGGGACAGATGGAGCAGACTCTGACACTGAATGACAGAGCAGCCTTTTTTCCCTGTCTCTGAATAAGGATTTCCTTAGCTGTATCCCTAAAAGAGCCAGGCTTACAGGATTTAGGTGCTAAGGTTTGAAAGAGGACAAATAAAAGCCTTGGAGCAGTTCTGTGCAGAGCTCTGGTTTGCCACGAATTTTAGAAATGAATGAAAAAATCTCAGGGATTGCAATTCTCTCAGTTAGTTGTGCCAAGAGTGCAACTGTGAATCAAAAAGGGAAGAGAGTCTCAGTGGCACTTTTGGAGCTGAGTGCTCCTTCTCATCTTTGCATGATCAGTGCTAGAACCACTCACAGCTGCTGTATTCTCCAGCACTGCCCCAAAGTCAAACTACCCTGAATCTCCAGCTCTTAATGCCAAACACCAACTGGCCTCAATTCTTCTCCAGGGCACAAAGGCTTCAAGACCAGCTAAGCCAGCAGCTTCTGACCTTCATGTTCCAGCTGAGGGTGTCCGTAATATCAAGAGCATGTGGGAGAAAGGGAATTTTTCATCACCCTCTGGGACAGGAACACCAAATAAGGTTTGTGTTTCATTTAACGTCATGATTATGCTCTGGGCCTGACCTTGCCATTCATGTTGCTGTGAGTAAGCCTGTCTGCTCCTCTTGACATCACTGGGGAAGAATATCCCAAAGGATCCTGAGGACCTCAGAAATCCACCAAATTTGTGGCTGCAATATTGAGCATCATGTAAGAATTTAGTAACCTACTGAGCTGAGTTATGAGACATTCCAGAGCCACATCAGATATCTTAGGCAGATATATGTGGGTAGTTCAAGCAGAGTACAAACAAATTCTTTGTGTTTGGAAAAGTTCTTTCGGGGGTCAGAGAAGGATTAAATAGGCAAGATAGTGATGATGTTTTATAGATAATGCATAGAAGTATTTGTGAGACCTTTATCTTTTCTATGTAAAATCTTAAGGCAAGATTTTGTTTCTATGAATTGATGTGAGCTGATGAGCATGCCTCATAGCCAAAAAACTGAGCCATGGATTGAAGGGGATTATTACAGATAATAATTAAATTTTAGTAATTTGTTCTAACCTTTTAAAGATTGATTTTAATGTTTTAAATTTTAGGCCACTTACCTCCTCTATTGTGTGCTTTTCTGGAAAAATATTAGTGTAGCAAAACAAAAAATGTGGACTTAGAATGGTGTCTCTTATTCTGTTAAGCTAAAGATTCTTTTTCCTTGGAGTTCAGGTTCATCACAGAAAGAGCATGTTTATGTCTAGCATTTATTCCTGGGTCAGCAGGAGTGGAAATGATTTTCTCGGTCCATGTTTATCATTACTGAAAACTAGAGGGCAGCAGTCCTGCTGTAGTTCATAGGGACAATACCTTCAGAGAACACAGGATGATTCCAGTCACAGGCTCAGTGAGGAGCTCTGTGTTAAACTCAGGCTTGGCTTTGCTTTTCAATCTACACCAGGAAAACAGAGCAAAAGCCATTCTTAAAGTTTTCTGATTAGATTTTCTTATTTTTCAGGAAACTGCTGGACTGAAGGTGGGTGTCTCCAGTCGAATAAACGAGTGGTTAACCAAGACCCCAGAGAGCAACAAATCACCTGCTCCAAAACCTTCTGTAAGTAAACTTGCAGCAACTACTTCTTCAGTAGGTGGGTTCTCTCCATGGGCAGAGGTGGTGGCAGTGCTTCCTCGACCAGCTGGTGGTCTTCGGAGGAGCCTTGCTTAATGTCCTCTTGGAAGCCCCCAGAGGCCCCCTGGCTGCTGACTCAGAAAAGGGGGAGATGAAAGAGGGCAGTTCTCAACTTAAAAGCTCATGGATGCTCTGAAAAGGCAAGTGCTCAGAAAAGCACTTCTGCCATTCTCTGGGAGAGAAAGACATTAATTTACCACCTATGAAAGGCTTACCACTAATTTAGAACTTACAAGCCATAGACCCTAGATGAAACCTGCAAAGATTTTCCAAGTATATTTGAAAACAAAGTGAAATAATATGTTCTTTATGAACCTAAATATAATTTCTAATGAATGCCCTTTAGCATGCCTATTGCTTCAGCAAGAATAAGAGCAGAAAATGCTTTCCAGGTAGTAAGGTGGGAGTGTGGGAAGCAGCAGTGAGGATGTGGGAAGGACAAGAAATAGATAACTGTGGGATGGGGAAGGGTAAGCATGAGGAATTGGAGCTGTAAATATCCATATTGGAGAATGGCAGGGTATCAGTCGTGGTGTTAATTGCTAAACTTTAGGATTCTATTAAAGAACTTGCTTCTTTTCATATTCTTGTGTAGTGTTTTTCTGTCAATCCACTTGCCCTTTATAAAAGGAGCAGCCTGAAAAACCTTTCTCAATTCATGCTCTTATTTGTCCCAAAGAGGAGCTTGAAATTTGAAGGGTTGTCTCTATTGTCAGTATTTACTGGTAGCTGCATGGAGAACGTGTCCTTATGGACACCAATATAAAATCAAAAAAAGTAATTCTGCTGACTGTATTTAATCAAAACTGCTAAAATCAGTGCAGAATCTGCCTCCAGTTTTTCTCTCTTTCTTCTAAGTTGCATCTTTTAGAAAACGTAAAACTAACCTCTTGTTTTTCCTTCAGCCAGATGTTTCTATCTGTCTTAATTTCCCTCTTTCTCAATAGATTGTTCTTTCTTCTTTCAATATCTCTACCTGAAGGAGCCCACCCTCTTCCTATTCTTCTTTGGGGGTCTGTTTACTAAGTTGGTCAGGTAAACCTATTTATTATTGATTATGAAGAATGATGTACATCTACAATGTGTGATTTTTTTCTTTTTTCTTTTTTTTTTTTTTTTTTGGCCAGGAAACCTAGAATTTCTTAGTTAGCAAATAACTTCTTGCCCCCATCCCATTCCACCAAAATAAAGAAAGAAATGTTCAAAGTTGTTGTGACCATCAAGATTCTTGCGGGTTTTGGAACAATATTGAATTCAAAGTAGAGGGAGCAAAAATCTCAATTAGTTTTATGGTGAACCTAAATCACATATCCCAAATGATTTCAGGATTATGGAAATGGTATTGTGATCATCTCCACTGCAAGTGGTTTTGTGATAAGGTCAATTAGAATTTTGTTGTTTTCTTCCTTCCTATTACTGCTGAAGCAGCTTTTTGAAGTACATAATTGGCTTCAAGTCTTAAAGAGCTGCAACCCTCCACGGCTGCAGATTATGATCCGTTCCAGAACACCTCTGCTGGGTGCAAATATCCCTTGCAGAAATCACATTTCCATTCATCACTGAGTCTAGAAGTTTTAGAGTTAGGAATTCTCATATTCAGAAAACTACCTACCCATGGATGGCAAGAACAAGAGTCTGGAAAATGTACAGGACTTGAATACTTTCTGAAAAGGAGAGTACCTATGTCCAAAATTGTTTGAGTCTCTTGTTTGCTGTCCACAGAGAAGATATCAATCCATCTGTCCTTAAGCAGGTGCATTGGCATTAGCCTAGTATATATCATTTCGATTTTTAGCCCTCCTTTTCTCCAAGAAGATGCTTAACATTTTTATGGAGTTTTCTTTAAAGTCTCCATAACATTTTCAGAGAATACTATTATTCTTTAATGACTTTCCCTTATCTTTTTGGTGTTGTTCAGTTTTTTGTTTGTTTTTGGTTTTTGTGGTTTGGGGTTTTTGAAGTGATAGTGATTGGTACATCCTAAGATTACAAATGATGCAATAGAAATTCAAATGAATATGAAGGACTAGAGTGATAAATCTTGAAACTTATATTTAAGAATGCAGAGTAGAATCTGCTTTTCTGTTGCATTAAAAGTCCTACCCTATTTTTTCACAGATTTTTTTTAATGAAATGTTTTTATTTTGATCTAAAATAACTGAAACAAGCTGCTTTTGAATTCCTCCCTAAGAAAAATACTATCCCTGAAAAAAAAGTGGGTTTTTTTTTCCTACAAAAATTGGAATTGTCTTTTGTGCAGTAACCCTTAACTTACTATGTTCAAGCAAGGGAGTGCAGTGATGACCAGTCTGTGCCATACAAAATAGATTTAGAGGGATTGTTTCTTCTCTTACAGCATGTATATGTGTAGAGTGCTCTATATGTATATGTGTGTATGTGATGTATCATTCTGAATTGCTTTATGATTGGTAGACAATGCAATACTTACCACTGGTGGATGTCCCTGAACTCTCCTTGGGAGGAAGTTGCACTCTAATGTTTTCTTTAAAAAATTAAAAGAAATATAAACTAATGTTTGCCGTTCTTTGACATTTGACAGGATTTGAAACCAGGAGACGTGTCCGGCAAACGCAACCTCTGGGAGAAGCAGTCGGTTGAGAAGCCACCTTCTTCTTCTTCTAAGGTAACACTTCTGTGCACTGTTAAGAGCATAATATCTCTGTTGAAGGCTTTCTAGGGGGAAGGTGTCACTAAGTTTCACACAGTCAGTCAGTTGGAATGAGGCCTCTGCATGTCCTCTGTTACTAACCTGCCTCTTTATCTATAGAAGAAAATACCACGAGGTGCAGAAAGCAGTGTGGAACTTTTAAACACCTGTTTGGCAGAGCTGTGTTATGTGTGGAATCTGTCTTTTGCACTGAGTTCAGTTTTTCTCCTGTTATAAATAACAATGTTCTCCTCTCTTGAATTTTAATCCTGGGTTATTACTTTTTCAAACAGGTATCAGCTATGGGAAAAAAATCAGAGGCCAATGGTAAGTAATACCATAATGCACACATTGCACCCATTTTTATATTGAAATACATGTTATTACATATATAATATAATATTATTATATTATATGTATAATATTATACATACTATTCACATATTTAACAATATTGTACACATACACTTTAATAACATTATACATATGATAATATAAAATGTATATTGTAACACATATTACAACAGAGAAATGGTGCCACATTTTCTCACAGGTGTACCAGTGTTAAAATTCTACAGCTATTAATGCTGATGCCATTAAAGTCCTATTTGCCTTTGCCTTTCAAAAGCTCCATTGCAACATTATCAAAACATGAATGCTTGAGAAATAAACCTAGGTCATCTTTCCAGGAGGACTGAGTACTAGCAGTGCACCAGCCATGTGTCCAAAGGCTTGATCAAGAGAGATTTATAGCATGTTTGATGTAGCTGGGGAGTATCATTAAAAGGTGTGTGGGCTGAGGAATGGGATGGCCATTTGACAAATTACAGCAAATGCAAAGCATCTGGGAAAGGCTCTTCTGAAGGCTGCAGTGGGAATGGATGTGCCTTTTCTAAGCAGAGAGGGGGAGCTCAAAAAACAAAGCTGTTGCAGCAACATCATTTGAGTAGAAAAGGAAGATTTCAGTACTCTCAAATCAGCCTGAGTACTGAAATTCAGTCCTCAGCCCCACGTGTGATTTTAAGCACAGCCACCGGGTAATGGTGAAGCCTGAGGAAAATTCAATAGCCTTGGTTTTTAGAAATTGTTCTTCTGGCTGATCGTGAGTCTCATATTCTCCTGCATCCCCAGACTGGAATGAAGTTCAACCACCTTCAGCAGCAGGAATGCTTTGGCTGGAGCTGCACGTTGGTGTCTTCTGAAGGCAAAAATAGTCTTAATACTGTAATTTTGAAACCACTAGCAAAATCCCCCTCTTAGGTTTTTAATTTCTATTTTAACCTAAAACACTCCAAATCAAACCAACTAAACCATGTATGTGCCTGAGGACCCGTGGGGAAGAACAGAAATTCACTGACCAGTTCAATAGCTTTAAAGATGCCTTGCAACATCCCTCGACTCTTCTCTAAGAACGAAAAGGTTGAATACAGAAAACCTTTTGGTTTTCTCCTCTTTAATATGTGCACACATTTCTCCTCACATTTGTATGTGAAGCCAGAGGTGTGGTATGCCTGTGAACTTTTCTTGTTGGTTTAGAGTCGTGCAAAGCAGAATTCTTTTCCTCCTCTTCTTCTTTTTTAAACCAAACTGTTAGGAGAGGGGTTTTCAGGCTCACTCAGTGTTAGTGCAGCTCTGCTTCTCTGGAAGGTGTTCCCAGCCCACCCACACGTGGCTGGGGAGAGCAATGGGTTCAGGGGCACCCCTGCATTTCTGTGGGGGTGTTCCTGAGCACTCCCTGCTTCCTCAGGCTGCTGGAGGCAAGGAAGGTGAAATCCTGCTTGCCTCTTGGAGACCACCTCTGAGCAATCCCAGGAGATGAGCACAGCAGCACCCAGCTTCTTACATGTTGTTAATCTAGAGCTGTGCCTTTTCTGTTTTAGAGATGTATTTGGGTTGTTTCAAGGCATCTTTAATCTTTCTTTTTCTCAGCAGGTTTGAGACAATTGGAGAAAGAACCATAGAAGGCCACTGAAGATGCTGGACCAATCAGTCTGAGTGAAAGAAAAAAGGAAAAAGTGCTAAATTGTTCTTTTTATATTTATGTTTATTTACTAAGATGTCTTTTTGCATTATCCCACTTAAAACCATGTATATTAGCACTGTATTTAACAATCAGTCTAGAGATTCATCCTAATTGTACTGCCTTTGCACAAGAGCCTTTATTCCTAAAGAAACCCATGCTGTGAAATATATAGACTCTCCTACTGATAGTCATAACCATGGATCTGAACAGTGATTTCAACTGCCAGAAGAGGTCAACCCAAAATGCACATGAAGTAAAGTTGCTTAAGAAAGGGTGTGCAGTAAACCTGTAAAAACAATGGTTCCTTTTGTAATACAGAAGTCTTTCTTTCTGCACTTTAGGCTAAGGCATGGAAGAAATATCTTTAGTTGACAATGTAATATTTTCTGTAAGCTGCCCATGTCATGAGAAATACTGCATCAATAATGTGTTTTATTTTTTTTGTTTTATACTTTTTTTAAGTATCAATTTTTCCATTCTAGTTTAAGTTAATACCTAAATTTGGATGATTATGATAGCTGACAGCGGTACTGATATTTCTTTTTGTTGTTAGTGACTAGGAACTGAATGCAATTTAGAATATATACACACGTAGCTTTACAAAGTTTAGCCTAAAGGCACTACTAATGGTAGAATGCTTTTAAGATGTGCTAGAGTGTTATATTTAGTCATAAACATACATAATTAGCCAATATCACAGCTTAAAAAAATAAAGACAAAATTACACACTTTTCTATAGGAAGATTTCATAATTGCTATTAGAGGTATGGTGAGATAAGTATTAAAAAATTTTAAATGTCAGTTGCCCAGTAACGGGTAATTAAAAAGAAAGTATAGTTTTTAAAAGAGGAAAAGGAAAGGGTATAGAGGGTCAAAAGTAGGTCACTTGTATAAAACGTTGTAGTTTAATTTATATAAAACTACCATAATTAAAAAGAAAAAAAAATCTAAACAGAGTTGGAGTTTGTTTCAAATCACTGTACACTACATCTTGCCATCCATCAGTGCTGTCTACCAAGTCCACCAAAAATGAAGTAAACCTCTATCATTATAGCGCTTCTTTTTACCTCTCTCTTTTGAATATCCTCTTGACGGATGTTTTCATTTGTATATAGTTCACACATGGCTATAGGACGTCAGCTGGGTTTGAATTTACATGCCATACAGTTTAGCATTTACATCCTACAGTGTATGGGTAGCATAAACTGAGCAGCTCAAGTAGCCCCTGAGCACGTTGTTAACAGCTTTGTTGTGCATTGGAACCCCCAGGATCTCCCTTTTCACCACTTCCATCTCTTACAGCCTCTGACTTCTTCCTAAAGAAGTATACTGTTGTATTTCAAGCCAAAGATGAGCTGCCCTGCTTGGCTGAAACATCTTGTTTACATATAGAGATGCACCTAATTATTTGTAGGGGGTGAAACTGGGCCTGACATTGTCTGGGAGTTATCGTGTTTTGTTTTGGGGATTTGTAAATGCTCCTCTGAACCTTTCAAATACATCTGATAGCTGCAATAAAAAGGATTTGTTCATACAATGTATTCTGCAACTGCATCCACAATAAATGGAATATTTCCATCAGCACCCCCCTGTTTGTTAATGGGTAGGAATGGACCGGCTGCAACTGGGATAGGAATTGGTGCTGAGTCTGTGTAAGATAAGCTGGTGCAAAGAACCCTGAAGGATGTCCCTCCTGATGTACAATCCTTCAGGAGACAGACAAATCACAAAATCGGCAGCTTTAACACACATATTCTTTGGGGGAGGGGGGGAAGAGGAGGAAATAATCTTAATTGTCATTCCTATCAGTACAGGACGGGAGCTGTGCATCATCTGGGAGGCAGTGTGCTCAGCTAAGTATGTTCTGACCCAGTGGTACAGCCGTCTGCTTCCCTGCTTTGAAAGAAATATTCCCCGTGAGAGCCGTCATATTTCTTCTGTCTGCCTTGGTGGGATGTGCTTGGACACGTGGGTGATCACAGGGACTCAGGCTGGGGAGCTGCAGGATCCGTCATCTTCCTATGTGCCTTCATTTTTGCTCCAAGAGCAGTACAGCAGGTACCTGCTCTAACCAGCTCAGGGTCATCCAAAAGAGGCCCCCCCGGCTGCTCCCAGCTCCAGAGGAAGCAATGGGAAGGCTGCAGCAAGCACAGCTTCCTGAGCTACCGGGGGAGAAAGAATTGGATGCTGCCTAATTTAACCTGACAAGAACCTGTATGCCTGAAAGTGTGCCTGTTCTCCTGCCTCACTCTGCCCGATTATGTTGCTACAAGTTACCCAGCTTTGCTGAAGTGACACTTTCTCTTGCCGATGGTGGTTTCTCTCGCTCCTGATTCCTGCCTTTTCTGACAGCGTGGAAGCGCGCTCTGTGCAATCGGGTTTATTTTTAGGAAACGCTGTCAAATGGCGTGGCCGTGTTTTGTTCCCACCAGAAGGCACCACCTCCTGGCAGAATTCAGCAAAGACAAGTCCTGGGGGCTGACTCAGCAATGCTGTTAATATATTTTGGGTATTTCAATGCCCCTTTTAAGTGATGATTTTTCAGACAAAACGAAATTGTCGTTTGCTTTCCTGCAGCTGACTCTGCATTCTAGCCAGAGTTTCTCTTATCAGCATGCAGAATGCCACAAAACAACTTGGCTTTGGCCAAGCTATTTTTACATAAAACTATTTTAAAGCAATTAATTGTGAGTCTGCCTCAGGGTTTCCTTTGGTGTTCTTTAAGAACTTTTTCTGTGTTTTCCTTAGGTAAGGCCAGCCTGTGTCTCAATATATTGTTCTGGATACTGCCAGCAGACTTGCCAAAATCTCATTTTCTCTTTGAGACTCCCAGTGCAAGTCAATGTGATTTTGGAGGTACTTCTTATGTTCAGCTGGGTGGATTTTAATGTATGTTATCTCTGGATGTGATGCTGCCTTCAACTGTCATCACTAATCACACAAGAGTTCAACTTCTGGGTATTCAGAGAAGAGGTACATGAGGCAAGAGGTGCAACTTGGTTCTCTAGGTCCTAACTACAGCACAATCCTGTTTGATGCTTAAGCCACAAAGTGGTCTGTATGTACTGTCTTTGTACAGGAATTATAGAAATTTATTCCTATCTGTATTAAAATTTGTAAAACCCCAGGCTTTAGAGAAACATGCCTAATTAACTGTAGGAAACAATTTAAGCACTACACTGATCACCTTTTGTTGTTAATAAACTTTATTCATATAAAATTTTAAAAAGATACATTCTATATACAACTACATAAAAAGCAAAGTGATTAGAGCATTCCTTGACAGTGACTTGAGCCAGTATGACTGACCACACCAGAAGTATAAAAAAATCAGGTAAGTAGGTAAGTAACCAGATTTTTTGTTAGACACGTTTCTAATTGAGAAAGACAAGGGAAAAAGGAAACAAAATACGTTGTCTTTGTACTAATAGTCAAAACAAGCTTTCTGATAACCACTGTTAAAAAAAACCCAGCCCTATTGATGCATTCTTACATCAGCTGGTGATCTCCTCCTAGAAAAGGAGGAAAAGAAACTGTTCATAATTATTGTCAAGTACGGAAAAAGAAATCAAGATCAAGCTACAAAGTGCATCTTCTGATCTGGAAATACCTAAATGGAGGTCTTGCAGAAAGTGCTTGCATCTAATATTCTGCTTTAAATGGGTAGTCCTTGTGATTGACAGCTCTGAAAAGAGAAAGAACTCGTCATTTAAGTACCATAGAAAGTAGCTTGGCAGCATTTCCCTATTGCAGTCTTCCTACCCCCCCTTCTCCAATGCACTTCAGTTTTGCAGCTGTCATTAAATTGAACACAGGCTTGTGGGAAACCACAATACGCTGAAAGGAGCCCTCCAAATGAATCTCCCTCCTGGTGTCAGTTCCAGGACATGCCTCATTAGCTTGGGTCCAGGGTTTAAAGTACAAACTCTCCATGATTTTGGTCATGTATGTTTTCAAGATATGGAGGATGAAAATACAGACAGAAATAGGCCCAATGGATAGTAAGAATAATAACATACGGGAAAACTGGAACTGCCCTCCAGTTCCTGTTAAAGCTGAGGATGACATCCATCTCCTTTTTGGACAGTTCAAAGTCAAACACCTACCAGGGAAAGGAAAAAAAAAAAAGCTCTTTTTACTTAGGTTCATGAGTAGTTAGCTACTGTGCATGTTTCATGCTTTTATGACTTGAGGTAGGAACATATTAAGCATAGTTAAGTAATATTCTCATTTCTCAGCCAAATAAAAATTTACCCATGAAGTAATCAACATAGTCCTTCTCTCTCTGAGATGCTCTTTATAGGAATATCTTAGAGTTCTGGGTGGTTGAATATCAACACCACTGCAGTTTGTGTTGTAATGCACCAAGAGAAGACTTCAGGTGCTCAGCATGGATTACTTGATGTCTCACAAATCCTGGACCCAGAGGTAAATTTTCTGCTACAACAGAAGACTACTGGGGACCAACTGCCAAGAGCTGTCTCAAGCTAATCAATCATCTAGCAATTCTTGCTGGTGGTTCATAGGAGAAATAGCTCCAAACCTAGCAGCAGGCATGAAAAGTAACAGAGGTATCATTTAAGATGCCAGGTCTTATAAGCCAGTGTCCAGCTGAACTTCTCTGCCAAGAGGAATCACAGCTTTAAAGTGAGACATAAACCATAACAGGTCTGGTGTTCACCACTTGTTCCTTTACACCTTAAAGCAGGACTTGCTAAGTGTTTCCCACAGGTCAAGTCCAAAACTGGGATTCCCTTTCCAGGACAGCAGAACTCAGACAACTCTGTTGGAACCCATTTGTCTCCTGGCAGGAATAAAATGCTTTTTCCCAGAGAAAAAGCACAGATGAAGCCTCAGTCTTCCCACCTCTGCACTCCCCTTCCAATGCCTCTGAGGTGCTGCTTTAAAACACAGGGGAGCTATGGGTGTGTATCCTGCATGAAAAAAGGTAGCAGCAGTCCCAATGGAAACTTCACCTTCATGTTTTCCTGAACACGCTGTGGTTTGTCAGACTTGGGAATGACAATGAGGTCTCTCTGGATAAGAAAGCGGATCAGAACCTGGGGAAGAACAAGGAGGAGCATGAACACAGGGCTACCAAGAAGTCTGTTCAAGTCCATTTTGTGTTCTTACTTTTGTTTAAATGCACAAAACAATTTGTTTTTCTACAAGCATATTCACTCTTTGGAAGACTACCAATTTGCACACAGGAATTTGATATGCCAAAATTTGCACACATATTTACCAGTCTACTGGCAAACTTTAATTGTTTCTGGCCTACATTATTTCTCCATCTTGTTTTTTCCAGCATTTCTTTTGGTTTCATTAAGGATAGTAGCAGGGGGAGGAAAACTATGATGCTTCTGGCTTGCATTACATGGATGCTCAACCCAAGGGAGCATAATGATACTGCAGATTATTTTGGACTCACAGGTAATTACCTCACCTATGTTAAGCTTTTTGAAGTCCATAAAAGAAAAAGTATATTTCTAGAATTTAAAAGTGTGTATGCCGTCCATCCCCATACCAAAAAGAGAACTGTTGCATACAATCTTTTATCCTGCTCTGCCTGTCTTTAAAATATGATTGTCACTGACTGCTTGTGAACATGTGTGTTTTTTCAAAGTGCAGTTTTTACACCCGTTTGTGTGAGTGGCAACTAACAGAGAAGAAATTTATTCTTAAATAATCAAGTACCTTTCAATAATTCTATGTGAACGTGAGCAGACAGGGTGCAATTCAATAAGTCTGCAAATTACAGGACTTCTCTCAAGAATAACTTAGCTAACTTAGCTGAAGAAAGGAATAAAAGGTTTAGGAAGATAAACACCCACTGCTGACCAGTCTACCCCAAAACTTGATACTCAAGGCCGCTTAGAAAATAACTGATCATTTACATGAATGCTGGGAAGAACTTGGGCAGAATTAAGAGCCAAATGCAGTCCAGCCCCATTATACTGTATCTCTAAAGAAGGCACATCTGCTGAGGCTGGCTATCAGCCTGAAAACATCTGAGGGGGAGCAATATTTTGCCCTGACAAACTCACTTACCTGGGCAGGGCTTTTATGATGTCTAACTGCAATCTCTTTAATCTTGGGATCCTCCAGCAGCACAGGCTCCTCTGGCTTAGCCCTATTCAGAAATAGGAATATTGGTGGTAGAAAGATTATAGTTTCCCTGCAGGAAGCCTTACATTGTGTGACAGAATCTGCAAACAAATCAACAGCACTTTTCTCATTTTGCCTGCATTATTCACATAATTTGCCTCAAAGATTCAAGCTACAACTGCACTGTTTTGTGTACAGGAAGACTGCAATGCTTTCTTACCATGGGCGGTTGGGAGAACCAAGGGGGCTGTAGGCAGTCACAGCAATCCCTTTGGATTTACAGTACTTGATCAACTTTTCCTGGGTTAGGTATGGATGGCATTCGATCTGCAAGCACAGAAACATGGTTGATCAAGAGGCAAACTGCACTGGGATGCAAATCCTAACATTTTAATTCCTCTTGGTTCAGAGAAAATGTGAAGACTTGACTTTCAGTATCATGATTCAAATTTATCTTATGAAGAATTATTAATGTCACAGCAATATCTAGAGGTCTAGCACAGAAAATAGAGCTTTCTCATGCTACACATTACACACTGACAGTGAAAAAATAATATAGAAGAGTGAATGTGCTATCTGTGTCAGGAATCTGGGAAATCAGTCTTTCTGGACTACTGCAGAGCAGTATTGCATCTTCAGAGGGCCAGCTCAGAATACCTGAAATTTATTTTCTGCTCAGAGTCACCCAATGTCTCCTTGCCTCAAGCAGTCTACTCTGACACCTGTAGAAGCCTGGGGAGATGATCTGAGCTAACCTAGAAGAGCAAGTTCCTGTTGCAACCAGCCATTTGGGAAAGATGTCCTTTAACTGAAAAGAACAGGAGCTACACAGGGATGCTGCTCAACTTGCCACAAGCCATAGTATGAGCACAGGGCTGTGCCTATGCTGTTTTACATGGCATTGTGCACATACCCAGCTGTTTCTAAATGCTATAGCTTAGTTACCAGGCATGGTGATATGACCAGAGACTGGTGATTACAGAGGATTCTATGAGGCTTTGAAAACAGCGTACGGACCTACATGCCAGGTCCAAAGCCCCCTACTCAGTGCAGATGGTCAAATGCTTCTCACAGATAAGATCTCCATTCTGAATCAATGGTCTGAACACTTTCAGACTCTTTTCAATACTAGCTGTGTAGTTCAAGACTCAGCAATTCAGTACATCACACAACAACCAGCGAAGAACGAATTGGATATTGCCCCTACTATGGGAGAAACTCTTAAGGCCATTCAGCAGGTGAAAACTGGCAAGGCAGCTGGGGTTGATGGAATTCCACCTGAAGTCTGGAAGCACGGGGACCAAGCATTCCTTGCTACATTTCACGAGTTCATGGTGTGCTGTTGGGAACTGGGCGAACTACCATCAGACCTTCGAGATGCAGTCATCATCACCTTGTGTAAGAAGAAAGGAATTAAATCAGACTGTTCAAATTACTGAGGTATTACTCTGCTCTCCATTGCTGGCAAAATCCTGGCAAGAACACTTCTGAGCAGATTAATACCCACTATAGCAGAAGGAATTCTACCTGAAAGCCAGTGTGGTTTCAGAGCCAACAGGAGTACCACAGACATGGTATTTGTTCTCAGACAACTGCAAGAGAAGTGTAGGGAACAGAACCAAGGACTCTATGGAACCTTTGTTGAGCTCACCAAGGTTTTCGATACTGTGAGCAGAAAAGGTCTGTGGCAGATTTTGGAATGTTTAGGATGTCCCCCCAAGTTCCTTAAAATTATCATCTCACTTCATGAGGGTCAGTGCGGCCAAGTCAGATATGACAATGCACTTTCTGAGCCCTTTCTAATAACCAATGATGTGAAACAAGGTTACATTCTTGCAACAATATTCACAATCTTTTGCAGCATGATGCTCCAAAGGACCATGGCAGATCTTGACGAAGAAAATGGTATCTACATCCGATATCGTACTGACGGAAACCTATTCAAGCTAAGGCAACTAAGACCCTAAATGATCTTGCCTGGGAGCTGCTTTACGCTGACGATGACGCCCTCACTGCCCACACAGAAGCAGCTCTGCAGCCTTTAACATCCTGCTTTGCTGAGGCTGCTGAGCTCTTTGGGCTGGAAGTCAGCTTGAAGAAGACAGAAGCTCTCCATCAACCTGCACCTCAGGAAGTCTTCCATCATCCCCATATCACCATTGGCCAATCAGTGCTCAAATCAGTCCAGCAGTTTAATTACCTAGGCAGCCTCATCTCCTCAGATGGTAAGATTGACGGAGAGATAGACAACAGGTTAGCAAAGGCAAATAGTGCTTTTGGAAAACTCCATAAAAGAGTTTGATGAAATAAACACCTGAAGAAAAGTACCAAGATCAGTGTTTACAAAGCCATAGTGTTGTCTACTCTTTTATATGGATCCGAATCATGGGTCATCTACCGCCACCACCTGCAACTCCTAGAACACTTCCATCAACGCTGTCTCTGTACAATCCTAAATATCCACTGGTCAGATTATGTGACCAATACATCTGTTCTAGAGCAAGCAGCTGTCACAAGTATTGAGGCCATGTTGATGAGAACACAGCTGAGATGGGCAGGGCACGTCTCCAGGATGAAGGACCAACCACTGCCTCCCTAAGATCCTGCTTTATGGTGAACTTGCCACCTGCTGCCACAAGAGAGGAGCCCCGAAGAGGAGATACAAGGACTCCCTGAAACAACATCTCAGCCTTGGCCATATTGATCATCATAACTGGTCTACTCTGGCCTCCAATCAGGAGACCTGGAGACACACAATCCATAACGCCACTGCTTCCTTTGAGAAAGCACAAAGGATCACTCTCAAGGAGAAAAGAGAACGCAGAAAGAATTGTGTCTTGCCGATACCACCGAAGGAGTCCTTCTGCTGTGCCTTTTGCAACCGGATTTGTCTATCTCCTATTTGCCTTTTTAGCCACCAGCTACTTGCTTGTAGCAAGTGTGGGTAGAGTCCTTCCCAACTCTTTGTTTGCGAAGCCTAGCCATGATACCTAATTTTACATATATGAAATGCATATTATATTTATATATTATAGGAATTTAGGAATACTCTAAATATATATCTACCTATCTACAAACACACACACATACACTCTAAACCTATTTAGGAATACTGCTAAGTCGAAAGTTCCCTGTCCTTGACAGGAGGGTTGAAACTGCACAATCCTTAAGGTACCTACCAATCCTAATTATTCTATGATTCTATACGCCAAGGTTAGCTGACAAGAGGAAATAAAAATCTCACCTGGTTCATTACGGGCTTGTATTTCAGTCCTGGTTTGTTCAAAAGTCTTTCAATCTGCTCATGGTTAAAGTTGGAGACACCAATGGCTTTCACCAGACCACAGTCCACCAGTTCTTCCATGGCCTAATGGAAGGACAAGTAAGGACAACCAATGAGTGTGCATGAGGAGGTGATATTACTGGCAAACCAAACCACATTATTTTATTTCCCTCAAGCTAGCGACAAATGAACAAACAACTCACATGAGATTAGATAACAGTAGCTCAATTAATAACAATAAAAATTCCTATCTGTATAAAACACATGGTAAATTAAAAGTCACACCTGGATTCACCTATAAGGTGGTTCTACCATTGTGCATATTCAATTATTATTTTAGTGACAGCAACTACAGTGCTGATAGCTTCTTCTCTTTAGCCTTAATAAAGACGCCTCATTCTTGCTCCCCCAATCCAGAGGTAGCAGCATCTATCAGGTCAAAATACAATTTTTTGTGACAATCCTCCATACCCAAACATATCCCTTAAGTTCATTGTGCACACAAGTCTCTGCTTCAGCTTTAGTGTTGATACCTGTTCTCAAGAGCAAATATTAACTTACCTCCCATGTGTCAAGAAAATCTGTATCACTGGGAATACTCATACCCTTGTCATCCTTAGGATGCAGCTCTTCAACAGCCTGTTATTTCAAGGCAGAAAACACACAGACTTTGTTAGAGTCGAATTTCCTACTGGGAACTAGCACTTTGGACTGCATCTAAGGCAGCAAGTTATCAGATTATTTAAAAATATTAAATAACTAAAAATAATGCACATTCATTAGTAGTCTCTTTGGGATGAGGGCCATCTTTTTCCAAATCAGCCCCTGCATGCAAGGAGTGTGGGCATTAGTAGCAATTATGTAGCTTAGGCAGATCCAGAAAAAAAGGAACAGACACCCCCCCACTACCTCTTTTTTCATTTATTTTACACTGATGTAGACTGGGGGGGGGGGGAAGAAGCATATTCTTTCTGTGCTGTGCTTCATTTTTCACTGCTGATTACTCCAGAGCAAGCCAACATCTCCAAAACTTGAGATGTTCGCGCTGTTCCAAGCCCGGCAGAGGGTCACACTTAGTGACCAAATCCTTGCTACCACCAGATTCAGGGCAGAGCCAAACAAACCATGGCATATCCCAGCTGCATAATGAAGAATGCACTATGTTTCTAGGCACGTAAGGAGAAAAGGAATTTAGGGCAGGACTACCTTGAATCCCATAGGGAAGTGCATCAGGTAGAGGTCAAGGAAGTCCAGTTGCAGTGCAGCAAGGCTCTTCTTGCAAGCCACTTTAACCAAGGACTTCTCATGAAAGGTGTTCCACAACTGTGGGAAGAAACCAAGCCTGACTGTGACTTTACAGCTCCCACAGTCCTGACCAGGGGATAGAAGTTTCTCCCTTGGTGGTCTGGGAGGACAACTCCCTCCCCAGTGCAGGCTGAAGAGGAGGATGCCAGCATTTTACTCGGAAGGTAGGACAAACACACCACAAAGCCAGCAGTCATGAGGGTGGAGTCATTATTCCCCCTTATGAAAAGAGATTTTCACAAATAAATATAACACTGGGAAGTCTATCTGACACAGCAAAGCTGTGTTAAAATTATTTTTTTCAGTCTAAATTTTGAGTATTGAGCAGCTCATTCCTTCTGCCCCTTTTAACTATCCAAAGCAAGAACAGTGGTCAATGTTTTTGAAACCAAAATTCAAGTTGTTTACATAGAAGAACTTGCAAGTATTATTTGATTAAACCATGTTCCTTTACAAAAACAAAGCTTAACATGGGAAAGCTCAGTTATCCTAAATTTTTCTGGCTTCGATGGTGAAAACCCCAAGTCATAAGATTATTTAGCTGAAGCATTCTTTTTGGTAAGGATCGTTTCTGAGACAAGTGGATGAGATAAAGGAACAAAGAAAGTACATATAAAATGCTTCAGATTGAACTCTCATACTTTAACTTCTATTCCCTTTCAGGCTTATGATTTGCACGTGACACAGTTTTCAAATGTCTTGCATAGCACTGATGAATCCACACAAACTGCCTTGCCTTTTTTCCCTGATCTTTCTTAGGTGTGTACAAATGAACCTTCAGGATAATCAATGCAAGGAAATTATTAGATCAGGAATAGCAATGCTAAGTTGTCAATGGTTCCTGATAAAGCTGAGTACAAATTGCAAAGAATTATAAACACACAACAAGACAACTATGAAGGGAATGTCAGAGAAGGGAGTAGGTCCCTATGTTACTTTCCAAGGTAGAGCAAGGGTTTCTCTGCAAGGAAATTTAAATGCCCAAGAAATCTTGCATCCTTGTACCTTAGTGACAATGAAGAGGTCTTCCCGTTTCACTACCCCCTCCTTGATCTTCTGCTTGACCGCATTCCCTATTTCATTTTCATTCTGATAGAAATAGGCACAGTCAAAGTGGCGATAGCCAGAATCGATAGCAAACTTCACCACCTCTTCCACCTTTTCTGGAGGAGCCTGAAATCAAACACAAGCCAACCATGAGCTCTTCCATGTTCTCCAGCCACTGCTCACTGCTGGGACAGCTCCACAAAGTCCCCCTTTCCAGCGGCTCCTGGAGTTTCCTCATCACCTCCACTGAACTGAGTTCCAACCGAGATTCCTGGCAAACAGCACTGTTTGCAGGGAACAGGTACAGAAAGGAATTTGTTTCTGCAAGCCGTTTTGGCTCTGCCACTGCCAGCAGCGGAATAACCACTGCCATTTCCCCTTGTTTGCTCTCAGAAGTTTCGCCACTTCCCTCTCCCCAAATCTTCCCCACGCGGCGGTTCCGTGACGAGCCCCCCCCCGGGACTGTGACACCGCCCGGGGGCTGCGAGCCGCGACCGCCGAGTCTATTTTGTCGGTTTCTTTTGCTTCCCCTCTTTTTGTGTGCCTCCTTCCACCTCCTCTAGCCCCTCATTTTTATGTATTTCTTTATTTCGGCCTCCTTTTCTCTGCCTTTCGCTCCCCGCGGCCTCTCCCCCCCCCTGGCCGCCCGCCCGGTTACACAACCGGCCGCCATCGGGCGCTCCGAGCGGGCGGCGAGACCGACCCCACGGCCCCCACGAGGGCACAGGTATCCTGCCGAACAGCCCCGTCGCACCGCGGGAGGTTCCGCTTTTAATCGCCGTTCTTCTTGTTTTTATTTATGTCTCGTCTTCGCGGCGCCCGCCGGACCGCCCGTCCTCCCTCCCGCCCGCCGCGGTACCTGCCAAGTGCCAAGTCCCAGAGCGGGCATCTTCATCCCGTTGCTCAGCTCCACGCAGGGAATCGCCATGCTCACCGCGCCTCGCTGACCCTCCCTCTGTCGGGCCGTGCCCCCGGCTGCCCCAGGGCGCTGTAAGGAGTGGAGCTGCCCCGGCCCCGCCTCGACCCACGCCCGCCGGGGCCGGCCCTCCCTCCCCGCCTTCCCCCGTGTGCGAGAGACACAAGCTGACCGTCAGTCAGTCTGAGGTTGTATTCGCCTACAGAAGCCTGATGCTTCTGTCCGTGTAAGATAAGCTGGTGCAAAGAACCCTGAAGGATGTCCCTCCTGATGTACTATCCTTCAGGAGACAGACAAATCGCAAAATCGGCAGCTTTAACACACATATTCTTTGGGGGAGGGGGAGAAGGGGAGGAAATAATCTTAATTGTCATTCCTATCAGTACAGGACGGGAGCTGTGCATCATCTGGGAGGCAGTGTGCTCAGCTAAGTATGTTCTGACCCAGTGGTACAGCCGTCTGCTTCCCTGCTTTGAAATAAATATTCCCCGTGAGAGCCGTCATATTTCTTCTGTCTGCCTTGGTGGGATGTGCTTGGACACGTGGGTGATCACAGGGACTCAGGCTGGGGAGCTGCAGGATCCATCCGGTTCCCGTGTCCCTTTGTTTTGGCTCTAACAGGGGTACAGCAGGTACCTGCTCTAACCAGCTCATGGTCATCCAAAAGAGGCCCCCCAGGCTGCTCCCAGCTCCAGAAGAAGCAATGGGAAGGCTGCAGCAAGCACAGCTTCCTGAGCTACCGGGGGAGAAAGAATTGGATGCTGCCTAATTTAACCTGACAAGAGCCTGTATGCCTGAAAGTGTGCCTGTTCTCCTGCCTCACTCTGCCCGATTATGTTGCTACAAGTTACTTTAAGCTTTGCTGAAGTGACACTTTCCGGTGGGGGTTTCTCTCGCTCCTGATTCCTGCCTTTTTTGAGAGCGTAGAAGTGCGCTCTGTGCAATCGGGTTTATTTTTAGGAAACGCTGTCAAATGGCGTGGCCCTGTTTTGTTCCCACCAGAAGGCACCACCTCCTGGCAGAATTCAGCAAAGACAAGTCCTGGGGGCTGACTCAGCAATGCTGTAAAGATTTTTTGGGTATTTCAATGCCCTTTTTAAGTGGTGATTTTTCAACCTAAACGAAATTGTCGTTTGCTTTCCTGCAGCTGACTCTGCATTCTAGCCAGAGTTTCTCTTATCAGCATGCAGAATGCCACAAAACAACTTGACTTTGGCCCAGCAATATCTACATAAAACTATTTTAATGCCATTAATTGTGAGTCTGACTCAGGGTTTCCTTTGGTGTTCTTTAAGAACTTTTTCTGTGTTTTCCTTAGGTCAGGCCAGCCTGTGTCTCAATATATTGTTCTGGATACTGCCAGCAGACTTGCCAAAATCTCATTTTCTCTTTGAGACTCCCGGTGCAAGTCAATGTGATTTTGGAGGTAGCCCTTATGTTCAGCTGGGTGGATTTTAATGTATGTTATCATTGGATGTGATGCTGCCTTCAACTGTCATCACTAATCACACAAGAGTTCAATTTCTGGGTATTCAGAGAAGAGGTACAGGAGGCAAGAGGTGCAACTTGGTTCTCTAGGTCCTAACTACAGCACAATCCTCTTTGATGCTTAAGTCACAAAGTGGTCTGTATGTACTGTCTTTGTACAGGAATTATAGAAATTTAGTTCTGTCTGTATTAAAATTTGTAAACCCCCAGGCTTTAGAGAAACATGCCTAATTAACTGTAGGAAACAATTTAAGCACTACACTGATCAACTTTTGTTGTTAATAAACTTTATTCATATAAAATTTTAAAGTATTAAAGATATATTCTATAAAAATCACAACTGTATAAAAAGCAAAGTGATTAGAGCATTCCTTGACAGTGACTTGAGCCAGTATGGCTGACCACACCAGAAGTATAAAAAAATCAGGTAAGTAACCAGATTTTTTGTTAGACACGTCTCTAACTGAGAAAGACAAGGAAAAAAGGAAACAAAATACACTGTCTTTCTACTAAGAATCAAAACCAGATTTCTGCTAACCACCATTAAAAAACCCCAGCCCTATTGATGCATTCTTACATCAGCTGGTGATCTCCTCCTAGAAAAGGAGGATAAGGAACTGTTCATAGTTATTGTCAAGTACAGAAGAAGAAATCAAGATCAAGCTACAGAGTGCATCTTCTAACCTGGAAGTACTTAAATGGAGGTCTTGCAGAAACCACTTGCATCTAATATTCTGCTTTAAATGGGTAGTCCTTGTGATTGACAGCTCTGAAAAGAGAAAGAACTCGTCATTTAAGTACCATAGAAAGTAGCTTGGCAGCATTTCCCTATTGCAGTCTTCTCACCCCCCCACTTCCAATATACTTCAGTTTTGCAGCTGCCATTAAATTGAACAGAGGCTTGTGAGAAAGCACATGTAACACCTGTAACACACGTAATATGCTGAAAGGAGCCCTCCAAATGAATCTCTCTCCTGGTGTCAGTTCCAGGACATGTCTCATTAGCTGGGGTCCAGGGTTTAAAGTACAAACTCTCCATGATTTTGGTCATGTATGTTTTCAAGACATGGAGGATGAAAATACAGACAGAAATAGGCCCAATGGATAGTAAGAATAATAACATACTGAATCACTGGAACTGCCCTCCAGTTCCTGTTATAGCTGAGCAAGACATCCATCTCCTTTTTGGACAGTTCAAAGTCAAACACCTAACAGGGAAAAAAAAAAAAAAGCTTTTTTTACTTAGGTTCATGAGTAGTTAGCTACTGTGCATGCTTCATGCTTTTATAATTTGAGATAGGATCATAATAAGCATAGTTAAGAAATACTCTTATTCCTCAGCCAGATAAAAATTTACCCATGAAATAATCAACATAGTCCTTCTCTCTCTGAGATGCTCTTTATAGGAATATCTTAGAGTTCTGGGTGGTTGAATGCCAACACCACTGCAGTTTGTGTTGTAATGCACCAAGAGAAGACTTCAAGTGCTCAGGATGGATTACTTGATGTCTCACAAATCCTGGACCCAGAGGTAAATTTTCTGCTACAACAGAAGACTACTGGGGACCAACTGCCAAGAGCTGTCTCAAGCTAATCAATCATCTAGCAATTCTTGCTGGTGGTTCATAGGAGAAATAGCTCCAAACCTAGCAGCAGGGATGAAAAGTAACAGAGGTATTATTTAAGATGCCAGGTCTTATAAGCCAATGTCCAGCTGAACTTCTCTGCCAAGAGGAACCACAGCCTCAAAGTGAGACATAAACCGTAACAGGTCTGGTGTTCACCACTTGTTCCTTTACACCTTAAAGCAGGACTTGCTAAGTGTTTCCCACAGGTCAAGTCCAAAACTGGGATTCCCTTTCCAGGACAGCAGAACTCAGACAACTCTGTTGGAACCCATTTGTCTCCTGGCAGGAATAAAATGCTTTTTCCCAGAGAAAAAGCACAGATGAAGCCTCAGTCTTCCCACCTCTGCACTCCCCTTCCAATGCCTCTGAGGTGCTGCTTTAAAACACAGGGGAGCTATGGGTGTGAATGTCTATCCTGCATAAAAAAGAGGTAGCAGCAGTCCCAATGGAAACTTCACCTTCATGTTTTCCTGAACACGCTGTGGTTTGTCAGACTTGGGAATGACAATGAGGTCTCTTTGGATAAGAAAGCGGATCAGAACCTGGGGAAGAACAAGGAGGAGCATGAACACAGGGCTACCAAGAAGTCTATTCCATAGCCCCATCATACTGTATCTCTAAAGAAGGCACATCTGCTGAGGCTGGCTATCAGCCTGAAAACATCTGAAGAAGAGGAATATTTTGCCCTGACAACCCCACTTGCCTGGGCAGGGCTTTTATGATGTCTAGCTGCAATCTCTTTAATCTTGGGGTCCTCCAGCAGCGTAGGCTCCCCTGGCTTGGCCCTATTCAGAAATAGGAATATTGGTGGTAGAAAGATCACAGTTTCCCTGCAGGAAGCTTTACATTGTGTGACAGAATCTGCAAACAAATCAACAGCACTTTTCTCATTTTACCTGCATTATTCACATAATTTGCCTGAAAGATTCAAGCTACAACTGCACTGTTTTGTGTACAGGAAGACTGCAATGCTTTCTTACCATGGGCGGTTGGGAGAACCAAGGGGGCTGTAGGCAGTCACAGCAAACCCTTTGGATTTACAGTACTTGATCAACTTTTCCTGGGTTAAGTATGGATGGCATTCGATCTGCAAGCACAGAAACATGGTTGGTAAAGATTTTAATTCCTTTTGGCTCAGAGAAAATGTGAAGACTTGACTTTCAGTATCATGATTCAAATTTATCTTATGAAAATAAGTTATTAATGTCACAGCAATATCTAGAGGCCTAGCACAGAAAATAGAGCTTTCTCATGCTACACATTACACACTGACAGTGAAAAATAATATGGAGGTGTGAAAGTGCTCTCTGTGTCAGGAATCTGGGAAATCAGTCTTTCTGGACCACTGCAGAGCAGTATTGCATCTTCAGAGGGCCAGCTCAGAATACCTGAAATTTATTTTCTGCTCAGAGTCACCCAATGTCTCCTTGCCTCGAGCAGTCTACCCTGACACCTGTAGAAGCCTGGGGAGATGATCTGAGCTAACCTAGAAGAGCAAGTTCCTGTTGCAAGCAGCCATTTGGGAAAGATGTCCTTCAACTGAAAAGAACAGGAGCTGCACAGGGATGCTGCTCAACTTGCCACAAGCAATGGTATGAGCACAGGGCTGTGCCTATGCTGTTTTACATGGCATTGTGCACATACCCAGCTGTTTCTAAATGCTGTAGGTTAGTTACCAGGCGTGGTGACATGAAACACATGTACAGTAGTTTATTTGGACCTGAGCTAGATTAGGCAACTACTGTAATGGCAATGTGTGGCACGGGCCATGCAGAAGCAAACTGGAGGCAAAGTCTGAAGTTCTTTAAGCTGCTGAAGTAGGTGCAGCTTTTAATGGGGGCAGAGGGGGGAGAGGAAGAGGTGGGAGGTAGTTGGGTTCACCCACCAGACCTTTTATAACTCTCAGTAAAATCTTTCCAAGTCCTAAATCCCCCTGGTACTCAGCTTTGCCAGTGCAAACACTAGACCCAAGCCCAGCATCACAGCACTGTGCAACACAGGATCTAGTGTGGGGATTTCCCTGGATATTCCCCAACTGGCACCAGGGGCATTCAGCACCCTCAGCTGAGAGCAAAGTTGCACATGGAAGAGAGTCAAGATGTTCCTATGCTGCTGCTGTCCTGTGATTACATTCCTGAGGTATGTAGTGAGAATTTGTATGTAATTGTATACTGGTTATCCCTGGGCTGGAAAAAATGGACCTGTGGCAACTTGGGCTGTGACACAAAAGTCCCAGAGATGCTTGGGAGTGTGAAAGAGGACATGTAGCAGGAAATTGCAGGGTCCCATACAAGGTAATGGGTATTTTCACTGTTTTCCACTGTCTAAAATGGAAAGATTCTCATCTGTTTCATATAACTGTGATATGCATAATCCATACTGTTTGTGAGATATTGCTCTAAAATCTCTACTTGTATACATACAAGTATACAAAAATTTTTCTGTTGAGATCCCTGTCAGCTAAAAACCATCAAGACTGACACTGTAGCCAAGCCTTGCATGTCACAAGTAGCATTGACTTGAAGGATCCTTCAGGCAACCAGGGACACCTATGCTTTATGTGATATTTCCATGGCACTAAAACTATTTAAAAGGCATGGCAGAAAGCAGTTTTAAAGCTGAAGTGTAGCATGAATATATTTAGGAATAATCTAAATATATATTATAGGAATTTCTATAATAAATATATATTATAGGAATTCTATATTAGATAGATATAAAGATATATTTTACATATACGAAATGCATATTATAACAACATATTTAGGAATGCTGCTAAGTGGAAAGTTTCCTTGAAATTACATGATCCTTAAGGCACCTTCCAATCCTAATTATTCTATGATTCTATACTCCAAGGTTAGCTGACAAGGGGAAATAAAAATCTCACCTGCACCACTACAGGCTTGTATTTCAGTCCTGGCTTGTTCAAAAGTCTTTCAATCTGTTCATGGTTAAAGTTGGAGACACCAATGGCTTTCACCAGACCACAGTCCACCAGTTCTTCCATGGCCTAATGAGTAAGGACAACCAATGAGTGTGCATGAGGAGGTGATATTACTGGCAAACCAAACCACATTATTTTATTTCCCTCAAGCTAGCGACAAATGAACAAACAACTCACATTACATTAGATAACAGTAGCTCAATTAATAATAATAAAAATTCCTATCTGTATAAAACACATGGTAAATTTACAGTCACACCTGGATTCACCTATAAGTTGGTTCTACCGTTGTGCATATTCAAATATTATTTTAGTGACAGCACCTACAGTGCTGATAGCTTCTTCTCTTTAGCCTTAATAAAGACATCTCCCTCTTGCTCTCCAAATCCAGAGGTAGCAGCTTTTATCTGGTCAAAATACAATTTTGTGGGACAATCCTCCATACCCAAACATATCCCTTAATTTCATTGTGCACACAAATCTCTGCTTCAGCTTTAGTGTTGATACCTGCTCTCAAGAGCAAATATTAACTTACCTCCCATGTGTCAAGAAAATCTGTAACACTGGGGATACTCATACCATTGTCATCCAGAGGATGCAGCTCCTCACCAGCCTGTTATTTCAAGGCAGAAAATACACAGACTTTGTTAGAGTTGAATTTCCTACTGGGAACTAGCACTTTGGACTGCATCTACAGGCAGCAAGTTATCAGATTATTTAAACATATTACATAACTAAAAATAATGCACATTCATTAGTAGTCTCTTTGGGATGAGGGTCATATTTTTCCAAATCAGCCCCTGCATGCAAGGAGTGTGGGGATTAGTAGCAATTAGGCAGATCAAGAGAGAAAGGAACAGACACCCCCCCACTACCTCTTTCCTATTTTTTTGATTTATTTTACACAGATGTAGACTGGGGGCGGGGGGGGGGAAAGAAGCACATTCTTTCTGTGCTATGCTTCATTTTTCACTGTTGATTACTCCAGAGCAAGCCAACATCTCCAAAACTTGAGATGTTCGTGCTGTTCCAAGCCCAGAAGAGGGCCACAGTCCCAAACTGCACCATCCCATGTTGATTATAGCTTTCCTGAAGACCCAGCAGGCACACTGGCAGTTCTCATACCTATGGCTCTCTTGTTCCAACAAGTGTGAAAAGCCATGTGCTAAAACATATCACTGCTTAGTGACCAAATCCTTGCTACCACCAGATTCAGGGCAGAGCCAAACAAACCATGGCATATCCCAGCTGCATAATGAAGAATGCACCAGGTTTCTAGGCAGGTAAGGAGAAAAGGGATGTAGGGCAGGACTACCTTGAATCCCATAGGGTAGTGCATCAGGTAGAGGTCAAGGTAGTCCAGTTGCAGTGCAGCAAGGCTCTTCTTGCAAGCCACTTTAACCAAGGACTTCTCATGAAAGGTGTTCCACAACTGTGGGAAGAAACCAAGCCTGACTGTGACTTTACAGCTCCCACAGTCCAGACCATGGGACAGAAGCTTCTCCCTTGGTGGTCTGGGAGGGAAACTCCCTCCCCAGTGCAGGCTGAAGAGGAGGATGCCAGCATTTTACTCGGAAGGTAGGACAAAGACATCACAAAGCCAGCAGTCATGAGGGTAGAGTCAGTATTCCCACTTATGAAAAGAGATTTTCACAAATAAATGTAACACTCTGGCAAGTCTATCTGACACAGCAAAGCTCTGTTAAAATTATTTTTTTCAGTCTAAGTGTTGAGCAGCTCATTCCTTCTGCCCCTTTTAACTATCCACAGTGAAAACAGTGGTCAATTTTTTTGAAACCAAAATTCAAGTTGTTTACATAGAAGAACTTGCAAGTATTATTAAATTAAACCATGTTCTTTTACAAAAACAAAGCTTAATATGGAAAAACTCAGTTATCCTAAATTTGTCTGGCTATGGTGGTGAAAACCCCAAGTCATAAGATTATTTAGCTGAAGCATTCTTTTTGGTAAGGATCGTTTCTGAGACAAGTGGATGAGATAAAGGAACAAAGAAAATACATATAAAATGCTTCAGAATGAACTCTCATACTTTGACTTCTATTCCCTTTCAGGCTTATGATTTGCACATGACACAGTTTTCAAATGTCTTGCATAGCACTGATGAATCCACACAACTACCTTGCCTTTTTTTCCTGATCTTTCTCTAGGTGTGTTCAAATGAACCTTCAGGATAATCAATGCAAGGAAATTATTAGATCAGGAATAGCCACGCTATCTATCCTAAGTTGTCAATGGTTCCTGATAAAGCTGAGTACAAATTGCAAAGAATTATAAACACACAACAAGACAACTATGAAGGGAATGTCAGAGAAGGGAGTAGGTCCCTATGTTACTTTCCAAGGTAGAGCAAGGGTTTCTCTGCAAGGAAATTTAAATGCCCAAGGAATCTTGCATCCTTGTACCTTAGTGACAATGAAGAGGTCTTCCCGTTTCACTGCTCCCTCCTTGATCTTCTGCTTGACTGCATTCCCTATTTCATTTTCATTCTGATAGAAATAGGCACAGTCAAAGTGGCGATAGCCAGAATCGATAGCAAACTTCACCACCTCTTCCACCTTTCCAGGAGGAGCCTGAAATCAAACACAAGCCAACCATGAGCTCTTCCATGTTCTCCAGCCACTGCTCACTGCTGGGACAGCTCCACAAAGTCCCCCTTTCCAGCGGCTCCTGGAGTTTTCTCATCACCTCCACTGAACTGAGCTCCAACCGAGATTCCTGGCAAACAGCATTGTTTGCAGAGAATAGGTACAGAAAGGAATTTGTTTCTGCAAGCCGTTTTGGCTCTGCCACTGCCAGCAGCGCAATAACCACTGCCATTTCCCCTTGTTTGATCTCAGTGTTGCCCAAGAAGTTTCGCCACTTCGCTCTCCCCAAATCTTCCCCACGCGGCGGTTCCGTGACCAGGCCCCCCTGGGACTGTGACACCGCCCGGGGGCTACGAGCCGCGACCGCCGAGTCTATTCTGTCGGTTTCTTTTGCTTCCCCTCTTTTTGTGTGCCTCCTTCCACCTCCTTTAGTCCCTAATCTTATTTATTTTTTCTTCCTTCCTTTTTTTTTTTTTTTTTTGCCTTTCCCTCCCCGGGTCCTCTCCCGTCGCTGCCGTCGCCGCCCCGCCCTGGCCGCCCGCCCGGTTACACAACTGGCCGACATCGGGGGCTCCGAGCGGGCGGCGAGACCGACCCACGGCCCCCACGAGGGCACACGTATCCCGCGGGAGCCCCCCTGTCGCACCGCGGGAGGTTCTGCTTTTAATCGCTGTTCTTCTTAGTCGCGCCCGCCGGACCGCCCGTCCGTCCTTCCTCCCGCCCGCCGCGGTACCTGCCAAGTGCCCAGTCCCAGAGCGGGCATCTTCATCTTGTTGCTCAGCTCCACGCAGGGAATCGCCATGCTCACCGCGCCTGCCTGCCTGCCTGCCTATCTGTCTGTCTGTCTGTCTGTCTGTCTGTCTGTCTGTCCGTCTGTCCGTCTGTCCGTCTGTCTGACGGTGCGTGCCCCCGGCTGCCCCAGGGCGCTATAAGGAGCGGAGCTGCCCCGGCTCCGCCTCGACCCACACCCGCCGGGGCCGGCCCCCGCTCCCCGCCTTCCCCCGTGTGCGAGACACACAAAACGACCGTCAATCTGAGCTTGTGTTTGGCTAGAGAAGCCTGATGCTGATTTATCTGTTTTTTAAAATGAACAAACTAAGAGCAAATGTCTTAGCAACGGGCGCAGCACTTCACACGTGTTCTACTTTGCCCACAGCGGTGGTGGAATCACCACCCCTGGAAGTGTTCAAAAGATATGCAGATCATCCCTGGAAGTGTTCAAAAGATATGTAGATGTGGTACTTGGGGATACGAGTTAGTGGTGAACATGGTGGTGCTGGATACCAGTTGGACTCAATGATCTTTGAATCATTTCCAACCCTGATCATTCTGTGGTTCCACAGCAGTGAGAGCCTGACAGATGTCAGGAGAATTTCTGCATGGGACAAGGGGTATCCAGGCCATTGGAGGATTTTCTCCCTTTCAGGTGGTGACAAATGGACTGAATTTTTCATATTTTTCCTAGATAATATTAGGCTCTTCTGCTGTTCAAAGAGGAATTCATATAAAAGGGAACATGGTCTTACCTTTTAGCTAAATTCTGTGTTCCCTGACTTTGCAAAGGGGTGGGCTCCCTGCAAGACTGTTGCCTCAGCCCATGTGAAGATATCTGTTCCCTGGGCTCCATTAACATGTCAGCCAGCATCAGGGTGTCAGAGGCTGGAAAAGGGATTTGTGACCACAACTTTTCTACAGTTAGTGTGCTAGTCCAAATAAAGTCCCTGATTTTTTTACATATGGTGAAAAGGTATTCAGAGGGCTGATATTTAAAGGCAGCAGGAGATTGTACAAATGCAGTGCTTCAGAAATCAAGAGCCAGGGGACTGGAGGGACTGCTTAGCTGGCAGCTGTCTGGAAGAAAAGACACTTCACAATAGGAAGCTGATGTAATTTCAACACCCTGCCTTTGGTATCTCGTGTCACAGACCCTTGACTTTGTGTTTGATTATCAGAGTAGGGATGTTTTGCTTCTGGAATCTACTTTTCTTCTTTTGCTTATATTACTATAAACTCCTTCTTGCTCATTGCTGACTCTTGACTACCAGTTTACACGTTGTGCAAGTTCCACTGGTGTTGTCCTGTATCTAGTACAGTTTGAGTGAGTGATAATTAAATATTTTATGCCTGGACTTATAATGTTTGTATATAGAGACAACTGCAAATTACTGAGTCATTAGCTGTGATGTTTTATGTGGTTTGTTTAAATTTTTGTGCACTTGCATTCCTTAAGCTGCTTTTATAGGACAGTATTTTCAGTTGGTTGGCAAATTCATGACCTGGGTTTATACTTGAACAAAATCTCTTCCTGCTGTCCTTGGCCTAGTTTCTAAGCCACTGGCTTAACCAAGCTTTATCATAGTCTTTCTCCTGCCTTGGATGTCATCACACTTTGCACAATGGAAAAGATGCCAAATTTATGTGAAGCAGAGAGAGAGAAGGAGGGAATCAAATTTTTCAAAGTGACATGACAACTCCAGTGTGGTCAAACCAGAGCAATGAGAGGAGGTCTCTTCTATTGAAAACAAATATGAAATAACACATACATCAAACCAATCCTCCCCCTCCAAAAAAGAAAAATACAAAGCTACTGCAAGAGATGTGAGAAATTCGACAGAAAAGAAAGATCTACCCAAAAAAATAGAAAAATATGTAGATATTTTATAAATTCAGTAATGGTACATTGTTTTTAAGGCAGAAAGGACCACAGTACTCTTCTGCACTGACCTCTGATTAGACTGACAAGCTGTTACATCAAGCCTATGTCATATACATATTACTTAATTTATTATTAGAGGTGCTTGGGTGCTACAGCAATAGGAGCTGTTCAAAATTATGTAGAGTACAGACTAGAAAATGTTGAGATTGAGCTATTAAACTTATCTTAATTACATAAAATCATGGTCTGAAAGGTATGAAACCCAACCATAATTGGCATTTTTTTTCCTTTTTTTTTTTTTTGGCAACTCAGCCACAGCAAGAGCTGGCAGGGGAGATCTGCTGGAAGGACACAGTTACGTATACAGGCTTTTCTGTTCAAGTATTTTTGTTCTGTTTTACCTGATTACTTTATCTGCATGGAGAAAGATAACTATCATAATTTAAAGCCATGTAAAACCTGACTTTATGGGAGTTTAAAAGCCTTCCTTTAATTTGATGATGATGATGATGATGATTATTTGCTGGGTGCAGTGTGGGTGGTGAGTGAGGCCCGTTCACCTCAACATTTTTGCTGAGTCATAGTGATTTTGCTCCCTGCAAAGTCTAACAGCTTCCTGGAGCAACCTGCCAAGATGTTTCATGAATCAGAGTGTGCAGAAACAGGCAGAGACTTGCACATAACCCTGTTAGTCATGGCCATGGATTGCTATCACCTGACTGGAGGTCTACTTGTGTGTCTGATTTCGAGTTGCCCTTCCTTTAGAGTGACTCTTCTAGAAGAAGAGTAATGGTGCTCCTTCTTGATCAGCCTTTGTTGAAATGCAAAAAAAACCCCAAATCACTTTTTTGGCCAGTTCAATGCTATTGGGAATGGTTTTGTCCAGATGGAATCATAGAACCATTGAGGTTGGAAAAGACCTCCAAGATCATCGAGTCCAAACTTCAAAGATGAAAGTACTTACTTAGAAAGCTCCAACATGAGGCAGCCTTGCTGTTAGTGTTCCTTGGGGAAACAAAGTGCATTATTTTGCTGAACTGATGCTAAGTAGCCTAATGTCTCTTCCTGTGCAGCTGGCAAGTGAGTATCTACAAGCAATAAGTGAAGGGCATGGGAAACGTGTTCAGGATGTGGATTTTGTTTTGTTTCTTTTTCGAAAAAAGATGTGGAGAGTCATTTGTGTCAGAGAGAAACGTGGCACAACATTGCAATGTACTGATTGCAACCAACAATGAAATGACAAATGTGACTCTATGAATTGTAGGAAGGTAAATATTGCTATTTACATTTTAGTAAAACTTGGGGGTTTTCCCCTGTGAGTCTAAAAGCATACTGGGCACCTTTTCGGAGTAGGCACTGGGTGAAGATTGAGACACAGCACAGGATCACAGAATGGTGAGATTGGAAGGGACCTCTAGAAGTCATTTTGTCCATGTCCCCTACTCAAGCAGAACCACTGAGTGCAGGTTGCTCAGAAATGTGTCCAGATGACTTCTGAATATCTCTAAGGAGGGAGACACCACAACCTCTCTGGGCAAACGGTGCTAAGTCACCTTCACAGTAAAAAAGTGTTTTGTAATGATAAGAGGACCTTCTTCTGTTTCAGTTTGTGGCCATTGCCTCTCCTCCTGTCACTGGGCACCACCAAAAAGAGCCTGGCTCTGTCGTCTTTGCACCTTCCCTTCAGGTGATTATATACTTTGACAAGATCCCCCTTGAAACTTCTTTCTCCAGACTAAAGAGCCTCAGCTCTCTCAACCTCTCCTAATAGGAGAGATGCTTGAGTCCTTGAATGCTCGCCTCCACTCACTCCTGTGCTTTGTCTGAGTCACCTCCCTGCCATGCCCTGGGCAGCCCTGAACTGTGGGTGTGGGCACAGCAAATGTAGTAGTGGTGTTCAAGGCTGGCACTGTGCTAGAGGTGACTATTTTACAGGTGCCTTTTTTACAGGATGCCTGTGGCAGTCAGTGCATCCAAATTTTTGCCTTTCTATGCTGTACTCTGCCACTATCTTTCTGATTTATTGTATATCCTTTCTTTAAAAACAGGAGTAAACAAACACCAATAGCTTAGAGTGGGAAATGTCTGCTCTAACTGAGATCTACTTCCATCAGGTCTTATTTGCACTATGTCACGTTTATGGTTCTGGAAATGTCAATAGAAAGGGGTACATCAGCAGTGGAGAAAGTTGTGTATGTGAGACAGACATATCTAAAATGCTTTGGTTGATTCTTGCCTCCTTGATTGCAATGGACAGTACAAAAATTGATCAACAAGTCATAGATTTCACTACTTTCTGCAATCATTTCCCTGAAGCAGTGGCCTTCAGAGTGGTTGCAAGACACCAGTTTTGACAACACTGAAGTGAAACTGTTTACCAAGACTCTAATTCATTGGACCAGAATCACCAGAGGTCCACTGAATCCCAAACCAAGTTGTGTCCTGTTTCTTTTGTATGGGGGTGTGCTTTCTCCCCTGTCTTTGGGGCCACTCTGCAATCTTAGGGATTCCTGTTAAGTCCTAAATGAGGCCTTTTGAGGTCTCCTGGACCACAGTGGGCTGTGCTAACATCTCCCTCTGAGTGGGATGTCTCTCAGAGCTTATAAAGCCCTCAAGTCTGCAATTCTTGGATGAATGTTGCTAAAAGCTGATGATGATTCCTGGGGTAATATCCCCACTCCTCGAGGCTCAACCCTTCAACCACTGAGAGGTGCAAAGGCATCCAACATGAGTATTTCACTGAAGTCAAGGGGAATTTTTAACAGGCACCTTTGTACACACAGATATAGATCCAGACATCTCTGTGTCTGTGTGCATGCGTGTGAATTGATTCAAATATCCTCTCAAGTACAGTATAAATGTTGCTACCTCCAATCTATAATTAGGTCACTGTAGTAATTGTAATAAATCCAATTGAATCACTTCGTAAATATTAAATTAGTCAATGATAAAGTGTTGCTAAGCCCTTTTGCACCATTACCCTTTACACACTTACTCTTTTACATCTCCGTGTAAATAATTCTAAATCAATTCTAATCCAATTTTCCTTTGTGTGATTCATCTGTGTAATAATTGATAGAGCAAATCTTGCCATTGGACTCTGTTAAGTTACATCTTCACAAATTTCCATTAAAACCTGCTTTTGCTGATGCCTTTGACAGTGACCCTCGAAGCAGCCTAACCCACTCATTCACCATGTCCCTAAGCATGTACTTTAACTCTGTTCAGAAGAGCCTTGAGTTAAATCCTGTGAGGGCTTTCTCCAGTTCAGCAGTTTTGTGGTCTGATTACTGCATATTCCTTGCTTTTAGGTTCCTTCCTCTCTTTGTTTCCTCCTTTAAACTTTGGAGCTCTTCCACTTAAGTTCACTTTAAAAAAGATCTGAGACATCATCTTTGATCCAGACCCCTGACAGCTTTGATTGCCTGGGCTAAGCAACACAAAGGGCATGATGGTGGCTGGGCATGGAAAAGAGTGTGGGAAAGTTGCTGCTGGTGAGGAGATGTGCTGATCTGGCAGCAATCCAGTTCTTTGCACTCTGAAGCGTTGATAGGGATTGTCAGATAACTGTCAGCTCAATGTCAGGCAGGTATTCTGGCTATGATCAAACAGATGTGCCTGGGTGGCATCCAACAAGTTACCTGTGGAGATATTTACATTTAGAAAATACAAAAAAAATCAACTATTGGGAAATAGCTGGTTTTTAAATGGGTTAGATGATGGCTCATTTCTGAAAATGACAGTCTTTTAGTTAGAGGTCTTATTAAAATAGATGCACTCGTGTCAAGGAGGATGTAAACTTAGTGTTGGAAGGGAGTGGAAAGCTGGCAATTGTAAATATGCTCAAGTGACCCTGCAGCTGGGGTCTCTTAATCAACCTGTGTGAACAGCAGGCCACGGGTCTTCCAGCATGGGTTGAGTTTAAAGGTGCCCTTTGTCTCTGTCTAAGTGCCCCTGCCCTGGTGTTGCTTTTAGGATCCCCTCATCAGCGAGATAATGGAAATAAATTTACTCTTTGTGTTTTAGTTCTGAGTTTGTGGTTGTCCTAGCTGCCTGCCTGTGCTGACTCACACACTTGGAAATGGCGAGTGACCACACTTATGTAACCAGAGTTGTTTACTTTTATTGCACTGTTACACTCTTAATTTAACTTTTTGTTTTCATGTTCATCTACGGAGTTTTTTCTTACACTAGAATCTTCAACCTGGTTGGTGTATAAGGGTAGAAAGAAAGAGTTCTGTGACTCTCTGCAGATCAGTTTCTGAATGGAATTTTACAATCTTGTTTGGCAAGAGAAGACAACTATGTGCTGAAGTCAATTCAGAACAGGTATAATGACAATTTTATTTGCTTTTATTCAAAAAATCAAACTATTAACAAAGCTGGACTATACTAACAATTCCATTGCAGAGAATCCACCTTTTAAATAGCTTTAGGAAAAACAGCAAACTTAAAGCATGGTTAAGTAAAAAGAGAAAAATTGGTATTTTTTTTTCTAAGAAAATTATTTTACTTGGTCATTTTAAGTGGCTTCATGCTTCTTTTCTATGCTAGAAGTATAAGAAAGTTTGAAAAAGTCTCTGCTGTTATAAAGGAATGAAGATCACAGGCCCTACCTTTCCCTAGGTTGTTTGCAGGAGATGCTGCTATTCTTCTTTAATTTTGGCATATTTTTTCTTGATCTTAAAGCTATTTCTTGAGCAGGAGATATGGTCAGATGTTCCCAAGGTATTTATGTCATCCCTTACAGCATATTAGCATTACCTGGAAGTCAACTGTGAACTTTTAATAAGAAAGTATTACACCACTAAGTCTTTTGATTGTGAAAATTTAATTGCAATGTTTATACCTAGCCCATATTATCTTCTACGTTTTCTGAATTCTTCCTTAGCCTAATGACAGTGCTTTAAGATAATTTTATTGATGATCTTTGGTAAACTGGGAGGAAAGTGGAGTTGCAGCTGGCGGGGAAACAAAGGGAAAACTTAGGAATGGCTCCTGCGTAGGAGGTGCAGGGTCTGGGATTAGACACGTGAAATGAGAGATGCAGAGGGAAAGGAGAGAGGCAGGGCAAACAGGGAAGTCATCCTCTTCAATTTGAATGTGTTTTTCATCTGAGTCCCACTGAAAGGAAGAAAGTACTTTAAAAATAAATAACCAAAAGCACAGTTGCTCCTAAAGCTCATCTTATTTTATCCCAGGTCTCTTGCTTACATATTGTTTTCTTGTTGACGTCAGTGGAGGTTTCAAAACCAATTGAAAGCAGCTGCCTATTTTAAATACACGTTGAAGTCATCAGGAAAAGCAGTATGCAGTCTTTCCCTGAAATACACTTGATACTAGTCCAATATGTTTTTTCATCACAAATTTTAATCAATAGCTGGCTTGGTTTATATTTGCTGCAGTGCAACATGTAGTAGAGCAGCTGTATCAGATAATATATACACAGTAGTATATAACTGGCTTTACCAAATCCATAGAACTTATTTTCATATTAAATACAATATTATATATTTTTCTTTTATTCTCAGCAACTTTCAAGATTTGTGCTCTTTTAATAAATTAGAAGATTAGTTTCTATTAAGGAAATAAAGTTCAAAGTCCACTGATTTAATTTCTTATATCTACTTATAGAATTTTGTGCTAATGTATTGGGTTAAATGATTTTTATGCAGTGAACTTTCATTGTATGATTAAGTTGATAAATATTAACTTTAAAAGTTGACACCCTTTTTTTTTTAAATACAGAATATCCTTTTGTTGAATACTTCCTAAGTGATTTTACTTGAAATTGTCTTATTTCTACAAGAAATGGTATGATTGCTGTTCTTTCAGTCTTACTGTGTATGGTTAAAAGTGTCTCTTGCAGAGAATTACAAAGAATATGAGCTAGTATATGAAGAAGAAAGACTATCTAATTTAATATATAGTGGAATAGAAGGGGATCAGGTTTATATGTTGTAGGTTTTGGTCATTTAAAACCCCTTTCTTCTAATATTTTCAAGTACTGAAAAAAACTCTGTTGTCTAAAGAAGACTTGTGGTCACTGCAAATGCCCTGAACTCAGCTAGCAGAATAGTCCTCTGTACTAAGTCAAAACTTAAACAGAAAAAATAAACATCATATATGGCTTGGTCCATAAAGGAGAGGAGTCAGAAATATCTGAAAAGGGGAAAACAGCCATTGCCACATAAATGCAGAACCTATAAATAAAATACAAAATACATTTTATTACAGCTTGGGTATATTCATAGTTTCTTTATGTCTCCCTGGACCTGCAGAACGTGCAAAATCTCTGCATAGCTTAGAAGAAGCTGAATTATTTCATTTTCCGTGTATATTTTGATTCTCTGATAACTTGTAGAAGCACTTCACCAGCAGCAAGATCCCTGCTAGAAACTTATGGTTACAAAAATGAAGATAAAAGCACTTATAATTGCAAGGAGGGCTCTTGCCATTTCATTTACAGTAGTCTTTTATTCTTCAATGTCTCTCTAGCCCAGTGCTAATTAGTCCCTTGTCATCTTATCTATTTCCTTAATAACATGATTTCCTCTTCATCGTCTCTATTTTTCTGCTTTCTCTTCTGCTTTTGATTTTAATCTCTGTATTTCTTCTGGCAAATTGTTTCTGTTGAAATTCTTGATTCCAGCTCCAAGCAGTTTGATTCACATCATGAACACAGCGGAGGTAAATGACAAACTACATGGCTTTGGTTATGTGTTTTATTTTCAACAGTCCATAGAATAGCAGAATAAAACATCTGAGCCTTCTTAGGATTTCACTTCATTGATTTTCACTGATTTAGCAGAGGTATTCAGTGTAAGAAAGTGAAGCCAATGATTAAGGGAAAGACTGTTTTTAAACTGTAGGTGTTTCTGGGATAAAGCTTTTCTTCTTTCAAAAAAAAGACATTCTGTTCTGCAAATCAAAACACATGCTTAACTACCATTCAGTTAAAACAGTATTATTAAGAACAAACCCCTCAAACTTTAAATATCTATCAAGGGAGGGGCAGGAAAGTTTTTAGATCATGGTAGTAAAACTTGTCTAACTTGTTTAACTTTCCATTTTTCATAACAAAGATTATTTTTTTTTTCTATTTGTTGACTTTTGTTGGTTTGTTGGTTTTTTTTCTTACTTTATAGTTGGCTCCATTCTGGCTTTGGAAGGGCTGGGTTACAGCACTGTTGGATGTATAGCAGCCTTTCAGATGGGCAGGATTTATGTGTTGAGCCCCTGTGCAGGAACGAGTGGGCACTTAAATTTTGTGGAGGAGAAACTTCCGTGGGGTTCTTATGAAGAAAGTCACATCAGTTTTCTGGCTGTAACAAAGACTTCTTTTGCAATGACCTGCTTGTATGTCATCTTTGGGTTGATGGAAAAAAATCAACCCAAGTGCCAAGCAGCAAAATGGTTCCTATGCTAAGGCCCAGCACAGATCCTCGTGTTCAGTGTGATGGTGATACCAGAGAGAACAGAAAGAGCTCCTGGAGGCTCATCCTGGTCCCACTGAGAAACAGTAGAAGCTGAGCTGTTGCAGTTCAGGGATGCACTTGCACAAACTGATTTTAGTAGCAAAATGTTGGGAGCCGAGGGTAGACTTTTTTTGAGTCATTTACAAAATGTATTCAGCTGACAGTTGTTTGATGTCTCCATCCTGTGCCCCTGGAAAGCAGCTAAGAGGTGTCTCAGAGCTGCACTGAGCCAGGGTGAATGTGTGCTTGATGGTGCCTTTCAGCTCCTGTTTTAAGGACTGAAAAATTATTCATTACACACAAAGCAGACCTATCTGAGACCTAACAAAACTGTGACTTACGAAATCATAAATTGAGGTGAGAATAGCAAACTAGCAGGAAAATTTAATCTTGCCTCTGATACTTACCCTGTGCAAGTCTTTCAGTCAGAAGTTTCAAAAGCAGCCGCTTATGTAGTATAATTTATATTTGAAGATTAAGTGTGAGCTTTGAT
The DNA here is from genome assembly GCF_025592945.1 of Manacus candei. NCBI lineage: Eukaryota > Metazoa > Chordata > Aves > Passeriformes > Pipridae > Manacus > Manacus candei. The sequence goes on along the minus strand of NW_026138066.1, from coordinate 22,995,346 downwards.
TAAGTGTGAACATGCAGTTTTCTAAGATGAAAATGATTACTTGTACATAAGCTGATTTATTTAAAGATATTATTAGGATAATTAGGATAATACAGCAATTATTATAAGCTGTATTAGCATCATAATGATAATTACTACAATGACCTGACTAAGCAGAGTTAAGTGTATTCTCCAGTGTGGTTTGGTTTGGAATTCAACACACAGGGCATAAAATAAAAAAATTTTTTGGGAGCATGTTATGCTGTTTTTATAACAATCATTCAGGCATTATCCTTCTGAAGTCCTTTGCAAATGCAGATGAGAGCTTTAGTCTAATTCTCATTCACAAAGGCATCATCTTAAATTGAAATATATTGGTTCTTTCTGCAGAAAATAACTGAGTACAGAGAAGAATCAAATTCCTAATTTATCTCTGGAGACATACGAGCCTATGAACTTTAATAATATCAGAATATTCAAATCTTCACCAAATAAAAGACATACTTAAAGGGTTTCTCACCAGAGCTACAATAATATTTTTCAAAACTTTAGTTTTTGTTTAACTTTAGAATCCAGATGTTCTCTGAAATACTTATTGCAACACAGATTCACATGTATCTGAAGCTGAAATACAACAGCTTCTAAACACCTGCATTGCATTTGTTCTAAGGCTTATCTGAGGCTGAGTTTTAGTTTTCCCTGGGCCTGACTGAAATCCTGTGAAAATCAGGGCAAATGTTTCCACTGTGTTAAATATGCTTTGGAGCATGCCCAGAAATTTCACTGACTTGTTGAGCATCAAAGATGGCTCAAACCAGCCCAATCCTGTGGCATCTGGTCCTTTGAGATTCTCCCTCCACCTACACTTCTTAATGCACAAATATGTTGTTGCTGAGTTACATCACAATGCCTGTACTGATGTCCATAATGTGCCAACCCTCTGGTTCAATTTGATTTTCCCCTAGAGGAACTTTGGAGGGAATGAATACTCTCAAATATAAAGATTAGATTAGGCTTCCGTACCTTTTCCCTAAATGTTAAAGTGCTTCAAAAAAGAATTTTAAGCATCACTATCTCAACTGTCTGCTAATTTGGAAACCTCTTGCTAAGACTTCTACGCTCAGTGATACATTTTGGCTTTAAATAAAAGTTGTGATGTGTTGGGTGAGGTATTTTCATTAAAGTTTGAGGGATTATTAGTACCATTAAAAAGTGCAGCACTATGTACACAGTTAGTCAACCGTGTTTAGAAAGGTGGAGTCCAAGTGGAATCGAGCTGGAGTAGATATGCGGAAGCACGGCTTGTATTACCAAAGGGGATTAAAAGAGCCTGTCTTTTGGAACAAAAATCCAAAGAGAGACAAATAAAATTGAGCAACATGCCAGGGAGGGAGTAAGAGCTACTAATCTGAAGTTGATACGAGGACAGGTTTCAAACAAAGTAAATTTGTGGGTTTTTTTCAACAGCTGGTTCAAAAAGGGAGTAGCCCAAAAGCAGGTAGGTGTCAGTTCAGTTGCCATGATTAGTTAGCTGAAGCTAAAACATGCACTGAAATGTATCAACCCCTCACTGTTTGATAGATTTGACAGAGAGGAAGTAAACTGGATTAGAGAAGGGAGAGAGAAAAACTTTGGCAGCAGATTTGGTAATGAAAACAGTAACTTCACAATGACTGGGTGGTAAGATCCTAATGCAGAGCAGATGGTAGTTTTCACTTCAGTCAAGGAGTCAGTATAAATTCTCATGTCCCTTATAGATGTTATCCTAACTAAACAGCTCACATAAAAACAGGCTTTAATTTTCACTGAATTTTTACACTGAATTAGCTGTCTAGAATGAAACATATTTTATCTCTTCATAAAGATAAACTCCTTGTAATGCCTTCAAATAACAAGACATTTGACATGTTTATTTCTAAGCATTACACACACTGATTTTTTTTTTCCCAGCAGAAGTAACTGCCAGTATACACTGAGAATTAAAAAAAAAAAAAATAAGAAAACTTCAACTATTGAAGGTAACTCCCATTACCCATGCTGGTACTTCATGTCCTCTCTGAATAATAGAAGTTCATGGCTGTCAAGTTTTGAGTATTGTATAGGAGCCAACTTCACTACATCTTAAAAACAGGTTTCTGTTATTAAAAGATTAATCACATTTCTGCCTTTCACTCTAGGAATTCCAAAGGTAAATATAATTGTGTGAAAGAGAAGCCACTTGCTTGGTCTCTTCATGTGCTGCTCAAGGGGAAAAAAAGCAAAACATAAGGAATAAACAGAGTATATCTACTGCAAAACAATCTGAATATTTAGATCTTCTCAGTGTCTTGCTGATCTCCGTGACACTCAGGAGATCCACCTAAATGGGAGATCTCAGTTGCATGTTCTGGCAGGGCTGAGAAGAACCTGTCTCTACTGAGATGCTGCTACAGGCTGGCACTACAGAGCTCTCTGACATCTTTTCTTGTATGATCTTGCCCTGCTAGCAGAGACAGAAACTTCATAAACAGTACAGTCCTCATCAAACTTCCATTTTGCTGTTGACATCTTATACCAATTGAAAGAAAAAAACACAAGTCTCCTCACTATCAACTTCTGAAATTCTAATGACTTTTAAAAATGTTGCTATTTTACACTGTGGCAGGCTCAAAAAAAGATAATACTGTTCTTCACATTTTATTAGACCATGACAAAAGCTACTTTTATGACTTCTTGAGAAGAAACTTGTCTGTCTTTTTCAATAGTAATTAGTGTCCCCAAACACTGAATTAAGTTTCATTAAAGCTTTATTTCACACTAGTTGGGTTTATGTGTGGAGTTGATTTTTTCTCTGCTGCTGATCTGCAAAAAAAACAGATTGCTAATTTGACACATAGGAGATGATAGGAAACTGAGCTGAGATAAAGTACTTGACTGCTTCCAAGTGTTTTGTTGTGCATGCAAGGAAACATCCATACAGTAAGGTATGTTAATCAGAGACTGCATGTCATTTTGGAAATGAAGTCCCTTTTAATGTGATCCAGAAGTACTGATACATCATCACAACTGTGCTTGGTATTCTGCTGTTGTACTTATCTGTACATTTGCCCTTTCACTGACTTTCATAGTCTGGTTATCTGACCCCTACTCGTAGTCACATGGAAATATATACAAAGATTTTGGAATTTTAATGCGTGGAAACTTTTGAAATTGCTACTTCTTCTCTTCCTATTATTCTGGTGGACCTAGTGTTTTCAAATCCTTGTCAGACCACGACAAATCACAAATCTTCTCTCTTAGCTAACTCATATTTCTTTGACCCAACAGCATAAAGTAGTTTTGTAATACTTATTTAGTATTCCTTACCACAGTCAACTTCAGAATGGTTTCTATAATGCTGACATCTCTCCCTTGAAAATCATGTCAGGTTTCTCCAGCACTCCTGAAAGAGCTCACGACATATGCCAGACCCACAGAGAGCAGAAAAAAATATGTGCATTTTCATTTCTGATGATGGAAACCTTGATTGTGCTACCCCACACAGCTATCAGCTCTTTGCTGAGGTGATGACTTGGTGTGGCTGGTTTATAAGCAAAGTGAAGGAGGAAACGATGCTTGACTAGCTGAAGTCAGTGAGAGTCTTTCTTGACCTCTGGATCCATGGTACTACAGTTTCAAAGCATTTCCTTTCACACAGGAGAGTCCCCCTCAAACCTATTCAAATTTAGTTTCAGGGAAAGGCTGACTCTAAACGATCTTTGGGATCAGGGTCTTTTCTTGATATTCTGCTAGGAACACCAACCTTTTTCTTGCCACTTAAAATAGGTGTCTTTTACTCTGGTTTTCAGCATATTTTCCTGTTGATTCTTGCTTTTGCTTAATCCTTTTAATTACGCACTGTTGGAAGGATGACACAGTGAAGCGAAGAGAACGATCTCTTATTGTATTACTTCTATTAAGTAACAGCACTCTGTGGGAGGTGCAGCCTGTAACTGCTCTGAGAGAACTGTATGAAGTACTGAATGAAGTATCAGTCCAGTTTGCTAATGGCTAGGTGAAGAATGTTTCCTTTGTCTTGTGGTCTTCATAATTTTGTATATAATTATATATATAATTTCATACCAGACTGCAATCAGCTGACCCTTGTGTAGAGTACTATTTGTGGGCAGTGGCTGGCCCCACAGTTGTGTGTGGCTCTTTCTGTTGTTTTATGTCCCATGAGATGCTTGGCTTCAGTGCTGGGAGCTTTTTGAAAGCTACTGCAGCTCCAGCTGAAAAAGAAGGTCTCCCAGCTAAAGAACCTTCCTGTGTAGAGGATTTCACAACAGGGCATGTCCAAACCAGGCATGAAGAGCTTTTCAGTCAGCTGGATAAGATACCTCTAGAATTAGATTCTCTCTTGCCTGCACTTGCAGTCAGTTCCCATCAACCTTTGCTATACATGTGCTGTGTTGTTGTCCCCCTCCTCTCACTTTCCTTCTCCTGCTGGTTGCACTCATTTCCTCTACAGTCCCATCTGCTTCACCTTTTCTGCTCTGGATTCAGTTGCTGCTTCTTTTAGCTTCATAGTGAAACACAGTTAAAAGAAAGTTTATGTTGCATGGCATCAAACCAATGTTTTGATCATGGAGTCAGTCTTCTGTTTCTACCCACAGTGGAAATTTGTATAACACTTTTCCACTGATTTAATCAAAAGCAGCAATACCACAACTGCATACCCTAGTTTGAGGGGCTTTTTTGTTTATTTGTTGGGTTTTGTCCCCCTCTTTTTTTCTGTTACTATTGTTTTGTCTTTCCCCATTTTAAGTTCTTAAAGGCTGGGAGTCTGGCATACATAAATTTGAAAAAAATAACAGCAGGGAGGTAGTCATGAGCCTGGCTGTGAGAGGTTTATGCTTGGAGGACTCAAGTCCTGGGCAGTCTAAGCCCTGTCTTGTCCTTCTGCTCAAAACAGCCAGTGACTTCACCTCTTTTCACAGATTCTTGTTCTCCTTCTGTCCCTGCACTTCTGCCAACACTGGAGAAATTAGTTGCTTTCTAGATCAAATTTATGTGAAGTGTTGCATGTTTGTTAATCACTGGCCTGGGTCTCCCGTGGGCATCATTTTCCTTTCATTTGTTTGCTGTGGTTCTGAACATCCCAATTATCCCAGCATATGCATCATTTGCAGTCCCTGTTGCTTTGAGTCACCAGAGCTCTAAAAGTGACTTAACTGGTATCATGGGTGTTCCTTCATGCAGCACAAGTGAAAATGTGTTTTTTTCAAACTGTGACACTGAAGTAAACTTCTGCACCAGGAGAACACAGGGACTTCACTGCTGAATACAGAGTAGATTTTGCACTTCAGAAACACAAGGTAATACACTTGTTGCTCTTTGATTATCTTAAGACAAGCCAAATGGTGGGAGAAATGGTCATTTGAGACATTTAGGTCAGGACCCCATGGACACAAATAAACCTTAATGGCTCTGATCAGCCTCACCTGTGGCCTTTCTTACACACCCCCACACACCTGTCCACCCTATTTAAACATGGGCTCCTGTGGGCTTGGGTTGATCAAAGATAGTGACTTTTGCTGATGCCATCAGGATCCTGTTAATTCAGTTAAGTCGTTTGTGGTTTTTTTTCTTGCTTTTTTTTTTCTTGCTTTTTTTTTTCTCCTTCAATGACAGTCTTGAAAGTAGCTGTAACTTTACTCTGTGCTTACCTACTGTATTAAAAAAAAAAAAAGCCCCACACAACACAGACACCCTCCAATGCATCCACTGGGTATTATTTATGTCCTAGATGGTGAGCTTTTGCTGTGGAAATCCCATAATCGTAAAGTAGATGAGCTTTTCTGCTTATAATATCTGACACCAAGCAAGGCTTTTGATTGGTGGATAGTTCCAATTAACTCAAATTTTTCTAGAGGTTTTTTTTCTCCTACTCCTCGGGCCTATAGTTAAATATGTCTGATTTTTTTATGTACAATCTGTTGCAACAAGCTTATGAACACATAGGTTAAGAGAGCATTTGACATTAACACAGAGTTATCAGCATCAAATGTAAAGCTCTGATATTTTTGCATCTGATCTGGATTTTAAGAAGGTAAGTTATAGTACCACATCTGCAACTCGTTTTTTCTATGTTTTTTGGGGACTATGATTAATGTGGCTGCTTATTATGTTATTTACATAGTGGTGGCATGGTATCTTCTGCCCACAGCTTTTTTATTGTAATACTTTTCATTTTCTTGCTAATAATTTTACCTGTTGGACTTTAAAGTGACACTAAGGAATTGGAGAATCAAGAGGCTCTTTTTGGGGGTTGCGTCTTGCATCCTGTCGCTTGGTATTCTGAAGTGCACGTATTTTGCTCGGTTTCTATGTTAGGTGATGCAAGGTGGCAAAAGAGAGTATTAAATCCAAGTCTGAAGAACAGGTAAGGTTGGAGGAGAACTGAATAAAATCTGTTCTGTGCTCCCGCTATAACTTTAGCTGTTTTGGTTGTCTGGTAGTGATGATAAGACTGAGGCCCAAAGGAGAAAGTGAGGAAGGTGTGTTGTTACATGTTATGTGCTTGAGTCTCAGAAATCGAATTTTCTTTAACTTCTTCAGTGCTTTAATCAGGCTGTAACAGCAGTGCCTCTCACCAGCTCCTGTTTAGCTACAGAGTTGCAGGTTTCTGGTTATACCTGGATCAAAGTGTACCTGTTTGGCTTCAATGACAAGCAACATCTGAGTGGGCTGGCTTGCTACTGAAATCCATTTTCACCACTGTCTTGGTTTCCTGTGCCCTGCCTCTGTAAGAGTCTCTGTGCTGTCTCCCTTCAGGTGGTGTTTCTGTCCCATACTGCTGGCCTGGCCTCTTATATCTGGAAGTCTGTGTGTCACACTCCTTATACTGGTGTTAAATGGGACTTAGCCTTAAAACAGAATCAGTCCTTCTCCCAGTAAATAACTGGTCTGGTTATTCCTTAATTGGAGGTGTCGTGTAGCACCCAACTTTTAATTTTTTTTTATTTTTTTTTTAACTAATAGGCATCTGAAAACCTCTGCAATTAAATTCAAAGTACTAATCTCCACAAACTTGGAACCATATACCGTTTCTATTGCAAATACTTGTTGGGTAAAACTATTTCCCCCTGTTAATGGAGTTTGACAGGAGGCAAAGCAGTTGTCACAGTCACAGGAGGCAGGGAAAGTTGTTTATTTTGTTGTCATTGTTGCTTTCATTAAAGCAATGCTTTCATGCGAATATCTAATTAGTTATACTACTTACCAAAGGAATATATTTCTTTATTGCAGTGTAAATCAACTCAAAGCATTGTTTGAGTGCAAACACAAATAAGATGTTTCAAAATAACCCTCATGTAAGTTGAATTTTTTAGTGCTACATTTTGAGAGGAGCATACGGAAGTCATAAATAAGAGATAGAATTTTATTCCAGCTTTTCCCCTGGCCTTAAGCTAGAGTTGCTCCTCATGCTGAGGATACCTGTGCCCAAGCTGCTTGGGCTGGTGGTTGGACAGCAGTGAGTTCTGAGAACACACTTTAAGAGCCCAGATCATCACAGATGGTTTGGGGAACAGGAGGAGGAAAAGTCTGCTGGGATCACACAGCAGCCAGCTTTCTTGTTCTCACAGGCACCATGTTCTATAAAGCCTTTTATTAACTTGCTGTGAATTTGAACTTATGTGCCTTTTATTAACTTGCAGAAATTGCAAGCAGGCATTCAGATCCCCAGGTTACTCTGCCTAATTGACTAGCCTACTTCATTTTATTAATTGCTACTTCCAACTTATCAAATCTCCCCTTTCGAGACAGAAAACTCTTGTTACCAGCATTAATTAATTTACTTTGAAAAAATTTGGACTGCTGGCTCCCAAATTATTTTTGAGATGCTCCTACTGAAATGTCTTCATTGGTTACTGCAAGTAAAGCTGTCATACATGATTGTTTTCTGTAGCCCGTGATTTTTCGTGAAAAAACTTTCCAGCTGCCCTGGTGTTGGATTTGGTGACATCTGGAGAAAAGGAGGCTTAGAAGAGACCTCATTCCCTACAACTACCTGAAAGGAGGTTATAGTTGTGTGGGTGGAGTATGTGGTCTCTTCTTCCAAGTAACAAGAAATAGAAGAGGAGAAATGGCTTCAAGTAGCACCAGTGGAGGTTGAGGTTGGATACTAGGAAAAATTTCTTTATGGAAAGGGTTGTGAAGCACTAGAACAGGCTGCCCAGGGAAGTGGTTGAGTCACCATCCCCGTGGCACTTGGGGACATGGTTTAGTGGTGGGCTTGGCAGTGCTGGGGTAACAGCTGAACTCGATGATCTTGGGAGTCTTTTCCAAGCTAAATGATTTGATGATTCTATGACTTCTGGGTCCTAGTACTAATGATAACAGCCAGACCTGTTGGCTGTCAAGGCCTTGTCTGACGTGTTCCTATAAGACAGCCAGCATTGCTGGTAGTACATTTGCTCAGGTTGGCTCCTGGGCCGTGGCAGGGCAGAGTGGGTGGGGACCCTGAGAGCTCACTCTCCTTCCAGCACTCACTGTGAAAGGCTGGAAGACAGTGTGTACCCCCTCTTGTGCCAGGAGAGTGAACATCTGGGATCTGCCTATCTGCTCTCCTGTGTTTGTGATATTTTCCAATTAAACAACTAAGCACTCAGGTTCAAGATGGAAAAGATGTATTAGGTAATATTGTTCATTTGCCTTGGGGTGAGCACAAGATTGTTTCCTGTAAAATAGTTCCCTGACTTCAGGGGAAGTTGAGTTCTATAAGCATCGTCAAGGCTCAGGCTCTTATTGAAGAGTTGCAAGGCTTATATATACATTTTTATTAAAACTTTCATTTAAAAAAAAAAAAGGAAGGTATTTCCATGCCTACTTGCTCTTGCAGATTCCAGCAATGCTACCTTATTTCTCTGTGATAAAAACACATTTATTAGTTTTGTGTGCTCAAAGGGAAGGAGAAAAAAATAACAAAAGAAGAAACTGGAAATGAGAAAATACTTGGCCTTCAGTCAGTGGAAGCCTTCAGGTGTCTCAAAGTTTCAACCACAGTCTCATCCTTTTTCCAGCTTATTTCATTTAGACATAACAGCTGTAAAAGAGACTTACTTTGTCCATCTTATTTATGATTTTAATAGGGTAGTATATAATCCATAAATATCTTAGTTTTCAGGTAAAATGAGTCTTTTTAGTCATGACCAGTTGGAGTCCCAAGTATGGAGTTTTAGTGAAAGAAAAGAAACTATTTGCTCTCTGAAATTATTTCAGCTAAGGTAGTTAAATTTTTTTAATTATTATTTTCCTCTCCGTCCTTATGTTACAAATCTTCATGAAATATATTTTGACTCCCTTTCTTTCAACCACAGCACAAAATGTGATTTGACATTGTGGTGTTTCTACAGTAAATATTCTTGTGCTGGCTATCCTAAGTCTTGCTGATGTGGAGTTGTGCTGAGGCCATGGTACTGTGTTATACCCAGCTGAAAAACATATTCAAATCCCTCTCAAGTCGTGACAGTCCCAGGTGCTTTTCCCATATCTTGCTTCTGCATCTGCCATCTCTTAGGTTTCCAACTCAAAGGAGAGCTGTGGCTCCTCAGTGTAGTACAAGTTGGACCTGATTTCTTTTCTAGGTAGAGGGCTTGACTGCTGGTGGAGAGAGCCAATCTAGATCATCAGCCTATAATTCATATACTAAGAAGCTTCCTCCCATAATCATCAAAGTCTGATTGCTGTGTAAGTTAAAATAGGTGCCTCTGCTGTGAGGTGCAGCAAAGCACAACACCAGAATGGCTTGGCACTTGCTAACATTTAATCTGCTGTGTCAAAAGTGAGTTAAGGCTTAGAAATTAGGTTTATTAATCGAGTAAACTTATCTTATGCACCTTCTGCACTTCTAGGTTGTCAAAGGAGAAAGTGAGCTTGTTGCATGTCTAGCTTGCTGGTTAACTAGTAGTTTTTCACTTTCAGTAATATGCAATTCTGAACATCTGCTGGAGGAGAGACTTAGAGCTAGATCAGGATGTGAGATAGTCGCAGCCCATGAGATATGCAGCCAGGAAGCCAAAGCTATAAACCAGTTTCTATTATGCAGATCTGTCAGGGTTAAGATAAAGCTTGAACACTTTCATTCCTCTGTGCCCTCTGAAAATGAAGAAATAATTGGGTGGAAGTAGATTTGAATCTATTACCCTTTGAAGACTACCAGGATTTGTGGATGTGTTTGCTTTACAATGAGTTCATACCACTATTCAGCTTCCTTCCTGACTTGTCTTTTTGAAGAAAATATATTGCAGGATTTTTTTCTGAGCCTCAAGATGCTGGCTGTGAATAGACCATATCAATTCAGACCTGGCACAGAGGAGTCATCCTGCTACTGCCACTTTCTATTTTTGGATCTTCAAATTGCCCATAATATCAGTGGTAAATGCTTTGCTACACAGAATTCCAATGAAGCATTATCATCAGTTTCTTCAAAGGAAGAAGATATCTCATGCTGTCTGTTAATTCTATCTAGAGCTCGTATCAAATCTGATGCTTTATTTAGGAAAACAGCTACTTATTTCTCAATGGGTTGCACAAACCATTTTGAGTGTTGACTGTGTGGGTCTTTGAAATCTGGCTTTTGTAGTGGTGAGAGCAGAAAAAGCTCAAAAATAAAGTCACATTCAGACCAGTTAATTTTGATGTACCATAGACACATAGACACTTAAGAGTACAGATGGTGAAAGATATGAGTGGTAGTTTGTTTTTGGTACTCAAGGCCTTAAGAAATGCTGTGCATCTCCTAATGCAGTAAAATTTTAATTTGGGTTAAAGCCACTAGGTAGACTGTGACACTCACTAGAGCCTGATTTTGGGAAATATAATTAACGGTGTCTTGACTGTCAGGTATAATCACTTACTGGCTTGCAAGTCCTCAAGCAGACAGAATGAGTAAGAACAACTTGTAGGAAGTCAGGCATGAAGAACTTGAGAAAAATATCAATTTCTTGTCATCTCTGCCTCACCACAACAATAAAGAAGCTTGGAGGAGGAACTTCTAAAATGCTTGAGGTGAAATAAGTCAAGGCACTCCTTCCTCTGGTAGCTGAAAGATGAGAGCTAATTAACATCCAGGCTCAAGAGAAAACCCTAGGTTTTAATAACCAAAGAGACAATTGTGAGCACCCACTTTAAACCCTACAGAGTGATGGCTCTGGTGTTTCACAGGACAATTTCTGCACTGACTCTCTGTTTCAGAGTGAGACAACTGAGTTTTGAAAGACTGGCAGTCTTTATCTTGCAGATAAACTTGTAGTATCAGTGACTACCAGTTTCTCTTGGAGAGCCCTTAGTGCCAACATTGTTCTCTAGCCTAATGTTATACCTGTGTTGGCCTCTATAGGTATTCCCAAATTAATTCTAGATTAGTTATTATGGTTGTCAAACACAGATGGCCTGTCATAGCATGGAGTTTGGTGAGAAGACTTTACAGCCTGTCAGGAAGCAGGGTAAAGACTGCAGGAGAGTTTTGCAATTGCTGTTGATTGCTGCAAGTACCTGGACCTTGGTGGCCTGTGGAAGTTGATGTTGCTGATTGTTGGTCTCTTATTATAGACTTGACATCTACAGTGTAAAGACACATTAAGGCAAATTTTCCACACCACTACTGTAACTAGCTTAGCAGCAAAATCGGCTAAGCAAGAGGAGACAGCCACAAGGTCACGTTTGTGATCAAATTTCCATGCTAATAGCACAAAATGTAAATAAAAATAATTATAAAGGACTCTTTGTCAAAGGGTGGTCAAAGATTAGCTTTCCAGCTCACATAATTTGGTCTGAAGTTGCAGACACGGAAATAATAGACAGCTGGTTTGGTTTGGGAGTCACAGGATACAGTTCCTTTGCAGCCTTTTCCCTGCCACAAATTTGGGCGAGCTTTACATGAAACAGAAATAAGGCTTGCACTGTGCTTTTGAGAAGATTGTGGCCCAAGCCAAGAGAGCTCGAGTGGAACAGGAGAGCCAAAGGGTAGCACAAATCAATAATGAAAGCAACATGTGATATCATCCAGCCAGAGAAAGATGAGATCTGTGGTGGGATTTAATGATTCATTATGAAGTCACCTTGCAAGAAAAGGAATGTGTTCAGGGATCAGGATGGGATCCTAGGACTTGGAAAAATTGGAGTTTTTGATCTTGTCATGTCCTGTCTACATGCTCTTCTATTTGTGACTCAGTTTCCCAGCCCACATAAGCACTCACTTCAAAGCTGTTCTGTGGGCTCCTCCCAGGAGGCTTCTGGCCCCTTTTGGGAACCCAGCTGAGAAGCTGAAAGAGAGAATGTAATTATTTTAATTGACTACTCAGTGTTTTGTATTTCAGATGAAATTAAGAGCTAAACAGAGCGAGATCTGTACAATATCTTGAATAAATGAGTGGTTAAAAGAAAAAGCTCTTCATGTTTTAAGAAGAGTCACCTTTCATTGGGCCCTTCCTCAGCACAGCTAGTTTAAGCATCTCTGACAAGCATTCTGTAAAAAAAGCTTTCTTAAAAAAAGCTAGCAAGTGTCGTGGGAACAGACTGTCTCAGAGCCATTGAACAGGGATAATGTGGTGGCTACAGTGAACACTGCTACCTTGTTCATGCCAGTGATTCATTGGTTTTAGAGCCTCTTACACTACTGCAGTCTGGATCTGAAGTGAGGAGGAAGAAGAAGAAATAGGGAAACCATCAGAAGATTTTTGCTTTGGTGTAGCAGAGACTGGGTTTTGGATGATTAAGTCTTTTTTATGAGAATGATTTCAAGGTAAGTAAGAGAGAAATGTTAAATGACATCTGGCAAAGAGACCATTAAGGTCTGACAGTGTGTACAGAAATTTTTCCTTACATGTGAGGAAAAATGCATATACTTCTCTCACCAGAGAGTAGTGTCATGCTTTTGAAATGAACCTGAGGAATATTTAGAAGGTAGCTTAAGGAATGAAGTTCAAAAAAATTTCTTCTGTGAGAAAAGCAGACCCTAAAACCACCTTTGTAATTGCTTGTTATTGCAGCATGGTCAGACTGTGTTCCAAGAGTTTTGCAAGTTCACCTGTGCCTCTATTAGGAAAGACCATTCTCAAATTTCTTTACCACTGGACTGAGAGTGTAAGTCAGGCACATGTTTTAGACTATAGACTCTGAAGACTTTGAGGGAAACTTCAGGAAAGAGAAGCTAATTAGAGCAGGATAAAAGATTTAGAAATATTAAGTACGGACTTAATGAGCTCGTTGCAAAGAAATAGAGAGCAAATCAAGTTATTTCTTCACATTCAGAGATTTCATATTTGTCATCCCAAAGTGTAAGCTACGTAAGAAGTTTGGTGATCAGCTTATTCCCACCTTTCCTGTGTGAGAGAATGGGGGCCACAACTCAGAACATACAATTTTTTTGGTTCAAGGACATCCTTAATTGTCCCGACAGCCAGGAGAAGGAAATGTCCCTTTCACACAGACACCACTAGAGGCCACCGCAAACCTCGACAAAGAGCTAAGAGACCTCTAATTTTTAGTAGAGAAGAAAATTTACAAAGAGAAGCCAGAAGGTCACAGAAACCCGTGTCCCATAAGAGCATGTGTTTCATGTCTTCTGTAATGAAACAAAATGTGGCTGATCTTACATGAAGCTCATTTATCCATCAGGTTTTTAATCTTTATTCAAAAGAATTTTTTTCCTGGAAAGAGGAATTAGATAGAAGAAATGATTTTTTGTGAGGATAATACCTGTTATATATGTTTCATAGAGGGTAAATATTAGGTCCAGAGAGTCTGAGACTTGCAGAGATTATTGGACATTGTTATTAATTCTTGCTTTAAAAGCATAACCTGCTGTGAGCCAGAGATTCTTTAAAGTGTTTTTATTCACTAGGCCCAGCTATCACATATGTTATAATTAAGAAAATGGACCACAACTTTCTTAAAATTCAGTCTTTATTTAATACAGGGAACAGACTAGCACTAAAGTGCTGTCTTCTCTAGAGCTAACTACTGATACCAGTTTCCATTACCTCAGCTTCTATAAACCACATTCACCTGCAGCTGTAGGAGCAGGAAGCCTACTGTAGCACTTTCTGTGGCTGAATGCAGGAACTTGGCTCAGCCAGAATAACAAACATAATTAAATAAAATTTAAACTGGAAGGAGATAGCCATTCCACCTTTCACTCCACTTAGGACTGTGCCCAATGCAGCATATTTGGCAGTGAGCTAGAAAAGTTAAATGGAATATATTACACTTTGTGACAAATTATTTCATAGAAAGTTGGCTTTTCTCCATAGAAAGCCACAATCTATCCCTTTCACCAGTAAATACTGGCAGCAGCTATGCAAAGTTGTCCAGTCAGCCTTTCAGTTTACCTTGCATATTGCTTTGCAGTGTATCCTGGTACACATTAAGCAGTAGAATCCCAAATTGTTGCAACATGCAGGAGAGATGTTTGGCTGAGGCATGATCAGCAGATCAACACCTTGTTGTGTGGGCACAGCTTTTGATTTAAAAGTGAGTAGTAGTGCTGATCTGAGTTGATAATGCATGTTACCAGTGATCATTTCCTTTACTCTTTCTCACTCCCTCTCCTTCTCCACGGTGTCTCCACGATGTTTGACATTGCTTATTGGAAATTTTGAATGACCAAACCCCTGACCTGCAACTAAGATGACAAAGCCACGTCGAAGAGTTGATTTAGAAGTCATTTGTGCAGTGACAGAGAGAACAGTGTGTAGGAAATACCAAAAAAAAAGCAATGACAGGAATACCAGTAATTGTCCCTGATAGTAAGATGGATAAACTTGTGGATTGAGAGGAAAACTGCTCAATACTTAGTGTATTTGGATTATGTTGTCCATCCCCATTGCTGCTATTGTTGTCCATCTACTCCATGGAGGTGAGAGACCCTTCTTAAAGCAGAACTATGTTGTTTTGCTATTGGAAAGAAGACGTGTTTTAACTTTGCCATGCCACTAGCTGCATAAAAATCCACCAAGCAGATGACATAGCATGGAAAAGGCCTGTGGTAATGTTATGTGCAAGAGGGCTGTACTAAAGCAAAATGCTGTCAGCTGTGTCTGAAGAGTCTGGCATTAGAAAAAGTGAGTATTTTGGAGCTAAGGGTCAGATTACATGGAGATGTATTTGAAATTCAAACCAATGAGTTAATATTTTTTTTCCAAAGTCAGTAATAAGAAGGGAACCAGAGTTGGTACAGCAGACATTTTCTTCTTTTCATGATGGAAGCTGAGGGAAGTGTGGAGCTGGATGTTCCTTCCTTATTTGGTCTGCCTACACTTCTCAGGTTTTTGTATTATGCTGCTTATCATTGTGAAAACACATATTAAAACCCAAGTAATGTATTTTTGGTAATATTTGGTTTAAATAGCCCATCTCCACAAAGAGAAAGGAATTGTACTTCTTCCCCTAGCATACAGCCATAGAGATCTGCTAGATTCATTGTGATGTATTGGTTTCCTTTTATTAATTAATTTTCTAATAATATATTAATTTTCTAATAATCTTTTTCTGATTTTTCTTCTCAATATGGGATGTTATCAGATCTGCCCTGGTAAATCCTCAACTCTCTTCAGACTCTTTGCCTGCATAAATAAACCTGGCCGATTCCATGTGTGTGTTTTCTCCTCTGAGTCTCTGTTTAACAAAAACTTTGTTTAGACTGTGACATATTCTTTTTGCCAAAAGGACATTTTTACCTTGCAAATAAATACGTACGCCTCTAGTAAGCATGCTTTTGTAAAGGGTTAAAGTGGTGCATATCACAGAGAGAGACTCTGCATGGTGTCACTGCCTCGTGCCCCTCTGTGCTCCCACTGAAGAGGATCACTGTCAGTTATGGAATCTACCTGGGGCTGCTGCTCATGGCTTCTTGACCTTCATAAATCACACCAATCACAAAGCCATCAGGATTCTTCAGGAGCCTCTGAAGTGCTGGAAATACCAATAAGGTAATGCAATTTTCTCTCTTCTCCAGCTATATCTCCTCCCATAATCTGCTGTCTGTTCTCCTTAGGTGTACAGTTGCTCTGTTGCTATGCACAAACTCCCAAAAAAAGGTGAAAAACAGAGGTAATATTTTCAAATGTGCTGTGGTGAAAGGTCTTTTTAAAGTAATCATTCACCAACTCCCAGTTAATTCAGTGGTAATTAGATACCCAAAAGCATGAGGGGCTTTAAAAGCCTTTTAAAAGAATTACCTGTCCACAGAAGTACCTTAGGTGCCCTGATTCTCTGTAAATATTAGGCTCTGTAGGTCTGCATTCAGCTCACCTAACTTTAGGCACATAATTAATGCACTTTGGTTAAAAAAGTAATTGTCCTCAGTCTCCTTTGTAGTCAGAGAGAGAAATGAGCTGCTTTTGATTATCTCAATGGCTGTCAGTAGGTGCCTTGTTATCTCCTAGGGTACTCAGAGTTACTTAAATAAAGTGCCCAAAATTAGTTAATAGGGGCCTGGGAACTACTTGTCTGTCAATCACTTTTAAGATTGCAATGTGGATGTTTTTGAAAAGTAGCTTGCCATTTGAAATATGTTTCTTTCTGATGGAGGTCAGAAGGAATTATTTTTTCTTAATTAAGGGAAAAGCAGCTGAGAATTCTTAGAGCAGGTGCTAAACCAAAAAATTATTAAAAAGGATGGGTTTGGTTGTAAGTACTCACTTATGTGGAATTAAGACTGGTGCTTTTTTAAGGATGGACTCCACACCAAGGGGCTGGGGTATTATGAAGCATCCTTTTGGTTCATGCTGCCTGCTCTTGCTCCCATGGTCAAGTGTAACACCTGTGGAAAAAGTGCTGCTGTGAGTATACATTTTTAACTATTTATTTCTGGCAAATAATTTCAAAAGGATACGGAATTTGTACCTTTAAATGGGAGGTTTCTCAACAGCAGTCAGTGAAACACTGGGCCATGTCACAGACAGAGTCCCAGGTGGGTTGCTGAATGCATTTATCTATTATCTGTAAAGAGCTACTAGATGGGATCTTTCAGGTACTATATAAATGTACTTTCCTATGGAATTCAAAGGGCACAAAGTAAGATGATCCTTTGAGTCAGAGGTTCTTTTATTTCCCTTTCTGATTCTCACTGTCTGTACTATTATCAGACCCCTTTGCAGACACAAGCACAGAAACTCAGTGGCAGTCACTACTGGAGTAAAGGATTTGTCTCAAGAAACAGTCTGGCTGACACTGGAGAACAGACAGTAGATGGCAGAATTAAAAACACTCAGATATGAATAATGTGGTTTCTTTCTTGATTTTCTTTTTCTGCTTATGATCTGGTTTCACACCAAGTCATTAGTAACATAGACTTGAGAAATGGTTGTACAGTAAATTACATTATAAACCGTAACATCAATCTGAAAAACTGAAAACTGAAATACTGAAACTGCAATACTGAAAAACATATGTTCTAGTGGGCTGAGGCTCATTAGGTGTAGCTCTTTCTTGCCCATTGCTGCTACAGATTTTAAAGACTGTATGTAGTTGGATTGCAACTGATTTGAGCCAACAGTAGGGACATGTGAAGACATTTGAAAAGGTGCCTCAAAGGCTTGTTTTCAACTCATAAAAAGAGTGTGAATAAATAAATGTGAAGATCATGAGGAAGTGTAAACCCAAAGGTTAAACTGGCTCAAATTAAGAAGGTCATTGTGCTGCCCTAGAGTGAGGAGATGAATGTGGACCTCTGAACTGATTCCTACCAGAGCTTTTGCATGACCACAAATTAGAGATCTGCCAAAGTCTGCTTGATCTGCCAGCGTTGTTTTTTAACCAAGTGAAGGCAACACATTTATTCCTGCTCTTTAAGAAAGGATTTAATGCAGCAGCAGCAGCAACATAATCCCTGGGATGATCCCAGTGACATCTGCAGAATTTAAATGAGTACAAAGTCTGTCTTGTAGACCAAGTGAAAAAGAAGCAAAAGTGGCTTTCTTCCACTGGCTAGGGACCTTTGCAGACCATAAAAACTCTTAAACTGGGGTAGGTTCAGCTGTTCTTGTATGAGATTCTGCTGTGTTACATGGAGCAGCACACAGATAAAAAAAAAATTTGCAAGAAAGTCCTGCAGCATTGTGCACTTGGACTTTAAATAAAGGACTTTTTGAAAGTGTATTTCTTACCATGCTAAAAAAATACTGTTATGGGAGAGGACAGGTTGAATTCCTCATCTGTGTGACATTTCTAGAAGCTGCAAATGTTATTTCAGTTTAACCCTCCAGAAAAAAAAAAACAAAAACACTCCAGCTCTATCACATAGTAAGATTTATATTATCAGTTTTGAAAACAGCTCACACTTAAAAATAATCATCAAATAGTGATGTACAAAATACTTATCAGAATTATGTTACCTTTGAGTGGAGCAGGATTAGAATTGTGTGTGCTGCACATGCTGATTACAACATGTTGATGAGCTAACCAGAGGTTAAGTTGTGAGTGCCTTAATCTGTGGTCAATCAATGTATGTAGGAGTGTTGCCTGACAAGAAACCCATGGCAGGTGTATTCTTTCCCCTTGTGCCCAGTAGCAGGGTCTGGAGCTGTGAGTGAGGAGAAAAGAGGCTTCTGTGTTCTCTGCCTGGGCTCTTGTCCAACATTCTTGATCTAAATTTATTATTTTTGCCATAATTACTCAACCTTTGTGTTTTAGTTTACTTTTGGTTCTTTACATAAATAAAGCAAAGATAGCTTCCCTATTCCAGGATTTGTGACCCTATCTCAGGTGAGATGTGGAGGGCTTGAATTTCATGAGTCTCTGAGAACACAAATAGAACAGTGTTTCTCTCTGATACCTGTGATCCTGAGTGATTTCTTTGACCCCTATTTCTTAGAGCACTCTGAATACCTGTTTACTTTCCATTAGAAATACCTATTTCCTTATTTATTGTTTCCTGTATCACATAAATTTCTGGTGCTTTGGCCTCTCACAGTTTGAGGGAGTAGACTTGTTTTTGTGGATCTCGTTTGTTCATCCAAGGTGAGGTTTCTCTGGACAAGATCTGCCAGCTACTCTTAGGATTTATAAAGTAGGAGCTGTTCAGGATTATCTCTTTGGTATCTTTTATCTCATCCATCTGGCCTTTGGCTGCTTTCAGTGTTTGACTCATGTCTTTGTGGATAGTGGACTTCTGGTAACTACATTGACTCACAAGGCTTTATGCCCAGCTTTAAGAGGATGCCTGTTTTTCTTGTAGTGTTAGTTTCTTCAAAACATTTAAAACAGCAGAACTTTAAAAAATAGGATTCCTCTCCTACCTAAAACAAATATAAGAAAGTAATTAAACAAAAATTAACATCTTTTTTCTAAGTCATGACCCTTTATTTTAATTCTTTAATTTGACTCTTTTGTTATTTTCTTTCTTCTCTCCTCAAAAAGTAGGGCAAAAGTTTCTTAA
The DNA here is from genome assembly GCF_025592945.1 of Manacus candei. NCBI lineage: Eukaryota > Metazoa > Chordata > Aves > Passeriformes > Pipridae > Manacus > Manacus candei. The sequence goes on along the minus strand of NW_026138066.1, from coordinate 22,975,965 downwards.
AAATGTTGAAGGTTGCCAACATGTCCAGATTTTTAAAACTTTTATCAGCCATGCTAATGGAAATATTACAATGTCATGCAAATGTGACTTAGTTGGCAGAACATCTTGTTGCAGACAGGGGGGAAAAAGCTCTGCATACTGAATGGCATATTTATATTTTTCAGGGCTGTACTTATTGCTTAAAATGGAACACATGTAGCTGTACTTTGCAAAAATAATGAAGTCAAGGATATAAAATAGCTAGGCTTCTCCAGCTTTCAAGCCCTCTTTGAGATCAACAATTTGAAAAGGTTTTTCAGGATTCTCTTGTGGCTTTGTGCACGAAAGATGAAATCATTGAAAGAACAGGACATAAAGATACCATCTGATATGTGGATCACAATAATGCTCTCTATGCTAAGAAAATAAGACCAGTACAGAACAGCCTTGAATGAGATTTAGCATTCATTGTTCCCTATAAAATTGATTGACAATTCTTTTTCAACTGTGTAATTTTTAAAAGAGTTACAGGAATTGTTCAGCCCAACCTCATTTATATTTTGAAATAGAGCTTTGTGTGCTTTTATTCATCATGGCAAGCATAGAAAAAATAGCAGCACTTATCTGATCCTGGCTTTACATAATGCAGCATTAGTCAACAAAGTTTTACCTGCATTCCTCCTATAGGTTATTGGGTCAAATACTGAAAGTCATTACCATTTCATGGCTGCTTGGTATCTTGTTTAAAAGAAGTTGAGAGCTCAGCTTAGCTCCTGACAGGCCATCAGAGCTGTACCAGAGATGTGTAGGCTGTTTTGGACAAAATGAGAACAAACTCCAAAAAACGGAGCTAAACCCCAGCTCTAGGCTACGGTCCAACAATCAGTTCCATTGTTGTTTCCAAGGAGCTCGGTGCAGGATCAGCCACAGCCACTTTTAAAAAAATATTCTTGTGATGCTTTAGTGTTTCCTATCTTGCTGGGAGTAGGGGAGGAAGAACAGTAATTTTGTGTTATTTTGGCATATCTTCCATGCCTGTCAGTAGAGCACAGAATGGAGACAGGAGCAAAAGGCAGCTATACTGAAACATATTGGGGGCTTTTTTTTTTTTTAGACCCAAAAGAAGATCAGACTTGAAGTAAGTTGTAAAGAAAGGATTGAAGCAATTATTTGAGACACTTCACTGGGGGAAGATTGCCTTGTTTCTTTTTGTTTCTTTTTTTTTTTTTTCCCCCCATGAGAATTATAGGTTAAAGATATCCCCAGCGAGCAGTCTGGATCAGAGTAACCAGAAGTGGTGGATGCTGCTGCACAAATATTGTTTCTGATTTTGTAGGTGCATGTCAGCTCTGCACCTGCCAATCATCATCTCACATCTGAACACCCCCAGCTGTGGGAGCTAGATCACACATTTCTAGTTTGTTTTCAGCTGATGTGGTTATTGGGGCAGAAAGGAAGGAGAGGCACGTTGAAAGAGGAGCTTATCCTTGTGCTTGTCCCCAAATTGATGCATATTGCAAAACACTTCCAGAACTTCCACGACTGCTGTCCTTTCTCTCAAAAAGTATTAAATAAACTGCGTTCTGAAAGCTCGTACAAATAGCCTTTGCTCTTTTCCCAAAACTGGTGCACAGCTTTTGAGTGGGGAATGATGCTGCACCAGCTTCTGAGACGAGGGCTGTTATTTTAAGCCAGCTATAATTTTGTGTTTCTGCAAACTGACAGCTATTCTCACTGGCTGGGGTGGGATCTGGCTTCTAGCCCTGAAAAGGAAAAATGGGTCCTGCATACACTGGCTTTTAATGCTGCTGATGCCACTCAATTACTGCATGGATTAGTGGGATATGAGTTCTCCTCCCTGCTTTGAGGCATCTTCATCAGGCATCTCACCCACTCCTACAGCCTGCTCTGGCAGACAAAGGAACCATGAGTATTCTCCCATGGTGATTCATCTCCCCTTAGGGTAGAGAGTCAAGCTCTGTTCTGCAGATAAAAACCTGTGTGAGCTGGTTCCTTTCTGGTCTTCAAGTGGGATCTAGTCAACCAAGTCTACACAGCTGAAGTTTGATGATCTGAATTCTTTTCATGCATCTACCTGCATCTCACTTAGTAACGGATTAAATCCTTCAAAAAATGTAGTGGGATATCACATTCTTATCAGCAGGTTACCTGCAGTGACTAGTTTGGAGTACTTATGTTCTTTGTAGTGTTCAAAATGATTCCTCACCTCCCTGGGAGACTGTTTTTCAGTTCCTCCATGCTCAGATTGCAGCAGGGCTCATTCTCTCCACCCTTTGATAGACTTCTTTCCCCATGTCCCTCATACTGTGCAGAATTTCAGATATTCTCTAGGCATAAGCAATCCAGACTGCCATTCCATCATGATGCTAGTCTTCAAGGTTCCTTTCCTGCTCTCCCCAGCTTAGATCTTTAATTCAGCATTCAATGTGTTATGATTTCATCTCTTTCAAGGAACTTTTCCCCATCTTACCTCCCCTGCAAAAGAATTAAACTTAATCACAGTCTGAGCATCCTTGAATGCTTGTCTGTAACTTGAAATCTGAATCTAGAGCTGCTTTTTATTTCAAGGGCACTGAGCAGACCAAAAAAGGTTTGAATTTCCTCAGTGCCATATATGTACAGAGAAGCATCTCCATCTGTCCCCTTCTGTGTTTTGATTTGCACTTTGTATCTTCCATGCACAGTTACAGATGTTATTAGATTCTCCTTTGGGTTCTGGAAAAACATGTGCCCATGACATTATGCTTGGCTGTGGAAAGTGAAAACACAGATCTCACCTGAAGCATAAAGATTTGTTTGCTTTATGTTTGATGAAACAGTAAAAAGCGTAACAAAGGATACTTTAATAAGGTATAACTTCCTTCCATAACTCAGAGCTGTTCATGTTGGAAAATCAGGTAAAATTAAAAAGTCAACAGTTAAGGAAGGTATTTTTACTATATATTTTATATTTACCATTTTATGATGTTCAGGTGTTTGTGACGTGTGTTATTTATCCCACTATGTTTGCTAAGTAAAATAAGTGTCTATTTAAATTTAGCTTTCTTTCTTCTGTCTTTATCTTGTACAAATGTCTCATGGAACCTCAAAAAGCAAATAAAGTATCTGTAATGTTTTTTAAATACTTTTGAAAAAATTAAATTTCTCTCTTACACTATTTACAAGTTGAGGGAGAGAAGTCTTTACCTCCAGAAATACTTAGCCTGTCCCTGTTTACTCAGCTTGTCTGTGACATTTGGCACTGTAATAGGCACAAGAGCCTGCCTGTCTTTTCCTTTGGCTATATGATATATCATGATGCTAGAAAATAAATCCTGGGTGCTGCTGAGCTTCACCTCCATTCATCAGCTGCTTTCATGTTGGTGGGAGGAACAGGACCAGTTATAAGTTTCTCCTTGGTGTCAGAGGAGGCTCCTCCACTCCTTTTGGGTGTCTCTGAGCAGCTTGAAACAAGCAGAAGCTGCTGCTTTGACTGACATTGCTCTCTCTTTCTTCCACAGCTGAGCTCCTGCCACAATCTCTTAATTTTAATTTCTCTACTTGTAAAAGGTTACTTGTTAAACATTATCACAGCAACTAGAGAAAGAGAGAATAAAATAGTCAATTCTTGTCTTTTTCTTTCAATCTTCTGCTATCTGATGTCTTTCTTCAGCTTGTAGTGCCTATTTTCAAGTGATGAAGTGAAAGAAGGCCAAGTCCTCTTAGTAATGGAGACAAAGGACATGAACAAAGTCAACACTGAGGCTAAATATTTAACTAAAACTTCTAGGGTATACTTTTTAAAAAGCCCACAATTTCAAGTATCTCTGGCTTTTTTTTTTTTGAGCATCACTTAAGGTATTTTATGGCTGATATCAGACACGCCAATGAGGTGAATTAGCTGAAGATTTCTTTCACCTCCTTGCCTCATGATTTAAATGTCCCTCACCTATCTTTTACAGGTGTTTGGATTTTCAGAATGCTCAAAAGATTATACCTGCAAGGCCTGGCAGGAGTTGGGTTTGAGTTTTGGTTTTGGACTACAGTATATGTGAAGAAGGGTTGAGGAAGCAGTGAAGACGAAGGGGAGGACATCAATCCCTGTCCAGCAGAGCTGTATGTTGTGCATTAAGAAAGGGAGCAGGTGAGTCTGAGAGAAGGAGTTTTGCATAATCAGAAGTGTGAAAAAGCATCTTGCAAGATTTTGAGCTTCCTCCATCATTAAAAATTACAGTTCTGTGTCATGTTTCCAGCCATGGTGCAAAAACAAAGCTTCTTGAAGCAACTGTTAGGGCCATTTTCTCTTTTTCTAAAGTGTTTTTTCATTCACCAGCTCCAAATACAGGTACTGATATTTTAAGTTTTTCAGTTTTCTGACAAGCTTTAGTTTAAAACAAGTTACTGAATGTATAATTATTGGGATCATCTAAATTCAGATGATTTGGCTTCTGGAACAAAATCAGCTTGTTTCAGACTGTATTTAGAAGTTGAAGAAGTTGTCTGAGATTCCTTTATCTCATACTGCTCCAGAACTCTGGAAACAGCTCCATGGTGAGGTGATGTCGTCTTGGAAAACTTTGGTGCACTTGGAGAAAATCCCTAGAGTTCAGGTCACTTGGCAAGGATACTGTAGTCTTCACCCAAGTAGTGCAGGATGTGGGAAAAGACACACTTTTCTTGGCCAGAACAAACCTCTTGGATTGAAAAGGGCAGGACATGAGAAGCAGAAAAGGAAAATCACAGACAGGAATAACATCTCAGACTTTACATGTAATTTGTCTCACCTTGACTTATTGTCTGTAGCAGGACATATTCTCAATGGCAACCCAGATCAGTTAAAATGAAGGAATTGTAGCAGCTTCAGCTAAACTTTAAACTGGACCATTGTCATGTAACTAACGTAAAAATGTACTTTGTGATTCATACTATTATTCTTTTGTATTATGCTATTAATTTTATGTTGTTCCCACACTTCCTGGTACTTAAAATACTTTGGAATAACTGCCAATACATAATTACATGGTTCTGTTTGTCAAGAAGTGTCGCTCCGAGTACAGCACTTACAATTTTGGAAGTTGAGATACTACCAGAGAATGTTTGGATTGCAAAAATGCTGAATAATATAAAAATGAATATTTGTCTACACATAGTCTTGGTAGGCTTCAGAATTCCACAGTGGTGAGGTAAATAAGGCAACAGCCTTCTTTCGTTTGGGTATGTCTTGTGTTTAGAAAGCTTTTCTGGGAAATATAGGCACTAGAAACCTGACTTTTTTGCCAACTGAAAGAAATATGAAGAGAGACTGAATGTCACCATTTGATAATTCTGTGAGCTGCACATATGCTTGTCGTTTGCTGCAGTTCTGTGGCTGACCCTGCTTACTGATGATCCCACCAAATTCTACTCAATCACACGCATTTTCACTGAGCTCTCCACACGGCTTGTTCCCCAACACGATTTTGTTTCAACTTTTTCCCCTTACTCTTGGAAGCCCTTGCAAGACTGAAAGTTGACTTTTCCCTCAGTGAAACACGATGGGCTCCTGTGCTGCAGTGCCTCAGCTTGCTTCCCCATCCAGCCCACCACGGAAGGGGGAAGTGTTGGTGATTTAAGCTGAATTGGCATTACTGAGTGAGATGATCTGGCTCGGGGTAACAGGCCAGTGCTGTACAGAACGAAGATTCCCGTGTTTGTATATCTGCTAGTCCTGCTCATTGAACATCCCTGGGAACAACTGTTCTATAGCAACAGATGCAGGGAACCTGTGTGGTGTGTGTACCTTGGAAATACTGGAAATCGTCTGACAATGTTAAAAAAAGAACCATTCAGGTGGGGCCAGAGTTCTTTTGTTATTCCCTCCATTCCCACACTGACAGTAGTGACATCTGGAAACTGCATCACCAAAGATGTGCTCACCAGAAGGAAAGCAGCAAGCATGGTATGTGGTTTTATGATACCTACAAGCAGTACAACCTGCTTTTGGCATAAACTGTCTGTAATCACTACTCCAGTGCTTTATCTCGCAGCTAACATATAGAATAAAACAGATGGGAAGATTAGGTTTGAAATGCAATAAAATGGTTTGTAAATCTACATAGTGTGTTGAAATACTTCTCATACGTTGCTGAGGATTCTAATTTAATAATGCATCTCCTCTGGAAAAAAAAAACAAAACCAAAACAACAAAACAACAAACCTCCAAACCTTACCACTACCACCAACCCACCCAAATTTTTCAGTTATTTACTGTTTATCTCTGCTTAGGAGCCATGAGGCATTAGCTGTGTAATGAAGTCAATCTGTGAAACGTTCCTCTGTCTGTCCAAATGTTTGTTAATTAATTTTCATTACAGATTTTGAACATTTCCTCTTCAAAAGAAAAGTCTTGTAAGGGCTGCCTAGTGCATTGACAGATTATATTCCCCTTGTTTTTATAATTACAAACTCCTGAAATCCTATCATGGTCTGAAAAAAAACCCCAAACCCATGCAGTTACAATAATAAAAATTACACATATACCATCAGTGTAATATGGCATATGTAATTTTAACTGTTATAAAGTATTTGATATTTTTTCTATTGATCTATTGAACATAGATATTATGATATATAATTAGTAATATATTGTTTTATATCAGTGTTATAAAAACACACAGTATTTTGCATGCACAGCCTGGTAGGAGGAGTGTCACTGTGAGCAACATTTCCTGCTGTTGTCTGGGTGGATGGCCCTGGGTAGACCTAGTTAGTGGTTGCAGATATGTATACATTTCTGCTGAATGTAAAACTGATGCCTGGCATCTTCAGCATGTGATACAAAGTCAGGCTTTATCTTTGTAGTTAGACTGAACACAGTGAACATTTCTAATCACATCAGTCCTGAGCCTGGGACTGGGGTTTCCCACCTTACAACTGAGAAAAATGGAAAAGTAAAATAGAAATGAGGGAACCAAACAAGGGGAAGATGAAGATCTTGGAGTTCTCATCTCCAACCCAGTACCTGGTATCCCAACCCTTCAGACTATTTATTACATATCACAGGAAAGCATCTTTGGTGCTCTGGAATATGTTTTATTTTAGGGGATATATTTATGATCCCAAGAAAGATATCTGGATTTTTTTGACTCTTGTAAGCAAAAGAATGAATCAGATAAAAAAACCCGAAAACAATAAATTAGAATATTTAGAGGGTTGTTTGGATTCTTTTGGCTTGGTTTGGTTTGGTGGGTTTTGTGGTGGTTTTGTTTGGTTGTTTTTTGGGGGTTGTTTGGTTTTTTTTATTTTTTTGTTGTTGTTGTTGTTTTGGTTTTTGGTTGGTTTTTTGTTGGTTTTTTTTTTTTTTTTTTTGTTTGGCTTGTTGTTTTCTTTTTTCCCTTGGAAAAAGCAGTACCCAAGAAAGATGAGATTTCAATTTGATACTCTGACAAAAATCTTTGTCTGGTGTTTAGTATTCTTTATGTCTTTTAGCTAAGCTGTTCTATATATGCACCTGCTGATCAGATAAATACCATCATATCTCCTTTCCACAGTGCACTGCATTAGCTTCTGGTTCAACCATCACATGGCTTTTAGGCATATTCTTTCTGAAACCATGAAATTAACCTCAGAAACCTTTCCAACTATACAGAGTTTTGTTGGCACCAACCAGTTCCACTTGGATGTTTACCACAATTCAAGCTCTCAGCTGCCTGTGGCTGGTTAAAGTAGTTGTTTCTAGTTCCACAGTTACCTTCATTATTTTATATGGGGATTAAGTGCATGGTAAAGTAATTACTTAAAGTACTTGATGTTTCCGTGAGCCAGAATGAAACATAACAATGGGACAGCACCTAACCTCAGAACTGCCTTCACTCAGATTCTGGGCAAGTTTGGGTTTTGATGTGTGTTGACCAGTTTAACACGTGTCTAAATGAATGTCATCATGTTACTCCTTAGTCTAACCTGGACACTTCTAGGCACAGAAAGACATTTGCAGATGTTTTGTACTTTGAATTCTCTTTAAACAAATCATAACAGAGCCACTAACATAAATTTATTATTGTATTTTGCAGAAGTGACAACACTCTGCTCAAAAGCATCTCAGTTTACCACTGTTTTAAACATTTTGCCATTGATGCACAAGGGGCAAGAAAGGGAAATGCTGGGCCAAGAGAGGAATAGCTCATTACAGTTCTAATTTGCTCAAGCCTATAAAGCCACTAACCAGTTTTTCTTTTTCACAGCAAGACTGCATCAGTTTCATTTTTCTGGAATCTATCAAGCCCAATTCCTGCATCTAACCTTATATAACTTTATTTACTTACTCCCCTCTGACCATTAAAGTGTGTGGGGTTTTGATTTTGTAAAAATTCACCTTTAAAAAAAATGAAAACAACAAAAAGCCACATAACACAAAAACCCCAAAACCTACTAACAGCTCCTCGTACTTAATAGAGAACATGATGTGTAGCAGGTCCCCCTGTCTGGTGGCTCTTTGTTGTGCCTATGAGGAAGATTGTCTGTAACTTTCTTTTCTTATCTGTCACAGATCAGTTTTATTTCCCAAACCCAGAGGGATTCTGAGGGATCCAGAAAAATTACAAAGATGTAACCTTATTTTTCATCTAGTTTGTGGTACTGGGCTTGTAAGATAATTCTTATCCACTATAGATCCAGAGACCTAAATATGACTGTTAGCACCTATTTCCAGGGTTGCCTTGCTGTTTGTCACATTCTCCCTTTTTTTAATTTCAAATTTCTGTTCCATTTTGAACCTTTTTTTATTATTTTTCAATTCTTTTTGTACCTACTCTGTGTTGGTAGTTCTGTTTTGAAGTCTTTTGCTATTCTATCAGGAGAGAGATTTATCTTGCATGGCTTCTCTTAGATCTCTCACCTCTGTCACGATGTGGCAATGCATACTTCTGACAGTCTCTTCCCAGATTTTACTTATCTTTATTTTTGACATTGCATACTTTAAACATAATTACATGGTTACTGTTATTTTCTCTGGAATCCCTTCAGTTGGGTTATTTCTGCCTGGGAATCGAGGCTCTTGGAATTAAACCCTTTGCACCTAGGGTGACTATAAGAAAATTTTGTCTCCAAGACCTCCCTCTTAAAATGAGGTCTATGAAGTCAGACTTCTGCATGTGCCTGTAGTCCTACTAATTCAGCAAGATTTCCCACAGAGCAGCCCATTTCTCTGGAACTCATTGGAGAATGGGAACCTACATGAGAAACAACCCCTGCTGCTCCCTCACCTTGTACACTGTTGCTTAAGCACCAAACACTGAATCTGTGGTGACATTTCCATGCTTCATCATCCCTTTGTATTTTAGGTAAATTTTCTCAGACTGATCACTATTTAATCTCCCCTGGGTGTTCTGTTTCTTCTGAGTTTGTTGGATGCTGGAGACAAAGAGGCAGCGAGGAGTTAACACCAGAAAGTTCTTATATAGTCCATCTTGCCTCATTACACAAGTCTAACTATAACACACAAGGAAAAAGCAGAAAAGAAAAATCTGACATCCATAGGGGACACACTGAAAAGGTAAATTTTTGTGTTCACCTGTCCTGCTGTTCTGAAAAAGCACTCAAGCATGTCCACCTCACTTGTATCTGGAAACCTTTTAATTCTGTATTCAACTTTCCTTTATGCCCTGTTACAGCTCAGAAAAAGTTGTCAGAGGTTTCTCCTTGAAGATGGCATCTCTGAGTCATGGGACTGAAGCTAATGGAAGGCTCTTACTCATGTCAACAAGCTGCTTCTGTTCCCCTGTAATCGACCTGGGAGTGTTGAAGATTTATGGTTTGATGGAGTACCTCACAGGAGAACAAAATGCAGCTTTGTAGCTGCAGCTGGAACTGAAAGAAAATCTACAAAAGATAAATTTGTCCTCATCCTGTTGCCATTAAACTTAGTCTTGGAGTAGAGTAGATTTCTGGAAATTAATTTTTTTCTAATTTTTTTTATTTAAACATAGATTAATTAACACAGACAGAAGTCAAATATCACAGTACTTGACGGTCATAATAATTCACTTGAAATGCAGCACTATGCCTTGACAAGATCACTCCATACAAACAACTCAAAGTACAGAAGGTTTAAATTTTCCAACAGGCAGAAAAAAAAAATCAAGTTCTTTTTTTTTTTAACTTTAAAATTATCCAAAACATTAAGATACTTCATAAGACAAGATTCTACAATAAATTTGGGTAAATTAATAATATTGAGACATTTCGAGACATTTCCTTTTAATCCTGTCAATGCAGTTATGTAAAATAAGCTTTAAAATACTCCAACTACTAAAACATTTTCTTCAGAAAAATCCACAACCAGGCCATTTGCTTCCCTTTAAAGCATGATGCATTCCTTACCTTTGGGGGAAAAAAACAGTGTGGAAATCTATTTTTTGTGAAAGGTTTCACTCAGAATTTTCCTGAGGGAAAAATTCTGACCAACAGGTGTTTATTTACAGCTAACTTTCTCCCAGGAAATAAAAAAGTGTAAGTTTTAATGCATTTATTCTCATGCTTGCCAGGAAGCTTGGCTGACAGCATCTAAGAATCTTCACCTACCTGCAGACTCCAACCACTGGTGAAACCAGATAGGTATTAAGACTAGTGTGAAACCAGTCTAAAATATGGAATAGCATGTACAGTCTAAAGGAAGGGGAGAAAATGTGTTCCTCTGCTCAATCTTAACTAGGTCCAAGTGTTTGGCTTAGTTTTTCTTCCTTACCTAAATTGTTGACTGCTAGTATCCACCTTCCATGGGATTAACTTGTTTTATTTCTGCACTTCCATTTCCTTTTTAAAATACATTATAGATGACTCACAGTGCCAGCTATGCAGTTTGAACCACAAAATGTTATGATGACTTGGCTGAATCACACTGATGCAGACATGAATGCCACTTAATTCTTCGAGGCTTTTGGAATGTGTCTGCTATGTGGATATCAAAACCAGGAGACATGACTTTGCTTCTGGGGCTGAACTTCCACAGACTTCTAAAACGCTTATTAAAACTGTTTTATAAATAAAACAGTGGAGCTTTTGACATTTAAAGGCTTTGAGACATGCCATGCACCTTATTGCAGAGCATTTACAGGAGTCACCTGCTGATCCCACTGCTCCTTCTTAAGGTATAAACTTTGTGTAAAAGAAAAAGAGAACGTGGTGATTAGACCCAGCAACAGGCAGCAGATGCTGCTGTTTCATGCTGTTATGCTCACAGCCATACACCTCCTTAACATAATACCATTTCACTAGCACAAGGAGAGGAAATGTAACTTTTTCTATAGCATGAATGAGACTGAAAACTATTACTTGACCCAGAAAACACATAGAAGTCCTGATATGTACTCTCAGCCCTGTCTTGCTGGCTGCAAGGGAAAAGAGCAATTAATAGTTTCAAACAGGAGAACCTCTCCTCTCTCCCTTTGCCTTGAGCATTACAATGACAGGACTCCACCACCTCTGGGAGCAACAACTCAAAAACTTAGCACAGTGAGAAGGTGGTCAGATAGGAATTTATTACCTTTAAATAATTTAGTGCATTCACTTCCTTTAGTCTCTCATCTGTTGTGAGCTGTTTTCTTTTATTCCCTCCTAGAAGGATGTTGCAGCCTGGTACCCATCCCTCTTTATTGACCCAGGCTCCCACTGCTTTAACAGCACCTGTCTGCTTTGCAGCTGGTTTCAGCCTTATGGGTGTCTGTATTTCCACTTTTAATGTCACCTGCAAGACCAATCAGGCATGAATCATACAAAGAAAACACATGCTGGTGCTCACTGCTGGTTGAGGCTTGGGACTGGATTAATTAAGAAAAGTCCCTGGAAACACTGGAAGAGACATGCAAAGAGCCACAAACAACAGGAAGCCTCACAGCTTGAATATTGACCAGGACTGTTCAAAAGTACAATTTTCTTAAACACAGACGATGAAGAATGTCAGAGGAGGAAAGGGTTCTTTGTAAATCCCAAGTTGCTATGTGTCAACTGGGTAACAGAAGCTCTGCTGTTGTTTTAGCCCCCCAAAAGCCAAAATCTAAGTGATTTACTAGCACATATTCAAGAATTAGCACCATCAGGTGTGTTTTAATAATGCAGTGGCAAAAGATGTTACTGTGATTAACTTCAGATCTGATGGCAAACTTTATCTTTTTTCATATTTCTAGTTGGATTGTTCAACCTTGTAAGAGCTATGTCTTCTCAGCCTTTGTCTAATGATACAATCATAGTACACAGTACACTTATTGCTAACATTTATTAACATTTTCATTAAAAAGGCCAATTTTCTGTCTCACAAAAGTTATAACTTGGTAAATTTATCACCATAATTTTTCACGAAATTAGACAACCCAATAATTTCCAAACACTTCAGCAAGAAATTTTTGTTGTATAACGTATGTGACAGTTTTGTTACATCCTTCAGGAGCAAAAGTTTTTGCCATTTAAAAAGACATTCTTCTGTTTCATAAACCAAAGCCCATAATTCAATGGACTCTTGAGATGCCTTTGGGTAGAAGCCTGCTTTCTTCACAATGTATCTTTTTTTCCTGAAGCTCAAGGAAAAAATTCATTATTTTGCCATTACTATCAATGTGATCTCATGATAACCAAGACCTCTGAGAATCTAGTCTAATGTCCAGAACTGCAGCACTTGGAGTTTAGATTTTCCCAAAGTTCCAGAAGACTCAGATCCACGGGTTGTTGTTTGGGTATTTTTATGCCTGGGGGAAACTCAGATACAGGAACTTTTTTTTTCTTCACCTCTATAGCTAAACAAATCCTCCAAATAGAATTATAAGACACAGTAGTATAATGATCAAGCATTCACAGGCTCAATATTTTGATGAAATATTGAACAAACCCCTAGGCTTTATTCATTATTATTCAGACTATTAAAATCTCTGTCTCTAGGAGATCTCTAGCTCCTCCTTTCTTCTTCTCCACCCATCTGCCCTTCACTGAGACACTGGATTTTCAGTAAGCTTTGTAAAGTAGTCAAGGGAGTGCTGTCTCACATTGTACTTTGGTGTGGAGATAAAGGCCTTTATCCCCCCTTTCCATATGATATTAGAAGAACTGTGATTTGACAGCTTAGACTCAACAGATTTAAATTGTATGAGATGTGCTTGATATTCAGCAGTAAATCAGCCAGCAGACCCAGGGAAACTCAGGGGGAGTTTTGTCTGTTATAGTAATAGTTTTGCAGTAGTATGAACAGGCTTCAGTCTCATGGCAGGGGACATAGTAGGTCCCCACAGATCTGCTAAAGTAACATTCCTTTCCCAATGATTACATACTTAAAAGATCCTGCTATTTTCTTTTTCCTTTCTGTATTTCAACACACAGAGAACTAGAAAGCCTGTGATGCTGAAATTCACTGTTCAGCCCGTGGAAGGAAACTCCAGCCTCAGCAAAAAATAGAGCTTTTTTACTTCCTTGATGTAAAAGAAATTCTGCCAGCCTTTAAATCACTGCAATGTGTAATAGTTGGTGCCAATAATCTCTTGTGTTTACTTATTTCTGTCATTCTGCTTTCCTATTGGTTTTGAAGCCTCTATAAGCACATGCAATTCTTGCATTACAGACAAACAAAATAGTTTTGTAACACCTTCCTTAGCCCTTCAAAAAGAAAATTGATAAAATGTATCACAGAATTGTGGCCGTGAATTTGTTTCACTAAAAATTACCTAGGAATTGTTAAATAGTGAATGTTAAATAATTAAATGTCAAATAGAGTGAGCAGAGAAGCAAATAAAAAATAATCACAAAACCTGGCCTCTTATTTTCTCAGCTAGCAACATCCCTATCAGATAATATTCTTCCTTAAGACCCAAGTTCATCTTGAACAGATGTTACATCTTCCAGAGTTTCTTGCTAGAAGGGTTCCCATCAATACCTATTCATAGGGGCTATGGTTGAGGGTATCCAGCCCTGCTTCCCAGGAAGGGACTTTCCATGAATTTCTATTGTAAGCACAGCCAATGTGAATCACAGAAGGGTTAAGGTTGGAAGGACCATCTGGTCCTTGTCTGGCCCAACTGCTCTGCTCAAGCAGCATCACCTGGAGCAGATGGGCTGGTGCATAGCTTGCCTGCTTGCTGAGGTGAGGTTATCTGAGAATAAAAAGGAGGAATCTGGAAAGGACAGTGCTTCTTCTGTGCCCACTTCTTTCTGCCTCCTGCTTAGGGTCAAGGGAAATACAAGAGCACTTGAAGGCTAAAAGTAGCTTTTAGACTATGGAAGGCTGTCTGCTGCATCAGAGATGAGGGTTGCTGGGGCAGACTGGCCTGTCATGGGTTCTGATTAACTTGCTGGAAGCAAATATGGGAGCCCTTGAAGCAGTACAGAGGGAGCCCTATGGCTCTTTGGTGTTCTCCTCTGCGCTGCTGTATTGTGCTGGTGTTTGTTTAAGGTAGAGAGAAAAGCTGTTTCAAAGGATTTTTATTTAGCTGCTCTACGTGAGCTTTTTCTCAGCCTACATTTTAATGCTTGACAGCTGAGCTTTTACAAGATTTTTGGGGCCATTTAGAAGAGCACTGTTTCAGGAAGCTTTTGCAATGTATATTTGAGAATTTGTATGGCACTGGTTTAAATTAAAGGCTAAGGCTTGCTTTTGAGGCTGCCTTTGGACTCTTACTGTAAAGCATGGAGTCATATATTGTTGTTCTAAGAACCCATAATTAGTTACAAATGTTTGCAAAATGCTAAAGGTTGGTGCTCCTTCAAGCTGGGATGTGTGAGAGAATGTTAAACCTAATTTAGATCTATTTCAGAAACTGCTTTCTTAAGCTGCAAGTATAGATCATTTTTACGCCGTGTAGTGTGTTCTGACTTTTCAAATGGGCAATAGGAATAAAGGCATTCCTTCAGGAATAGGCATGACTTTGTGTGAGCAGAAATTAAGCTCCTATTCTCTGAAGTAACTTGCTAGTGAATCAGACAGGAGATAGGAAACAGGACACCAGACACAGGCAGTTTTTCTTTTTCATAGAGATACTGATTCGTTTGCCGGGAACCATTCAGATTCCAAGCTATTCTGTCAATCCAAATAAGGACCAGAAGCATATTTTTATTAGTTTTGTAGGTAAATGATAACTTTTCTAACTGATAGTAGAAAAAGATTGAGAAGTTTAAAGTATCCCCCCAAATATTTTCTGTATAACCTCATATGCCTCTTGAACATACCCATCGAGTGGTGTGTAACAACATGATGATTGCTTTTTGCTGTGTTTGACTCCCAGTTTTGAAAGACCCATGTAAAAAAAGGTGCTCTGTTTGTGCCAAAATGTCTCTGAATATATTTTGCTGTACAGGACACTAATCATTAACACAGAGTGGCTCTGCAGGTCAAATTAATTGCCAACAGACTAAGCTGACAACCTACAGACGAGCGACTCTGCTTCCATCGCTCTCGTTTGGGCAACTGTCTCGTACCTGCCACAGTGGGTGTTGATTGCTCCCTCCAAAGAAAGTAGCCAGGATGTGGGAATTCAGGTGTTGCCTCCAGTTCTGTCGCAGGTGGCCTGGGTGATTTTGGTTTAAGTCTGTTAAACTCTTTACATTTGATTTCCCTGCCTTATTCCTGGATGTTTGACAGCCTCCTCCCCATGCCCCCCTTTTTGCATGGTGCTCTTTCTTCTGATGCACTCTGCCATCGGTGGTGGCACATGGTGGAGTTTTGGGGCTGCCAGAGGTGGGAACAGGGAGGGCAGGAACCACTGCAGGAGCTGTATCTGGTGCCTCACCCTGCAAGAAGAGCCTTGGGGGCAGGGAGTGCCAGCAAAACCTACCCTGGGGGGTGGGTGACTGTGGGTAACACAGGCAACACCTTTCCCTTTGTGTGAATGTCCTGCAGAATTAATATCTGCTGTTCAAACACACCAGGATGGAGAATCAGAGGAGGGAGAGGATTTGGGTATTTGGGGTGAGTCATGCCCAACTGGCAGGTTGCCACAAATTATGGTCCTTTTCATAAACAGGCATACACGTGAATTGGCAATGTGACTTGAGCACTGGGCCTGCCCTTGGAGAGGTAGGCTTCTGTGTTCCTGCTCAAATAGTATCAGAGTGGAGATGGGTAGAGATGCACATTAAAATTTTCATGGGTCACTGGTGTTTTTCATTCGAGACCTGTGGGAAAAACATGGGAAAGAAAGGTGTCCCAGAAGCCAGGAACAGGAGTGAGATTCAGCATGCAAATTGGGTGATTAACTTATATATTCACCTCTTTGGCCTTTCACCTCCGTTTTTGTGGGATTAAATTGCTGGGTATGCAGCAGTGACTCTGAAGCAGTTCAGATTCCCCAGTGTTCCTCTGTATCCAAGCTCCTTAGCTGGGGTTTGTGTGCACACAACTCACTGTCTGTGCTGGACTGCATCCAGCTCCCAGTGTGCCTCCCAGTGTGCCTGGAACAGCAGAGACACTTCTGTGCTCATTTAGTTTTGTACTTTAATCTTGGGCAGCCAGATGCACGTGGAAGTGTCTGTGCACAACGAATGGGGGGCCATGATGCTTTTGAGGAAGCTCACAAGTCAAATCAGTACTGTTATACCCATTTTTTTAGTGAAGAACTGAGAAACAGGGCAGCAGGATTTCCCCAGTATGCTTAAAGTTGTGATATGGCTCATTTGCAACTAAACAGGACAGACCTATCATTGACTACATTGGTGTTTTCGTTCTTTTTTTTTTTTCCCTGGAAGAATACTGAAGGTAGACTTAAAATTTGTTCCAGAGTTCCAGATTTGCTTTTGTTGTTTGTTTGTTTGGGTTTTTTTCCCTATGTCTTCTCCACCCCTCTTTAACTACCCTGATGAAGGATCAAGGATAACCACTTGGATGTAGAGGCCCTTCTTAGGCAAGTGTTAGCTATCAAAATGTTGATTTTCAAGTGAAGTCACCTGAATCACATGTTGCTGCTAATCAAAGAATCAGAGGTGTTAATTAGAATCACACAGTGAAATGCTTATCTCTAAGCCATGAAGTCTATAGAGACCCCAATTACTTTCTCTTATTGGGTAGAACAGGAGGTGCCCCTAAATCAGATGTCAGTCATCAGCAACGGTATGTGAACTCTGAGCTAGTAGTTAGAAAGGAAGCAAACACATCAGACTGTTGCATCAAGAGTCAGAAGTTAGTTTCATTTAAGCTGTAGGAGTAGTCTGCATTTCTAAGTTGTGTTTTCATAAAGTTTTGGTTCAGTGGTCTGGGTAGTATTTCGGTATGGGACTATCTGATGTAGTTGTGATGCTGCAAATCTGCAGCTCAAACAAAGCTCTGTAGCTTTGGGAAGCTGGTCTTTTCTAAACTTATTTCCCCGTGGCTGGGGATAGAACTTGGCTATTAGCTGAAAGTGAGTGGGGGTGTTTTTTGAAAAATGTCATCTTCTGTATATGATGTGCATTCTTCATTTGCCTCAAACTTGTGAAAAGATGTTTTAAAGGCAGTAGTGAAAATAAAAGTACCACAGGCTAAAGATGATAAAAGCGATTTTACTTCCTTAAAAGTAACTTCTCAAAATGTGCATACGCTGAAAAGAGGTTACATGGCTTGTGCTCTGACTGGGTGGTTCCAGGTCACTACAAGAAGGGCTGCAGTGTACAATTTCAGCTTCTTTTTCAGATGAACTACGCTGGAGAAAAAAATACACAGGCCTTCATCTGAGAAGGGGGGGACAAATGCATCAGGTAAGTGCTGTTGCTTGCATGCCCCTTACTATGTGTACAGACTGGCCAGTATTTTGTTGAAGATATGTCCTTCTCTACACAGGAAAGGGCTGCTATATTTTGCTTTTTATAGGTAGCTGGGTGAATATCTTGAACCTGTCTTACAATAATTCTACAAGGAGCTGTCGAGTTTCTAGACTCACTGGTCTTACAGGCCATGGAGTATGTAAAATATCCCAACTAATTACTGTCCATAAAACCAGTGTTTTGCACCCAAGTCTGCACTTTTATTTTGATGTTGGCTTTCCTTGGTTTTCCTTGGTTAGACTTGCTAGAGTATAGAACATGTTGCTTTTAGTAAGCAGTGTTTATAGTAGGGCTGCTACTGACTCTGCACCTCTGGAGAGTCTGTTTGTATAGTTCTGTGATATAGAAGAGAAAGGCTCTTCACCACCAATTCCAAACAGGTTGAATCTGCAGGGTGAGCAAACTGTGTGGAGACTCATCTAAAGGCATGTGCGACTTCAGTTTGCCAGCTTCAATGCTTAGTCTGGCACTTTATTGCCCTCCAGAATGAGGAAATATCCACAGAAATAATTGCACGAAATAACATTGCTTCCTGTAATGTTTTTTTGGCCTGTTGTCAATGCCTTTGAGAGAACCTCTAGAGAATGTCCATACTTACTGGCTACTGTGTATTGTGTGACTTGCCCCAGTCAGCTGGTAGGGCTTGGGTACCACTTCTTGTAGATAGGGAGCAATATGACTTAAGAGCTTGTATCCCTAGGAACAGTTTAGGATGGCATTAGGAGTTTCTCAGTGAGAACTGTAAATTCAGACATGGTCTCTGTCTGCCATCTGATGACAGAAGGCTTATATGCTGCTAACACACAGAAATAGCAGGCTGGCAAGCAAAATATTAAGAAGATTTCTGGGCAACCTCAAGGTACCTCTTAATAGGAGATTTTATGGACCCCTTCTCAGACTGACATTGTCAAGAGTGGGGTGGGCAGCAACCTGTCTCAGGCAAGAACATTGTTCTGGGAGATGTTGCTGATGCTTTCCATTGCAAGTGTTGTAGCTGAAGGAGAATGGCTAAGGCCTGGTTAAGGCTCAGATTATGTAGCTTACTTGGAAGATGGGTGAAACTGTCCAGCTGAGATGCAAAGATATGTTATAATGCTCTGTGGAAGTTCTCCTGAACAGATATTACGCTCCAAAAAGAAAGATGGAAAGTTGAGAGAATGGCAGTGTATCACACCAGGATAAAGGCTGGACTCAGTTATCTCAGAGGTCTTTTCCAACCTAGTTGATTCTGTGTGATATGGATTTATAGCTGCTATCACCCAGCTGTTACTTGGTTAGCATTAAAATGTGTCTACAGTATAGATATAAACTCATGCTAGTAGATTGCCCACCACTTTCTGGGCATATTTGTTTGCTATGGTAACTAAGGAAATCAAGTACAGTTTAGCTTTTTTTAAGCAGACAGGAGAATCTGCCAGTTCTTCAACAAAGGCCTGATAAGGTAATTTTCTTCATCTCATGTGTACAGCAATTATGTAAGTTATATATACAGTAAATGGAGAAGTTGTCTTTTAAACTGTGTTTTCTGGTAGTGACTGTGATACTATACTAGCCTATATACTGGCTGGCCTCAGTTTTAATGTTTATGGTTTGATATCTGAGGGCAGAGTTGCTATTCCTCTGGGACAGAAAAAAACCATTCCCTTTGCATGGCAAGATAAGATACTATTTAAAATCTATAGGCTAAGTGCACCAAAGCCCCTTTTTTGGGGAATGTAACTGGTGCAGTAAGTCACTTGTGCTGAGACCTCACTGCTAGTTCCTTTTTCTGTGCCATTAAATGATAGATTCTGGGGAAGATATTCGATAGAAGACAAAAAAATATGCAAGTTTGTGGAAAGATCATCAAACTGATAACTGACAACATGAGTGGGATTGTAGAGTCAAGAGCAGGACAAGTAGTCATAGGTGGAAAGGGAGCAGTGATAGATAAATACAAAAAGCTTGTAGTTGGTTTTTTTTGGTTAAAAAAAAAAAAGAAGATTTAGGCAAGTCTGTAATATGGTACCTTTTGGATTACTTGTCTACCACCATAGGTAATGTTGGCACCCCTAAAGTTCAAACTCTTTGTTCCTCTGATTTCCATCAATTTATGTGTATCCATAACCATGTTGGTTCTGTAACATTTTTGTTTTGAAAAAGGGATGTCTGAATGGAGGGAAGTATAATATTACAACTCCATTTGTTGCAGTAATGATAGGCAGAAGGGTAGTAAAAAGGGGTAGTTGCATGTGTTTTCAAGTAGTCACATCAGTAAAAATGAGTGTGAGAGGGAAATGGACTTGAATGTGAAAGGCAATTACCATCATAAGACTGAAGGGATCCAGGACACATGCTATAAATCTGTCTTGAGTAAAATATTTGGATAATGATAGGCAGATAATGCAGCACAAATCACTTTTTCCTTCATGTTCGACCTCTCTCTTTGAACTAAAGAATGACAGCTGTTTTTTCTGTTCCCTTTAGCAAAGTTCTACAATCTGAGATGAAGGATCTTGTGCACAAACACACAAGTTGAAGAGTTAATTCATGCATTTGGGTTCCTTTTTATGTCTCAATGTGTTTATGTGTGTCTTCTAGTCCAGGTGAGAGATACTGAAGAGTATTCCAGAGTGTATCTTATTCTTCAGGTGTGCCAGCTGGAGCATCAAGCTTCTTTTCATGGTATTTTTACACTGATTCTGAATTCCTATTTTCTTCCACAGTGCCAGAGTTTAGTGGTCAAAATTAAAAATGAGGCAGCACCTGTAATTGTGAGACTCTACCCTATGACTTATTTTTCAGGAAAAAAGATTTTTACTGTAACTCTTTATGAAGTGCAATGGGACCTTGATGAAAATAGTAGGGCCTACCAACTTACTATGCTGAGCATCATTTTGGGAGCTAACAAATATGGCAAGAAGTGAAATGCAGCCTAATAACAGAATCAAATCTGGTAGCTACATGCAAACTGTGCAGTTGAACAGGGCAAGGAAAAGAAGCCTGAAGTCAGTTCCTAACAGATCAAGCTCAAGCCTTGCTTTGTCCTCTCAGGACAACTCTATTAAACTCCAGTTCAGACTGGTTCTGGTGCCAAAGAGAATGCTTAGACAGATATATTGCTGTTGTAAGTGAAGCTGTAGTCACAGATGGCTCCAAAAGGGACTCATGAAACATGAGTGGTAACATTAGTCAAATGTTCCTCTTGAACTGCAATTTGAATTTAAAATATAGAGAAGTGATTGCTGGAGCAGTCACACAGACAGGCAAGTCCAGCTCTGTCATGGTTTCCATAAGAGGCAGTTGGACATAAGACTTCGTGTTCTTTAATTATGAAACATAAAACTACTCCTAGCTCAGTTGTTAATAATGTGTTTTGAGGTTGAATGCTGCTACTGAAAATGTTTCTATACTCAAACAAAGGATTCAAATCTGTCCTTTGCTAACTGTTCTACTTACTCACCAAGGCTTGACACTCAGCATGATGCCTGTGCCAGTGAGCCCTTGAGATGAGAAACCAATTGCATTAAACTTCAAAACTATAGTTTCTTGAAAATACTTTGGCTATTTCTCCCTGGAACTCTGAAGGAATGAATGCAAGATTTAGACTTGCATGTTACTGAACTAATCAGTGCTTTAACATTTAGCAGGTTCTGTTTAAATCTCCTCTCTCTGCCTTCACATGGATGTGCCTCTCACTGGCACATTCATTTTAGAACCCTTCTAAAATTGGAGGTACAACTGCAGGACTAATTTGCTGCAATGCTCTGGAACCTCTTCCTCAGTCTAAAGAGGAAAGAAGCATCTCTAATCTTATCTCTGTGCTGAAGAATGTGGATTTTTGTCAAGAGTAAGAACAAAAATCACTGTGTTAAGGTTGGACTTCAGTATCAGTACACTTGTCTTGACAGTTTTACTCCCCTATATGTCTAGTTCCATCTGTCCCCATGCTAACACCCTGGACTATGCTGACTCAAATTAGCTGCATGTTTACAAGAGTTACAGCACTGAGATTACTTAGTTAAAGCTATTGTTGATCTTATCCACTTCATCATCTCTTTTAACAGCTTTAAAAAAATAAATTGAATCTTCCTTCCTACACTGTACTAACTAGTTATGTCTCCACTGGCACCCCACTGTCAGTTTTGCCATGGGATAGCTTGGAAGAACATTTCTTAACAGCTGTATGACAGATCCCACACATACCTAAGCATGGGACTTATCTAACATCATAGGAACACAGTATTACTGTAGAAACAGACCCTGGAGCTTCCTTTAGTGCTGAATCTATGATAGAACTTTGATTCCATGTTCATGTCCCTTTCCTTGATAGAGTCAACAACCTAAAATTGTAGATAACTACCTACAAAAAAGACTGACAGCTAACACAGCTGCTGCTATTAAATTCAACAACTTTAATGAGAGGTGCCAAGTCATAGTTGAGGCTGAGATACCCCTGCCCCTGCTCTAAGGAAAGCCATCAGGACGTATCCTGAAGGGGATTTTTACCCATAAGGAATGCTCTCCCATAGGAAGAAGCATAGTTTTGAAAGAAGTGCTGGAACATTTCAAGGACCTACTTCAGTATCAATGAAGCTCATCTAGTCTTCCATCTCTGGCTGTCCAATACCATTCATCTCTGGTCCTTGCATGGAAATTCATTAAATGTTCACAGCTGTACTAGGAAAGGGTGTGTATCAAAAGAAACCTTCCCAGAACCATTTGTGCTGGACTTCATAAAATCCCTGTTTGCATTAACCTGACTACAACCCTTCATAACACACCTAAAATATGCCTGAGAAAAAACACGTAGAACTTGTCTGTCCACCTCTGCTACTCTACAACAGTAAATACCCCATAGAGAAACACTTTTGGCATTCCCAGATTCTGCATCTGCCCTTCCAGGAATGTACCCAAAATGTTCTTGCAGTAGGTGTGATGCTAAGCAACCATTCCACAGCAGAATGAACTCTCGCTGTCAATCTGTAAATGGCACAACTATGATGACAATGAGTAAAAGTTCTGTTCAAAGTGATTTTTCTGGTCCTAATTCTCAGACCTGTAGGACCCTTACTACAAAAATACCAAGAGAGGAGCTTAAAAACTACAATTCATGATGCTACAATTCATGTTGCTGCTAGATTCCAGAAATAAGGACACATAGCTTACAGTATATTAAAACTCATGTTGTTCACAGGAGATACATTTAGTCTTTGTGGCCAGCCTTTCTTCTCCCAAGGGTGCAATTACTGCATCACTTTTCTTTCTTCCTCACACTCACCACCTCAATTTATGCCATGGGGAGGCTTACTACCTTTGCTCTCAAAAAATGATCTTGCAGTTTTCCTTATAGCTAAACTCTGAGCAATGCATTTCTCATCTTGCCTTTAGCTTTGACATCTGCTGTTTCTATTTCACAGAATCTCAGAATCATTTGGGTTGCAAAAAGATATTTGAGATCATCGAGTCCAACTGTTACCCAGGACTGCCAAGTCTACCACTAAATCCTGTCCCTGCATCCCATCTTTTAAATACCTCCAGGAATGGTGATTCAACAACTTCCCTGAGCAACCTGTTCCAGTGCTTGCTCTTCCATGAAGAAATTTTTCTTATTATCCAGTCATTGTATTCCTGCCCTGCCACAGCTACTTCATATTATTCAAGGTCGTTATTCAAAGGTGCCTGAGTTGTGACAGGTTACTTCTGCCTGTAAGTCATGAAAAGCCACTTATCTGGGAAATTACTCAGCATTACTCCTTTGTGAGTATTATTCTCTATCTAATCCATACAATGGACTTCATCAGACTCCAGATGAATGAGGGAATGCTACAAATCAGTGTATCAGATGGAAAAGTGAAATGTCAGGTGAGAAGATGTTTGTGAGGAAAAAAAATTTATTTTCCCGGTCTTTAGGATTTCTGCCTGTTAATCCATTCCTTCATCTTGATAGCATGCTGTTTATCAGTCCTTTCATGATTTTGTTGTTTTCTTTAATTCCCATTTTCTTGTATTTTTTATATTCCTGGCAGATTACTGATATAGGACAGGGAGAGAGTTGTTTCTAAGTGGCATTTTATACAAATATTGTGACTCTCTTATTGCTGTCTCAATGGTTTACAATGCATCATAGCTCCTCTAGCTACAGAGGCTTTCAGCATTTCATATTTATAATTAAAGGGGTTGCTAAATTTGGCTTTCATAATAAGAACCACTTGAACAGTTTCCTTATTTAGTACACATGTAATTGACAATGTGTAGGGGGATGCTTGTCTTTTTTCAAAAACAAAAATACAAATAAAGTTGTTCTCTTTTGTGAAAAGGGTGTGAAATCTTTTTCCTCCTCATCTCTGCAGCTGCAAAGAAAGCTCTAAACTCACAGAGAAGAAGTTGCTATTATGCTCTGGGAACTGGGAGGTGAGTGTCTGAAAAACAAATCACACTGCTGGGCAGGCTACTCCCTGGGTCACTTGCTCTGTTATGTTCACAATATATCAGACACCCTATATGCCCTAAATAGAGAAATTCTGTACTAAGATTCATTTGTTCATTGTCTTATCCAAAGCATCACCTTAATCATTTGCACTTTGGTTCTGCTGGATCTTCATCTCTCTGTTAACCTGATTGAGACCAGGCTGAGATTTGTTTTTTGCAGATGTTATGATAATAAGCACAGAATGCTGCTGTTTAGTTTGCAAGGTGTAGGATGCAGTCGTTTATTCTGCTGTTTGACCTTCTGCTTTTTAGTCTTGTTTTTCAGCAATGTCTGCCCAGAAACTATCTTTAAGCAGAATATAAAATTGAAGCATGTTGTTACCTTCAGATGAAACTCAGGCTTTGATGATGGAGATAACAATCTGAACTTCTGGATGTCAACCAGTGATGGTGTTGCTGCACTCTGTATTAACACTTTACTAGAAGTCATTCCAGTTGCCCAGCTTGTCATTCTGTTGTGGCCTTGGAACTGACTGATGGAGAACAGGCTGCTTTGAAGGAATTTGACTGATTTAAAGATGTTTCTTCTCTGTTAGGACCAAACCTGTAAAGTAGCTTTACAAAACACAAGGCCATTGAAATATCCAGCTTTTATGATGGTGGTGTGACATGAGAGGTTTTGGCTTTGAAAACCTTTCACAGGAAATTTGCAGAAACAGACTTCTCCATGAAATGTTCCTATTGGAGAGAACATTCAAAATAAACCAACCACCATGATACAGAGCAAATGTTGAGAGGCAACTACTTGTCAGTGTGAATGAAGTACAGTGATTGAGTGCTAAGCAAATGTGACATGGGGAGTCAAATTTAAGCAAAAACATTGGGTTAATTCCCAGTAACATGGGGCAGTTTGCTTGGCTTCTCACTGGAATACCTCAGTCCAGATGAATGCTATGATCTGCTGTGACATCCTAACTTCTGAGGGCAGAGTCAGGTTTTCAAATGGTAGTGGGAATTTGCTTATGTTCATTTTGTGTCTTCCCCTTCCCTTATTCCTTCCTTTGTTCCTTCCAATAGTTTTATCTGCATTATAATAGAAAACTAAATAGGATTTCTGACCCTTTTCAAAAAAAAAAAAAAAAAGAAGAAAAATAATATCATTTGGATTTCTTGAAATCCTTTCCAGGTCTTGCTTTAGGTTTGCACTCTAAGCTGAGGAGTTGAGAATGAAAGAGATTTTCAAGCACAGAATTGTCAATGTGAGCCTAGTATTGGGATAAAAAGGAGGAAATATTTTTAAAAAAATGTTTTTACTTCTGTCACCAGCTAAGTAGAATACGGTCCCTGTCTTCAATTCCTTGTCTTCTTACCAGATTTCCCAGTATTAAAAAAAAAAAAAGGTGACGAATCTTAGAATTCTGATATCTTTAAGACTTTAAAAACAAATAATCTTTTATCTGTGGATTTTTCCCTTTATACACTCCCTCATATCCATGAAGATGCTTTGTTTCTCTGAAAACACAATAGAGCTTTGCCAGTAACACAGACTGAAAATGAGTCATAAAAGATATTTCCCTGTTTGCCTTCTGTTAACACTCCTGTGTCTACTCAGATTTGGGATTTCTGTAATCTTTGTTTACAACACATCAATCACCTGAAACACAGAACTCTCCCCTTCCTCACTCTGCTTCTCACTAACCTGAGCTCTAATCCCTCAGAATACAATTAAATCATCCCCACTTGTGCTTGAATCTCTGGTATGGAAACCAGGTCAGAGGGTTGGATTCTGGGCAGATTTTGAAACAAAGGAGGGGAATGGAGCATGCTGCCCTCCATGTGGAAAATCTGATGGCTGGATGGTAGCAGGAGAGTAGCTGTGTGTCTGCCTTGACTTTCTTCTTTCTTGTAAAGTAGACATAAATGTCTACTTCATAACACTCCTGATTAACACCCCCTGATTAAGTTACCTTATTTAAGTTGTGTTATCATCCTTGGCTGGGAAGAGGGCTGAACATAAAAAATAATTTGTAGATGGAGAAAGGGGAGGGTAACTGTATTCTCATGTTTTATTATACAATATGGAAAAAATTGATTTTGATTGGAAACTAAAAGTGTCTTGCCCAATATAAATTGAGTGGTAGTGCTTTACTCATAACTCTAAAGAAGATAAATGTCTTCAGTGCAGAGCTATCAACATACAGCATTATATTTCAGTGTTGGTCAGGTTTGTTTTTTAAAATTATGGCCTTGAAACACTTCTGTCCCATTTGTGGTTGGATTCTTGTGCTCTGAGATACCTGCACTAATCTCTTGTTATGTGTGGAGAATACAAATAAATAACACAGACTTAAGTTCCAAAAAAGACTTCAGATGGTTAGTGATTTCAAACACACTCTGGATTCATGCTGGATTTATTAGGATGTAAAACTGTCTGAGATGAAATTCTACTGCCTTTTGTTTTTTGTGTTGTCCAGTTAAAATACCATCTTTCTTTTGTACTCCCTTTCCCCTGGTGTCAGGTAACTTGGTGCTTTTGTTAGTCATCATCATCAGTGCTTAAAGTGTGGTTGCTGCCACTGCAGGAAAGGACAAAACACTGGAAAATTATATTTCCTACCCTTCCTGCTAACACAGGAATGCTGCAAGCAGTGGGTGCTGTCAGGTGGAGCTACCTCTGCTAGGAATAGCCAGCAGCTTCCCTGTTCCAGCTTCTGCATCAAGGGCAGCCAGAGCAAGTTTGCCTCCTATCAGAGACAAAATGGGCACCAGAGCCATGTCCATCCTGCTGTCCCCAGCAGGTGACTGCCCTGTCTTGCCATGCCTGCCTTATCTCTGCCTGCACCTTGCCTTGGTCACACCTCTAGATCTGGCTGCTTATACAGAGGAAAAAAGACAAAATTACTTCTAAAATTTATTTGGTCAGAGGCAAATTTTGAATAATCAAAGGAAACACATCTAAATTCACAACACTGAGGGTAAGAATACTTTTTATAAAATGATGATGACCTCATTTATTGAAATCTATCTGTATTTATCCAGTTCCTCAGTGCAGTGTTCCCTTCTGCTCTTCTATTCAATTTGATTTCACCTATATAAAACCCTCTTCATAGATAACACAGTTTATAAGCACTGGCATGAAAAAGAATCTGCAAAACAGATGTTAAAAGAAAGAAGTCAGCAATCACTGCTCTTATCCTTTTATTTATTCACTTATTTTTCCAAACTGCTTTGGATTGACATGCGTCAGTGTCTGTAAGCAATACATCGCTACACTCCAGGGGACAAAATGCTAGGAAGGAATAGTTAAGCATTGGTCTCAGCAAGAAAACAAGATTTGTTGCTATATATTGTCTGTAAATTCCCTTGAGTCTCTTCAAATGAATCGCTAGGGATTACCAAGATCTGTTTTCTATACTGAAGTTCACTTACTCTGAGGGATCTGTTTGAGCGAATTCCTCCAAAGGGTGCTTCATCCTGATTTCCCTGCTGTGTTTTTATAGGGCAACCTAGCCCTCACCTGTGCTTGTGAGGTGTGAGAACCAGCTATCTCCACAGCTAGCCAGGAGAGGGGCCACCAACCAGCTGTACTGTCCACTTGCTCTGCTGTCAGTGCCTCCCATCAGCCTCCTCACGGCGCGGACCACAGCGAGCAGCCCCGAGACACGGGGTGGGTGGTGGGTCACCCTCAGCAAGGAGGGCTCTTCAGAGAGTGAAGGTAAATACATCAGCACAGTTTTGGTGGGTGAAATAAATCCACAGAACAGTGACAGTGAGTAGGTGTGGTGGAGCAGGGGTGAGTGTGGGACGGATCAGCAGCTCTGTGTCACTGCTGGGCTTTTCGGAGTGTGCTGTTGGCAGGGTGTGTGCACTCGTGTCTCAGCTGAGCACTGGTGGGGCAGCAGGGGCTAGTGCAGCTTGAGGTGACCCAGCCTCTGTCCCTGCTGCAACCAGGAGGGTGGGCTGGCTTGGCTGCTCCACCCTTGCACACCCTCAGGAGCATCCTTGAGGAAATGGCTGAGGAAGCAGGGTCACTGGCAGCTCCTGGCAGGGGTCCAAATCATTCCTCAACCCTGGTGGGAGGCAAAAAAAGTGGGGAAGTTTCTTGCCACCTAAGACACTGATTAAAAGGGGCTGCTACTGTGTGTGGTTGCACAAGGAAACTTCAGCATAGGGGCAGGTGGGAAAGCGGGAGAGTGTTGAAAGTTCAGTGGAAGACAATGGAGTGAGTAAAATGGGGAGAAACCTCTGGGGAGCTGTGATGACACAAATATCAGTCAGAGTGATGCAGCTCCCCAAGGCTGCATCTGGAAAGAGAGGTATTGAAGCACACTCAGGAGTATAATGCTCAGGCAGTCAGCTAAAAAGAGGGAGCCAGTTTTTCCTGGTTCTAGGCATTCAGTCTTTCTGTATAATCTCTGAAGGAGATAGAATTACTGAAGACATCTCCATCCTTTTGCCATTTAATATATCTTTCTCCCTCACTCCCTAGCACTAATGTATTCCAGAATTTTATTAACCAGATAATAATACTGCCTGAATATCCCTCTCAGTCTTCTCCTCTGTCAAGCACATGGGCGTTTTGACAAATTGCCACCCAGTCATCAGCTAGAAAAATCAGTTCTTTCCACATTATTTTTCGCTACAAATATTAACAGCTGGTAAGCCAGGGGTAAAATTGCTGAGGTAGATGGGAAGAAAGTCTTCAAAAATCCTTAATCTAGGTAATATCTCCACCAAAGGTGAGTAAACAGCCTCATTTCACTGTATATTCAGCATTTCTTTGAAACAACTTAAATGTGATGAAACTTCTAGTGAGTTAGGACTAGGTACTGATTTGCTGCTCCAGATGAGCAGAGTGATGGTAGGAGTCCTTAAGGAGGAAGAGGATGTGAGAAGTGTTAAGAAGTTCTTCTCCAGAATAACAAGGAAAAAATAAATTACCTCTTCTTTCTGTGGGAAAAGAAAGCTAAGACAAAGATCTGGAAAAGGATCTTCTTTTTTTCTTTATTGGCCCAGAAGTGTCTTAATTCTGGATCTTTCAGGCTATCAAGGAAGTTGTGAGTGTCCCTATTAAACTGCGAGTATTAAGTCACCACCTGACTCAGTTATTTTTGTCATCAAATCTTGAATGAATTTCTGTGGAATAAATAATCTTTTTGTCTTCCGATATAAAGTGAATTTCTGTGTGATCCCTCAGATTTGTGATCAGAGTTTCTTTGGACCTGAGAATTTAGTCCGGTGCTGATACCTTCTTATTTAATTCTTGGCAGTTTATTAAGTATTTCCAAACATACAGGGAATCCATATGTGACATACTGGATTCTTGTATTAATTATTGGCTCAGACCAGCTCAAGTGTGTGTGGGGGGGTGTGAGATACTGGATCCGAATCTCACTGAATTGTTGATATGGGTAGGAAAAAACTCACTGTGAGTGTCTGTGGGATGGGGGGAAGGACTGGGCCTGGACCTGCAGGTACATGGTAAGTCCCTCTCCTTCTCCTCCCCTTCCCTCTCCTTCCTTTTCTCTCTCCTGCAGATTCAACCATGTGAACCATCAGATCTTGTCGGTAACCATTTTTCCTTTTCTCTCTCTCCTTCTCTCTTTCTTTACTCTTTTAATCTGTTTTCTTCTTTTACTCTTTTCCTTCTCTTGTGGGTAACTTAAAACCCAATGAATTGTATTTTACTAAAGGTAGTTTATTGGTTGTTTGTAGTGAGTGTTTTCTGTGGAATGGGTCTTTGTGCTGAATGTTTTAGTGAAATATTTTTCTTGGTTGTATTTTACTCTTGTAAAATCTGTTGCCAAAATAACTTATTTTCCTCACTAAATTAAAAGAATTTCTCTTAGAGAATTGTGTGTGGCTCTTTCTCCAGACACTAATTCAAGGTTATAACGAACCAAAAGGCTTTTAAAAACTTTTTTAGTCTAATAAGATCTCTTATTAGAATAAAAGTCCTACTAGTTTTTAAGATATGTTTTTAGTCATATTGATACAGTAGGATTCTCAACGCATATCCTGAGGGTTCTGCTTTCAAGCACTCTCAATTTTTGTTGTTATTATTAGTTGGGGAGGGGTTTTTTTGTGCAGAGATGGAAAGAAATAGAACAGGATCAAAATCAGGAGCAGAAATGAGGTCTGCATATGTTTGTGAGGCCTTTAACAAGTGACAGCATCAGGGGCTGAGCAGTTTGCTGCATTCTCTGTAGGGGACGGAGTAAAGACTGAGTGGGGCTTCCTAGACTAATCCACTGAGGGCTTCGTACCCAAGAAAACAAAGGATTGCAGCATAATTATCCTTTGAACTACATGTACAGTATGGTTCAGAGATATGGTTCAGAGACCACACTAGAGCTACTCTGAAGCAAATCTTCTGAGATGCACACAGTGCACACGTACAGCTTTTGACATTGGCTGCTTTGATCTCCTAATCCACTTATAATGCATGAACGTAAATGTAACCCAGGATCACTTTTTGTAATTCAGCTCTACTCAACCTGAAATTCCTAGTATTTTCTAAAGTTTATTATGGGGAAAATGCACATTTGATTTAGCATTGAGGAGACAGATTGTGTCGACAAAGGACATCGCAAGTAAATCTCTCTGTGGCACCTTCCTACATGAGAACCTCTAGTCACCTGATCTGTTAAGTTGTGTGAAATGATGAGTGTCACAGGAAACTCTGTAACAATGTTTTACAGAAATTATTATTTCTTTATCTAGTTATCTGCATTTTCTACTTGGAAGTTCACTTTATCACTGTAAGTGACAATGCAAAGTATAGATGTTGTTGATGTACTGAATTCTGTGGGTCTTGGAGATTCAACCAAATCTCACCAAATCACTTTTAGAAGGTGGCGTGAGAAGGTTCTTAGATTTCAGAACCAGTTTTGTCCTTTGACAACGAGGCACAACCGTACTTGGAGCTACTGGATATTGTATTTGTTACGTGTATCTCTGTTTGGGAACGTGAGCTGAGCAAAGCCCATCAGTGCTGGTACCTGTTAACTCCCCTCTCTTTCTTTCCAAATCTGTGGATGCAGTTTCCTCTTTGAGATAAAGCTGCTTCAGCAAAATAAGTATTATATTTCCTGACAACATTTTTTTTCTGAAAATACGAGTGTGGCTACACCTCCAGAGAAAGATAATCATGTTTCTTCCCTTTTCTGAGAGAGTTCAAAATCCACAGTGCTTCATTAGAGATGCTTAATTTTTCATTTATGCAAATTATTTCATCCAAAAGGGTCCTGGAGTACTCCTCAAACTGCAGGCCCAATCCAAAGCCTTTTAATACAAATGGAAAGATTCTGACTTCACTGACCTTTGGATAAACTCATTAAATTTTAACAATGACCAAAAAAAATATTAAATGTAGATTATAAGCATTGTCAAAAGGTTACTGTTATGCTGATCTCTTTAAAGTATTTTGACATTAGCTAGTTAGACCCCCCACATCTATGACTTTTATCTGACCTCGGGTGAAGTGTTTTTAAAAAAAAAATTATTCCATAAAATATTTGAATTATACAAGAGTCTGAGAGTGATTCAGTTGAGTAATCAACTGAATCAATGTGAAGTACATCAGTGACCAGTTCTAGAATCTGGGAAGGAGCACAGACACCACTGAAGGTGCCCACCTTCCTTCCAGCCCACAGCTGTGAGGGCTAGACTGTGACATTCTCAGCTGGTGGCAGAATTCAAACTTTAAATACCAATCAAATTCATGATTGTCTGCAATTCCAGGCAGGGTACCACGTATCCAAGTACCTGGGTCTTGCAATGTTATTTGCATAATGTTAACAAAGCTGTTCTGTAGTCTAGAGATGGCTGATTAATTCCCCAGTTCAGTTCTGTTTTGAAAACACACTTGGCTTTAAACAGACATTGAAGTAGTAAGACATGCATTGAAATCCTAATGCATAATCCTAGTGCAGGTTAGAGTTTATGATTCAAGTACGTGTTACAATTAAAATTTACCCTTGACTTGATTTTGGACTTGAATTATTTTGAACCTGTGCTGATGGGGATATCTAATATGCTTCTATTTTGTTGTTCCTTTTTTTTGTTTTGTTTACTTTAGTGATTTTTTTTTTGCTTTTACTGGTTGAAACAAAGCTGTCACTGTTCTACAGAACAGGCTTTCTTACTATCACACTGAAATAATGAAATCCAGTCTGTAGAAGTATGCAGGACTGTTTTATATGCCTAGTAAACATCTATCTAAATATTTGTAAGCATTCACAGCCACTGCCATACCTATCACTTTGCATCATGCCAGAAAGGCAACATATCTTGCATAAATCTCTGATTGTAGTCATTGATATATGAAGAGAGGTATCTTTTGGAATCTTGGGCATTCAGAGCTAGAGTTTCTGACTTCCAGTCCCCTGCCCTGATCCCTGAGTCACATTCTTGGTAAAGAAAGATCAAGTAGAACCCGATCTTGCTTTATGTGAAACAAATGACAAAACAATTATTATGAAAGATCAATCAATTACAAACATTTTGTGTCTGGAAAAAAAAAAAAAAGCAGATTTTTATTTGAAGCCGTGTCAAAATTTCGTTACCTGCAGCTATCATTTTAATCTCTTTTTGCCTTTTGTAAAAGAAGAAGTCTTCTCATTTGCCTTTGTAAATCTGTGCTGAACAATCAGCAGTTTGGATTTCTTCTCCAAAGACCAACCTCATTAGTGCAACAAGCAGCTATTTGCTGTATGTCAATGTGAGAAATCTCCCTGTGAACACGTGTCAATTGAAACTTCTGCCGGTCTTAAACTGCCAAGTGGAATTATAGCTAGAAAACATCCCTGTGAAAATGGCTGTGGAATGCTCTGCTTGTTCTCCTTCTCTCTTAATTGCATGAAACAGTCTCCCACAACCAGGAATACACAGCACACTATCTAGCAGCCTAAAAGCTCATTCCAGTGTTTGAAATGCCAAAGGTGTTCTTTCTGCTTTTTGTGTCACTCTGTAATAAGAATTATTCAGCCTGACTTTTGCTAGCAGCCTCAATAATAATTCCTAGTGTCAGAAACCTCTTCTGACCAAGGCCTAGCAATGAATCATATATGTAAGTGAATATGTGTAGGTATATATAAATAAAATATAAATAAATGCTTGATTCACCCTGTGCAACTCAGAATTTAAGCTTCCTCCAGACCATATACGGAGTTAAGAAGACAATATTTCCACAATGTCAACTTTCTGACCATAACCAAACTTCTTAAAGTGGGTATTTCTCAACTTGCTATTGGAAAAAAAAAATAAGAATCATAAATCAATAACTCCATGTAAATCTCCAGTTGAAAAAGGATGCATTTTGGAGCCAGTTTTCTTTAAGATACGAGGACAAGGTTGTCTACTGAAGTCAAAGCCACAAACTGAAATTAGAACAAATAGAATATTAATTTCCATTGACTTCAGTGGGTTCTCCAGTGATTGCTTGATATGGTGGGAGTTTAGGATAGTGTGGATTGATGATAATTTGGTAGTTTCTAAACCAGAGTGCTCTTAGATGCTAAATTTAAGAATGTGTAAAGAGTGTAAAGAGGCATTGTTTGAATCCTTGCTACATTTGACTCCATGAGGGTTTTGCAGTCCTGGGTATGCACACATGCATTAGAATATTTTCAAATGAGAAATCAACCATGCAATAAGGCTAGCTCTAGATATCCTGAACTTCCAACTTATTTTTTTTCAGTTCCTAGGAAATCAAATTAATTTCACGAAATTCCACACAGCAGGCAAATGCTTCTGTTGGCTGTCCAATAATATTTTCATAATATTGTATTCAAAGTATATATTGGATCCTGCTACTGGCAATGCTGATTTTTTGACTTAGTGGTCTAATGACTGAAGTGAATTTTATACCTCAAATCACAGGCTTTGTATTTGATTTACTTCAGCTTGTCTACACTTGGAAAAAATTACTTTTTTTAAAGAATGCAGCAGTTCAGTGGGTCGGATTTATTTCTTTTTTTGCTTGCACTTGTGGCTGTGCATTGGATTCTCTCTGTGTGTTTTCTATGACTTCTTTTCCTTTCTCTTTTCCAACTCCTGTAAAACTCCCTGACACTTTAATTTCCTTTCCAGTTATCAAGGCAAGTTGCAAACAGGTCGAGGGCCTTCGCCCCAGATGATACAGGGAATGGAAGGACTGAGCTTCCTTTGAATCTGAAAGGCCAAACACACCAGTGTGGGATGAACCTTTCTCTTGCCTGGTCCTGATGGAACACTAATGATAAACCTGAAGGAAATCTAGCAGTAGAAAATTTACACATTTGAGCTGAAAATAAATTTTTGGAAAAGAGGAGGGAAAGCAACAGAGCGTCTGGAGTATTTACTAGCAGAGTGTCTGCTGATATTTACTCTTCTGGGGAAAGGCTGCACGTTGCTAAGGAGATGGAAGGATCAGGTTTTCATGACGGCCACGTGGGAGACCCTAGTGATGGCATAACCCAAAATGTTTATTCTCGCTTGTGGCAACCAAGAGTTGTTTTGGTGTTTATTGGTTTGGGTTGGTTGGTTTCTTGGAGGGGGTGTGTGTGCATGTGTGTTTTGTTTTTAGTGCAGTGATTGTATTTTAATATTTCTGTGTGGATGTGGCTGTTTTGAAGTCACAATGTGGTATGGAGGACTTCTGCCCATCAAAGTAAATTGCATTTCCAACTGTAAATAAGTGTCAAACCTTAGCAGAGCAGGTTTCCAGAATCCCTAATAAGGTAAGCAAACAAAACAAAACAAAAATGTGCTAGTCTCTTTATCATCACTA
The DNA here is from genome assembly GCF_025592945.1 of Manacus candei. Lineage (NCBI taxonomy): Eukaryota > Metazoa > Chordata > Aves > Passeriformes > Pipridae > Manacus > Manacus candei. The sequence continues at coordinate 22,941,059 of NW_026138066.1, read as the reverse complement.
GCTTGCCTTATACCTTGAACAAAAACAGGCTCAGTCTTTGTGTAAAGTTTCTAAATTTCAGGTCACTGAAGTTTCACCACGATTAGCTTTGGGATAGGGGTTAGAGCCTCTTCCTTGGCTTGTAAGAAGATCCAAATGTAAGCAAATGAACATTTCTGTTTGTTTAATACTTTATTTCCTTTTTATTAAAATTCCTGTAAAATTTGCCACATTCCCTCTTTTTTAACATTGTATTTGTCCTATTAGACATGTACATGGAGAAGTAAGATGACACTTTTTTTTTTCCTTACAGTCATAATTGTTTATCAAGGATTATGCCTTAGGAAAGAACTGCAATGATTACATTTGGAATGATGGCTTCAGAAGAGGGAACAGATAGCTTCTTGTCTACACCACCCTGTTATTGTCTTTCCTTCAGTAAGAAAGTCTATTTTCTGGGAAAGCCTTGCAAAAGGCATGTACTTCTATACCCAATGATAAATTGCCTAGATTTGTGTTTAGAAAAAATTTTGGTATGGACTTTTTAGTATTCAAAGACTGAGGATAATGCTGGCTTTTTCGAGCTGCACTGTAAAAGGAAATAATTTTGAGAGAGGGTTTTTTCTCTTCCCAAAAGCTCTCAGGATTTGAAGAGTTGTGTGGTAAATCTCATTGCACGCATTTCATATGCTGTTAAATACCACAGTTAATAAGCTTAGTGTTTGGAGTCAAAGTGATTCTTGGCTTGGCAGTGTTTTCTGAAATTTGGAGAAGTGAGCTTTGGAATAGTTATGAAAGTTCCTGGCCACTCACAGAAAACATGTTATAGGCTTGGCTGCTGTGTGCCTCTGAAGCCTCACCAGCATCAGAGGAGTCTGTGAATTTTGTACGGTTTTTCTGACAATGTAAATAAACCCCCAATCAGCTGTGTTGTTATTCTTTTAAAAGTCAGCATTTTCAGGACTTTGAGCATTTTTTTTATGGAAGAATTATGTGTTTCTAGACCCTTTCCTTAAAGTTGTTAAAGTTCCAATGGCAGACACAGGATAAAAAGTCTAAACTCTTTTTTTAACCAAGAGATCAGGAGAGATAACTACAATGATTTTTTTTTTTTTTTCCAAATATGCTTTGAAGGAAATTACATTAACTTTCGATATCTGCTAGATCGGGAAGGAGAGGGGAAACTGAAACCTGATTATTTTTTATCTTGAGGTAAGTGCTGAGTTATTCCAGTGTGAGGAAATAGTAGTGTCCTACCTAGTGATTCATTCAGTCCTCTTTCAATGAGTCTCTGATTGGACCTGGACATGGGCTCACTAGTTACTAGATCTGAAATGTCTTGGTGGATGATGGCACATAAGTGCTCTAAAAGGAGTGAATCTCAGAATTATGATGGTACTCAGCTGAACTGGTGCTATTCTGTCCTCTGTGATTTTGCTGGTTAAATCTAACATTTGTGACACTAATGAAAAATAACTGAGATGAGATGCAGGGGGGTTGAGGCTTTACGAGTGCAAGACTTAGTTCCTTGAAAGAGACCCAACTCACAGTTAAAGTAATACAGAATTATCATTTTCTTTGGAAATCATAATTCCTGCATTTTACTTTCTTCTAACTTAGAGTAAGCTTGTACATTTTTAATCTCTCTCAGAGGAACTTTTACCTCTTATCCCTTACAGTTTTTATTTCAAGAAGCAAAAATATTTGTCTAAGTTGTTTTTTGGCTCTCCTATAACTCCTATGAAAATTCCATGACAATTTTCAACCCTCTGTACTGCAGCAGGGTCTCACTTTGCAGAGTTGTTCCTACAGCTAATACTCCCTCTTTTCTTTTTCTCCTTAGCTAATTGTTCATGTTTTCAAACTTTACAGTCTCACCACCGAAACCTAGGCATCCTTTGGAAGATAACTTGAGAAGGAACTATAGACCTCAAAAATGTCACTGAGCTCAGGAGTCTCAAAATAAAATCCTTTCTCTTCTTAAACAGGATGCTATCAAGGGGTCTGGGCCAAAATTAAGAAAGGAAAAATACTATTTGTATAGGGAGTTTCATGTAGTATTTTAAGTGATTATTTCCACAGCTAAAAAAAAAAATCAACAATAAATATTAATTTCTGCCTTTCTTGAAATCCGTAAAACAAACCAACATCCATCTCCAAAGAACTGCTTTTTCTCCTGCTTTGACTTTCATTTCACCACTTCCATTGATTCCCAAATGTGTGCTGGTCCCAGCACCTGGTGCTGCATAGCAAGGCACCGTGTTTTCTGAAATGTCAAATTTGACTTGTAGATGACAGGATGATTTATTCTCCTTGCTTTCTGTTCAATACCACCAACCAGTTTGCATCTATCTGTATCACTCCACCAGTGTTAACATTGACAATGCTTTACAGGGAGTGAGGATCTGCACTCAGAAGCTTCTCTTGTGCTTCAAACAGACCCACCAAATTAAATGGCATTGTGTGCCCTTGGAGTCGGGGTAGAAGTTTCTCTGTAAATGCAGAGCTTCTAAAAAGGCATCAGAGCAATATAAGGCTGTTCTTCAAGGAAAGACCTTTAAAATGAAAACCCATCATGATTTGTCATGACAGGGTTATTCCCTCTGGGAAAAGCAAGTGGAGTACTGGAGCTGAAAATGCCAAGGTCTCACTTTGAGGAAGATCTATAAACAAGAAAGGCTGGAGCACTGACAGGGAAAACTGCATCACCACCAACATTCTGTGCCTGCTTCATACTGATTGTGGTCATTGGCAAAAGAGCATCTCCTTCAGAGACAGCTGGTCCCTTACAGCCCACACAGGACAGGCCTGTTATAAATCTCCTTCACACAGAATTTTCACTGAAAAGAGATGTGATTGCACAGGAAGTAGTACCTTTGCTGTTTTCCCAGAAGTAATCTCCCAGGTTTGCTCATCAGCCAGCATTATTTCAGATGGGAATTGTGATACTTTGCCTGTGGCTGTGCTTGAAAGGGTTTTTCGTCATTATTATTGCTTTTAAAAAAGGAAAACATTAATAGATTTGTAAGAGTGGGAGATGGGAAAATATAAGATCTGTTTTAATGTCAGCTTTTGTGCAAAGGAACTGTACCTCTCCTGAGGCTGGTGTGATTCAACCAGCCAGAATCTGAGTGTTCTTGAATACTTGTGGTCCCATATTTTCAATTTTTTGTTACAGACACAAGTAAGGATCTTTAGCTAATACAGGCTTGGTACTATTCCTGTTCTTTAGAGTTCCCTGATGCTTTCAAAGCTCTTTCCTTACTTTTTTCCTCTGTAGTGTTTCCTCTCATTCTTGGCATCTTTCAGAGTTCTTGTGGCATTAGTAAATAGTCTGTGCAGATATGCTTTCTGACGCTGCAAATGAAATGGAAAAGCTTCTATGCAAATGCCTAATGTTTAATAAAAGTTAAAAAGTAATGTGTATCAAAGGTAAGTCTAAGTGAATTCTAAGAATGCAAAACCTACAGTAGCAAGACCTCCAAACACACCTGCTACCTTCACTTGGCTTCTGGTTTTGAAATGAGCTGAAGCCAATTCGTGCAGATTGAAAATGTGTTTTTAGAAAAACCTTTCTGAAAGCTGAGAATCAAGGCTTCTCTTTGGCCCAGACTTTCAGTAGGGGGCCAGATCAGCAGATTTCCTTAGACTGGGTCATTCTCCATTTAAAACAGATGGATTTGTGAAACGTCAGTGTTTGAGTTGTTTCCCAACAAAAGCACACAAGAAGTTGCAAGCCAATTATACATATTTGATTTTTTTGTGATTTATTTTAGACAAAAGAGTGCTTGTGAATCCTTTAGGGATTTTTTTGTCTAAAATAAATTTCTAACACATTTATGAGCGTCCAGATTACCTAGCATAGCCTCTACAAATTCCTTTGTCCACAACATTTCATCTGCCAATGGAGATAATGCTACTTTAATGCCTGCACATCCTTGTCTTTTGCCTTTCTTCAGTTCATGAACTTTGAGGGACAGTTTTCTAATTGATTGCATCTTATAGGGATACAAAACTACTCTTCATGAGATGGGGAAACAAGGAAGGCAACTGATTCTACAGTGCTGGGTAGTTCACACCTTCTGAAATAATAAAATGTTAAAATGGCACAGTTGTCCTTTATTTTCTCTTTCACTGAACTGCAGACTATTACCATATGCTAGGAACAAAAGCCATGCCAGATGTACTCAATTTTCAAACTAACATCACTTGCTCCATTCCTTCCATCTCCCATGAAATGAGGCCATCCAAATGTTGAGTGGGTGATAATTAGGGATTTGACAAAAAAAAAATATATATTTTTGTATATTTTCACTTTTGAAAATGCACATAATCTATTTTTGAGCTTGAGTGTCCGAATCTGAACAGAAAAAAGAGTGAATTGGGCTGCCTTCTAGGCCACATCAAAATCCATTAAAGATAAGAGAACTGCTTGAAGAATAAGCAATTGAAACAAATTAATGTTGAATTCAGCTCTTTTAGACTCCTCCTTGCTTTGGCTGCAGTGCAGTGGGGTCATGTTTGCATGGCTTTCTTGTCTGCTGCTGTAACTCAGCTCTGTTGCACCTTGCACCTCACCTTCTAGCCCTGTTTTGCATTGCTTATAGCACTGTCAGTCTCCAAATCTATTGCATGGCTATTGCATGTTTCAAAAACTAGGAAAAGAGGAAAAATAGCAGCGCTTGGGACCAGTTTAATAATAAAATTTATTTGTGAGCAGACCTGTTTTGCCATAAGGGCATCTTTCCCCTTCCCCTGGGGCTCAGAGCCCCTGTGTACCTGCAGGCAGGCTTCTGGCACAGCCTCAGCACACTGTCCCATCATCTTCTGGGCTGATCAGAAACTCTGCAGTGAGTGTGGAAGCTGGGGACCACTCTGGAGCACACTCTGGATCTGACCTGTCTTCCTTAATAGATAAAGTGTGCCATTGCATTCCCCTGCATTAAGGGGCCCTGCAACACCTCTGAGAGTTGCCAGCGTGTGCAGGGAGGCATAATTCACTGCTGCAGCACATTATTTTATGCTTATAGTGGTAATTATAACATTCAGTACTAATCCCCTCTGCTGCTGTTTAAGATATGCATCGTGCACCTCTGTGGAGTCGTTTGTCGTGTGGCTGGGGCCCATCATGGACTGTCCCACAACACAGAACAGGAGAAAGCCAATGGCTTTTGTGAGCCTCCATGCTTTCTGCAGCTCAGCCCAGCACCTCTTTTTCTCAGGGCTTCAGCTGTGGACAGACAACATCTTCCAGGGTCTTGCTGTGCTGGTGGAAGAAGTCATAACCTCACTTGTCTATCACCTGCTGGCAGTGAAGTGGCTCATGTGAGTCTCATCTAATGTGTCTCAGTCCAAATGAACTATTGCTGATTAACTTCTGAGTTAATTCACTTATATTTTAGATAAAAAGTGCCAGAGAACAAATACTGCAGCCCTCCAGGCACTTAATGAGAAGCAAGTGCCAAGCATTTGGATGCCAGGGTAGAAATTACAGCATCTTACATCAGCATACCTTTGGTTTTCATCTCCCTCTCGTTATCCTTCAGTTCTTTATTGAATGAGGATGGATGGTTGTTGTCATTTTATCTGCTGTAAAATGAAGTTGCTCTGCATTTAGGCAGAAAACTGACAACAGAAAGAGCACCTCCCATTTTCTACTCACGTGGTGATAAAACATGGGAAGGAATCCCAACACATAACATCTTAAATTATTTTGAGAAATTGTGACGTTTTCTAGTGTGAAGAGGAGGAACAGGGTTGGAAAGTGTGGAGGAAAAGACCTCTTTGCCATTTTGCTTGAAGGTATCTAGCAGAATGGGCCTACTTGAAGGTGTTAGTAAATATATCTTGCTGGATTTCTATTGCTTCCTGCTAATGTTTTTTTTAGGAGTATTGGTGATCTGATGGGTATCAACCTTATTGATTTTTGCAATTTTAATCTTGAGTTGGGAATCACTAGGGTATTTCCTATAAGAGATTCCTATTTGTAGGGTTTAGGAGTGGGTAAAACAATCATTTGAATATAAATTTAATCACTCAAATTGAAACAATGATTTAAATTTAAACAATGCTCAATTTTGCAATTCTCATTCCTTTGTTTAAAAACAAAGATGAGATTGCAAAGAAGATTCAGGTCTTTTTGCCTTGCTAAAGATATGACAAGATGTCAATTTTCTGAAGTATTACATGGTTTTCTAGAAGACTGGATTGTTGGTATAGATAAGCAAGACTATTTTCTTCTGAAAGAAAGCTAATATTTTTCCCTGACTGTTTTTCATTTCTGTAGTGAAATCTTGTCAGAAACAGTCAGTTTAAAATGTATTGAGTCAAATTATTAATAGGACTGAAAGAAACTACCATTTCTTTTGTATAGAAGGTGTGTTTCTATTGCATCAGAGGTCACACCTCTTGGAACATATTGTCAGTAAACCAAGACAAGGATTAACTCTAAAATTTTCACCAATATCAAAGTGATAACTTAAGTCTTCTAAAATGAGTGCATTAAAATGGGAGAGCTACAGAGCTCCTAGGTGGTTATCTTACCTTTTGTTTTTTTCTACCTTTTGTGTCTTAATACTATTCACACTGGTTCTACAGAAAAACCTTTTACAGGTACATTTAAATTCAGTGTTTCTTGCAAACACATGTCTTGTGAAGCCTGTTGTTTTATCCATATCTTCTTGCTGCTGTACATGAAGAGCAGGTATTTTATTTGACTTCATTCTCAAACGTTCTCATTTAGCACCAGGTCGGCGTGGTGCTAATTTTTGCTGAGGAGCTTTGTGCCAAGAAGGGGTTTCTCAGGAGTAGTCACTGTGAGAATTACTATGCAAATTAAGTGTCAGCAGCTGGAGCTGTGTGATCAGCAGCCTGCATATGTGCTGCCCCTTGCCTGGGGAAAGTAGTTTAGTGGGTTTTTTTGAAAGTTGGAGGAGAGAAAACTGGCTCCGTCTGAACGTAAAAGATGCCAGAGGTGCTCGATACATACCTGAAAAGGTAAGATAGTGCTTTCTGTAACCAAATGCTCCAAATCAAGACTAAAATCAGGAAACAGGATCCTAAACCCAGTGTTTGTTTTATGGGCAAAGGCCCCCTGTGTGCCTGCTAGCTGGGATATGTGCTGTGTGCTCTCCATCCTCCAGGAAGACGTTTGGCTGGGGTCTTGCTCTTTCTCTTAAGGAAGCAGCCTGTGGGATCTGGGCTGCCTTCTGCCTCTAAAGACTTGGACCTTTCTGATCTGGGTGCCTGGACTCTTCTGGAGGGGTCTGATGTGGTTTGCCCTCTGTGCAACACCCTCATTGCACTTGCTGAGGCCCTGAGTACAGCCCAGGACTCTTTCACAAGGTAATAATTACTGCTGTATGTAACAAGAAAACCTGACCAAAGAGCACAGACAAACACTTTTTATCCATCCAGTCAGCTAGTCACTTCTAAAAATACTCCATTTTTCTGACATTTAAAACTGTGGGTGATGAGCAAGCACTGTGAACCTGGCAGCTTTTGGAACATGTAGCAGAACACACTAGAAATATGTCCACACAGGTTGTGTCTGTGTCTCAGGAAACTAGCATTTAAATATCTCATTTATTTCGGTATTTCATTTCTTTGAAAAATCCATACACACTTTGATATGCCAGGGAGAAAATCTTTTGAGCAGGGAATAATTTGTGAGGCTCCATATTAGTTAAAAAAAAAAATAAATAAAATTGAAGCACATAATGGTAAATTTCTCAAAGGAAAACATTAGGGAATATAGACAGAAAGAATTGTTTCTAAAAGGGATTAGATAACTTAAAGGGACTTTAAGTTAACTTAAAGTTAACTTAAAGCTCCTTAAAGGGACACAACAGTAGGTTTACATCGGAATTACTTTTTTGCTTAAATTAAAAGGTGGATGAAGTCCTTTCACTTAGTCAAAACCAATAGGCAAATGATTTTTCTTCCTAAGATTTTTGGAGGAGGGTTTGGTTTTACTTACTATGAGTGTGATGGACATCAGCTTGGAAGCTTTAACATAGTTTGTAAAATGGGTCTTAGCTGTAAAAAGGTCCGTTCCACGTCCCAAATTCTCTTGAGTTTAGTGTTTGACAGAAGCCCATCTGTACCAGGATTTGTTCAAGGTATGCTGACATGAATGGCATCATTGTAATTTTTTAAGAGACAGAATTCAATAATATCCCAAAGGCCGAAAAAATGAAAGCAGTATTTTATTAAAAAAAAAATACTTGTGCATCGTAAATTGTCTGGTTAATATTCAGACTTATGTGGGGTTTTTTTTCCTACATCATGTGCTACTTTAACATTCCTCAGAAAAATACTAAAATAGACCTGCTTTGAATTCTACTGTAACTCCAGTATCATTGGAGAACACGTTTTTCTTGTAGATGGTGGCACCATGATATGTTCTGTCTCTGCACTTGTTTCTGCATTTGCACTTTCAAAGCTTGGAAGGTAGTCTTCTGATGATGACAAACACCAGCAGAAAGAGAGGACAAATGGGGACTTCTGATGGCATACCATCAAGTGCTGAAAATAAATCTGAGTTGAAAATACAACATTGATTGTTGGAAAAGGAAACATCTGATCATAAAATTAACATGGAAGACAGAAACTGAGCAAAAGCCAAACCTAAAAGCCTTCTGTGATGAAAACCACACTCCCAAACCAAGTTGAATCAGTAAGGATGTTGAGGACAAGGGAAAGCCTTTGAAAAACTGGAACTATTCTTAAACTTTCCTGACTTTCCCTGTTTCATTTAGCTATCAAGAGATAGAGGTTTCTTTTTAAAACTCTGCAAAATGTTGTTTGTAAAATATTCCATAAATCCGTGGTCATTTTCTTATTTAATATTGTATTATACAACAGGAGGGAATGCTGAGAAACTTGCTAGGAGCCAACATGGACACCTGAAAGACATATTAAAAAAAAAAATCTATTTATTTGGAATTAGTCATAGCAGTTGGCAGAAGTTCTGCTAGAGATCTCTACAGACCTGTTAGAGATCATTTGTCTATACTGGGAGACTCAGCAAGCAGAGATGAAGGGTGGAATAATCTTGTATTCCTGAGTCCCCTTTAGTATCCAGCTGCAGGAATCTGATTTTTCTTTCCAAGTCCACAGGTGAAGAAAAATTCCACAGAACTGTAAACAGAGTTGAAGAAGGGGTAGAGGACTGTGAGACACTGTAATCAGTTTTCTTGTATTTATGGTGTTGCTGCTGAACTGTTTGAGTTGAATTTAAGTGTTAATGACTCTGTTTGTTTAAAATTGTCAACATTGCCTAGAGTGTGAGTTGAGTTTTCTTTTGCTGTAAAACAACAAAAATTCAGATAAATTTTGAATAGTTTTGTCTTTGCCTTCTTGCTACAGGAGGATTTAAAGGTGGTTTATATTTTACTGCTCAGTAAGCTGGTTTTGTCCATCCTCAATAGTTCTGACATCCATATAGTGAAGTATCACAAATTGTGGTTACTTTATCCAACTCTACTGTGAGGTTTTGCTTGCTTAAGACTACCAAATTTGTGTGATATGTTGAACTTAAGATGCCAGAAATGTCAGGACCTACATAGATGAACATAAATCTAGGGACTGAGTCATGTTTTATGTCAGGGCAGGCCTCACAAATTTTACATTTTCACCTGCTATAGAAGAATTGTTTCTGCTAAGAGAAACTGTTATCATTAAGATGAATTGCTGAGTGTTATTTTCTTTGGTTTTTCTATTGTGATTCCCCTTGAGATTTTGTAGGGATAAAAGTAGTGATGGTCTGGGTGGGTTTTTTTCTCTCAAGAGTTCCAAGAGTAGTTGGAATTTCATTATGTGTGAAGCTACTGAAGACAATGAAGAGTAAGGTGTAAGGGATGATGTAGTCCCAAAAGCAGGGTGAATAAAACATTTGAATTGTGAATTCTGTTATGCATATTTGATGAGTTGTACAAGCAGCCTGGACAGGGTATGAGGTTTTCAGTAGAAGTGTTCTGCTTCCAGCAGCTATGATGTCAGGCCTGCAGTTCTTATTTTACTTTATTTTAAGAGCGTTTTAATCACAGTCAAGAATATCTTTCTCTCTAGAGCACAGATGGCCAACATGTATTCAAAGGATTATGAAAAAGGAAGGGTTAGGTGAATTTTGTTCTCGGAAAGAGAAGCTATTAAAGTATTTCAGTCTATTTAATCAATAATAGTTTTATTTCCTGTAATTACTGGAATCATAATGAGGAAATGAGTATCCTAAAATGTATTTAATAATAATCTCGGTGTATAGTCTGATTCTACCAAGGAAGGCCTTCCAAAGGCCAAACCTTAATTATTTTGCTGTCATTTTATTTCAGATAGAAACTAAAGAATTTCTCTCATATACTTTTCCCCCCAAAGATCATTCCTAGTAAAATCTAATTTTGATTTCATACACTGCAGAGCGATCTACTGTTTAAAAGTATCTTTCAATTAAACTTTCTAAGCCTGTTTATTGATAGTGCAAGAATATGAGTTTCATTATACTCCAATGTGGTTAAAAAATATTACTAGATCATTTCTATAACTGGGGAGCAAATATCACAAAAATGAAGTGTTGTGATGGTCACTGCTTAATCATCTGGCTGTCTAACAGAATGTGTTGTCCAGCATTAGGTGTGTAGCTTATCACAAATCAGAAGTAGACATTTTAGCTTCCTTAAAAAACAAGAATAAATTCCAACAATAGAGCAATAGTTATTAAGTAAAATAAATTTGATAGGGGTTGTTATGTTACTGGATATTTGGGAGTGTGAGGTGTTTTTTCCCCCTGCTTGTGAATTGGTTTGCTCTTTAGTTTTGGGCACTCTTGCGGATTTGGATAGCTTTCTTTGAAAGAATGAAGACAAATTGCCTCTACATGAGGATTAGAGAAGTGAATTTCTCTTTTGTATCTTGAATTAGATCTGAGAAAAATTATTAAAATCCTGCCTTGTGTGGGTGGTTCTCTTAGACTTCTGGTGTCACTGTTTTGTGTTAATCATTTAGTGAAACTGCAGCACAACCCTGCTGTGAACCGAGTGAGTTCTCTAAATACTGGGTAAAAGTCATGTTCATTATCTCCTTTAGGTCAGAAAATAACTAAGCTGAGCTGATGAAAAGAGTTTAAACAGAAGGTAGTGAATTCTCCCTACGTGCATGGGGAAAGAGGGATAATATTGTCTTCTGACCCTTCCTCAAAACTATCAGGAACAAACCTCACTCTGTTTTGTGTGCTCCGCAAAGAGCAGCAGGGTCTCAGAATATGAGTAGAAAAAAACCTATTTTCTATATACTGATGTGTCTTGGACACATGACAGACACAGAGCAGGCAGCTGAAGTGCTTTTGGAAGAACACAGAACTCTGAGGTTGGAGAACTCTATTTCCACAGCATTAGGCAACAGCTGAGGAAAATTTCTGAATAGATGTAAATTGGATTAGCTACCTTTTGGGGAGGCAGACACAGTCAAAAGTGACTTTCCCAAGGTTCATTTTGCAAATTAATTATATCTAACAGCAACTTCAGAAAGACGAGCCAGGATAACTCTGCATGCCTCTCTGTAACTACTGATAACCTTTTATGATACTGCACTGAGAAATGGAGCTTTTCTTTGCAGCACTTTAAGACTTGTTTCTTCAAAATATGAGAATATGCAAAGAAATGTTTGATCAGAAGTGTTTACAGTGAATATCCCTCCATCACTTCACAGTCGCTGTGGTGATAGATTTGAGCCCGAGAAGCCAAACTGCCCTGAGCAGCCCTTCTCTGTGTCACGAGGTGGCAGTGCAGAGTGGGTTTGCAAACCCAGTCTTAGTAATTTCAGAAGGGCAAATTTTTCCCAGAGAAGTCTGTGATTTCTGCATGACTCTTCAGATTCTAAGTTTTTCTCAGTCGGTCTTGAGAAGTGGAAAAGTTGTAAACTGCCTACAGTCACAGCATGAAGTTACATTTTCTTGAAATTACTCTTATGCAAGTTTATTTAATCAAAAATTACAGTGGGTAGTATTTTAGAGGTATGTTGAAGACAGAAAAAAACCCAGCAGAAACTCAGCAGTAATGCTAATGGATAATCTGGCCAATATCACCACAGGTTAAACAATAGGTGACTATTTTTTTAATTTACTCAATTAAAGCTGTCAACAGGATGTATCTTTACTGATTCATTTCTGTGGGGCTTATGCATAATCTTGAACTGGCATTATAACGCTGGGATTTAACATTGGGGGATTCAAGCAGCTTAAACCAAGAAAGACATTGGAGAACCTGTTATTGCCCCAGGGAACAGAGATCAGATCACCTTTATAAGATGGGGAACTGGAATTGCTGCAACAAAATGTGTAAGACAAATAGCAGGTTTTACTTGCAAAGTCTTCAATGGATTTCAGTCTACAAGGTCACTGAGCCCTGTTAGGAAAGGCCCTACTCTTCCTCAGGGGAGGGAGGGACTGACAGAGAAGGCTTTTTTTTTTGCTACAGACCTTGCTCTGTCCAAACCACTTAAAACAACAGGAGCAAAGAATTAATTCAGACCCACTAGAATTAAGATTGCTGGTTGTAGCTAGGGACCACTGTGAGAGACATTTAATGCTAGGCCATCTCACTGACTGATTATGCCGAGCTCAGAGGTGACATCCTCTGACAGCATCTGAAATAAAGACACGACAAAATAAAATAAAAATTTTGCTACATTAGAAAATTTAGCTATGTTAGTGTGACTTTGAAAATTGTAACTGCTTGAAAGAAGATTGCTGCCCAAATTGTGGGCAATTAAGATAAAGCTGGCTTACGTAAACAAAAGAAAGTGGGAAAGACTTTTAGCACGTAGCATTGCAAGGGAGACAGAAGAGGGGTGGGGAGAAACCTAAGCTGTTTGAAATGATAAAACTCTGTGTAACTACTCTATAACAGTAAGAATAGGAGGTAGGCAACCAAATGTCTATTTAGATAAAGCAGACTTCGTAAAGAGTGTGTATGACAGATACTTTTGAACCTCACTTCTTCCAAATGTATAAAAAGCCATTGTGTTTCTTTTCTCGGCCGAATGCACAGGGGGGAAAAACCCCTTGGCATCTCCCCGGCTGTAATAAAAGTGTGCTTTACATATTGTTTAAGGATTTCTTTGAATCACATCCTCATATTCAGAGTTTTGGCTCCCCCCCCTGTGTGCTGTAGTTGGCAAGGCAGTTTACCAACAGGAGAAATGAGTGTATGCGGAGTGCTGCAGGAATGAGGTCCCGTAGCTGCTGCCGACAACCTACCACCTGCTTCCTCTCCTCCCCTCCCCTCTCCTATCCTCTCCTCTCCTCACCCTTGTGTCATGAGAGAAACACAGCAGAATAGGGTTGCAACCTGGAGAAATAGAGTTGTATATTATTCTGCCTGTTTGCTGATTTTTGAAGAGCTGTACGACATTTAATTAGTGCAATAATCGTGTGTTGGCTAGATCTACCAATCTAGCCAACCAATTAAAAAAAGGTAATATATGGGTAATTTATCATGTAATGTACCTTCCATACTAATTTTAAAAAAATAAATTTGAAAATAATAAAAAATCCTGCTCCAAAAATGGATGAGCTACCATCTGCCTAGCTAATGTAGTGTGACAGAATAACAAATAGACTTAATTATGTCAAGCAAGAATGCGTTAGAGAATCCACTTAAATAATCATGGATCACTTTGTAATCATCGCTATCTGTTTACAGATAATTTGTATGGATTTCACTTTCACACGTTCCTCTACTTAGAGCTGATGTGTGCACAAGATCCCAAGTCAAAAGGCTTTAGAATGGCTCAGCTTTAACAAAATAAACCTATCTAGAGTGTTAAGTAAAGCCTGGAAAATGCCCGTGGCTATTTGCTGTATACTCAGTTGAGCTCATCAGTTCAAGGCGTGTCCAACCTCTTTTCACTAAATAAGGGCAAAATTCTCCAGTCCATTTGATGCTGGGTTTAGCAGGTGCCCTCTGTACTCTGCAGCCACAGACTGCAATCACCACTGAGCTGTTTGACCTGGAGACACTTCCTCCAAGAGGAAAGTGTCTGGGTTCCCGGAGACAGAGGGGGGAGGAGGTATGTTGGCCTATTGTGCACAATCTAGCCAAGCAACAAGCTACTCAAGCTGGCAGTAGTAAAAGGGACAGTAAAAGCTGTAGAAAAACCAAGCTGAATGGCATAGGCTAAATGCCTGCTGAGCACCCTTTCTGTGATTGAAATGAAAGAGAAATTTCTCTCACTGGTGGGTCTATTTAAGCATAACTTACTTGAGTGCCACTCTCTAGGGGTTAGATAATTTAGAAAATAAGTGATGGTGAGACTTGAGGACATCAGTGTGTTGAGTACTTGTACCTCACAAAACCGAGCTGAAAATACAGATTGTAGGTTGATAGATTTCATTAATCCACACCAACAACCTTATTCCTTGATTCTTTAATGAGTGTTGCAGAGTAACCAAATATTTCCCATCAAGTAAGCACCCAGAAGTCTTGTTAATTTTCTGAACTACAACTGCATCTGCAAAACTGGGCTGGAAATCTCCAGAGGACATGCTTTTAATTAGATTTCTAACATTTCCCTTTCTAGTCAGGTTGGAAAGATAAGAGCATCCTGCCCTTGCTCCTGGTCCCCGCCAGAACCAAGAAATCAGAGAAGCATGTGAAAATGAAAAGGGTGGGGAAGAATAATAAAGTCCTTCTTACCAAACATTAAAAATATTTGATCCTGGATTTCATGAAAGGGATGATAAAAAGGATCGATCTGTCCTGAATTTATCTGCTAAGCTTCAGGTGTTCTTGGACTTTGCTAATAACAACAAGGTAATCACTGGAGAGATGTGCTCTTTTCTCATCAATTGATGAGAAAATGTTTGAATGTTTAGACTCTCTGGCAGTAGATGGCTTCTCTTTCTAGTTGCTATGTTGCCAACTGCATCTATAAGTATAATAGAGATTATATACAGAGATTTGGGATTACGGTAGTCTGGGTGTATTGACACTGTTTGGAAGGGGTAAGTAAACAAATTATCAACATATTCCATAGAGGTCATCGAACCAACAGAGGTCTGTAACCAACTGGATGATTTGCAAGGAAAGACTTAATCTAATGTATGTACTTTACTTAAAATTAACTAGGAAACTCCTGGTGAAAGGGGGCTTAACAATTTCTTCTTCTGACACACAACTAATACTGTATGTCAGCGCTGAGCAAACAAGCTCTGTTTGATGTAAATGAGCAACTTGATCTGCCATTTCTAATATGCAGACACCTTGAAGGACTTTATATCCAAGTTATAGTTTTTCCTTTCTTTGCATCTGACCAGCTAACACAAGGAATGGTTAACAGTCCCCTTTTTTGATTCTCTTTTCTCACCTGCTGCCCACTGAATTTTCCCATTGATCTGGATACCTGGGAAGCAATCTTCTTCTCCAGGAGAAAGGAAAGTCTCTCTCTCACTGTGATTCAAACAAAAAATTCTTCCTTGCCCTCCCCAAGGCTGTGGGTTGATCATCTTTGGTTTGATCAGGCATAGCATCCACCAGCACCTTTGCATGTAAAAGGCATGTGTATAGTCCCTCAGCCTCTAATAAATTTTGTATTACTTGAGAAATCCTGTTAACAGGAATGGTCTGGCACAGGAAACTGAGGGAGGAATGGCAAGAAGAGCTTTTCCTTTATAAACAGTCATAAGGGAAACCTATTCTCATGACTAAATAAACCTGAAAGCTTATGCAAAGCTTATTTTTTCTCAGCGCCAAGGACAAAAGTGAACTAAGAATTGTCCGTGTTTGTCAGTCAAATAAATGATTGTGTTGGATCCAAAGGTGCTACAAAAAGTAACATTTCAACTCCTAACCTTCTCCTGCAGTCCTTCAGTCAGCACCCAGTCTAAAGAAGGAAATTCAGTAGTATAGATTTAGTATTAAATATGCTCTTGTGGGGTGTTTTTGATTATCAGATTTAGCAAAGGAAAATTCAGCTGCAAGATAAACATACTGCTGTGTGCATTTACTTTTGGCAAGAGGTGTTTTATTCACATGGTTAGACAAATTATAATAAATAACCACCTGTGTCTTTATCTTATACTGTTATTAATCTTATGCCTCTGCAGCCACTCTATGCACACTAGAGATTTGTAATGAGAGCCTGCAGTGCTGAAATCATGAAGATTAACTGTGATATTAGTGTCATTGATTAGTAACTGCAGTGCCTGGAGTAAGTGAGGAGCTGGACTCAAGAGAGAGTGAAGGGTTTGTTTAGTATTCTCCCAGTATTGCAACTTCTGGGATACCTTTTTCAGTCCTATCAAGAGACAAATACCTCAGTGAGATTTTGTCCTTAGGAAGTGTTGGGCCAGGAAGTGGAGTTTGGATGATTTCTGCCCAATCCAAATCTGGCTATTTGAATAAAGAAACCCAGTTGCACTACACAAGGGCTAAGTTTTGACTTGCTCAGTAAAGCTTGGCTTGCTGCTTTTAACAACATTTTACAATATTTGGTTCTCTCTCCAGAGTTTCCCAAAATGCTTCCATGTCGGATGCAGTGTGCACATAGCCTGCATTGGGGCACAATATTCCATTTGAATCCCTAGGTAGCACAACTGCTGTAAGAATTAAATTGTTGATGCTAAATAATGCCAGGCAGAGCAACTTTCTGAGTCTATGAACAGGCTTAATGAAAGCTAAACCAAGAAAATATGGTGAGGAAACCGGGTGAAGCTGGTAGACTTTTATGTTTCGTTTGTCAGAGAAGAGGTGTCCTTCTCCAAAGGAGTTTTAGATTCCATATTCTTGCACTCCTCCCAAAATACCTGGCTATGCCACGCTTGGACTAAGACTTGAAAGCAGCCCAAACTGGCTGGTGTTCCCCTGTAGAAGGGAAGGTGCAGCACAGCAAGTAAACCAGCCTGCAAGCATCGAGTCCTGTACACTCTGAGCACCACATTGTTGCACAGAGCTTCATGTAACAGTGAGATTAACATTTGTGGGTCCTGACTTGTAAGCCAAGAACTCAGCTTCCCAGAAATACTGTGCAATCACTTCGGGGATGAAACAAATAAGATTACTTCATTGGCATGGGTTGGTGTAACCACAGCATATACTGTTAGGTTTCATTCTGTAGGGGAAAAAAAAGTTAGTTCTGAGCTAATTGTGGTCTTTGGAAGGGGAAAAAGGGAATTAAATGTTGTATGTTATGTTGTTTTGTGTTATTTTTGTTGTGAGGCCAAAAGTGGTCATTATAATAATTTAATCAGATCTGCATAACTCAAGCCAAAGAATTCAGCCACTAATGGCTGCACCAAACTTGTTGCTTCTGGCTGGATTATATTTTAGAAAGGCACCCAGTATGTTTTTAGGAATGGCTTACCATCTGAAAGCTGAGAAGACAGCACAGACAGCATGTGTTAGGGAAGAATAATATAAACTACTTGGATTTATACCTTCCAAAATTTGAAATATACTTACATAGAGATAGGAAACATTGATTTATAATAAACTGACTACTGCATTTACAAATCAAACAAGATTTCTGAGAGACCTGGATCTGGGGAGGTCTGTTTTACAGAGGTGCCTTTCAGGGGGAGTATTCCTATGTGATACTCTGATGTCTGATGGTAAATGAACATATACTATAAGTCATAGCAGAAATACTGCTTTTCTATCTAGATTCCTATCTATCTATCTATCTATCTGTCTTTCTGTCTATCTATCTATTTATCTAATACTTACAGATACAAAGCATATGTACATCCTACCTTGTTTGACTCTCTCCCAGAAATTACTATATACCCTAAATTTTTGAGGGCAAGAAGTACTAAAGGCATAGGTATTTTCATGCAGCTGCTCTTGTAAGCTGCTTCACACAAAACAGTGTGATAAACAGGAGCTAGTGCAGTAGTAAATACTACAGACTAGGTAAGATCAGCTGCAAGTATTCAGTGATGACCAGAAACTAGGTTAAAACTCGAGATTTATTTTCATTTTCATTTTTATTTTAATTAGGAGAAGAATAAATTTTTCCAGCTAGTTTTCTAGCTTACAAAGGTGATGTGTTTTCCCCTTTGTTCTAGAGCAATAATAGTAAAACTAATAAGTTAGTCTTATTTGGTTAAAAATTAAGAAAAATTAAAAGGTAGGATCTTAGCAGTTTTTATTGAAATCATGAAAATAATGTATGAGCTGGCATCAGTCCAATTTAGGACAAAAATTGAGAAAGAGCTCAGTGCCCAATTAGTTTTGCAGGTAATTGTCTCAACAGCATCTATTTTCTCCTTTAGGAAAAGACCAGAGCTTTCATGTACTCAGAGAAGAGAGGCATCAAAAGGCATTAGTGGCACAGTTCAGGTAAATAAGCATATTTGTTGATCTCTTGCTCAGAGGCTCTTCATGCAAACAGCTCACAGGAGTGGTTTTCTCCACCTATCTACCAGGTGAATGCCTTTCTTGCTTAATAGATTCTAAGTTGACTGCAGTTGAACAGCCCTGCATTTCCAAGAGTGCTTCACTTTCCATGATCTCAGGAACCACAGGAACATAATGTTCATGTCTCCTGTAATAGATATTTTTTTAATGGTTCAGTCATTCCCCACAGAGTCAGTGGCATTCTTGCCATTGACTATTTTTGATGCTTGAGTGAACCTTAATGCTTTGGGCTGCTGAGTTCAAGAAATCCCTGAGGGTGAGCTGGAAAGCATCTTCTGTGTCTGCAGGTGGACAGGACAATACCATTGTAACTCTGACAGTGCAAAGCTAGCAGCTCTGAAGTGACTGCTTTGCAGAAAAAGTACTTTCTTCCTCATCTCATTTAAGAGCACAAATAAGTGCATGGACCATAAAATGGAATTACACAAAAAAGTTTGTAGTTTGCCATGATTCAATTATTGGAAGGAAAAAAATTGGAATGAACCTGCCTTTTTGTTGTTTTTAATTTTTTGTTGTTGTTGGGCTTTGGTTTTAAGACTCCCAATAGAGGTTTTAAAATTTTCTTGTAAAATGACACAACCACTATTTCAGAATATTTAACTCATAGTGGGAAATATTCTTAATCCAGCAGGATGGCTGCTGTAGCTGCCCTCCCCCTTCCTGCTGTGGCAAAAGGACTAAAAATCCTAGTGCAAATTCCTTTATTTGCAATAATGGTCAGATTGCAGCTTGTCCCTTGAAGGCTTTCTGCAAAATTGATTATTCTCTTAATATCCTCAGCTCACGATGTTAATGCCCTGGACAATTTAATGTATTGATCCATCATTCTGTTGAACAACAAATTTCTGTCTCTCAGAAATTTGTGTTAGTGCAGCCTGGGCATATATTGAAAGAAATTGTTATTGGTGTTATTTACACTATTGCTAGCCCAGGAATGGTCAGTGAAATACAGGCAAAGAGCCTATTTACAGTGTTCTCTGCCTAAGCATCAGAGTGAGAGTCCTAGGACATGGGTATGTGTATACTGTTAAATAAAAGAGAGAGAGAGAGTTCTTGCTCTGACCCTTTGATTCCCAGTACTCTTGATTACTCACTCTCTTCCTGGCTCTGGACCATTCCAGTTATCTCTCAGAAAACTGTATGATGCAGTGGGTTCATCCTGCACAGGGTGGTTGGAAGACAGAATGTGCCTCTTTGCCTTGGGTTAATCCATGATTGTGCTCTATTTAGCCATTTATTTATATCCGATGTCCCAAGAATTGACTGTGGATCCCAAAATTGACTCTAGGTAAAAACTGAGATGGATTTAAGTTCCCTGCTGATTGTTACAGCTTCCCTAAAGAAACAAGCATACAAAACAATAAAAAGGCAGTTCTGTCTCTATTAAACTGTCTATAAACATGTTGTTTGGTAACACCTCCTGTAAAATTATTAACTAATTTATCTTCTGGCATCTATATAAAAATATGTTCTGAATTATTAAGAAATTCAGCTGACCCTGTTACTGTTTTGCTTTTTGACTAGGGACTTAAATGACCAGTTAGTATACCCAAGTTCAGTTTATGAGCAACCAGAGTTGTAGAGCAGTGATAAATTTAAAATCTAAACCTGTTTCTTCAGGATGTCTTTTAAATAGCTTTTCAGTGAGGAAAACTATAATGAATCTGTGGTTTGTGAACTTAGTATATTACCTATAATTCCAAGGTTGCATTAATCCATAATCTTTCAATATGCAAATATTATTTTCTTTAAATAGGTTCATAGGAAAGTAAGTACCTTGCAGTCACAAAGAAATTTGCTTTGAAGTAGGTTTTTTGCTGGTCTGCTTCCCAGAAAGGTGCATCCTATCTCATTTCTCAACATTACTGTTGTCACCATGTTAAGTCATGCAAAGTGAATACTGTGCATATGCAGTAGCTAAGTTTCATTACAATGTCAGATAATAATACAATATGCTATTGTTTTGGGGATAAACTTTTTTTGTGTGTTGAAAGGTCAGTCTAGGGAGGCTCAGATGCTGGCCAAGCTGTGGACCATGAGCCTTGAAAGCTACTCCAATTGTGGACTGCAAGCTCTGGCCAAGGGCCAACCTACAGTGGATGGACAGTGTGAATGGATGTTGAGATACTGAGACTGGGAAGTGAGCAGTGATATTTTGACTCAGCAAAGAGAGCCTTCTCACTCACTGCCTAATGCAGTCCTTCATGGGGCAAGGGATTTTGGAAGCTCCTTCCTTGGGATTTTGGGGGATTCCACAAGCCCCTTGTGCTGGTGTGCTGGATGTTGGTACGCTCCACTTCAGGAACCTTCATGCTTGCAAAGCTGCAACCTGGCTGGTGCATCCTAGCCAATAAACTGAAGCACAGCCAGTCATCTCCTTGCAGGGTTTCCATGGAAGTCAGAAGGCTTTGCTTGTTTTAAGTTTGCTGGCTTGGAACATCACAGAACAAAAAACAGTTTATGAATACCATGCAAACTGTGTCATGCAAAAGTGACTAGTAACCAGATGATTCACTGCAAATGTATTGCTAGTTTTGGTGTTTGTCTATTTTTTTTTCCAGCTGAGCTGAGAGAGGGTTTATTGTAGGAGTCTGAGAATTGCTCCCATCTGGGAGATTTTGGAACATAACTGCTCTTTCCGAGCATGTGGCTTAGCACTGGAGCTGGAGATCAGGTATTTCACCTCCCAAGAGATGTTCACTTTTCTGTCACTGTCCTCTTGTATCACTCTCATTTGACATGTCATCTTTCCCTATGATTACACTGACAATGACCATCACTGGCTACAGATTCACTGGGGAATGGGAGGGAAGGATAAAAACGGGTTAAATTTTCTGTTTAACATTTCTCTGCCATACTGTTAGCAAAATACCCAATTCCAGCTAGAAATCTGCTTTCTTCTGCTCCTCAGCCTAGAGAAAATGTGGTTATGCATAACATTTTGGATTCTCACCCCATTGCCAGCTGTGCCTGTTGGTCCATCTCTCCCCTCTTCATATGCTCTCCTGGAAATCTCTAGTACCAGGGGAGGGAGCAGCAATCTCACCTCATCTCATAGCTGCACTTTCCTTCCCTGGATAGTGCCACCTTCCTCTGGTTAGTGCCACCTCAGGAGGTGGCACATCACTTGATCAGTTGATATGGGAAGAAAGATTTTTGAAACCTGAGACTCCTGGAGAAGGATAAAACGCATTGGAGAATTAAAATGAAGTTAAAGGTCTCTTAGTAGTGCTGTGGGTTCTGATGATGCCACATCCAGCAGCCTTGTGATATGACCTGTGTGTCCAGTATGAGCCATTGCAATGGATGAATCTCTTCTACATCATATTGAATGAATATTCACTGTCATGTCATGTCATGGATGACAGATGGTTAATGACACTCCATAGGGACGTTTTACTGGGATTTACTTAAGAACTGTCAAGATTCTTAAATAAACTTTTACATTTAAAAAAAATTTAAAAAATTATGTGAAGAACAAAAACAGAAGCATAAACAAAAACAAAAGCACAAAAACCTGTCACAAACTTTTAAACAAGCTTTTACCTTCCTTGATTATCTCTCTCACTCACATGATCCCCCCATGAGTATTACATTTACTGGGTCTTCTCTTCCCCATGGAGAGGTTGCTGTTGACTAGGAAAGACTGGGCAGAAAGTCCTGATGCTTCCTGCTGTTCTGTTGCTTCCAGTTGGCAATGCCAGGTGCTACTGGCCAACTACCCTGGGCATCCCCCAACCTTCACCACACAGCTCCTTGATCTCTTGGATCTTCCATCACTTCCAGGATCTTCCTCCCGATGGGATCTTCACTTTCCTCTTTCTTTCTGACCCCTTGTCTTCTCTCCAAGACCATGGTTTCTCTATGGGAACTCTTCTTTTTGGACTCCTTTCTGAAACCATAAATGCCTGACTGTTCCAGTCCAAATAGTGTGAGTGAAGAAGCACAATGTGTGGTCAGCATCCTAATTGGTGGTTCTGCCTCATGTCTCCTTCTTAACTGAGGGATTTGGGATGTTTAGTCCAGGTGATCTACAACAGCCTGCACTTGTTGCAGCTAGCAAATGTCAGGCTTCTGCCAGAGAGTTCAGAAGTTCATTTTTGGACATTCATTCACCTAACCAACCTCAAAAATCTGCCATCTGTTAGCACTTATAATTTAAGCTATTTTTTTAATCAATATCAGTTATTCACAGTCTTGTATCCAACCTTACTGCCTTGCAACTGAAGTAAGTGTAGGTGCATAGTGAGATGAGTGTGGAAAAGGATGGACAGATTCTCCATTAATGCCATCCATTTGGCACATGAGGAGTGCAACAGACCGTGCAATGCCAGGAAAGAACTGCAGAGACGTGCCCTTCCTCCAGACCATGACTGATGTGTCCTAGCTTGCATCATTGCATTTTAGAGACATGCTAGTAAATGCAAAGAATCCAAATATATAGATGTTTTCATTAATATCTACTATCCAGAGCCAGTTTTCTTTTTTGTGCTTCCCACTCTTTGGATTTCTCCTGTTTTCTCCTCCATGATAGAAGCTTCATATATAAAAAACTGGTTTTCTCTGTCTCTTCCTTCTGGTAACTGTACCTGCCTGGTAGTATGTATTGTCAAACTACTCAGATGTTTTATTTCTGCCATGGAATAATGTGTGGCACGAGTTAGAATCTGAACAGGAAAATGAATTTACTTCTTCTGTATTCTTGGTGAGGTGAGGGTTGGTTGTTTGGGGTTTTTTATTCTGTTAGTGGAAAATGAGTTGGTTCCAAGAGTGATATTATTGGTTGCAGTACTTAGACTGGGTCCTGGAAGCAGCTGCAGTGGAGGAAGCAGTGCTTCTGGAGGAAAAGGAGAAACCCACAAAGTGAACCCTATATAAACCCTTAGTTGTTACTGTTGTAAGCCACTGATGCATTTAGGTGCTGCATCTGACATTGAATGTGAGTAGCATATCACAGGAAGAGTAAAGTACATCATTATCTCTTAACCATAATGCAAATTTACAAACTGTGGACTTTCACGTGGTGATGTGGTAAAACATGACTTTGTTTTTGGATTAGCCCGGGGACAGCTGATGCTGACTTATATGTCCCCAGGGTGGCTCAGCAACATTTGCATTTTACAAATGTCAATTAAATTTGTTAGGTCAGAGATTGTTTATTTTGCCTGAAGGGCTATTTGACAGTTTCTCCATATCTGATTATATAATTGATCAGTATTACAAAGTCTGATAGTGATCCTTCTATCTCTTATTAACACAACTCCTCCTGTTTCCTATCCAGAACCCTATTGCTTTGTCTGTTTTCTCTGACCTTTCGTGTTGCTTCAGTTAGACAAGCTGTGAAAACATATGCCTGACTTCCAGCACTTCTGCATGAAATACATTAAAAATCCTTTCTGTGCCTTCAATGTCAGTGGTAGTAGTAAAGCTCCTACAGGGAAATTAATAGAAATGTTCCACTATGCTCTGGGCAGATGGTGTTGGTGTATATAGGAAAAACAAATCCCTGTCCCTGGTTAACACCTGCTGCTCCCAGAGTACAATAATTTCCTTGCAAGTAATTGGAAGGAATTACTTTCTCTCTTTATCAACAAGCTTTTTAGGTTGCATTTATCTCCTCAAAAACTCCCTTCAAAAAGCATGTGGAGTAAATAATTACAGTTTCAGTTCTGCAGCACGTTCCTTGAAAATGGAAGTTAGAATTAAGATGACACATGGTGATTTGTGGTGATTAGTGTATAGGTGAAGCCATAGGTTATTCCACTGACCTTCAAAATGTAGTTCAAAGCAAACTTTGACACTTTCTCAGTTCCATCAAAGCCAGGACCATCCATTGGAACTGCAGGATGTACTATTGTTAATGCAGGTTGACAGCAGTGGCCTGACCCTTAGTGGCAAAGTGCTTTCAAGAGTTCATGTTTCTAAAGCATTTTGAATACATGTGATCCATAGATTCTAACATCATGGAATTGTGAATGCCTGTGTTCCTCAGACTCTCTGCTTTGATTTCAGTGAACTTTGGATCAGTCTTTTCCAGATCCTTTCAACTCACATGTTAATTCCCTTTGGTAGCTTTACACATCCTAATCTACCCAGGGTTGGCTCCCTCTGTGACAAACCATATGTACAGGTGACTTAGAAAAAACTCAGATTCCCTCATATTATCTCAGTATGTTAGAGTGCTCTCAACTTGATGCTATAGGTGGTCAAACTGCAAATTTCTTAACTAGTTTCAAAGTTAAAGAACTTTGGGTTTGGGAGTTTTTTCCACAGTTGCACTTACTTACTGCCAGGTGTTTAGACCTCGCCCCTTTCTTATCTGGAGGAGTTGCAATGACAATACAATAAATGTGACCTCTTTTTTATTTCTGTACTGTCTGTTTTGGACAGACTGAAACAATAGTCTTGGCCATATTGTACATTTAATTTAAGTAAAGGAACTAAGAAAAACATCTAGTTTGAAATTCTGAAGAAGAATAATAGATCTTAGCTTTGTTTTGAAAGTGGTAGCAATATCTGTCATGCAAAAAATTACTCTCTGATAATGATGCTGATAGTACTGAAAATTGTGGCAAGTCTCAAAATAAACTCTTAGAAGTACCTAACTGTAAATGTGCTTGGTTTTTTGCACAAGATTCAGTATTTTAGCTCTACAGCATGGCATTACTAATAACTACTTCTGAGTGTGAGAAGGCTTGTTTTATATATTATGTGAAAAATGCTGGAGAGAGTCAAATGGTGTGGCAGGTTTGGCTAGAGTGGGTCTAGAAACATGGAAATCAGAATTCAATTATGACAAATGAGATAGCATGAGGTTTTTGGTTTCGTATTCCTCATTAATTGAAAAGTTTGGGTAAGTGAAGTACTGAACCTCTGCTGCCACAGCAGCTATTGTATTTCAATGGATTCTCCAGATGAACAGCAGGCAGCCTGTTTTTTGTCCAGTTTACATGGGTTATCTCCTAATAGAGGCAGATTTTATGGCATTCAAACCACACTTCCAAGCACATCTCAAGCTGAATAGCTGCTTGTTGTCTGGGGGAAACTAATGACTCAACTATGACGCTGTAAAGCTGCATTGGACATTTCTTGCTCTCAGTTCAGAGCTCTGGCTGCAAAGTGGTAACAAGCAGCAGCAAAGAGGGCTAAAAAGTGTTTTAACTCCCTGAATACATTGTTGATTCTACAGTGACAGAAGCCACCAAACACCACACAGTGTTGTGGCTTTTCAGTTCATCCTTGGTTTTTGCACAAATCTTCAGATTAGAGAGGATACTCCTTTCACTCCACTGCTCTTACTAACAAGAAGTTGTGGTCACAACATCTAAGGACATTTGAGTCTAGAGTTATAATTCCAGCTGGATATGAAACATGTTCTAAACTCTCATACATAATCTTTTCCTGAAAAACCTGCTCCTGTGAGGTAGGAATGAATATAATATCCTAAATAAGAAGCTATCAATTCTGTCAGTTTACAGATTTATCACCTTCTGTTGACTATATGCCTAAATGCCACTGCAGAAGAAAAAATATACTCAAACAGGTCCTATTCAATTTTTCTTGCATGATTTTTGCCATTGATGGTATCACAGGGCTACTTTCATTGAGGAGTGTAGCATAGGATTCCTCTAGAAATTTTTGTGGAAATCAGACCCTGGAGGCTTTTTCCCTGGTGAGATAAACATATCACTTACACTGCCTTTGCAAAAACAGTGCATCCACAATAATATATTCATTATATTGTTTGGCAATCAGGTTAGCACATGGTTGTTTCCTCGTGGAACCACTGCTTGACCAGATAGCAATGAATTACAACCAATAATACACATACATTATTCTGACCATCTTTGCCAGGCCTGAGTTGTTTCTTCCTGCTGCCAAATCTGCAGGCATCTTCCTGACAGCTGAATGTCCCTAGTAACTTTATTTAGATCCCCAACTATTTTGTAGAAAAAAATGTGATTTATTTTGCAGTGCTGTCATTTTAAATGAGGATGTAATTTAAACACAGAAGCACAATGATTTTCTAGTCGTGCTAGTTGTAAACACTAGGCTGGTAATGAGTTGATTTTGTGTTCTTGGTACCAGTAGCCAGCCCCAGTTTTTGAAATAGAGTTTTTAAGAACTTAAAAATTATTTTAGAAGAGGAGGATGGGAGGATGCAACATTTCAGGACTGAGCAAATAGAAAATATACTCGAAAAGCTGAAGAGGTGGGAAATGGGAAGGTTTCTAAACAAAAGAGAATATAGGAAATATAGAAGTTCCCATAACTCAAGCAATCCATAATTCAAGCAGTCCATAAGTACTGTTCCTCACTTATTAATTTGCTTTTAGTAAATCTCTTGTTCTAGCTTTAGACTTGCTACTTGGATTTCCTTTTAGGATCCTATTCCCAGTTTGAACTGCTTCAAATCTGCACTCAAAGAGCAGCACAAATTTTACTTTGCTTCGTATACAAGCATTCTCATCTTTGGTTAATAATTTCAGTGTGAGGGGAGAGGAAAGCAGATGGTTTGTTTTATTTTTATGAATGCAGGACCCGTGAAAACAGAAGACTTAATTGTGTAGATCTCTGCTTCCAGTGCAATGGTAGAAACACTTGGACTTGACTTTAGGGCTCATTAAGGGCAAAGTAATTAACATTTAGTTTCATGGAGGTTCCTTCTGTGCCTAGGTTGCTCATTTCCAGAAGAGAGATGCCAGTAGTTTCCATATCACAGGGAAGCACCAAATTAAACTCAGTAGTTTGGGGAAGCCAGGCAGCTGGAGCTTAGGAGTGGCAAAAGTACCATGAACTCTAGGCTGGAGTGAAGGCTGAGAGTAGTCAGAGGCTTCTATTTCAGTGCTTTTTTGGCTCTGCCTTGCTCTATCTTAGAATATATTGTGTGGTGCTGCACCCAGTCCAATCCTGTTCTGGGACAAAAATAACTGTGAAGATGCTACAGAGCATGTCTGGACTGTATGTAATTACAAGCTGACTTGGAAAGAAAAGGTTGTATTTCTCCTTCCAGGGAGTCCTCGGTTGTAGGAGCAGAAAATTAAATCTGCTCATATCCAGGGTAAAATTATAGAGTACTTTTGTTATAAAAGGAAACCTGCCTTCTCCACACTGGTTGGGAAAGGGAGTGGGAGCTCTCTATGATCAGGGCTCTTTTCAACCATCTGGCAGAGGTGGGGTCTAAGACAAAAATATCTGAGAGAAACAATGGAGAGGAGACTGGTGTGGCCTGAAAGGTAGGCCTTCACATGATGGGATGAATCAGAGAAAAAGGACAATTGAGACTGAGTATCAAGAAAGAGATTACAAAGGGAAATTGTGGAAATGCTTCTTGCTTGAGTGATTTAATGGCAGAGCATGCTGCTGCCTGTTTTGTGGAGGCAGGAACATGGTGTGTGTCTGTAGAGGTGAGTCAGGGATGGTTGATTTGCTCAACAGTATTCCATTAAAGTGTACTTCAAAAGAAGCAATTGTAGGTTTTTCAATCTCTTGTTTCTAAGGATGTTATTTCAGAAAAGCACAGAGTCTGGGATGCATGGGGAAAAAATATGACTTTAAATGTGTATTTCACATTAAAATTTGTGTAGGTGTTCTGAAGGTCATGGAAGCCATATGGTACCAAAGGTACTTGCCCATCTCTCCACTCCCCTATCCCTTAACCTGCCTTACATGAACAGTGGAGTACACTGGGGGGGAGGAGTGGAGGATTCTGCTCTTTTGGGCATAGGATGACTCCTACCTGTCTTCTCCTGCACAGTGATTATGAGTTCTCTCTCATCCCTGTTCAGATGGATCCTTTAGCATCACCCCATAGATGGTATGAGGTGTACTTACCATACAAGCATAAAACAACAGAGGCATTTCCTTCTTTAGCTTGACTTGAGTTGTTGATGCATGAGAGAACTGCTGGAGAATATTTGGCTCTGTGTTTTCCTCCTAATGTTTCTTTAACAACTTGAGAACGACCCAGTGTCAGGGCACAGAGGGACAGAAGTTATTTTATTCTGGGCTTCAAGGCTAGTGCTGAATTAACAAAGTTTGGCTTTGTGCATAGCTACATGTAGCAATTATGTGCTTCTAGCTCTGCATGATTACTCTATCCTGTTTTAACAGCCACAGGTTATAAATAAATAAATAAATGGCTTAAATTGTTGTGAAACTCTTCTCTGTTGGAGTTACAGACAGAGCTTTGGAGAGCTTGTGTAAAATCTTGCTTTTCTTTTTTCCCCCCCCCCAAACTCGAAAATATCCAACTCCCCAGCAGTTCCTTTTTCCAAAACTATTCAAACATATTGCAATCACAATGGTACTTTAATCTTTGTGAATATGACCTATGTGAAAAATTTGCTTGAATTAGATTAGCCTTTCTTTTTGGGGGGACAAGCAGGAAACCTTCCCAATATTCTCTCTCTAACCATTTAATGTGTGTGTGTCTGTGTGCATAAGTTCATTATATGAATATTATATATTCATATATATTTATGTATAAAAATTACATGTATCCAAAATCACTATGTAAAGGACTTGAATGTCACTGTTACTCAACAATGCTCTCTTGTTTCTCAGTATTTCAGTTATTTAGTTATTTATCTTTTATCTGTCTGCCTTCTGAATGGGAATGCATTGGAATCCACTTATTTGTGGTTATCTCTTTAGACATTTGTAATTTAGTCCCCAAACACTGATGGAGTGCAGTTAAATTGTAGAACTGCAGATAATTCATGTCCAGAAGCCAGGCTGCATTTTAGGGGAATTCATCACAACTTAAAAGGTAAATGTGCACGGGTTTGATCCAGAGCTGGATGGTAAAACCTCCAAGGAACATGGAGGTGCTGAGGAAAGTGGTGCTGAGGATTTAATGTGCATCTTTCTACGCAGATTGTTGCTGCAGCTCAATGTGCTAGAGATGCTGCTTCTTAGTAAATGTTTTTTCCTGACATCAGTAGCTGACTATGTGCTTCCAGCTGAAACAGTTTTTGGTTAGCTGAAAGCAAGCCACAGCCAAAGCAAAACAAATGGGTGGTGACCTAACAGCAGCCTTCCAGTACCTCAAGGGAGCCTACAAGAAAGATGGAGAGGAGCTTTTTACAAGAGTGTGTAGTGACAGGACAAAAGGGTATGGTTTCAAACTGAAAAAGAGTAGGTTTAGATTAGATATTAGGAAAAAAACTTTTACTGTCAGGGTGGTGAGGCACTGGAACAGGTTGCCCAGCAAAACTGTGGATGCCCCATCCCTGGAAGTGTTCGAGGTCACATTGGATGGAGCTCTGAGCAACCTGGTCTGGCTGAAAGGTTTCCCTGTCCATGGTAAGGAAGTTGGAACTAGATGATCCTTAAGGTTCCTTCCAACAGAGGCCATTCTATGATTCTATGAAATAAGAATACGTATTATTTAAGAGGTTGTATCCATACTGCCTACAAAATGATATTAAGGAGGCAGAATAAGAAAAACAAAGCTACAGCAGTTATATAACTACTACACCCACGATATTTATCTCTCAGGGTAGTTACTTGCAGCCTGTACAGCACCCAAACTCCTATCAGATAATTCCACTGGGTCTCTGTGAATTATATATGTGTTTTGCACTATCTGAATTCAGCACCTAGTCCTCCCTGATGTTATCCTTAACTACACTCTATCATTTATCATACTTCACTGAAACAGCTTCACAAAAGCAAGCGAAGAGATTTGTATGTCTGAGAGAGTGTTTTGATAGCAAAAGATTGATGAGCCTGACTTCCTTTGTAGATGTGTGGCAACCCTTCATTTCACTGGGTTTGTCACTGTTTACCCCCCTCTCCAGAGAACTTTGCAGACTGTCTCATTAGATAGCCTTCTTAGCAGAACTGTTTTCTGGGCTCTTCATACTGTCGAAAACATAGAGTAAAATATGCCTGTTGACAGAATGAGACATAGTAGATTGCACACATGTGGCATGAATTGTGTATATGAAGAGGAAAACACTGTTAAGGCACCTGCCCTTTTTTGATGCTGCCAAGACAGAAAGGCAGGCTGCACTTTAACTAGTCATCTACAGCCCTCATCTCAATTACCAGCCAGTTTTTTGGATTGGACCAAGAAACAGCCTCTACAACTCCCCTGCAACGAGGTGGGCATTGCCTCAAACAGTAGAGCATCAATGACACTGGTTTCTGTTATTCACACACTAACTAGACATGACCTTTGTTGCTGTTTGGAAACTGGTGAGATGACAACCCACTGTGGCCTTTTGCTATCATTAAATGCCCCCAAGTCCTCTCTCAAAGTCAATGTGATGCAAAGCAAGTCTGCTCTTGATATTTTTCTCATTTGTCTTTTTCTACCTGTCTCCAGAACAAGTGTTTCTCCTTCTGATGCCCTCTAAGTAAAGCCCATCTCAGTTTTCAATGCATATTTAAACCAGCTCAGTTGTTCAGAGATGTATTTTGTACCTTATTTTGATTTGTTTTGTCTTATGCTTGCATATTCTTCTTTAAAAATGCAAGAAGTCATGACAAACTTAGGTTATGGCCTATTGCTTGGCTGGAATTACCTAAACTTATTTTTTCTGCTGCCCTTACTTATCCTGATTTGTGGAGTTTGTTACAACTTGAGATAACTGTCTCCTGTTCCTAGCTGTGGAGAAAATAATCTTTGTGACTCCCATATCCTCTTGATAGCTCTTAGATAAGAGCTCTGGGCACATTTCAATCTCATCTACAGTGACTAGCTCTGTGATGTTTGTAGTATTCCTGGAGAAATGGGTGCCTTTCTCTAATTATTAATATGTATTATAATGCAGATCATCATCTGGCCTTCTAGGACCTGATTAAATCCAACAAAACAACTGCATTAAACTTTTCTGTGGTGCCTTTGAAAACAAATAATCTGGCATGCCACCAGGCTCAGACTGATTGTCATCTCACTGAAGATCTCTAGCTTGCAGAAATTCTCCCCTGCCAGGTGCACAGGGAAGGTATGTTACAGACAGGAAAACCTGTCCAGAGGAAGGGGCTGGCAGGCATAAACCTGGGTCTTAGGAATGGCAACCAAAGATCCATGGGGTTAAACACTACGTCATATTTCTTTGCTCCATATTCCTGGCAGTAGATTACCCAGACTCTTTTCCTTCCATGGGGGAAGATGTCCCACTGGTAGCAGTGCCTTGAGATGTGTTTCCTCACTCATGCACCCAGTCTTAGTTATGGTGTGGATCAGCAGGGTGCCATTTATCTCTCATTTGTTTGCAGGTTGAACTCATTCCCTGTGGATCCATTTGTGTGGCTTGGCCTGTGAATTCCCCCATCCAAGTCCTTACTGCTGAAGTTGGATGCCTGTTTAGAAAGGAGTACAATTTCCATGGAGAGTAGCAGAGGGGTTTGAGACTCTATTTCTCTCAGTAGGGTGGTAAGGGATTTAATGTCTATTCAAGAACACTTAGAGGTAGCTATGTGTGCTTGTGCTGTGAAGAGCTTGTGGATCTCACACATGTACTATATGTGGCATTTTCTCTGGGCTGGCTATGGATTTCCTCACTTGGCTAGAGGGGTTTTGTTTCTGAACTGCAGAAAGCCTTGGTTTTGGCTTAGATTTTTTCCTCAAGCTTCCACCCCCAGCTTTAACATAGTGCCATTCTGATGTTTCACTTCAATGGACCACTATGGAACCTTACTCAGTTTAGTTTTAAATCAGTTAATTCTTTTGCACCTTGCCATTTTTTTTAATGTGATTCCCTCATCCCATTTCCTCCGCTGTTTTACATTCACACAGTCAGTGGAATACTTTGTGTGTAGAGGGCTGTAGTTCCCTACTTAAGATGCTGAAAAGTTTTTTCAGCCTGTTACAGGACCATTTGCTGTATAGGTGCTGTATAGGTGCTGTATACTACCATTTAGGATATCAAGAAAAATATAATCTTCGCTTCCTTCCTGGAAGATAACAACCCACCTTACTCCTCAAAGGAGAACCTGCTGGAATGTGTAGCACTCTGGGCTTTGTCCACATCCAGACTGACAAAGGGAAATGTCTGTCAGGCACCCCAGTTTGCTGACACTGCTGCCCTGTGGTCTGCAGGGTTTTGATGGTCGGCCACCGTGCTGAACAGCGTGCCACTAGGTGGTGGTGCTGGTCAGACCTACCGGCTGGGGGCACGGGGACAGCTGTTGGCAGGGCAGTCCCAGAAGAAAACTGGAAATTTAAAATTCATTAATATTCTTCCACTGTAATCTGATCCGCCAAAGTCAAGCAATGTAATCTTGTCCTCTATTTTGACTGTGGAAATGAGTCCATTTAAAAACCACTTCAGGTGTGCTTGGGGGTCCATAAACTTTTCACCACTATTTCAGATTTGTGTCTTATACTTTTTTTTCAAACTGAGTGTATTATTTTTAATATGCCAGCAATATACTGTGCCTCGGAAAGATGTGGATATATTTTTTTGCTTTACATTTTGAAAACCCTGTGAAATTTGGAAGTGATGTTCTGAATATTCAAAATACATTAACTAGTCAAATGTAGGTGAATATATCTGTAAGTTTCTTTTAAGTGACACCATTTAAAAAACCAAATTATATAGAATATTATCTTGTCCCTCAGTTTTAATTTATGACTTGTTCTAAGTTTTTAATATATCCAGGAGCTACATTGGCAAATATTCAAATATTTGTTCAGGGAATCTGAATGAGCTATCTAAAATGAAGGGTGATCTTTCCTCTCTTTCCCTTTTCTCCAATAGGCTACATTTCATGTTACATAAAATGGAAAAGTTATCTTCTTTCAGGTTGCTTTATTGACTTCTTTGGATGCATATCAGAGTTAGATTTTTCCAATGTATTCTTTGCTGAGAACCAGCCCTGAAAGCACTCAGCAAAACAGCATGTGGGAATGTGCATGGGTTTTCTGCATTTTTAAAAAAAAATTAAAAAATTAGGGAGAAAAGACAGTTCTACTTCATTTCACATTTTTTGGCAAAAAAAAAGAGGAATCTTCAGTCCTGAGATTGTTTATGAAGAAGTGTCAGTTTTCTTTTCCCCTTTCTGGGTGCTGCTAGGAAGGCTTGACTGTCCCCTTCTCCAACCCCTTTTCATTCAGTTCACCCATGCAGTGCTCCATTGTCTCTTTTTACAAATAATATATACAGCAAAGCGTGTTTTCTTGATCTAGTCTGGTATCCTATTCTCTGAAAGTAGCAAAATTCGAATTTATATGGTCTGCTGAGCTCCACTGCATTGTTTTCTTCTGCAAAGGTTGCAAGCAGGATGTTTAGGACCTTCTTCCCTGTGGTTCATTCTCCCATCTGGTTCCAGCTGTTTTTTCCCAGAAAGCAGCTCCATGACCCAGACACATTGAGTCCTCTGGAGCAGCCAGTGATGGCACTGCAGCTGAGATCCCAAAGGGAAAACCATTTCAAGTTGTTCCCACAATCCAGCAAAAATGCTATTTCTTGACCGATTACTGCTCTCCTTCTAATGCCTTTTTCTTAAGATCAGGAACTGACCTGTTGACCCCAGTCCCTCCATCATGAACATTTTATCTCTCTGAGCTATTTTGTGCTGCTTCAGCTGTGCAAAATGATCTTCAGAGTTACTCAAACAGCTAGTGGAGAAAGAGTTGTTTAAGTTAGGAGTGTGGAAATTTCCTGACCTGGACTCCAAACTCTGCTTAGTTTAAGTGTTTGCTGGCTCGTGAATCCAGAAATCAGTATTGCTCAACCTAGATCTTGATATAAAATTTAGATCTGAAAAGGATCCAATTTTGAGGGATGTTCAGACCTAGTGTTTCAGATCCGCTCATGGGAGATACATGTTCCAGCTGTAGCATTTGAAACTTTGTTTATATTCCAATTATTTTCCACCATTTTGAACCCTTCTCTGACAATAATAAAATTCCAGCAAAGGGATGCTGGAAAAGAAACATCATCAACTGTTTCTTTGGCCACCTCGCTGCCAGACAGATATGAGCACACTTGGTACATAAAGCTTGCATTGATAGACAGATGAAACTTGCACCAACCCACCAAAATATGCACTGACCAATAACATATTTTTGGCCAAATTCTGTGTGTTAAGCCCTCTGGGCCTTACTGGAGTTACACCAAGCAGAATGCTGGCCCCAGAGAGTCTGTTCGTTGCTGTTTTGAAATTCAAAAGAGAGAGAAAGCTGATGATGTGAGCATCTTCTTCAAGTCATAATTGTTTCTGCTACTTCCTTTAAAAAATGTTAAAGATGATGGGAATTCTTGTAAATTCTGTTTAATCATACATCAAAGAATTGGCCATGCTATTCTACTGTTTTAAAAGATGTCACCATATTTGCATAGTTTTCACTATGAGAAAAGTTCTGGGGAAAAAGCTTCCAAGTTCATAAAGATCCTTTTGGGAGAGTATCTTAAGTTCAGAATTTTCTACTTTTCTTTTTTTGCTGTTGCTGTTCTAATGGTATTCTAAAACTAAAATTGTTATTGTCTGGAAATATATTTGGCAAAGACTTCTTATAGGTAAAAGTTTGAAAATCTAGATATTTGTCCCTCTCCCAGCTATAATCTGCCATTTCTCTTTGAAGTTCTTAACTTTGCTGAGTGGCTCTGATCAATACCTCTAACTTGTCATCAAGTACATTTCCTATGTGTATTTAAAATAAGGGCATGTGTCATTCACCCTATTTATAAATAAAAAACAGGCTCAGAGAACTGAAGTGATTTTACCAAAATCACACCGAAGAAAAAGAGGTGAGGGTTCCTGCTTCTTGAAGCTGAACACCACAATATATTGGGTCTCATTATTTTTTTCCAAATGTTAGATACCCTTTATTAGCAATATAAATATTTCACTCTATATTCACACTTACAATAGATTAAATACATGGGAGTGGTGGAAACAATGTCCATAACACAGTTACATGTGAGAGACAAGGGGTTATGAGAGCAATAGCTGACCTTGAAGAGTAAGAGGAGGGGACTGTTTAACATTCTTTCACGGCCTAGCAAAATTTTCAAGGCCTTGTGTACCAAAAGGAGCTGCCAGGGTAGCTACAACACAGACTCATATTTACCACTTACCTTCACCTCTGGTGACCCAGCTCTGTGGTTGAGAAGCATGGCAGCAGACCATAATGTCTCCTATTATGGTCTCCTCATCCCGATAATCTGGACCTGTGCAGGCAGTTTCTTCTCAGCATGTGATAACTCTGCAGTCCCAGCCTTCTAGGGTGAAGTTCCCTGGATTTTATCACAATGCAGAAGGCACATTCCCAATAAATAGTAGAAGATGTCAGAGAATGTGACTGAGGTGTACTTGAACCAGGCAAGCCAATTCCATTAATAAACTAAGGCTCGGGAATGCTGATGGGGTGGATAAGAATTGCTGTCTTTTCAAATGAGCAATCAAAGTCTGATGCCAATGTAGACAGAAGTTTTGTAGCAGAGCCCAAAGCAGACTCCTGATCTTTCAATTCCTACACACGTTTCTTAATATTTCTTGGTGGGTTTATATGAACTTGAAAAGAGAATAATTCCCTTCTGCTGAGGAACTGTCCCTGTAAACCATCAGCAGAGTATTAATCATACTAGATCATTTTAGGTATGCAAATTGGAAAAAAAAAAGAACATCAGTCATTCCTTAGGGCAGAGGAAAGCCACCACTATTCTCACTATTATGATTTCTCAGACTGATGAACCTGTATCTAATTCTGTATAATTTCCAGCACCGCCAACTAGGACAGAGAAATGTCAGCAGTTCTTGGGTGTATTCTCTGTTCTCTACTTGCAGCATTGTATCTGGGAGAAGATTCTTCTTAGGGCAAATGTCCACTGAGAACAGGAAAAGAACTCAGTGAGAAAGCTACAAAGCTTAGTTTCAATATCCTATACTTAAAACTTCACTTGCTTTGCTCTCCTCACATCACCAGTTAAGTATTTTTTTTTCCAAAATTTGAATTTTGTTTGAATATGAAATCATGTTAAGCCTTACACAAGGTGATCTTTTCAGGATGGTTAACTGAACTTCCTATGGACAAGCAGCAATTGTTAGAGGAGAAGAAACAAAGCTAGTGACTGGAGACAAAAGGGTTTATATGCTTTAGGCTTTCTTATTTATCATAAATAGCTGACATTAGAAGCAAAAATATAATTTGTTTTCTCTGTCTAGTAAACACTTTTCCTTTCAACATACATTGCTAATATGCTAGTTATGGAGCTACCTTTTTCTGCAGCCCTTTCTAATATAAATTCTCATTATTTTGAGTGAGGAGACGCCCTTCCTAATGCAGTGGTGCAAATTTGTCTGCACTACCACCACAAGAAAATTCTCCAGATAAAAAGAGAATTAACTAGCAACAGTGAGATTTTCTTTTAGACTTTTTTTCTGCATAGAGGTCAACATTTGAGGTGTGCCAAGTACTACTGCTCTCATCCTGCCTGCTGCTTGTTATTGGCTCAACACTGGATGGAATATACAGAAGAGAAAATAAATCTCTCACTGCCAAAGAACTTAAGATTTAAGAACTTTTCTGGTAAGTTCTTGGAAAGTATGGTTGTTGACTTGGCAAGAAGGTGATTTTTTGACTGAATTGGAAGGGAGAAGATACCTACACAGAAGAGTAGAGAAAGAAAACACACAGGCCTTAAATGGTGTTAGTAGTTTGCTTACACAAGAGTGCAAGACAGCTTAATGGACCCAAGGTGGTGTCTGATATTGAGGAAAGGCAGCTCAGTGTGAGTTGCCAAAGCCTTTGAAGCCAGCACTGGCAATGTTTGTTGTTAAACCCTGTGGGAAAGATTATAAATTAACTTTTTAAAGGGATGTGATTGGTCTGAAGGAATGACTGAGCATGTAATTTTTGAGTTCATGCTTTACTGAGTATAGAAGTAGGCAGAAAGAGTATACCACTGCAGGGTTTAGAGTGAAAAATGAAGAGGACTACAGTATGGATCTGTCCTGAGATATTTGAACAGGGAGGAACAACAGTTGGACAATCAGACAGGCTTGGTCACATCAGGTCTGGTATGGATTCACTGTGGCTTTTAAATGAGATGATTGATGTTCATTATTAATCTTAGTGTCTTCAAGATGTTTGAGCTCCCAGTATACCAAGAGTTGTATAGACATTTAGCATATATATTGATATACTACTGAAATATGAAAAGGGGCTGAGAGTCAATACATTGTTATCCCTTGGATACAGCTAAGGGAACAGAAGTGAGAAGTGTAAGGGTAAAGATTCAGACTCCAAAGTTCCTGAAAACATACTGGGAATTATTTTTATTAACTTCAGTAAAGTATGAAACAACTCTTAACTAATTTGTTTAGGATCAAAAGGGGGAAGTCTGAGGAAACCTGAAAACTGAACTTAGTCTTGATGCAAGTCTTTAAGAAGTGAATTGGGATGTATCCTAGTCCTGTCCTACTGTATGTATGCTTGAAAAGAAAAATCAATTCAGAGAAGTGCCTCTTAGCAGTCTTACTTATACATTTACCAGTCTTTGGGAGTTTCTGAAAATTCCCCTCATTACTACTAGAGTCTGCCATTGGTACACATTCACTTCATGTAATTAGAAGTGAAGATTATTCCCTTCCTGGAACTTGATAGCCACAATAACTGTGTGTTGGAAACACCATGCTTTTTGTGCTTTTTTGTGTTGAAAGTTCAGACTGGGTCACGGAAGCAACTGGATCAAACCCATGAAGGACCACGTGTGAAAAGTGCATGGCCTTTCTGCCTCTAAGTTGAAATGCATGCTGTGGCCATAAATCAAGCTCAGTTGATGGATTAAGGGACATAAACTGTAGCTGGAGTTGTTGGTCAGCTGAGTGGTGTTGCCAAGGACATGTATCATCAAGCCACATGAAAGCCACGTGATGATACACGTGATGATGTGCAATCCCCACAGTGGTGATGTGCTGCTTCTCACAAAGCATCTGCATTAGAGACCTTTCTCTGAGATACAGTGAGTAGTAGCTGTCTGAAACCTCTTTCTAGCCCCAGGGTGATGTTCCTCCTCTGACCAGTGACTTGGGGTACTCAGTCTCAGCTGTGTTAACACAGTGTGACATCGTGTAATCCAAGGAGGGCAATGGAGAGGTCAGTGACAAACCTTCTCCGCTTGATTCCCAAGTAAGTGTAGAAGGGACAGAGCCTTAGGGGTCTCTGTGTCATCTAAATGGGAAACAGACCTTCAAAGGTGTGAATGGATGTAAATGAGCTCTGGACAATACAGATGTTGTTTTCTGACTCGAGACCTGGGCTGGACTGGCAGAAAGAACAACTCATGGAACTCAAAGCACACGGCACATTTCCACCTGAAACACAGTGACCACTTTGGAATGTGCATCCTGACCTACACACTGATTTTTCCTCCTGGTCACTGAGAGAATACAATGAGCTGTCAGCACATTATGTTGGCTCTGACCATTGTATTTCATTTAGCCTTCCTACATGTTAAGTTGAATCTCATTCAACAAATCTGTAAAACCTCCTTTACCTTTAAGAAGCGATTTCAGTATGCTAAGAAAAAAAACAGAACCAAGCTCACCCCAGAAACAAATATCTTAATCCTCAGATTCTTAAACCAGAAAATAAATAATAAAAATATTTTGATTTCTTTTTTATCCTTGATGTTGTAACTATTGTTCCATTTGCTCATCCTCAGATAGGGAAAATTACCTAGACCCGTGGTTAGTAACCTCTCACCTACTTACATGAGCTGTGAGATCATGACATGGTCTGTGCAACTACCTTAATAAATCAACTTGTTTTCAAAAAGGTTTAAGGAGTCCATAAGAGTGTTTGAGAACAAAAGCCCTACTGCCCAAAAGTTAACAGTAGAAAACCATAGAGTATATCAAATTGTGTATGAGCTCACAAAAATGGTTGGAATAGCTGTCCCAGAGATGTTTTCTTTTTAACACAGTTGTGAGAAATAGGTGTCTTAAGCAGTTATTTAGATATTTTCACTGAGCTCATCACAGTAACCTAAATTAAAATGTGGTGGGGAATGGGTTTTGTTGTAAATGTCAAACTCACCCCAAATCACTAACTTTTTACATCAGCAACTTTTAAGTTTTTCCTTGAAGAGAACAAAGACATTAAAACAGCCCAGAATTTGGTGGTGAAAACTCAGGGCCAACACATGGGCAAAACGTGGCAGAACATCATGCCTATCATTTTATGGATGTTTACAGTACCTTATAGATTTCTGTCTGCAGCCATCTCTAAAATCCCAGGAAATGTTCGAGGGCTACAGAGTGTGATCTTTCAGTCTCCAGGTTGTTTTTTCTTTTCTACTGAATCAGTTTGTGAAAATTGGAGCAGTAGTAGGTTTTATTGGAGAAAATTTTCTGAAACCAGGCTAGTAATTAACTCTTTGCTTCAGAATGATGACAACTCCAGCCCACAAGTGAAGACCCAGTGGTCGCTGACCAAAACATACCATCCTATCCATCTCTTTTTTGCTCCCTGCAGTAATAATTATTTAAAAAAAAATCTGAGATTAAACTTGAGATAACAGCTCATCCCTATGTATAAATGTCAGAGTTTTTCAGAGCTTTAACCAGCTTCTTTTCTAGGAAGTCTGAAGATATCGCTCTTTCCTACCTTACTACCTCTCTAAAATAAATTTTTGTCATTCCTGATATGTTTTCTATTGAGTTAAAACCTTTGAATGCTTTAACTCCACAGCAGAGAAATACTGTCCTTCACAGAAACCCCCTAGAAGAAGTTGCAGGCTTTCTGTATTTATTGTAGTTATTTCAAAATTGAAAAACAGAGAAAAGAAGCAACAGGCAACTCATGGGTCTGTCAAGAGATTTAATATTTGTAGAACTTATCCAACATTCTTTTGCTCTTTTCTGTTCACACAGATAAATCATTCTTTTGTTTATGGATTTCTGTTAGATATATTTTGGCATAATAAAACTATGTGTAATTTATATTGTTAATGACACTCACTGCTTTGGAACTGAATTCTGTTCTAAAGATGGGAAATACACCCTGCTTTCAGAATGCAAAAGTGAAATAACTTGGATTGCAGTAGATGTAAACTTCTATCCCAGATTTCTACTGAATTGAGTTGAATGTTTACATGAATGTGGTTGAGATTATATCTGTCCCTAGGAGATACAAGATTTTTGGATACCAAGTGTCAGTGTTTGGTGTTCTAACAAAGGCTTTTTGTGAGCAACTGTAGAACTACAGAAAGCTTTGCACAGAGAAACCCTAAAAAAAAAGGAAATTATTTGGATTTTTTTAATTAGGTTTTTCTTAGGTTTTTTCCCCTTTCTTTACTTCTTTTTCCTCCTATTTTCTTTCCTTTTTCTCTTTTTCTTTTTCTTTCTTTTCCTCTCCTCACCTCTGCTAGCTAGAAGCTTCAAATGAATTTTCTGGATTCTTTGAAACCTGGCATTAATTACAAATTCCAGACCTAATGTCTGTTTCAGAATAATAATTTTATTCCTTTTCAGTTTGATTTCCAAAAAGAAATCCAAGTCAAAACTCAAAATATTCAACTGTTTCTGATTACTAATTTTGGTCAGATCACCTGTGTACTAGTGTTGGTGTACGAAATCTTGCAGTTGCTTTTCAGGAAAATAGGAATTCAACCTTTATTTAGGTTATGGTTTTGGGGTTTGGGTTTTTCCTGTTTCTTTTATTTAAATTTTTTCCTGTCAGAAGTTTCTTGATATTCCTTATAGCAATGACAGCTTTGACCAGGCTAGAGGAAGCAAGATGGAGTTAATGTCATGTGTACTGACAAAGTAGTTTGATAAAAAACATTAATTTTTACATTACTGATATATTCTCAGTCACTGGAACTTGCTGGATTTTGAAAGGCTCCGTAAATTCCTAATACCACGTACATAAAATTAAAAAGGAAAAAATGTGTAGGTTTGGTCTGTGAGGCATAATTTGAGGTCTGTTTGCAATTTTTTTGTCACTATTCTGCATGTTAATATTTCAGGGTAGGATGTAGCTCCTCCTAGTGATGCAGAATATTTCAGCCTAGTTTAGGACTGTGGTACTTGACACAACTGACTGTACTATAATTATGAGAGGTTCCCTTACTAAAAAAAAGAAAGGTTTCCAACTCTTCAGAGATACTGTGTTCATTGTTGAGAATTTATATCCAGTGGCATTTGCAAATAGTTCATTCTTGTGAGAGGATACACCCTCTTTGTCCATAAGACATCCCTGGATATCAGAGTTTATTGACAACTATAATTAAAAAAAAAAAAACAAACCAACAAACCCAAACCAGCAACCAAACAAAACTCAAAAAAACTTATTATAATACAAGAGTGGCAGGAAAAGACAAATGCTGCTTTGGGGAATCAAGCTGGAGATGAAAGAGACCAGTCAGAAGGCCAAACTCCCATCAAATTCTCTGATTTATTAGACAGCCAGGAGTGCCAACTTACCTCACAGTTTCCTACCAGTCCATTTCAAACTAAAAATGGAGAGGAATCCTTCAAGTGGACGAGAGACATGGGCCATTGGAGTATTTTCTCTACATGTGGGCTACCAAGGCAGTGGACCACGGGCTTGATCCATTCCATGCATAACCCCGCTGGATTCAGGGGAGTCCTGCCCCAGGTACTCAAAAGTGTCTTTTTCTGCTGCCAGCTGCATTAACAGCTTCCCCCTGTGGGACTGTGTTTACAGCAACCAGACCGAGCTGGCCTCACACAGGCCATCATTATCACCTCCCAGTAACCTTGCAGAGCACTGGACTACAAGTCACTGCTTTGTATTTTCACAGCCCTGAGCTAATTAGTGTCTGGCATCTTTAACAGAAATAAAATGCATAACACCAGAGTTTCTAAGATGACGCTGTTTTCATTATATGTTTCATTTTTCAAAGAACATAAAGGCAGATACATCAAAATGCCAAGAAGCCTTTTCTTATTAAAGCCTCTATATTTTTCCTTTTCTTCTGAAGATATGCAAATGTATTGAGGCATTACAGAGAAAGATAAAAGGAACCCCAAACACTGTTTATACAGAGCCTTCATGACTGCAGCTACTTATTTTGCAGGAGACATTATTTTGACTGGAGAAGGTTATAGTGTGGTTTGACAGAACTCAAGGCTACTTTGCAGTGCTCTAGAGGCAGACAGTAACTGGAAGGATGCCTCATCTAGTTTTGTGAGGTTTCACAAAGGTAAAGTTAGGCATCAGAGCATCAATCCAGCACTGAGACTTCAGGCAGTGCTCTGTTGAAGGTGGCATTCTTATACTCCCACTGCTGTTCACCTGTTTATGATCATGCTTTGAGTTACTTGGTTGGGCCAGGTTTGGAGGAAAACAAGAGAGTAGATGCTATGTATGATTTTTTTACCATTCATATAATGTACCTTACACATACTCTTCAGAATAACAGTGCGTTATCCTTGGAACATGGGAAGCAGGTGAAAAGTTGTCTCTGTCCAAATCACTGGCATAAATCTCCCAGTACCCTTAGCCCAAGATTTTAACTCAGAAGCTCGGGAACAAGATCCACATTATTCGGCTCACAGGACAGTGTTTGGGTGGTGCATTTCAGTGAGATCATTTAATAACCGTGGCACTGTAGCTTCTTTGATCAGCCTTGAAATAGTTAGCAAGGACATTTGGATCTGTGCCTCACTGTAGATTCTGTTTGACCTCTCTATTCCAAGCCTAGCAGCCAAAAAAGTTCAAATAAAATGATCCAAATGTTGCAGTGCTTACTCAGGCAAAATTCACTGTTTGTTTTCCCTAGATAAAGACTACATAAAAAAGAAATCAGGACTTTTGGAAATGGCTGCTTAAAAGCTGGAAGGCAACCCTTTGGAGACATCCAATAGAAGATCAATATGTATGAGTTCAGTACAGACCTCTATTTTTTTATTTTTATTTTTTATTTTTTTCTTATATATTATCTACAGGCACAAGCTTTCATATTTTTAATGTAAAAATGCATACAGATCATTATATATATAAAATTCAACTAGACTTGTAGCAAACTGCCAGATCCAACTATCCCCAGGCTGGGGACACCTTGTCCGGATCCAGGTGCAAACCCAGTGGCTGATCCTCACTTCCACCTGTAGTTGCACCAAACCCCCAGATATGAAGATTCTCAAAGTTCTAGGGAAGTCTTGGGTCCTGATCCAGGTCTTGCAGCGTGGGCATGACTAACTCTTCATCAATTGAAGATAAATATTTTAAAACTTCATAAATGACGACCAACTTGTTGTAGGTAACAAGTATCCATTTCACCTTTCCTCCCCCCTTTTTGTTTATCATCCTTCCCATCCTCTCTCCACTGAAATGGTAGTGGGCAGAGGAGAGAAACTTGATGTTAGTGTCATATCCATATGCTTAAACAGCAGCTGCAGAAACAGAATTTAAAGCATTGGTGTCTGCTTCAGAAAGGCTACCAAATGTGGGTTCATGTTGCATTTGGCCTTTTCAATGCTTGGGCAATTTTGGGCTCAATTTGCACACTGTAGATATATTATACATTTATAGCATTGCCAGTAATATGTTGCAGCATTGTGAGCAACAGAAAATCAGGTTGCATTTAATACTATGTGATGTGTATCAACAGATACACTATAGTAGAACTGGCTTGACAATCACCCCACGACACCAAAAGAAAAAAATTAATGAGCAATTAAATAAAGAAAACTGTGTTTGTGTAGGAGGAAAGGTCACAAAATAGCAGCCTCCTTTTTGACCAAGTGTTTATCTTGGTTGGCAGTTTCCAAATTCAGTCTTTGCAAAGGAATGTTACTATTTTTATTATAGGTGCTTTATGTAACAAGTGATATTTGCACAGTGGAACATTTTCTTTCACCGGGATCTTATAATTTCTCCACACAGATATTATAAAGGAAGATACAAACAATTTATTGAGAGTCTTTTGGAAAGTATGAGGGCCTCTCCTTCCTCTTCTAATACGAATATGAATAATTTATTTTCTCTTGCCATTCATGTATAACCTTTTTGTATTTTATGCAGCTCAACTCTGAACCCCAAGAAGGGTTTTCAGATAAAAGAATTGTTGAAGTTTTACAAGAGAGGGATGAATCAATTGCTTAGCATAACAAGACTTTCCTCTTAGCTATGTTGCCATGGGATTGCAGGTAAGGACTTTGTTTACTTCAGATTTGTGCAACAGCACTGATTTCAAAGATAACAGAACGACTTTGTGCTTCAAGTTGCAAATGCTAATTCTGGCTTTTAGTGTAACTACATTGCTTGCAAGTTCAGACCCTCAGCTAAAGACTTCTGGTTTGTGAGCAGGCATTAGCTCTTTCTTTTACACTTGTGTTGATTCTACATTACTAATGGGACTAAAAAAATGGCAAAACCTCTACTTTTTTTTTCTTTTTAACAAAAGTTAGAGATGTGTTGAATAGTTTGATAACAGGTGTGTCTCAGAGACAGTGATATCACCCGTTGCAAGAACCCCTTGCCCAGAAGCACAAGGTAGTGTTTCCACTGCAGTGTGTCTAAATGGTGTATGGAAATATACTTGAACATGAGAACCAAATATAGACATTGATTTCAGAAGAGTGAAATGAGTTTTCACTGTCTAGAATACAGA
This sequence comes from Manacus candei, assembly GCF_025592945.1. Taxonomy (NCBI): domain Eukaryota; kingdom Metazoa; phylum Chordata; class Aves; order Passeriformes; family Pipridae; genus Manacus; species Manacus candei. The sequence continues at coordinate 22,896,127 of NW_026138066.1, read as the reverse complement.
AACAGAGGAGACAAATAACAGCACAAAAAAAAATATATATATCTGAATGTGATGTTCTTTGATGCTGGTTGGGTAAAAGAGAGAGTTTAAAAATAATTACTTTGGTAAAATACCTTGAAGTACATTCTTTTGAAAGAAGTCCTAACTTGGAACTTTTCTCTGTTGACAGGGATGCACAGATCTGACTCTTCAGCCTGTTCCATCACCTCTATGGTTACCTATAACTGTCTGAAACATTATCCAACTAGATATTCTCCTAAATCTGTGGCAATTTGTATGTGATAGCCTTTTGGAGTTACTTCATCACAGAGGCAAATAACCATAGGAAGTACAAAGCAGTGGAGAATAAAGTTGTAAGTAGTTGCTAAAAGGGGGGGGTTCCCTCAAAGGAGAGTACTGCTAATATTCCCATTTATCATCCCAACCTTTGGCTGTGGTTCTACATGATAACAGTCTGAACTGCACACCACGCTGCCTAAAGGGATGCAACACAACTGGTGGGAAACCAGGACAATCTGAATTTAAATCTTCCAGTCTTGGTTCTTACATCTTTTAGCATACAGTTAACAAACCAACTAGACAGGAGGCAAAATTTGACAGCTGGCTTAAATCAGATGCATGAGGGAAAAGAAAAAAACGAACACTTTTTATCCCTGGCACCAAAATCTGATAAAATACACTTTCACTTCGATGTGCCAGATAAAAGTCACAAAAAAACTGTGCTGGTTTAAACCCCAGAGTGCTCCAAGCAACATCTGGAAGTTTAAACAGCTGGAAACTGTGATCTTTTGATATGGTAGAGGCCAGTCACATCTGATCTGCATTTGGGTGTTAGACTTTAAATACTTGCCTTCCCAAGGATTCTGTTCTTCTTCAGTATAAGATAGACTAAGAGGAACTACTTGAATTGAAAAAAGACCAAAACAAGAAGTGTAAACAAAAGCTAAAAACTACCCATAACTAAATCAATAGTAATATTTTTTTTTAATTTGACTTCATAACACATTTAGTCCCATTTCCCCAAGTACAGTCCTGCACTTTGAGGGGAAAAAGCCGAAATGCCACTGGACTAGCTGGTTATTTCTTCATGAATTCTGCAGTTTCGTAGGATCTGGAAGAGCAGCTGAACTTCAGCTCTGTTGAAATGTATGTCTTGCTGGCCAAACACTCCATAAAATAGACCTTTCCTATATTTTTTGCATACCTTGCTAAGAACATCAGCACTCATAGATTTGACAAAAATAACAAGGAAGTACAGTTTGGAGTAAAAGCACACAATGAGCCAACTTAGAGCTGGTTGAAGGTGTCAGGTAAACTTTCTGATATAACAGAGCAGCCTCTACACGTATTCAGTCCTGGAGAATGTTAGCTGTGATGGTAGTTGATGGAGTGAAGGCTGAATCTTACTGAGCAGCTGGTTGGTTGGAAATGATGTTTAGGCACTACTGATTTGCAGGACGTTGGACTAGCCACGTAGAAGCAGAAGATTCTCTGTTGGTGCCAATTCCTGCAATCATCTAGTCCTTTGGAGTACATTTGGTGGTTTTTTCCCTTGGTGTTTTTGGTTTTTTTTCCACATTAGCCAGAAGCAGTGTGGCTAAATACATTTCAAAACAGGAAAATAGTATGACTCTGTGTTATTCAAAAATACGGTGATGTTCATATTTTTTATTTTTTTTTTGTCCATTGCAAAGCTCTGACCATTTTTAATTAAATGTGCTCTGCCTGCCTCATCCCTGCCTCCAAGCTAATATGCTCTAAAATCTTATCTGGTTTAGTACAGCTCTTTTTAGCTGCTGATTTTGGTAAGCATCTTATTAATTGCCTGCTTGACATGGGTGGTGGAGCTTCGCCTCCGAGTCTTGCCCTGGACCATCTTTCGCCGCCGAACCTCACGACACAGCTCGTAGAAGGCCTCCATAATGTTGCCCTCTCCCGTGCAAGCAGAGCACTCATAAAAAGCACATGCTAGTTCCGTGGCCAGCTTTTCACCTTCCTCTGTGCTGACTTGCCTGGAGTGATCCAAGTCTGCTTTGTTCCCCACCAGGATCAGGGTGACGTTTTTGGGCTTTTTAACTTCATCCAACAAGTTCTTTAGCGGCAGCATTTCCTCAAAGCTGCCTCTGTCTGTGATGTCGTAAACCAGCACAAAGCCTTCACCCCATCGCACGTGTCCTTCTTTCTGGATAGGATCCTCCTGTTCCCAAAGACAGACACTAGCCTTAGGAATTTGATTTACAGAACAGACACCAGACCTTCAGGGAGATGTTGGTCCTCCAAAGCCTACAAAGCCACGTACAGCTGCTTTACTTTATACTTTACACACATCACCTATTTTATCACATAGCATAGGAGATCTGCCCAGCTGCCTGTGGACAGGCTGGTAGCAGGTGTTTGGAAGGGGGTCTCTGCTGAATGATATCCAGCACACAAGCTGCATAGCCCTATCCAGCATGAGCACGTGCCATATTTTGAAAGGAAGGCAGACCTGACTATGACAAAACTGCTTTTCACTTTAGTGCAAATCACGGGTTGAGGCTGTAAAGCTTTATCACTTGGCTGTAGAAATAGACTGTGACTTTATTTTTTACTAATGACATGTCTGGTTGGCCCTGAATTAAAACATGAGAATAATTTTAATACCACAGTAAACCTCGACTTGTTTATTCTTCCGGGATTTGAAAACTGCAAGCAGAGTCCCTTGCAGAAGGATCTGGATGCAGAATGCTGAGTCCAGCAGCCAGCTGATGGTGCTGATGGAGGGGGGAGCTCTGCCTAGAAGCAAATCTCTGTCCCCAGAAGCAGAGCACACCTGCCACCCACCACACTGCCACCACCACTGCACTCCCCTTCCCCGCTGTCTATCCAAGCCAAGGTATTGGATAACAGTACATGCAGCCACGTACCTGACCAGCTGTATCTAGTATCTCCATGGAAACCACTTCATCATCAATGGTAGCTTGGTGACGATATGTAGACTCTAAAATAAGAACATATTGTGAAATGTATTAAAAGGACATTTTATTTTTTTTTAATCTTCCTTACAGCTCTCCCAGCGCAAGAGCTGAAATGTGACGCACAGTTGGACTAAATTTCATTTAGTGGAGCTCTTCCAGCCATTCTGGAACACACGCAAGTCCTTTCTACGACAGCGACACTTTTACGTCTCTCTGTACGGCACAGCTTTTTCTTTCCCGTGTGTTAGACCTGCAAAGGGCTGTGCCTGTGGACACTGCACTCTGCACCCAACAAGAGGACACTTTCCTGTGGCAGAGAGCTCTGCAAGGCTGTATTCCATTTTTCCTGTTTGCTCCTAGGCAAGGCTGCTGCCTGTGAAAGGCAAACACTACACCTCTCAAAGTGTCCAGCTCAACAGTCTGTCACTGCACAGCTTGAAGTCTCACAAGATCAAAACCAGTATGGTTGCAGATCAAGGAACCTAACCACTAAGCTCAGGCCTTACACTGTGAAAAAATTCCAGATCAGTTAGCTATTTGAGGAATGTCTGTTTTAAACATTCTGAAACCATCACATTCCCCTCTTCTAGCAAAAGATCAAGCAGTCATTTCCCTGTGTATAATTTATAAGGATAACCAGTGGGCATTAAGCATTCACACCATGCTATAGGAAAAAAAAAGGAACCTATTTACTATGTCCCAGGTTCTGGAACTAAGCAACTAATCAGAAAGCTAATGACAAAAAGGCTTGTTTTATCTCAATAAGCTGATAAGCTAAATTTGATAGCATTTGACCTAAAACTTGGAAAATTATCTGTGCTAACATTCAGATTTATTACTGTTGCTAGCTCACAGATGTCCCATATCAAAAGGCAAATGTGTATGTTGTAAAAGTCTGGCCAGTGACTATGAATGCTTTGCACTGTCAGAGATACAATTCTTTCATTTGGTGCAAACCTCTTCAACAGAAAGGAAGGATATCTTGTAGGAAACACATTTCTTTAACTTGAACTTCTGAAAGGGCTCGTCCTTTTTTCCTTACGTGCTTAAGCATGTCAGCTCCTCATAACCATGAATGTTTCAAGCTGTCAGGGCTGCAAACACCCTCTTCCCAAAACAAAAATGTCACTCCCTCCCTGTGCCACCTTAATTGCTGTAATAGCCCAGCTGTCTCTAACAGGGACAAATGGTCAATTTACTTAAGCAGATGGTAAGCACTCTTACCATCAGACAATGAAGACTGTTTTTTTTTAAAGGCTGTAAATACCCCTTCTGTTTAGTATTTTGAGGCTGTTGAAGGAGTTTGAGTCTACCTTTATGATCCTGAGGCTATACCTACACAGCAGAGTAAGGTACAGCTAAGTCTCTCAGTGGTATGTCTTATCTGTCTCTTCCACACACCCCCTCAGATGCAGCAATTTCCTCAGGGAATGTAGAAAAGGCAAGAAGCTCTAGTTTGGTGTGAAAGCTGCAGTGATGCACCTTCAATGAGTTATTTCAGTGGCTAGAACGTTCAGTGCTATGTTGGGATTCCCTGTGTAGTACTCCAAGTGGAAGGTGTTTCTTTGGGGGAGGGTGCTGTGAAGAAGAGATGGCTCTCTAAGTAGTGTGCTATTAGCTCCTTACTTGTTAAGACTTTGCAGTGCTTGAATGCCTTCAACCATCTGGCCCTGCTTAACAAGTAGCTGTTGAAAATTGTTCCACAGAACTTGAGAAGGTGCTCACCCAGTTTTGACTGCAGCATATCTGTGAAACATCCTTCTTAGGAGGCAGAGCAGGGAATGCCATGCAGACCTTCCCTGTGAAATGAGAGAATAAATCTCAACGAGCAGACTCGTGCTCACTGCAGAAAAGCAGCATGATTCTGAAATGATACTTGAGTTCTCAAAATAGGACCCTGGCAGCACTTCATGTTGCAAGTTTAACTCACTTTGGTTGCTCACGCTGGAATGGAATTTGATCTTGGATGAGCAGCATCAATTTGGGTCAGATTTGTGTAAATAAATCTTAGTAAATGTGTCTTCCTGTGCTTTGGAATGTGTGGTAGCTGGGTGAATTTTAATGAGCGTAAGAGGGCTGGATGTTGAAAGCATTTTTTTGGTGTAATCACGGACATGGCTTCTCCTTCAAGAGAACAGAAGCATCTGAAGAATCTGGGTGTCTTGTAACTTATGAGGCCTAAAGATGTGAGCTCCAGTCTGTTCACACTGATTCCATGGTGCTTTACAAATGCATTGCCTTGCTTTGGTATTTATTAATATCATTTCCCTTTGGTGCCTTTTTTTTTTTTTTTGAGACACGTGGCTAGAGAGAAATTACAGGACTTGAGATAACTGCTGGATTCCCAGCTGAAACCATAGACAACACAGGTGTCTCTGCTCAGCTAAGCACCCTTGACTCCTATTAGAGTTGATGAAGTAAAATAGCTGCTGGATATAGCTTGTCTGAGCTCTCTCTCAGGAAAAATCACACCTCAAAAGCACTTGGAAGTCTAAAATTGGCCAGATGAATCCAGGCTCTAAATGTCTCATGCTTACATCATCATGGTTAGGTAGAAAAAGAAAAGTGTAACACTGTACCAGTGGCTCCCAAAATGGCCTCAGGCAACTTCCTGAGCTTCAGATTGTCATTTGCAGCAGGTGATGCCCACATCTTCTATCTATAGCTCTATGGCTAAAACCTCATAGAGGGAAAAGAAACTGTGGAGCTGTGTTTTGCTCTCCACAGGCTTGGCATCAAATCTGCCAGCTTCAAAGCAGAGTTAGGGAGCTGCTGTGTTGACTGAGCCGTGGTTTGCCCGAAGATGACAGTGCTGTGCAAATAGCCAGATTTAGTGGGTTGCTCTGTTTCAGTATAAATAAGCAAATCTGACCTGTTTCTTGTTGGTCTGGGGGTGTGCTATGCTTCTAGTCATATTTGCAATAACGAGCTCAAAGGTGCTGATAAGTGTGGCTTTGAAAGATGATGCCAGATTTCAGAGTCCCTCTTGGTTATGAAGCTGCAACCCCTCCATCACTCTTGCCCTGCAAAGCACTCTTGGTTCTCATATTCCTGTTGTTTGAAAAATTGAAGTTTATTTCAAAAATATTTAGAGCTGCCAAAAGGCCTGAGAAGCATGCTGGAAAGTGGCAGCAGTTGGCTTGGTTTTAAGCCACAATAATTTGTTAATAGGAGCTGAATAAATCTTTCAAATTTCCACAGCTGCTGAATGATTAGGGAAATGATGATTTCCGTGAAAAAAAAAAAAAAACAAAAACTTCCCTGGGGGCTCTCAGTGTTTACAAGCATGTTACAAATCTCCCTATTCTTCTTAGAAATAGGATTTTTAAAAATACAGGGAAAAAAACTTACTTATATAGAGAAAACTTTGAAGCTTATGACTTACAGACTGTCATGGATGCAATATTCAGTCATAGCTTGACCACACCACATCCTTGCACTATGTTTATTGGGACATATGTAATACAGTTTTGGCCTATAAGACTTAGCTGGTCATCTATCAAACCTGTTTGTCCAGGAGTATCCCCATTTGTTAAACATATTTGTTCCAGAATATTATATTTGCTAGAGAAAAACTATTCTCTGAAAAGTAATTTTGAATTCTTGGTTTATATTTACAGCAACGTAAAAAGTTGTTTTCAATAATTGTTTATTTTGAAACAGCAATATATATTGGGGTATGTCAAAGCTCTGGAAGGAAATATTTGCATGGAAGGGCTTATTGGTTTTAGGAAAGCACTTGTAGTAGGAGTAGGTAAATCAGCTGAGAAGAAGCAATGACATGACATACACCATTTTACACTCAAACTTAAGGAGTAGTCTAGAGTCATTTGTTTACTTTTAAGTACAGAAGGACACAAACTCTGTTTCTACATAGAATTTAGTCCATTTTTGTCAAGAAAGGTTCATAAAGCGAGGATACATAAAAATGCTTTAAGAAACTTTGGTCTCATGGTGTTTTTCAGCCAGTTGGATCTAAGAAATGCAAGAGATCTGGAGAAAGCTTTTTTGTGATGATTATAGCTGAGTTTTCAGACCAAAAAGCTTCAGCTAATAGGCATGAACTTCAAAGTTATGGTTAAAGTCTTCTTGGACAGCAGAATGTTTAAAATACTGTTTTGGGTTTTTTTGTTGTTAACTCCCTGCTCATTTAGACTCCCTCAATCTTTGACATGCATCAGGATGGCACCTGTCTATCACATTTGAGAACAATGATTCTGACAACTGGTCTCCTTTGACATCTTCTCCAGAGCGTTCCTCGAGCCTGCCTTTCTGAAATCTGCCCTCCTCTGCATTTCCTTGCTGCTTCAGGAACTTTTCACCTTTTAGAAAGCCCCTGTGAGCTGAATGTACCTTCCTGACTCAGAAAGTCTCTCCTGCCTTCTTCCTTCCTCAGCCCCAGCTTTCTTCAAAACACAGCTGAATGTGCTTTTTCTTGCTTACATCTGGCTGTTAAATATTCCCTCTGTTATTTACCTTACAGGAGGGCTTTTATTTTGCAACCAACCATCAGTGGTTTTACAGTAAGCACAGTACCACCCTTGTGTATTTAAAACATATTTCTAATGCTAAGGCAGTGTAACCTCACGTAACTCTCTAATCATTGATACCACAGACCCCAAAATTAGCATAGTTGGGCTATTTATCAATAACCCACAAACAACATCCCATGCACGGTCATTGCCTGTTATTATCATGTGTAAAAGAAGAAAAAGTAGTAAAAGGAAAGTTACTGGAAGGAAACTTTGTGACTGACAGTCCTGATAACTGGACTTGGACTCTTCAGAGTTATCCTTCTGCATGGGAAACCTCAAGAATCAGGAAACACAGAAGCAAAAGTTCCAGGAGGTTGTACACACATCACAGGTGTGATGTGCCCTTTATGTACAACTATCACACCACACAAAAATTCATGTAGAGCGATAAATTTAAACCAAAACACGTATGAAAGAAGAATATATTAGTTTGCAGAGATTTAATCCAGCTCTAGGGTCCCTTCACACCTCTGAGGAGGCACAGGGCAGGAGAGCCAGTGTATGCTCTGGGCAGGCAGGGGGCACATGCCCCTGCACAAGCCAGGATGCAGGGCTGTCCCTGGTCCATGAAGATGGGCAAAGACTGTTTGTAGGTGACCTTAGAAGAAGATTCAGGTGCTGTGGGGACTCGTGGGGGACAAAGGATGCCCTGTTGAACACAAGGACACAAGCAAACAGCTACTGCAGTGCAAAATACGGAGAAAAAATCAGAAGAAATGAGGCTTCATTAGGTCACTGCTTAAAAAGCAGTTTGGGTTTTATCATGTTTTCCTATTTTTACTACAGTGGGAAGGTAATAGATTGCTAGTGCATGCATAGCCCCACTAGACTATAAAGTTCTCATCTTGATATGAAAGGATTTGTTGAATTCCTAGAATTTGCTCTTCTTATTAAGGTAAAACACATGGGAGATTTTTTTCTTGATGTGTTGATATTTTCAATAAATAAAATTTTGGCCTGCAAACAGAAACTGTAGACTGCAGTTTTCTTGGAGATACCTCTAAAAATAATGGGAAGCATGTTTATTTGTTGCCTTCTGCATATGATTTTTTCTGCTCCATGCAAAGAATGCATTTCTTTTGAGGAGAAGTGAACTGGTGTTACATTTCTTTTCCTATAGGTTCTGTCCTCACCTATCTTTTACTGAGATAGGCAGAGAAAATGTGCAGAGGTACCCAAGAACTGGATTCATTAAGGCATGCTAAAACAAAACCAACAAAGACAGAGCAGTGCTAACTAGTAGGGATGAAGCTTCAAGGTTTAAACAGTTGTTTGTTGTTTTCTTTCTTTTTTTTTTAATTTTCTGACTTAACTTTCCCAACAACACTTGACAGAGATGCTGGTCCCTGGTAGGAATTATGTCCATGATATATTTAAGGCTGAATAAATCTTATTTTGCTATGCCTTTTTGTTTTATTGTGGCAAGAAGCTTGTGTTGGTGAGGCTGTTTTGCCTTATTTTTTGCCAACAAAAAATAACCAGCAAGACTTTTCTCACACCTAAACCAAGCAAAACAAAAGCCTGCTCTCCTGAAGGTGCAAAAGCAGCACTGGAAAACTGGAAAACATTTCAGAATATGATGAGCAAGAAAAATAGAGGCAAAATATTTTGCAGCTGTAGCTACAGTGAGAAGAGCCACTGCCATTCCTGATTTTTGTTGTCTGTTGAGCTACCATAAAAAAGCAGTGTTTTTATTGCTGACATCAAGAATATCTTCATCTTGAGACTCATATGAAAGAAAACAAACCACATTTTCAGATAACTTCTTCCCATGTTATTGTAAGCATCTTCCTCTGCTGCTCTCACTTACAATTTCATCATTTCAAGTCTTTGTTGAGCATTTTAGAAGCCAGTGTTGGTGTTTTAAGGTGCTCTAGGCCATAGGAGTCCATTTCCTTAGAAACACCTCAGAGAAACTGGGAATACTTTCACAGCTCATTGCTATAATATACATTCAGTATAAATTCCTCCTGCTGAAGAGTACAGTAAAAATGATGCAACATATTAAATCTATATCAAGTTAAATAATGCTTCTACTTTTTTGATGAAGGAAAAATAGAAGCCTGGGGAGATGCCTAGGAAGGCACAATCTGGACTGTTGAGAACTGAATCCCTTAAGCACTGTGAGGCAGAAGGAATGAGTAATTTTGTCAATAAAAATCAAGGATACTAATAGCTAGAGTCTGGCTTGAAAATAACGCTGTTGCACAGTGATTTATTAAATGTCTACACGTTTGTCATGGTACTCCCTGAAACACAGGTTGGCAGCCATTCATTCCTCCTAGCCCCAAATGGTTGGTTACCATTACATCTCACTTTGGCTGAAAGCCTGTACCAGAGCACACGTGTTATTCCTTTATTGTGCTTGGATAGGCTGTACTTGTCAACACGGGTGTTCAGAAGGAATATGCAGAGGGGAAAGTTCTGCAGGACGATGGCAGAACTCTCCCCTCTTTTGCTAACTATGGAAAAATGGTTATTTTTAATTATGAGAATGTTATAGCACTGTGTAGACTGCAGTATCCTGTTGTGAAACAGGAAGAAGAGAGGGCTGGAGGATGATCCTTCCCCAGGCTGCCTTCCTCTTATGGCTGCTGGTCTGTCTACACCCTAGGGCTGAAGGGACCATCAGTTATTAGCACCTATTTTAGTATTTTAGTATGGGTTGCTCTGTTAAAAGTTCTGTCTGCTGTTCTGTGCATTTTCTCAGTTGTGCTGCTGTGGTATTTCTGTGGTAAAGGCAGGCAGTTAAACTTTCAGGAGTGTTAAAAACTCGCTGAGTAAGCCACAAGTCAAGAAAACTAGAGATCTACAATATACAAAGCCGTGTTTCCTCAACTTGTGATCAGCAGGGAAAGCAATTCTGGGGATCAAGAGTTTGTTACTCAGACTTTATTCCAGCTGTCCAGTCATTGATCCAGCTGTGTTAGCTCAATAAAGCAGAGAGCAAAGACAGTCCTTGAAAACCATATTAGTACTCGAGCTCTTTATTGTGGCTTCATTGGCACAAAATTATCCCAACAAGATAGTTCTCACATCTTCTCTTGCCAGGGTAAATCAGAATATACAACAAATAATATTAAATCCTTATACTTCTTAGTGAGGTCTTGGTTCCCACTGCTAAGCTGTTTCTGATTATCAATCATTTTCATGCAAGCTAGTCTGGATATATTCCTACTTTGCTCTGTTGTTTATGATGTTCATACAGATCTGTATTTATCAAGAGCAGAAAAGAAACTCAGGCCAGCATTATTTGCTACTGTTCTCATGTATGGCATCTGCAAACTTCTCTTGTGATCCCTGAATGATACTATTTTTCTAACAGAACCCCCAGCTACAGATGTAGGCAAAACTACTCTTCTAATGTAAAAATAATGATCCTTGCAATAAGTTTTCCAACGGGAAAAGCCTTGTTGCTAGTGCAAACAATATCTTCATGAAGTGATTTCTGCTATTCTTGCCACAGTGGCGAAATTTGGAAGTCTTGAGCTGGTCTGTAGGAGATTAAGTTCTGTGCTGTGAGGGAACTAACTAGAGGTGTCTGTCTCCTTCCCTCAAGCACTTATTTACTTAGTGTGTACCCTTCTGCAGTTCCATGTTCTGCTGCAGAGGAATGGTGCTATCATGGGCCTTTCATAATCAAGCTAGTGGGACAGCAATTTGTAATACTTTATACTCCTAGATAGGAGATTTACTGACACCTATGTATTTTATCCATTTTACACGTTTGGTGTCTCACAGGCTGTCTATATGTTGCATTAGATAGGACTACATAGAAACACCAGCTCAGGTTTTTTCATTTGCCCAGTAGAAAAAGGGTGAATAAAAACCTGCAAAGAAATTGTGACCCAGTTGGAAGAAACAGTCTTTAAAAAATATCACTACTAATCTAGCAAAATTATAATTTTTTATATTATATATAAAATATTTCTTTACTGTTACCTCTGCTCCTTTTAAGTCCTTCAAAGAGCGGTCTTTTCTCTATCCCATTCAAATTAAATAAACTCCTTTGCTTTGTCTCTCTTTGCCTTTATAGACAGGCCAGTCTGTCATGCCCTGTTCTATTGATTATCTGTTCAGAGACAGTCTTCCTTTCAGAGAATTGGCAAAGTTGTATGAAATGTGGGAACAGATAGAGAAAGACATCTAGGGATAGTGTGAGAAAGCCAAGGCACTTTAGAAAGGTCAGCAAAAATATTGTCTCCCTGTCTGCTGGTATAAGTAGACTTTTGTTTAAAATCCAGTCTTTTGAGAAAAGCTTGGTGTTTCTGTGCACCTTTGATACATGAGCCTTAACTCTGAGTAATAGTTACTTAAAGGATTTACAATCCTTCTATAAGATGAAGGATTTTATAGGTGAGAAGTGGAGGCAGAGACTGCAGGCAACAGAAAAGAACTGAGGAGCCTGTCTCCTGCACTTCACCTGGGGTTTTATTTCTTTGTTTTTGTCCCTATATGGCAAAAAAATGACATTTAAGTCCCCCAGCCTCAGAAACCACCTGGTTCTCCCAACTGTATGTAAAAATGCTGATTCTGAAAAAAGAAAAAACCTATTTCATTATCCCCTGTCCTTATTTGTTTTTTTAATTCTTGGATATCCCAACTCTGTTTCTAGTAAAGCAAATTGTTCCAGTTATGGTGGAACAACACAAGTGTTCTCAGAGAAATACTGCAAAACTTATTTTTAAAAGCACTCGGCCACAGCAATGATGAATTTTCTTCTCTCATCATTTGATCCAGGAGATTCCCCCCTGCATGTCATGGCTTATGGAGGCAGGAAATTTGCTGCTACCCATGAAGTGCTCTGCAGGCCATCTGTTTGTCTGCTGCTGCAATGGCTCTTTGGGCTTCCTCCTCCTCTTTTGCCTCCCAGGAAAAAAAACAGATTTAGCAGTTCACTTGATGGCTGACTCCAATTTTAAAATCAATTAAATAGCAAATCACAATATCTCTCCATCTTTGAGCTCAGGTGAAGGCACCCAAACTTCTGGGCACTGCCATGGGGGAAAACTGCCGAGATGCAGACTTATCTCAATTTACTGGCGATGAGGAGAGCAGCTATTTACAGCACCCTTGAGAGCCATGGTGAGAAACTCTGTGTCACTGAGGTCCATGGGAGTCCTGCACTCATGATAGAAGTTTACCCACAGAGGGCAGGTGGCCAAATAAAGGTCCTTCCACCTTGACACTCATCCCACAGAGCGTGTCCATCCCTGGGGTGACTCCGGCTGGCAAGTGTTATGCATTTACACACTTCTGATTTTGGGGCAGCAGTGGGGTGGCAGAGACTCGAGAGGACCCCCTGCAGCAGTGCTGCTGCCAGGGTGGCTGCTTGCAGGCTGCAAACTCTGCCTTGGTGCCAGCAAATTGTCAGCCTGCTGCCACCCCATTGCTGCCAAAATGGTACATAGGAACGCTTGTTTTCACGCTGCTTCTATGGATCTCTCAATAGACACAAACTGAAATACAGTAAAAACTTCCAGTTCTGTATTAAATGCAGTGCAGGTAAGTTGCTGATGTTTGTGAAGTGCTTTTAGGCTGTGGCTTAAGTGGTACCCCAACCAGGCCAAGTGCTTTGAAGCCTTCTTAACATCACACCGAATTTGCTTATTAATTTTCAAGTTGTGTTCTATTTTAAAATACATTCGTGAATCTCAGTGAAACCCATGTGGTAACCCAACACCCTTTCTCAGTACATATTTAACAAGCTAAAGAAAGCCAGTTTAACACTGAATTCATATATTTAATGTTTTAGAAAACAGCTGCATGTATTTTTTAAAATGTGCAGTTCCAGCCCCTTTCTACATAGACCTCTTTCATTGAGCCATCTAATTCTGCTGCAAGCATGAGATAGCTGTGTAATTTACTATAAATAAAGACTGCTGTGGAAACTTATTCACCTTGATAATGCCAGGTAACCACTTAGTCTGAGGAATTTAGCACCTTTTTAAAAACAAACAAAAAGCCCGTGCCAAGATGGTGACAGTGACTTGCCAGTTAAACAGAAATGATGGAGAAGTCAAAGCTGATGGTTAACACTCCCCAGAAAATGAACTTTGCTGCAGTTGTTACTCCTGGGCTGGGAACAGTAAAATAAAGAGCTCTTTTGCAGAGATGCGGCTGTCCTGCTGATGCTTCCACAGATCCAGCATCATGCACAAAAGCAGCAGAGCTGCAAAGCCCTGAATTCAGCAGCAGCTCCACGTGCCAAAGCTTGCAAGATTCAGTGATGTTCCTCCCACCGGAAAATGTTATTTTGTGGTCTGTAATTCACCTCCTGGAGATCCAGCAATATATCCAGGTGTTGCTAAAAATATGGTCCTTCATTTCCTTCTGGCAGGTTAGAATAGTAAGGAATATTAATAAGGTGTGGTTTTTTTTTTCCCTTCCAGATACAATGTGCCACCCACGAATTAAAAGGGAAATAGGGTTTTTTTAACCTGATGTTTAGTTTAGGATAATGTTGAATTTCCATCAGGCCTTGGACAACTTGGTGAAAGCTTTCCTAAAAATAGGAATTATCTGGGGATTCCTTGCATCAGAGGGCTAATGGGTCGTTGAAAACTTGACATAAGAAGTAAACTATAAATATGAAATTTTTGTCACAGTCCCAGTGATTTTTGGCAAAACATCCTGTTGCTTAGGAGCTGGATAGTTTGCATCTATTTTACTCATGTCCTTCCAGAATTACTTGATAAAACTGCTTATTTCCCCCTGTAGAGCAAAGGAGTCTCACTGACACAACTTCAATTTTTTATGTCAGCTGAGCATGTAGAGATCCCTCTTTCCACCCAACTGCCAGTCCATCACTGCTAAGAAGAAATAAATGTATTCTGCCAAAACTTTTCAGTGAACTCAGCTTGGTGATGCTCGCAGGTAACTAGACACCAAATCACCTCAGGATAACCATGCTAAAGACAGAAATGCATTCTTTCAAGCACAGTTTCTCAAAGCTTTTGAAGGTACAGCTAATTTCTGATTGATCTCTGAAGACCTGGATAGTGGTTACAATTTCACGATTTTTTTTTTTATTTCTAACACTTCAGAATCTTTTTTCAGCCCCATTCTGATCCATAGTTTGAAAAAATAATACTTTAAAAAACAATCTCTGGTGGGCAGCTTTCACCAGAGATCATTGTGATCAAGAAATAACTTACTGACAATAATTTGGTTTTGAATTTCTCAAACCTTTTCCTCTGAGCAATTTAAAGCACTTAGCATCACAATGACTGTAATATACAATTTTTAAGCTGTTTTTCTTTAAACTGAATGAGAATGTAGAATTCAGTAGGTTGTGAGCGATTTAATTTTTGGTTTATTGAGATAGGACTGTTGTCTGCACAAAAGCTTTGTGTTGCAACCATTGAATTCCTGAGGGGCACAGTAATTTGCAACTGTATTCATTTGTAAAACAGAAGCAAATGTCAAGTCTAGTACAGCAAAAAGGGCATGGGGCCTTCATAATGGGGAAAAAATAATAAACCTTGCAGCTTGTTAATAACTTTGTTTGTGTGCTTAAACAAGGCAAAAAGGATGCTTTTGCATGCAGTGTCCCTGGAAGAAGTTAATGAACTTGGACTACGCTGAGAGAGAACACTTTATACACTTCTTGTCAAGTTCTTAAAATGATGTAATAGTGACAGAGATGTGAAGTACTAAAACTAATAATATTAATAGAACATTATACTGAACATCCCCCTGTGCAGCACAAGGCAGGTGACACATAATTCGCTGATGAATATATATTGATAGTAGCAGATAAAAGAATGTATTTGAGTTCAGGTTGTTCTGAGATTTGTTTTCCCAAGATGAGGTTTCTGATGTCTGTCATCTGTTCATCTTGTCAGATAAAAATACTAGTATGATCCCGGATATTTTGCTTTTTTGAAAGGGCTACCTGGGTTCAGTAATAGAAGATATTAAACTTTGGCTTTGCTGTGCAAGTTTATGGCATTCTCTGTTTCCTTAGTGAGACCTCTTAGAGAAAGAACATTAATAAAGAAAAAGATATTTAACTGTATGATCTGCATTGGAGCCTGCAAAGAAAGGTCAGGAAGGAGACAGAAACACGTTGTTGAAGAAAATGAATTTCCCAGCCCTTTACTTCATGAAGGTTTCAACTTGCACTTCTTGGCCCAGATCTGTTCTGGTACAGAGCATTTAAATATAAACTAACTTAAGAAACTAAGAAATTTGACCTTGGCAAAAATTTTAAGTCAGGCCTCTGTTGGACATGTTTTTTGAGATATCTGAGCCAGCTTCTTGAAAGTGCCAGACCCAACAGAGCTAAGTGGGAGCAGTGTAAGAGACATGTGGATGCTCTTTTGATGGTTGGTGGCCCTATCTGGTCACCCAAAAAGTGAGACACAATATATGTTCAAAAGTGAGGACAAAAAGACTTACCTAAGTCTGTGTCTAGCGACAGTAAGAACCTACAATTTTTTTTCCCCTGAATTTTTAAGGTTTGTATTCCAGTCATTCTCTAGCAGATGATTGTTTGGGCTATTCAAAAGCAGAAAACTGATTGCACACTAAATAATCTGCAGATTGAAAAAGCAAATTGAAAAAGCAAATTGATTTCAATGGCAAAATTCCCACGGACCTGTGTGGGCAGAAACGTGCCCCATGCAGTAATTCAGCTTTTGACTGAGCGTGTTACTGCTTCTCTATTCTGCTGCCTCGGGTAACAATTTGTTCCAGCTTTAAATGACCACAGAGAAGCTTTGCCCAGCAAATTTAAAGGCTGACTACGGCTTGCAACTTTATAAATTTCCATTATTTCAGCCCTGTTATTACATGCAGCACACAATGCTTACAGAATCAAATAACCTACCTAGCGTTGGATCGTACTCCCAGATGAACCGTTTGGTCAGGAAGCGCACGACAAGAGCTGGAGAGACAAAGATTTCAGGTGAGAAACACAAGACAACAACTCGACAGTTTTTTGGGGTTTTTTTTAAGCTTTCCCAGCAAACTTTTCCATGTAAAGGGACATGGAGCAGCTTCCCTGAACTGTCAGCAGAATTCAGTGTCGCTTATTGTAGCAGCTGAGAGCTTTTCACTGTTCGTGGCCCACTCTACACTTTAGGAGTGTGGAAAAAAAATGAAAATAAAAACAAAACTCTTTACAGCATTCATCATTTACCCACCTAACAATGCAAGAAGGTTTTGACGGTACTTTCTAATTTTTTCCACTTTTTTTTTTTTTATTTTTTTTGGTCACAGTAGCTTCTACCATTAAAGAACCAAAACAACCCCATTTCCAATGCTATGAGCAGATGACCTTCAGAAAAAAACATTACTTTGGATGCTTTAGGTTTTCTATAAGCAGTAGAAAAAGAGCTGGCAGTTTTTGAACCAGGATGCTTCGATGCTTCAAAGTGAGGTTTGTTCAAAATTTCATTCTTGAAAACTTCCTCTTCAGACTGTAAATCTTCTAAGGCAGAATTAATTGGTTAAATAGCTTCCTTCTCTATTTTGGCATGCCTTCCTTGTAACAATTTAACTTCTATGTTTTGCCTACTTGTCACTTGAAGCAAACAGCTATAATATTTTAAACCAACGGTCAACAAATGCTATTAATCAATTTGCAGAAATAAAGAAGAAAGTTTAGATTTTGGAGCGCTGGACTAGCTAGTTCCTAGTTTCAGTTTATAGGCTAAGATTTTGCTACTTATGTTCTTATATTTAATTTTTTTCTATCCCTCCACCCCTTTTAAAAGCAACTTATATAGACTTTGATTATGTTCAAATTTAAAACTAAGCAATGCTTTGAATTTCTAGTGGAATTCCAGTTAATTTCATTTCTAGTAAATGAACCATTTACTACAGCCAACTATTCAAAATCCTTTCTGCATTTCCAAGATGAAGCCAGAGATTTCACTGCACTAGCTATGATTGCAGCCATTACAGCTGTAGAAAAAGCTTTCCCTGTAGGATTGGTCATTCTTTTGGTTACAGATGGACAGTAAAAGGTGACAGCTAAACTCAGTTCTAACCCTTTTCAAAATGAAAGCCGTGAGAATGCCCTACATCCCAGATTTCTGTGCCCAAGAGCAGGAGAAGGCAACAGTCTGAAGAATAAATCTAATGAATTAAGATTTGCTTAATCAGACAAACAGAAATTAGTTTTCAGAAGATTAACTATGTCTCATACTTGGAGGGGTAATAAGAAGCTAGTCATAAGGAAATGAGATCACCACACAAGAGGCAATTTTAAATTGGTGTTATTTTAAGTTTCTATTTTCCTTAGGAAATACTACTTTTTCTTTTTTTTTTTTTTTTTTAGCCTTGGCAGAAACGCTCTCCTTGTCCCTCAGAGTAGATGTGGCAATTCTTAGTTGAAAGGCAGAAGAGAGTGGGGGAATCTGTCCAGCTATTTTTATATTTAAACATGGCCCACTTAGTTGTGATAACCTTATACTTATAGATGGAAACTGTTAGAGAGGAGGGTCAAAATGCTGAAGAGGACTGGAAGAAAGTCTCTCATGCACTAATGTCTAGGGCAGGTGATAGAAAGCAGCAGCTCTGAAGGAGTGGAGGGAGAAGAGCTGATTTTGGAGGTAGCCCAAAAGAAGGAAGTGAGAAGGTGACAAGCAATGAGAAGGAAAAGTAGAACTGGACTGCAGCTCCTGAGGTGAGCCTGGGAGGAGGAAGGTACAGCTTTGTACAGAGGATGAACTGGTACAGGTGTGGAGTGCTGCAAAGGTGAAGAATTAAAGATCACAGATCTAAGCTCTGGTGAGAAGGGAAAAAACAGGTTGTACTTGCCTCCAGCACATACAGATACATAAATAATCACATATCCAGGAGATAGCTGAAGTAAAGAAATGAAGGTGGCTGCCAAACACAGGGCCAGATGGCAATTAAGTCTCCCCGCTGGCAGGTCTCAGCAGGGAGCACAAAAAGCTCAGTGAGCTTGCTGGGCACTGCCAGTAATGAAGTACTAGCATAAGGCTTGCTTGGGCCTGGGGAAGGGAAGAAAAAAACACCTCAGTACAACCCCAGGTGAGTGGGGAAGTGTCAGCTTCAGAGCCATGTACTCTGTTCCAGTTCTGGGGGCGTGCACCTCGTGGCTGTGCAGAGCTGCTGCTCCTGCAGGGCTGGTTCTGCTCAGCCTCCCTTCCTCTGACCCAGCCAATTACTTCAAAATACTCCTGCTCTCTTTCATGGCAATGATCACAGCCCATCCTATAAAGCTTTTCACCTCCACACATTTTCACGGGGCTGAAGATGAGCAGCTAGCTGCATTTCACAGGTGGGGAACGTGAGATGCTCTCGATCTGGAGTCTTTTCAGTTTATAAGCGTTGCAATCTATGTTGGGTGGGAAATCGCTTTTGCCTTGTTTGGGGTGCTTACCAGATGGGGCTGTGACCTCCAGATGAGTATGAAAACGATGTATGTGACTGCTGCCTGATTTGACTGAAAATAGTCCATGATAGGAGAGCTGGGAAGGGCATCCAAGTGCTTGGGCTGTCACTCTGGAGACCAGCTTGCTGGCTCATGCTGCCCTAGCAGGGGTATTACTGTGGAGCCATGTTGTTTATGCTGAGCTCACTTACTGCCAGATTACATCACTTTTCAGTAAAATAACTGCCAGCAGAAGAATCAGAAGTGAGGACATTAGCAATTCACTACACTTAGAGCTGTAGTGCTCAGATTTCTGCTGCTGGCATAAATCATGCTTCAGGTAAAGCCATAAAACTTCCCCCTGCCCTTAGTAACACTGGATAGAAAGAGTTGAGATGGGCATTACTTCCTTCTCACCTTAGAAAAGTTGGGTGTACCCTGTGACCTGTCAACCTTCTTTAGACATGCTTAACTCCAATACTAATACTGAGCCAAAAATAGCCCAACAGACTGAAAAAAAATAATCCAAATGCTAGGTTTTGATTCAAAATAACATTGAGGTTGAGACTGTCTGAAACGCATTACTTTCTGACTAAATTAACTAGCTAATTCCAATATTCATATTAAAATGGCCATTTCCAGTGGTTATCCTCAAATGCATTTTGAAGCAGCCAAGACTAGGATTGATGCAGTAGTTAATAGGAGTGATTTTCACAGCCCTCCACTGAGACTGGTCCAGGCTCTTCCCCGAACACTTACTGCTTGTGAAATACAAGAACTTGCAGGCTTAGAAGGAAAGAATCTCCAACAAACTGCTTTTTGGATTCCCACTGTGTTTTTCAGAGACATGACCATTACCTAAGGGAATTGATGTAATGTCCCAGCAAAGGAAGAACAGACTCATGTCTCTTTTTGCCTTTCCTTACACCCTTACTTCCAAGTCAGCTGTTTTGTACATGGTATAAATTAGGGTAGAACTTGGCATGGGGCTTTCATTCACTCACGTTTAAACCTTCTGCCTCAGAAGTTATTCTTGGAGAAGAAACATGACTATCTGTCAAACACATTTGTAGTGCAACTCCACTGAAGACAATGAAGTTAGATCAGAAATTAACTTGGCATATAAACTGAGATTATCAACCACACAATTAATCAAATTCTTTCGAATTTGTGTGACTGAGGCCCTTATTCAGCTTTAAAAATCTCAGTCCATATCTTTTGGGACTTTTTTGCCTGTGTGTGATATTTTGCGTCTTGCTTTAGTTCTTTGTTTGGATTTAGTAACATAAATGCTCTGGCTAAATTTACAATCTGTCTGAATACACGTCTTCACAAATTTGGTGGTGTTCCAGCTAATGCAAGCTGAGTTTTTTGGGGAAGAAGGGAAGCAGGGTTTTATTTGAAAAACATCCCCCTTCCCAAAAAGCTACAAAGTTATTCTAAGAAAAATAACAGTTCAGCAGTGAAATAACTGTATGATGACTCTTATGCCATGAGAATTTTCAGCTGTAAAAAAGTCTAAAGGTGGTCTCATTATTTGACTTACGAACAAATCCATTCCTGGTGCCCTGATGATATGTCATCAGAAAACCACACTTGGCAGGAGACACCAGAGTGGTTAAAACCAAAGGCTATAACGATCAAAAGGCACTTTCACAAATGAAGCATTTAGTTTTTTTAAAGTGTGTATTTTTGTTAGAGTTCATCCCCCATTACCCTTCTCAGAGGCCTTTCACATATTGGAATTTTAGTCCCCTTGGAGCATCATGTGGTAAGTTCCAGCCTGCAGGATGGCAGTGCCACTGGATTCTGGCATGTGATGCACTGCCTCCTTATGCAGCTCTGTGTCCAGTTTTGGGAAATAATGGTTTGTTTTAAAAATAAAACCCTGAGAATTTAACTTGCTCTTGAAAGTGCAGGTCACTTGGGGGGGTCTCTGTGTGTGTGTGGGGGTGTGTGTGTTTGTAAAACATGAACTTATAATACGGAATCCTTTTCTGATCCCGATAAGTGATGGATATAAACACGTGGTCATTACTTCTGGCTCTGCATCTGTGGTTTGACTCAGCTTTGACAGTATGTCTGGGAATTCAGTGATGTGGGTACATGAGAGGTGAGCAAGACATCAACAGGAGGATTTCTCTGCGTTCGCTTCCTCTCTTGGACCTCACTGTGGTCACTTCTGACGTTCAGATCTAATGCAGTAAAGTAGAAGTTTACTACAGTAAATTTAATGGAGCAAAATGAGATCAGTGAGGAAAAAGGAAAGGAAGAACTGTGCCAAGTATAAAATGTTCTGGTTTATACTGTCTTGCTGTCTCAAACTCTTCATATTTTACTCAGTTTGCAGTCACTGTCTTAAGCAGTGAACTGCTCAGAAAAGTTACTGCTTATGCTTTTGTTTTTCTCTCTAAGGGTACAGGGAGGTCCTCCACTAACTGACAATACAAATACAAAGACTATATATACTTTAATATATAAATAACAAAAGTATATATTCATTTTTATATATATACTATATAGCAATTTATATAAAACAGCGTGTGTATATATTTATGTATATATTTATGTATATATATGTACTATGCTATAGTAAGTACAGGCTAGGATTAAACAGCTGTGTGATGAAATGTGTTGCTCTTGCCCTTCAGGAGGTTAAATTGCTTAGTGTAATGTAAGCCTTTTTTCTTCAGTGGTAATGGTGTGGGCTTCAGTTCTGTGGACTCAAATCTGAACACCAAAAACTGTTCAAATGTCTTTTTGTTCTGGTGGGGTATAAAGCAACGGGAATACCTGTCTCAAACATCTACCTTAGTCCCCACAGCAGGATCATGGACTAAACCAACATTCCATGTTCAGGTATACTTCAAAACCACTAATATATTATCAAATGTAAATATTAAGCATTACCTATTGGATTTATATTTACAGGAAATAACATTTTACATGCTGAACGTGCACGTAGCAGGACTCCAAAGACCTCTCCAAATACTAATCACTACGTTGTTCAATTAGATGTCATTAAATGACCTTCTTTTGACAAGCTGTTTGGAAAGACTGTCCTACTGTGGAAGACACAGAGGCCATAGTCCTACTCATCTGTGATTTTTAGCAGTCTCTTCATCCTTTGGCCTCACCAAATGTCAGTGTATTTAGCGCCTCTGTCATTTTTTTAATTTCTACAAGGTTTTGAGGAGTATTTCTTTTGTGAGCAGCAATTTCAGTTTATCTCAGATGTAACTGCAATTTCAGTTTATCTCAGATGTAACTGCATTTTACTGCTGTTGGGAGATAAGTGATTTTAGGAACTTTTACTGGAAAGGGCCTGGGGAAAAGCAACGTGTTTCAAGGAGCTGATCTGAAATTCTGCCAGTCCACAGCACGGTGTATTTACAAATTCATCTCAACTGTCTGAATAGCAGACTGGAAGGAAGCACCACATCAGATTATTTGACAAGCTTAGAGGTGCTATCTGCCTTCACATGTCTGGGCAGAGGGTCTTGTGGGTGCTCCACCTCTTCTGCAACGTCAACCTATGCCTGGCCCTGCTTTGGTAGGCTTGCAGCTTTTGTCCAAATCAAGTTTAATGTTAAGGAATTGCCAGTATCTCCCTTCACTGGTAGAGATGTCTGGACCCCAGGTTAGAATCAAAATTTGTCACTACTCGGAGGCTGAGGAGAAACCAACCTTGGCAGGAGCCTGTTAGTGAAATGAGGGGCACTTTCTTTATTCAGTCCTGCATAGGGAAAACACAGGAGTCATTTGTCAAAACCTTTGATTATAACCACATGCTAATGTTAATAGCAGGAAGTGACTCTTTTCTTGCTTCTGGTATGCTAATTTCACAGTAAAAGAACATCTCCGTGTATTCATCTGGACAGTCTACTGTGATTTTCCCAAAATACTCTGATTAGGAGTCATTCATCCCATCACCACTGAACAGGAGTATTTTTGTACTTATGTTCTGCCCATTGCTTTCAGTGCTGGAGGCATTTTTTTTACAATAGCTGCTGCATATGGAATATAAGCAGGAGGCTTAATTTATATTACGTTATCCCATTCCATAACACATCATTCCAGTATAAGGTTGGGTTGGTTTTTTTTCCACAGGTCTCCTTCATAAAAGACAAATGATCACACTGGTGTGCCTAAATGGTGGTCATTTTAGGATCACAGTGTGTAATATCCATACTTCTACCATTTCTCCTCTCTTGACTTCATTGTATAACTTACGCCACTCCTTTTGTGAAGACTAAACTTTCTGGTTTGTTATCACAAACACATATGGTTTTCCAAAACATAGTTAATGGTAACACCTCCAGATGTGTGTCTGAGAGTATATTTGTGATGGGGTTGTAGAGAAAGCCATATGGATGAAATCATATAAATAACCACTGCTTTTCTAGATAACTGACATGGGTAAGGTTTGAATTTTTGTGCTGTTTTGAAAGACACTGGGCAAAGTAAAGTAGAATAGGATTCTCAGTATAAAACTTTGACATAAACCCCACTCCCCATCCCAAGGTAGAAAGTAAAAAAGTTAAGATTTGAGGTGGGGGGAGGAAAGAAAGAATGGGTGGAAAGCTTTTTTCTTTAAAAATCCAGTTCATTAAGACAATGGCAAGATGTTAAAATTTTCAGGGGGCTGTAGCTTTTTTATATTTTATTTTCCTTACATTTCTTCCAGTGTTGACTTCAGAAAACATCCCACTCTCTTTTTATGGTCTAATTAGTTAGTCATCTTTAAAAGGAAAAAGAAAGGAAATAAAGGGGGGAAATTCTATAATGCTTTCAATGGCAAGATATTCTTCTGGTTCCTGTCAAAGCATTTTGGCATGAGTGAATTTTTGTTGGAAAATTTTGAACATAAAGGCCAGTCTTTGGAAGGAATCTCGGTTTTTAGATTTCTCTTTCAAAGGAAATGACTGAACACCTCACGAATTGTCTGCAAAGAATGTGCAACTCAGGAAATGCAAATTTAAAACAAACAAACAAACAAACAGATCCAGCTTTACTAGCTTCTTCATTCTTTTACTCACTGTTGTTTTATATTACACTGGAGAAATTCATGGAACTAAATTGTGTCTTTTTATCCAGATGTCATTTTACAGGGAGATGGCAAAGATGCACTTTCTTGGCTTTAGCCAACACCAGCTACTCGGCTTCAGCTGATTTGTGTGTATCGAAAGGGTTCCAAGTTGATTTTGCTCTGTCAGTGCTGAGCTTGACCCAAGGTACAGGCTACATGAGACACTTGAGTGACAGTCCAGAAAGGAAGGGCTGTCTGGCTGTTTTGGAGATGCCTCGAACTGCTCCTAGGACAGTGTGGAGCTGCTGCCTCATCCCCTGCCAGGGCAAAGGGGTGAACATACATGAGCACCAGAAGGAGTGGCCATACATACATACATGGCCAGTGCCAAAGTGGGGAGTTTTGTTGCTGTCCTGTTATTTTGGTTTGGGGATTTTGTGGGTTTTTTTGCACTTGGTCTGACCCCTGCTCTGTCCCCCTTCCCATGCTCAAAAGGCAAGAGGTGAATAGGAGGAACTGGGAGAAAGGGGAGGGAAGTGAAGATGCCTTATTTGAGAAGGTCTGCATGTCCTGAAAGGCCTGTGGACCACTTTCCCAGGGAGTAAGGGAGGAGGTGCAGTGTCATGACAAAAGGAGATGAAATTTTTCTAATAAATTGAAAAGACAATTCTGTGTGAGTCCTTGGTCGGGGTAGGGACTGATCTGCAAGGCCCAGCTGTCCTGTGAGAGCATCCTGGCTGCTGGCAGCAACCTGGCCATAAATCCTTAGCCCTGCTTGAGGGGGAGCCTGACGGTCAGGAGCTCAAGGAACCAATTTGCCTCCTGTTGGGGTTAGTGCTTGGTAGTTCTGTGGGTTGGCTTGTGTTTCATCATCCTGCTGACTGCTGTCCTTGCCAGCAGCAAAAGACATTTTGTTTCACGTGGTACCTTCTGGTTGACAAACTCATTCTGGAGAGGCACAACATACTCTCTGCGGCTAGGCTGAAGATTTAGAGTAACTCTAAATGCTTAAAAATACATTTTTATCAGGCTCTAGTGAGTCAGCTTGAATGAGAGGGCAGTTAACACACTGTAAGTAAGGCCACTGGCACTAATGCTGGATCACTGCCTGGTCTTGGAACTTTCACAATAGCAAAAAGTACCTTTGTCAACGTGCCTACAACTTTGCTACTGTTTCACTAAGTCTGTACAGATCAGTACAAATGGTAAACTAAAAATGGCATAAAGTATACCTTCTCTCATTTGCCTCAGGAACTCAGTGATGGAAAGGCATGTAGAACTCCATATTTCATTTTAGTTGACCACACTGGGTGTTTCTGTGTGGTCAGAATCTGAAGACTAGCTGTCACTCTCTTCTCCTCAGCCTGACTGTAATAATTCTCTTGTCTTATTTATAGTCTATATATACTACATCAAATGAGACTACAGCTTGCATCAAATTAAAAACAAGCTGTTCCCTGGCTTTTTTCTGTGATGTACTTCATTTCTTTTACATGCAGACCTTGGTTTTCTGGATTTGGCTCCATGGAAATGTCAGATAACCCAGAAAAACTTTGCATTGCAATTACAATCCAGATAGAGTAAGTTGTACAGGAAGATCTTGAAAGATCATATGTCCTGTGCAATTTCCATCTTTCTTTGACAAAAGAGCTTAGCTGAACACCAGAAGTTTGTTTTAGCCCTAGTGATTGATGTGCCACAAATCAGTTGATAGATACATGCCTGTAAGGTGCCTGTGTCACAGGGAGATGAAGAATCAAGGCAACACAATATATTGAAAACTGAGTCATGGATTTTTCATGATCCCCTTTTTTTTATGAGCCAGATGACACAAGCATTGATAAATGTTACATCTTTTTAACACAGTGCACAGTACAATGTTTATGGGGACCCATTTTTTTTCAAAATCAGCTATTAGCTGATATTGTATTGCAGCTCCTTGGCTACCTGGAATTTAGGGGAGAGGGTAAGGAATTATTTTCTTTCTGACAAGCTCATTGCCAAGTACCTGAAGCAAACACGTGGAGAAATTCCCAGAAGAATGGGAGAAAGGCATGTGAGAGCAGAGACAGTGCCCCACAATGGTTTTCAGGCTTGTGTGACTATTTGCTAGCAACACTGTGTATGTCTTCCAGCTGCCTCCAGCATCTCATGAAAAGTGGTGGCAAATGTCCTGATGATGGCTGTTCTCATGTTTTAGCTATTTTGGTTTTTTACCCTCCCTCCTTTTCTGTATTGTAATGATATCTGCTCCTGTTATTTCCGTGCCGCCTGGAATCTCAAACTTCTGTTTGTACCAGCAATTTATTTTTAATTACAGCAAACAGCTTTGCCACTACACATTGAGAATTAAGAGACACGGCAGCAGGAGCAGAGAAGCTCTTTAAGAGGTATCATGTCCACAGTAGGGTTTGTGATACTGGAGAAAAACAAAAGTGAATGACAGAACAGCTGTGATTGACAATGGAAATGAAACATGAGGTAAACACTATGGATCATGTATTTCTTTCTCACAGTAAAAAGAACTGTGTTGCAAAGTGGAGAAACGATTAGCTGAAGAAGAAAGCTCAGTCTAAAGAAAGGTTTTCTGACATACTGCAGAGATGCTCATTCCTAGAGGCAAAAAAGTGACCCTTTGGGAGATGGGACTGGTAGCTACCTAATAGTATGTTATAGTATCACCCCAGCATCACCTCTTTTATTTTGTGGAGCAGGCTGGAGGAGCAGGTGTGGGTGGAGAGCAACTTTTTCATAAATCTCTAGTGACCAAAGCCTGCTTATGGCTGAAGCCTCCCTGGTGATCTGCCTGATCTCACATCATTGCTCATTCCTTACAATCTCTGTCAGTAGGAAGATTAATTAATCCCAGAACCTGCAAGTAGTGATTTCTTATCAGAGCATGTTATGATAGGCAAAGATAAATACTGCTAAGTAGTCCAGCCAGTATACTACTGTGTGGTGTGCTTGCTTCCCAGAACTAGTAACAGATTTAAATGAATTTAAACTAATTAATTCTTTTGATAAACAACTATCATCTCCTATCTCTGGCTGTAACTACAGTTTTATGAGCACCCATTTGGTGCCTATAATAATGTAGGGGTTATTATTAGCCTTCTGCTCGGAATCTGGACACACAATCCTGGGAAATGTTCAGAGTAAACTTTAAAATTATGTTTGTATGTGACAGGGGGGAAGCATGATCTAAATTTAAATGGTAAATTTCTGCTTTCATTTTCAATGCTTAAGGGCATTCAGCTAATAGACATCACATGTCTTCAAACAAAGTAAAAGACACAGTAGTAGATAATGGATGTTGTAAAACCTCTGACTTATCTCAAGTCTGCAATTTGGGGGATTAACATAACTTAGTTTATGATGTTCATCACAGCTGCCAGGAGACCTGGCTCTGCCTCCTGCGAGTGCAAGAGCTACAGGAAGTGCTCTTCTGGTCTTAGCTGGCTAATTAACTGTACTTAGTTAAAAGTCTATATTAAGCAGAAGCTCTGCTACATTCCTCCATGCTGAAATAATGAGTTATACCCCAAAAATCTGAGGTGCTATCTGTGTGAGATTCTCTTGTCCATAGAAATTACACAGATAGGAAAGATAACTAATCACACATTCAAGACTCTTTCAATTATCTCTCATTCAGTGGTTTATCCAGTTTGAAGTGACCTTAGTGATGGATTTTCTTCATTCCTATTACATGAGACTGCAACCACCAAGTTCCTGTTTGTTCTTGGGGGACTTAAATCCCACGGCAGTTTTGCAAGTGGATTGCCATCTTTCCCTTCGTGTTTTCCTCCATCCTGAGGCTCAGTAGGTACATGCTACCTCAGTGGATAACAGTGTAAGGGGTTCAAGGATCCTCCAGGACTGAGGAAGCTTGATACCAGCTTCTAGGATTTTCTCAGGCCAGCATGATAAACCTCTCATTGCTAAGTTTTTCTTTTAATGCTTTGTTTTAAGAACACTTCCTCAGTTTCACCCCATGTTCTTTTTAGAGGGAGTAGAGAGAATATAAACAATTCCACTTTCTCTGCCAGCATTTGAATAAGACAGTGTATGTTTATTTATCCTGTTACTGACTTGCAGAGTGCCATACACGGACTGCAGTAATCTGCATTTGCTTTCCTGTTCACAATGACATCACAAGAGCCATGAGGAAACACAGCCCTGGGAATCTACAATTTGACAAGCAAGAAAATCTCCAATTGCTAGTAATGAAAGCTGATTCAGCTGCTAAGGGAGCCAGTCCAAGAAGTGCTTTACATTCCTTACTTTGCCATGCCTTTTGTTTGGCTTTGCCCAGAATAATGGGTGATTACATTTTAAAGGCTATTAGTGCCTGGCAGCACAGAGGTAGCCAGTATGATGCCCAGTGGCATTTAAATGCTGTTGGTCTCTAAGGACTGCCCTTCCCCAGTGTAATCCCATCCATTCCTGCCAACCAAGACTTGTTGTCACTCCCCAGTCTGTAGCTCTCCAACTCCACCCACTCAGCCATGCTGATTCAGTTGTGTGTGTGGGTGGATTCTGTGCAGAATTCATGAAATTATCCTGATCCAACCCCCAAACTGGTTTGTTGGGTTTGTTTTGTTTTGTTGTTGGGGTTTTTTGTTGGTTTGTTGTGGGTTGGGTGTTTGGGTCTGGGTTTTTTGTTGTTGTTGTTGTTTTTTATTATTATTTGGGGTTTTTTAACTCTGACTATTCTACTTATCCCCAAAAAAGGCACAGTGCCTCCAACAGCCAAAGCAGGCAAA
This sequence comes from Manacus candei, assembly GCF_025592945.1. Taxonomy (NCBI): domain Eukaryota; kingdom Metazoa; phylum Chordata; class Aves; order Passeriformes; family Pipridae; genus Manacus; species Manacus candei. The sequence goes on along the minus strand of NW_026138066.1, from coordinate 22,867,493 downwards.
GTGAGAGCAGGAGGTGGTCTTGTGAGGAAGGTGGGGAATGCTTAAATGGGCTTTGCTGTTGGAGGAAACACACCCTACACCTAGTTATTTCACTTACACTAGGACATTTCTAGAAATTTCTTTTGAGACCTAGCTTCCTCTTTCAGCCCCCGAGCAGCTGTTGAAAAATTTGGTCTTTAGTTTCTCTGTACATTCCTCAATTTCATCTGGAACCTGGGTGTAATGCTATTGCTGCTGGGATAAATGGACTATCACTGCAAACTGACTGATGCTGACAAAGCAGAAGTGTTTTAGAAATATAAACAGTGCTTGGATCTGAAACAATGCTTTCACAAATGTACCTTTAGAAGGTGCATTTTCAATGAGCTGTTTACAGACCACAAGAATAGTCTGTAACTGTTGGTTCCTTACTGCTTTTAAAAAGGGAGGCAAATTTAGCTGGCATTTTTAACTTTCCCAGTGCACCCTGATTCAGCCTCCCCAGGAGATGAAGATGAGTCCTGTGGTCTCACAAGTGACTCTGCTGTGGGGTGAGGTGAACGCTTCAGCTCCAGCTGAGTTCAGCCAAAGCTGAAAGCTTCGCTTTCCTTACAGGAGCAAGGGTTATTTTTTTTTTTAAGTAGTCTTAAATCTTCTCTTTATTGTTTTGGTTTCATATAGAAGGAAACACATGATTTTTAAACTCTACTTACATGTACCATCCTGCCCTGTCCTGCTCTTTAGATGGTGGAGCACCTGGGAGGGCTGTGGCAGCTCCTGCTCACCCACCTAAGGCAGATGTGATGAAGCCTCAGTGGCAAGGAGCTCTAGGGGGAGCAGTAAAAACCAGTCATCCTACTCCTGCCCCTGAGCAACATTGCTCTGGCATTCTCCCACTCTAGCCAGGCTTAACTACTTATCTGCTCTACCTGTTGTCCTGGAGGATGAGCAGTCAAAACAGCAATTCCTGCTCTCACTGCTGTTATCGAGATCAGAGCTCAAGGAGGAATTTTGTTATTCCACCTCATTCTCTGAATTCCCCTCCCTCCTTTTCTTCAGGGTTTAGCCCAAGAGAAGTGGCCAAAAGAGCTGAATAATTCAGTACTCTAAAGGAATGAGCACAGTCTGGTCAAAAAAGGTGGAAACAATATAAGCTCATTTTAATTAGATAAAGTACAACATTTAAAGATATGTCACTCATTGATAGAGCAGATAAGGCCAGGACTGTGTGTTTGGAAAAGCAGAGAAGCAGCAGGCCCATTATGAGCCATTGTCAGATAAGCCACTGAGAGAGAAAGCACTGGCTGGGAAAAAAGAAAAAACATTCCTGGAAATAAAGCTGACAATGAAAGGGCACAAAACTCACATGCCATTGCAATTATTCCTAGAGGAACGTGCATCAGAAGGCTATTTTCGATTGGGCTGTTAAATTGTTCCACAGCTGGGAAGTGCTCTGCCATTGCTTAAGGTAGCCAGATGTATTTCTGGGATGACTTTTGTACTGAATGCAACCTGAGGCACAACCTACTGGAGTCATCAACAGGTTTGCCTCTCTTTGTGTAGGTTGAAGCTCATGCCCCCAGGGGACTTGTTTAGGTGCAATGAGATAAGTAATGTTCTCAAATTGATACCAGCAGCTGACCCAGCCCTACTAGAAAGAAGTTTAAGACTGAAATCCTGGTGCCTGCAATAACTGGAAAGGAGGAGGCTTAGGTTACATTCCTGAACCATAGAGTGGTCTCCTAAAGAGATGGCTTCTCCTCTCTCAAATGTCCTCTGTGTGAGGGTTCTTGCAAACATTTTGCTAATTTTTCAAGTACTTCCTTTGCTATTCATGGCCTGAAAAAGCTTGCCTGTGCCTGGAAAATCATCTTGCATGTAAATGAAAGTACAACTGCTATGTGTCAACAGCTCTCCTGCGGATAGGCTGACTCCTGGTATTTTTCTTATGAAACTTGGTTAAACTACATCACTTCCAAAATCATGGGGAAAAGGAGTGCTTACTGAGTAGAATGCCTTAAAAAACTGACTGGCTACTTTTTCTCCCTAGTCTTTAATTGTTCATCTGCTTGTCTGGGCCTTCCACAACTGTCTGGGTGGTGCTGGTGGGCAGCATCACAGCCCCTCACCTGTTACTGCTGGAGTGGGGGTTTAGGCACTTGCTGTGGCTTGTGTTGGCACTTGGAAGCGTTTTATAAGTGTCCAGTCCTGGTCAAAGGCATCACCCCAAGTGCTTACCTGTCTCTTCATGCCATTCCCACTAAGCCAAAGCCCTCATCTATTTATTCCCAGCAGATCTTTCTTCAAGCTACACTAATTTACTGAAGTAAGCACTTAGCTTGACAGAGGAGGAAAACAACATCCCACAGATGTCCATAAACAGACAGCTAATGAAACATGGACAATAACTGCTAGCTAGGATTAGACTCAGCTGTGGCTTCATTATGGTCTTGCCCCACCAGACTTGAGCTTGCTTACCACTAGCTGTGACCAGAGCATATAACAAGCACCATATGGACATGTTGCAAACCACAAATGAATTTAAAGAGGTACCAAAGTGGCACACAGGGATGGGTGCCAAAGGTGTCATGGTAAAAACACTGGTTTAGTACAATCAGGGGCTGAGGGGGGAGTGGACAAGACAGGGTAGTTAAATTTATGTAAGGAAAGTAGAGGAAATATGCAGAGAAAAATTAGTATCATTATGACTATCATTGCCCTTCTCAGTAGGGACTTGATTGAAACTTTTTTCATCAAAGTGTTGCCATTTTAGGTTATTGCCCCTTCAATGACCCCTCCCATTTTGTGAAAGAAAACCTGAAACACTTCAAATGTAGGTAAAATTTCACAGCAGGATTCCCCATCATTCTGCTTGATCTATTTTGATTCTTCTGCTCTTCTAAGCAAAATCTTTTTTCTTCTCTACTAGAAATAGCTTAACACAGAAAAATATAACTTTTCTGCTAACTAAAGTTTGAACTGGTTCTTAGTAATAATGTTCTCATGCACTTTTTTCCCCTTACTCATCCAAGTAGTGTTGGCCCAATTTCCCATGGATCTTTAGACTTCTGTATCTGAGTCTTGATTCTCCAATACAGACAAGTAAGTTGTGATCCACCCATACAAAGGACAGGTCTATGACTTAAGCCAAATTAAATTTACTTTATTCCATTTGAAAAGATTATGTACTATATAAATTTTCTTATGCTTCTCTCCAATAATAGGACATGAATTGCAGCAAGTATGCATTTTTTGTCTCCTTTGGTCAGTAAAGTATCATAAAAAGGAGGTTGATAAGTAACTAGTCACTCCACAGACTTGGTGCATGGCTACACAGCCCATGGGTCTTTTCCACATAGTCTTGTCAAAATAGTTTTTCTACTGCTCTGTAAGATCATAAAGTCTATTTGTCTCCAAAAGCCCACTGTGAGCAAATTCCTATAATATCATGTGGTCTATGGTTGTCAAAATTTTGGGTGACACCAACTTAAAAGATTAGGAAATCATTAAAAGGCATTTGAAAGATTTCCCAATCACTTCAGTGAGGTTAACTTTTTATTCAAAGGCCTACTTCCAACATCAGCCTCTGTTGAAAATTCTCATTTACCATAAGTGTAAGTATATTTAAGCTTTTCAGATGCAAATAGGGACATAATTAATAAAACTTTTTGCCCTCACTCCCTGTTTATAACTTGAAATTTCTGTCATTTTTATTATTTCCAAGAAGAGGTACAACCCTTACTAGCTTTGCAAGTATTACTGCACCTGTGCCAGTTTTGACTTTCATTATATATTATATAGCAATATATATAATTATTCCCATAACTTCTATTTAAAATAATTAGTAGTTTTGTGCATTACTATGGAATTTGATGAACAATACTGTGTTATACGAGACAGCAAAGCAGAAGTGAAAAAAAACACAGAAATAAATCAGGAGCAAGTACAAAAGTGTTAAGAGGTTTTTGTTTCCTCAGAGGTATTTATGCTAAGAGTGTTTTTCTTCGAGAAAAAGAAGTATAATTTTCAACTGCAAATCATACTAGCAGTACTCAAAGATAACTAAGAGGGGCAATTCAGAGGCTGAGAAATCATTAGGAAGCTTCAAACAGTTTTAAATTAGGTTCTTAAACCTAAACAAATCGGTGCCCAAGCTCTTGCAACCAACTTACTCAGCAGACATGAAGTGTATAGTTGGCCACTTGCACAATCAGCTAAACATGAGAAAACTTGGAAGCTTAGGCTAATATCTGAGATGTGTTAGGGATCTACCTCCTACAGCTGGCTTTAGCCTTGGAAGACTAATTTCTCTAAGATTTTTCTATTTGAGAGATTAGGCTCCTGCACTGGATTACAATCTGGAGGACCTCATCTCTGTGCTCCTACAGGGAGCTAATGCCCACATTTAAGAGTGTTCTCCCTGCCATCACATATATTCAGCTTTCAATAATGTTAAGGGTATTTGGGTTCCTTGTGAATGCAGGGTACTTTTGGCATACTGTAGGAAGGTTAGGGGCAGATCAAGGCTCTCGGTGAGTAAATGTGGTTCTTTCACAGTGAACTGTTAAGAAAACTCGTCTCCTTTTCTGAGTAAGAGATGACAGAAGTGAGGGCCCAAAACAATCAGCAACAACCACCCAGGTCTGACTTGTGTTTGAACTGCAGAGTGATTAGTTTACCAGCCTAAATAAAAGCTAAATTTAGGCTTGACCTATTTGATTCAAGTAAAAAGCAGTTAAGTCTTAGCTTTCCTGTGTGTTAACAGAAAAGGGCTGCACCGAACCAGAGGCAACTTACTGTGAGCAGGATGAAGAGAGAGAAAGAAGCAAGAAATGTCAGTAGGAAAGGGCAGCAAACACTGGCACAGACACATGCAGTCCACAATTCCAGCCAACTGACATATCAGAAAAAGCAAAAAAGCCCAACAGAGCCACAAGATTCACCTTTCTGTAGAATTCCTATTTTGCTGTTTAAGTCCATATATGAAATAGATGGGACAGGGAGAGAGAGAAGTGACCATTTAGCACTGGCCAGAGGCTCTAGGCCTTGAGTCTTTCCCTATGGTAAAGAAACACTGAATCAGACCCAAGCAAATGACTCCTCTGATCTTCAGAGGCACTACTGGATGCAGGCTATTTCTGACATAAAAATGAAAGCAGAGTCACTCACACAGACAGTGAAGGCAATCTCCTGGCCACACTGCCTTTTCTTCCATTCTAGCCATGCTTTTATGCATTAATGTTGGCAAGGTGAGTTACTGTAGAGGCTTTCAGACCAGAGCACTGGCAGTGGAGGATTCCCATTTCTCTGGCTACCTTCCCTTTTTTTTTTTTTTGCCGGCAGGATGACAGGCTACTGCCAGCAAATCCCACAAAAATGGCTGTGGCATGTAATTAGATGAAGGCCAGGGATTCTAGAGTGCTTTGCAAGGTATCTCTGCTTCTCACTCAGTCATAACAGCCTGCTGAGCAGATCTGCTGCCGTTTAATTAGAGCGTCTGAGTCCACCTCCTGTTCCTCTGTAACGACATTAGTCAGCAGTGAACTGTCTGGTTCCTGCCTCTCCTAGGCTAGTGTGAGCTACTGATGTAGGGCTGGCCAGATTGGTTAATTGCAACCCTGACTTTTAAAGGTCAGGTCTTACAGAATCTAATAACATTCAGAAGATTTTCCAAAACAAGGTAGATTGGAAAGAAGAGCCTTAATTCCTCCTGTGAGACGCTGCCTATTGAGCTTCGGGACAAAGCCACCACCCTGCAGCATCCCTCAGAGGAGCAGCTGGCCAAGCCCAGATGGCAAAGGGCACCTTCAGGAGCAGCAGCTTTCCCTTGGGTTTTGAGCAGCTGGCACGGTGCAGGGTTGCACCAGATTCTGGAGCTGTGCACTTCAGGAGAGAGGAAGAGTAAGGGAAAAGTGTACCTGAAAGGAAGCTATAAAAAAAAGTCACTACTCAGCTGATTTGCCCTTACATAAGGGACTGCATCATACCCTAAAAACTCTCAATCCTTGACTTATCCTTAATAGGAAAACTGAATGGTTGTTCAAGCAACATCTGTTAGGTAGAAAACCTCAGAAACCTGAAAACTGGCTTGGGAAGAATAAGATGTTTCAGTAAAGGACACATGTCCTCAGTTTCATGCATGCTCTAACTGTCCTAGTGAGGAAAGCAGTAGGTCTGCTGAGAGGGACCTAACTCTGAGGTACAGTTTATATGGTTTATTCATTCCAGCTAATAACCTCTATACTTGAAAACCAAATTCTCTTCTGTTTTACCCTCCTTCATAGGAGCAAGCCCAGCAACCAGCACTGTAAGCACCTCTCTCTTGGCAGAAGAGGGGAGATAGCTGAGGGCAATTGCTGCCCTTTTTCCCTCTCAGAGTTCCCTGGCAGGAAGGAAGGGAGATCCTCAGCTGGAACACTTCTTCTTTCCCCAAATATATCATTTTTCCTCACGCAAGCACTTGAATGAAACAGCTGCAAATCCTAAAAATCTCCAGTCCTTCCACTGTTCCTAATCCAGCCCGCCTTGAGCCAGGTGGCCTTCATCGAGAGAGCCACAGAAATGGGGAAGTTTTGAGAGACATCAAAGAGGAGCTTTTGTTCTGCTGCTTCCAGAGGAAGAATAGGCAATCTGTTTAATTACAGCCAGGACTTCCATTTCTCTTCTTGGCAGACAGCCTTGTCTAAAATCTTTCATTTGCCAATTCACAATTGAGTTTATACAAGATGAGTAGATTTTTTTTTTTGTCTTTCTGTGGTTTAGAGTTTTCTGACATTGTTTAGCAAGTACAAAGTTTGAACAATTACATTTATGTTTTCCTTGATTTTCTTCATCCTTTTTTGACCCTTCTTATTGAGTTTCTAAGGGCCTTTTCCTTGAGTTTTTGCCTGGTCTTGCACGTGCTTATTTTAAACTGATTTGCATGTAGATGATGTTCAACTGGAAATGCAGTTTGGGTAAGATGTTTACAAACTGATATTAAAACACTCTGCTTGTTTGCACAAAACAGTAATTGAATAAACACCAGTTATTAGTTTACTTGCATATTTGCTTTGCAGTCTTTCACTTGGTTTCCACAAATAACATAGCAATATTTGTTCTATAATTAAGAACATTTAGAATAGTCTAAAATAAATAAATAAAATTCTTGGTGTGTTCCCTTTATACGAATATGGGTTTTGTAAGAGTAAGACTTAAGACAGTAGCCTTAGTTTTTCTTAGTATTACTGTCTTCCTGATTATTCATAACCTTTAATTTTTTTGGTTACATATTCACCCACTGACCCCCTATCTTTTTAGTTGTTGTTTATTCTCCAGTCTCCACCACGATACTCACTTTGCCTGCAGCATGCCATGAAATTAATAAAAGAAAACCTGGCATAAATGTATTTATGTTTTACGTACCAAAACAAATTTTATACTTCAGATTTTTGTTACATTCTTTTTACATCAATAAGAACTTTCATACACAAAAACCCAAGGATATGCTGCTGTTCTTTGCAATCATACAATTGTACAACTTTTTGTTTTGTTTGTACTTCAGTTGCAGCCTCCAGATCCCTTTTGGCATTACTCTTTTCTGAGTTTCTCACCTAGTGTCTGTATCTCATTCCTCCTGATATTACCCTGACTTAATATAAGCTAAATTTTGGATTCCTGAATCCTGCATATGTATCTAACAGCCTTCAAAATATTTTGCCTGTCCTGCCAGTTTATTGCTGATAAGCAATTGATGTTTCCTGTTTTCCAGTTAATGATTCACAATTAGAGACTTGCAAGTCGCTTCTATCCATGTCATGTTTTCAGCTATATAAGCAAGTTGATATAAATATTTGGTATGAGGTGTTACATAAGTATATTTTCACCCACAGTTCTGCAAGATGACTTACTCACTAGAAGAACATATTTCTTCTAGTGATAAACATGAGGTGTATGGATATGGCCTAACAAGCTGAAAGCCACCCTGCAAAGTTGATGTAGAAAGAAATCTCCAGTTCTGGACTCCAACAGGTAATGCTACTATGTGACATTTTGCTGTGTAGGCTGAATTTTTTGTAAAGTTAAAACTTTTATTACCTATATTTTTTTTTATAAAATATAAAGTATATTACATCTGCTAAGTATATTTCTATGAGGAAAAACAGCACTCAGAGTGACTTTGAATACCATCTTTCTCTTTCACATCTTTCATCCAAACTAATCTATTTGTTTCTGTTACTTGAAGCTTCTCTGTAAACTTTAATTGCTCAGTATTTCTTTTGAAGTCTTAAATAATTCCCTTAACTTACTTTTCCCATAATTTTTTCGTGTGCTTCTGTTCTGGTTGGCTTTGAGTGAGATCAGGAGAAAAATAATGAACTTTCCTCACAGAAGGTTCTCTTAAAATTCTGATATTACTTCTGCAACCAGAGGTAGGTTGCAAGAAAACATCAAGACATTCTGCACATGCACCCACAGTCCTGAGTTCTCCTGGCACCTACATGCAGCACTAAATAGTGTACAATGTGCAGGCTTAGGAAGGGCAGCTGCACTGTGTAAATGCTGTAATTTGACAAGCCCTCCAAACATTGCAGAAGTTCAAAGCAGGCATTGATTAGATTGAATGTTCCTTCAATTTGCTATCAACTCAGTCTCTTTTAGCATTAGTATTCACTTAAAGGAACAAATAATGCAAGGTGTATGACAGCAAGGGTATGTCAAAAATTCAGAGGGCATGTGGGGGAAAAATAGTAGGCTCATAATATTGTGCCTGCAATGATCTATCTAGAGGTTGCAAGTATCTTCTTCTAGATTCTTACCTTACCTTAAAATTTACTTATATATTCTGACATATATTCAGCTACATATATATATATATTTAGCAAAATTGGAGTCACACACATGATTCATATCTGTATATGTGGATAACATAGAATAGGGAGCACATACGAAGTCACGAAGTCCCAGAATGACTCTTGGTTCTTTAAGCTACGAGTTGCAAAGAACAGATCCCAGAGAAAATGTGCATTTACTATGATTGTGGTCTAGGTGGTTGGACTACCCAGGAAAACTGAAAATCTTTCTAGAGCTTTATGCAACAGAGCTGACAGAGCTCAGACAATAAGAGGGTTCCCATGCTGAGAATCTGAGTTCCCGGGTTCTTCCCTCATTGCTGACAACCCTAGTCTCCTGAGCATCTGTAAAACTCAATTGTACCCAATATTCAAATGTGACTGGAGTAGTTTTCTTCCAAACTCTCAGTTATGAGTCCTAGAAGTGCAGTGACAATCCAAGAGCACCCTGGGTGCCACTCTGCTCCACTTGTCTACAAGGGGGTACAAGGAGGGAGTGACCATTCTGGTTACTTCATTCCTAGGTTGTGAAAACACTGATGAGAACAGGTCAGAGATCTCACTGGCTCTAAGCAGAGGGAAAATGGCCAGTGAAGCAAGACCTGCACGAACTACAATGAGCAGGAGGCAAACCTTTTGTGCAGACCCCAACAATCTGACTGAAAATAAGAGATGAGTTTGAGCTTCACTTGAGGTTCAGTCCAACCAACAGAATCATGTTGATTTACAGCAGCTGAAGACTTGGTCCAGTAGCACTGGCTTACCTTCAGTGTAAAAAGAAAGTGTTGCCAAAAATAAAGATCTCCTATGGGTAATTTTTTTTTTAACTGAACAAGAATTTGAGCTGGGGAGTGAGGGGTGAACTTTTTAGAACTGGCGAGGTTCAAGGTGGCTGTAATCCCAACCTAGAGACAGTCTGTTACTATTCTGCCACAAGATGCCCACTTTATTTGCAGATGAAATATGTTCAAAGACTTTTCCAGATTAGGATCCATATATTACCCAATCTTTTTATGAATCTGTTTACGGGTGAATCTTTTCTTCATCTTGTAAATTCTGGCATGCTTGATTACTGCCTTCTATTGCTTAACATTCCTGACTACCCACCAGTGTAGACCTCAGGGTTATTTTTTTATGCTGTGGACTCCAATCCTTCTGGTTAGCCATGGATTAGACATCCCTGGTAGTATGAGCCCAGCATCTATATCCATAATAAAACAGAACTCAGGTCTGAGTTCTGACTCTTTCACAAAGTTCTCAATAACATACCACCTATAACTAGAGCTATTTAATGAAGACCATAAACTGTTTCAACATTTTGACAATGAAAATGATGCTATGATCTTCTCTGGATGTGCAATGCACAGGTTAAACAGCTGCTGTTTGAAGTATTACTTCCTCTTACTTTGCTCTAAACTAAATGTACCAGCTATTAATCTTTCCAGAGAGCAATTTGCTTACATTGTAACATTAGAGAAACAGGAAGAAGTGACTACATTTCACCCTTCCCTTTATAATTACATGTTCTCTTAATTCCTCTCCATACTGACTTTTTATCCCATACTCTGTAGATTCTGGTGTGAACTCTAATTTTCTGAAGTGCCCTCATCTTAATTTTTTAAAGCGCAATTTTTGATTATGGTATAGCTGAAGCAACCTAGAGTTTAGCAGTTAGGAATGTGAATTATTTATTATGCGGCATAATTTTATTGTGGTAGTTTTTGTTAGACCCTAGACCTGTCTAATGTACCCATGGAACAGCATTTACCCTGGAATCAAAATACTGTGGCACAAGTGGCTATTTCCCTTCAAATGTAGGAAGGTTTGAAGAGAATGAACTCTCTGCCCATCTTGCTTGATGTTGCTTCTCCTGCTATGGGCTTCAGCTCTCATTAAATTACACACTCTAGTTAGAAACTGAAGCTTGAAAAGTTGTTGCACTGCAGGAAAATCATCACAGGGAGAAGCTGCCTTGCTGCTACTCATGGGAGTGGAAGACTGGCAGCTCCTACAGTAGAGAACCATATTTTCTTGTGCAGTAGATGTGGAGGGTTTGCTGGAAGGTTACAGCTATTTCTTTTGCACCCTCATGCCAGGGGTCATGTGTAACCAATAAAGTCTTTCAGGCTGAGAGTTTTTGCTTCTGAATATTGGTCCTAGGACCTGAACAGGGCAAGGAAAGACTGTAGGGAGACATCCCTGTCAAGGCTGTAGCTAAGTGTGAGATTGCTCTAGAAAACCAGTGCAACTGATGAAGCTTGACATTTTCATTTTCTTGTTTGCAGAACTAAATTATGTTATGAAGAACAATGTTCTGTGGCTGTGATTAAAAGTTTGAAATGTGAAATGTATCCTTAGACATGTACTAGGGTGAATGCACTCTCAAAGTGCGAGGTTTGAATCAGCTGTTAGCAAAAAAGGAGCCAGGAAAACAAGTGAAATTTTCAAAGCCAAATTAAAATGCTTTTTCCTCCTCCAGACTGTCCTCTGACGAGCTATTGTGTTAGAATTTGGCTTCCAAACCATTAATTTGTGCACATTGATTTGTGTCAATGCACCTGTAATGCTGGAGTCTCCAGCAGCACTTCTGTAATGGTATCTCTGTCTTGTATTTGACTTGCATCACAGCAACGAACAGTTTAAGTGGAAATTCAATGAGTGCAAAGGAGCATGTATGTGTTCTTAAGCTCCTTCTAACTCTGCTAAGATCACTGAATTTTTTTTGCTAAAGGAAAAAAAATCTCCGGGATGATGCATCCCCCTACCTGAAAGATTCTTGGTATTTTCCTATTTAAATTCATACTCCTCTGTCAGGAAAGAACATGTAACACCCAAGTAACTTTGAGCATAGATAAACAGCCAAGTGTTATTACAGTGCAAAATTTCCCTGTGGTTTTATTGTCCCCTTGGAACACAATTGCTATAGAAGTGTCTGTGGGAAACTGTACTAAAACTGTCCCTTTGAATGTATTAATTAGAATCTGTCAAGCAACTGGAAACAGTTCAGGACACAATGAACATATTTTTGGCCTTAAGAGGATACTAAGACATGAACGACAACAAAACTTATTTAATACCTGTTATATATTTTTGGTATTGAAGTCAGACAGCATTATCGTCATCAGGGACTACTCTTGATCTACTGACTACGTGGTCTACCTTGTAATATGAAATTCTACAAAACAGCAAAGCTTTTAATTCCCACTTGCAGGCTTGGGTTGTTTTGGGCCTGAGTGTTTACTATCTAGGGACTTGCATTCGTCAACCACACATGAATATGGCCTTCTGTTGAGCAAAGAGGTGCCTGATATTTATGGTCCCACACTGTTGTAGGATGAATGAGTCACATATTTACTTGCAAGATTAGACTCCAGGGATGTGTTGCACAGCAAACAACCAATGCCTGTATGTTCTGAAGCACTTTGAGGCTGTAAAGCACCAGAATAATGATGCTGTTCCTCCTGAGTAACGTCAAAAATGTCTTAGCTATTCAAATACAACCTCCAACATTATCTAAAAGATTATCTGTGAAAGGCAAAGAGAATCAAGGACAGGAATTGACAGGCAAATCAGCTGACTAGTTGTCATAGTTCAACATCTCAGGATATCAAATTGTTTTCTAGACCTTGAGCTGGACTCCCTCTCTCCACAGAGAACTTCAAATGTTACTGGTGTGTGTCAGAGAAGATTTAAATTTAAAAAATCTTTGGAAGTTTAAGAAGACAGCGATGCCCTGTTTCCCCTCTACTTTGGGGCAATTGCAGGGAAGAATTTTTTTTTCTGCCAGGCTGTATTTGCTGCTTGGCTGTCTGCATAAGGAGCAGTAGAGAGACTTGGGGCTCACTTCAGATGGCTGAATGAAGGCATGAAGTGGCATTAGAAATTCCCCACAGGCCCTTACGTGGCTCTAGCAGCCATTTAGAAAAGCATGGGTCCTTGACAGGTCCTGTCTCACACCAGCCAGCCTCCTGTAGCCGTTTCAGATGGCACTGGGTGACTCTGTTGGAGCACCCATGTAAACATGAACATGCAGGCATGTTGGACTCCAGTATTTGAAACCAAGCCCCAGTGTTACTCTCCCTCAACATCTCCTCCACAGGAGACTTTCTATAGGACTTGACACCTAAATTTGACATCACAGGATGTCAAACAGCCTTGGAGTAATTATGGCCCAATAATAGTGCTCAACTGATCCCATAAGAGTGATGATGTAATCCCAAAATATTGGGATTTCTACTTTTTTCCTTCTTCTTGCAGATGAATTTGAGTTGCTTCCTACTAATACCTTCGACCTGCATTTCTAAGGATTTTCCTCCTTACAAGAATGCAAATGCCAAGTCAGTCAGAGCCCACTTAGGAGAATAGCCACCTCTGACAGTGGTTTACAAATTCATAATCCTATCACATGATCCAAACTAAACCATTTCTGTGGACACTGCTACAGGAAAGTTCATAAACCCACCAGAACAAGGTTATAACATCAGCTTGGGATGACCTCTGACAGGCTAATACCCACAGTTTATCTCATCTTAAATTGTTCCCACAGGCAAAACATTAGTTTTGCTTTTTAAGCAACCAGTGGGAAAGCAACTCTGTTGTGAAAAACAAAGATGTACTGTTTGGCCAAGGATGTTTGTTATCTCTGACTGGGGAGAGGCAGGACATTTACACTCAGAACAAGGTTACTGTGTCACAGAATCATTTGAGAATTAAGAAGGGAGAAGGTAAAAGTTTATTTAATAAATACTTTCCAAGCAGTGGATGGGAAAATTAGATGCCATTGCCCTCAGCTTTGGCAAGGTACCTTTTCCCCAAAGGGAGACGAAGTCGACCTCAAAATAGCCTCTGTCTTATAGAAAATATAGGAATTGCTAAATCCTACTCCACACATACAATTTCCCCCTTCTCCCTGCCCAGTTACAATCCCGCTTTGTGCAAAACTAATGAATCGAGTAACTGGAAAGGCCCTGATGAAAATAACATTCATGCTCTTACACTGGAGAGATCAAACAGAAACTTTTACTGCAAGAGATCAATATCAACATCTGTGACACTACATAAACCACAGTACAGAAAGACAAGTCCTTACCCCTTAAAGTCAAAATTGACATAAAACAGAGCAGGTCAGACAGGGAACAGGAAAAACTATACAAATATTTTGGGGTTATCCTTAACATTAGTTGCCTCTGTTACTATCCATTCATACTTGCTCACTTACATTAGTTTGGTGGAAGAGGGGGAAAAGTTACATAGTATAAAATCTTCAGTGTTTTGTAATTGATTTACAATTTAATTCCATTTTGGATTATATATTGTGCAAGAACTGGAGACCTTGACCTCTACTGCTGTCCAAATCATGAAGTCAAACAGTTTTTGTGACCCCTCAAGTAGGACTGTGTTCTTACTTATGCTACAGCTCTTTATCTTGGAAAAACAGACTTAAAAGTTTGCACTAATTCTGGACACATTCCTTGTTTGTGTTTGGAACAAGAACAAAAACAATTATTCTGGATTCGGAGAATTACTTGCACACCATGGACAAATAAAATACAGTGGTTGATTTCCATAATCATCATAAATTTTCCTTCTCACCCTGGAGTGTAAGCTTGCTTTCATTGCCTGAGGTAGAGTGGTTGAGAAAGTAAAATATTCAGTCATTTCATGCTTGATTCTATGAGATTGCATCCCTTTTGACTTAATTTTCTTTGGAGCTTTGTTCCAAGGATGCTACTGTGTTCTGGATTAGGTAAGACTTCATGCTTTTAGTCTCTACATGCTCACATATTTAAGTGTGTGCTGGTTCAAAATGCCATCTGCAATTACCTGACCAGTGCCTGATACTTCATATAACACCAGTGCTGCTGCCTGTACTCAGACCTGCATTTTATGCACCCTGCAGTTTTGGGCAGTGTCTTTGGTCTGAGCCATCTTTCAAAGTGCAGGTTCCCTCTTATCTTGCTTTTCCACTGTGTACTCAGGCTTAGAGACTAAAAGGGAAGGCTCTTTCTAACCTGGGGTTTCCAAAGACAGACCTTAGATTGCAGGAAGACAGACCTTTGAAAAGATTAGGAAAATGTGGTTGATAAATACAATTAAAGGGGCTGCAAAATGAAGCTCCAAAGAAGTGAAGTATTTCATTTGTACCCCTTGCAATCACTCATGACCTTTTCATTAATGAATGACCTTTTTGCAACCAGTCTATCAGCGACACTTGCCCTCCTTTCAGAAATATATTGTGATCCTTATCATGTTGCTGCTCTTTGTGATAGCAAAATGGCCTGAAGCAAACACTGAGCTCATGTCATTTGGCAGTAACTCCATGGAACTCACTGAAGCTACGAATGCTTCTCCAGGGACAGGATCAAACTCAGAGTATATGTGTATCTGGTTTTTTTAGGAACATATTTCCATTTTTGAACACTTCAAAAACACAGTTGTGACTTAAAAATTATTTTAACTTCCCCCATCTCTCCAAGGACTCGAAAGGCACTTGCCATTTGGTTGCAAAAGAAACCCCGACCAATTTCAGTCTCGAAGGTTATTTTATTTATAAGCCGTGAAGAACCAAAAATAGCTGTAGGTAGAGGAGAATGGCCCTTTTATCAGGGCTCTGCATTCAACAGTTGTGATTTCATGAGCTGTGGCCAAAACCAGGAAATGGGCAGATCAAATTTCTCATGCTGTTAGTGCAGTTGATATTACCCCAGGGAAGTAATTATTGCCTCAAAGTTTGTTATAATACAGTGAACACAAACAATTTAAAACCACTGTGTACTGCATCCTCTTCTGATTCTCACAAACCAGCAAGGGACTTGTCCCTTCTTGAGGGTGCTGGTAGATCTGTATTCCCATGGACATGACATCCCAGGGACAGCAGTACCACATACAACCCAACTTGCAGAGCCATGACTATAGTCTGGTCTTCACAACAGACTTAAGCACAATTAGAGTGGTGGCCTGATCACCAAGAACTCACTTGAGGCTTCAAGCTGGAAGAAAAAGGCTTGCCACTGGGCTGAAGCTTTGTCCTGCAGATGATGGATAAGACCTAGGGATGGAGCCAGGACACAGAGACAGCTCTGCTGGACATGGTCTCACTACTAGTCCCATTGCTTAACACCCTGCTTGCATCAAGCAAATGAGAGAACATATTACTCTCTATGCTCAAATGAACAGCACAAATCCCAGATGAATCAAGTTAGGATGTGATGTAGACAGCAACAAGCTGTAATGACTCTCCAGTATCCTGGCTTATCTCCAGATGTATTTGGATGGGAAAAGACTTTTGACCAACAGCCATGTGGGATAGATCTCAACCAAGGATGAAAAGGAACATAATCTTGTTGCTGCTTTCCCACATACCATTTGTTACCTCCTAGCATGAAGTTTTCTGTTCACTTTTAGCCGAAAGTCTGACAAGGTAGAAAATATTGCTAGTCATTGCCACTAGCAATGCTGTTTCCTGGGAATCAGAAATGCATTTAGCAGCTCCTCTTTCTGAGCATTTTCTTGATTTCCCAGCTAGCAGCAAAATACTCCAAAGATGAATTTCACTCTGTTCTATGCTGACGATATACATAAGGAACTCCCAAGGGCATAATGAGGTATGCAGTGGAAATGCATTTCTATGAAAAAGTATTTTTCTGTATTTTCAGATTTCATGGAGCTGTTTTATCATTAGGTTCCTCCAATTCTACACTAGTGTATCCCCCCTTTGATAATGTGTTTTTTCTCTCATCCTGGTTTCCCTCTGAAGTACTTTCTTTTTTTTACTGGACTTCCTTCTTACTTACAATCCTGCAAGCGCAAAGATACGGTCCACTTTTATTTTACTCCATTACCAAACATTTATTATACAGAATGAGGGTGTAATCTGGTTTACAGTGTTCAATGGTGTTCAGAAAACATGTGTCACAATTTTTAGTTCATTTCAGCTGAGTCAATTAATTTTTCAGCTCTATTTTGTGTCAGATTATGGTATAATTTTTATCTGAGGAATGTTTTCCATACAGAGGAATTAATCACAGCGTAAAAGTGAGCACTCAGACAGCATGTACAAGTTAAAACATACTCTATCCTCACTGTGATACACGTCTTAGATGGTTTCTCCATGCTAGGGTGATCATTACTCTTGAAGATGCTTCCTCCGTGCAAAAGTTTTGCCATCACTAGCGTGCAGTAATATGCAAATGAAAAATATTTATATTAGTGTTACTACTGCAGTGTTACTATAACTGCTCTCGTTGTCACTCATATTTAGAATACAAAATGAATAAAGATTTATGAATAGCAATAGCACAGTCTAGAGATGTAAAAGTGCAAGGTGCTGCGAGACCTTTATTACTTAGTGGTGAAGCATTTGCAAAACTTTAGGCCTTCTGAGGTCCATGCAGGGGTCCATGTGGTCTTTAAACAGCTGCTGGAAACGTAACAAGGAGCAGAATTTGGCTTAATGAGGTTTCCCAGATAACTGAGTGGGAGGGGGTTCTTCTGCCCCGGTTAAATGTCGTGGCAGGGGGGATATATCTTGAAACTTCTAAAATGTCCAGGGAAAAGCTGACTCTCTGTCTTCTGCAATGTTTTATTACTACATAATAACTCTTCCCTTCAGCCAGTGGCTCATCTATCTTCCATGGCTTCATTTCTTAAGGAAAACTTTCCAAATTCAGAGAAGATGGACTTAATGCTTTTTTTAAGCCATGACAGACTGACCCATAGAACTGGTTTCTCCTCTATCTTTTAATGCCATATATCATTACAAGCCTTTCATTTAAGAAAAATAATGGACTTGGAAGTTGTGCAGAACCTTTGCAGGAAAGCAAATTCAGAAAGAAATGAGACATGCTGCTTTTACTACCAAAATAGCGGAATAAGGATAAGTTTCTCAGCTAGTCCAATGCTCTATTTAAGCTAACAACTGATTTATGCTTGGTCTGTGTTTGGCCCTGCTTTCTCATGCTGTCCTGTGTGGTCTACAGAACAAACACCCTATATACTAAGCAAGATCTTTAGAATAACATTTCAGTTTAGAAAATATTTTTTTAAAGTAAAACTTCATTTTCCACAGAACTGTGGAATTTCCTTCACGTGTAAAATGCTGGGGAACACTTCTGGGGCCTGTTCTGTTTAATAGTGTTATCAGTGATCTGGACAAGGGGATTGCATGTACCCTCAGTCAGTTTGCAGATGTCACTAAGTTGGGTGGGAGTGGTGACATGCTGAAGGGCAGGAAGGCTTTGCAGAGGAATTTGGACAGGCTGGATCGATGGGATGACAAAAACTGTGTGAGGTTCAGCAAGGCAAAGGGCTGGGTCCTCCACTTGGGTTAAAACAACCCCATTCAACCATAAGGTGCTGGAGTGTGCTGAAGGAAGGCCAACAAAACTAGTGAAGAGTCTGGAGCACAAGTCTTATGAGAAACATCTGAGGGAGCTGGGTTTATTTAGCCTGGAGAAAAAAAAGGCTCAGGGGGACCTTATCACTCTCCACAACTAATTGAAAGGAGGTGGTATTGAGGTGGGGATTGGTCTCTTCTCCCAGGTAACAAGTGGCAGGATAAGAGGAAATGGCTTCAAGTTGCACCAGGGAGTTTTAGATTGGATATTAGGAAAAATGTTTTCATGGGAAGGGTTGTGGATCACTGGCTGCCCAGGGAAGTGGTTGAGTCACCATCCCTGGAGGTATTTAAAAGATGTGTAGATGTGGCACTTAAAGACATGGTTTAGTGGTGGACTTGGCAGTGCTGGATTAATGGTTGGACTCAATGATCTTAAAGATCTTTCCCAACCTAAATGATCTGATGATTTTTGTCTGTTTCTGTACCAGCACAGGAAAAAAAAGCAAGCCTGTTGGTTCTAAGTTGCTTTTCTTTCACTGACAATTTTAATGAGCTTGCAGAATAGTCTGAACTTTTACCTAACAGGACCACATTCATTTTCCATTAAGAAGTAAAATATTTTCATTTTCCAATACTAATCACCATAAAAATAATAACAAAAGAGCAAAAGAATTAAAAATATGAACAGTCGTGTATTTTCTGAGATTTCTCCCAAGGCAAAATGATTATTTTCTTAAACATCCTCTAATAATAATACCCTCTAAGATCTCTTGAAATCTTCCTAGTTTCAACAGGATAAACTACTGCTTTTGGTAATACCATTCACTATTTTTTTCATACTAGCATTCACATAAAGCACATCAGCCTGTTCCAAAATCTCACTGATTTGTTCTCTCACACAGCCAAATTAGGATAAAATTGCAGTTAAGAGTCTTGTCTCCTCCTGATGTCTGATCATTGTACATTTTACTGTTGTTAATAAACACTGACATTACATTTTAATTGTCATTACAGACTAATTGTTTTATCTCTGAGACCCCTGTGTGGTCTTTGTTCTGTGCATAGCCACAAGGTGCAGCTTCTCTTCAACATCTGTACCACTGATGGAGAAAGAAGGCTTCTGAAATGACACCTAGTGATTTGTAATCACTGAATCAATGGTTTATTGCTGTATGTCATAAGTGTGTAACTTTTTGGTCTCCCAAAAAGTTAATTTTTTTACATGTGGCACAGTGATGTGAAGAGAGACTGAAATGAATGGGCAACAAAATATAGTGAAGCCTGTGTAAAGAAAAACTGCAGACATTCATACTACAGCCAATTTAATTACCAATCAGACTACATTTATGCTTGATGAGAAGTAGCTTATTAAAACAGCTAAACATAATTACCTAATCTCTAATCTAGACAGGTCCGACTGTCCTTGTACAAAAGCCAGCGTGTTACCTCATCTTTGATGTCTGTAATCATAAGCCTTTTCCCATCTGCCCAACAAAATTTTAGGATGCAGAAACTTTAAGTCCACCTCCTTCTTTCAGTTTATCAGTAGAAATAACTGATTCCATAAAACCCTGTTTTAACTTGTTTGAGCACCTCTGACCGATACTTTCTGGACTTCTCACGGTATCAATCAGTCCTATTTGTAAAGAGTTGTTCATTTTTAACAGTAGTTTGAGGCAGCCCAGTTTGGGTGCAGCTCTCTGAGGGACAGGGCACCGTGTACCCTGCTAATGGCATCTCCCTGGGGAACTGCCCCCATCAGTGTTTTAAAGTGGGTCACGCTCCCGCCGTTCAGGCTTAATTCTACTTAGAATCAACAAGCTGCCTTCAGACCACCCAGTGCTCAGTCCAGATCCCCCACAGACCCCCATGGCTGTTTCTTGCTTGCAGTTTTTCACGTAGAAGTGCCTGTGATCTCGTGTAGACTGTACAACAGCTTGAAAGAGAGTGGCATTTCTATAGCCCAGGAAGATGGATGGTTACTGCACGCTATGGGAGAGTAATGGGAGAGTGCTTAGGGGTCTTTGAGAGTGCAGGGCTGATGGGGAGGTCCTGGAGAACATGCTTTGCTCTTCATCCCTACTACTATAGGAACAGTTCAGAGGAAACTACTCCCAGAATCACACTTGGAGGGGAGTGGAAGAATATAGTTGTTTTAATCCATCCCACGCAGACAACCAAAGGACCAGATCTGGGAGCAAAGCATGCAGAGAAGTTATTTATTACACAGTGTGGACATACTCTGAACTGATTTTTTTGCAGCTTGAAGATGACCTCATGTATACAAATACAAGCATGAATCTGTTTGGCTCAGTTTCTTTTATCACTTCATTTTATTTGTCCACAATTCAACAGCTTTGTAGCTTCAGAACCAAACACGTGAAGTTTAAGAGAGCTTTTTATTGACTTTTTCCTTTACTTATCCCAACACTGGCTATTTATTTTACAGCTTCTGAGGTGCCCCTCATATCCACCTCTACCCCCTTAGTTCAGATATTACAGTGTAAGTTGTTATACATTCCTTTCAGGGATATTTAGAAAGATGCTTCAGCTATAAAGATTGTAACCAGATCTCAGTCTGTCTGAAAGGCAGATCCAATGTTTGGATCCGATTGTTCTGGTTTATATACATTGCTCGGAATGTTTAGTTATCATTGAACTGTAAATTATGTTATTCATATGTGTATCTGAGGGAATTTCTTCTGCTATAAGTGACACTTCAAGTTTTGTCCTCAAGGAATTAGGGTAGAAATCCCCAAAGCACTTAAATCACTTGAGCATACTGGAAAATTTCAGCTATTGCAAGCTGCAAATCTTAGCCTCTGTCATTGTGCTGATAACGTTTGTTAGAAAAGTCTGATGGCAAATACCTAAACCATCACAACTTTAAAAAAAAAATCCAAAACAGCACCACCTCCCTGCCCTAAAATTTCAGCAGACTACAAACTTTGATCACAGGGGTAGGAAGTGTGAGTCCACCAGCTGTAATTTCCTAGGGCTGTTCTTAATTTTAATACTTTAGCCTCCTTTCGAGAGTATTTCTGATCTGAATTCTGTTCTCACTAAATGATGGCAAACTCACTGCAGAGGACTTGACTCTGAATAGGAACTCTGGGAACACAGTGGGAATCCTAAAGCAGGCACTCTGGCTGTACTATACAATCCCTGCCTATGCTTTCTTCTTCCCTTCTATTCCCCGTTTCCCTCCAGCTGCTGCTCTAAGCTGAGGTTGGAGCAGTGCTACATCTATAGCTGCTCCACAAAGTCCAACTGCTTACAGGACCAGGATTCTGGTGGTGTTCTCCAGCTCTGCCCTTTAGACAAGTGAGTGCCTTCAAATGGCTTCAGGTAGGTTCAGTGAAACCGTAAATGCAGAGATCCTAAATGCAAATGTGCTTCTCACTTTCTGTTCTAACTCATCGTACATATTTTGTCCTGATGCTGCTTCCATTCAAAGGGAGCCTAGAGCAGTTCCATCAAAGGAACTGCATCTCAGGAGAGACTTCAGCATGAATCAGAAAGGATCTGTTAAGCAGAACAGAGAAACTAAAAAAATCAAATGGAAAATATTTACCCAACTATAATTACTCTCTAAACTTACATTTATACTTCATCAGCTTCAGATGGAATTATTACTTAGGTTTGCTGATACAGCATACACAAAAAAAAAAATCTTCTAACAACAGCTTCAGGTACATTGTAAATAATACTTAATTAAAACTTCGTAAGTAAATGTCAGCAGTATCCTCCAAAGCTCTGACATAAAAAAAAATGCAGTTTTAAAAAAAATCTCTACAACTGCCTCTTCAGTGAAGGATGGTGAATTAATCTAATACTTTCTGAAAGGTTTACTGTAATAGTTTTATTATCCAGAAAAATGAGCATATTCAACTACTCCACATATTTGGGAAGACATCAAATGTAGATGAAAGCTCCCACTTCAAACTTTATTGATGCTTAATGAGACAATTTTGCAGGGCTGCTGTACTTTCTCTTATCAGCAGCCTCCTGAATCTCCTGGATTGCTAATAGCTTCTGTGAAGCAAATCAGATCAGCATCTGGTGTCTTGTAAAAACCAACACAGCAACATGTACCGATGCCTGAACAAAACCTGATTTTGAGGTCTTAAGGACGCAGAAATTTCCCATTCAAACAGCTGCAAATATTTTGTTTCCCTTTTTCTCTTTACTCCCCTCATCAGTTTAGTTGGAACTCACAGACTCAGAAAACTGCAGTTTTCTCATAGGTTGCTCTCACATTTTGCCATAAGGAGGGGTCTGGAGTGAGGAATGTCCCAGGATGTGGCTGCTGCCCTTAGCTGCAGGGCTGTTGCCTTCAGCATTCCCTCCACCCACCTCTTCTGCTTCAAAGACCTAAGCAGCCAGGAGGAGATCATGATGGATGTGCCTCCAGCACAGCCAGAAGTGTCTGGAGATCCACCCTAACATTCCTCTCAAATCATCTGACTCCCTGGTTCAGAGGAAGATGAGAAGTCAGTGTGCATCTTCACGCTCTGCACAGCCCTGCAGTTGAAAACCATTGTGTTAGTGTATTTTTCCCCTTGGTCAGGACACAGTAATCAGCTGTGTGTATCTCCAGAGCCTGGCAAATGTGAAGACAAGCTGGTTAGCTTTTGCCTGTAGTTCTGTACACCAGCCACATGTGCCATGTACTGTGAGTGTCCTGTGCTGAGCCTTTTGCAGCCCCGCTGAAGGGAAGCAGCTCCTGGCTGAGGGGCAGCTAGTGGGGGCTGTGTTGCTGTGCTGTGTCCCATAGCTGGTCTCAAAAAACTCTCCCTTAATCAGTGGGGAAACAAATATTCCTACTTAGGATTTACCTGTGTACAAGTTGGAGGGGGAGGGATAGGAAGCCTCCTCTCACCTGTGGTAACAACTCAGCTATGTTTTCTTTCCAATAGACTATGGGATGTAATTGGAGCTCAGCAACTTCCCACAGCTGGATGGGGATGGACTGGATGAAGCAGTTTGCTGCAGTATCAAGTTCAGGGACAGGAGAGGAGGTAGAGAAGGAAGGAGGTTTGCAAACAAAACAATAATAAGGAAACAATAATAAGGAAAATGCAGCTTTAGGAAGACTGAAACCATTCGTCAAATCAGCAAGTAGTCTGGTCTGAAAGAAGGGAGAAAATTATTTCAGAAAAAGCAGAGATTTTGCTTTGGACACAGCTTTTTCATTGCTGATCTGATGTCATTCTGTAAAAAGTGTAAACATAAGGGCTTTACTAACCTGCAGAAATGAATGTGATGTTTCATTTTGAACTGGACAAAACGCCCCATTTGCAGTCTTTGTTTCAACTCACCCCCAAACTACTGCATTTTGGATGGAGAGTGTTTTGCAGCTACAACTAAATTGTCCTACCAGATTTTGGGCTGTGGGTGTTGTGTGGGAATATGCATGTGCAGAGCTGAGAGTATGCATATGAAGCAGATACTTAGGTGCACTGAAGACTGCATACAAAGTGCAACGTCTGAATAATTATCACAGTGGAGAATTAACCTCCAAAAGTGTGTTTTAAAGCTATTTACCCTGCAGGTACAAAAGCTACACGACTAAGTGGCAGCCTATGAACAGAATTGTCTGCTTCCTCTGACAGCACTGATTGCAGTCCACATCATCCAGCATCACCGTGAAACAGCAGGTTCATGACTTTGCCTCATAGGTCATCAGAGGAGCAGTTTATGCACTCTAAAAATCAGGTGCATGGCTATCATCCTCCTGGTTTTTGGCTGTCATTTCTGAAAACAGAGCCATTTTCTTGAATTACAGACAGAAGAGAATTACAGTAAATTGAGGTTAGAATGGGCATTTTAGTCTTTCAGTTATGGATGAATGTCACAGCATGTTTAGATGATCAAACTCATGAGGATAAATGTGCCATGTCAACTTCCCTTTGGGAATACTTGACATATGTGTGATGGTCATATTCTCAAATGCTTTCATCCATTCTTTTCCAGGCAAAGTACTTCTTAAAATCCACAAGCACATGGCTGTGTATCCAGCAAGAGTGAGTCAATGAGAGAATATTTATTTGCAAAGGCAGCTTGATTCAGCGTTCATAAGAGAACACTCAGGTATCCAAAATATGACAATACTCCTAAAATACCTTATACTTTATTTAATTTTACACTATTATACCTTAAAAATGCTATGACAAACACATGGGAAGAGTTGAAGCAATCTTCTTCCTCTGTGTGCCTGTATCTGCGCTCCACCTTTTGTATATAAAAGCTTTATTTACAAGAAATATAATCTAAATGTTTAAGTGGATAAAATAAATGGGGCAACCATTTTTTAATACTACCTGTCAGAGACATCTAGGTTTTAATTTTTTTTGTCATTAATATGCTTGTTAAGTTTGTAAAAAACAAACTTAAAGTATTTAGCATTCAGGTTTTCCATTATATCTTAATTTAATTACTTTGTATCTATTATACAATCTTTAGATGCATCATCATATATTACTTTTTCAAGACCTCAGTCTTGAAGACTTGATCATTTATTTTTTCAAGACCTCAGTACCTTTATGTACTCTAGGGGGGGTGGAAGGCAGATCCATGATACTGAATGAGTTTCTCAACATTGGAGATCTGTCTCATTGATTCCAGAAGGTGGACACCATGCAATTTAGTTTTGCATCTGATTCTATAAATCTCCATGTGAGAAAAATGGCCTTAAAACCTCTTATGTTACAGTAGTGAATATGTTTAGTAAAACACCCTAAGAATTCCTTGTGGTTATGGACCACAGTTAGTTACAAACTTGTCATCAAAATCATTCTTTACCTATAAACTGACTTCTGATTAGCCATAATTTGTATTAAATATTCCTCTAATTCACATAATTCCTCTAAGTTCATATAATGAAAGGAAATGATACGGTAAAACTTCAGTTTTCCAGCGACGTGCTTCATCTAAGAGAATTAGCTCTTAACTCCCACCAAAGTCATGACTAGGACATGGACAAGTACAAACATATTGTTCTTTAGTTTTTACTCTATTCCACTCAGTCTAATGACCTTTCAAATGAAACCCTTCAGAATACAGATCCCACGTTTCTTTAATTAAAAAAATAATGAAATACAGCCTCCAAGAAGAGAGTATAATTGCAAAACTCATCCAAATATCCTGTTATATGCATACTCCTTGTTTGGTATTACTAATATTATGAAGTCCTTTGGTGACTGTTAATAACACAGCAATTTCCTTGAGTTGATTAACATTTTGATCTTTGCTTTCAGGCTGTAGTGGCTAAATTGTGCTAATAGATGCTTCACTCTGGGCTTTTTTTAGGCTCATGAGCAGAGAACTGTAATTCCCAGTATAACTGGAATAGCAAAATATCTTTCAAAGTGCAAAACCTGACATTTTCAGAAGTCTTACTAAAGTCAGATAACTCCCCCAACTAAGATTCTACTGAGTACCTTTTTTGACTCAAATAAATAATTTTTTCCCATAAAGTTGTGATTCCTCTTTGAAAGATATTACGGGCTAAATTTAGTTTCCTGAAAGAGGATAGATAAACTCAAAGATATTAGTATTTTCCTCCTAAGCTTTTTAGGGATGGGACTGTGATTTTTTTCATGTCTGTATACAGCAAGGAACTAGTTCTGAGTCTTTCATAACCTAAAAAAAATAATGGTAACAATGCATAATGACTAGAAAGGGAGAAAGAATCATTCCAGATTTTATAGAAAAAGGCACACAAAATGCCCAAAGCAAACAGAAAAAGGAATTTACATTAAAACCATAAAAACTTTATTAGTGATGAACATAAGAAAACGTTCTGTGATTCTACATAGGAATGACAATACAAATAGTAGGACAGATGCTGTACTCCTTACTGACTGTGAAATTCCTTTATATGCCTCTGGGTTTCTTCATTGTGCTGGAAGGTTTCAAGAGGTAAAATCTAATTTGAACTGATGATACATGTA
Organism: Manacus candei; assembly: GCF_025592945.1. NCBI lineage: Eukaryota > Metazoa > Chordata > Aves > Passeriformes > Pipridae > Manacus > Manacus candei. The sequence continues at coordinate 22,841,391 of NW_026138066.1, read as the reverse complement.
CCTGGAGTCTGATACTTCCTATTTTAAGAGGGTTCATTAATGGATCAAAATTCTGCTTTCAGTTACATAGATAACTGGGGATGGATTTTATTGATTTCTTTGAAATCACTTTGACCTTGTTTCAACTAGAAGTTGGTCTAATGTCATTATTCTCAATAGATGGAAATGTGAAGAAATTATAAGAATGTATGCCTTTTCTTTTACCTGGGCTGGTTTGGTGGTATATTTCAGTTTTTACATCTGTGTATCTGAGATGGAATATATTCATACACTAAACACTAGAATGATTCCTTTATTAAGGAACTAGTAAATCATTGATATTATTAAAGCAGATTAGGGTTTGTTTGGGGTTTTTTGTTCTTTTTGTTTGCATCTCTTGACATAAGCAGCACTGTATTCGTTTGGGATCCTCTGAAAATTAGAAAAATGGTTGTATTCCTTCAGGCTGTATAACCACTTTGAGGCTGATTTCCTCCTAGTGCAGTATTCCAGGACAAGGGAAAGGTATAATTTTGTTTTGCCATACACTGTGCAATCAATGCCTAAAATGTAAACAAAACCTTCCCAGTAGATGAATGTCTTGCCCAGCTCAAAGTGGAGGTTTAAGGTCTTCGTCATGCTTAGACCCACACTCTGACGTTCATTTTCCAAAGGAAGATTTATATAACCCCATGTATATCAAAAGGATCTAGATTCTTAGCAAAAGGAATTCAGAGTAGGCAATCATAATTTATTTTGAGCAATTAGTCATTGCCCTGTCAATGCCAGCAGAGTTCAGTGGGAGTTTCATGTCTACAAAAATGGTCTTCATCTTATTTAAGCACTTAAGGATTGCTAACATTAGTACGAACAACAGCTCTGCTGTAATACTTTAATTTCAAATGTGCCCAGATTTTCTAAACCCAGACTTAATCTCTGCTCCACTGCATCAGATTTAGAGTGAGCTAGTAAAATCTTAGGTGGCACAAAACTGCTGTGGCAGAGTAAAGAACCTAGTCAGAGAGCACCTCTTTTCATCTCTTTGTCGTTTGCTACTTCACAGTATGTGAAAAGCCATCACATGAAAAGCCTGCCTCCATGCTCTAAAAGTAATGAAATCATATGCAGTAAGGGCTGCAGGATGGCTGTTCACCTTCAGAGTCTCCCAGTCACATATTTGACCAGGGCACGTCATGAACTCAGTGCTAATTCAAACCAAACTATTCCCAAAGTTGTACCATAACATTCCAGATTTTTAAACTTCATGCTGCAGTTGAGATATAAATCTTTGAATGCATTCCCTAGCATTCAATTTCCATGGAAATCACTGAGACTGGAAAAGAGGAAGGATCAGACTTTCTCACAAGATTTCACGTTCTCCTTGGTTCTTGCCAAATCCAAACTGTCATAGGAGCAGTCTCTCCTGAGGAATCTTGCTGCCTCTGTTTCTGGTTGACATCAAGAAGTGTTGAGGTATGTGTAAAAGTTAACATTTCCTCCCCTGAATCTCAAATAGCACACAAAATTCAAATGCAGTCACAATCAGACGTTGGTTCTAAGTTCTCCATGTCCTTGCTACAGATATTTCATTTCTAAAAGCAGCCTGTTAACGTCAAACATTTCCATTCTAGCATTCAGAGATTATGAGTTTATTGCAGCAGCTGTAATCTTCATGTATTTCAAGGGAAATATATTAAGAGACATTTTAAATGCCTTTTCTTCTATTAACATAAATCTTGGCATCTTGGGTAATAAAGTCAAATAACAGGGCATAAATTAAACCGAAAGTCCTGAAACAATAAAGAAGTCCTAAAGGAAAAATAAAACTAAATTAGGATTTCAGGTTTAAAATTTTGTGTGGGAATGCAATTCCTCACACCAGGTAGTCCTTCTGTCATCAGCACACAAAAGCTGAGGTGCTAGTAATGGGACACAAAACTTTTCACCAGAAGGCTTAATCCCTTAGCTCCACAGTGTGTGGAAAACGTGAATCTCTGCTGCCTGGCTGCTTCTTGGTGGCTTCTGCAGATCAAGTTCCATGGAGACATTAGAAAAGGCTGGAATCTCCTTGCATCTGCATTTCAAGTTTGTTCCTTTTTTAGACCAGCTATACCTAGGTTGCTCATGCCCTAGTTCAACTTAAACAGCTCTGGAAAGCTTCCCAGCAAATGGGAGGAAAAGGGCATGGGCAATGCACCTCCATGTGCTGTGGGTTTACAGCTGCCAAAAAAGCCCACAGGGACCCTCAGCAACTTGTGCACTTCACCAGCATCAGCTGGTAAAGCATAAAACCAACTGCAGTCAACGCCCAGACTGCGATACCACTCCAGTCCTCCCCCTCGAGATGAGTTTAGCTGCCGTCCTCCACAGCAGCAGCCCCGGGCTGTGACTCAGCCAGCCATCCTTGCTGCCTCTCCAGCACGCTTCCACCCAGACCACCGACAAAACCCCCCGTGGTGAGCATAAAAAAACAGGTGTGGGAGGCAAGCCAGTGATCCCAGGGCAGGGAATAAGCTGTGGAGAGGGACCTCCTGTCACTGGCACGCATCTGCTGTGGCTGCACGGGGCAGCTGGCTGCAAATGTTCTCTCACTGGATGGGTAGCAGCACCTCACAGCACCTCACAGGCTGAGCAGCTGTCACCAGTGCTCAATGAATCTTGGAAAGGAAGATTTTGGAAAGGATGCTCTTTTCTCTTCTGACGCAGACGCGAGAGAGCTCACGCTGCTGATGGCACCTGAGTGTGTTGGGTGCCCACACAGGGTTGTGGCTGAGAGTCAGCATCTTTGAGAACACACACACCACTAAGGTGGGAGTGGTGGATCCACTAAGAGTTTTGGAGGCAAGCAAGTGTTCAAGTACCCTTGATGGCATACTGTTTAAACTCTGCACAGATGACAGTGCAGCAGGAGAAAACAGAGATGGTAATTGATGAGGATTCAGCTAAATATTTTGGGTAAGCCCTTCAATTAAAGTCCTCAAATTTACACTTTATATTTAATTAGACTGTTTTAATGCCTTAATAACATAATTCAGGCTTGTAGGGACTTATTTATGTAAACTTAGTTTCATTGCTGTGAGACTACAAATGATCTGTTGTATACTTGATTATTTCAGATGCTCTAGTTTACATGACCTTTCTTCTGGTTGCTTAGCTAAACCAAGCATAGGCTATTTGGGAGGGAGCTGTGATGTAAAGGCTATACATTGGAAATGTGATTATTGCATAAGGGGGACAAACCTGAGTACCCACAGTCTAACTGGTTGGGAGTCTAGGTTGTGGTATCCTTATACCAGCTCTGGGTAAGTGAAAACTGGCTCTGGCCTGTCACAGGAGAGTCTCACCTCCCCATACAACACTAAGTATCTGTTCCCAGACTTGACACTTTGCTCTCTCCAAAAAACAACCTTCTTGTTTACATTAAGATGACTTCATGGATGATCCCCACATTTGTCCAGTTTGATATGTACTGAATTATGTTCCTGTCCTGGATTAGAAAGCTCAGCCCACAGCTGAACTGAAACCACAATGCCAGGAAGAAGCAATCTTTCTCCATGGCACAGCTCTACAGAGGAGTCTTTTTTAAATAGCATCCAAAATACAGGTATACAGAGACACTCTCTCCCTTCATGCCTCCAGATCTTGTGCAAATGGTCAGTGTTTCTTTTGTCTTCTGCTTGTTAGAACTATGTCTCTGCTAGCTGAATAAACAGCTTTTCCCAGGAAAATAAGCCCATGGGAAGGCAATGAAAACACAAGAGACAGTACAGGTGACCAACCAATTTTTCTACCCTGGGTTTCTTAGTTTGATGCTAAGAAAATGCTATGAACATTATTTCAAACAGAAGAAGTTTCCATGCAACCTTTATCCTAATCTTCCCTTTTTTTGCCACCGTCTTGTTCACCCCTTCAACTACTTTGATTTGGTGCCTTTCTCTGTTTAGGAACCTATCTAGTGTTTTATTTATTGACTATATGGTTTCCAAATGGAAATAAGAAACAAGGGAACTTCAGAAGAAAGACATTACTTTAGGAATGACTGGGTATGTGCTGAGGTCAATGTGGTAAAGCTCTTGATACAATAGCAAACTCGGTAACATTTTTTCTGCCAACTTTGTGTGCACGTCAAAGTACTCTCCCACTCTCCCAGAACTTTCTCATACTCTTAGACAGAAAACTGAAAACTAAAATGAAAATAGAGTTTCAAGGGTTGTACACACTCTGTGCCTGAAAATGCTCTATTTTTGACTCTCATTATCTCTTTCTTTTGGCTTCTTCAAGTGTATTTTTGAAGTGTTTTCTTCTATGCTTAACATTTTATAAGGAGCCAAGTTAGAGTAAGGTCTGCAGTCAGTAAGGACTGAAGCTCCAGGTAACCATGTTAGCTTCTATAACAGGCTCCAGGAGGAGGTGAGGCAGGTGAGATGTTAGACTTCTCTCACAGATGTTAAATAAGAATCCTGCTAGAAGCCCAAACATGGGCAAGGTACTTTCCTGTAGCAGCCCTTTATACCATTCAGGGATAAAAAAGAGGGAGGAGGCATGAAGGGGCTTTTGTCTGGGCCAGGCATCTGCATCCTTGTGTGTGCTGTAAAATCCAAAGGAGTTGACCTCTGAATACTTATGTTTATGTGGACTTACGTGGCCCAAGCTACACCATCATCCATGCTGGAAGCAAGTGGTGGGCAGTGACCCTACCACTGGTCACTTTGGTCACAACAACCCCCTGCAGGGCTACAGGCTGGGCAGAGTGGCTGGAGAGCAGCCAGGCAGAGAGAGACATGGGAGTTTGGATTGACAGGAAGCTGAACAGGAGCCAGCAGTGTGCCCAGTCAATGGCATCCTGGCCTGGATCAGGAACAGTGTGGCAGCAGGACCAGGGAAGTGATTCTGCCCCTGTACTCAGCGCTGGTGAGGCCACACCTCGAGTGCTGTGTCCAGTCCTGGGCTCCTCAGTTCAGGAAGGACATGGAGGTCCTGGAGCAGGTCCAGAGAAGAGCAACAAGGCTGGGGAAGGGACTGGAGCACAAGTCCTATGAGGAGAGGCTGAGGGAGCTGGGGCTGTTCAGCCTGGAGAAGAGGAGGCTCAGGGGAGACCTCATCACTCTCTACAACTCCCTGACAGGAGATGGTATTGAGGTGGGGGTTGGTCTCTTCTCCCAGGTAGCTATCAGCAAGACAAGATGGCTTGGTCTTAAGCTCTGCCAGGGGAGGCTTAGGTTGGATATTAGGAAGAAATTCTTTACAGAGAGGGTAATCAGGCATTGGAATGGGCTGCCCAGGGAAGTGGTGGATTTACCATCCCTGGAGGTTTTTAAGATGAGACTGGATGTGGCACTTAGTGCCATGGTCTGGTAACCACGGTGGTAGTGGATCAAGGGTTGGACTTGATGATCTCAGAGGTCCTTTCCAACCCAGCTGATTCTATGATTCTATTATTGCCTCTTTACTGAGCATCTTGTGGCGACAACACATCATACAGGCTGAGTCAACACCCTCATTACACTTCTCCCCTCACCCTTGTACTGTTTCTGCTGCCTTATGCACTAAACAGCTGCTGTCACCACAGAACTGGTTAGGACCAAAAGGGAGGCACTTTGCCCATGCTAAAGAAATGGTGATGGTATTGTATTGCTTTGAGCTCTTCCTCTTTTATATAGGCTTTATCAACAAATTGTTGGAAATAAGGACCCTAATGTCACCAAATCTGCCCTGTGAAAGTTCAACTATAGCTATTCTTGACAGATATTTATCTTGAGGGTTTATGCCTTCTGTGATTCTTCAGCTTTCCCCAATCTGTTCCAAGGGTCCATCATCCTTGCTGTTAAATGTTTGGCCTCGAAGTCTAACTGAACCCTCATCACTGCAAATTTAAGAGCCTTGCTTTTGTTGAATGCTTCTTGTTGCTTTCTCACTCTTAAGCAGCTCCAGGTAGAGTGGAGTGATTACTACATATGATACTCTGTTTTAAACATAATGGTATAATATTTTTCCTATTTACCACGGGCTAATTTGACTCGTGGCCGTAGCTTCTGATTAATTATAGCCCTCAGGGTCCTTGCTGGATAACGTGATACTCAGTCAGACAACCCCTAGGCTCTGTTAATTTTATTAACTTCTTCAGCCTTGGTGCAACACTTCCCACTTCTCTGTGTTGTATCACAACCTTTTTCTAAATAGAAGTGGCCTTTTTCTTTGACGAATAGTCATCTTACACCACTTCTCCAAATCACCAGGATCATTTTGAATTCTTATTCTGTTCTCTGACACACTTATTGTCCATCCCAGAATAGTATTGTAAGTATATTCTACAACCCGTCATGAAAATTATCAATTAATAAATGGCCCTGTGCCTGTCAGAGGTCAGAGGCTTACAAAGAATATTTGCAAATTATTGACCCATTGTCTCTCCACCACTGTCTCTCTTCTCTGTTCAGTTCTTTTCCTGAATCATTTTTCCAGGCAGGTCCTCTTTGAGGCTTCCCTGTGCATGCAGTTTTCTTATAAATAGTTCATGACTGAACTGAGAAGATTGACTCTTTATGACTTACTCAAGGCTAAGTGTTTAAATTGTTGAAAAATAGTCCTTGATCTCACTGCAAAATACCAAAGTACTAAAACTTACTTGCTTAAGTATAGTGAGCTGTTAAAAATTTCTTTGTTACTTCAGATTAAAATCCAACTGTGATTTGAGGTTTAAAGTTTAAATAACTTCTGCTTTTTCATTCTTCTAAGCAGCTTGGTGCACGATGCACTCAGTCACGCCCAGTACCTGACTTAGCCATATCTTCCTTTTATTTCTATCTGCTTCTTCTGATCACAAAAATAAGCCTGGCCAACAGAAAGGAAGCTCTCATCCTCAGCAAAGACTGGGGAAAGAATGATTGCAATCACAAACCTAATGAAGTTATGCAAATAATACTTGCAGAGGCTATTACACTTGAGTACCTTAGTGAGGGATTCAAGCTGAGATGCAACTTTCTCATAATGTGCACTGGGCTGAACCAGAATTAGTTATCCTTGGAATCTTCTTGCACTCAAAAGGTTAATTTCTAACTTCTGTCATTTTTTCAATTCTAGTGAAAAACACCCTTTTACTTGAAACTTTGGCTCTCGGAGTCACACTACGGTCTCTATTTTTACTACTAAGCCAGAAATTTATGACTCTTGGTTATAAACATGAGACAGAAATGTAGCCAAACACATTACAGAGACTCAAAAATACAAATTTGAAATACAAGCAATGTTTCCTTTTTTTTTCTTTTTAATTTACAAACTCAGTTCCATCAGCTTGTGAAGAAATCCCTTAATTTGAGATGAAATATAGGTCATAATTTTTGAGTTCTTGGGCTTGGCGGCATGATTTTTGGCCTGTAGCTCAAAATGGAGCCTGTCATCTGAACTCTGGGAATCCATTACTGTTGTCAGAATCACACAGTGTAATATAGCCACTGCTCAAAGTAAAACAAAACCAAACAAAAATACTTCAAGATACTATAGTCATTGTATCCACCTGTCTTGCTATTCATAAACTAGTTAGCTGAGGTACTCCACACATTCTGGAGGCTGTAACTTGCCATTCCTGTTTATTTTTGCAGGTGTCCTTGAACCATGTAAAAAAATAGCAAAATAGCACAGGGTTGAGAAGGGGAGAACTCATTTGCTGCACAGAGTGAAACAGTAGGTCCTTTTCTCAAAGGCTGAAAAACAATCTATCGACTGCACCGAAATATTTCTGCAGTTGGTTCCATTCATTTGACACTTCTGGGAGTACTAATTGAGCATTCAACAGCTCTCTCTCAAACATCTTGTTCCTGTATGTCAGAGGCAATCTCAAGAGCTTCTACCTGTTGCTGACACATTCCAGAAATCATTTCGTTTTCTCAGTTCTTTTTCTTTTTTTAATTGGCAGAAGCAGGTGTGAAAGTATCACAAGGGCAAAAGAGAAAGTTTAAGCTTATGAAAGAAATGTTGAGAAGAGAGGCAAAACAGCTAATAAAATGCAAAAATGCCAAACCTGCTGGTTTCCACTGCTCTTGGAATGCTATGTATATATATGTATATATGTATATATGCATGTACAAATAACTAGTATAACTGCAAAAAGATTATTTACTTGACTGCCCTCTCTGCTGATATGCCATAGCTCTGTTGAACTCATTAGAATTACATCTTTGTTAGACTGTGGCTGTTTAGCTCACTACAGAATAGAGATAGATGGTCCTTGGAACGTGAAGCTAACCTGCTGAAGTGTGACTGCCTCACACAGTGGGGATGTGCCAGACGTGGCCTTGTTCTTCAGCTGCGTTTGAGAAAATATCAGGAAATAAAAGAACTACATTAGAAGTAAGACCCTTTCTATTTCTCATTAGAAAAACCTCCCCCAAAACAAGGTTATATGCCTGCCCCTGAGAGGATAAGTGAAGTCCCTTGATAGTAACAAGCACTTTTCACTAAGCAGGAGTTTCACCAGTGAACAAACAAACAACAGGCATCTCCAAGATGCATTTCCCTTCCTTTCATATGGAGTAACTGGTAAAAAGAAAAACACACAATTATCGTATTTGCACAATTCTTTTGCAAAACTAGTTTCTCAGCAGTTTCAAAGACACTGTTTCATCTTCTTCCCATTCCCTTCAGGGATATTAGTGTCATCTGGAAAATTTAAGTCCATCTGAAAACAAATATTCTGGTGAAGCTAACAGCAACAGCTTTCAAATATTCTTTGTGCTTCTTGGTTAGGAAGTCGGGATTAAAGATTTACTATGTGTTTCTCCACTTCATTAAAAGCCTACATTTGTGTGCCAACAGTAACACATCCGTCACTGGCAACAGTACTCATTCTACCAGTGGTAGAGTTCAGCTATGGGAGAACCTACTGTGGTTCTCCCTGTGTTGTGGCAGACTCACAGTGGGTCATCATTTCTCGCCTACGACGAATTCTTCCCGAAATTTCAACGCATGCAACTCTTCCTCACTCCTTGACAAGGTTTACCAGGCCTGTCAACACTGCAACCCCAGGATCTCACATTAATTAATTTATCCTCACAGCACCCCTTTGTTAGATGCCAGATTTTTCAGAGAGCTCAGACTCAAATTTTTGAGTGCTCAACACCTAAACTGGATCCAGATTTTCAGAAAAGCTGGGTTCTCTTTTAGATTCTTAAAGTAGGTGCAAATTTTCCAAAGTTCCCAACAATGCTCACAGCAGCGTCTGCTGCACAGATTGCGCGAGAAGTTGAGGACACAGTGTGCTAAAATTCTTTTCTACCTATAAACATTGCATTTTGGTGCCTAAATTGGAGGTGATTTCCTTGTAAAGTCTGGCTGTCAGAGTGGGAGGCTGAGTTCTTTTGAAAATCTGGATTGCTATTGTAAGGTTATCACCACTTTGCAGAAGACAAGCTGACAGATAGAGTGAGACCTCAGCGCAACGGAACATTCGCACAATGGGTGGAAATGAAATAAGAATTCGGGCTTTCAAGCCACCCATTTCTTCCCAAACATACACTCATGAATTGGCCTGCAGTAGGGGTGGCTTGCGATAGCATTATGTGTTCATCTCCAGTGAGAACTGCATGTCATCAGTGTGTGATGTGGGCACTGCTAAAACACGAGCTGAACAGCATCCTGCATGACGACAGAGATGCCATATGCGACACAGGGAACGAGAAAGAATTAAGCAAGTTCCTAGAAAGCAGCAATATAACACTTGGTGTGCCTTCCTCCTACTCAGAGGAACTGAGAACAGGCATACTGACTATCTGTGCTTGCATCTCAGAATCAAAGCAACCCCGGAAAAAAAAAAAAAGTGGTTGTTTTTTTTTTTCTGCACTAATTACTATCTTTCACTAACTCCGGTTTATAGCTTGATGTAGATTCATCCACTGCCAAGGGCTCCTGCTCATGACAGCCTCAGAAAGAAAGAAGCCCACAGGGCTGAATGAACTTGTAAGTCTACACAGCACAAGTACATAACACTGAATGGCACAGGGGCAGAAAGCAAGACTGGGCATTAGCCTCAGTCATTCACACTGTTCACCCCTCAGGTTGCCCTGGCTTTTTTTTAGACCGTGCTAAGTAGCTGCCTCTGAGAAAAATCTGCCTCAAATGGAGTTAGCTCTGAGCTCTCCAGGCTCTGGGAACTGGTCTGTAAGTCTATTAGCCACAAAGCCCAAAATAGCCAGCCTTGCCAACATAAAAGCTTAATTACTCCAAGCATGCATGCATCTCAGCCAGTTGTTTCACTTCTCTTTCCCTAGGGATCATATTTAGTGCTCGCTTGTTGAGATTCCAGCTTACTGTTTCACATGGAGTAGCCATGCCTAAGGCTGAAATCCCACAACAGCCATGCCCAAAGCAATGGTAAAGCTCAGTGGTTTTGGTGGGGCAGGAGTTTGGCTCAAAGGAAGGACTGTATAATTGGTTTACTGCTAGGAATACTCGGTAAGACACAGGAGAAAAAGCTTACTGTTAAGATACAGAATCCTCCCTTTCTTTCAAAATGTAGGCAGAGCTGATTTTCAAGCATTCCTATTTAGGCTCTGGCAATTGTAAGGCACCATGTTCTAGTAAAAGTGGGTCAATTTATAAAGGGCCAGAGCAAGATGGCAAGGGCCACAGTCGCAGATATGCTAATCACCAACACTGCAGGTAGAGAGGGGTGGTTGCTCATCATCTATAAAAATAGCTGAAGCAGATTTCAAGATGGGCCTAGATTTTCAAAGCCAAGGTGGCAGTATTTCAGTTTCCCATTAAGTCTGCTTCTCCCAGTCACATAGGCAGTTCCACACAATATCTTAAATTTTTAAAGTATTTCCAAACAGGCTATGTTAATGTTACAGATGGGAATGCTCTGTCAGCTCCCTACTGGTGAAACATTTATAAGGTGGTGCATGGCTTCAGAAAGCAATGTATTAGGAAACTGGGAGGGTGGGTTTCAGAGGGAGGAGTTTTCTTATTTTAATTTCAAGCAGCAGGAGCATGAGTAGAGTGAGTCATAGCTCTTCAAACACGAACTCCAAAAGCAAATGACAAAATGGAACGTGGAGAAATATAGATTAGGCAGCTAGAGCAAACAATGCTCTTAATCACTGCAGACCTAGATGGTGATTTGTCTGCAAAATGCCCAGGGAACGGGATGAGATGCTACAGAGGAAGGTAAATCATTGCTTAACTTCATTTATTCAGCACATGACATGCTGAATACTGAGTGTGTGAGGAGCTGTACTGATGGGCTCCAGTACAGCTGAGGGGCCATGGCTCATGTTTGCACTCCTTCAGGGAGGGAGGGAGGAAAGGTGTGTGGCTACCACAGGAAAGCTGAATTCTTCAGAGCTGGCTGGGATGTTTTACAAAGTTTAGAAACTGGGAACACTAATTACCGTCACACTGAGTACAAAGGGTGGGTGGGGAAGATATTTCTAGTTCTCCTCACACCCCCTCCTGGCAATATCACTAACATGAGTACTCCCATAATGTGCAGTGTAATGGTATCCCAGCAACCATGCTGAAATAATACTGGTTTGTACTGTATGTATAGAGCAGTACCTGTGCAAAACTCAAAACCCTTTTCAAAGACGACAGCCATAATTATCCTAAGGGCTAATTTTGTAAATTAGAGTGGCACTGGAATACCAGTGATGCTTTTGCCAATCAAACAGGGGAACAGATGTGTATTTTTCCTGAAGACATTTTTTATTTGTGTTGGCCAAAGGCAGGTTCCCTTCTGGATGGCTTTATCATATGGTATAATGCATAATGCATAATATGGCTTTACCATATTATGCATGGCAAAATATGGTTTAGCTCATAAAGAAGCACTATCTTTCTTTGTTTCATTACATGATGTTCTTTCGAGATCCAGAACTCTCTTGGTTGCTGAGGTCCAATATGCCCTTACTCTGCCACTGCCAGATTGCACAGATAGACAGCAGGGTATGCTCTCCTGTTTGCTTAGCTGGAGCCATTGCACTTCAATATTTACTAGCACTCCTGAGAAAAATTCCAGCAGAGTTGGGTTTGGGTTTGTTTTTTTTTTCCCCCCTCTTTTTTTTCCACTAGCATTTGCTTATTTTTCAAAATTGAAACATTTTGAAGAGATGGTTTCTTTTGACAGTTTTCCTTCATAACCCAGGAAGCTTTGGGATCAGTCAGCACAAAGGCTGGGTTTCTTAGGGCTCTTGGCATTGCACTGCCTGTGGGGAAGAGAGCCAAGATGTCTGCTTCAAAGTTCTAGTCCCCTGGCTTTTTCTTTTTATAGAGAATTTTAAAATATGTCTCTTGTCAGAATAATACCAAATTTCAAGCTATCTAAATTCTCTCTTAAGCAGAATCACTTTTCAATGCAGAACTGCAATATTTATGGACTTAACACCACTGCCAGAGGCACAAAAGTACAAAGCAGTCCTATTCGGAATATTACCCAACACTTACTTGTATTACAAACAATAATGTAGTGTCTTTCTAGAGCACATGTGAAATAGAAGGTCTCCTCTCATTGATTCATTGCCACCCAGATGACAAAGTCTAACTGGAAATAAATGCATCTTGTTAGATCTCGGATAGATCCCAGATGTTTCTCACTGGCTTTTCCAATCCAAATTCTCTCCAAATTTTAGCAGCCTTTGTATTTTTAGACCTCTCTAGCATCTTCCATCTTGGACATTTGTAGGCCTTGGAAGTACAGGAAGCACTGCAAGCCCCCATTTTGTAAATAGACTGAAAGCAGGAGGTTGCCAGAGATCACAGTGTGGTTCCAAGGCAGAGCAGGGAGACCAGGACAGACCAGGACCTTGCAGGAGAGGGGAGAGTGTTATTTCTGGCACATCCATTCTGCCAGCCTCCATTCTAGAAGCTGGGAGGGCTAAGGAAGCCCTTCATTTTCTGTCCAGAAAAGTTACAGCTACTCTGTGCTACGAAAAATAATCCACACTTTTCCCTTAAGAAAGATGCATTTCAGGAGTAAGTGAAACAACTTGCTCCCAATGGCAAATGTGCCAAAAGGAGAACATTTTCCTGGCAAAATGCTAACATCCCTAACTGTGAGCAAATGACCTCCTGTCCCTCTCTCCCCAGCTTCTATGTCCTTAAATGCAGGGGGCCTGCAGGCAGTTTCTGCCTGGCTGGTTGGCCCTTGGGGATGAGCAGCACCAACACTAGGAGATCATGCCAAGAGCAGAGCTTTGTGCTTCAGCTGTGCCCCACAGGGATTTAGAGACTAAATATTTCATTTCTTCTGCAGAAAGGACTGTGGTGTTTTCTCAGGAGGTTGATATTGTGCAACGGCATTCATCTTGCAGGGTACAGAGAATTTCAGCATCCTAGGTTGTTACCATTTACAGCATTTTGAGAATCAATGAAATGCACTGTCTGTGTATCATCTGTTACCATGGCCTGGAAGCATTCATTTCCAGAAAGAAGAACAGCTGTAGTAAAGTAAAAGTTGTAGTAAATACACAGCATATAGCTGCACACTACATTAGAACTGCTATGAAAAGCAAATCAACCACATCCATTTCTTCCAAAACCTCCTGCCATCTGCACGCTAAACAACAATCTAATTTTGCTGGTGGCCTGTCAGGACTTATTTCCCTCAATTGGTGGGGCTGCACCTGCTTACTCAGTGTTGGTGAATTTGACTTACAAGCATAAAATTACCTTTGCAGGTCTGTTTTCATTGCAGTTCATGGACTATGAATAATTAACTAGTCATCTGCAACAGAGACATCTGCTTTGGCATACGAATTCAGGTTCTGAGCTGCAGCTGAATTCAGCACTCGAAAATCCTTTCAAATGAAGTCTTCTAATTCTCCCTTTGGTTCATTTTGGGAATATAAGAAGTGATGCACTTAGACTCATCCTTTAAGTGCAGTTCTTCGTCACTTCTTCTTGTATAACCAATATGAATCAACGGGGGAATGGCAAGCAACGCCTTCTGTTGCCCTACTAATTCTCATGGATGATAAGTTTATTCAGCTCAAAAACATTCTTTCTTTATAAGTATTTCCTTCTGCCTTCTCATTTATGGCTTCCTAGTTCTCTTTGATGTGGTCTTTAATGCCCACTAAATGGCAAGAGGGTTAAGGAGAAACTGGCTGGCTTTGAGCTGTTTGGTTGCATGCCAGGGAAAAGCGAAACCCTCTGCCCTTCCACCTGCAGCTGTGTTGTGCAAAGCCAGTAGGATTGCTACACCATGTGAATCCACAGTAATGTGACATCGAAATCCTCCAGTATATGTGATCATCAAGAATGATGAAGTGAAAATGGAGAGTGAATGCAGAGGCAGGTGGGAGCACCAGGAAAGCACACGCCAGAACAACGGGGGATCTGACAGGGATGGGACATAAGTGGTCTGTGAATGTGCCATTTCTCCCACAGTCAACAGACTGAGCTGTGTGGAAGAAGCAACAAGACAGCTTGGCTTACAGATGATTAACCCCACAGGGACCAAATAAATACCATGGGATGCAAATACAAAAGGCTCCTGGGTGTCCAGTCCAGGATGGTGTCAGAGCTATCTTTTTGCCCAGGCCAGTGCTTTGCTTCTCATGTTTGTATGTCTAGATGTATTTTACTCTGGAACTATTTTCTACACATTATTCTGCTCTGTTCGTCCTCTCATGACAATCTTCATTCTTGTACTCTTCTTGGTCTGTGTTTGCATAAGCACCCAACACAATCTGGTCTGGTGTGCTGAGAACTGAACTGCTACAACTATGGAGGCAACTGAACCTGGGAGGGGGGATAGTAATGGAGTCCAGGTTTTGGTTTTTTTTTTTTCAGATGTGGCTCTCAAGATTAAGCTCAGATGTCTAAAGAGGACAGCTTACAGTGAACAATTTCTTCACCTGGGGCTTAATGTGCATTATCAGAATATAATATGCCTCAGATAACTGCATCTATTTGTCAAATTTGGATGGAGTCTGGTCAGCAAGTAATTAGAAGAAGAGACAGATGGTTAGACAGAGTATGACAGAATGATGGGGAAGAAAAAGAAGCTTCCTTAAGAAACCAGAATCACAAGGACAATAGCAAAATGGGATGTTTGGATTCACATATTTTCTCATCCCACATTTTTTCTTGTGACAGTTCACACTTTTCCAGAAGTACCTCCCCTTACTGTTTTTCCCTCATCTATTAGACTTGTTTTAATTGTGCAATTAAACTCACGCCTCCCAATTTCTTCGAGATAGAATTACAGCGTAAAAAATAATGGACTACAGTAAATTAATGTGAGATGAGAAGAGTAAACTCAAAGCACATTTAAGACACTGTCTCAATAATAATCATTATATTCCAAAGCTCTTGCACATCCAGAAAAAAATCTTCTACACTGTGATTCTACTAGACAAGTTCTCTGATTTTCTAATTGTATACCATCCTCTTACACTTTTTTTTGAGCAACAGCAATTCCAAATTCCACATAAATCCATGAATTACCATTCTACGCAGCCCAAGTCCAGTTATATAGAATCACCCCTGGTATTAATTCATCCCTCCTTAGGAAGGATTCACAGAACCATAGAACCACCAGGATTGAAAAAGACCTCCAATGTCATCGAGTCCAACTGTTAACTCAGCACCACTTTGTTCACCACTAAACCATGTCTCCAAGTACCACATCCACATGCCTTTCAAACACTTTCAGGGATGGTGATTCCACCACTCCCCTAGGCAGCCTATTCCACTGCCTGACCATCTTTTTAGTAAAGAAAGTTTTCTTAATATCTAATCTAAACCTCCCCTGGTACAACTCGAGGCCCTTTACTCTCATCTTGTCACTTGTTTACCTGGGAGAAGCTATGTCAAATGTGCTGATGTTGATAAAATACCCTCCAATAAAATACAGTAACAAAATACATATGGAAATGTACTTATGTATACCTAACTGGTATTCTGTGCAGTGGACACCTAGCAGGGACAAATGTTGCTCATAAAATGTGTATATTAATATTACAATAGAGACGAAACAAAACTATATTCCCATCTCAAGCCAAACCTTTTTCATGCTCAGTAAATCCTGCTTAAACACTGTTGTGGAGTTTTTTCCCCTCTATGCTCTAGATTAAGCAGAAGCAGAGCCCCAAAAATCTCATTATAAAGTGTATTCTTGTAAGACTTCCAAACTATTTTAGGATGTTCTGAAACTTTTGATAAATACAGTCAAAATAGATTGTGTTCCTTTCTAATCAAGTTACATCAAAGTTTGAGATATGTTTTTAACAGTAAAATCTCTTACACAAGAAAATAGTTTTACAATAAGATTAGTTAAAAAACAGTTCCCTTTTATTTCTTTTGTTTCAGAGAAACACTCTCTCTCTGAGATTTATAAGTCATCTCCTTCCTTGGCATTTCAAAAGGTGGTATTTGGCTTATATACAGTGGAGCATTTTAAGGCCACATTTTCAGCACAATTCCTGGTGTAATGATATAGGGCATAAACATTTGTTGACCCTTTGTACAAGGCTCTATGTTGAAATACCAAATCTAATAAAAAAAGCCAAAGTAGTGATGGGAAGACTAATTCATCTCTATCTTGGAAAGAGGAAATATAGGAATGAAACCATGAAGACTTATGAAAAACTGAAGCAAAACACTGGCAAGTTTTCAATAAATTACCTACTTCTGAAATCTGCAGCCCATTGGGAATACTGCATAATAGGCTGATAGTGCCCACATCCTGAGATAACTTGCACAATGTTTCTGCACAAGCAGAAGGGATTCCTCTTTACTCTGTTGAAGGGCACCATTTCAAAAACTCTCCCTAATAAACTCTCCTTCAGCTATTAAAAGCTGAAATATTGTACTTTTGCTGGATAACTCATAGGTTGCACAGACAAAAACATCACATCATTAGCAAGGCCAGTATCAAATGTAGCTGTAAACCACCAAAATACAGCTTTTACTCATAGATCATGGCTTGTAATTTTGAAATTTTATGTTTAGATAAATAACTTTCCTCATCAAGAGTCACAGCTTTAAAAACTGTACTTTAGCACCATAGTAACTTCTTGGAATGCCGATTTCCTCAGGATGTAGGAATGTACTCTGGGCTCTGGCTGAGCACTCGGGTATATTATTCCCAATTTCAGTAGCTAGAACCAGGCAGTCCACTCTTGTACATGTCAAGACTATATATACAGATGATAATCTCTCCCAAAATCTTCCATACTCAGGTTTGCTGGTATTTGCTTTCTGACTATTTTAATGGGCTTAGATTGTGAAGTCTGATGCAGGTTTATAGCATAGTGGCTTCTCTCTCCCATCAGCTTCATTCCAGAGTAACCTGTGAAGTAAAGAGAGCTGCCAGGAGGCTTGCAGAGCCCCTGCTGAAAGCCCTGTCACTATATCTGCCCTGTCACTTGCACCAGCTGGCCCCAGGGCAGCTGGTTCTCCATCATTCTCTCCACCAGGGTGGTTGGGAGTAGCACAGGACAAAGCTCTGATAAGAAATGCAGTCTGTGGCCGTGGGGAAACAGGGGACCAGGTGATGGAGATCAGCTGATTGCAGCACTCCTTTAAATTGGGCTGCTTAGGGTAGTCTGAGCTTGCAGGGTGTGCTCTTGGGTGAGTAGGAAAACTGCTCAGAAATTTGTGAGGTGCAGTAATTCTGTGAAGTAATTCAATATCTGGAGATGAAGTGGGAAGCATGATGAAAACCTAGAGTGCTGTGAGGTTGTTGAGGAGCTGTGGCCCCTGTCTAGCACTTCTACTCCACTCACTTCTCCTGGCAGAGCTAAATATATCCCACTGCCACGTTGCTTATTCCACAAGAGACAAAACTTTCAGTTTGTAAAGACAAGGATTGAGGTGTCTGGTTGCTTGCCTGAAGTGGGAGCAGCCTGAGGGAGGATAAGGACTGTAGAGCCATGGGAGAGTAGTAGGAGACCTGCCCTGTAGCACTTGCCTGGGGCTTGATTAACCCCTGGAAGAGTGGAATTCTGCTTTGGCTGGAAAGGGATGTACGTTGCAATCACCACCACGGGGATAAAAGGTCAGAAAGCTGGGAAGGAGTCATGTGACTCTGCACAGAAACCAATAACCGTGGATGTTCCTGAAGCAAACGCTGATCCTGTGCCTGGATATGGGACAGGGATTTCTGTGCCTTCCCCACACATCAATTCTACTAATGTAACACATGTGTAGATTTATGACAGTGTAAAGTAACTAAAGAAGCAGTGAGAACTATTTTACAGTATATATTATTACAGGAGGGAACTCAGGCAAGGCTCTATCTTCTGGCCAGAGTTAAAAGAGCAAATCAGAATCCCTTGGGGAATTCAAACTGGACTGGCTGGGGCAATTTTTCTGCTTTGCATTTCTTGTGTAGAGAGAGGCTTGAAAAATTTCCAGCTAGCTTTTTTTTGTTTTTTCACTGGAAAATGCCAATTCATGAAAATCAAGTTTCATGGGAATATGCTGATTTATTTTTTTTTTTAAATATTTTCGTTGCACAGAAAAGTAAAAAGCGAATGGTGATGACAAGGTCAGGGAACGTTCTGATATTTCATTTCAAGCTTGTCAGTTTTAACATTTTCTCTTGCATAAGATTTTAAACAGAGGCAAAAACGAGCCATGACTTTTTTAAATAAGAAAATCACTTTATGGTTCGCTTTTGTAAATGCATGGAGTTGGAAACAGGGTGTGCTGAAAATAACAGATCCTTTGTGAGACTCCAAAATCTACCGCTGTTGGTTTCTGCTAGGGAGTTGTTTCCTGGGTCAAGGAGCTTGAAATGGGAGTGGGTATGGCTGTGAATGCCCACTAGTTATCCACTTAAGGAATCAAGATTCCGCTGTTACTGATGAGTTTACAAGAGGACATTGGATCATCGTGTATTTCTAAGCATGGAATTATAGCTTGTTGCTGATGCTTTTCATAAAGCTGTGTAATGCAAGCCTTGGGATAAGATGCTTTATGTCTGGAAAATCTATTCTAAAGCTTTAATTCTCACCTATTCCTTTCAAATACTGATATCAGAGTACTTGTATCCCTCATCTTATCTTGCAGGAGTGTGACTTTAATACATCCTTAACTGTGGCCCATTTTTGTGAAGAGCTGTATATTCATCTAGCCCTCTAATGTGATCAAATATAAAAGAACTATTCAACCAATCTTGGTTTTGATTAGTGGTCTCTGCTCAAGAATAGGACTAAGCAAGTTCAGGTGCTCTAGCTGCTCTCTTGGGAGGGTTTTTTTGGTTTTTTTTGTGTGGAGCAGGAGTGAGTGGTGTTACAGGGATTGAATATTTTTGATTTTTAAACTGGCAACAAATGTTAGAAGATTTGCTTGTCCTTGAGAACAAAATACATCTGAACATGAAACACTTGTAGAGAATAAAGTGCTTTTTATTAATTTAGATATCTATGATTAACATCTGGGCTAAAAGTACTTCTTTTTCTGAAGTTAATCTAACTGATGCAAAGGAATCCATTTAAACTCAATTTAATGAAAACCTGGTCTTGAAATATGGCTTTTATGCAGAAAGTGTCAATTCTGTAACACAACTATATGTGCACTACTTCCCATGTGCAAACTGTACCTACGTTTAGGCCAGAAGTGTTAGATTCAGCATGGTGATGGAAGAAGAGCAACTCTCAGAGCACCTTGTGAGGCTGTGTGTTGAAGCTGGAAGCCAGATGCCCCCTCTGATCCCTCTTGGGAAGCATTCATACACATTCTTTTATATCACAGTAGACCAGACTGACGTGAATACCTGTTTGAACAGCACGGGATCAGAGACTTAGAGTTTTTTAGAAATCCCACTTCAAAGGTTCCTCCCATCATGTAAGTCAGGCATTTCTATTATTTATCTAGCTCTGCTCCTAACTTATTTTAATCATACCCAAGGCTCCAAGTAGCCTCTTTTATGACTTGTTTTCCAATGCCTTTCCTACATGCTTTGGAGAACAAGATGAGAATCCAATCCGTGTCCATGTTCACCCTCTCCCTTTAAAGGGAAATACAGCCATGTGGGTGTCAAGCTGCTGCTTTGGGCAACACTGAACAATGAATCTAGGAACAAAATCAAACACTGAATGCCATCAAGACTGTCAAATGGGCACCTCCCCTCTAACAACCTCAATTCAGTCTCCAGCCCTGAAAAGACTGGAGTTCAGTTAAGCTGCTGCCCCATCTGCAAGTCAGAATCACTGTCCGTGATTTCAGGTGCTCTCCTCTTTCATCCCAGCATGAATCTGCTCTCTATTTAATCAGAGAATCACAGAATATTCTGAGTTAGGACACACAAGGATCATTGAGTCCACCTCTTAAGTGAATTGGCCCACACAGGGACCAATCCCACAACCTTGGTGTTATCAGCACCAACCAGGGTAATCTCAGGGTCAGTCTTGAGGGAGCACTGGGCTGGCAGGCTGGCAGCCTGCACATGCTGTTTAGATGCCAGTCTGCTCTGGGTGCAAACTCTGGATACCTCCAGAGCACAGTGACCAGGCTATTTGAATTCACTTTATTTCCTAGCCCAGGTGAAGAGATGCAGCCCTTACTACAGACTGGCCTTTGCTTGTCTGACCTCAACAACATGCAGATCCTAGGAAAGGATGTGTTTTCAAGGGATGTGAATGATCTGATGCAATGAAAACAGAGGTGGTGCCTGGCTACAGTCAATGGAAAGCACTGAAAAACCTTCCTAGGTAGAAAATGTTCTCTACTAAAGGCTTAGTATTTGGGTCTGAACTAGTCAGTGAGTTTTTTGCTGTTTTTCTAGACTTTTGGCTTGACTCAGTTGTGAGCGGCCCTTCTCCAAGAAAAATGTTATGCTGTTTCTATGGGATACACAACAAGTCAAAGTTTTTTCAGGATCTGATAATCCTACTTTCCTTGTACGCCAGTGTATCCTGCTATGTGATCTAGTAATCATCTGTTAGCTGCTGGTACTATATTTTGATCCAGCAGCCATCAAAAACACATGCATATAAACACCACGTGCTATCTAGAAAATGTGGAGAACCTTTAGAGTTCAGCAGCATATGAATTCCCTAAAGACACAAAATCTGTTTCAGTAGTGGACTTGGTATGCTCTGTATAGCTTCAGTCACACATATGCTAGAGAAAGGAAGACCTAAAGGATGGTACAAGATGCAAGTTGGTGTGAGAGGTCTGAAAGATCAATATTCCTTTGCCTTGCTTCTGATACAATACCATCTCTCACCAGGTTCAGTGAAGAAACTGGCTCTTCTACTGAGTTCAGTCTCAACACTTCTCAGTGTCCATCATGACAGTCTCAGTGACACTACCTGAAGCAATGATAAAGTGTAATCCTATTGTCTTGAACTCTAGCTAAAGAAAACCTCATCTCATTATCCTGAACCACCCCTGCAAATCTTGTTGCAGAACCTGTAAGAAAAACTGCATAAGGCACTGAAGCCCCTTCAGGCAGGGAATATGATCATTGTTGCTTATAAACCAGGATGCAAAACTTTGATTTGACAGTTCCACGAGTCATTTGATATCCTACAGACAATACTGGAAGCTTGTGTTTTATTTCTGAATCCCTGATGTGGGAAATGAAAGATATACAGTTTGAACTCTTGGAGCTGTATTTTGAGCAAAGACAAATACCTGAAAAGGAATTCAACTTAATCATAAAATCAGGACAGTTCTACAGAGAAGTATTCTAGAATAGTCATTATGCTCCAAATTTGCACTATCTCTTCTTATTTCAGAGACATTTCCTTGTCTTCTGAGAATGCCAGGACAGTTCTTTGCAGACCTGCCTGCCATTGCAGTGTGCTGAAGATGAATTAGGTTCAATCTACTTCTAAGGCTGTGCTAGCTCATCTTTGTCCATTAGCAGAACAAATTCTGCACATCTTCCTTCACATACCTATAGCTGCAAAGTCCCTATGCATGCAGGCAGAAATACTGGAGGAAGGTCCTTTGGCATGGGCAGAATATTTAAATTTGTCATCTGTCTTAAGCTGTCCTGTGGAGCAGGGTGTGTGTATATAGTACTTGTTACTAGTAAATTTTTACTCATAAGGAAAAAGAATCCCATATTTCCTGTAACTCCTTGCTTTGCAGTGACTTCTAACCGGTTCAGTGGTTCTTGAAAGGAAGCATTCTTAATTCTTACTGCACCCTGATGCTTACAGGCCGCTTTAATGTCTCAACCCACCTGCTTGTCATAGGAAAAGGGCATCAGGTATACATTCAGGGGCTCATAACACCACTGGGATACTGCATGGAGGTCTCTCAACCACATTGCTCTCTGGGACAGAAGTTTCTACAGGGGAGAGCTATTTCAGATGAGTGCTTCACTGCCAATGGGAAAAACATAGGGAGAGGGTTTAAAATGGACTAAGAGGAAAAACATTTTCTTTAAACCAACTTGCTGAGTGTCCTACATTCCATTAAGAAACATTTTCTAACCTCCAGTCTTTTTAAAGCAAGCATGTAAGCCTGCCCCTCATCACACAGAGAGCAGAATGTTCTTCTGCTTCTATTAGAAGATAATGTGCTTCATGCCCTTCAGAAAGGTCCTGGTGTATTCCTGGGTCAGGTACCAAATGTGTTGACCCCCTGCTCCATGGCAGTGTGAACTGGTGTTACTGTCATTGCTGGCATTTTGTCTTGCTAAACCCCAGTGCAAATTACTGATTTAGCAGTAACAAAAACCTGTATTATAGAAGGCTGTATAGCATCCAGGCTGTTTGCACAGGGATCCATGGATGCTGATCTGCTCTTTAACACAAAACATGCTTAAATTGGGAATACAGATATGCCATATCCCACTGAGGCTAAAAAGATACTCTGTGGTTATTATTCAGCTGGGGCCCCAGTGATAGCTCTTCCTCTTACAGAAACTGTTGTCTTCAAAAGCACCACAGTCCCATCCTCTGAACTGCACAGACCTCTTAGCAGCAAAAGTCCCTGTAACTTTTTCTGGTTGTGCTTGTGGTATTTAGCTAGACTGTTCTTTGAATGTGCTCAGTGAAGGTACCTCAAGCCAGCGTGTCCTAGACATGTATGGGCTTGTGTGCCTAATGACTTTGGGGTGGGGGGGAGAAAGAGGGAGTTAAAATGCCTCAGCAGTGAGGTGGGAGGAAATGCAGGAGCACAGGGATATGTTCTGCAGGACATATGAAGGCATTTGAGTAGTGGACTCTGGTTGGTCCAAGCAGGAGCACCCAGAAGGCTGCCTGGATCCTACCACCTTTGAGATTCCTTATGGAGAACATGCTCTGTTGGGTGCCCAGTGAATGGACAGGACACTGGACTTTGAGGATACTGCCAGAGATGTTTTGACAAGATGGTGAAGGTACAGGTGAAGATACAACCTCCTTAGTTCAAAATATTCTAATCGATGGTTTTTTTCTCCCTGGGAAACAGGCATTTCCCACATTCACACCTCCAAATGTTTTTCTTATAGATGATCTTTATGGTCCCTTTCTTTGACAAGAAAATCATTTTGACATTAAAATACAATAAGAGAAAACTAACTGGAGGCCAAGGAGGTAAATAGCAATAAAACAAATTTAATCTACTTTTTCTCCCAGTAAATTAATTTCCTCAGCAACCCTAAATACATTATGTCCTATGACATATAGTGATATATCTTTTATTTCCTCCAAACCATTTTTACACAATTACAACACAAGCTGACATGCTTACGCGTGGAGCCACCCACTGATGTGATATTCAACTATTTAAAGGTCTAAAATCATTTGTCATCCCCAGGCTTTGTTGAAATGAACATCTAGTTTAACAATCAGAGTTGAAGTGACTGACTTGAGGTTGTACAAGACCTCTCTGACAGATGTGAAACTTGGGTTCAAGTCATTACTTTTCAAAGTAAGACATCTATTCCTTAATAAAAACTACATCATGAGACAGAGGAGAAACTAATTCAGGCAGACACTACATCATCCCATTTACTTTCACTAGCTGCTGTTTGCATAATCTTTCCCAAATAAAGAAGGAAGTTCACCTCCCATTAAGGCTATGCTGCATCTCCCACAGGGTTTCTTGCAGATAAAAAAGTGGGAGAACCAAACCATTCAGCTGGGCTGACATTAAACCCTTCATTTGGTCTTGAAGCCAACCAAGATAGCAAACCTCTCCCCAAAAGCAGTGGCCCATAACATTAGTACAGGCGAAGGGCTTTCTGCCAACATATTAAATCTACTCTACAGAAGCATGGAAACTCTACAAATGGTTTCTAAGAAAGGTGACAACAAAAACTCCTCACAGAGAATACATTCAGGGAAAGCTCTTTAATTTTAAGGACAAACATTCCCCTGAGTCATAACTGCATGAAACTTCCATATGTTAGAGAAGGAGGAGGTTGTGGCGTAAAGGAAATGGGAGGTTCCTCCAGTTAAAAACTTCAGCTGAGCAGTTGCTTCTTCAGGCATCTGCTTGCAGGAATATGCCAGACAAAAACTTTGAATCCATATGGTGCACTGCAAACAAGGCACTCGTTGGTACACAAACATCAGCTGATTTTTGCAGAACTTTTGCTTTCTAGCAAAGAGTAGAGAAAAACCTCCAGTCTCTGCTGGGGCTTGCTGGTTCCTACTATAATTAAAGAGGAAGCAGAAAATTAAAAGTTACTATATTCTTCAGGAGCCGGGAGAAGCTGAGGTAGCCAATGATTGTGACTTACCAAGACCACACAAGGAGTGAGATAAACCCTCTGGCTTCTGTTTCCTAGTCTGCAGTCCTCATTAGGAGATATGGGACTTTTGCTTTAAAACTCTACGTAAAGCACCATGAAACTTGGAAACTGGATCATGGCACACCCACTGGATGCCCAGATAACCTCCTGGCTTCCTTATGTGCTCCTTACAGCACATGGGGACACAGGCAAAGAATGTCTTACAGCCCAAATCCTCAAAATAAACCACCCTGTGCTTGGGCACAAGTAGGCTGCACACCTTCTTGCTTTGGTGATTTAATTGTAGTCCTCTTAACAAAGGGACTTAAAATTATCAAGACTGCATGTTCAGGTTGATAGAGCTCTTTTGAAGAATACTGTAGTCCTACAGGGCTTTTGATAAAGATGTTTAAAAGCACAGCGGTATAGCTCAAGTATTTGTTTATAATGAGACAAACCTTTTTTTCTGCTTGGCTACATATAGATTAGGGGTTTAGAAATTACTCCTAGAAATCTGGGTAACTGTTTAAAGAGGAAATAAAAACCAAAACAACACAAAAAAGTTCCAATGAGAAAAAAAAAATGAAATAACAAAACCAAACAAACCCCACAAATCTGCAACACTTTGAATAGCCCTAACTTGAAATTTTGTTAGACTTCTGAATAAGCATTTTTGTGTGTTATCTTCTCTTATAAGGGCTGTCTACACCTGCTTCCAAGGGAAGAGAAAACCCTATGGATGGCCCAGCTATCACAAACTTGCCCTCCAGATAAAGTGCCCTTGCAAAAGAAAGGAGACAGGCAGAAGCAGAATAAAATATAAGCCAGCAACTTAAGATTCACATTAAACTGAAATGCAACTAGTTAGATTCTGCTCTCCATTTCATTAGCACTGGTTTGTGTGGTTAACCTGTTGGCAGAAGTTTCTATATGATAGACACAATTCATCTGCTCAGCCTTAAGAAACACCCCATCCTGCTGTTTCTGTGGTTAAAGGGGTACCCTGTAAGGAAAACAGTCTTTTTGTGCCTTTTTTTTAAATACCTGTGCTGAGACTTAATATGCCACCTGTAATGGTTGTTTTTCTTTGATATAGACATTTGAAATAGATTAATTTCAGAAATCTTTTTTATTTGTGGAGCTGAGTGCATATAAAATCATCTGGATGACTGACAGCCAGCTGCAGTCTCGTTTAGTCACAGAAGTACTGCCACCTTTCATGACTTGACTTCATTTTTTGGACGTTTTCTGCCTTTACAGCAGACCTGACTGATGGCAGCAGACATTGTTAGAATCTCAGCTTTGCCTGAAAGCCCTTGGAGACGTGTGTTCAGTCACCCTGATAATGCTGAGGAGTTTCAAAATGTTATGCAGGAATGTCCATTCCTGGAATGGAATCATAGTAAATTTAAGCCAATCTTATACTAGTTTAATCAAGTGACCTTATATTCAATGAACTCTATATTCAGTGAACTTTCTGTTCCTTTTGCCCACCATTTTAATGGTGTGTTACTTGTGATCATATCTTCCCTCTATCTTTTGCTTTCTAGTTGAGGAGTCCCATTTTTTCCAGTCTCTCATTGCAAAGCTGTTACATTCCCTTAATTTCTCATTTTCTTCTAACCACCTCAACTGCAAAGCAAATTCAGTCATAAACTGACTCTATACAGGTTTCTGACAGCCACAGATCCTGCAGAAGCACTTGCAGGTATCACAGGAATGCAGGAACTCTCCTCCACCTTCCCCTTCTCTTACTCTATTCCCAGAGAATTTTCTCCACCATCCCCTCTTAGGTCCTTCCAGTCAATGACTTTAAGCATTTCTCTGAGACTAATAAAGCCTTCACCTTCTATCTCAGCATAAGATGGTGAGCAACGAAATCCAAAATTATGGAAGTTTTCTTAAGTTTATATAATAAATAGCAGCAGAATTAAGAACAGATGCTAGAAAACTGGGACCAAAGTCTCTTGCTGTCAACAACAAATTGAGATGCAATTCCTGGATAACACTGTAATATGATGTTACTTCAGGTTTTTACAACAACATGACTTCAAGGTTAAATATTTAAATGTATGTATTTTTTCTGGCTGCCAATTCACTATTGGTGTAGAAACACTTGGACTTCAGAACTGTCATTCATTTGCTGTGTGCAGGTAAATGTGATCCTTGCACTTTTATTTATACAAAAACTGTTCTCTTTAGCAGTTAAAATTCACTGAGAGTACCTTTGAACACTCGTAAACCTGTATGAATGACACTGCAAGTCAGATTACGATTCTCTAGGAGGTGCAAAAAAGTAGGGACACACAACCTTCCCATATCAGAGGAAGAAAATTACTAAATTCTCTATCAAGCTAGTAGAGCAATTAACTTTTTTCCTTTTTAAGCAGATTTTAAGCCAAGAAGGTTCAAGCTCTTCTCGAAATCACCTTATCTTCTTCATCTACAAAAATATAGAAACATCTTGAGGAAAAGCTTCCATTCTGGATCTGTAGACATCTCCTGATCCTTGCTGAAGATCAGACTTTTATCACTTGCTGTAGTTGCAAAATTTATATGGTTCAGATTAATATAAACACTGGTTTCACGCCCCTGCAAGTCGCGGTCGAAACAGCGAATAAATACAGCTTTCAGAAAGCTCTGAACAAAGCAAAGGCCTAAGCAGGAAAAGTCAGACACAGAAGCATCCACTGTGGAAGGATGTGTCCCCCAGAAAGGCAGCAGAGCTGCATGACCCCCCTTTCTACTGTCCTTCAGCAAAGGGATATCTTGGAGGGAACGGGGTGGGGGGGGAAGATGGTAAAGGGAGGCAGTGGAAATCCATTAAAAACTCTCTTTGTAGCAGTGTGTACAAAGCCTAGGCAAGACCTAGGGAATTTCAGACCCTTAAATTCCTGTGTACAGGGACAAATGCTGGAGGGGAGTTTTGCTTCTCCTAGCAAACACACTCAGCAATAGCCAGAATGACTAACTTAACACTTCCACAGGCCAGTGACGCTACCCTGTGAGTAGAACTTAACTAAATTTTCAGTTCCATGTCCTTAGGGCTTAAGCAAACAAAGATACAGTTTAAATAAGGTGTCATGGATGAAGAACTACATACCAGCCCATGCCTTTTCTTTTTTCCTGGTTTTCCCTGAGTAATGTACAAACAAAATTCCAAGTCTGGATATACTCTCAGAGTTTTAGGGTTTTGTCAAAAAAATTATTTGATTCTCAAGAGTCTGCAAAATCGGCCTTATTCCCAACTGGGAAAACACACTTTTCCTCAGGGCAGTTTTGGACAAGGCAGCAAACGTCATTCAGACAGCTTGTTTTGGTATTGCAGCACCAAAGCAGAAAGTGGAGGGAACTGAAGGGAAGGGGAGAAATTACTTTAAAAAGAAATTGCATTAAACTCACTTTCTGAGCGACCATGAAATTGAAGTTGCCCTTAAATGAATTATTTTCCCCGCAGCTTGTTTCAGCAGCAGATGAACTCCAGCACACCGACTTCATTCACTTGTTATGTTTGGGGGAAAACACACAGCTGAAGAGATGACTATCTCGTTGTGTATAAGGCTCTGACTTAGGCTAAGTAATACCAAATATAAACCCATGTCAGTGTTGTTGTTTACTGTATGCATTTAATGCTCATTTGTGATGTGTCTCCACGCAGTACATGCATTCTTTTAACATAAATTTCCTAGTTAAAATTGCTCTAATGGTGTTAAATGGTGCCTGTGTTGGTGGCAAATGTGTTGAGCTTTGAGGGTGAGATCCTTAGATTAGGGGTGAAAAGTAAGGTGCCAGCAAATCCATCAGATGAGATTCATCACACAGTAAAACAGGCCATAAAATTCCACCAAAGCTGAACAGCTGAGCTGGTGTAAATGCCAGTGCATGGAGTGCCCTGCACTCATCACTTGGGGCAGCCTAAACTGGAGTCTCAGGATAAACAAAAGCTTCCTCACTGCCATGCAAGTGCTAAATCTTGGGGAAGGCACATGAATCACTAATTTTGTTAAGACCCTTACAGGCATTTAACTAAGACAAATATCTGTAAGTAAGGTGAACACCTAGCATTAACTTAATGCACTGACAGTGGTACCTGGGGCTACTGCTGCATTCTACATACTCAGGGTGTTAGAACTGCCTCCCAAGCTGCTCACTGTCCTCACTTGAACACAGTATTCCAGCCCTCCAATAAAAAACCTAAAAAGAAAAATCACTCAAGGCCACAAGGAACTGATGAAAAAGTAACTGTTCTGGAATGGCTTCTATCTAGGACAGTAGAAAAATAGAAAAATAAACAATACCCTGATGTTCCCTCAGTGGCCTGTGTCTGAGAAGAGATCTTACAGAGGCAGGCTTTTCTCTTTCAGCAGCACTTTAGTTTCTTAAATTCATAAATAGCCAATATAAACTCCTTGTTTTGTTTGAAGACCAGAACTTTTTGCAGGATTGCAGGCTCTGCCCGGGCTACTCAAAGGTATGAGGCCATAAGCCCCTGCTGCCAAAAGATAATTGGAGAGAGACATATTTGTCTGTGTGCATGTATATCCATTTCCCTATATGTTGATACTTACTGTACTTAAGTTAAATTTTCTCCTGAACCAGTGAGGTATAAACCAAAGCAGAGGGCTAAGGGTTTTTTTGTGCTGGGAGAGGTACTGGTTGGCCTGACAGCCACTGAGACAGGAGATCTCCATTTATCCACAGGGTAACTAGCCAACAGGCAGTAGGAGCAAGAGGGAGATATCCCTTTGCCAACATTTTGCAACACTGCCCAGCAGGGAAGCGTCTTTAACTGGCTGAGGGAAGTGTCTCTAAATGGGTGAGTTGGATTAATTCTTTATTTCTAGTTACACTTGATGTAAAAAAGATACAGAGTGCAAAAAGCTCCATCAAAGACTGAAGAGAGAAAGGTTCACACTGATGTGCAGAGGTTTGGATGTCAGATGAGGCCAAAATTTTGCCACTGATCCCTGAGGCTGGGAGCTGCGTTTTTTAGCTTCTAGAACTGCCTCCTGAGACAAATCTGTTTCAGATAAACTAATGGAAAGGCAATCTTCATCCTAAATTGCTGTTTGCTCTTCATCTCTTTGGACTTTTGTCTCCCATGCACTTCACTACTTCTTCAGAGCACCCCTGTGCCAACAAAAAGGAAAATGCAAGGCCAGTGTACCCACCTTTATTCCTTACATGGCTCCCAGAAAATAAAGTGTCCTGTACCCAGAGATGGAATGTTTTCCATAAGGATAAACTTGTGAGGAAAATTTAACTTCCAGCTCCAGCATGTAAAACACAACTCAGGATTTCCAGAGGCACTGGCTTGCTACCAAACACAAGTATACTTTCAGAAGCATAGGAAAAGCATACCCTTGCTGACTTACTAACTCCCCTCTTGCCATATTTTGTATTCTTGCTTTGGGGAATGATAATACTATAACACCTGGGTAAAGTAGCTGCAAGAATATTTTTTAACACAGACACAACCTATGTTTTTTTCCTAACCCTGTTCTTAGAAATGTCTCTATTGCTTCTGCAGACATCTTCCAGAAAAAAAAAAAAAAAAAGAGCAGCCTGAAGCAGACACTGAGCAGGGAAATATCCATCCTGAATAGTTAAACCTAGGCAATGTCCTAAGAAACTCAGAAGAGCGCTGGTACTACCCTACCACTATTTAAGGCTACTTTAAGTAGTTTTGCTTCCAGCTCCACCTGCCAGACTGAAAACTGAGGCTTAGCCTGACAGATGACACTTATCCTTGTGAGAGAAAGAAATGCAGGAGCCACGCTGTCTTTTCTTACACAAGTCAGCATTTTGAGGCAGCACAGTTAAATAGCTCCTGTTACTGAACCTGGGATCCTGATACCTTTGTGCTAGTCACTAGCACTGTCTCCTCATTATTTTAATTGCCAAAGCTCTTAACAAACCACTTCTATTTTTTTTTTTTTTGCTCCTCTCAGCAGCCTGAGCCAGGCTCATGTAGAAGTACCCCATTGCTGTTGAACAGAAAATCTCTCTAATTGTGGGAATCTCTTTATTGTCCTGTGATAAAAAGCTCTTTGCTAGGTCCTTGTATCCAGGAGGCGAAGACAGAAGGTTGTGGTACATCTGTAATTATGTGACTGAAAAATCTAACACGCTTACAGTAGCAGTTCAAACCATGCAGACAGCAGGAAGAGAGTCCCTGGTCCAAGAAGTCATGGTCTAGCTTGAGATGGAGTGGTCTGGGTTAGACTCCTGGAACAGCTACCAGCTTGGTATCAGCTCCTTTGTGTTTTTGTCCAGTGTGTGAAATACATGCTACTGCAAGGGCATGTTAGTGCAGTGCTATATGCAGCCTAGAGTTGTTGCAAGCCAGGGTGGAAAAGAAGTGTGAACCATAACTTTTTCAGCTGATGTGGTTTAAAGAATTTGCAGGAAATTCTGAAGGCAAAACAGTGCATTACCTATGACTGAGGAAATAGCACACCACACTTTTCCTGATTTTGCCCTTGCAATGCTTGCTTTCAAATTGTATTTTGTCTTTCAATTCATTATATTACTTTCTGAGAGTCTGTTAGCACTGAGCATGGGGACACCCCAGACTCCTGCTCTCCTTCCTGGAGGAAATGTCCCACAGAAGGACAGTGGGCACAGCTTATGTCATAACTGACCCTGCTCTTGATGGCCCTGCTCAAAAGTCCACAGAAATAAACACAGGCTTCTTCATTTATTTCCAGACTTTGGATTGATCTCCAGATGTCTGTCAATGCTTCTTACTGTGGAAATACTGCTAAGGAAACTAAGTAATGATGGCAATTCAGAAGAGACTCAAGACAGGCTTTTTCTGGAGGACTGGAGAAAGAAAAGTCGTGTTGCATGTCACTGTGTGGATTTTCCCAAATCAGTTCTGTTCAAGTTCCTGGAGTTCTAAGGCTGACAAAATGTACTCTTAATTTAGAGATTTTTAAAAAACATCCCAAAACATTACCTTCTCACCCTTCCCTCAGTGAGTGGTTTGAAGCCGCTGCTTTTCCAATTTTCTAAAGCTGTGTCTGAACAGAAAGAATCTTTTTTAAATTGGGACCTTCCTAGCAGGTTATCACCTCTAAGGATGAGAAAACAGTGCAAAAGAAGTGGCACCAACTAGCTGCAATTCAGATTGTTTGAAATAAAATATTATCTATATGTCAACCTCCTATCTGTGAGGGCCACAAACATTTGTTCAGGACACTGTACAAGGTTATTTAGTCTAGCATTTTGTGGAGCCTTGAACTAATTTACCTAATAATCTTTAATTTTTCATAACTAATGTTCTTCAGCTTTGAAAATAATCCTGTGAATTCTTCCTCTAGTTTTGAAGAGTTGTAACTAAAGCTCACCTTTCTGTGACTTTTCTTTTTCACCTTCTAAGAGTGTTAACTTACATTTTTCTTTCTAAAACTAATTTCTAGATTTCCTTCCCAATATGTGCAGGATCTCCTCTGTGCAAGCTCTTTGTTTCTTTGTCAGTGTGTCTTCAAATCTTACACCCCGGTCAGAGCTAAAAATATTCATGTTAGTATGGGTCAGCAGAAAACCCTGAATTCTTGTTTTGATCGTCATATGAATTTACAGAAGAAATTGCATCTGTATTCTGCTATGCCACATGCTCCTTTTAATCCCTATTCTTGCAAATAAACCACTGTTGCACGAATTGTGCTGTTAATTTTAATGAGTTCAAATGCATAAAACTTGCAATTTCTCATTAATGCCCCTGTAGCACAGTCCAAATATTGACTCGGCTAATGCTTTCAACTTAGTGCCATAAAGTTGTAAGTTAAATAAAACAAATACAAAAAGTTACTTTTTTTTTCTTAAATGTTCTTAGAAGAGATTTCATAACAGTATCACGAAAATCATCTCTTTCATAAAATAAAGATGGGGCTCCACGTGCAAGAACAAGCAGACATATAGAATACAAACTCTACTAAGAAAAAGGAAAGTTCAAGTGGCCCAGAGGAGAGGATCATGGCTAATAGCAGTGTTTTAGGTCAAGGAAAAAAAAATAAGGCAACTAAGTACCAGGGAAAAATTCTCAATTTAATATACTCATGGTCAACAAGATCATATTTTTCAAGTCACAAAGGGTTACTGCAGTCATCTACTCTGACCCCCTTGCAAGTAAGGATATAAAATGTTTGTCACCGGGGAAATTATTTAATGAGGAATAAAATCCTAGAGGGTCCACGAGTCACCTAAAATTGGACAAGTTCTGCACTGCTGAGACTAACAGGCTAGAGAACTCTGCACTGCCTGCCTAATGGTAGAGGCAGTCCATGCATGTATCTCACATTAATGCCATTCAGCTTCTTCAGTTATTTATCATTGAAGTGTGGTATCAAAAGCACTACCTGTGTGGCAATATTTAGGCAACAGTGTTGGGTTGAAGGAGCTGCTATGACTCAGCTTCTGGAGACACAGATGGTGCAAGTCTTCCTCCAGAAAGGTGCTAAATAACTTGTTTTATGGTACAATATTTTTTAGAAGCAGTGTCTACGATGTTGCGTTAAGGTAACACAATTTTCTGGTCACATTTTGGTACTTCACCAAAGTCCTTGAGTCATATGAGGAGTTCACACATTGGTATTATTGCCTTCACTGGACATTCCTGCCCTGTGCTAAAAGGTGTCCCAAACCCATAAGGCTTTTTTCAGTACTGGCTATAGGAAAGACCAGGATAAACTTTTTGGCAGGGCCTGTTGGGATATGACAAGGGGTAATGGTTATAAACAAGAGGGCTGATTTAGATCAGATATAAGGCAGAAATTTTTTACAAAGAGGGTGGTGAAACACTGGTACAGGTTGTCCAGAGAGGTGGTAGATGCTGCATCCCTGCAAACATTCAAGGCCAGGTTTCATGGGTCTCTGAGCAACCTGATCGAGCTGAAGATGCCCCTGCTAATCGCACAGTGGTTGAATAAGGTGACCTAGAAACATCCCTTCCAACCCAAAGTATTCTATGATTCTATCCCTCATATGATATGTACAGGGATAAACTGAAACCACAGAGGTGCAACTGGACTACACCTTACAGAATGACCCAAGTGTAAAACTACTCTCACTGGTTTAGTACTCTGGGAGGCACACAAGAACAGTTTGAGATGAGAGCACTTTTGCAATCAGCAGGTTCAAAGTTTTCTGAAATGTCACGTGAAATATGCTTTTAGAATGACACAGGAGTGTAGATCCCTGGATTCTTCAGAGTCACCTGCTAAAGCAGACAGAGAAGTCCTGGAATTGCACAATGATTTAGTACTTTTGACACACGAAGTCAGACCGCCCACGCTTGAAACTTAAGACTTTTTTCCATCCTCTGCCTTGTTATCCATAAAACACTAAAGCATTTTAACCTTCGCCAAGAGCAACAGCATTAATGGGAATGAACAGAAAATGATAGTGCACAATCAATCTTTAAGGTGTTTTTGTCATGAGCATGTTTCCCTAACCCCTGTTCCAACTCCTGCTGTTGGTCATCATATTTTCCCTGCCTCTCTGAATAACGTGCGTGTCAGCTACCTCCTGTGCAGAAACTAAAGGTAGGATCCAAGGTGGCAGTGCACTGTTTCAACTTGGCTGTGAAGGTCATCCTCTTCTAGCAGGTTCATCCCTGCTTCTATTTGCAGCCAGTCCCTGTCTGTGCTGTGGCACTGGGAACAGAAAGTAATATTTGCAGCACTTCACTGTGCAACAAAGTTCCTCTCACTTGATGGTATTAACATTTTCACAGTTTATTAGAAAGCACCATTCAGTAAAATGTTTAGCAATTGAAGAAATGCTATAAAATGAGCCATGCAAAATTATTTGAGGTGATTAAAAAGTCTTTCAGGCACAGACCTATTGTGAGGTGAGATATGATACATATACATGATACAAACGAACATGAAATTAGTCTTAATGGTACTGAAACTTTGTCCAGCTGGATCTGGAGACCTGCAGGCAGCTCACAATACTTTTCATACCTGTAAAATGAGAGAACTTAAGAAATTGCTCTAAGGTTCTTCTGCATTTTCCATGGACTATTTCTTGCCTCATCTTTACAGGGATGCCAAACTCCTGAGCTGATGCTTATTGTACCGTGTGCATCAGTAACTGCACATGATTTTACAGAAACTTTGTAGATACTAGAACTACTTAGGAAAAAGGCAACTTTACCGAGTGTTCTTCATGAAAATAAAACAGAGTAAAGAAATTCCTTTATGTTTTGGTGGTTTATTCAATAGAGAGAGACTAGGAAAATAGAACAGGCGAAGCTTCTTTCTTAGTTCTGAATCCAACGTGTCTGCCTTTTCAAGCAGGAAGGAGTGGAAATAGAGCATGATTGTTTCTGTGGAGTCCTAGAAGTCTGCAGGACTATACATAACACCTGTCTAAGAACAAGTATTTCTTACAGTACAGGTTCCCAAACTCCTCCAAACACAAACTGAGCACTATGTGAATTTCCACCACAGGGGGTGCTGAGTTGAATCTCAGGGGCCTCTTTCATGCTAGATCTTAAATAGAAAATTAATGAAGAAAACAGTCATACTGAGCATGTTCAAAATAGAGGTGAGTCTGTTTTCATAAGAGAGGCTTGGTTATTTCAGATGCCAGGTCAGAAACTGCAAACAAAATTTGCCAAGAAATTACCGAGGTAATACTGAGCATGCATGGTGGTGGTTGGTGAGAAATAGACTGGTTTAATTACACCAAACACTAAAAAAAAGAGTATTCTTGCATGAGATGTAGTTGAGATTACCATGTGACACTGAAGATTAATCAAAAGCAATATTTTGATTTCTTGCCTCAGCCTGTGCTTGCTTTTATTTCACTGAGACAGAATCAGCTATAAGGAGAAGGGTGGTTAGCTGGTGCTTCCAGGACCAGTATGCCCCTCTCTCCAAATGGGTCTGAAACATCCATTTGGGTCAGTCCCTTCTTTTCAGGCAAAAAAAATGAGCCTGTATTGTTTTTTGTCATTTTCTTATGTGTCATTTACTTTTCATGTCTTACTAGTACAGCTCATAAACAAACCCTTCTTCCACTGACACTTAATGGGGAGAATTTACATTTTTCACTCTTCAGTTATCAAAAGCATGTGTTTCTTCCTGCTCAGTTTGGATTGTTTTCCATCTGTGGCCAACCTATGTTTGCTAGTCTCTAGCTGGATTATTCACAGTCCTATGCCCAAACCTATTTCTTTAGTGACAAAGTTGTCAGCAGGACAAGTATATGAATGTTTGATTATCCAGGACACAGCTTACTGTGTCAAGTTGCCTGTCTCTTGTTGTCTTCAACCTTTCTGCTTACAGCTCTTCAGAGGCAGGGTTTATTCCTTCAGGACTGTGCATATTTATGGGAAAATTGCTGTGCTTCCTGTTCTTGTTATTTGATCAGCAAGGTAAACATAAACAAACAGAAGGAGTGGACTCAGGGGCCACATCTGCAGTTGCTCTTGCTAGATATGAATCACAAGAGCTCTCCATCCTCTTGCTTTAGCGAATTTGTTGACTGTGGTCAGGAGACAGGGCAATTTTCTCAGCTCCCTCCTGCAGCAAGGGGAAAGGTGAGTGTGTGAGCACTGCACAGCAGTGGAAGGCAGGCAGCCCACCTCTCACTCCTAGCTTTGAAAAGAAGTTTATTTGGCCAGATCCTCAGTGGGGGTAAACAGGCACCCACTGCCAGAACAGGTGCAAGACCCCGTGTCCCTGAAGGATACTTTTCTAAATAAATACGTGAATAATAACACTGATATACCTCTCTCCTCCTCCTTGATAATCTCAAGACCTACCATGCTCACTGTAGATAAAGGTCAAATTTTCTTACCTGGAGATAAATCTTTTTGAAGCTTTGCCTGGAAATAGATCTAACAGACAAACTCATGCTGTGGATCACTATTAAATTATTTCATGTTGGAATTCAGCCTGGAGCAGAACCAACTCCAGTGCATGTAACCACAAAAATCCAGTTGGGTTAAGCAGCAGTGCTTGGCTTCACAGATGCTGCCACTGAGGTTGGTTAACACAAGGTGTTTGTTTTGGCACTCATACTCCAATGCCCTACATTTTGCAGAGCATGGGGTTTGGTGGGGAGTTTTTTTGGGGGGGGTTTTTTCCTGCTACCCATGGGTCTAATACTGCATTCTTCTGTGGTGACTCTTCAACATATTTCAATATATTCTGCAGTGAAGAAATAAATAGCCCACTCTGATTTTTTGGCTTC
The DNA here is from genome assembly GCF_025592945.1 of Manacus candei. Classification (NCBI taxonomy): domain Eukaryota; kingdom Metazoa; phylum Chordata; class Aves; order Passeriformes; family Pipridae; genus Manacus; species Manacus candei. The sequence goes on along the minus strand of NW_026138066.1, from coordinate 22,804,583 downwards.
TAATTCTTTCTTGCACTTTCCTGCTTTGAATGTCAGATTTGAAGTTCTCCCTTGCTTGCAAAGCTCCTCAAGGGCACAGGTCCTGCTGGGCAGGTCAGGAAAATATCATGGTTGACAGCTTCTGCCATTGTAGGGAGTGGGATTTTTGTTTCCCAGGGCAGGCACAGAGATATGCCACTGACAAAAGCAGCTCTCTAGAGTAGGGTTGTGCAAATCTATGATAGATTATATTATAGTTAGACTGAGAGTTGGATGGCAAATATAGCCACATGAAAGGGAGAAAGGAAGTAAAGACAAGCTCCTTCTGTGCTTGTGGTCCTGTGGGTCAAAATGAAATTAAGCCCTACTCGGTAAGCGGTGAAAGACAGGATTGCCCAATAAATTTTTAAGGAAAATAAATGTTACTTCTGTGCTTTATTTTGCTGTCAATAATTAATGTCAGTGCCTGAGCCATAAAAGGTCCTAAGGATCCCACAGGGCCGGCAGGGGTTGGGTCTCAGATGCCGGGTAACTGCTGCCAGCCTGGGAGCCATCCGTCAGGATCTCAGCAGCCCTGGCCCTGAAGAGAAATCATGGAAAGGAGCTTTTGTGCCTGAGTCACAACTCCCTTGGTGACTTGAGGCTATCAGGCTCTTCCTTCCCTCACCACAGTTGCAGTGGCACACCTTGCAGCAGGGTGTGGTCACTGTCCCCTCAGCCTTTTGGAAAGCTACAGTGCTGTTCAAGCACTAAAGAAATTCCCTCCCTGGGGGAGTATATCCTATGCATCGTCCAGTTGCATCCTTCCAGCTTGAAAACTTTTCAAGTTACATATCTAAACAGCTCCCACGTGGTAATGCATTGCTGCCTCAGGCCTCTGCTCTTGCTCCTCTGCAGCTTCTTTTTTACCAACCAGAGTGGCAGCAGCAAAACAACCTGTGAAAGTTGGCAGCTTCACGTGCCTTCAAAACCAGGCTTGATGTTTTCAACATATTCTCTCATTTTCCTGTGTGCAGACTACTGCCTAACATTTCTGGAAAAGCAGCTGGAAACTCCAGCCAATTTCTGTGACATTTTAAAGCTGCACATATGTTAAATACATCTACTACTTCCTTCCCCAGAGTTTCATGCTTGTCTTGCCATTCATCTTTTCATCCTGTATGCACAGAATATGAGTTATCTACAGTGTCACTGCCATAATTTATGGCATTTCCCAACACCTACATGGCAAACCCATTAGAAACTGTAACAGCTGCAGACTGACTCCAGAAGCATAAACGCTCTACCTAGTGGGAAACATTCACAAAAAGGGCTTTTCCCATTCAGAATTATGAAAAGGCAACAGAAAAAGATTCACCTCCCTTCTCAGCTATTTTTCTGTCTCCAGGAAGAGGTAGGAGTCAATGAAAACAGAAGGGGCTGTGAATGGAAAGAAATGTGGGTTCAAACAGCAGGCCAGGCTGAGAGCTGCTGAGGTGGGAGTCCTGTAACTATTGGAATGACAATGGGGAGTGCTCTGGCAGAGCCCTGTAAACTGTGTGTGGAGAGGTGAGGAAAGCTGAGGGGTGCCTTCACCCAAAGTTGTAACTGCCCCTGCAGCACGGGGTATATAAAAGACTGCCAGTAAAGCTGAACAAGAACAGACTTGGAATAAAAGCAGCAAATGGATGAGGATGCCACAATTTCCTTGCCCACTGCTATCTTATAGGAATTCCTCTGCTCTCCTGCTCACCACAGTGTTGGGAATGCCTGCCAAGCATGTGGTGAGAGGGTACAAACACCTTCAGTCAACAGCAGCTATTCCCAGCCCTGTAACCAGGGCTCAGCTGAAGCTTAAAGCATTTCATTGATCCTCCTACTTTAAGACAGTGTTAGTTTTTCATACACCTGAGAATTTCTGGGTTCTGTAAATGTAAAAGGCACAATGACAAACGCAGAAAAAGAAAGCTTGCTTGAGAAATACAGTCATAACTTGTTTCTCCTGCTCTGCCACAAAGCCAAAATAGGTAATGATCAAGGCTAGCTACGTAAAGATAGACACTGCTTCCCATTTTTAACCTGTGTGAAGCTGGCTTCACACAATGAGTGCCTGGAGCAGTCAAAGCTTGGAAAATCCTCAAAGTCCAAACCCAGGAGTGGATTCCAGGACAGTAGGAACCACTTCAGAGCGACTGTTCTTTGCTGCATCACATCACTGCTGCCAGGATTAGCTCATCTGGATGTCGTGCACTGAGCATTTAATGATGCACAGTGCAGTCACAGTGTGAACAAAGAGGAACAAAGGGGCTGGGGATGAGAAATAGAGATGGGAGGAAGCACAAAGTGATGAGGCTGGGAAGGCAACTATAAATACAAAGTTCCTGTGTAAATTACAAAGCCATTTCACCATATGCAGGCTTTAGGCAACATTTACTAAACAGGCAGGGGGAAAGCCAAGGGTGACAGTTGAGCATAAAGAAGGCAAAAAAAGTATATGCAAGGCAAGGGGTAGGAAGGGACTCCAGATAAACAAAAAGGTTGCGGAAGAATAAAAATCTTGGTGTTTTTGAAAGGGCCTGTGAAGGTCAGCAGCCTGGGACACAGCAGTGCCCTGGCAGGGAACAGCAGAATGACCAAAACACTGCAAGGATTCCTGGGACTCCACCAGGAAGCTTTACAGTTGTCTTCTGCAAAATTACAGGAGACAGAAGTGAGCAGGATGGCTATCTCATCAAGGCAAGAGCTGCAGGGGGTGGCAAGGCACAGGCCTAGAGAAAAACTTGTGCTGCAGACATAAATCTTGAATCCTGGCATTCCTTTCCCGGTAATCAAACAGCAGGCTATATTTAGCCCAACCTAAACAGAAACAAGGAACAGCAGGACTAGTCTTAGCTCTAACAGCTGCCACCAGCTGCACAGAGGGGACACAGGTAGAGCTGATGTCACATGTAGTTAAATGAGATGGAACAGAGGAGGCAGCGATGCTTGAATGAACAATGTTGGCATTTGGTTAGAGAAATTCTGCATTTTATTATTTCATGGTTAGGCAGAAGGAAGATCTAACACTGAGCAGAGCATGAATGCTTTCTACACCAAAGGCAAGGCTATAGTGAACCATGGACAGGCAAACAAGCAGAGGAAAGGGAGGAGGTAACAGATACAAGCAGACGGTCTTGCCACTCAGAGCAAACTTTAGCCCAAGTTCCTGGTGTTCCTTCTCTTTAGTTCTAGCACAACAAGAATCAACAAATGCAGTTTGAGAAAGTCCAGGAAAGACTGTTGACTAAAAAGCTTGTGTCTGTGAGGTAAGGACAGTGAGGTTTTTTCAAGCAGCATGTGAGGGGGGCCAACAGGTACTGCTGATCACAGTAGGGCCCCGCACTGTCCCCAAAACTGCACGTCTTGGGGCCACTACATCAGCAGCCCCTCTCCTTGCCAGCATGGAGACATATTCATGGGTGACAGTAATTTATTTCATTGATCCGTAAACCCAAGGCTCACTCTCTATATAGGAATCAGCATCATCCACTGGATAGGAGCATGGAAAGGTCATGTTAATGCAACTGGTTGCTTGGAATATTACCTACTCCAGCAGGACATATTTGCATTCTTACTGACGAAGAAATAGTCTCGAAATTAGTGAACTAATTACTGTTACATTTCTAGTAGTACATGTACACACACATGTACATGCACAGCACCTTCAAAAACCTGGGGCTGGTTGAAGAGTGTAAAACCAGAGGGTGCAAAAAGTGGGAGTGTTTAATGAGTACTTTACTAGCAAAATAATACAGGACAATTAATACGGTGGGTGTTAAACCTGATCACTGAATAATCACTTAAGCATCTGATTGTCACTGCCATTCTCAAGAACAAAGAAAAAAAAGGCTACTGATCTATTCCACTAGCACAAGAAAAAAGCCAAAACCCACAACAGAAAATTCAGAGTCTCTTTCCAGCCACATTTCTGGATTTCAGAGACACCTTATTACAGTAATTCTCCCTTGATACATCAACTGTTATAGCATGGACTTTGAAGCTCATGTGGTAGCTTTCCTTGCCTTACTAGCATAGTTGTGAGTTTGATAACTAATCGCTCCTTAATAACTCATGTTTCCTCCCCAAAAGTCCCTGAAACGAAATTATTTGGGGGAAATATATGAGCAGGGATTTTGTGAAGTAGAAAAATCGCTTTGGGCTTCTTTCCCAGTAACCCACACGATTTTTTGAATGGGGGTGGGGTGACGCTGAATTCAGTTCTGTTCCACACATGCCCAGACCTTGCAATTAGGAAGTGATCCCTGATAGTATGTCTCAAACATATCACCAAATAACAAAAAAACCCCACAGATTTGTTGAAGGCCTCTCTGGCTTGGCTCCTGCTTGAATTTGTTCTTTAGGAACTTGCAAAACTTTCATCCTGGGTTAGTCAGGGAAAACAGCATAAGCCAACAGATACAAATATATGTTTGCTCACAACTTTCCCAACTGTGACAATAAAATGACTGGAGTTGGTGAGATCTTAATTTCTGTGATGGGACAGGCTCTTTGCCATACCTACTTACTAAAGCCCCTTTACTGGTCACCCTTTTGCCCAAATGCAAGCATCTGAGCTATTGCAGGACAGAAAGATGACAACAGCCCTGTGCCTCATGTATCTGATTGCATAAGCAAGTGATTTGCATACCTGGCACGTTTACTGGGGGAAGCCTGTGGGGTCTTTAGGATCTTCCCTGTTGCTGAAACACCAGCAGAACCCACACAGACTTCCATGTCCCACATCACATGTGCAGCTGCACGGCCTGTCCAGACACATGAGAATGGCATTGGCCTATAGCTGGGCAAACCATAGTAGTCAGTCTGGCACACACACAGCAAAAAGGCAAGTTGGTTAGCTCATGCTGCAGCTGGACGTTGTCTCCTTTTTGGCCAAAATATAAAGGCTCTTAAGCAGATGTATTTTGAACATTCATAGTCAACTGAGTTATGGGGTGGAAAAGCATCACCCATGCAGTGTTATCCAGTATATGCCCTATTTTTCTGGTTCATGCATTTTCACTCCTCTTTAGCTTTCTGGGCACATACTGTACCTTGTAATAACATGGAAGAACAAGGGCCTCGAGTCTTTATTAATTGCTACTACTGTAATTTTACAAGGAGCTATTTAGGAAATTCTAATTTTTGTTACCATAGGAATGAAGCTGTAGGATCCAGCAGAAGAACAATTTAAACAGCAGTGTTTAAGTAATTAACTTCAACTTTAATTCTCCGCTCCATCCAAGCTCCTCTTGGGCATAAAGAAAAAGACTTTAAAAAAACTCTCTTCTCCTCAGTGCCACTTGAGTCTAGTCCAAATTAGGAGGTACAGCCCTGTTATCTATAGCAGGGCTTAGCAATCTACCTTCCCACCCACAGAGCATTTCCTCCTCTTCCCAAGTGAAGCAGCTGCAAAATCCTCCTTGGCTCAGGCAGAGCTCCTCATCTGCTTTTTCTCAGCTAGTTTAAAGCAATGTTTATGCAACTTTAATACATTAAGAATTGGATAAACGGAAGAGCATCTAGTCCACAGGTTGGGATGCTCATACCTGATGAGTTTGCCCATTACTCAGTGTAACTAGATAGGGCCACTTTTGTGTACCCCTTTCTGAGCTGGTTTGCTCCTCTTTTTCTATTTGAAAGGTTTAGGTCTACATTAAGTAAAAAACCAAAACAGGACAGGTAATGGACTAGCCATTCTGCTGGCCTTCCCCAGCAGGCAGGAGGAGACAAGGCAAGGAAGGAGAACAGTGAAAAGCTGACACTCACACTTGCCATTGCTTCCTGTTTGTTTTTTAAACCTTTGAACCGTGGAAACTTATAAGCAGCAAGAAAGTGGAGAAAAGTTTTATCTTCCCTGGTTTTAACTCTTTTGAGATCCTACTGTTACTACTCAGATTTGTGAACAGTGTTCACCTCGTGTTTGAAAGAGTCTTGGAAGGGACTACTTTGCAGAACAAGGAATCTTGCACCCCTTTAAACAGATGTCTAGCATTGATGAGATTAGGATATTCCTCAACTCTCAGTAATGGCAACAGGTCTAATGGCTTTCATAGCATATGAGGGACAGCTTTAATTGTCCACATGTCCTGAAGCACAACACTTCTTTCTTCATAGATGCTTTGACTCACTCATCCAAAGTCTCAGTCAGGAAGTGGAAGAAGAGCTGTGTCTGTAACTCCACAGATGCTGTCAGGTGGTGAAGCCACTTAGAGATTAAGAACCTAATTCCTGGCTCTTCCTCAGCAAATGAAGATAAGCCAAGAAAGCAAGCCAGTGACCATATTTTGGCATGATTTTCTGGCAATTATAGTGGCCTTATTTATCACCCAACATCTCCTTTTCATTGCACATTTCTGGTGTGCTCCAGCATTCTGCCTCACGTTCTTGCTTCTACAGTCTGGCTTATCTTTCAGCTGTCTGGCCAAGTCTGTTCCAGTAAGCTATGGTCACAGGATCCTGCCTCAACAATGCATTACAAACTGGTCACAGGGATAGGGAACTACACAGTTACACCAAAAAAAAAAAAAAAAAAAAAAAGACAGTATCAACACTAATCTAGCAGGGTATTATCAATCAGACTCAGCTATCTGGAGATTACTTTGTGTCCAGTTCTGTTTTTAGCACTTTCATAGCTCCCACTATTGTTACTGTTGGCTACAGGCAAATAGGTATTTTCAGACACCACCCCCCTCACACACACACACACAGATACACAGACACACTTATTTCTCTGGAGTTGCCTGAGCTGTTGAAACTGGATCCTTTTATGGGAATGTACAAGAGGGGTTTTCATAAGCAAGCTGGAGAATCTGGGAGGCACAGCTGGCGCTCTGTCGAGGTAGCTGAGAGTGCTCCACCCCCTTAAATTCACCTTCTTGTTCTTGCCCACTTATTTGCGCCTTCGTTTCCACACAGATTCACATACGTGGTCACAGTCAAAAGAGGGGACCTTAGTCATATTTTATGTAATATTTCCTTGCACGTCAAGTGGAAAGAAAAGGAAAGAGGAGGAGGATTCTGAAGGACTAGGATGTTTTTATTGGCTTTTCATTTCTTTTATCTCCCACCCGGCTCCAGGACCACAGGAAAACATTTTTACCACAAAATCCTAGTATATTGAAATCTACAAAAAGGATGCAACAGGTAAAAAAAAGGCTCTTGTTGATCCTATGCTGGTGTAGCACTTTAACTGAGCACTTAACAGGTAGTTTTGTATTTTTTAAAGACAAGCTCTCAAACTATTAGGAATACCAGGGTGAGTGGACTCTTTTTTAGTGTTTCAAGTTTCCTGCAAATACTTCAACATTCTTTTGCATTATTTTCAATCCAGTCAAAAGACTGGACAACCACAGAAACCATCAACTAAATGTAAGACAAACCAAAAGGAGAACCACTGAAGTTATTTACAAAACTTAGACATGACAGTGAAATGCAAACACAAAAGAGGAGTGGGGTGAGTGCAGCAGGGAAGAAGGAACAGTTTAAATTTATCCCAGTATATTATCAGAATTCCCTCAGGTATTCCATTCAAAAAGGTAGAATTTAATCTGCCTTGTCTTTGAATAAGCAATATAGTCTCCAAGAAGTTCTGCCTCACATACGCCTTTTTTTTTCGTGAAGGCCGACAGAGCTACTTCACTGACAGTGTTCTGGTAAAATACCTTCTGGGTAAACGTGCTTTTATAAACAACCCATTCTGAAGTTAGTGAAACAATAATACATTTATGGGACAGAACCTTGGCATGTCTAATACAAAGTCACTTTGGGGAACTGGAGATGGTTGATAGCAGCTGAGTCTAGCCTAATGCTCTTACCAGTACATCATTATCTCCTTTTTCTAAAATAAACAGTATCTTACAGTTCCCAAACTGGCACAGGAGCATTATTAGACTAAGTCTCCTTATTTCCTCATCCCTGTGGGGCAATGACATGTTAGAGTGGTCATGGAGCTGTCAAGTTAATGCAACACCACCGAAATACCTGAGGGAGCTTGCAACTCTCATATTACACTCCTTATCTCATCGAAGGAAAGGCTGCCTGTAGAAATGGATTTTTAACATTTATGCCTCCCCCTTGTGTTTCTACCATATGAACTCACCAGACTATGTTTATTTCTCAAAAGATCTCTACAAATCCAAACTTTACACATCGTATTTTCTTGGCTTCCTGGTAAAAATGTAAAACCAGGAGAGCACTGAGAACAAAAATTCTTTGAGTTGTTGAGTCTAAGATTCCTGTGGAAATCAACCAGAATTACAACTATTACAGAAGTAATATTTAAAAAAGGATCTGATCTTGGGGGAGAGGGACCATAATATAAATGCTTTCATCTAGCACAAGCTTTGAAGAGACAAACTGAATAGTACTAATTCTGTTCCACTGGAAAAGAGGAATATTGCCACTTACTTCATGAGAATTAGGTTTGATTTGGGTTGGGAAGTTTGTTTGTTGTTGGGCTTTTTCTTGAAAAGTGATAAAGTATTTTTATTCTGGAGAACCTGGAGAAAATAGCATGAAAAACCAAGTAAGAGAGAATTTCTGGCCTCATCCTGACTACCCTAACAAGAATAAGGTCACAGATATCCTTTTGTACAAAGAGTTTGTCTGCACAGAGGGAGGAAAAAGTTGCCTGTTGACAAGCAGAAGAAAAAAGCAGAAGACAAACATACCTGACTTGCCCACACCAGCCCGACCAAAGATCGCCAACTTCACTTCTGCACTCTTAGCCATGCTGGAAGGAATGGGGTGGTGGCAAACTCACTCAATTATCAAAAGTGAAGCAGAAGAACTGTTCCCAGCTCCTGTGTTTGGCTTCACTGTGTCATTGTGACGTCAATGCAGAGCCTGGGGAAGAATACCACAAGGATGGAACTGCAAGGAGCCAGGCTCTCCCTTCCCCCCGCCCCCTTCCCTTTTTGCTTTTTTTAAATAGTCACGATAATCGATGCTCCGTTCCTGCTTTAAACATTGCAGTAACACCACTGACATATTTGGCACTGTTTGTGCAAAACCTACCCTCAGCTTTCTGGCTACTGCTGTTTGCTTCATGCTGGCACTGTAATATTGCAAAAGGTACTCAACAAGGCAGAGTGCCTGCCTTACAAGGCTCCTTATTCTTTCTTTCTCTTTCAGTTGCAATTGCATATATTTACTGTATTTGACTCAACTGCAATGAATTACTTTTTGTAGAATATTATTTAATAGCTGTGAGCACTCACTAGTAGCGCCTGCAGATAGCTAATCTTTCCCTGAGCCCTCCAGTTCCAAAAAGGTTTCAATTACTCAGCTGCAGTTGCTTAAAAACCTCTAAGCACTTTTACCTTGCCCATTGTACTAAGCAAATCTGTACCCAGGAAGTTTGCTAGTGCTCACACATAAATGTTCAGCAAAGCATGGGGTTAGCAAAAGAATGCCAGAATTGCTGGTAATGTACCTTTAACAGGCTGTATGGGAATTATCTATATTCACAGTTTCACTGCATTACCTTGAGCAAGTCACCTGACACTTCATCTCTTTGATTTGATTTCTCCAACCTGGACAGTAAAATATATAACCATACCCGTCCCTGTAGAATGTTTTAAGATCTTGAGGGGAAAAATGGCAACTGAGATGATGATGATGATCCTCAGCCCTGACTTAAACATCAAAAATTCACTTTACTTTTAAAACAGGGTAGAACTTTACCTGTGAATGCAACGTGTTATGAAGGTTTGCTGTTGTGCTGAAGTACCCACTTTAGCCACAAATTGTAACAGTGACGTAGGAAGCTCACTATGTCAGCATTATCTGCTCTAGAGCAAAATGCATTTCAAACACGTTTCTTGAAATAAAAGCCTGAGGCTTTTTCCTATTCAAAAAAAAAAAAAAAAAAAGCTTGCAAAAAGAAAGAGTAAAGACACTTTACATCGAGAAGGGTCCCGATTCATGTCTGACGTCGTAGCGCTCCTGATTCCTTTTGCCTAAGCCTAAGTATCAGATCACTCTCACTCTGCACGGACAGTTAGAAGCACGAACTGTTTCAGGACGCAGCGGGATGGGCGGAGGGGACAGAGAGAGAAGAACACCGGTGTTTGCCCCGCCGGTCGCCCGCCGGTCCTTAACCCCGCACCGTCGCCTGCGGCACGAGCCGCTGCCCCGCAGGTCTGTTTTACCTTTCTGTGCAGATACCGACTCATCACCGCCTGCCCCGTAACTCCGGGCGGTCCCGGCAGGTGCCGCCCGCCCGCCCGGCTCAGGGCGGCTCCCGCGGCTGCGGACACCGGCGCTGCCCGGCACGCCCGGCTCCGCCACCCCTGCGGGCACCGCGGCCCCCGGCGCCGCATCCTCCCGCCGCACGGTATCCTCTTCATCCCCCCACCACCACCTCCCGGCTTCTCCCTTCTCCCCTCCGCACCCGCGGAAAACCCCCCGCGGGCGCGCACAGCCCCGCCCGGCGCTCACCTCTTTGCGCGCTGCCGGCAGCGCGGAGGGGCCGCGCTCGGCGGTGCCCCCGGCGCGGCGCTCGGCGAGGGAGGCACGGCCCGGCCCCGGCCCCGGCCCCGGGCGCTCCCCCGGCGCTCCCCCGGCGCAGCGGCGCGGCCGCACACGGCACAGGGTCCGCCCGCCCCTCCGCCCGCCCGGCGGGGCTCCCGCAGCGCCCGGGCCGCCGAGCGGGGCCGCCGCGCCCCCTGCGGGCCGCCGGGAGCGGCGCTGGGGCCGGGGCCGATGCCAGTGGCGGTGCCGGGGCCGGTGCTTTTTCGGAGGAGAGGACGCAGCCCTGTAATTGGGAGCGCTCGGCGGTACCGCAGCGTTTAATTACGGCTGTTGTTCGCTTGCACGAGTTCTGAGCGAAGCGCTTGCTAGCGCCGAGTCTGCTCCGCGGGTTATTTTAGCGTCTCAGGTATTCTCCTTCCCCTCCCTCTCGCTCGCTTAGTGCTGCTCGCCAGCACCAGTCTGTGCAACCCTGCGCAGAGCCGGAGTGTCTCCCTGTCCTGACACACATGACAGCAAAGAGACAGTAGGGCTGCTGCCCCATTGGGCTGCTGCCCCCCTAGACCGCTTTCCGGTAGCATCAATTTTTCACGCAGAGCTCTTCCGACTTTCTCACGTGGCTTATGGCAAAGGAGAGTGTCGTTACTTCAATTTGCAAATGTGTAAAATGAATGGTGTAAAGACATCAGCCTCTCCAAGAGGTTCGTGTCACAGCCAGGGACCAACTTCTGAAATTACAGGACCAAATTTATCAGGCAGCTCTTACTTCCATGTTTATTAAACTATCCAGTAACATAAAGATACATTAGTAACAGATGTGAACCAGAACTGGAAAGCACTAAGAGTTCAGTGGATGTTCCTCCTCTGTTTCTGTTCCAGCCCAGATCTGAATGAGATACAAAGCGAGTAAAAGAAAAAGCTCTCCACTCACTGTGTTCCTTGATGCAAAATTAAATAGGGGTTGGATTGGAGAAGATCTTCCATGGTCCAAGTTTCTCTACAGGAGCATGATAAACGTTTAGGAGGCAGGGTGGCAGATCTGAGGAGAAATGAGCACCTACTATTCCCTCCAAGATGTGCCAGCTGCAGGCACTCAGGAGCAGATCTTAAAATAGTTTCACTGCATATCATTGAAAAGCAAAAAAAAAAAAAAAAAAAAAAAAAAAAATAAAAGGCAGATGTGAAAAGCAGTTGTGTGGTTAATGCTTTACTTGTTAAAAATAAACGCTGGATCTTTAAGCCTTCACTCACTGTTTGGTTTGCATAATTTAGAGGGATTAGCTTTTTCCATCCTCCTAAGAGAGGAACTGGTGAGTGTCTATTTTGCATCTGGGGAAATGTGCACTAGTCTCGAGGCCTGACATTTGTTTTGTGTCTGTGGAATTCACGCCGTATGGGGCTGTCAAATTAAATATGATAACTGGCTTTTCCAAAGCAGCAGATAATTTATTGGTCATTAAAAATCCTAGTGGCTGTGCAGTCAGCTTGTGCTGAAGTCTCTTATTGGTGCCAAGGCATAAGAATTTAGTAAACACTAAACATGGACACAGGCAAAGGTTTTGGATGGTTCAGGCCCAAGGCTGGTCCAGGGCTGCTTCAATTGCTACTTGTTTTCTGAGTACTCACTGTGTTTCTCATACATAATATTGATGAGTTTGAGTGGAGTTTTTTCTACCCAAAATGGGTTTTGAAAGCCTTAGGCTTTAGTCCTGTAGACCAAGGGCCACCTTGCTTTGTCATAAGCAATATTTTTTTGGTACTTGTGTCTGACATGGTATATTTTCTCAGTGGCACTGCCACTTCTGCTGATCAAAAAAATGCTTATGGTTGTTATCTTGGAATGGGTAATGAGATCATTGAGTGAAGACCACTGATTGCCTGAATGATGGGGCAGGTTAATTTTCTACCCTTCCATTTTATGAAAATTAGGGAGAAAGGAAGCAAAGCTGAATGTATGTGGGGTCTGAACCCAGATAGTCTGTGTGCTGTCAGTCTAAATTCAGCCTGATCCATCAGAAGTCAGGAGAAACCCCTTTCCACCCACCAGAGCCATGTGCCCTGGATTTCTCCCTCTTTCCCCTTGCATCTTTGATGAGTCATAGTGTTTCACAGCTTAATTCATTTTTTAAAATAGTACTTTGATATATTTAAAAATGTATTCTTGTTTTACCAGGAAAAAGAGCAGTCCCAGCACAGGATAGCTGGCTTGTGGGAATTATTGGCTGAGATGGAGCTAAGGGTTACTCACTCTTTTTTGTAGGCTCCTTTTCTACACCTGTCAAAGCAGTGAAGTGTTTCTACTCACAGTCATCAGTGAGTTTATCTGTGGCTTTTGGACTCCTAGGGGCAACACTGAGCCTTGCAATAAGGCAGAGCAGGCGACCTCCTCTCCCTTGGGGAGCACAGGCACTGCAGCTGAGTCACCACCAAAGAGCTGGGCCCAGCCATGCTGAGAACATGGAAACTGTGGCTGCAGGTTCTGTAATGTGGGCCTGCACCTCAAAACAATTCAGATTGTTTTCTTAATTTTCACAGAATATCTTCTGAATGTTTTTGTGTTGGCTTTCAGTAATGTACATAAATCTGTTCAGTTATGTTAAAAAAATTACAACTTTGTCATTAAATCATGAATGACCTTTACTGTTAGTTTGATTTATAGTCAATATGAAGTATTGCTCTTTCAAATTAATATAGCATTTTCTCATATTTTTTCCTGTAGCTTATAAAACACTGAGTTTATTGTGATGAGTTTTGTTAAGCGTAAGCCAAGGATTTATAACTTCTTTTCCTTTCAACTTTTCCCTCAATATATAGAAGAAAAATCAAATATGTGTTTCTAAGATGCAAGGTTTATTCTTAATAATTTTTCATGTCTAATGGAGTAAATAAGGCCACAATCCTGCAAATATTTGTTTGTGTTTAGCCTCCCATGGGCAGGCTTAATGGAGTGGCCAAGGCAGCTACAGCTTCCCCATTAGTACCACTCGAAGGTGCATTGCATAGCTGCTGGCAGAATCCAGGCTTCAGCATTCTGAAGGGCACAGGAGATACACAGGGGATGCTTTTCACAACATCTTGTGGATCTCATGCATGAAAATGCCTCTATGCTGTGCCCTAATGCAGACCTTCTGCCTCAGTAGGTGTTTGGCACGTTTGTGCAGAGATGTGTGGGCTTGTTGCAGTAGCAAGACTTTTGTCAGGTATATTTGACAGTGATAGATGTGCAAAGCTGAGACACACAGCTCAGTAGGAATTATTGCCAAGTGGAGTAGCAAGGTATTAGCTTATGCTTTATGACACGTGGCCAATAGATACTCTTCCTGTTGCACAGGGTAAAATGCAGAAATTTTGCTAATTTTTGATTCTTCTCATCATTGACTAGGTTGTATCCTGATAATCTGTCCTTAAAAATGGGCAAACTGTGACTCCACACTCACAGAAATACAGCTGTGACTGCTCTGACTCCATCACAGCCTGGTATGTTATTATTGGGTTTGCTCTTTGTTTAGAGTTTGCTTTTCTGGTATTATTTCTCCCTCCACAGTTACTCAGATCACAGAGAGGTCCTTTAAGAGGTTTTCGATAGTGTAAAATTAATTATGTATTATCAAAAAGAAAGTGGGATGACTGTAACTCTCTTGTACATATTTTTAATGACTAAATATTTACTTGCTTTAAACCTGAAGAAGTTCAGTTTCTTCACCAAAGTAAGACTGGACTAAAAATAAATCAACTAAAGAATAGTCTGCAAATTAGTTAGTACCCTCCCACCAGAGAGATTTGTGTTATGGTTTTAATAACATCCACTTAGAGAATTAAAAACCACTGGTAACAGTTGCAACAAATTTTGCAACAAATGTGCAATACCAGACTTTATTAATGAATGAGTTACAGCGCTGTGTCATCTTAATTTCTTACAGATGTGTTCACGTTCTTTGAAAGGACCAGTAGAAATTGTCATAAATTCATTTACTGTTCACAGTAATGAATGCTAGCCCTTATCCTTCCTCCATGGTATTATGATTGCAATCTGGGTTGCCGTAGGGATCCCACTGCAATTCATCATCGCCTCAGTGTTCAAATTCTCTGGTGGAACCAGATATTGGTGTCGACAACATCTGGAGTTTTACGTCTCTCATCTTTTTTTCTGCCTCCTTCCTTCTGTTTAATCAGGAGAATGGGAAGGGGAAATTGCTGCCATCGTTAATATCTTCAAGACTCCAAATGACTGCTGGGACTTTGGAGGATATTTAGATGTAGGATGGAGGAGACACAGGCCTGTTCAAAGAGGTGAGACTGAGGAACATCTGCTTTTGGCATACTGTGGTGCCAGTTGTCATAGCATGCCTGGAAAGGTGGGAGGCCACTCTTCCATCTTCCATTCTGAAGCCAAGCTGTGGATTTGACATTTCTTTCTTCTCCAGAACACCCACAACGTCCTCTGGGATTTTTGTGGGACACGGCCTAGAATGGAATTCGAAGCGCTCTTCCTCCTACTGCTTCTCACTCTCACTCTCCTGAATCCTTTTTTCTGTTTCCAACTCAAAGCCAATGGGCTGTGTGACATATATGGGTTGGTCCTATAACTCCCTTTCACAGGAGAGTGTCTTGGCAACCATACACCCCATTTCTTTTACTGGGGCCATTTCATGTTGTATAAAATAGTTCTGTATAGTTCTCTCTCTTGTATCAAGGAGAGCCGTATGTTAATTTGGATTTTAAGCAGGAATCTTTATCCATGCCTGATCAAATCCTGACTTGCTTCCCACCCGAGTAATTCAGATGCAAATCCATTCTCAGGGGCAGGGTTCAAACAAGCTCAGGGATACGCTGCAAGGTAAATCTTGAGTGTGGGCTGTTCCTTTGCATAGAGTGTGTCTGCCTGTCTGACAGTGTATGACAAGAGACTGCTTTGTGGGAATGTGACCTTGGCACAATAGACATGTCCTTCCTAAAAGGGCCTGATAACACGTGCAACAAGGTGCTGTGTGAATACTGGGCATGGCCAGGTAGCAGGATGGGGATACACAATGCTGCCAGAGAACATCCATAGACGTCGCTGAAAGGGCTCACTCTGCAGTCCTGTGGCTAAGGCAAAGACAAATGCAGCAGTTTCTGCCATAAAGAATGTTTAGTTACACCTATGAAAACTTTGGTGTGACAAAATGATAGCATCCTGACTTTAAATAGTGTGGTATTTATGGATGGTGTAGTCTTGTGAGTTTGGAGAGGGATGGAATCAGAACTCTTCGACAAAAGACAAAATTCAGCTTGGCATCATATACAAAGCACTGGCTAAAGGAAGGGTAAAGATAAAAGGGGGGAAAGGGAAGAAATTGTCACCATGCAAATAATTTTCTCGACTCTTCTGTCTAAGCTATCCAGAACTGAAATGCTTCTTTTTATGTTAGCCAGACCACAACATTAACAGAAAATGAGATTTGTTTGTTTGTTTGTTTGTTTTAAGAGAAACAGACTTTTATCCTTTTCTTGTTTTCTCACTGTGTGTAAGAGACAGGAATTTTGTTTATAAAATCCAGTAATGTTTATAAATTCTCCAGAAACATGCTTTTGTGCTTTCTTCTGTCTTGTCTGCCGTGCTTGTGGGAGAGGCTCACATAAAGATAATTCATCATCCACATTCAAATATAGCCCTTAAAATCCCTAACATCAGCTTGATAAATGTTTGTCCACAGATGTGTTGTGACCACTGCCTATCATGCCAAGTAATATTTTTACAATTTTTGTCCTTCTTCATCTATCCAAATCCATCAGTTGTATTCCAGGACTGTGCTGTGCTAGGGAACCAAGCTTTGTGTATCCAAACACTCTGCAACTGGAATGGTCCCTGCACAATTCATGGCATCTTGTGAACATCTTGAAGGAAAAATAGTAAGTATGTTTTTCAGTCAAGGGTTGAATGATCTGCTGTCCATCAGTCTTGCTAACTCAAACCTGATTCACCTACCCAGGGCTGTTGGGGACTGAATTATTTCTTCTCTCATTCATCTCATCATCCATCATGTGTGCTTAGACTATGTAATTTTGCCATGAAGTGCACCTGTGTATTCCTTCTCTTTGGTGCTGTTTTAGAGAATGATTCTCTGGAATTTACATTACCACTTTTCTCCACAATATTTGGGGACCAGTTGTGGAGCAGAAAAAAACCCCACCAACTACTTAAATACTTGACATTTTAGCATCATCTAAATACTTTTTTGGAACTATCCCTGAATTCATTATGCAGAAAGCAATGAAGAGTCTCAAGCAACCTCGGACCCTTCTCTGTTCAGGGCACAGCTGGTGAAGGAAATGAGCTCTTCCAGCATTATAGGAAATAGTTGGAGTTGGTAACAGATGCTGAGCATTTCTGTTCTGCTCTGTGACTACAGGACATGAGGAGATGGCACTAGTGAAAAATCCATCCTTGTCTGGAAATCATTACTGCTAACCAATCTAGCTTTTGTATAATAATTACTGTTATAATATTGCTTGTCAAAGTTTCTGTGAGCTGGTTTCTGGGGCTGTGTGTGCAGTAAAAGTTTTGGGGATAGACAAAGACTTTTAGGCACCATTTGTAAATGAGTAATTAATAAACCAGCATAAAAGTTCATTAGGACAGAATGAGAGAGGCAGTCAGAGGTACCCTCCAAAGAAAAAGAAGGAAATGTTAGCAAATAGACGTTACAAAAACAATTTTATCAGTATGTTACCCTGGGAGGTGGAGAAAACTCTATAAGGATTAATTTTAAAAAGCAATTAGTAATACCACAAGTTCAGAAATCTTTTAAGCACATGTCAAATTCCTATGGATTCCCTGTTCAACTGATGACAAAGCTTGAAGGATTCAATAAGAAGCAGTAATTAAAATAGCAGAAAAATTAAGTCTCTAGTTCTTTAACCAGGGTTCCCATCTTCATATAAACACAAATCCCATGGAAAACAGTGTAACATTTTTATAGAAATTAACTAACTAAACAGTAGCTAGTTTATTTAAACTGTTCATTATTTCAGTATCCACTGATAGTAGGATAGCAGGAATACAATTAAGAGTCCTCCATAAGGAACACTATTCTCTGATGCCTATACTATACCCTTAATTAGCATGGTATCATCCATAATAATAATGTCTTTTTAAAAATTCATTAAATGTTTTGGGTGCTAGTCAGACAAAATACTAAAAGAACAAACTATTCATTTTTAAGTACTTACAGCTAATACTTAAAATTAGTTTAATTTATTTTTTCTTTTGGCTTTATCTAGAAAAAAAATCCTACAGAAAACTCATAATTTAGAGCAATGAATATAGCTGCAATGTCCCTGCATGATTAAAGAACATCCTGTACAATGGTACATTGTGGGTTTTTTGTTTGTTACTTGGGTGTTCTGCCTCAGGAATGAAACAGCATGTTTTCTCTAATGTCACAAATGATTGCAGTTCAGCCACTTCATACATACAGTTGCAGTGCAAATGAGCACTGAGAAAGAATACTTCAAGTGAAACAGCTTAGTTACAAGAATTTTAAAACACTCTGGCTGGTGTGGGTTAAATTTATTCTAAACTGTGACATTGTAAACAAAAATACCAGTACTTTTTCCATAGTCAAGATGATATCTATTTACAGATTCTATTTACGTCTGGTTAGGGACAGAGTTAATCTGAAGTCCTTGCAGCAAAGAGTGAAAGATTAAGACTTTTCTGTTGTGTTTCAGGCTGAAAAGTCAAAACAACAGCTCATTGCTGTCCTTGAAGCAAAACAAGGAGACACCAACATATTTGAAAGTGTTGTGCACAAAGCAGTAACACTGATGAATATAGTATAAATGGTTTTAAGTATCACTACTTATATAGAAGCTCATCAATTGCTTACCTAAAAGTTTTGGTTAAAAATGTTAGAAGATAGTTGTGTTTCAAATTTTTTGATGTCTGCTTGGGAAGTCTTTAAGGGCTCATGATAATGATGAAGAATTCCCAAGCACACACTTTCTGAGTTTTCTGTTGCTTCGAAAACACCAACTCTTGTCTAAAATTACTGTTAATCGAATCACTATTCATCTTTTGAGTGATTTAATTAAGGGATGTGGAATCTGACGTGTCTCATACCAGCCTGATGTTCAGACAACAGCAATTCACTATTTTGTAAATACCAGTTCTGTTCTAGATGTTTTCAAGCGGGCAGCCAAACTGAGGGAGCCCATACCATCAGTCTTGCATATGATATGAATGTTTCTCTGTGTGTAGGTTACTCTATATTGTGAGCTCTCATGATTCAGTCAGAAAAGGGGCTGAGGTTTCAGCCTGAGAACTACATGATCATATGTGGAGAGTGTCTGTAACTGGTGTCTCCATTCTCAGTGTTACTGTTAGTGGTATCCTGTTAAAAACAGCTGGGGGTGAGTGGGTTATTTCATCCATTTAATACACATCTAGTTCTAAGCTACTGCTCTAACTTTCTGCAGTCCATGGAGTTGCCTCTAACAGGCAGTTCATCTCCTTCTCTCTCTGAAGGCATCTTGGAGGCTCCAGTGTTTCAGTACAACCTGGCAATTTACTGCTGATACAATTGACTTCCAACAACCCTTCTCACCCAGCTGGAGACTGGTCACAGGCATCCTACCTCTTCTTAGAGTCAGTGACCTATTTTGGTGAGATGCATCAAGTTTAGCACACTCATCTTTTTTTTTTCCATTGACTTTGAAATTATTTAAGTAAGTAGCTCTGATGGAGTCATTTACTATTGGTCAAACAAGTCCTATTTCCACCTGATGTCTTGAAGGTTTAGTTCTCAAGGTCCATCCCCATTTCTGAAGTGACTGTCCTGCAGCTGGAGGTGTAAGATTTCTCTCCAGTATTTAAAAATTTGGCATTCACATTCTATGCAATATGACCTACCAGGCAAGTCTGTGGCTTTTATTCTTGTTTTAACAGAAGAGAAATCTATAAAAATGGAATGTGTTTCTGGTACAATTTTGTGTATAATTTTGGTCTGCGGACAATTTTTTGTTTTCCAGACCACAACAGAAGCATTCTGGAAAGCTTCATCTGTGTGATTCCTGAGAGCTTTTCACCCAAAAAACTTTACTCTTAACTCGTGGTTTTGTCTTCCTCTAACTTTCACAATCGAAAACTTACATAGCCACTTTAATGGTGAACTGAAACCTGTCTGCCTTTATTATAAGATCTGAAGCAGTCACCATCATCACCTGCAGCTAAATAAAGAGCTTGATTGTGCCTTCTCTTAAGCCTTAAAGGGGTAGACAGCTTGGTTTAAAGGAAGTCCACTGTTGTCCTCAGTGCTAAACTTCAGTCACTCCCCTGGCAACCCCTGCACCTCCAGATGCACACAGCTGCTTGACGTGGGCTTCAGGGTAGTACCTCTTAAAAGGCACAGACTAGCAATCTGTATTTAGCAGTTTGAATTCCTAGGCTGGATTTCAAATGAAACAAAGATATTTTCCCCTTTTAGGTTTCCTGGGGATGCCATGGTGAGAGGAATGCATTTCATGGTGTTTTTTTTTAAGGCAGGCAGCATGTGCATTCCATGGCCCTGTGCCATCTGCATCGTTAAACCACCTTCTTCCATGATTTATATAAATCTTACAAGCACCAAAACTCTGCTAGCTATCCAGCCAAACTAAAAATAACCTCTGAAAATAATCCAGTGTAAAAATTTGCCTTCCAAGAGAAGAAGCAGTCTATTCTTTACAGCCCTTCAACTGTGTTAAAACACTGATGAAGTTACTGTTTATTGATGATACCAGGAAATTTAAAGCAATTATATGCTTTAAGCTGCTTCCGTGTGATAATTAGAGAAACCTGGTGTAGGTGCTGCTTTGAACTATTAAAATGGTGTTAAATTAATGCTATGGAAGAAATATATCGAGCTCTTAAGATTACACATGCATTGAAATTTCCCTAATGGGGTGCAAATTTATCCCTCATTTTTTTAAATTTGTGCCACTGTTGCACACTCATCCTCTATTTTTCAGTGTTTTCCTGATTGTGTTCATTTTTCACATGACTAATGGGAAGGTTGTATTAATGAACAAAAATTTGCAGAGCAAAACCAACACTGTCAGCGGGGCTGTTCATTAAATCATGCTTTCCATGTATACCAGCCTAAAACAACCCTAATATTTTAACTACCCTGTAAACAACCAAAAGCTGGGGATGTGGTTTCATAATTTTGAAGGGCTTTTATTTTAGGAAGGGAGATACATCTATTTGAGTGCTGCTCTGTTGTCAGTGTAGAAAAGGAAGGATTCCTTCAGGTAACTCAGGACACCTGCAGAGCTTGATTTCTGGTTCATGTAACTCTTGACAGAAGCATCTCCTGATCACTGCTTACAAATGGAGTGAAGATGTTTAGCCTCCCTACATAAAATTAATTTCTTGGAATTAATCCCTTTACCTCCTAAGACTCACAGCTCCCTTAGGTGTCTTCCCACTCCTGTGCCAGGTAAGAGGATGGTATGTAGGAATGCAGACTCCTAGAAATATTTATTAATGGCTACATCAACCACAGATGGTTGTTACATATGAGCTCTGAATTTATCAGAAAAGGTTCATTGCATGCTACATGTGGTGCCTTTGAAATGTAATAGCCAGCCATCTCCTGCCACACAGAGGAAATTTCTAGACAGGGGCCTTACCAAAACTCTTTAAACATTTTCATTTAATACATAAGAAAAACAGAAGAATAACAATAAAAACAAAACAAAACCAAAACCACCAGACCATTGATAGCTATTTTGTGATGTATTGGGTTTCAAACTGCTGAGAGTGAAGCAGAGCTCTGTAGGCAAATCATAACAAGAAATGTTTTCCCTCTGTTATCAGGACAGTAGCACTGTCTGAGTGAACATTTCCAAAAAGAAGTGGGGTGGAGAAGCTTCAGATCCTATGTCTGCCTGGTTTAATAACTGAACTCTGAAAAGCTTTGTCAATCCTATGCAATGAGTATTTGGGAGTATCTGAAAAAAGTGTTGGAAACATTTGTTAACAATAGGGTTTCAGTGGCTGAGTTTGAACTACATTTACTGAAGGCCTCTCTCTGATGCTATTGGTCTCAGACAGCAGCATTTACATTTAAACACCACCTTTAAGCCCAAGGTCCTACATCTCCTGACTTTTTTTTTTTTTGCAATGACTGTAACAATCACTGCGATGTAGAAAGTATGTTTTTATTTCTAGCCTGTCTAGCCTATTGTATGATAGGATTAACCTATATATTCAGTGTTTTAGAATGTAATGGTAATTTTATTCCCTGTATTTGTCACAGACTAAATAAGGCACATCACCTGTTAGCCCATGATTGGAGGGTATGGAGCAGAGAAATTGCCTGTGTTGGTTGTGGCTCATTTTAGCATGCATACTCTGAACTTGGAAGAGTATAGGGATTAGCACAGCCCTGTGCAAGGATGACACCCAAATTTATGAGTTGTTTCACATCATGTCATGTGGTCACATGTCCCTGAACACACTTGAGCTTGTCTAACCTTGAAGCTCAGCAGGGTTAGACTCCAAAAGCCAATACTGGGTGCAGGCTTCCAGCTTAACATAAAGGGGAAAAATATCACCCTGAGGACAATCAGACCTTGGAAAGGGCTACCCAGAGAGGTTGAGGACTCTGTTCTTGCAAACTTTTAAATCCCAGCTCAAGAAAGCCATGGGCAAGCAAGTCTGAATTCAGTGTGGAACCTGCTTTCAGCAGGAGGCTGAGCTGGAGGACCTGCTGAGGTGGCATCCAACCTGAAGTATTCTAGAATTCTGTGGTCTGAGGTTGAATTTTATGTATTTCAATGCCTTGATGTAATTTTTGTTGATAAAGTTGCATGCTTACATGGGTTGACTGTAATGATAATATTCAAAATTATGATAATTGTATCATAAGAAAGAGGTCATGCTTTGGCAGGAATAGAGAAAAAAATTTAATAGCTTTCTAAAGATAGCACTAATTGCCATAAGGTTTGCTTTGTTTATGCATAGGAAAATTTTTCACCAATTGCTAATGACAGACTAACGGCCTATAAATGGAGAAAATAATAAAATAATAAAAGTAATTGCAGTAGAGTTTCTTAGAATAAAAGCCTTTTTTTCTTTTCTTCTCCTCTTTAAGAAGTATAAATGACCAAAACCAGGGGTATGTTTGTGATAGAAGCAGAATAGGCTGGAGTATTCTCAATTCACAGAAATTACATGATTCAGGTATCACATAAAAGTTTTGCTTTCCAAGATTTGCCCACAACTAAGCTTCTTGTTCATTTAACAATATACTAGTTTTTCTTTCAGATGGAAGAAAAAATACTGGGTATTTTGAAAGGGCATGTTTTTGGGGTTGGTCTTTTATCCTTCAAAATATGTAATAACTCACATGTGTCCAAAGTTGTCTATTTCTTCATTGTTGAAAAAGAACTAATTCATTGTCCCTTTGGCTATTTTGAAGACCTGGATGGCAGGGTTGAAGGGTTTAAAAATGTAAAAAGTCTGACGTTTTCCAACTATTAGAATACACTTTTTTTACAAAGTGTAAAGTGTAATTGCAAAGAGGATTGACTGTTTCAGGAGAGGGAAGTTGTGGGAGCACACACACAGGCTGGCTTTGAAGAGAGAGGGGCTGAATTTTGACCTTGATTTAGGTATTTTGCAGCTGTGATCCTCCTTAGTGGAGCCTGTCAGTTAGAGCTCACTTTTTCTAGGGCCGTGAAATCCAGTCCTGGAGCTGTGGTCTTTGCCAGCAGGCATGTTTTGCTGGTCACTTTTAACTGTAATTAGTCCTAATGGGTTCAGGAACATGTTGTTTGGAGGAAGGTGCTTGTTAGGTGGACCACATGCAACAATGGCAAAGTCCTTTAGGGGGAGGTTTGGTGGAAAAGGCTGGGTTGCAGGGAGAAAATAATCATTTGCATCATATAATTAAGAAATGTATCACTGAGTATACACCTAGTGAAGGTAAATTATGAAGGCTTTTGGACAGATTAAATCTGGAATTTCATATTGTGTGCAATGTTTTGCGGGTTTTTTTTTTATGTAATATATTTAAACGGCACGCAAAATGCATATTTGATCTGAAATGACACAGAAAAGACTAGTAACACAGTCTTTTCAGAGAGACAAGCAGAGAGACAATTCAAATAATTTTGGGAACTGCAGCTGCTATGAAAGGCAGCAGCTTTCTTTGTAGGAGTTGCATGTAAAGATGCCACAGCAGTGTTCTGTAACCTGTAGGAAGGGACATGGAGACAAACAGATATTTAATTACAGTTCTTAAAAGAACATGAATAGAAATTCAGGTTTCTGAACACCTTTTTGAACCTATTCTTTACTTGCTGGTTAAATTAGGCTACACCCAGACTCTAGAACCTTGGAATAGTCTTTAGATTTCCAGGCTGTGTGCATGTCCAGATGTATTTTGATGCAAGTCAAGACAAGGCCCCAGCACACCCCAGCAGTTGTAGTCTGCCTTGCTTCTACCAAAAGGCAGATGGAAACCATCTGGCAGCAAAACAAAGCATTTCTTCTTGCATCTCCACACATCAGTATAAATGTGGGCAGCTTATCTGGGCCCTGGCTCTAGCAGGGCACTGGAACTGATCATATTATTCAAGATACCACAGATCTGTTGATGTTAGTATTTCACTAACTCTTAAGATCCATCTATCCCAGGACCAGCTCAGCTTGCTTTGCTTGCTGAGGGCTGCCCCACTGCATGTTTCTGTCAAAGCACACTGAAGGAAAAACATGCACAAGATTGTATTAATATTAACACTAGAGAATTAACATGCATCATATTATTGACTTCTACCAAAGCAGATTTTGTTTGAGGGATCGTGTGTGAAAGTCCTTAATTATAGTAACTTTATCCAGAAGCATTCTTAGCACACTTACTCAATAACCATCTGGTTTTTTGAAGGATAGTCAAATAATACTCCTTCAAAAAAGAGAAACTAAGTGCTCAATATATTAAAGAAAATCAGGATTAATCAATGATTTACTACATTATAAGCAATTTGCATTTATAATAAAAATACTAAGTATTTAAAATTCTAGCACTCTCATTGAGATGCAAGTGGGAACAATCTGCTTAGAATCATTTGTCTTAAAGCTAACTTGAGCTGGTATTGCTGTTTACTAGATTAGGCAAGATGTTTTTCAGCTGATAAATAAGGAACAGGGGTTTTGCCAGATGATGCATTCTCCTTAAATCAAAATTGACTTTGAAAGGATTTGCTTTGCTTCTTATGTAATTTTTCTCTTATACAGCGTGTCTGAGGTGAGCTTTGGCCAGCTTTGCAATGAGATGTGATTACTTTCTACAGCTCTATTTAACTGCAAAAATTGCTGTGATCTGCAAATCCACTCACATGCTGAAGTTCAGACTGAGCTATTGTCAGAGCTATGGAGAGACATGGAAGTCAAGAGATTGTGTCACTTTTTCTGCATGCTTTGGGAAGGCAAAGAGCAGATTTTGTCCATCAATGTGCAGTATGATGGTGTCAAGTATAATAACCTGTGGAAATTATAAGATTTTCACAACATTTTGTCAAATAATTTCAAACAGAAAAACAAGGTAAAAATGCATGGGAGTTGAAGTCTACAGCAATGTGAAGGGCTGATTTTACTATGTTTTGAATTCAACTAGAATAAAGAAAAACAGAATTTGTTGATGCCTCATAGGTGAATGAGAATTTATTCCCTAGCATACCACGGATTTCTACCTCAGTGATTTTTGCCAGAAATATTGTGAATTTGTTTTTTAAAGACTTGCTACATCTAGAAGTTAATCATCTCTCATAAACATGCAGGCCTTTAAAGCTTATTGGAGGGTAGTAATGGATTTTTATTTCCTTTTTCTCTTCCTTGTTTAAGTCCTCTTGGTTTATGCTTGTTACCAGGCAGAGCTTGTTGGCAAAGAACCTGTGCTTTTTTTCCCTCTCATCACAAAGAGGAGGAAAATTATACTTTGGTATAGTTTTATGCAACTGTACAGCAGGATCTACAGAGGGAAAGACTTTTTTTCCTAGTGACCAGCTGTCTGAAACCAGCAGTGCATGAACACATTCATTCACCCAGATAATAATTTCCCAGATTTGATTTAAGATACTTCATTGAAGTTATTATGTTCATGTAAAAGAGCAACAATATATGAGTGAATCAGGCCTTAGGCCTTGATTTTCATCCAAAAGATAAAAGCAAATGAAGAAATTCAGAGAACAAAACATTGGGTAAAGAACTGGAACTGAACCACTTCTGGAGGGAGATTTAGGACTTAATCCTGCAAAGAAAAATCTTCTCTGGCCCTGATCCAAAACCAGTACTCAAGTCTTAACTCTAATTCCATCAGCAGTTTCACTGAAGCCAAATGTCTGTCCAAGTGCTTTGTAGACTGGGGCCAGAATATCAATGATTTGCAGAATTAAGCCCTCAAAGAAATGATCTTGGTCAAGTGATAAAGATTTGACCAATGGGCTGAACTTGGAAGAGAGATAGGAGGATCTAGCTAGGGCATATCAATGGGTTGTAAAGTCAAGTGAGTATTTAGGAAGTTGCAGCAAAACCTGCTGAAAGAAAGTAGCTTTGGTATTCTTTAAACATTTTCAACTTTTTTTTTTTTCCAAATAAGTTCATTTCTAAACAAGTTTTGAAATAATACAATGTTTTTGAGAACTGATAATTTTTGTTGTGGCAAAATTCCTTTTTTTTTTTTTTTGCCCTCAAACTTTCAACCCAAATTTGTTAGGTTGGAATTTAGAATCAGAATTTAAGCATACGAAAATGCCTCTGCATTTGTTTTCTGGATGTAGAGGTTGTTTCCTGGCTTTCTTCTGAAACAAATACTTCTGGTGTCCATTCTAGTTATTTGAGCAGTATATATCACTCTTCTTTTTGCAGTTTAGTGGTACATGTATATAAATGATATGTGTAATATATTCTTATTATTTACCATCAGCATACTGATGCAGGCTATATCATAACCCATTCCTTGCAGATTGCTGTTTCTTGAGCTGAAATCTTTCTTAAACCATTTTAGAGGTTTGTTCCATGGTTCCTACTCTTTTCAAGTAGACAGGAGAGAAGTATTTAGGCTGTGGGGGTAAAAGGCAGTATCTGAATGGTGAATTTCTTTTCATAAGGCAAGTATGCCTGTGGATAACTGCTTGACACTGAATGTAGGTTTGGTAAGAGCATTCCATGCTGAGTGAGGTGGGAGAGCAGCTCAGAGCACTCAGAGACAGCCCAAAGCTGGCCAGTCTGCCTTAAGGGGTGACAGCAAGGACTGATTTTGGGGAGCCTGGATCTGCCTGTGGTCTCCCCTCTCTAAGGCCAGGTTGTGTTTCAGCAAAAGGACCACACTCCCCATCCCTCCCAGCCCCGGGAGAGGTGTGTTGGCAGAGGCTCCTGGAGTGGGAGAGTCACCCTGTTGCTTCCTCCCATAGCTGGGCCTTGAGTGGTTTCAAGTCCTGCGGGGCCAGTTATGTCTGGGGTCTAGGGCTGCTGCATTTTGGGTTCTGCATGTTCCTTTCCAAACCAAATGTGACAAAAATTTCCTTTATAAGCAGTGATTTGTGCAAACAACCCAGGAATCCGTAGCTCTCATGTGGCTCAGAGTTCAGCTTCAATTTTGAGCTCACGCTCATTGTCTTAGAGCAAGCTGGTTTAGAACTCCTCATGCTTCCCAGGGTTTGCATTAACATCCAATGCTTGTTGTTGGTTTTTTTTCTCCTTGGACATTTGGATCTGGGACTGTGATTTGTGCTATTTGAGACAGGATATTTGGATCCAGACATAAAGTTTATATGTAGATTTAATCTGAGCTGTCTCTAGTTATGAGGACATGCAGAGGAAGAGAAATGGGGAGTAAAGAAGGTGACTAAATTCCCCAGTGTGTTCATGTTCAGCTTCATTTGTATTTGGACAGAGATTTGAAATGATTTTCAAGTTATTTAAACAGGCTGCCTCTTTGTGTCTTAATCTAAACTGGACATCTTTCTAAATAGATGTTTTTAAAAACCCTACTATAAACTAATTTTAAATTGCTGATGTGATGCAGGAATTCCTAATTCAGAATCAATGGCTTGTGGTATTTTACTGTTTCCACTGGATGATATACTGGTTAATCATTAAGATGATTAAGAGGAAGACATGAATGAAAGTAACTGCAGATGGTTCTTAAACTGCTGGAGTGCTACATTCAGATTTCAGATAGACCTCCAGCTGTTTATGTTCTCAGTATGCAAAGCAAAGGTTGCCCCACAATTAACTTTTACTGCAAGCACCCAGCCAAGACTTTGACCACACAAATGCCTACTAAGAAAATTTCTACAGTATACCACTTCCTTTACATTTATGCCACGCTTCATTATAGGTGGTAAATAAACATTAGATAGCAAACAACCAACAAGAGTCCTTTTGTCTGCTACCCTACATAGGAATCATCTAACCTTAACAGGAAAGATGTGCTTTTGCAGTTCAACCAAGCTGGTAGTAGTCTTTCTATATTTGCTTTTCCTTAAGAAAATGCAGTTCATGCCCTTTCCCACTGAATAAATGGTTCTAATTATCTGTAACATTTAACATTTTTTCCAGTGTTTAATCACTGGCTTCCAAAAAGCCTGGACTTGGAACAGAGCCTTGAAATTCTGCATGACCACAACAGTTGCTCTTATCTGACTTAATCTTGCCCACCTCAGGGATAATTTACAGCTATTTGATCTTCTGTGTAAAATACATCCAAGGATAATGACCTATAGCCTCCTGCAGTCTCACTTGCTCACACAGGATATTCCAGGGTTGCTTTGGTTCAATTGAGAAATAATATTTTCTAAAAGTAGCCTCAGTGAAAGCCGTTCCACCCAGGAAAGAAAGCCCTGACCCTCCATCTCTCCTGTGCACCTGGTGGGCCACTCTCAGCACTCCATGGGCAGCAAAAGCTTTCTTTGAGGGCACCTTTTGTCTGGGAGGAATCTTCGTCCACACTGAATTTTGGGAGTCGAATGGCCAATTTCTGCACAGGGCTCCTGGCTACTTGTTTTGGAAAGTCATTTTTACTGTGTGAAAGTACCAAAGTCTAACTTGGGATAATGCTGCTTCCTTAATAAAGATGCTTGCCAGGGTGGTAGAAAATAAAACAATTAAAAAAACCCCACATTACAGCCTATATCATTAACAACGTTCCTGAAAAAGGGAAACTACACTTAACTGAATGTCTGTGGGTTTTTCTAGTGCCTAAGGAGATTGAACTTTGCTTGTTACTTGTTCAGGGTGGGGGAGGATCCTCAAACAAACACTTGGGTACAGTGTTTGTTGTGCTCCAGAAGTGGCTGCTTCTCAGTACCCCTGATGGCTTCAGGCAAACTGGGGTTAATCATATACTCTGCAGAAAGTGGAAAACTGGTGGCCTCTCAGATGTTTAGGTTTGAAACTACTATTCACTCTGCACAAGACAAAAAAAAAGAAAGGTGTTATCCCAGGGAGCAATCCTTTTTCTTGTTGTTTTCTGCTATTAGCTGAATGACTTGATATTCTGAGAAAGTTAACTCAGATGGACTTACGAAGATGAATGTGTAATTAGGGGTGTAATCCACCTCCATATCTGAGAAACTGTGTAAAACCAGTGAGAAGGAGCTGTACAGCAACAGTCACATGTGCCCCTTAAGCCTGATGCTGATAGTGACTCCTTGGCTGGAACCGTGTGACCTTTTGAAGGCTTGTAATGGAAAGAGGAAGAAATGTCTCCTGACTGTTAAAAATCTAGTTTACCCTCTCCATCCATGATAAATTAACTGCTTTGTTAAAGTGACAGTTTGCCCTGTTTGGATGCCAACAAAGGCAAAAAAATGTGAGCGTGCCTGCCTGGCACAAAGCATGTGAGTAAGCCACATGCCTCTCTGCACCTCTGGCTTGCTGTGCCGAGGCTAAATTCACAGAAATTCAGAATTTGAAATATGCCTAAGAATGTATTGGATGCAGCATCAAAGCATGGACTTGATCACCGTCATCCATTCACAGTCTTACAGAGTGTAGTAATGCATATTTTCCTGCTTATTCTTAGATTGACCCCTGAGAATTATTTTAACTCTTGCTGAGGTCGGGGGAGCAGACAGGCTACACTAGAGCTTTGATATATTAGCTGATTAGAGCTTCTGGCAGCCTTCAGGATGGGGTTTCTCAGCAGCAAGTTCTCCAGAGGATTTCTGAGGGTGGGATTGCTGTTAAGTTTTTTTTCTTGATCACAGCCCTGCTCCTAGTAGAGTGTGTGAAACAAAGGTTCAAATGTTGGCATATTCTCCTATGGGATAGCAATATTCACAGTAGAAAATTTCTCTGTCTGAAATAACCTACACAATTTATTTTTTTTTTCTGATCCATGGTGCATTCAGATGAAGCATAATCTGTGATTACTAGTGTGGTTATTAATGTTTCTTACTACTTTTCCCAAGGTCACCCAAATTAATGTAAAAAGAAAAAAAATCATAGAAGCTGTGCGATTATTTTTCTATAAAAACAGGGTATCAAGAATTGAGAAATCAGGAATTCCTGATACCTCAGATGCCTGAGTTAGAAGTATAGGCATTGTTCAGTTCTGATGCAGTCTTTGTAGAAAGTTTAACATCTGAATTTCCTCCAAAAGTGCTAATTCTCACCAATGACTGTAGAAGAATCCTGCTGTACCTCGGTTCTTACATTTGATACTTAAATTTGGATGGGATTAGTTCCCCTCACAACTGCTAGCACCTTCTGGGGCTTACTTCTGTTCCTCAAAAGCTTTGAAATCTCTGATAGAAAGATAACTGTAGTGTTTTGGTTTTTTCCTACCCTTTTTGGAACTGGATATGGACCTTACTGGGGTACACTGGTAAACCACTGGGAGGCTATCAAGAAATAGTATCTTTCAGACAGTTTAAAATAGATTCAGAGTAACCAAAATGCAGAAGATGCAGTGTATCCTTTCACCAGTCCCAGAACATGTGCAGGTTAATCCAGCGATATAAAGTAATGCTCTTCATTGTACGTGTAATATTAGATTTAAGGAAATTTGAAGAGGGGCTAAGAGATTTTAAAATAATCTTTTGCTCCCTGCAGTAGTTAATTACAAGCTGTGAGTGCTGGTTTCTCTCCAGTGCTTCTGTTAAAGAAGGTGAAAAATTTCTTTCTCTCATCTAGCTAAGTAAGAGAGCTGGGATCCTGAGATATGTAAGATCTTTTTGGCTTCCAGTGGAGATACTACAGCTGAGCAAAAGTTCCTTTCCACCTCCTGGCTCTATACTCCTTATTACAATATGTCACTAACATTTATGCAGGAATTCACACTGTTACCATCTCTTGCTGCTGTTCTGAGTCCCACCTATAGACTTTTAGAGGAAGGAACATTTCCTTTCCACCTTCTTTCATGCCCCTTTAGCAATTTGGCCCCCACCACAGGCATGGCTGAGTTGCTTACCCCTGACTTCCCAGCCCTTTGAGCCACATCCAAGCACTGTCCCATGCAGCTGCTACTTCGTCCCCATCCCAGCTACACCAGGAGAGGCTGCTGCCTCTTAACTGTATTTTTTACTCTCTTAACTGTATTTACTCCCTTAACTGTGTTTTTCCTGTGGTTAGGAGGGAGAAAAAGGAGGAGCAGCCCAGACAAGATGACCTTGGTGATTCCTCTGCCCTGTTCTGTGGGTTCAAAAGGCTCTGGAGCCCCTGGGTGAGGATCAGTTGCTATGGTGTGATAAGGTGTGCACATGGCCATGGTGCTGCATTTGTAATTTAATTTCTGTACCTTTGATTGTCATGATGATGTAGAAGGCTAAACCCATATGCAGCTCATGCTACGTTATGGGGTTGATGAGATCTAGGGGCAATTACTATCCTCCAGCTGCTCATTTGGGGAGAAAAAAAGAAAAGGAAATTATGAATACTCTTGCTTACTTGTAGCAGTGCTTAAAATATCGAGGCTTCTGAAATAAATCCTTTGCCCAAAGGAGTCTTAAATGTACTGAGCCTGGAATGTTTATTTACATCTCCTCTGAGCCTGTCAAGGTCGGCCAAGTACAGACCACAGAAAGTATCAAGCAGAGAATATAATGAAATCTAATTATTCCCAAAACTTCATCAGTCCAGAAAACACATGTAGGAAACCTGTAAATGGGGGGCAATTAAACACAAGTATCAGCAAAAAAAAAAGTTAATTCGACGCTGGAAAGTATCTTACGGTGAATACCCAGTGTAGGCTGAAAATAAACAAGTGATCTATGAAACGGAAAATACGAGTAATGAGAAGACGGTTGTGTTACATCTTCAGGCTCCCGTGCGTAACCCAATCCTTAAAAACCGATCCAAGATTGCCACCTGCAGGTCTCTTTGGTGGGGAGCTGGAGGGGCCACGGCAGCCTGCCCGGGGAGGGGGACACGGGCACAAGCGTGGGAGTGGGATGGGTTTGTGCCCTGGTACAGCCCGAGGGCGGGGCATTAGCCAGCACAAATGCGTGGTTATATTCTTCAAAGGCAAAATGTAGCGCTGCTTTGAGACACTGATAATTGAAACACTCTTCCTGTTATAAAAATGCCCGTTTCGCTGATTTAAGAGAGAGGAATTCATTAATCATGGAATCATTCAATCAGTCAGGCTGGAAAAAGACCTTTAAGGTCATTGAGGCCAACCATTACCCAGCACGGACAAGCCCACCACTAAGCCATGTCCCCAAGTGCCATATCTAAATGGTTTTTAAATCCCCCCAGGGATGGTGACTCCACCACTTCTCTGGGCAGCCCATTCCAGGGCTTGAGAACCCTTTCCATGAAGGAATTTTTCCTAATATCCAATCTAAACCTCCCCTGGCACAACTTGAGGCTATTTCCTCTTGTCTTTGGGATAAGGGACTTGTTGCTTGGGAGAGGAGACTGACCCCCACCTGCCTACAACCACCTTTCACGTAGTTGTAGAGAGCAATAAGGTCTACTCTGAGCCTCCTTCTCTCTTCAGTTCTCTCCTTAGGTCAGACAACAGTCTTGGTGGCCCAGCTAAATTTCTCTTTGTGGTTTCAACTATTTGGAGTCACTCACCACTCTCTTTTGCAGTGTATGTTTCTCAGTAGCTTCATTTATTTCCCTGGCTTATACTTGCAGGGAATTTTGGCCTCAGGTGAGTTGCACCAGAAGAGAATTTCCCAGTTATTGGCAGGTCTCTGGTTGAGTGCAGTCACTGATCATTTTTAAAAATTATGTTCAAGGGGAACCTATACTTCAGCAAAGAGTGAGTATAGCTGATATGTATGTTTATTCAATGATATTGTATTTAAATGCAGATATTAAATAATTATTTCTGTTTCTTCATAGTTTCTTTCACTAATCATACATTCTGATTGTAGTACGCACATTAGTTCTACGCCTTCATTCCTATGAATGAAATACAAGAATGAACAGTAAGATAAAATTGTTATAAACCAAAAGAAAATGCTTCACTGGTACACTATATACACACACACACATATGTATATATAGATATAAAACCTGTTATGTATGTGTTCATGCCTACAAAGAAGCCAAAATAAGAGGATGATGATGCATCTAAACACTCCAAATTCAAGAAATGGTCATCACTGAATTAGTTTGTGTTCAGATTAGGCAGGTGCTGGGTTCACTTGAGAGAGATGTTAGAAGATGCAGTGTATAGTATCCTGCTGCTTTTCAGAAGGCTACATTCCCTCCTTGGGGTGTACAGAGAAATTAATAAGTACAAAGTAATGTGCTGATTTCACTGAAACTCTGCCTTCTATGAAGACAAGCTGAGAGAATTGAGGTTGTTCAGCCTGGAGAAGAAAAGTCTCCAGGGAGACCTTACAGCACCTTCCAGTACCTAGAGGGGCCTACAGGAAAGCTGAAAAGGGACCTTTTACAAGGGCATGTAGTAACAGGGCACGAGGGAATGGCTTTAAACTGTGAGAGGGAAGGGTTAGATTAGATATAAGGAAGAAACTCTTTACTGTGAGGGTGGTGAGACACTGAAACAGGTTGCCTAGAGAAGCTGTGGACTCCCCATCTCTGGATGGGGATCTGAGCAACCTGGTTTAGTGGAAGGTGTCCCTGACTGTGGCAGGAGGGTTTTGGAACTAGATGATCTTTAATGTCCCTTCTAACCCAAACCATTCCATGATTCTATGACTTCTTTCAGCTGAAGGTCTGGAATGTGGCATAAAAATCCATATTGCTTGGCAAGTGTTTCACAGACAAGATTTTTCTTCTGAAATGAGCAAATGAAGCAGATATAAAGCTTGCAGAATGTGTTGCCTGGATGCAGGATGACAAGTGGTCAGCTGCAGCAGGAGAGCTGCTGGTGGGAAAAAAAGTTGAGCTGCAAAGGTGATCAGTGCCATCTCTGTCAGTGAACACTATAAAAACAACCAAAAAGTTCTTGCAGTATTACATACACATGGCTCTTCTAGGAAAAATTAAGGTAGAAATTTGTCCTGTTCTGCCCTATGGGTGACAGCCTAATGTTGTATAGACCAAGGAGGGCTGGAAAAGCTGAGAAACTCATCCTTATTCTGCTATGTTGGCAGTAAAAGCAGCATGTCTCATTTCTTTCTGAATTAGCTCTCACTCCTGTAAAAGTTCTGCACAACTTCCAAGTCCATTATTTTTCTTAGATGAAAGTCTTATAACAATATATGGCATATATCTTCTATATTTGAGAAATATTAATTAAGTGGACTTACTTTTTGCTACTATTTCAGATGCAGCTGGAAATGGGAAAGGATATGTGCAAGAAGGGAAGAACTATATTTCCAACACTATATTTTAATCTAAATGTAACACTGGATTTCTCCACCTTGAGAAGCTTCAAGGCTTCTTTTTTTTTTTTAACACATCATTCCTCAAAGAACATAGAGGTTGTAGGTTATGCTAAATTAAATTAGTGATGCTGAAACTATCCATTGCAATGTGTTGTGAAAAACATGTACTTCAAGTAAGTGTTTTGGACTTACAAGCATGTGGGACAAAATGAGAATGAACTGGAAAACTTCCTTCTAAAATAATTGAGAGCCTCAGAATTATTTGGTGTTCTTCTTTCTATTCTCTCTGGCTAGTTTCAATCATGATATTTGTATTGGGATTCTCTCTGGGATTTGGAATATTTCTTGCCTTATTTCAGAGCAAAGACATCAGATTGATGTAGGCTGTATCATTTGCAGCTGTATGTTGTGTTGTGTATGATATGCTCCAGTCAGACTGTAGGGTGTTTTTAGAATTGGGCTCCTGAAACCTCATAACTCTCTCAATTTCTTTCTCTCTTCTGTCTTGGAAGGCTGTGTTGTGCTCATATCCTAGTTACATCACCACAGGCCAAGGAGAAGCAGATGGGGCCGTGCTCTTGTTTCAGCCTCTGCTTTAGAGTTTTGCTTCTGCTGCATTCTGTGAATTGTGATATGTAAACTTCTGTTGGTCATAAATCCCCAGTCCTGTCAGAATGAAGGCAGATCATAAAAGGGAAAGGAAAGGTAGGATGCATATTAATGTTTTTAAGCTTTGCTGAAGACATCTGGCCTGCAGTGATTTGCTTAGAAGAGGATGAATTGTAATGCAAACTCAGGAAGAAGGGGGATCCTTTAATGACAAGTGTTCAGTATACAGGAAATGTATTGTTTATAAGAGCCAGTGGAATCAAAACAGAATTATAAAACCTTCCCAAGATATCCCTGATGCTTCAAAATGCTTTAGAGAAATCTATTATATTTGGAGAATTTCCTCAGCAGGAATTCTTCATGTAATCGAGTTTTTTCTGCAATGTCTTCTGTTTTAATAAAGAACTTCTTTGTAATCTAAAGTTACAGCGAATTAAGTGAAGGCTACACTGTGTTGTTTTGTCAGCAAATAGACTGGCTTGTGTAAAATGAGTGTGTTTGTGCCCTGTAGTGAAAGTTCCACGTTCCGACTTTTTTGTTGCAGATGGACATCAACATGAACCCCTAACTTTATTCCTGTGGATGAACACCTGCAGCCCTACAGCCCTGCTACCTGAGGAGGGACTCACTAACCCCAGGCATGTCCCTGGTGAGCTGGAGGCTGGAATAGAGATATCCAAGCCAGTGTGAACTTCCAACGTGGCTCTGAATGCAGCCCAGCCATTTTTTGGGAGTGTGGTGCTGAGACTAATACACCTGCTCCAGAAGAGTCTCTGGCTGTGGGTCCTGCAGATGTACCTGGGGACAGACTGGTAAAGTGAACCAGACCTGTGATATGTTTTCTGAAGGGTAACACTGGACAGATTGAATATTCTATTAACAGCAGCACTCTCTTGTTTTGAAAATGAAATACAGAGAATGGAAAATTGCTGATTGCAGAATACGTGGAGGTCAACTATTACAGTCTTTGTGTGAAATAAATATTGGATAGTAATAAATAAGTGATGTTAGACTGAAAAATGTTCGAAGACTTTGGCTTTTTGTTCTGAGAATGTGTTTTTGTAGAGCATCAGATAGGAAGGCTACAGTATATGTTTTAAAATAAGGCTTTGTTTTTCTCCATTCCAGCTAGAAATTTTTTGAGAATCTGAGATTAAATGCCAAGGCTGTCAGGAAATAAGTTGTGTTGTTGGGAGTGCCAAGGAGAGTCCTGTCTGGCAGCAGGAGCTGTATTTTCTAAAAGTCTTTTTCTGAAGGAGATTCAGGACAGCTGAGTTCCTTTATTTTTTTCATCTCTGTAACTAACTGTTTGTGAGACCTAGAGTCATAAGCAAATAAAATGTTCAGTTCTGTAAGTCAAAATCCCCAAAAGGCAGAAGGAGAGGGATCAAAATTTTTCTACTTGGTAGTAGTGCTTTTGGATTGCTTGCTGCGTTCAATTTAGGCTTGCTTCTGAACAAAACATAAATTTAAGACAACAAAGGAAAAGAAGATTGAAATAGTAAAAACTTTTCAATAATTTGAGATATTTTTTCAGGGTTCAGTGAAAAGATCTAAATCTCTCCTTGTAAGGCATATTTTTCATCATGTTTCTTTAAAGCCTCCCTTCCACAATCAGCTAATTACAATTAAAAGTGATGGGAAGGGTCACTCTCAGCAGTTGCTAACTGCAGCTAATCCATTACAGAAGGGGAAGAAGTATCTCATCCAGCTGATACAGGAAAGAGCTTTTAAAGAGTTAGATCATATTGCCCAGACAAGAACTTGGCTATGATGGTGCACTTAGCACCCCTAATCTTAATGGATGAGCTATGGAATGTTTACTAATCATGTGAGTAATTAGGAAATTGGTTCTGTGTCTCATCAGAAGTTAAAAAAAAAAGAAAAGGAAGGAAGATGTGGGTACCTGCCCATGTATGACTAAATCAATTGTATCCATTGCATATTTTCTCACTTTTTTGGGAGCACCTGCTTAGGATCCTTTTTGTGGTCACAACTTTTCTGCTAACCAAGCTGCAGAATTATTATCTGCAGCACACTTGCAGGTGCTTACTTGAAAGTGGTTGGTAAACCCTAAGCAGAGATTTAATTGGACACTTGGATAGCACAGCCCTTCTGTACATCACCTGCAATTATTACCTTGATTACAACTGTACTGACACACCACTTCCAAACAAGAGTCTTTTCCTGGATGCAGTGGGGATTTCTGGGTGCTGCTAGTCTTCCATGAAGGAGGGTCTGACCAGTGTTTGGGAGCTTTGTGGTGTTTGGGAGCGAGAAATTGCTGTTGGAGCTGTGTATGCATCTCTCCTTGAAGGTTGATCCCAGGAGCAGCCTCCCATGGGGATCTGGCTGGGTTGAGCCATTGAAGGCTCCCACATGCCCTGAGAAAGCCCCACACCCAAAACACATTGCACAAAGACAGCCCCTACCCAGAGTATCTGGAGTTGCAGTGAAGCAGAAGGGGCTGCAGATGGTAGCCTACCAGAAAAAGGTGGCAGGGGAAGCAGAAAGAAACAACAAGCACCTCTACTGTTGGAGGCAGCCCCTGCATTAACTATGGTGCACCTAAGCTCCCACTGTTTGTCTGCCTTCAGGCTTCTCACATTTGCTGCTGAATACAGGCACCAGATTTTTTCACTTTCCATGGGTTTCTCCCAGGCTGCTGATGTTCAGCTGTGTTTGGGGGTTCTTTGAAGGATGGAAAAGCACTGCTGTTTACTGGGAAGGGCTGAGAGAGGATCTCGTCATCCTTGCTGCTTGAAATCTCATGAGGTCCCTTTCCATAGCCATGGTTTCTTTTTATTAACCCATAGACAGCATTACATTATAATAATAAGACTGAGTGCTGTTGCAGGCTGAAAACAGGAATCACTGAAGTTAAAGCTGTGCATGCTGACATAATGCTGCTTCTCTCTGCATAGTTTTGGTCACACAGCCTGACAGCATTTCCATTTTGCCTCTGCCCCCCAGGTAATCAATAAGCTCTCTACCACCTTGAATAATTGCAATTAATTTTTCAGACCCTCAGAAAGGGAGGTGGGGGGGATTTCTCCTCTGCTGTGTGCTGTGGTGCAGCTGCACAGAGGCTGGGTCAGCAGAAGCTGATGCTTTACCAGCTCCACCCCATGTGCAGCCCATTGGGATTTTAACCAAAATTTAGCCATTGTGGCTCAAACGCCAATCACAGCCCTGGCATTTTTTTCTCCTTTGCTTTCCTCAGATGGGGCTAAAGGCAGGAAGCTGTTTCATTTTGTGTGTCCCAGTGATGCTGATGGGTTAATTGCAGGCATTTGTAGGAGAATGAGGGAGCAAGCACCCACCTGTAGGCACTACTGCCTTTCTAGGGTCCTACACAGTTTGTTTATGCTGCAAGACAAGGTGGCCTCACTCGATCTCACAGGCTTGTCCCGGTGAGTCTGGCTCATGTTAGTGACATGCTATTTCATTTATTTTAGAGAAATGTGTATTAATCACCGTGTTAACTCTGCTGTTAAGGAGAAAAACCACACCTTAGGGGTTATCTAGATTTATATGTTTTTAAACTTTCGTGTGACTCAACCCAGGAAGTATTGTGGATGTTGTTTGTGTTTTTTGTGGTACTTATACTGCATGATATATTTGGCAGAATGAGGAGCAGAAATGACCTTTGAAATGTCACAAGCAGCTAAAAATGATACTGAACTAATTTCCTTTCACACTTAGTACTTCTGCAAAATAAGGAGAATTTGTTTAAACTCAATGGCCCAGTCATACTATGTGTTCCAACACACATTTATCTCTGAATGGGAGACTTGATTTTCTTCTTATAAATTTAGATTTAAGCAAGCCAAATAATAGGCTAGGTTAAAAATGCCAACTATTTTCCAAAGAAAATTTCTCTGCCTGCACAAGAAAAAATTACCTTTTTAACTTCCAGTGTAGGGCAACCAAAACACTTTGATGGGTAATTTGCATTTAATTTTTTTTTTTTTATAAAAAGTGTGATGAGTTCTTTGTATTTTGACAAAATATATAACATGAAAGCAACTAAGTAGTCTGCAAGTATCCCTCTCTTTACTTGTCTTCGTAACAGCAAGGTATTTTCAAAAGCTCTGTAGTATCTTTAGTTCTCCCCTTTCCAGCTTTTGAGGGTCATGTAACTTATTGTCACACTGGTACAGCTTTTCCTGTTTATTTTGCTATCTGTCATGTCAAACAGCACGAAATCTAGCGCTTGTCTGCTCTATGTGGGGTTGGGCTTTGAGCCTCTGTGGACAGGAGGAGCACAGTTTCTCTAGTACCTCAGAGGTTAAATTACTTTTTCTTACTCCTGAGAAATCAGCAAAACATTTCTTTGAATGAGCAATGCCTTTGCAATGTTAGATAAATATATGAATATTTTGCGATTTTCCTCGTGATGGAAATTTATATTCTTTTAAGTTTCATTTATATTCTTAAGACATACAGAGTGTTACTGTGTAGGGAGGGGAGAGGGAAGGTTGTTTTACTTACTTCTGGGAAAAAAGCTAAATAGAGTTTGTTTGGGTTTTTAATTTTTTTTTCTTTCTCTGTGTGCTTCTAAGGCACATTATTGCCATGAGAAATAGTTAGTGTGTTCCTCTCTGAGCCTAAATCAGGAGCAACTCCATTTGAGTCAGCATTACTATCTAAATTTAAAAGGAATTAAAAAGAGCTCCACAAACAACAAAATAAACTAAACCCAAACCTTCTCTCTTCTGATTTTTGAAAGCGGTTGTTGATATTAGTGAGATTTCAATTCCCAAACTCAAGGGTGCTTTGGAAACTGTGGGCTTCACAGTCCCCTAATGAATTAGACCTGTGTGTGTTGGGGTTTTTTGTAGGTTTTATTTGGGGGGCAGTAGGGGCTGGGGGGTGGTTTTTTTGGTGTGGTTTGGTGGTTTTGGTTTGATTTGTTTATTTGTTGGGGTTTTTTTCCCCTGTAATAATGTCACTGGTGTGTATGCTAAAATCTTTCTATGAAATTTAAAATCTGCACTGAAATCTTTGTCAGTGTATCAGTAAAACTTAAAAAATATTCTCCCTCCATAGCATGTCTCCTTAGACATGTGCATAAACCTTCCTTGACAGGTGATTAACCCTCTGTGATCAGTACAGGACGAATCTCAGCCTCAGGGTGAAGGGACTGGAAGGGCTCCATGCTGTCAGTGGAGTGCTTGCCCTGTACGAGAGCCCATTAAACTCCTCCCTGATGGCTTACTAAAAATCTGATGATACTTAATTAATAAAAAAATAAAATGTAAATGGATGTGTCTGCCTGCAGTGAGACACGTGGTAATACCCTGCTGTCCACAGCGAGGTGTGGGTAAACCCTGCCTGCCTTACCTCTGAATATGCCATGGCAAAAGTCACATAAATAATAATAATAATTAAAAATCTGCCTTGCTTGCCCTCAATCAAGAGTGGAAAATGACCATTTAATCTTTGGGATTTATACTTACTAAGATGCTTAAAAATGGCAATTCATAAGTTTTGATCATATAGTATTTGTGTAATGTTTAATTTTAAAATATCATGATAACTGGTCTCAGTGATGTTACTACAGTGTCTGAAGGTTACTGTGGTTTTGGTGTACCTGGGTTTTTAGTGTTACTTATACTGCATTGGCGTTTTTTGGTGATGTTTTGTTTCTGTTTGTTGGTTTTTTTTTCTCTCTATCTTAATTGGAGCTATTTCTTTGCCAGAAATCTTTCTCTCTTTAGCATTACCTGCCATTAAAGTTAAAAGCAGATTTACAGCAATAGAAATCTGTTTAACTGTAGAATAGAAAATTGAAGTCATATACTTTCAATTGCCACACCGTGGCAATGTTTCAGAGAATTTAGCTGAAGTGCTGACAGAGTTGCTGAGCCCCAGTTCGGCTGGTGGTGGAGCATTTCCCTGTAACCCTCTGTACATAATTCAGTGTACAGGGACAAGCACCTGTGTCAAGAGGCAGGAGGAACACCCTGAGATGCTGGGGCAGAGAATTGCAGTGGTTCGTGGTGAGGATAGGGTAGAGGGACTTGATTACATTTTTTTAAATTCTCATCTTTTTAATTGGTGTGGGAGACACCAGCATTGCTGTTCTCTGATCCCTTCGTGTTCTCTTCCTGGTTGGTTTTTTTCCCCTACTCAATGCATTTATTTTTTGTAGGGGAAATCAGAACTGTTATTTCTGAAACTGAAAAACGGGCAGAATGGCCTGTTTCTCTCACATTTACATCCAAATATTCTGTAATGCAAAACCAATATATCAATAAGATTCTGATTTGCAATAAGGTTGTCAACCATCTTCTGTGTTACTGGGTTTTTTTCATAAAGTAATCAATTTGTTCACACATATACTGTCTTAGCCTCTCAGTGTAATGGGAACTTGTGCCTGTTGGAAGCTTTATTCCAATAAATGCCTGTGAAGGAGTAAATACCAACATAATTTCTCCAATTTGCCATATTTGACAAAGACCAGAAATAGGACACAGCCAAACCCTGGATCCTGCTTGCTTCATGCTCAGTCAGAATGTTGTAACTGTGGCAGCTATCTCTGTATTTCCTCAGCATCCATACTTCCTTGAAGAATTATTCTGTATTTAAATATTAGAGTGAAGAATAAAATTAATTAGATGGACTTTTGCTAATTCCTGGGATTATGTTTTGACATCGTGCCTGGTAATTGTTGGATGTCAGGTTATATACCAGCTTTTTGAAGGTCAGTAAAAAGGAGCTGGAATTTGAGGTCGATGGAAAAGTGATATTTAGGGAAAATTGTTAGTGATTAGTGCACACTGCTGCCCCATGTAATGACATACGGTTGTGGATATATGAAGTTAAAGGTGTCTTTTCCTTTTCCTGGATCTGGTCCCTTTTCCTTCTTCTTTTGCTTAATCTTGAGGTGGAGCCCTGGGGCTCTGAAAACACACTTGCCCTGGCTGGACTCTCTCCATCAGGTAAAACTACCCAATACACACTGGCCAGGACCCTGGGCTAACTAGGCAATTTGTCAGCTATGAAACTGAGCCCTAAAGAGAGATTAATAAAGTGTGCAGGTACTGAGCACACCTCTGCATAGAATACCTGCTTATGCAGTTTATCCCCTGCAGAACTGATGTGGAGCAACACAGGCAGAAAAGGAGAGTGCAAGGTATGGCATGAACAAGAGTTACTGTGAAGCTGCTGCAGTGCTTCTGCCTCTAAGAGAAGTAAGAACAAAGTTTAAGAGAACTGAAGTTTTTTTTCTGGCCATGTCCCTCCACTTCTTTACCATAATAAATAAGGGGAAAAAAAGGATTAGAGGCCTTCAAACTTGCATTCTGTGGTGTGGAAGATTATCCTCAATGTTCAGCTCTATTTTCACCCACAAACAAGGTCCAGGGGGACATTATGGCTGCTGCTGTGAGAAGATTTGTACTGTCAGTGTCAATTTGTGCAGCACTTGGTGAATGGGTTGTACATCCATACCCTGGTGTATTTGTGTTCCTTCTGTATCAAGTAGTCTAGTGTATCTCCTTGCCCCATCCCTCTAACATTAAAGGCATATCTCTGAATGTCCCTCTCAACCCATGGAATAACCTGAGCAATAGGAATTAATAGATGTTTCCCACCAAAACATAAAAGATACTCCTTTGAAATATTACCAAGTTTGCACAGGCATACTTTAGCAGCTATTAGTTTCCAATGACATTCATGTACCTGAGGGGATCTTAAGTTCATTGAAGGGTTTTCCTTAAACACTGAAAGATATTAAGCAATAGAGTTATCTTTGATACCAATTTAATTAATTTTGCTGCGAGACACTGATGTATTCAGAAGGCTACCACAGATATTCCACGTGCACTGTATCTCTTATAGCTAGTCTAATTTAGTGTGCTGCTTGTATTGATTTTTACTGTGGCAAAATAGAGTCAGACAATAATGCATGGATTTGGAAAAGCTTTATAGTTCATAAACATTGGCACATTCATATTTGACTTTGTCAGCAAAGGAAAAGTAGTTCAAACAGAGGTGCAATGATGCATTCCCTGCTTTGGGAGCCTCTAGTTCAGAACTTGACATTGATAAACTGTTATAATTAATTCTTTCCATTTAATGAGATGGCTTACACTATCAGCAAATGTGAGCTTTGATGTCAACATATTATATTGACCATCTTCCTATATTAATTAGAACATGCCTTGATGGAGTCTTTCTGTATAGAAGACCAAAAAAGAAATGCAGTGAAATTTGTTTTTGTGCCCAGCCAGCTACAGATATTGAGGCAGTTTGTGCATGCTTACCCTGAGTCAGAGAATGTTTTTTGGTGATAAAGCAGAAGGAATTGGGAAAGTGGAGGTTTTGGCTCTATTCCTGGATTTGTCATTTAGTCAGGCAAGTCATTAGACACAGTTTGACTCCAGCTTACCTATCTGTTTAATGGAGATAGTAAGATTTTCCTGTTAGGGAGAGGGATTTTAAGGCTTAATTAATTAATATGGTGAAGCTCTTTGCCACACTAAAATGAAAGTCAAAATATTGCTCAGTGTGGGTTAAAGTGCATGAAAACAAAGTGTAATCTGATAGTGCTTTAATTTTATGCATTTTTACTGAAAATTAAAGTAACTTGATTACATTGATGCTAACATTCAAATATTTTAGAGTTATTGGAGAGCTTGTACTGAAAATGAATATCATAACAGTTTACAGATTTGCTTATAAAGGACTAAGAATAGCTGGTTAGCAATGCTGTTCTCCTTTGCTGATTTTACTTTGCTTTGCAAGTGCAGAGAAAGTGCCAGAAAAATAAAGAATTGCAGGATGTTTTGACATTAACAGACACTAATAAGTGGTACTCAGTGGAGCTGCAAAGTAAAGTGA
Organism: Manacus candei; assembly: GCF_025592945.1. Taxonomy (NCBI): domain Eukaryota; kingdom Metazoa; phylum Chordata; class Aves; order Passeriformes; family Pipridae; genus Manacus; species Manacus candei. The sequence continues at coordinate 22,760,876 of NW_026138066.1, read as the reverse complement.
TTAAGTAGGTCAGTTTACTTAAAGAATATGGAGTAAAAATAAACTAAAACAGATGTGTAAATAAGTAGAAAGCATAAAATCCATAGAAGACACCAATATTTGTAAAGGTAGATAATGCCCTGGTGATGACAAAAGAGGAGCACTCAACACAAAAGAGACAGTTTGGCAAAAGAGGGTATTTGAAATATGTTTATTGGATTCCCACAATACTGTAAGTGGGGAGGAGAGGCAAAAGCAAGCACTTCAGCAGCTGGCAGTGATTGATCTCAACCTCACACTGCTATGCCTGGTGCCACATCAGGATACTGCAGCACCTGTGTCTCATATGAAATCTGGAGGATTTGATTGTGTTGCTACCAGGCAAGGGTTTTGCTTACTCCTGAGACTGCCTGCCAGACTCTTTCCTGATCTTGTTTTTTGGATGTAAGCATGACCTTAAATGTCCATCTGTGTGTATTCTGCACGGGTAATGATCTTACCAGTAAATTTTCAGTTGGCTTCCACTTCCACTACTATTTGATTCTCTTTTCTTGAAAATATTTTCCAACTTTATTAATTTCATTCCACTGATTAGAACGTGTCTATCTGTGTTTCTTTGTCTGCTCTGCTCATGAGACTCTTGGAAGAAAACAACCATTTTCAGGCTCAGTTGAGCCTTTGTGGCTACTGAGTCCAGCAAAAGTTTTTTCCTACCATTGCAAGGATGAACATGTTCCCAGCACAGTAACCAGCCTCACCTTTCTGATTACTGTCACATTGACTACTTGAATCAATATTGCACCTTAAAATTATAAAATAGTTGATTCATGTTGGATGGATCAGTGCCATGATAATGATTGACAGAAATCTTGTAGATAAGTCTCTGAGGCTTAGAATGCACTGAAAATTATCCTGAAAATCTGTGTTTTCATCTCGGTGTTGTCTGTCATTTTAGTTTCGTCCTCTTTTCTACAGGAATCTCAGTTGACCTCAATATGTTGTGTTGTTTTTTCTAGCACAGTCTGATTTTTGTAATAAAGTGTGTTGCCATATATAACAGGATCCCATTTCTCATTTCTGTCAAATGTAATTACTTTGATGGCAATGCATTCAAATCCACCTTGCTATTAGAACATCACTTGTTTCACTCAGTGATGGGACAGAAACTGAAGAGTTTGAGGGTTTTTATATGTATCCTTTCATAAGGGCTTTCATGGTCAAACATTTACAACAAGGGTACTTAAATTTGTGTCTTGGTATTCTTGACCTCAACATGTATCTCTGCCTTTCTTCTAAGTATTCATGTGTGCTACTGAAATAATAGAATCCTCTTTATTTCAAGCTGTCCAAGATCAGCAAGCTCCCCAAGTTAGAAGCAGACCTGAGTGAAATTCCTGGGAGCAAATATATAATGAGACTTGGAAAGCAGGTTGTGTTGTGCTGCCCACATCAGGATGGGTTGAAAAGGGGTATGAACCCCTAAGCTAAAGCATTCTTGGCACATATTCGAATTATTTTCAGCTTGTGAATTCCATGGACCAAGTTCTTAATCCTTTTACACTGAATAAATGTTATTTTCTCCTATAAACTGATCCATTGACTTAAGTGGATGTTTGTTACATGAATGGGTTGCTCTAGCAGAGTAAGCTGTTGTCAGAATGCAGTCACAGCACCTTCTCCCCATTTCAAACAGGGAATTCCACATTTTCACTTCCTTTGCTGAATAGAAATGTAAGGAATATCCAATCTCACGATCATCATCCTTTATTAGTTGCTTCTGGTTCCACTCAAAAATTGTGAGGATTACTGTACCAAGGTGCCTTTGTTTTTGGTGCTTTTTAGCCCTCTGCATGTTATTTGGGTCATGTCAGCTAGCAGTCTGCTTCAGAGGGGCTGTTGTCATGCACAGCCTGAGCAAAGCTCCACGTTTAATTATTGCAGCTGAAGCTATTATGCTTGGGAACACATTACCTCTCTCCAAGTCCCCATAATGTCATTCTGATGTTTTCTACGCTATTGATCCACCTCCCACCCTGTGCAGATTTCCTAAGCTGACAGAAAATGTCAGAGCTGTCTTGTCCAAAAGCACTGGACCACTCCAGCTGTTTTGTAGCTGCCTCCAGTTGTACAGGGCATCCTGCATGTACTTGAACAGCTCTGCAGACGCCTGTTTGATGTGCAATGTGCAGCCTCCCAGGGCTCCAGAGTTTTACCCCGAGCTAATGCCAAGGTTCTACTCTGTGATATGGAAATGCCAAGGTAATTTCATGCTTTGTAAAGCTCTATGAATATTTTTAATTATGACAAAAATGCCATGGAAATGAAGATTGTTCTGGGTTTTATTGTTGCATGTAGTTTTGTATGACTCTAATTTCATAGCAATTCAGTTCATTTGGCACTTTGAGATTTGTGAGTTGTCTGGAAGCATAAGAAAGCAAACCCCATATTTGTCATGGATTTGATAACCTTGGCTAAACTAATGTAGGGACTTTTCTGCACAGTGCTAGCAGTGATAGATTTTTTTTTTCCTTGCCACCCCCCTTGGAGACTGATAGTCTTAAGTCTCTGAAATGCAGTAGTACATTATTTTCCCACTCTATTTCAGTAGACTTCAATGCTACCCTGTAAGGACCACGTGGGTCAGGGTAGGAGACAATATGTTAGTCTTTGTCAGCTCAAACTTTGGTTTCTCTTCAGAATCAGTATGAGCTATTCTTTGTAAAGTCCTTTCTGCCTACTCAGAACATCAAGTGGTCTCCTTTAGGACAGAGGAACTCCATGACTGAATAAAGCCTCCAAGTATACTAGGTTGATACCTGCACTGGGTTTGGGCAATATGTGTCTTCTCACCTATTATCCCACCCTGAGCCATTGGGTGGGCATAGCTTTTGGGGTGTTGCCACTGGGAGTGGGTAAGGACAGCAGCAGGAGTGTGCTGCAGGGGTAGAGGACAGGCACTTGGCTTCTGCCTCAGCTGTCCCAATCTAACCCAGGTCAGTGTCACTGCCACCAGCTCTCATCCTCTGTCCTCCTCCAGCGTCAGGCAAATAGGCTGATTGAAAACACAAATTATTTCAGGTCATGGTAAAGTAACTCCCAGCCCAGGCAGAGCAAGCTGTCACCCGTCATCCCCTTGGTGCTGCTCAATGGGGTGGTGACGGACACAAACATTCATGGCATCCTCCTGGTGGGGCTGGGTGGAGAGTGAACACCTGTACGGGCAGAGAGGCCAGAAAGTTTCAGATGTGCAAGGGGGACTCGTGCTCAGCCCACCTGAGGCTTCAGCTGCTCTGTTGGAGGGAGAGGTGCTGGTGCTGATCTCAGCTGAAGGCAGCAACCAAGGGCTCAGCTTCTCCTAATTCACCCTGACAGCACAGCTACCCGACCGACTTGCTCAGGTCTGCTATCTTTCTTCTGATTTAAGGGGTTGTTCAGGGTGTCAGGGCAGGGACAGCAAACCACAGTCTCTGCATATTTTCACACCCAGCTCTTTCTATGTGAACTGTGAAGGAGTGTTCCTGGAGGGGAAAATCATGTTAGAAAAAAAACAGCTGGCTGACTCATCATACCAGTGTCCAGTAAACTACTCCCCAAAAAATAAGGCACCCTATGTCCACTGAGGTCAATAATGCAACTCCCACTAGTGTAAAAGTGTGTTAGTTTGTAATGAGTGTATTTGACATATTAATGTGCTAATTTATATAAACTGAATAGATGATCATGAAAAAGGAAAACAGGCTATTTTTTATTAGGGTCAGGTGTGTAGTGGGTCTGAAAATGAAAAGGGATATTTTGTAGAGAATGTTCTAACACTTATATTTGAAAAAGATTTTGCTTCCCTTCCTACTGTTGGACGTCTTCTTTTAAATACTCTGGAATGAGCCCACATATAATGTACAGGAAGGCAAAAACGAAAAAAAAATATCCTGCATCATACTGTCCTTTGTGTTTAACAGTCCTTTTGACCCCTGAGATTTTGAAATGTTAAACACTGAAATTAAATAGCAAATATTGTTGCCTTACCTGGTAAATTTACAGATTTTCTTTGTATTTTCCTATAATAGGTAAAATTCTCTTGAATCCTGCCAACCCACTTTCCTCAGAGATTGGAATACCTGACTGTGCCAATAACACATTTACTGAACCTTGTCTTTTCTCTCTCCTTTGAATGAAATTCGCCCCCTCGGAAGTAAATTGTTAGCGAATGAAATGGGATTTTTATGAATATATTTATGATTTCAAGCAGTTTGACCCATTCTCACATAGCTGCAGGCCCACTTTCCATACTGTGTTGCTTTTGAAATTGTTTACTCTGAGCACCTGGTAATTGGCACAATTAATCAAATGGTGTGACCAATTGCTTCAGTTGGATCTTGTTGATTGATTGATCAGCTGGGGCTTTCCTGAAGTAGAGGAAAGATGCTGAGAGTCCTTCTTTAAGCAGAGTGTCTCACTGCAAAGGGGTGAGGGAGAGCCTGGTGGGGTTGTGGCCAGACTGGCAGTAGTATCCCACCAGGCTGGGTCAGGGCTGCTTATCCTGGGGAAAAGAGTGGCATCAAGGATGCTACTGTGGGAATATGGACAGGGACCGGGTAAAATAACAAGGTACTACAGCCAAATGAATGAAATTATCCTTTTGTCTTAATCTGGATTTCACACTGCTGTCCATCCATGGGTAATATCTGCTGAAGAGGCAACAAATCTGACTGCAGACTGCACAAGAGCTTCCTTTTTCTTCAGTTTTGAGGTGAAACTTTGAGGTGCTTCTGCTCATGGACTGCTGATATTACAGAGCACATGAGCTACATACTTCCCCTGTCTGCAGAGCCAGGGGGGCACCTATTCTTATTTCCTTGAAAAATGCTGCAACACCTGTGTTTGGGAAGTAATAGATAGAAGCTTATATTATCTTTGCATAGGAAAGAAATATTGCTGATGCAAAAAGTCTTCTTATTGAGGCTGCTTGGGAAATGGGAGTGAAAAGGCACTGCTTTAAGAAGTGCACACTTGTATTAGGATATGGTAACCCCATACCATGAAGACAGAGAAAAAAATTCAGCAGAGATGCCAGGGAAGAAAAGAAGGATGTTATCTGTGCAAAATTTCAGCTCCTACTGCAAATTTCTGGGGAGAGAAATGTTTCCTGTAACTATGACTCAGATTTCTGTGAATCAGGAGAGCCCCTGAGGGTCACAGGAAGTCAATATATTTTAGAGGAGAAAGGTACTAAAGCCTGTGGCTGACTGGATCAGTCTGGAACCCGTTTTTTTCTTCTGGATATTTTTTCTTTTCATTTTTTTTTCAGGACAATAAAATGTCTGGATGGTTCAGCAATGTAAAATTCAGTTACATTACTGAGAATTACCCCCAGAAAGATGTACCTATCTTAAACAGAAAAAAAAAAAATCACTTGATTTTTAATTTTTTTTTTCACCTGCCAACTTATATGGCTGAAGAAGGTGCTAAAGATAGTCAGAAATTCCCAACCTCCCTCTTTCTCCAGTGTGTGTCTTTAATGTGCTCAGATAATAGACAAAAAATGGAGAATCAAAGTGCATCTGGAAGGAAGCATTGAGGCTATGATACAAAATAAGAACAGGTAGAAACTGCTGCGAATTTTTCGGGGGATTTAGTTGTGCTTTTTTTAAATCAACCATATCTGCTGAAACTTGAGAGAGAACTATAAAAGAGATGGTTCCTGATAACAGGCAGGGTTGATCAAATATTTAATAGCTCACTAGAAAGGTAAACATATATGAATTTTTCTTTTATATATAAAACTAATCACAGAACTTGCTCCGTTTCTCAGGCATTCTGTAGTATCCAGATAGCCTAGGACAGATAAATGAAAGTGGCACACACTGTTTAAATGTTAAATAATTTCATTGGCCTTTATTAGTAAGTTTACTGCTTCCATTCTGGAAAAAAAAACAAACAACAAAACAAAGCACAGAAACCAAGGCAGTTCCTCTCCACTCATTATTTCAGTGAACACTGCACAGTGTTCAAGGAAATAAACATCAGACAAACTTTCTCATAGGCTTATTTGTGATGAAAAGATTCAATGTCAAAGACAGATTCCTGCCTATTTTAAAAAAGGGGAAATGACCTTTTGTGCTCTAGTTCACTGCTTCTCTTGTGCTGAAAGACATCAGCATCTGGAAGCTGCTCAGGTTGCACGACTGAAGTGTGTCAATCATTTCTGTCATGGAAAGACAGGCCTTAAAAAAACCTGACAACTTGTTTGTGAGGGGGACTGTGGGACGTACTTTTAAAAGTCACAGGGCCTGTACTTTCCTGAACTGAAAGCGAAGATAAATTTGCACTAGAATGTTTAAGTGCCAACCCTTGTGCTTTATTCTAGACACCCTTGCACTTGTTTTTGTTATTGTTTTATCCGTTGCTGTCATTGAAATGAAAGGGCTTTAGGTGAGAATACATTTAAGAAGGATCCACACTTTGTTTTCAAAAGAATATCTGTCACTGAAAAATAGATTTTCTTCTGAAATTTCATGGACTAGCACTTGTTCTACTAACAGGGAGGCTTTTTTTTTTTTTTGTAAACCTCATTTCATGCCGTATATATCCAGACTTGCTGAGGTCTGTGAAGCTTCACATAAATCTGGGCTTATGCTGCAACTCAGAATAAATGCTAATTTATAGCTTTTCCCCCTAGGCCAGGCAAAGTTTGTATATCTGACTGAGGGTTGCTTTGTGGTTTTCAGGGGCAAGGGAAGAATTGACCGTAAACCTTAAATTAAGTCCATGAAAACTACCAACAGGAACATTTTTATAAACACTGAAACCACAAAACATCCTGATTTTTATTTTTCTCTGATAACCAAGGGTGGTATCTGTTAATTAGTACTGGTCTAGTTATGAAGCTACATTCATTAAATCACGATACAAGCAACCACGGTTGTTTTAATTTATCAGGTCATTAAATTAAAGGTAAAGCTCTGGCATGGTCACTTGTACAACCTCCAAGTGGTTGATGAGCTACCTGAGAAGCTCTTGACACAGTGTGTTTGATGTGGAGTCCTGCTTGCAGGTGGTGCTCTTAAAACACAAGAGGATTTTCTTTTAAAGGTTTTTGTCATCGAGTGATGTGTCCTATAATACCTTGCAGTATCTTTTCCGTGTTCCTGCATACCATATGTCAGAAAATAATCCATCCCCAGATTTTACAGTAAATCTAGTGAGTACAGACAGGACTCTCTCTCATAATACCCCATTATGTACCTTGCTGTCCGGTCCCCCTGCTCTAAATATGAGAATTATGCTTTGGCATAATTCTACCAGGTGCATTTAGAGAGAACCAATGTCCCTCAGACTTGCTCTGATGGGTATGCACTGGAGCCCAGTGTACATCATTGCCCAGGAAAAAATCAGGATGCCTTCCAAGCATATGCTTAGAACATATTCCAAAGGGAAAATGAGATATGCTTGTAATGCAACATGCTCTTGTCATGTATCCATGTTATAATGGAGGAGATGGACTTGGATGATCCTTTGGGTACTGTCCAGTTCTGGATATTCTATAATGCCACATATGACCTTTGATAAATTCTGGGAAAAGATATTCACAAGTGTCAGTTTTATGTGAGTGAAGGGAACTTGCTGGTGGAGTGAAGGACTCCCTGTTCAATTAGCTGCTCCATATTGCAGGAGTTCCACAAATGCCAAGGTCAGGGCTTTGACTCAGTCCTTGCTCTAGGGCTGTCTCAGTAACTGGAAATGTGTTTCAGCTTGTACTCTGCCAAGAAGTTTTTTTCAGATTTTTGGAAAGCAAAGCAGAGAGAAAAAAAAAAGTTTTAGTTCAAATCACCAAAATCACAGTATCTGATTCAGAAAAAGCCCTGTTTGACTCCAAAATGTGTTCCCCATTTGAGCACTTTTTTGCTTTTTAATTTTTTTTCAAATGTTTGAATGTTTTTCTTTCAAATAAACAGAATTCCAGGCTTATTTGTGAGGCATGCTTCTGAATGCTTCCTTCCTTTCCTCCTGGTATTATGTGGAGGGTTACAGAGCTCTTTAGAAGCCTTTTGACTGTTGGTGTACCTTTGACCAGTGCATCAGGGCTTGAAGGACTTATGGAGCTTCTGAAATACTCTCATATCAGTTAGATTCTCTAACTGAGCAGTTGCAAACACTTACTGATCGTCCTGTTTCTTTTTTCCATGACTACATGAAAGATATCTCATTGTCTTGTTATTTTTAAAGCTTTACTGGTTTATTAATAGACTCGCTGGTTTTGCTCTTTAAATTCTAGAAACAAATAAGATTGCCCTTGTTTTCTTAGATCCTCCCATTTTTCTGCTCTGCATTTATTTTCACTCATTCAGTAAAGAAAAAAATTATTTTGCTTATCTTTCATATCCTAACTTCTTGCATTCCTAAGAAATGCTTTGTACAGCTTTCCAGGTATCATCTATTGAAAAAGCCTAGTATGCCTCCAGTATGCCAATCTTTGCTTTACTCACATTATACCTTCTTTCCCTGCTTGAGTGTGGGCTTTCAGTGGGAGGAACTGTTCTATTGCCTGTGCCTAGCACACTTCTGAATAGCTGCTGGAAAACACCTTTTTAATTTATTATTTTTTTTTTTAATAATGAAAAACATTTAATGATCATTTTGTGAAGGATTAGGTTCTATTGGCAGATTAGAATCTTTCAAGGCACTGGAACTTCAAATAGTTGAGTATCCCACAACTTAAAAAGAATGCAATCCATGAATTGTCCTGGCTGCGTTTTTCTGTGCTGCAACAGCCAGACCAGAATGCTTTAATATCTTGGTCCTTTACTGAAGGTTTCATTCCAGAAACGTTTCTCACTTCTTTCAGCTATTCCTCACTCTAACTCTTTGATTCAGGTAGTGTTGTCCTGAGGCTAAAATGCTACTAGCATTTTATATTCAATTTTGTTCTCTTTATATATCTTTAATATTTAAAATCTGCTTATGTCATCATCATTTTAATGTCTAAATATTTGTAAATTAGTGGAATATTGCTGTAGAAGCAAGCATAAAATACAGTCCTAAGGTTAAAAATCACTGACTGATGCAGTTCAATTTTCTTAATAAACAAGAGCCTTGTTGCCTAAAATTCAATCCACAGCTCTCAAGTACTGATGACAATCTTAATTTCCTAAAGAAATGCACTTCTTTGTCTTTCAGATAACCTCTCTCTTCATCCTAAATGTGAGTGCTGAAGGAATTTTAGCTATGGTTAACCCCTTGCATACCAATTTTAAATAATGCTGAAAACACCAAGTCTGGTGGTACCCCAGAGAGGTCTGTGTCCTTCACTGGTAGCATTGAGTGGGTCTTTTTTGTCCCCAGCTTCTTACAAATTAAGATTTGAATAGCATTTGCCTTTTGGACTTCTAAATTTAGGCTTTGTGCCAGTATGTACACAGGAGCTGAGTTTCTCCTTCACTTTCTGGATTAATCCCAATCAAGTGTGGCAAATCACTGCTCAAGGGCCCATTTCAGAACAAAATAAGCACATCCCTCTCTGGCTTTGGCCACTTTGAAATCAAGCTGTTGTTGACTGAAGGTCCAAATTATAAGGAAATCAAAATTATGCCATGTGTAAGCTGGGTAGGGCTCTGAAACACAGATCCATTATTGTCCAATTCAGTAATGCTGTTATTAAACAACTTTGCAATTGTTCAGTTTAAAGGACATTCCCACAAGACTTTAATAGAATTCATCTTGCCTAAATGACACAGAAAATTTGAAAACAATCCTAGAATCTACTTTTAGCCATTACTTTATTTTTTTAAGGAAGAGCAAGGTGGTGGCCCATTACTATAATTGATGGAACCACACCTAGGTCCAAAGTTGCTCTGAAGTTTAATGCCCCAGACAAAGCCTTGTTAGTACACTTAAAACCCTATTTTGTTTAGGTTGGAGTTTGTTACTGATCTGATAGTGGCACCAAGGATGTATCCTAATTTATACTGGTGTGAGAGAGAGAGTAGTCTGTGACAAACTAGATTCTGGTGCAGTCTTCTCATTTTGGAAAGACTCTTTTCATCATGGTGGTTGAATGGGGGAGTTGTTCAGGTGCTGATGTTCAGGTGCTTTGGGATTTTGTTTTGGGCTTTCCACTCCTTTTTTTTCTGAGGATGCCCTCTTAAGCTAAGTTGAATAGCTTGCCTATGTTTAAGTTTGGAGATGGCTCTGATCAGCTTGCAGGATTGCTGGGTGGGATGGTAGGGGAACACACAACAGGGGGTGTGACCTCAGTTTTGTCCGTGTGCCCCTCTAATCACTGGGCCTGAGTATCTCGCGGGACAGGATGAGTTCTTCTCCACCTCTTGAAGGTTCAGACCTATGCCTTAAACACCCGAAGAGCTGCCCACACCTTTAACCTGCCTTCTGAGAACAGCCACGGGGAAGTCTGCGTTGTGCCTTCAGCTGGTACTAAAGACCTGGGTACCGGCCACTGCTCCTGGAGCTGCAGCTCCAGCAGCGTCGCAGCTCAGCAGCCTCCTCCCGCAGGAGCCGAAGCCCCGGTCCATTCCCTGCCCTGCCAGCCGGGCAGCCCGGGGTGCTCGCGGCATTTCTGTCCCTCCATCGCGGCGGGAAGAACGGCACCGGGGAGGGGTTGGGGTGCTCGATGGGGAGCGGTAGCGGAGATGCGCTTTTTGCCCGCCGCTTTGCTTTTCCTGCCCGCGGCGGGGAGATGCTGTCGGGAGAGGGAGGGCCGGGGGTGGGGAGGGTAGGGCGGTGCGGGGGGGAGCGAGGGCGGCGGCTCCGGGCTCTCGGCTCCCGTCCCTCGCCTTCCGCCGGGCTCGGTGCCGCCCCCGCCGAGGAGCCGCCGCTCCCAGCCCTGCCCGTGCGGCGAGAGGCGCGATCGCCCAAACTCCTGGGAGGGGAGACACCACCCGCCGCCGCCTCCTCCTCCTTTTCCTTCTCCACCTCCTCTCCCCCCTCCCCGCCGCAAACCCCAAATAAAAGGGGCGGGGGGCGGCAGGATGCGCCTCTCGGCGGGGAGGTCGGCGCCGCCGCCGGCCGCCTGATGCTGCCGCAATTCGCCATTGCCGGGCACGGCTCGGAGCCGAGCGGAGGGAGGCGGGGGGCAGAGGCGGGGGTCCCGGGGGCAGAGGAGCAGCAGCCCCCCCTGCCTGGCCGCCCCCGCGGGCCGCGGCCGCCGTCCCCCCCGATGCCCGACCGCCGCCGGCGGGGGGCCCCGGGGGCCCGCTCCTGTCTCCTCTGGCTCTTTGTGTTGCTGAAGGTAAGCGCCGGGGAAGGGAAGGGGTGCGGGTCCCCCCGCTCCCGTGGGCACCGAGCCCCCTCCGCGTCGCCTTTGTGTGCCTTTCCCGGCGGGACCGCCGCGCCCGGGCACGGCCCGCTGGCGACGGAGGCAGGAGCTCATCCCCGGCTGTCCCTTCTTTGTGCTCCCGGGGGATGTGCGTGTGGATTCGGGGGAGCGGCAGGGAGCAGCGCTGTCCGCCGTGCCCCGGCTCGAGGTGCGCTCTCTCTCCCACATCCCCACCGAAAGTGCCGGCAGCCCAGGGGAGCGGCGGCGGCGCTTACCCCCATCCTCTGTCCCCTCCGAAGTTCCCCGGCTTTCAGCCGAGGCGCTGGGAGAGGGGGATGTGGCGTTTTGGGGAGCGCTGCCCCGCGGGCCGGGCGGGCGGCGGCGGCATCGCCGCGCTGTCCTTCAGCACCGCCCGGGCACCGCGCCGGGTTCTCCCGCGAACCCCGCTTACCTTCACCCCCGGCAAGACACCCGCTAACGAAGATGCGGCTAACAAAGGGGAGGGTGGTGTGTCGTGTTGGTTTTATCCTGGCAGAATTGAACGGTTCTTTTCTGATCAGCGGTGTGCCATGTTCAGGCTCAGCCTATCTTCTCGGCAGATTAATTTTTCAAAGTTCTGCCTAATGCTGCAAGCTTGGTTTCACATGACATTTTTTATCTCCAACGCTTTCGCTCCTTTAATGGTTTCTCAAGCATATTTAATGTGCTTCGTGTAACTTCCAAAAGAAAATGTACGTACTGTCTAGGTGAATACTGCTGACTATAAATGTCATTGCCCTAAAGCACAGAGCTCGGCATTGCTAAAAACTTTTTTGTATATTTGTCAGTCACTGTTAAGGAGAGCTCTGCAACTAAGGACCTGACCTTTCGGAGTCATGTAAATGTTCTGGGGAAATCATCAGAACTCCTTGTGTGAATAAGAGTTTGCAGGATCATGTCCTAGAACAGCAGTGGTGTCGCTTCTAAAATTGACATTGCATTGACAGAACTATTTAAAGGGAAGCTTTCGCAGCATCTGTTCACATATAGTAGTCAACTGTCAGCTGTCTCATTTTCATAACTGCTGAAACATACATTTATGCAAGATAAAATGTTAATACACAGAAAAAAATTTTGTTCCGTAGAATTTGGTGATTAAAAAAAAGCAAAAGAATTATTTGTAAGAAAATAAGACTGTGGATGTTAGGGCCCAGCAGAAAGATTAAATTTCTAGTTTGATCCCAAATATAGAAGTGCACACAGTTTTAAGTATCTGTTTTATCCCATAATCACACAATTTACATTACTCTAAATCCTGGCTTTTTAAAAAATAAATGAAGTTGTTTTGGTGCTGTGTTTTTTTAATAGCACTACTGTGGTAAAGCAAGACAGATAATAGATAGTTTAAATTTGTAAAATACTATACTTGAAAAATAAATAATACATCTCAAGAAATTTGGTAAGGTGTGAAGGCAGCCAAGGCCTCAGGTTTTCATTGGAAAGTAGCCATCACTTCTCAGCTGGATAAAAGTCAGACAAACCTGGGACTGTAAAGACAAAGAGAGGTGATGAGCATTAGCAGAATGTTGTAGTGTAAGAGAAGGTAAAGCTTCAGATGGAGGTACATCAGTAATGCCATGTGCCTGAAATTCACTGAGTTTTCTTTAATGTCTGTGTGTTTCTTTGCAGTGTCAAACAATTGAAAACAACCAATTTCAAAACAAGGCATTCCCTAGTTTTGTGCTGTTTACTTCTGCCAACTTGTTGAACCAATACTAAAATTACCCAGCTTCAAGTTATTAAATTGGTGTTTCATCTAGAAGTTACTTTTGGTGAGAAAGGAGTGGCATTGAGCTGATGAATCTGAAGACAGGCAAAACTGACGTCTGTGTGCTTGCTGTTTCAGTGTCAGCAGCCCAAATGTCACTTGCTAAGCTGAATCTGCTTGATGTGGCCTTGATGCCCATCTGGCAATTTGTAAAATCATCAGCAGACTTTGCACAGTGACAAAACTGCTCAAAGCACATTTTCTCTTCTCTTCCAATTGTTGTCATTCTGTGGTGCAAAGTAATGATTCCAATTTGTTCTAAATCCTGACGTTGTCTGAAGTTGCTGGTACAGTCAGTGACTAGAGGAGGTCAAACAGGGATATTGCCCAGTGCATGTCATATGCCTGATATGGTTGCTCATTGGCTAGTAATATTTAGTTCCTTCTTTCACAGCGTGATGTGAATGCTTCCTGTGCTCCAGGATAGTACTATAATATTATTTTTGGAAATATAGCAATGTGATCTTGAACCTTTATCATTGTCTTTTTTTTTCGGTAGTTTTCTTGTGTGATGGCTGGTTTAGAAATTAGCAGAAGAAAGGCATTGTGTGTGAGTTCAAATATGAATATGGATTTACAATACTTTTTAGAGGAGCAGAGCTGTGTCTTGCTTCAGAGAAAAGACTCCAACCATGCTGCTGTAGGAATCTCTTAATATATTGCCATTTTGCAATGGGTCTGTGTTCTCTGCTGTTTCAGTCAGAATGGATGGAAGGCGTAGTCTTTAGCTGCTTGCTTCATAATCATCTCATTTTGGTGTGGCAAAGGCATGGCTGATCACAGCTGAAGGGAAAAGCTGTACCTCAGCTAAATAAAGAACAATGAGAAGTAGACACTTTCCCTGATTCCAGTGAGTGATGTCATCTTTGCTGTATCTTTTAATTGCAATCCAACAACCTTTCCTTAGTCATGACTGCACTGAGCTTTGACCAGTTGAAGTTCTACTCTGGGTTATGTGACTGGTATGTCAGAGGTACGTCCATGCTGTTGGTATCTTGTACTTGAATGATTTTATGTTGCCTTTATTATTACTGTGGGACAAGGTAGAGCTTAAGTAGAAGACAAAACCACCTTGAACAAGCCAAACCTGATGCTGGGACGTGATGTACAATCTGTTACACCTCCAAGATGTTCTGACCAATGCTCTCAGTAGGAAAATAATGAGAAAACTGGTTGTCAGAGTAGTTCCATGTATGGACTAAATAGGAGGGATCACACTCTTCAGGAAAATTTTCTACAAATAAAGTAATACAAATCATATTTCCAGGAGACTGAGGTCCTTATATATCAGTCTTATATATGCTCTTCATATAAAGCAGCAACACTCTCTCTCTTAGCAAGGACAGCTTTTTGTGTCTAGCAGGGTAGAATTCTATCCAATACTACATCAGTTTATGGAGTTTGGCATCACAGCAAAGTCCTACTTCAGGTTTATGTGCACCAAGACATTCAGAGAGATTTAGATTCTGTAAGACTTTACTCGGCTCAGCCTTACCCAACACATGAAATATGTTTCTACTGGTGTAATTTTCAAGAATATCTGCATCTTCAGTTAATAATCTGAAGTAAAGATCATACCATCAGGATACTGCCTCTTTCTGTGGGAGAAACCTTTTTGAGAGAAAGGCTGATTTCACAGCTGGGAACCCCAGTGCATCACCACTCTTTCCTTCTGCCTGGGAAAAGCAACATGTTTATGTGAATTTTGATATGGAGTCCTTTTAGCATCTCTTCTCTCTCCAAGAGATGGTGGCTGAAGCTCTTACCAAGAAAGAAAGTTTGCTTTCTTTCCTTATGATCATGTTCTATTAGCATCAAAATAAGATTTAAAAAAAACCCCAGACCTATCTTACCAGTTCATTTTTGTTTGCAAAACAAATGTAAGTGTTCCTCATGATAGGACAGGCTCAGAGGAACTACTGAGGTAGAACAGTCTTTTCTGCTTACCACTAGTCTGAGACTATCCAGGCTGTATGGAAGAGTAAAGCATCCTACCAGAAAAAGCATACATTTTCTTTTTAAAAAAACTTTATTATAAGTAGGCAAAACTTCTAAAAGTCATGTTCTCTCTCATTTAATCATTTTTATGGGTTATTTCTAAGCCAGGGTGATTCCAGGGGGCAAAGCTAAAGAAGGGGATGGTTATGCCAACTCATGTTTACGGAACTGTAGTAGGCAAAACCCTCTCTGCGAGTGGAATAAGAGTCTGCTGTTACCCTTTGGCAAATTTCTGATTTCGTTGCGGTGAAATGACAGGGGACCACTGAGAAAAGATCTTTCCTGCCTGCAGGAGTTATGAGCCTCAGACTCAAATTGCACAAGGTCAGGAAGGCAATTTCTAAGTTCACCCCGGTCAGAAGCCGCACTAAAGGGTGATCCCTCACTCGGGCTCAGACAGGGACTGTGCGGAATGAAAACCTACCTGTGGCCATCCCACGGCCATTGATTAAAGGACTCCTGGGCAATGTGCTGGCTGAACTTGAGAAACCCACTAATCTCTATATTTCTGCTGTCACCACACAGAGGAATATCACGAAATGACCTTACAGAGCTTCAGAATGAATGTTAAACTGAACAAAGTCTTGTGTAAGTCCACCTTGAGATTTATTTTACTAGTCAGTCTCAGCTTTGGAGGAGAGAACTTTTTTTTACTTAGGTATATGGGTCAGGACAATAAATGTCAAAAAAATAAACCTTTGAAAACAGGTGTATTTGCTGAAGAACTTAAGAGGCTCATAGTTAATTTAGAGTCAAAGTGGTTTTTTAAAACTATTTGTGTTTTCCATTGCAGAAGTATGTATTGTTGTCCTGAGTACTCTTCTGGTAAACTAGTGGTTTCATTTTTGTTAGTCAGGATTTTAAAGATTCTGTTCTTAAGGGAAAAATGAATTGAATGCAATTTAAATTAAAAAAATCGAGTTTTGATAAATGTTAAAAATGTTTCAAAATAAAGATCTTTAAGGAGTTTAGTACTTAGGAGTGCATTCATAAAATGAAGAGACTGGTTTATTAAATGTTTTGCAGACTAAAGCTATTACAATTTTTTTTTTAATTAAACTTCTATCAATGTATAGTTGAAAAGAGGAAAATCTTTGAGAGGAATGTGGCAACATATGCCAGCTGCCACCAACGTAATATAACAGATGAATAGGGAAAGGGAGATACTGGAAACACAAAGGTTACCTTGCTTTTCATAGCACTGTGTAATCTTGAATGAATGCAAGCAGTGAAGGGAGCAACTCCTAAGGAAGGTGTTTGGTGTCTCTTTGGCAAGCCAAACATGATGCATTCCATTTTGGGAACTCCTTCATTCTTATGCTGGGAAATCACTGTGGCTTTTAAATGGAGTTCCAGAAATAAAATTAAGTGCATCATGTCTGACTTGCCATAAAAATAACCAGAGCAAAAGTAGTAGGTGCCGTGCTTGAATGACTATGGTTATCTTTGCAGTTTCTCTTCTTGCACTTATTTAGAGAAGAAATGCTTTACAGTCAGCATCAGTGATGGGAAAGTTGGTGACACAGCTGCTGGTAACAGAGAAGAGAGCAAGCAGGACATGTTTTCAAGGGAATTAAACTCAGATTTTAGTATACTGGTCTTCAGGTGGTAGCACGGACATGAGAAGAGAATATGTGGGATAGGCACTGTGACTGAGCAGAAAACGTAATATTAGGGATGGAAAAATTTGAGTAGAACATTTAAACTCAAGGATTGAGCACTTCAGAGGAGCTGAACAGAGATAACAGAAGTAAACAACTCAGAGCTATTATTCTATGTCAGTCAGAAATTTAACATGAGGTAGCTGTTTGGTAGATATGAATCTTTTGGGGGAGAAAAATCCTAAATTCCTTTTTAAGTTCTCTCGTAAAAAACAGATAAGGTTGCCTGTCAGTCTAACAGATGTGACTTTGAAATGGTTTGGCCCCAGTGTATTTTAGGTTATTGAGGCATGGGTCCTCTAGCCATGTCAGAAGGGTTTGAACAACTGTAACTCCTTCGTGTGCTACAAACCTGTAGGTCCTCGAATCAGTTGTGTTGACTTCCATATCATGTGAAAGCCGTGTCTTTGGGATAAGAGAGCTTAGTCCCAGCCACTAAGTTGTTAATCAGATCAGCAACTCCTTCAAATTTAACAGCTTTCAATATTTTTCTTGGCACATCCCTAAAATCAACTGAGAAGGGGTTGTTCTTCAAGGCTGAGATGAGACCCCAGAGCAGACCACAGGTTTTCCCCAGTTGTCTTGTTCCCTATGTGTAACCTGCTGTTAGTCTCCTGTCTGTTATCTGTACCACAGCTATTCAGGATCATATTCTCTTTGTTCATATGGAAGTCATTTTAATATGGAAGTAATTTTAACATGGAAAATCTTTACTCCTTGCTAATCTATTAAACAAGAAAGAATGGTCTCATTCTACTTACAAAGAGCAAGGAATTTTAAATTCAAGTAAGAAACCTCCCCACTCCAAGCAAAAATACCAGATAAAACATCCTATTAAATGGGGTGAAGAACAGTAAAGAGAATTGGTGGAGGAAAAAAAATCCACAGAAATAATGCTAATTAGTGTTTTCCTAAAGTACTGTTAAGTCAGAATTAAGAAAAAAAATGAAGATTTGCCAACAGCAATGAAATTAGTTTATTTATTATGTGCTTAGCTCTGCTGGGCCTAGCTTTATTCTGTATGCAAAGTATCTGGAGACTCTGCCTGAAGTCTGAAAGATAGACACATCAAAATAAGGATGCTCTAGATAACTTATAAATGATTATCATATATACCAGTTGCTGGTATTCTCCAAGGAGCAGCATACCTTCCAAACAGAAGTCACAATTGCTTCCCTTAGGAGCTGAGCAGAGAGTTTGTTGTTGTTGTTGTTGTTGTTTGTTACTTTTGTTTTTTATTTGGTATTGATTTCTACAGGATGTTGCTCTTCAGGGCTTCTGGACATTTACATCAGTTTAAAACATCAAAAAATAATTAATAATCAATGTGACTTTAATCCCTTCAAAGAGAACCCATTAACCTACAAAAAATGCTCTAGCTCACAATCATTTTGTGAAAGTAACTGAAAGCAGGGCAAGAGATGAAAGAGAGAAACATCACTCAGATATTTTCTTTTTTTTCAAAGAGAATTTTATTCCAAACAGAGAACATAGCTAATATTTTATTGCAGTCAACTTACTGTAAACTAGGAAGTTTGGAGGTTTTTTATATAATTTTCTTCCTCGAACTTGGCTGCCCCTGCGTAATATTGTACTGATATTATCTTGAGTCATCAGTGTCTGCTTCTGAGGAAAAGATTATGATGTCACAAAATCAATATCAGAGGATCCTATACTGTAATCCTTTTTCAGGAAAGTCCATTAAATCAATGCCTCTCCTTCTATGAGTAATGACTGTAGAATCAAGCTCTCTAATTTTGCTGTGTGAAGGAATAAGTAGATGGGATGGGATTTTACATAATTAACTAGCAGTTATTAAATACAGCAAGAAAAACTATGACATTTTCTGAAAGATAAATGAATACATAGTGAATTTCTAAGTGTATTTCAAAATGATCTCTGGTATAAAATTACTTCTCAGTTGCGTTGCAAAATAACATGTTAAACCAAAAATGCTTTTTTTATTTTTAAAGCTTTTGAAAACGAACTCAAAACTCCATAGGCTCTGAAGGCTCATCAGGTTTCCTCAGCAGTACTGGGGGGGAAATCATGAAAACTGCAGAATGGTGGCACTATATGATGTCACCAGCATTTGGCTGAAATCGAAGCACTCTAGGAATAGGGATAATAATTTTGTTATCTCACATGTTGTTCACGTGCAGCAGCAATGTCTGTTAGCTGGAACCAGAACTGACGGGTTCCCTCTAAATGTGCAGGGTGCTGGGAGCTATCAGAGACTCTCCTGTGCTTCTGGGAACGGGTCCAAAGTCCAAGCGAACTCAGTGGATGTTTTTGTGTTGTTTTAAATGGGTTTTGGAGCAAGCCGTGTTGGGAGGACCTGCAGCCTCAGCCGGGTGATGCTGTGAGGTCTGACATGCAGCACAGAGCCAACTGTGATGTGCAAGGGACCCTGGGCTCACTGCAGTGTTGGTGGCACAAGCTGGAGGCCGTGGGAGGGGTTTGATTTTCAGAATCTGAGAGTCTGATAGCTTAAAGAAACTCCCCATTAGATAAACCCTGAGCAACCTTCTTGTTCAGGGAGCAGCTGTATTGGCAAGAAGTGGTGTGTTGCAATTCACTGCTGAAGCCAGTGTAATAGGAACTAATGTGAGTGCTTCTGCTGCTGCAAGTGGAGCTTTTTCTGCAGGGAAATTAAGCTTTGTGACTAGCACTAGGCAAAAAATAGGATGCTTTTCTCCAGGCAGAGCTATCAGTCTCCTCTTTCTCTTCCTCTGCATGTTCCAGGGGCTGTTTGAATAAGAGTTCAGATGTAAGTACATTTCAACCTACAGCAACTTTTGTTGGCATTGCAACATTACCACAGATACATGGATGGATGGAAACTAAATTCTACATCAATACCAGATACTTACTTGTTTCTGGATCTGAAAAATACAGCTGGTCCCTGCTCCTTTAATAGGCTAGCTGGGTCAAAGCTATACCAAAACCCAATGACCATCTGGGGCCTTTGAGCTTCAGAACATAAACTCTCATCCTGCTCAGCTCGGGTGCAGTCTGAACACAGGCATTATTTTCTAGACTTACATTTCTAGACTTACATTATTTTCTACACTTACACTGTTCCAGTTGATTAGAAACCAGTAGATTTCCATGGCTGTGATAACACAAATGGAAATACCAGTTAAAAAAATATGCTTATCTGAAATGTAGAAATGAACCAAAATTTGAGAAATAATTTAAGATTGGTGTCTGGAATAATTTTTCTCTAAAGGGCAATTTCTCATGGCTAAATTAACAGCTGGCAATGAGTCCAAGTTACATACTGAGTAGTAGAGCTGCTCTTGCTTGGAGGAACTCATGGTGGAGTCAAACCCTCTGAATTCTTTCTGTGAAGAAGAGAAAAATGAATGTATTCTTAGATGTATAAGCTGAGCAATTGTGGAGATTATTGAGCTGTGTCTGTTTCTGCATGGACATGTTTTTGCTTGCTTTAAAACTTAAGAATTAGAGGGCTGCATAGTCAAAAGAAATTAACAATAGCAGTAAGTAAAAATAGCCCCTTGACTACAATGCTTCACAACAGCTTTAAATGGGATCTATAGCAATATTTGTTGCACATTATAAATATTCTTTAAAAATACAATATTTAGGGGGTTTTTTTAATGTTTTGTCGTCAATGACCTGAACTTTGCAGGAGTCTTTTGGCAAAGTATTGTGGTTGAACCCCATGTGGTCACTTACCCCCCACATGGTGGGACAGGGAGGAAAATCAGAAAAAACCTGTGCATTGGGATAAAAACAGTTTAAAAATTGAAATAAAGTAATATACAGTAATAATAATGATAGTAATGAAAAGGGGCATAACAAAGAGAGAGATAAAATCTAAGACAAGTGCAGGTGCTGGAGTCCATCAGTGCTGGTCACTTTTCAACCATCACCTTCTAAGGGCACAGGAACAGCAATTCCCAAAAGCTGGAAGTCAAGAAGACGAGACAGAAGGCCAGTTTGGCTGAGCAAGGATCTTCTCTTGGAAATAAGGCAAAAAAGGAAGGTGTATGCCCAGTGGAAGCAAGGTCAAGTTTATGGGAAGAATTCAGAGATGATGCTTGCCTTTGTAGGGAGAAAATTGGTGTGACCACAGCTCAACTGGAGTTGAAGCTGGGCAGAAATGTGGGGGACAATAAAAAGAGTTTTTTCAAATATATTAATGACTAAGCAGTAGAGAAATATCCTTGGCCCATTACAGGATGGGGATGGTCACCTCACAAAGGGGACACAGACAAGGCAGAGGGGTTTAACACTTTCTTTGCCTCTGTCTTCAATGTGGATGACAGACCAAGGGAGTCTCAGTGCCCTGAGCTGGAGGACTATGACTGCAAGAATGATCAGCTCCCAGTCAACCCTGAAATTGTGCAGGATCTGCTGCTCCAGCTGGATCCCTACAAATCTATGGAGCCTGGTGGGATTCATCTAAGGATCCTCAAAGAGCTGCTGATGTCCTTGCAAAACTTCTCTTTATGATTTTTGAGTCGTCTTGGGAATCTGGAGAGGTCCTGGCTGACTGGAAGCTGGCGAATATTGTCCTAATTTTAAAAAGGGGCAAGAAGGAGGATCCCAGAAACTACAGGCCTGCCAGTCTCACTTCAGTGCCTGGTAAAGTTATGGAGAAGATTATTCTGGGAGGGATTGAAAAACACCCGAAAGACAACAGTCATTGGTCACAGCCAGCACGGCTTCACGAGAGGCAAGTCCTGCTGATAAAACCTGGAAACACACCTCGCCCATCAAGGGAAGCCAGATGATATAATCCTTTTGGATTTCAGCAAAGCTTTCAATACTGCCTCTCACAGGATCCTTCTGGACAAAATGTCCAGCACACAGGTGGATAAACACATCACACCATGGGTGTGCTCACAGGTTGAGCACAGAGGGTAACAGTGGATGAGGTAACATGAGACTGGCCACCTGTCACTAGTGGAGTTCTGCAGGGCTCCCTCTTGGGCCCAGTACTCTTCAACATCTTCATAAATGACTTGTAAGGGATATTGAGCAAGTTTGCATGATTCAAAACTCAGAGGAGCTATTAACTCCCTCAAAGGCAAGGAGGCCCTGCAGAGAGACTCGACAAATTAGAAGACTGAGCAATCACCAACCATATGAAGTTCAAAAAGGGAAAGTGTCAGATTCTGCACCTGGATGTACGAACAGACTGGGAGCAAGATGCTGGAAAGCAGTGCCATGGAAAGGGATCTGGGGGTCCTGGTTGATGGCAAATTCAGTAAGAGTCAGGAGGGCCAACCATGTCCTGGGGGGCATCAGGCAAAGCATTGCCAGAGGTGATTTTCCCGCTCTGCTCTGCACTGGGGTGGCCTCACCTGGAATTTGGGGCAGTTTTGGGCACCACAATATAAGAAAGATATTAAGCTATTGGAGAGTGTCCAAAGGAGGGCAGTGAAGATGGTGAAGGGCCTTGAGAGGAAGCCATATGAGGAGCAGCTGAGGTCACTTGGTCTGTTCAGCCTGGAGGAGACTGAGGGGAGACCTCAGTGCAGTTAACACTTCCTTGTGAGGGGAAGGAGAGGGGCAGGCACTGATCTCTTCTCTGTGGTGACCAGTGACAGGACTTGAGGGAATGGCTTGAAGTTTTGTCAAGGGAGGTTTAGGTTGGATATTAGAAAAAGATTCTTCACCCAGAGAGTGGTTGGGTACTGGAACAGGCTCCCCAGGGGAGTGGTCATAGTACCAAGCCTGACAGAGTTCAAGAAATGGTGGGATGATACTCTCAGGCACATGGTGTGGCTCTTGGGGATGGTCCCGTGCAGGGTCAGGAGTTGGACTCGATCCTTGTGGGTCCCTTCCAACTCGGCAGATTCTGTGATTCAGTGATGCACAATGTAATTGCTCACCATCTGATGCTGACCGATGCCCAGCCTGTTCCTGAGCAGTGATCAGCAGTTCCCGGCCAACAACCCCAGTTTTTGTACTGGGCATGGTGTTCTGTGGTATGGAATATCCCTCTGTGTAGTTCAGGCCAGCAGTCCTGACCATGCTCCTGCCCAGCCTCCTGTGCACCTGCTCCCTGGCAGGGCATGAGACACCGAAAAGTCCTTGAGTCAGGGTAAGCACTACTTAGCAACAACTAAAACATCACTGTGTTATCAACATTACTCTCATGCTAAACCCAAACACAGCTCTCTACCAGCTACTAGGAACAAAATTAACTCTATCACACCTGAAACCAGGTCAGCAAAGCAACAAGCCAGAGCCCAGTTGGCTATGGCAGATATCATGGTTGATGCTGGGACAAAGGGCTTTCTGTGAGTTGCCTAACAGCCTAACAATTAGATACCAGTTTTTCCTGGTAGGCATTACTACACAAGCTGATGGACAGTTCAAGTCAGGATATCAGTAAGTGTCCAGGTGGAGGACACAGATTCTGGAATGTCTGTTATATGATGCATGAGCTTGGAGCGGAGCCAGAGTGGCTTCCCTATGGCCTCACCAGAAGGAGTGGTGTGATTGGAATAGTTGCAGGTGACATTATTTCATACACGAGTAAAACATATTTGTGAATATTATGAGGTTAGGAGATAAAATGGAAAAGAAACAGAAGCATTTTGGAAAGTACCAGAGCATATCTTGAAGGCTTTGTCTGTTCCAGTTATGTACGAGGTTATTTCTGCACACCTTTTCTTTTGGTAGCTAATCTTTAATAAACATGTAACCTGTTTGGAGATTGGATTTTAGTAATGATATCTTGTAATGATTGTATAGGATCAACTCTTCATTGTCAATATGTACTGTGGGTAAAACTCACTTACTGATCAAGGCATTTTTATTTTTATCTGAAAGGTTTCATTCCCCCCCCTCCCCCCCAGAGGCAGGGGTTTATTGCCCTTATGAGTGCTGGTTATATGGTTAAAGCATATGAGAGCTAGTGGACTATCATAGATACCTACTCTACCTGGCTTTAGGCTGACAGTAATGCTGACATTCCTCACTCCACTGCACAGCTAGAAGGGTGCAGAGGGCAACTGCAGCACGTGGGGAAAGGAGGAAGCAAATGGTTGCAACAGGGGTGTTGAGAAAGCAGGTGATTCAGAATTGTCCCCTGGCTGTCATCAAAATGGCAATGGATGTAGTATAGAGGGACTCTGTGCACCTCAGAGGATGCAGGGACACCTGTGACAGTTTAGAGTTGTTTGAGGCTGGAAGGGATTTCTGGAGACCATCTGGTCTGAGCCTCGGCTCAAAGCAAGGCCAAGTAGGTCAGGGGCTAAGGGCCGTGTCTGGATGAATTTTGAGTATCTGTGAGGATCAAGATTCCACCACCTCTCAGGACAACCTCTTAGGACCCTGCAGGAGAGGAATGACAGTCTGTTAAGTCTTTTAAAAAATCATGGATTGGTACTCAAAACATGAAACT
Organism: Manacus candei; assembly: GCF_025592945.1. Lineage (NCBI taxonomy): Eukaryota > Metazoa > Chordata > Aves > Passeriformes > Pipridae > Manacus > Manacus candei. Next base: position 22,736,775 of record NW_026138066.1, on the reverse strand, counting down.
GTTTTATAAACCCGGCTTTTTTGTTGGGATTTTTTAAAAATTAATTTAAAAATAATTTGGGCTGTAGATTTCTTTGCCTGTAGATTTCCATACTCTGGGTTGCAGTCACAAGCTCTATGCTGAACTAGGCTTGTTTTCTTGCATTCATCAGTGCCTTGAAGCTTGAGCTTTAAATATAATATCAAGGATCATATTCGTAGAACTACCAGTGTTAGAATATGCCCTAATTATCACTTAAATGTTCTGCAGAGTCAGGCAGGTGTCTGCCATCACTGCACATTCACTTCACAGGTTCGTATTTCTCGAGAGGGTTTTTTTCTTTCTTTTTTTCTCTTTTTTTTTTTTTTTTCCCTCCCTCTTCTGAATTACACTTCTGGGAGGAGAACCATGACTTCATATATTTTACAAGCTTAGGTCTTAGGCATGCAGGAAACCATTAAAGGTTTACCATAGGGGTACTGCAACGTGAATGAAAGGCTCTTGGTGTAGGACTGGCCTGTGTCCTGGCTGGCTTAGTGCTAGAGCAGAGAAATCTCTCAGCACTGCATCCAGTGAGAGAAACTTGTATAAGTCAAGGTGGAAAAACACGTCTCAAAGGAATATGTGGAATCTTTCCTAGAAATTCCCCTTACACTTTTTGTATTGATAACTGAAGCATCAATCCCAAAATCAATAGGAAATTACAGGGACTCGATACACTTAATGAGCTCCAAAGGAACAGTTACTTAGGGCTGTGATTACTGCTTCTGCTGCCTGACTCCACATCATATCAGCATTTTATTACTAATGATTTGTAGTGTTGGAGGGAAGAATGAATTTGGTAATTCATTAGCTTTTTCACAGATTTTTGCCTTTAAATTAAGTTAGCTCATACTTTCAGATGTTTAATTGTCCATGCTAGAATACAGATTTCTAGTTTTTAATTACAGGATACAGAATTTAAAAAAAAATACTCCCCTTCCCCCCCCCCAAAAAAACCAAACAAAACCAAAACCAAACCACCAAAAAACCCCACAAAAACCTGAACAACAAAACCTTCCCCACTTCAGCTTACGAAGTCCAAGATGGTGGTTATTCTATGGCCGTTATGTCTTCCAATTCTGTTTCATGAATCCCAATATCCAAACAATCTCACCATAAAAAAGCCTTGTGCTTGTATCTTTAAAAAGTCAGATCTTCCAGTGAACAGCATAAAAGGATATCATACAGTTCAAAAAAAGGTCTCATAAGGTCATTGGTTAGAGAAACAAAATGATGCTTTTCCCGTGGAGACCCTACAATGCCAGATTTAATTTATTTTGGGAAGAAAGAAAGATTATTCTGTGGAATGTGCTTACCACTTGTGAAGTAAAAGGTGTTGGCAGAGAGTGTGAAGATATCCTGGAGAACAGAGCTTATACAGAAGAAGATGAATTTATGGGGAAAAAAAAAGGGAAAAACCTCTGCGCTACTCTGTATTTAGCATAAAAGAAATCAATAGAAGGGATTTTGAGATGTCGTCCATGGACTAGGGCTAACCAGCTGTGCTCAGACTGTGGTTTCAGAAAGTTTGGTCCTCTAATCCCAACTTCTCTGCAAAGCCAGATTTAGCTATGCTGAACTCTCTGGCCTCCACTGCACACAGAGTGAGAAGGAGGAGACCTCGAGGTCTGCTTCACACACTGCTTTGCCCAGCAGAGCTGCAGGGCATGTGGGAAAGGGCTCCAGGCTGAAATGGCTCTGCCACAGAGCCCCTTGCCTGCAACACAATTTAAATGCATGATTTCAGTTGATATTAATAATTTGAAAGGTTTATAAATTATTAAAACTGTAATTGCCTGACAGTTACATGTCACATGGATATATATATATATATCTCCTTCATATGTACCCTGGTTTCCCATAGTGCATTGGGGTTTTTTGTCTTTTACAAGTTTAAAGAACAAAGTCTAGTGGTGTCAGAGGATGCCTGGGATTGATTCTTTACGTTTTTGTCCAGAAATGCTACACCCTGTTCCTCCAGTACTGTGTGACGGGTAATTGCTGGATGCCCAGTGTGAATTTTTGCAATGATAACGAAAAGTCATTAGGAGATGAACCCCAGCCTGAATAAGAGGAAACAGATGGACTGCAGAGATGTGCCTATCCTGCACCCAGGAATGCACATGCTATGTTAAGAAGGCTAATAGAGGGGAAGGGGAGTGTCCCCTTCTGTTCCTGATAAATCCCTCTCTGTGCTGTCAGAAATGACTGTAAAATGGGAGCTCTGCGATTTTTCTCTGCTGAAATGGTCTAGTCTCATTTATCTCTTTTCCTCATTGCATATTGGCATATTCCTTCTCTGTGTGTATTTATCCAAAGTCGTTACTTGGTGTGTTGAACTAAAGGTCATATCAATTTTTTTTCTCTCCTTTGCTGCCTTTTTTCCCCCCTCTAGTCCCTCTGTTTCTAAAGATGCCAAGCTAAATAACTGATGATTTCTTCTGATGCCAGAAGGCCTTCATAATATGCATGTTGAGGTTTAGTGTATTTTTCTTTTCTACATCTCACTATTTTCGATTTGTATGCAGAGCCATCCTCTTACCATGAACTCCTATGCCCAGAGCTGAGGATTATGTTCTTTTCCAACATATGTACTCAGCCTGAAATGCTAAATCTCTGCTGCTAGAGGAACAGAAAGATGTTATGGTTGAAGGAGCTGTGTCAAAGTAACCAGTCAGATCAATCCATAAATCATGTAGTTTGAGAGGCAAGACTATTTGTGTCACTTGACCAGTACTAAATATTATTATTCTGACTGTGAGGGATTAAGCAAATATGGATTTTAATAAAAAAAATAAAAATCAGTTTTGTGACAGGGATGGAGGAGTCTCCGTGGATGCTGTTTTTTTACAGAAGTGGTTGGATTTTGGTAGCCTGTAGCATGGGGACTTCAGAGGAAACGTGGAAACAGAGGATGATAGTAGTCTTGAGTTGTTCCTGAGTGGTTCCCCCACCTCTTCAGCCAGCCTGGTCTCACTGGGCAACTAGAAGCAGTTCCTGCCTGCTGGTGTCCCTGTTCCATCCTGTCCCTACTGCAGCAGCTCACGCAGGAGGAGAAGAGAAGGCAGAATAGTTTATCTTGCTTTGTAGATTCCCCCAGTTCTACATCAGGAGTTGCTTGCTGATACTGTCTGTCAGCGTGTACAGCTGCAGCACAAGGGTGGCTTCGTGGTGTGGCATGAGAGGGTGGCAGCAGGGACCTGCCCAGGTGCTGGAAAGGATCCAGCTGCTCTTGTATCCCAGTTTTCCCTGCCTGTGAGTCATGCCAGGGGTCATGGAGGCAGGTGCTCAGCCAGGATTGCTAATATTGCCTTGCTAATGGTGCTCCTCAATCCCTGCAGCTCCATGCTGGAGAAGGATGCCCTATCTCCCCATTTTCAGAGAAAGGCAGCATTGCTGGTTATGGAGGTGGCAACACCATGCTTTCAACTGGTCCTTTCCCTTTGAGGTCACTTGTACCCTTTCTTCTTCCACAATGAAGTTGGACTGTGCTAGTGCATCTCTGTTGGACACACAATGGGTGCAAGCCACAATGTGGTACCTCAGCACAGATGTTTTCCAAGGGCTCACATTACCATTCATATTATCATGACAGAGTGCTGGCTGGCACCTAAAAAGCTGGCAGGGAGCTTATCCATGGATAAACTGTGGGCTAATCTGGTCTCCAGTTTGTGAAACTAGATGTGGTACTTGAGGGGGAAAGAAGGAGCACCTCTGAGGCAGCACCTTGTTGGAGAGCTGAAAGAAATTTCTAGGAAAGTGAAAAGACAAAGAACCTTTTCCTTTCCCTTATGAATTAAATACTAGATGATTTCTTTTTAATGGGCAGAGTGTGTGAATGTTTTATTTATTAATGCTGTGCAAAAAATGTTGTAGAGGCTGGGCATTCAGAAAGTTTGAAAGGCAAAATAATAATTTGGATTGATCTATAAACATTATTTTTATAGTTTTTGCTAGGATAGAGAAGCTTAAGAAGCTTCCCAGGATATATTTCTATTCTCCAGAAAGGGCATTTCAGTCCTAAGCTTTTAGCTCTCTCTAAAGAAACATGGAGGCATGTCAGTCAAGGAATATTCAACAATTAACAACCACTTGAAGGTATTTGCAAATAGTTGCAATTGTATGAGATCTGTATTTTTCCAGGAATAAAATACTAGCCCATTTCTCGTGTTTATAATTTCTACTGTTTGTCCCCTCGCTCTTGTTTCCTTGGCCTCTTTCCTCTCCAGCCCACTTCTTCCCCTTCTGCTTCACTTGTCATCCCTGATTCTCCTCCATCTGCACTTACCCTGCTCAATCCCCTCTGGCTCACACCCAGCCTCTAACACACCCTCCTCACCTAAACTCTGTAACCTCATTTCTCAAGTATTTTGCTTTTGACTTCTGTGTGAAGTTGTATTTCTCCAGAAAACATTTTGGATTGCTTTTATAACAGTGAAAGAAAAAGCTACTTTGCACACACCATTTAGCTCAGTAGTTAACTAGCAGTGGAATGCTAAATAGTCACAAAAAGACTATGAGTATATGAAATGACTATTGTAGTGAAGATAGCTGCTATTCAAGTAGAGATCATATTTCTCAGGGAAAAAAGGGCCAATTAGTGAGCTTAGTCACCTGAATTCACTGTGAATTCAAATGATCTTCTAAAGCAATGTTGTTACACTGATTTTTGCCAAATGGAACTAAAACCAGCCGAAAGTCCCTGTGACTTTCAGCTCAGCTGGCTGTAACTATGCTGGTCTTCAGAACCTTGTCCTTGCTGCAGTTTACAGAATCACAAGTTTGTTGAGGTTGGAAAGGACCTCTGGAGGTCGTCTGGTCCAACACCCTGGCTCAAGGAAGGCCACCTGGATGCCCAGGACTGTGTGCAGACAGCTTTTGAATATCTATAAGCACATACCTCCATAAACTCTTTGGGTTGGCCATTTACCACCACCAAGCTGGCTCTGGGATACCAGCACAGAGTCAACACACAGCAGATCCCATAGATATGCTACCGTAAAAGATAAATAGATTTATTTAAAAATGTAGCTTTTTCCCCAAACTAAAAATTATTTCTTCTTTAGAAATACGTGGTTGATTGTCTTAAAAGTATTGTACTGTGATCTCAGTAGGGTGGGAGCTTCAAGCCTTTGTGAAGAGCTTAAAATTGATGTTCATTCTTCCCCCACTGCCTTCACCTTTTCATGGGAAGCATTTAATGCACGTTTGTTTGGGTATTTTTGTCTGTCTGGATATATCTTTCTTCCATTTATCATACTCTAAGCTTTCTGGTAGATAAATTGGTCCTCCTCTACACTAGGACAGGTTGATGGCCCATAAAATAGATTTTCCAGGACTATTGCTGTGGTTATGTGATTTATACTAAGGCCCTCCCTGAGTTCAAAACCCACAATTGCTAACAGTGGTGGGACTCCCACACAGCATACTGGAATTTAATCAGTGATATTATCAGCAGAAATGCTTTCTACTAATGAAATTGCTTTTGAATATCAGTGTTTGACTTACAAAACTTACAGTTCTTTCTAGAAAACCGGTCACTCTGTCGACTTGTGCAAGCAAATAAATAATGAACTAAAGCCACAAAAGCATGTTTTGTGAAGGTTGTCTTCACAGAGTTTCACTGGGGGTCTCCAATCCATGGATGGGAAGCTGGTGGCTAGGCACAGGCTCCAGCATCCGAGGAATTGAATGACAGCTGTAGGCTGCAGCTGGGGGTGGTGTGAGACCACTGCAAGAGAAATGTCCTGCTGAGGGCACAACTCTGTGGCTTCACTGGTGCGTGGGGATCTCAAGCAGGTGGTGTAGCTGGACAGATGGCTCTGGAAGAATGTTGAATGGCATGTGGATCATGTAGCAGCAGAGAGAGGCTGAGCTGTGGAGGTGAGGCAGTGGCACGTGGCAGGGACAAATGAACAAGCTGCAGGTGGCTCTGCCAAGAGTCGGGTGGCTTAGCAGATATTTCCTCTTCTTTCTTGCAGAAATATTGTCCAGACACATTCAGGTGACTTTACAAATCTTTCTTTAGTTTCTGAATGTCTGGTAGCCAGAGCAGGTTGGATGCTGCTCATAGGAGCTTACAGGGCTGAGGAGCCTTGCCTAAGCAGGAGGTCCAACCTCCCCAGAGTGCTGAAATTGCTGTGCATGTGCAGGATACGTCACAGAGTTAAGAGGAAGTTGTTGCCTTTATGCTTATGAATGTGTTAGGAAGAACTGTGAATGCCTTCAGAAGCATCTGCATATGTGTTTCTGTACAAGTCCAGCAGTTTGGTTTCCTGTCACACTGACATAACCACAGGCAGAGCAGCAAGGCAGTAGCCTAGAAATTTGTGAAGGAATCATGCTGGGACTGCTGCCTTTCATGTCCTGTGACAGGTTTCCTAAATTATCTTTGTTAATGGGGAACAAGGACAGATAGTAAAGAATGGCCAAAATTTTGATGAAGACCAGAACCAGTTTTAACCTTGGGAATTCAGTTGTCTTCTGGTAATCTCTAGAAATGATTTGTCATGAAGTAAGGCTGTTCTAGATGTACATCAGCTGTTGCTTGAAAAAGGGTCTGGAGATGAAATACATTAAAAATATTTGCCATTATTAAGCAAATAAAGTGACCCAAAATGGAAGCATTTACTTGGTCAGCAAACCAATTACTAATTTAAAACCTTGCTTGACTTCGTTTTGGTAAGCTGCAGTTCTCATTGGAATTTATTATTTTTGGGTTTTCACTTCAATAAAGTTTCTGCTGAAGTGGAAGAATGTCTGCAGATTAGCGTGGGGCAAAAGATAATTAAAGTCTGGCACCTAAAGATGCTGAGGGGATAGAGAGTATTAGCGCTGGTGTTCTCATGCTTGCTAATGTCTGTCTCGTCTCCATAGGTAAATAAAAATTAACAATGAAGTATTTTATATTTTAATGATTCTGCATCTGTGTTAATTGCAGTTTGTAAACCACAAATCTTATCTTTCTGTCATTAATATACAACGAAGATACTGAGTTTTATTTTATGTTTTGTTTTACTTTTTTAATTATAGATTAAAATGTCCTTTTTAGACAGTTTACAGCTGGGTATCCTGCCCATGATGCACCAAATGCTCTTGTGTAAAGGGGAATAAGAGCCAGGAGAACAAACTGCTGCCTGTTCTGATCACAGAAATGAGTAACTTATTGAATACAAACTAAATTTCTGTCATAACTAACACATTAACATTAGTATTACGCCATCAGCATTGCCCTTCCACCTTTAATAGAACTAAAGAAAGTTCACCTTTAAATTGTATTCAGATTTATAATTGAGCATTTTGAGTGATGGCTTCATCTACTGCAAGCAAAAGAAAATGATTTACAATGTCTGTCAGTATAACATTGTTATATGAGGAGAGATTAACAATCAGACTTTCAGACTCAACAGTATTTATAATTCTGAATTTTCTGTTTTAATGCAAATGCCCTGACTTTAAATACTGTGCTCTGTCTTAATTAGGTAAAATAACCCTTCCTTGCTTGGGTAGTCCCCTAAATTAGTGATCAGCCTAACACCCTCAAGATCATGTTTTTGCATTGCTTAATCCATTCCAATTGTACAAATTGAAAGAAAAAAAAAAGAAACTGGTCTCTTACACAAGAAGCACAAGAGGCATGGTTTCAGATCTAAATTCCTCTGGATTAACTTCTGGTTGTTCATTTAGGGATGTGGTTTAGTGGTGAACACAGTGGTGCTGGGTTAGTGGTTGGACTTGATCATTTTAGATGTTCTTTCCAACCTTAATAATTCTGCAATTTTAAGAGGAGACTCCGACAGGCATTAGTGAGCTCAGATCAGACTTCCCCCAGCTGAGCAGCTTCTGCACCACACTTATTGGGAATTTATGCTCTGTAGAAGTGGTGTCAGTAGAGAGCTGACCAAAGGAGTGTCAATGTGACCAGGTGTACTGCTGACACAATGAACGGAGTACACTCAGGCGAGGAGGCAAGATCTGGGGCTGGTCCCCTGTGATGGTGGCAATTACTCACTGGTGCTTTGGCTGGATGGGTCTGCAGCACAATTGGGATATGTGATTATGCTTCAGGTACCTGTGCATAAACTGGTTTTAGTGTAATCGGGTCAGCTACAGCGAGCAGCAGAGCTGTGGTGGTGAGGGCTTCAGCTGCTGAGTGTGCAGCCTGCGCTGGAACCGATGTTTCCATGGCTCCATAGCTAGGGGGCACAGGGCCAAACTCCCTTCCACATGTGTAATCCTGTTAAACTGAGTGGGATTGCTTCCACGAGGGAGAAGCAGCAGAATTAGACTGTGAAGCAGAAGCATATTAAAATTGCTTGGCAATGGAGTGCAGCTGCATTTGCAGTAGGAGTGCCTGGGAGCGATGGATAACCAGCCTGTGTTGGTGTCAGGTCCTCCCTTCACAGGAGAAACTGCTTTCTGCACCTTGGCCATTGCAGCTGAGACCTGTGTCTGTGGTGAGATTTGTTTTACCTCATATTAGCCCTTAAGAAGATGTGTATAGCCTGGGCATGAGCTGTACATTTTGCTGTATACTCAGTGGAGGGGAGTGGATTATGTATCCCCAGATGTTTCACAGGAGTGCAAAGGTGTGATAACTTACCCCCCAGACCCAGTCATCTCTGTCCAGACAGCATAAATCCAACTTGCTCAGCCCAGGTGCCCCAGTTTTGAATAGTTTCAGTTGTGGATGACATAAATCCAGTGATGAAACTCAAGGTTTTCTGGCAGCAGCCAGCCCCTCTGTCCAGGAGTGTCTTCCCTTATGGCTTGGGTCATTTTGTGCTGGCTTTTCTTGCCTGCATGACAGCACAGGCAGAGGGATTTGGAGACAACAGCTACCAAATAAAATGCAGCATTGGAAATTTCCTGGCATCCTTAAATACTGAGATTCAAATGAAGTTTCATTTAAAAACTGTTTGTAAATTATATGGAAAAGTGAAAGGTGCGTTTTTTTTCTAGCAGTGCGTGGCAAGAACTTTTGTGGGTTTTTTGTGCCTCAAAAAATCATGTCATTTTGAGAACTGACAACAACTTTAAACTTTACTAATAGCACCATTGCTCCCAGGGACTTGGTATGTGGTGCTGGAAGGATAGATGTCTGGAAACACTGGACGTACATTTTCCCCTCATTATTCTAGAAAAAACTTTCAGCTAATGGGGAGAAGGGTCGTTAGTATTTTCTCAATGCCAAGTTTTCCTTGGGTGGTATTTTTGTCTCTGCTCCCTTTAATACAAGAAGTTGTATAGGACTGTGTTTTGTATCACTCTACAGCATTGCCAAAACCTGACATAGGATTTGCACAAATTTCAGAGTCGATATTAGAAGAAGTATCTGTAATATTTATTAGGCCTCACAGTGAAACCTGCCTGGCCTCTGGTTCCACTATAATTTTGAAACTCCCATTAGACTCGTTGGATGTTGTTACTGAAGTTCATATCTCTTAAATGCACCTTTTGGCTGCATGTGATTCTATGCTACAAAAAGCAGAGGTATTTCAGCATCTCTTGTTCATGAAAGCTTCTGGGTTATTTCAGCAGTTTTGAATAAAGTCATTTGGATGAAGGTTTTCAAAGCTCTGGCAGAGATTTAGAAGAACATTAATGGGAGGTGAATATTAAAGCCTCAACCCAATGTTTTAAATCCAGAATTGATTTCTGCTGCCATCAGAGTTAGGATTTCACCCTGGTGTCTTAGTGATGAAACTAGTCTGAAACATAGTCAGTCCTCTTTCCCTTCTACATATTACAGGTTAAGCCAAAAAAGCATGGATGAAATAAAGAAATATCTATTAGTGACTTTCCACTTGCTTTTTTGGAGACAGAGAAGAGTCGACCAACATTTTTTTGGATGCATTTCCATTTCAATGATCACATCTTCTCCAGTTAGGGGTAGAAATACTGAAAAAGCATGAGAGAAATGATTCTCTGGCTAGTAGCAGAAACTGCATGGGATCACACAAAACTGCATGGCCAAAAGGTCTGAACAGGCATGCAGATTTTGACATGCTTATCTAACCTATTAAAAGATTGTCCATGTGATATCATCAGCTTTTGATGTTACACATCCGAAAACAAGGCTTTCTTATGCAGAAGAAAACAAGGCTGACAGCCTGTGTTTGAGATATGCTATAATGTACCTTTTCAAACTGTGTTCACTAGGTTCTCTTCTCTCCAAAGCATTAAAATCTTTAATTAAATGTTTAAGAAAAAAAAAAAAGTGTAACTTGGCTTTTAGGGTGCATACAAAGCCATGTATGTGATTACTCAGCTCTGACTGCAGAAAGTATAACCTGTGTTGGATTCTCAGCATCACAAGACAAATGCATAAGTCTTGGATTACAGTCATAAAGTAATTTACTCCCTCATCCCCCAGCTTTTGGATCTCTACAGACTGTAGAGGTTTTTCCAAATCTTTTGTGCTGGTTGTTGTATTGTTGCCTATTTCGCTTATTTTGGCAGGCAGCCAGTTAGATTTCTTGGAAATCTTTTGTGTTATAAAGTGCTGCAGAAAGTGGCACAGAGATCTCATGTTGAGCTGAAGGAGAAACAATAACATTTATTCCTTTTATGCCTAATCTGCTTATTAAAAATGCCTTGGACTCACAGGAGATTCATTTGTAAAAAATCCTCCTCACTTCTCATAGGTTGAAATATCAATGCTAGAAGTAAAATCAGCTTTAAAGTGCTTTCTTTTCATTGAGATATTTATTTACATGCTTCTTATAGTACATAGTGAAACTACATTGTCTCACTTTGTATTCCTTGCTGGGTTTCATTTAGTAGTTTGGGTTTTTTACTTGATTCTCAGTCTAACATGGTGTTGTGGTGGTTCTTTTATACAGAAGGAAAAGGTTGGGGGTTTCTTTGTTGTTTGGGTATGTTTTTTTTAATTTTATTTGTGGTCTTCTTTTTTTGGTTCATGTCTGTCATATGTTCTTTAAATGTAACAGGCATTCCTATAATATTTGTGTTCACGTCAGGCTCCATAATATTTTTTTCTGTTAACTGACTTTGTTATTGTTACTAACATTTTACAAAACACAGTTTTGAGGCTCAAACAAATTGGTAGCACCCTTTGAAAGGCTGAAATTGGTCTTTGAAGTGTAGTGTGATATGAATTTGACAGCTCTTTGAAACAAGCAAGGCTGGAGATGTGGTTTGCAGAAATCCTCCTGGATGCAACCCATTTCTGCTGCCTGAGTTTCAGGGAAGTGGGTCAACAGATTTTGCCAGTGGATAAAACATGGGGATAGGATTGTTTGGTTGCTTTGGTTTTGGAGATGGGTCAGGTTTGTGTTTCTTCTATCTCTTTTTGTCACAGGAAATTTTATTATATAGATTTTTAGTTCAGGTGTCCTGTTCCTTTTCGAATCAGAATAATACATTGCTTTTATTACAAATTATACTTATCAGTATGTATTTCTATTATTCATAACATGACATAAGACTTATATGTAAGATAGTATGAGTAGGGGGAAAAAAAAACCCTCACACACTGTCTGATAATTAAACATATGTCAGGACCCATAAGCTGTGAAAATTCATGAAGTAACGCCTGAATCCTATGGTAATATGATTTTAAACAAATATTTCTTGAGTAAACTGAGTGGCTAGGAATGGTTTTTCTCTCTCAAAAACTGAATAATACCAGCAGTACATGATAACAGTTAATACCCATGTGAATATTTCCATTTCACCTGCCAATCTTGCACTGCTTTACACAAAAGAGCGAGTAGCTTTTCCCACTGCATTTACAGGAGGAAGTTTGCTGTACCTCACACACCCCTTACAGATGGTTATAATTCCTAGAGCCGTCACTCAATTTGTCTTGATGGTAATTTAGCCCATGGGAATCCTTCTCGCTTGTGTTCCTCATCCCTTTGTTAACGTGAAAAAAACCCAAGAACTGGGGAACTGACACCAAAGCCTCATTTCCATGGAAAGGCAGAACTTCCCTTGTGCCTCTGCCCTGGACCATCATTACACCCCAATGCAGGCACAGCTACAGCTGGTTACTGGACCAGTGAAGCTGCACTTTTCCTTAGCATATGCTGGTGTAACACTTTTTCTGACCTTCTCACTTGCATCTATTCTGAGGCTGTTGCTCCTGTTGCAGCCCCTCAGTTTTTCAGGGATGACCCTGACAGCTAGGCTTATCTGCTGCCACAAGAAGGCAGCAACATTTGCTCTCTAATGCCCTTGGAGCTGGATTAAGTAGGAACCTATAAAAGAGGCTGTATATCCACTTTCCAATCCCTTCAAGCCATTTATTCCTATTAGCATAACTTTTTTTGGCATCAATTTATTTTCACTCGCGAAGATCATTATCAAAATGCAGTGAAATTAATTCAGAAAAGAATATGCAAAGGAAATAAAGTATGCTAATCCCAGGGAATTACTTTTTCATGGTTCAAATAAAAGCAGCCTCTCTCGCTTTCTTTTTTCTGCCTTTCTGCTTTTTATTTCACTTTTATGACTGCAATTTAAATCTTAGGCCCTCTTTTATACTAAGCAGAAGAACAGCTTACACGTTTCACTGGCAAGTGCAGAGGTCTTAATGTGACTATGTCTTCACCTTGTCAGAGGGGTATTAAGAGACCTGTGACAGATGTTCTGGTTCCACCAGAACGAAATTTTAAGCAAGGTGCAAGTGAATATGACATGGATATTGTAACTGGTTTATGCCTGGTTTATGTCCCTTCTTTTTATTTATTTGTTTTTTCTTCATCTTGAAGTTCTTTTCTTGCTTTCTTCAGAAATCAGTGGGTTTGTAATTAGCTGGGCAAGATGGTGTTTGAAGCTCCTGAATTATTGCAGATATAGGTGCTGGTGTTTGTAAATACAAAGCAGAGACATGGACCAGTAGCACTGTCTGAATTGAAAAAAGTCAGACAAATAAAGGACATATCTCAGATCATAATCTGAGTAACATGGGAATCCTATAGGACCTCAGAGTAGATAACTGGAGTTTCATGACTTTTAAGACTGCTGATGTATTTAGAACATTTTATTGCTTTGTGGAGCACCAACAAAATTTGATTTCAGCTTCAGGAGAGAGGCATCTGTGATTCTTGTTTTGGAAAAACCAAGCCCTGTTGCTGTGAGGGACCATGTCGTAAGTCAGTGCCAAATTAATTTCATTCCCCTTGTGCTTACATGATGAGTGGGTGAGAGCAAACATTTCAGCACCTTGGAATTCTTCTAGTTACTTGCCATTTAATGCTCTTATCAGACAAACTGTAAATAAAAGTGTAATTAATTATTCTCTACTTACATGACAAGTTGCATATAAGTTCCACCCCCCTGGGAATCTGTTGTTTACCTGATAGTGAGGGGAAATTACTGCAGGGTTATTTGGAGACTACCAGGAAGATGAGCATGAGGTTTGCATTTAGTTATTTGTACATCCTTCCCAACCTGATAGCTAGATTTTGCTGAACACCCCACACAAAGAAGGAAGAATTTAGGAGACACCAGCTCTTATAATTGCAGCTGGCTCATATTCACTTGCTTGAAAGAATCAACACATGGCAAATTCTTTATTCCTAACTAAATATTCTGCATAAGAAAGCTGCCAAATTCATAGTTCTGCAGAAGAAATCCCAGTTCTTACCCACACTAAAGATGCCACTGAAAGTAATGCCAGCTCCACATGCTGCAGTTCTTTCCCCAGAGGCACTTTGTTGGGGTGAATCTGTACTTTTTGTCCATCACAAGATCCTCTGCTTACTCCTGCTGTAACCATTGGGTAATGAGGCATTCATGGTGTGTATAAGAAACACCAGTAAATCTAATTTTATTCTCCAACTAGTAATAGAACTGCAGTCTGTGCTTTCAGTTCCTTGGTTTGGGCCCCTCTCTCCTTTCTGGTGTCTTAAAATAATATTTTAGACATAAAATTGAAGTGACAAAAATGTAGCTAGTGAGAAAATTCCTCCAAAATGTGACACAGGAGAGGCATTAAGACATTTGCGAAAGAGGAAAGGGGGGAAAGGACTAATAAACCTTTTGTTTTGTAATTTTCATGTCTTTGCCTTGAAATTTTGTGCATCTTCCAAATTTCAAAACGAAGATTTAATACATGAGAAGATACAAAAGTATCTCTCCTGCCTGCCCCAACTGTAATGTCTGCAGAGAAAGTCATAATTTTAAGTGAATTTCTCCTATAGTACTGTAAATTGGAAGGATTATGTAAAGACCATAGAAACCTTAATTAGAAACCTCATTAATAACCACCGTAACCCTTATAATTGCTTTAGGATGACTCAAGTGTTCAGTAAGTAAACCTTTGTATGAAATTTTTTGCAAGTGAAGTTGATGGGAGCATTAACACTGACCTCACAAGAGGTAAGGCTTTACACCGTGGCCTCTCCATATGCAATCAACGTAATTCAAGGTTGTGTGACATAATGATTTTTCTTATCTTCCTCCAGCTATTCTGTCTGTTTGGTAATTACCTGCTGCTTCTCCAGGCACTGGGAACAAGATCTTGCTTCTAATAGATATTGAGAGATTTGAGGCTGTTCTTAATAGAATATAGAACACTTAATGTCTTAGTAGCACACCGTGATCTTTAAACGCTCTTTTAGAATTGGAGTTCACAGTTAAATCTCTCAACAGGTTTCCATTTTGTTCAGCTGGGTTTTATCTAAAAAAAAATCTTGCAAAGAGTAAGACTGGCTCTTTAGTGGAATTGATATTCTGGTTTTCATTTGTAAAGGAAGGAGGTTCATTGACCATCTTACTGATATCAAATGTGCATTTCTCGCCATCCAAACACAGAATGAGAGAGAAAGGCATTAACTCCTAATCTTCTCATTCTTTGCATCTTCTTTAACACCTTATTAGAGAGGAGTTCAGTGTTTTCTCCAAACAAATGACTCAGTTTAATTGTGGGATTTCCCTTCCTCTTTCCAGCTGATTTTTGCAGGTCATTAACCAATTTTCCATAATTTCCAGCACAAGTGTGGCTCGATGGAGCAGGCTCTGTCAGGATCACCTGGTGTGGTAAAGACACCTACTCCACTCCACCATTACCAGTTTTCTAGCTCTTTCTCTTCACGTAAACTGGATATTCACGTTAAGTGTTACAGAACCAATTTTCTGTGGTCTTCTGTCTGCAGAAATTTTTCCTGGCTGATTATCTCAGTACTATTCCAAATATTACATATAATACACCAAAAAAAAAAAGAAAAAGAAAGGATAAAAAATACAAATATAGAAATCTGAATATTACTTGAAAGGGAAGAAGTAAAAGAAGTAGAAGAAAGGCTTTACAGAATAGAAATAGGCTAAAGAAAAGCAGCTTAATTCAGTAACCAATTGCCCAAAGCCAATTTTAACCATGAAGAGGTTTGTCAGTTCAGCTTAGAATAAAATTGGCAGGGGGAGGAAACCCAAAAGTGAAATGGTTTAGCCTTCCAGGGTGAGGAGAGAGCTGTGAAACTGTTGCAAACCCACACATTTGCACACCTCTGGACAGCAGGAAGCAGCCGGGGTAGCATTTCTCATTTACCTGCATGCCAGGGCATGATCCCGACTACAGCTTTCCAAATTTATGGGAAATTGGTCCTCAAATCTCATTGCAATTCAATTGGAGGCAGCTGTCTAATTTCCTCCTCTGCAAATCTCATTTTCTAGGAAGCACACAGCCACAGAGGGCCAAGAGGAATATCCCCCAGGTAACAGCCCTGCCTTCAGCGCGCTGCGCTCTGGACTCACAAGTTTGCCTTAAGAGCAGTTGTGGTTTAAACCAATAGTACCAACAGGGATGTGATAACAAGATTTATTACTGTTTAGGGCTGTGATTTTAATAGTGATTCTACAGAATGAAATTTTGCAAGAGCGAAAATAATGTTTTACACAGGAACGGGAAAGCCGCTGAATGGAAATGCAAAATTTCCATCAACCCTTTGGCAGTGAAAGGACGTCTTAGAAGCTTCAAAGTTCTCTGTCATTGTATGTGAATTTGCATAAATCTCTCATCCCAGAAATGAAAATACCAAATGCCTCAAGCCACAAAATACTCCCAGTGTATTTCTGATTTCACTGTGACAACAAAGCATTGGAAGTCTCAAGGAGATGAGTGGTCTCAGGGGACTCCACTCTGATTTCCTTTAGAAGTTGGCACAGCATAGGTGTAAAATCACCTCAGATGAAACGATTCATGAGGTAATTTAAAGAAAAAAACAACCCAGCCTGATGAATGAGGTATTTTCAAACCATAGTCTTAAGATGTAGATGAGGATTTCATCCATATTCAGAAGCAAATTTTATGTCTTGCATTTTTCTGGGGTTGGCTCATGATCTCCTTGACCTTTGCTCTCATACTTCAGGGACTGAGTACTGCCATTCTCTTCTCACTGCAGTTGGCTCTTTGAGTTACACCAATTTGTCCTTTCTTAGTCCGCTGGATGGCCTTCACCTTCTTGTGAAGGTCAGGAATATGAAGAGGATTGCAATAAAATAGCGTTGTTCCAAAATACTCCTTTTTATTAGCATTAAATCTTTGAGCAGCTGCTGAGAGGAAAGGATCATAAACATTATTGGGCACTTTTAATCATAGTGAAAGACAGTTCCAGGTTGTGTTATCCTGTCATCCTTTATATTCAGCATGAGTCTTTCTAGGATAAAACTATAATACTGAGTTCTGCCAATACAGTCTTCTTGGAATTATATACGTATGGAAGACAGATCCTGTTTGCTTTCAAACCCAGGTAGACCTATCAGCAGAAATATCAAGTAAGTTAAGTGAAAGGAATGTGACACTTGCTTTTTTTTGGCATGAACTGAACAATGCCAATGACTATAATTTGCAGTCTATAAATATTCATGAGGGAAAGCTGAGTTTCTGTGACACAACTGGGTTGTTTTGTTGAATTTTTGCACCAAACTCTCAGCACATTCAGGTGAAGTAGGACTAACAAAAAGTAAATAAACTCAGCAAAAATGGGTTTATCTGTGATTTTTCTCAGTATGGCATCTGTTCACATTGCTTGAGTCAGAGCCTGGAGTTTAAACACTAACTTGACTTGTCTTTAAATTGCTGAAGTGACAAGCCCAGACTCCAGTTCTACTGACCCAGTTCTCTCACTGGAAAATCTCCTTTCTCTGCAGAGTGATTGTTATGTTTGCAGCAGAGCAAACCTGTGGTCTGCTCCTTATGTGATCAGAATTGGCTAGTATACTTTGTATGTTTTAATTTTCAAGCCACTTACAAAGTGTTGTGGTCGGTTTTTGGGGCGTGTGGGTTTTTGGGTTGTGTGTTTTTTTGTTTGTTTGGTGTAGGTTTTTTGAGGGTTTGTTTTGTTTTGCGTTTCTGGGATTTTTTTACTTCTGTGCCACTTATGTTTATCTTTAGACTGACTTATTTCTCAGCATCATCAGCACTTATCTACCGCTGCACAGGCTGATTTCTCATGTACAAAACCAAAACAAAGCTTGGTGAAGTTTCTAATGGAGTGAAATCAGTCAGCCGAAAATTAGCAGCTATGTGCCTATCCTGGGCTATGAGACAGGCAAAGAGAACTGACTCCTAAGTCATTGCTAAGATGGACTGGTCCAAAATTCTCTTGGGTTCTCTGCTCCCTTGAGCCCTATTCACTTAATCTGTGCCCAAAGGGTCAGCACTCACTCAACACAGCAATTAGCCAACCCATGCAGCAGCAGATATATGTCTATATTGCATATTTGTACCCCATTTCTTTTGCTACATGTTGGTGCTTTCTCTTTTGAGGGCACACAACCTCAGATGCAGACACAAAAACCTGGACATAAATGACCAGGTCACCTAATTCCATGGTGGAGGTGGAGTGGGATGCCATTGCAGTTGCACTGTCAGAAGTACCAAAGTGCAAACCCTGGTCTCCACCTTGGCTTCCTCTGATCAATATTATACTACATGTTAATGGCTTTTTCCAAATGGAAAGTGCAATATTTTTGCTGAAAGATGCTCATTAAAAAACTGAAGCAGTGTTGGTGACTTTGACCATGTTAATGTAATTCTGCTTCCTTGTAGTTAGTACCTTCCCACTTTCAGATGGAAAGGGGCCTTAACAGTGTTTGATAACTTGCAAATTCATCTGTTTAAAGGAGTAGTTTAGAAAAGATCTTCTTGAAACTTATCAGGGCTTTTTCTGTGTCTTGATGAAAAGCATTTTCAAGGGCAGCTACAGGGACAGGAAAAACACTGGTTTCCTGGCACTAATTGAATTTATCAGAAAAAAAGGAAAAAATCAAGTAATTAGGAAGAGAAGTTCTTGTCTAATCATGCCCACCTCTGCAGAGCATGGACACTGCTGCTCAAGTTTTTCTGACAACCCTGTGCTGCCAAACCTGGCCTACAAGCTTTTGGATCTTTTTTTACCCAGGCGCTGGATCTCTCTCAGGTGTTCTCAACCCACTTCCCAACTGCCCAGTTATTCTGCAGCTCTGCAAATCACACGTGCTGGGCCACATCCCTGCTGCCCAAAGCCCTGGCATTAGCACTGAATAAGTGAGGTGGGAACAGTGTAATTTCATTATGGAATTCAGTGAGAACCCAGAGTGAACTTCTCTCCTATAAATTATCACTTATGTAACCCCTAGCTTGGTGCAGTCAGGATTTAAAGACATCCTGTAAGTATGGGTGGGTTGTTAGAATGAGTTGTTCTTTGTTAGATTCAGCAGTAACTTGAATGGAGTCCTGTCCTACACATATCTTTGGGAACTGGTTGTGTAGCTGACAATCATAACAGGATCTACAAATGAGAAACCTTGTTTATTTCTTGGCAATCATTACATCTTGATGAAATCACCAAGAGCTTTGACTTACAAGGGGAAAGGACTGAGAAAAAATTTTTCTTGGATACACCAGAGAACAGACCAACTTTGGCATTATCTGTGGGTTTCATTCCTTTTTTACCTTCCATGGGACTGGTCATGTCTATCTTACTTCTCAGGTGCAGGTCCAGCATTGTTCACCTGGTTTATTTGCTCATGCAGAAGCACAAAGTTAGGAGGGGCTTGGGCTGAGCTCCTGTGCTCACTGCAGTCAGAGAGCCAAAGACATCCCATACTACACAGGAGACACACATCTGCCTTCTGCCTATGGGCAAAGTGGCCCATGAGGAAAGGTGCAAATGAGGATAAGCACTGCATGGGGGGGAGGCATTTTCTGAATGCCAGGTTCACATCCTCTGGTCTTTGCAGAAGGAGACCTTCCCCCTCTTCTCTTTGGCTGGTCCTGATCTTCCTCTGCCAGACAGGGGAAATCAGACAATACTGCAGTGAGCTGGAAGATGGTCTTCAGAGCCAAGGTGAGATATGGTAGACAGTTCTACTGTTTCAAACAGTAGGATTTTTAGTATTTTAAAATTAAATGTTGCCTGCTGTCTCCCATGCACTCACAAACGAATATTACACATTCAAAGTCAGTCTTCTGATTCTTGTCCCTGTTGACAAGAACTAACTGGGGAATTTCTTAGGGAGAGCGACACAGAGAAGGTGAGCTAGAAGGGAAACTGGACCTTTGTGCTAATCCTAAACTAAAATCTGCTGAAGTAAATAAAAGCTCTCTATGGAGTTAAAAGCATTCAGTCAGGAAGAGCAAGTGCATTTGTACACACAGAAGCAAAAAGGAGGTAAATGATCTGCTTGTGTCAACTTTGCTCTTCCTGAAGACACAAGCGTGGCTTTGGGTTTTTTTCTTTCTTTCTTTCTTCCCCTCTTTAACAAGAATATATATCCTAGGATTGACACAAAGAAAAAAAATATTTTATCTGGAAATTTTTGTTGTGGGTCCATTCTCCTGCTCATTAAAAATCCCACTGAAATGTGAAAATTTTCATCCATCTCATTTCATTTGTCTGTGAGCATCCAGACTCCATGCTGAGGTCATTGATATCTCAGGTGTATTACCTCACCACAGTCTGTTGCTATGGAAATAGCTCCAAGCATCTTCAGTGCCTTGGCTGTACACTGCCCATGCATCTTGGCAAGAGAGGCTGAATACAAGAGAGCAAAGAGTAGCTTTAAAACACAATGATCAAAATTTGAACGTTTACAAGTATTTTAAATTCCTTACTCGCTTGTAAATCCACCATACTTGGTGGTGATTTTATGCAGATGTATTTTCTTCTTATCTGCCTGATTTTTATGTGT
Source organism: Manacus candei (assembly GCF_025592945.1). Taxonomy (NCBI): domain Eukaryota; kingdom Metazoa; phylum Chordata; class Aves; order Passeriformes; family Pipridae; genus Manacus; species Manacus candei. The sequence goes on along the minus strand of NW_026138066.1, from coordinate 22,716,612 downwards.
GAAAGTGATTTCTGAAGAAAAGGAATGGCCTATACAGACAATAATAATCATATAAAGAGAAAGTTTTTTCCTCCCATTTGTCTTTCAGTTTTCTAGGTGTTCCTGTATGTACCTTCCAGCAGTATAACTGTACAAGCACTGCATCCAATATACCACTGTATTTAATAATAGATCAAGCAGCAGATAGTGTCATATTCTCCCTGAATTTACTGGTTTGACTTATTCTCTTCAAACTATGCTGGTAATTATCAAATGGATTAAACACAGCTAATCATCCAGGCTGTTTTGCACCTTTCATTTAAGGATCTTCAAGAGCTTTATACAAGTTAGGACTGAATTAAGCTGCTCTTATCTCTCTGAGGGACTATGGAAGAATTATCACACTATTTTCTCTGTTGCAGCTGTAGCTGCTGACTCTGTGGTTTACAACAATAACCCTTGGTTTAAAGGAGAGTGGAGCACTTTATGGGTGTGGACTAACTGAGAGGTGCTGTGCCCCTGTGACAGCTGGGAAAGGTGGCAGATCAGGGTGGGCAATGTTCCCTGGCTGCCAAATTTCCCCTGGAGAACTATTTGCTGCTGCATTCAGATTAAAGGCACTTGTGAAGCTGGTGTTAAACTTTTTGAAGGCTGAAGTGCTCACTTTTCCTTTTCAGCCTAAAGGTGAAATAAAGCAGAAAGGGTTTTTTCTTTTTCTTTCCACTCCAGTTCCTTACTTTAACTATGAAGTGACATTCTTCTGATTAATCCAGCAGTGAAAGTTTTAGATATTTTTACCAGAGAAGATCAGCCAACACTTGTACATAGGAAGGAAGCTGGGGCATTAACAGAAGCACCTCCTCTGTGGGAGATGTGTGGCAAGTGTCCATTACCTGTGTACTGTCTTCGCCTTTCTGCTCCAGTGCTGTTCACTGTTGCCACTAAAACTTTGAAGTCCCCATTTTTTTCTTTTTTTTTTTCCCCTCTCTAAATGCCTTTCAGAAAAGCCCACATGATGCAATAAGCAAGAGTTATGTTTTTAATCTGCCTGGTTTGAGATGCACAGTGAGCAGTCCCCCTGCCATTCCCCGCTCATTCGATTGTGCTGTAAGCTTATAAACTTGTGTTTGGTACAGTGCTCTGGAGACTTGCTAATAATTTCTGTAATCCTATCTCCCAGACCCAAGAGTGTGGGCTATATTCTGTTTCCACCTTTGTCTCAGAACATAATCACTTTCAGTGGTGTTGAACAGATGTAACAGAGAGACAAATTTTGCCTGCATGGCTCAACAGACCTCGCAAGGTGGTTCTGTTACAAACCTGTCTATCAATGATCATTAGGGGGTTGAATTAGTATAACAAATAGTTTCCTAGTATGCCTGCCTGGCTGCTGGTGTACCTAATTGGCCCATTTAGATCAGCAGGCTGGCTCAAGCAGCAGCCATGAAGCCTGAGACAATAAAAAAACCCATAAAACCCCCTAGAGCACAGGTTTGTTTGATACCACAGCAGGCAGAGTAGGAGGGTTTGCAGGATTTCTTGCTAACCCTTGTTAGTGATAGAGTTTGAAACTGTGAGATGTGATTACCTTGTTTTCCCAAGTCTTCACTTCGTGCTCCATGTGCACACACACAAACACACTCACACAAGACACACAGACACTCAGACACACGGACACACACACTTTTCCCCGGCTTCTCTTCAGAATAATCATCTTGGAGAGGGGCAGTAGGGACGAAGGGGCAGCAGCAACACACAACACTTTTCCTTCTGAACATCTGATTCCCGACCTTGCTGTTATCCAAGCACATATTTTATGCCTGCACTTGAAAGAGAAGACTTTTTCAAGCTTTAAAATTCCCCAGAGGAGAAAATGCTGAGAGTTTTATTGCCTGCTCTTTCATTTATCATTGTTAAGATGAAAAGAAGCGGAACTGTTGGGAAGATCCTTGCCTGATGGCAGCTTGTAGTACTCAGACTATGAGAAATCCATGCCAAGTTACACCCAATATGATCAGGCTCATTTTGGAAGGAACTGTGCAAACAAATTATCATGGAGTGAGATGCTGGAGTTTGTGATGCTACAGAATGTTGCACCTAATATTTAGCAATGGAATTTGGCTTGATTTGTGGTGTTCTTGCTAAGCATGACATCTGGTATGATGGAAACTTATACCCACTTTATAACATTTAAGAAAAGTATTTTCAAATTAATTCTGGTGGCTGCTAACTTTAGTTCCTGCTTTGGTTGGTGGGATGCAGAGTTTTTACTGGGATGGAAGGCATTGTTATCATGCTTGTTGCTGTTCATGAGCTATATGTGGCCCCAAGGGGTAGTTAACCCATATCACCTTCCAAAAAAGGAGTGGAGGGGCAGGAAGAGAGCACCCTCTGCTCCCAAAATTTTGACTGTAAAGCCCTTATCTGCAAGCATTTGTTATAGACTAGAACTGTGCATTAATAGGCATTCCTTCTATGAAGAAGCATATCCTTCCTGGAACATGTCTTTCCCTGCCAGCAACTTGCAGTGAGGGAAAGAGGCAGTGATGGAGAAGAGATTTGTTGGGACTGAAGGAGATCTTTTGTTTGTTAGTGAAATGTTGCTTGTGAGGAGCTAAAGTGAGTGTCTGCCAGGGTGTCATGACTGCTTCCACTAACTTGTGTGTTGACTTATCAAGATCAACTCTGCCAAATATAAGCTTTTCTCTCTTTTTGAGGTATTGGAGAGGGGAAATGCTGACTACTGCAGGTATCACTGATGTTGATTACTGGCTGTAATAGAGACATAGAGCCCGAGCAAAAAAAACCCCCATCATCTTTATAATTGTTTCATAGAACTTTAGATAATTATAATAGGTACCTGCAGGAGATTGTCATACCAAGCCCCTGCTGATGCTGTTGTGAGTGGAGCTATACCATTGTAGGAAATAGTGGGTACTCCTTTGCAGCAAAAACCTCTTACATAGACATATGCTATTTACAGACATCATTGACAAAAATTTACATTTAGAACAGACTAGAATGTGAAAGGTACAGAGTTTGCTGGCAGGAATTCATGAAGACCACACATTACTGGTTTTATTGACAAAGACATTAAAGAAGTGACAGCTGGCTTGGGGCAAAATATTTTTGGATCCTCAAACAGAGATGAGTTAAAAGCTAGTGATTTGTAAGGATTAGGCACTGAACACCTTATAATGGTGTGGACATAAATTTTTCTGTCTGTTCATAGCTTACTATATCCTTGCCACTTTCCAGTCATATTGGTCTATCCCATGCAAATTCATATCTGAGAAAAACTATTTGTAAGACAGGATGTGCTGTCAGACTGAATATGCTGTCAGACTGAATATGCTGTCTCCAATGTCAAATGCCTTGGAAAGCAATCCATCCGGTTCTGGTTTCATTTCTATGTTTAAAATGTGCCATTTACTTATGGAACTTTACTGTATTTTCCTTCTTTTTTTTTTTTTTAACACAGAAGAAAAACTAAGATCGAAACAAGAGTTTAAGGAAGGGAAAAAAATCCCAACACCTCCCTTCTGTACTACACTTTAAATTTCAATTACAGAAATGTAGTCAGATCAAGTGCAGGGCCATTTATTTCTTTCAGCTGTCAGTTCTGCATTTTTTTTTATGCTTGCTAGAGATAAAGAATGCATCCATTTTTAAAGAACTCTTTATAAACCACAAGTGTATCAGTTCTGATCCTGTGGGATTGTTTTTACATTAAAATTTGTGCTAAAGACATGAGGACAAAGAAGGACCAGAATCAGGCCCGTTGCCAGAAAAGTATGAAAACTTAAAAGCCAAGCAGAATAATTGGATGTTCGCTAACAAACTGACAGAAACTGTCATAGATAATCAGATTAACATGGCAGAAAGCCCTGAAAACAGTGGCAGAGTAATGTTCATCTCTTACCCACAGGAAACTTGGAATTTAACAAGCCAAAGAACAGGCTAGCTGTGCATAAGGTCATTATCAAAGCCAAAGTGACGTTTGCTGTCGCACCTGCATCTCTCTCCCAAACCTTTTGAGGAAAGGGAACACCCGCAAGTGCTTTCCAGAGGAACCTCGATATTTATCCCCGAGCCCAAGGGGTGTGTGTGCCCCCTGCCTTTCCCAGTGCCACCCATCACAGCCAAGGCTGCCTCCTCAGTCTCCCCTCTCACTGTGCACTGTGGCCACAGCCAGGACTGGACCGTGGGTGATGAACCACCTGAACCTCCTCTCGGAGTGACGTGTTGCCAAATCACTGTAAAAACTGGCACGTATTTTTAGCAGGACCAAGCATGTTGGAGAAGCATTCTCCCAGAGCTGTTGTCTGCTGATAAGATACGTATGCAAAAGGCCTGTGTGACTTCTTTGATTGGGCTTTTCATAGTGAAAATTAAGATGTGCTAGGGAAGAAGAAAAGGGTAAAAAAGCAGCAAAAATACCAACATAAGCCTATTTCCAAATCCTCCTTCTTTAGATATCTAATATAGTGATAGCAAAAGCCTAATTCTCCAAATGTGTATTTGGAGGCTTTTAATGTGTGTAGAGACTTCTTCTCTTTAAGCCTGGGCTTTGTGGAAACCTGCGTTCTATTTCTTCAAACTGCGTGTGTTGTCTTAGGCAAATCACTTTAATCTTCCCCTGCCTCAAATCTCTGTAGTGTAGTGCAGATAGATTAAGTTTACTGCAGATATCCAAATTATCAATGGCACAAACCCTCCAGGAAAAGACTCCTTTGATCCTGCAGTAAGCGGATCCCTGGTGAAGCTAATGAGAGTGAACATGCAGGATGCTGAAGTGCTGCTGGAGGTATAACAAGGCTGCTGGCAAGGTGGGAAGGAGAGTTCATTTCTCCATTGCATCTAGATTGCATTTTGTTGGTGGAGGGAAGGTGGAAATCCAAGTGGGTCTGTGTTTGTGCCTGTGAAATGTCAGTACATTCTTGCCAGGCTGCTTATGTTTGCATTCTGCTCTCCCCATGTTCCTCATGAGTATATAAGCCATCCTCCTCCAGTGACCCACCAGTGATGAATTACCTCTCCTACACATCATTTAATCAAGCTAATATTTTACATGGCACAGCTGTGTTGCACTTGCTGCTGCTGGAATTAAATGTGCCCTCTTGCTTTCACCTCAAAAAGGGCTGACCCTGCAAGGTGTAGCATGTCCTCCTTCCTCCCTGAGAAGTTCTGGCTCATGATCTGGGTGACACCTCCCAGCAGGTCACGGGGCCAGATCCAGAAATTGGTGGGTTGAAACCTGTGGTCTCTGTGGTGCAGGTCGTAGGCTGAGGAGGTCAGAGTGTCTTTAAGGTGATCAGTCTGTGCAGTCCTGGCACTGAGGTGTTCAGGATTGCCTAGACTGAGGCTGGAGTCCCTTTTGGCAAAGCTTATTCCTGTGAAATGGTACTTTAGGAGTGGAGAGCACCATGAAGTTGCTGGTTGTTATTTGATGCATTATTTTGCTAACTCTGCTGTCAATCTGTCTACATGATTTTGATGGAGCTTTGTTAAGTGATGCTTTTCTGTTCTTTGTCATGCTTCTTTATACTCAGGGCTGTAGCAAAGATGCTAAGATATGGCCATATCCTTTTGAGGTGGTTAGACATGCTGTTCAAAAACAATCCCTGAGAACAGAGATGCTGGGAGATAAATATCTTTTCTATTTTTCTCTATACAGTTATATTTATTCTTGCCTGACAGGGAGATGCCTCATTAGTTATCAATGGGGTTGGAGTGCCACAGAATAATTAAAACAGGAAGGGATCATCAGGTGGTCATCAGGTCCAACCCTCCATTTAAAGACTCTTTTAGAAAGACTCTTGCAGAAATGATGTACTTCTTGTGAAAAAAGCAAAAATAGGACTTTGAAGAGGTGCATTAACTTTTCTTTCCTGCCTTGGGTTTCTTTCAATAATCTCTATATTATTTATAGTAAATACCTGCAGATATTTTATTGTCTAGGTCTTTTTATACTGTGTTTGCTACTTTGTTCAGCTAACATTTCCTTTTCCCACACTTTGTCTGTCTGTTGGTTGTTTGTTTTTTTTTAATAATCAAAATCTTTAGGGAAAGGACTAGTTGTTACTCTGTCCAACATCTAGTACATACAAATCTCAATTGTGGTTAGATTAGAGTTACAATACTCTTCAAAAAAGATGACACCACCACCTGCAGACAGGCCTTTCATAGGATGCTAGATACTAATTTCCTGTGACAGAACTGTAGTACAGGATGTTCAACATCTATCATAAAATGTTCTTCCTTGAAGCAATGAATGTTGGTAATAAATAGTCACCATTGTCTCTTGTACATAAAAGAAAATGAATGTTAATCATCATAGTGAATAATGACCCCAAGATGTATCTTATGGAAACAAATGTATGTCATTTTGTCTGCTTCAGTAATGGTCATATTTGCCTCAATAACAAAATACAAAATGCTGCAATATAAGTCTGCTCTTAGCTGCTTGTCTGCTGCCCATCAGTGGGTCATTACTGTGCTGTGGTGGTGTAACATATAAAGGCACACATACAGCAGATTGGATCCCTACCTATGGCAAAAGGAAAAATGCATTCAAGGCAAACAGAGGCAGCTGGTCAGGCTGAGGCAAAGCCTCCCTTAATAAACAAGTCCAAACAAGCTTTTTTAATACACATGCACTTGTAATTGCAGTTCTTGGCAGCTGCTGATCTGGTTCCTTTGCCCTTTAAAAATTGCTGTATGGACCAGAGGTCTCTTAGTCTAGACTTGTCTTCCCTCTTGGAGAGGGAAAGGCATGTCAAGGCCCTAAGCACAAGAAGAATTGATGCTGCAGGTCTGCTCTGCGTCATCAAGTGCATTCCAAATCTGGTAGAAATTGAGATACCAGGGACCTGTGGGGTCACCCTTATCCTGAAGTTCAACTGACCTGCTTTGGTCTGTCCTATACATCAGAGGTTTACAGAATAAATTGAGAATACCAAAGGGCTTGCAAATGACCTTTTAAGCAGCCCTAGACATCAGAGCAGGTTGAAGGCTTGCAGTCAAGGACTGTGAAATATTTTGGTTGGTTTTGACTAGCATAGATCACTAATGTATGTCAAGAACTGTATGCAAGCTTTTGTTTTGGTATAGTTTTATTTCTGTTCTCTAAAATTACTTCTGCTTTGCACTGCTGTGTAGCACTCAGATTAATATGTGAACTTGCTAGGATAGGACATTTTAAGGCTCTGTCTGGAGATGGAAAAATAGGTTTTAACTTCCTAATTTAAAAAAAAGAAATAATTTGGAATCTCTTTCAGTGTTTCATGTTTTCAGATTTCGAGAAGTTTTTACATGCATGCAGTGTGGGGACTTGTACTGGCTGCTGTTCAAACACAAATACAGAGGCAAGTTCCACACCAAAGATCTACCTAGGAAAGACACATCCAGGCAGCTTGATCAGCAATATTGCAGCTGCAGGTGGTTGAAGATGGAGTGATGCTGTGATATGAGCTGACAGGACTAAGCAGATGTGCACTATAGCTTAATTATCAGATGCAGGGGGAGAACAGTATATGCCACCAAGGTAAACATCTTTTTTTTTCAGAAAAACTGACTGGTAGCAAGAAAGGCTAGCAAAAAAATAAAACAGAACACATAAGGAAGAAATACAGAGCATCACTGTATGAGTGTGGGATTTGTTGGTTTGGGTTTAGATTCAAAACCTTGGCATAGTGGTTCATCTTCCTACACAAAGAATTGTGTGTATATGTGACTCAAATTTAGCTTTATTTTAAGAATGATTTCTTGGGCTAGTTTTTTTACTCCTCAGTCAGAATTCTACTTAGGCATGTATCAATTCCAAGGAGACTTTCACTGAAAAAATTACTGGGTGAGTAATGAAATCTTTAGTTTTGAAGAAAGACTGATCCTGGAAGAAGTAGTATTTTAAGGACCTGAATACTGTTCTGTGATGTGCAACCCTCAGGTCCTCCACCTGCTTCTGCAGGCTACCATTTTACAAGCAAATTCCCTAAATTATTGATGGTTTCATGATGGCCCTCTCAGCCTTTGTGGCTGGAGCTGCCACAATCTGAGTTTATAATATGCAGTGCTCCAATATAAGAGTGACTGAATGTATAGCCTGGAAATCAGGCCCTTTGTGTGGGATGCTGTGAGCAGGGGGGCTTGAACTCTAATTTTCCACCACTCATCCTTTTTCTTTTGACCATAAGCTCAATTTCTTTTGGGCCCCATATACACAGAAAGTGATGACTCCAGGAGATGAAACATATGAAATCTGCACCAAAATATCATGTTTAGATGCAGTTAAAGGCAACAAAACTTTTCAAATGGGAATATCTTACCTTTTTGTCTTCTTCCCTTTCATTTAATCTGGCTTTTCCTCCTCTCCCTGCTGCTCTCTTTCCTTTCTCCCACCTTGTGTTTATTTTCTTCTGTGGAAGATGTTGCAACCTCTGTGTCATCTTGGTGAAAAATAGGGAAAAAATTAATCTAAATTTCTTTCTGCAAGAGGAAAGAACAATGTCCCATCACTTAAACTGATGTTCCAGTCAGGTAAAAACTAAAAAAAACTGCATATTCCGAAGGCAAAAAAAATTGTAACTGGTACTCCCACTAGATGCAATAATCTTTCACTGCTGCCAAGCAGAGCTTAGAAAGGTGAGAAATTATTTATTAACACGTTTGGATGAAAAATGCAAGGAAATAAAATGTTTCTTGGTGTGATTCTTATGAAAATACCTAGCAATTTTAATAGGAGTGGAGAGAAAACAGAGCATAAGAGAAGAAAAAGGGCACAGAAGAAAAATAGTCTCTAGGGAAGGAGGATATGATTATGCCTTTTAGCAGTGTCAGCGCTGACATAATTAAGCTGATGTAGGACCTGGTTTGTGAGAGGTTGCTACAGAAGCAGCTGTGTTTGTACCAAGTCTTATTCCTTACCAGTGACTTATTATTGCTTCCACTAGCTTTGCAGAGGTGGAAGCAGCTGCATAAAGTCTCCACCAGAAGAGGTGGGTGAAAAGCATGGAAGGGTGCTGGGAAACAGTGAACGGAATTGCAGAAAGAGTTAATTATTAAGTCAGCAATTTTTTAACACCTTATTTTAAATTGTCAGGCAAGATTTGGATAGTTCAGGGATTGTTAATCTAGCAGACTCTGTCTGCAAAGCATGGGCTTTGGCAGCCATGCAGGCTTTGGGTTTCCCCCACTTCTTTTTTCCCATCCCAGTGTCACAGTGACCCCTGACCCCACTGCTTGCAAGTCTTTGCTTTGAACAGTACCATGGTGCTGGTTATCCTTTCCTGCCAAGGCTTTTCCTTCTCTTTCCCTGTGTGTTTTCCCTTTAACCCAAATCATTTTAAGGGCTGGGTTCAGAGCAGGGCCCCAGAGTGGTCTGCCTTGGCAGGGCTGTGGGGTGGAGGGGGTGGGCGATGCTGGCAGGAGGGCAGCGAGGAGCAGCAGTGCTGCAGGAACACCTCAATCACAGCACCATGGCCTCAGAGCTTCCTCACTGGCTGCTTTTATAAGGTGGCAGTTTCACAGCTTTTCCTTTGGTGCTGGTTAGAGCCATGCCAGAAAAGCAGCCCCTTTTGCCCCTGCTGTAACCTCCACCTGCTCACTCCTGTCTGTACTCTCAGACCATTCTGTTCCCATGCCTTCATTTGTGTGGCTACACGGAGAAGGAGACTGGGGGAGAGCTTCTTCTTGGAAATGATCACTCTTAGTGAAGCAATGCAATATGTGAGTACTGTGCCTTCAAGCAATGGCACGGACTCTTCTTTTTTATCATCATTCCTAGTATAATTGTAATTCGTACCACAAGAGAAAGTGTCTCCTTTTATCCAACCTCTGTCCTTCTCAAAGTGGCCAGGTAATGCATCCCTGGAGCTACCACCCAGCTCAAACTTCAGAAGCCTTGTTATAAGGTTGTGGAGCCTGTTAACTGTGCATTTCCTCAGAGAGGATTATTGGAATTGTTTCCAGGAGTGTGTGGTTTTATCTTCCCCTGAAACCTCACATACATCCACTAACTGACTATTCAGAGATGAAACTCCTCATCTTTCCCACTTTTCCCATGAAACTGAAAGTTTCTCCTCCTCAAGAAGGTGGCTCAGTGCTGAAGGGATGCCACAAAGGAAGGTGGAAGACTGAGGTCTTCTCTTGGTCTGAGGATGGTGAATGAAGAGGGTTGGCAGAGGGCAGCAGGATCATGGTTCCTCAGGAGGTTCTGTCTGGGGTAGGTCAATACAAGTAAATAACAAACAGGGCCCCTGAAACGTCAGGAGACAGAGACTGTCTCTCCAAGCCAAAGTCCACATCTCCTTGTCTCAGCAGATGCTTTAGGAAACCCCCCTCATTTCCTCTGCCTCACAGTACTGCGATGCAGAGGCTGTTAGTGGCTGAGGTTCCCTGCTTTCCTGAGGCATAAAATGCAGCAGCCTAGAATGCAGGCAATTGGGACCACTGCAGAAATGCCAAAATTAGTTTGCAAGTGTGTCAGTTCATGCATTTTTAAACAGGTGTCAGAAAGGGTGGCTGTTGTTTCAAAAGGCGTTTAATTGGCATTCCAGTTTGTCTTGTTTTAATTGCACAAAAATGCAGTGAGAAGAAAACCTGTGAGTGGGAGATTAAATAGGACAGTGTCTGCAATAAAATGGAGTTTCCTTAATTAAATCTGCTCAGAAGTGACTAAAATTTTGTCGCTTGGTTTATTTCACCATTTAGTTTCTGGGAAGAGGGGGTATGCTCACATAAAAATAACTTATTGGCATCATCTTTTGTAGATGTTTAAAAGGCTGACGTTGTGGGGTAGAGTTCCTGGTAGAGAAATGGTTGAGTCACAAAGGCTTTAAGTTTTTTTAGAACTTCTGCATAGTAAATTCAGGAATTCTTTGAATTCTCAGCATCTGTGTGTGTCATATCTGAATTAAAGTCATGCTGACTTCCAAAGTGCACTTACTATTCAACAGCATGAATCAAGACTGTAAAAACTAAAGAACATGACCCTAATCCCTGGCTATTATAGTGATATATTCCCTACTGTTTGCAAAGGAAATCCATGAATCTACCAAGTTCACCACTAAACCACGTCTGTGAGTGCCACATATACACATCTTTTAGATACCTCCAGGGCTGGTACCACAACCAGTTCCATGATCAGCCTGTTCCTAAGCTTGACAACCCTCTCTGTGAAGAAATTTTTTCTAATATCCAGTCTAAACCTCCCCCAGTGTAAATTGAAGCCATTTCCTCTTGTCCTGTTGCTTGTTACCTGGGAGAAGAGACTCTTTTCACATACTTGTAGGGAGTGATCAGATCTCTCCTGAAGCTCCTTTTCTTCAGGCTAAACAACCCCAACTCCCCATAAGACTTGTGCTTCAGACCCTTCACCAGATTTGTTGCCCTTCTCTGGACGTGCTCCAGCGCCTCAATACCTTTCTTGTAGTGAAGGGCCAAAAACTGAACTCAGTATTCAAAAATAAATACATAAATTGAAACCTGGGTGAGATTTTGCTCTGGGCACCCAGATAGCTATAGAAAGTTGTATGTCCTTTGACAACCAGCACGTTCTCTGCTCAGGGCACAGCAGCAACTTGTTGAAGCTGCTCTTAAACTACCCAGCACTATGCTACAGTTTGGGCCAACACCCAAAGTACTCCCCACATGAGCCTTTGGGCACCCTTTGGGTGCCTCCTTTGATATGTGCAATATTCCAAACTCTGACCCTTGCTGATAAAGAAAATGGTGCTTGTCATCATTTAGGGCTAAACCCTGAAATCCAGCAGCAAGTCTTTCATGATCAGTTTGACTTTGGTGACTTTCTTGCCTGGGTCAGCCTGTTGGCTTTTGCTCCTGGGGAGCGGGTTTTTTTTCAGTATTTTATCCAGAACGTGGTGTTTGGACTTCATAGGAGGAAACCTCTAAGTGTGGGTGAAATTTCTACAGCCCTCACCTGACAAGCGGCACATATAACGAGTTGGCTTAATGATACCACTTCCTTGGGAGCAAATTGGAGATTTTCGCTGCTGCAGTTGGTAATTAGAGATTTCAGCTGTTCTGCACAGAAAGAAGTTGAGCTGAGAAAAAGGTAATTACACCACAGTGCATTAAAAAGCAGGTACTGCACATATAATTACTCAGGACTTTGTGTGTGTGTGTGTTTTTGTAACTTCATAGTCATCCCCTAACAACAGAACCAGCGACGGCTGGCGAGGGGTGCTTGCCAAGAAAAGCAAATTAGGAGGGTTATTACATGTGTTCAAAGCCAAACTTAACAAATGTTCCCTGACTCCTGAGAGGGGAGTAGGGAACAGAAAGAGAAGCAGGGAGTTGAATTTCTGAAAGAAATTAAAGTAGTTTGTTTATGTCTGTGTGGCTATGTTCTGCCTTTGCTTCACCACTACTAGTGTAATAACAGAGCGAAATGGCAGGACACGGAATCTTGGAAGGCCATCAGTATTTATTTCCATGTGGGGTTTCGTGCCGTGCATCTCTGTGGAGCTGGATGGGAGCACCAGTAGCAGCTGCCTTAGCATTTCAAATTTCAACAGCAAAACTGCCCAGGGGTGGGTGTCCCCTGCCTGGGGACTGTGCTGCCTCTCCGTGCTGCCCCTCTGCCACAGGCCTTGTCCCACGGGGGAGACTGAGAAACACCAGTGTTTCAGTGATGGGTGTTGTTGGCTACCAGAAGCTCTCTTGTGTCTCTTGTGATCTTTTGGTTTTCTGGCTTTTAATCTGTTTAAATTTGGACTGTATCTTACTTTATCATTTGATATATGTCTTCATCTCTGTCGCATCCCCGGTTTCTGTGTGACACAGCAGCTCCAGCTCTTCTCCCCTTGCCTTTATGGGGACACCTCTGATCCCACTGCCAGGAGGGTTGATTCACTTTTTCTCCTCTCCTCTTTTCTATCCCCGTATCTTGAAAGGGTTGGGAGCATGACAGCAGCTCTTTTCACCTCCAAGGTCGTTCATACGTAAGGACATCTTTGCCCATGTGGAGCTGCTGGCACAGCTGAAAGTAAAGGCCATCTGTGTCAGGGATGACACTCACAGAGCCACAGAATATTCTGAGTTGGAAGGAACCCACAATGATCATAGAGTCTGTATCTTCAGTGAATGGCTGGTACAGGACTCAAACCTGTGACCTTGGCATTATTAGCACCGTGCTCTAAACAACTGAGTCTGTGAAGATTAATTTGGAAGTTCCCATTGCCAGGACCCCTTTGCTGCAGTCATGTGTGGCTGCTGGCAGCGAGGTGGTTTGGTATTGGTCTGACAGCTCACCTCCTGGTGAGTGACTTCCACACAGCTGGGGCAGTGAGTCTGGGGCCAGGGTGTTGGGCTGCTGTGCCACACTGTCACCCCACTTCCCTCCAGCACGGCAGCTTAGGCATAGCCTATCCCTTTAGTATTTAAATTGCTGCAATAATCAAAATAGACATTGGTGTGATGGAGAAATTCATGACATTTTTGTGCATATTCAGTGTATTCCTTTTCTTGCAAAGCAGGACAGGGTAGCCTCTCAGACCAGGTGTAAAAAGTTGAGGATTTCTGGGCTGGGTTTTCTCACAAACTATGATCACTGTCCTGAAGCTACCTTATTGATGTTTTGCATTAGAAATATATAAATTTAGCAAATTAAACACTGTTGAAGGGGACCAACTGCTGGTAAAGGGGCCCTCAGAAAGACACCAGGCTGTCTCTCCAGCCCGGAGAGCACAAGCTGCATCTCTGAGCAGGAAGGGAGGATGGAGAAACATCCCCTGCAGTTCCTCAGGCTTTCAGTCTGCAAACAGGGATTATCAGGAGTGACTGCATCTAAATTAAAAGGGAAAGCAACGATAATGTGCTGGTGTCATGATTGGTTCTTCATCCATACCTGAGTAGATCAAATTAGCCTTTCAAGACACCACACAGCAAAACACTTCTAGGTACAATACATAGAAAATGAATTTGTAGTTGCTTTCCGTAGATAAAGTTGAGGGCTTTAGACCTTGGAGATCACAATTTGTGCTGTTCATCCTCTTTTATCACACATGTATGTGAAGGAAAAAGAGGGTTAGTCTTCAAAGACACCACAGCTGACTGGGGAGATATTCCTAGAGAAATTATATTTCTCAAAAATGTTTTTAGGGTATGAGCAAAGAGTGGAGATGCCAATATTCCACTTCTGTATCTGAAAGGCTGCTAAAGATTTTTTTCACCAGGTATACAGGGAAAACAGTAAATACCAGTGTGATGCTTTAGAAGGCCATTTCTTTCCACATGCAGTACCCACGTAAATGCAGAGGAAATAATGGACTAGTGAAATGCTTGCTTGGTGGTATCCATCAAACTTCCTCGAAAACCTGAAAAGCAACACTGAAATTTTATGGGCTCTAGGAAAATAATGCTGAGTGGCATGCTGCAACAACAAACATGCAATTTTTTTTCATTATATAGATGCAAGTGTAAAATATCTTTTTTTTTCTCCGTAGCCAAATATATCACAAAGAAGGAAATACAATAATTTGTCATTTGTACATGAACCTCTCTTAGGGAGAGTAATTTCCACCTAAGGAAAAGTGCTGTTTTATCATTAGCAAAACAAGAGTAACAGTGGATGCAAATGAGGTCATCTTTCTACTGATCATCCAGATTGTGAGTCTGCTGCTGCAGGCATGGCAATGAGCATCCTGCCTGAGTGAGGAGCCCTGAACTGCATTCTGAGAATAAGGGAGGTCTGCTGGTTCTTCACGTCCTAAATTATTAATCTAGCTCCTCCTGCCATGTTAAAATTGTAACATTTTTTCCAAGGTCTTTAGGCAGGCAGGGCTGCTCTGCCACCTGAAAAACTTTTAAGTTTTTTATATTCTTTGCCAACCCCCATTAAAAAAACCCAACCAACCAAACAAACCCAAACCTACAACTCAAACCCCTGGAGGTTTTTATAACCAGCACTAGTAAGCTACTCCCAGTTGTATTTTTTTTGGTTACAAAATCTACAGTTACATAGTACTTTTTAGGCTCTTTTGACAGAGAAAGTCGTTTCTGTACTAGTCTGCATTGTCTCTGATTTTGAATTCAATTTGCACGTGCTGAGATACAATGCTATCCAAAAGCAAGACTGCTGGAATTTGGACTCTTAATAGAGCAAAATGGTTACAGCAGAATAACAAAGATTATATCTGCACTTACCACTCTAGGCTTTTACATCTTCATAAAGGAGGAATTTTTGCTGATAAAATAAGCGTGCAGTTCTACATTACATGAGGTAAGGCTCGTGGAGATGCTGTTTACTTGTGTCTGGCAGAGTTATCTGAAAACTATGCAAAATTTTTAGTGGAGTGTAATATGATGTTTCCTGTGGCATCCTGACAGTCCTGTTATCATCCACTGAGGACAGCAGTGTTTTGGGGATAGGAAATGCTTTGATTAGACAGGAAGGAACAAGATGAAGCTGATGAAATTCCTCCAGATCAATAAGTCCTGGGATAAATATCGCCATGAGATTTGTCATTTCAGAGTCTCTGCAGACTTGGGTACCTTGCACTGCATTGATTTCTTTTTCTCTAGACACATTCTCAACTCTTTACTGATCAGGAGAGTTTGTTGTGGTTTTTTTCTTTTCTCTTTTTTTCTCTCTTTTTAGCAAAGTTTTAACTTTTAGTTCATTTATACAACAGTAACCAATGTCTGGATGTGTCTTGGGCCAGAACAACTTGCCATAGTCCATCAGCAGATTTAGTTTAGAGGATTTAACTGGGAAAAAGGGCACAGGACTTTAGACAGTTGCTTTAAGGAAAAATTACCAGGTCCCTTTGTTTTTTCCTTTTGCCACCTTGTCACTGCTGTGATGTGACTAGAGCCTTGGTTCCCACCACTCTGATCCATGGCACTATTGCATGTTTGCAGTCCAGGACATGAGGGTCACTAGGCTCTGACATCAAGCTGAAAGCACAAGCCTGGGGAAAAGCTAAGAATGAGACATTTACCTGATTGCATGTTTTTCAGTGTGCTGGCTCATTCCTCATGTTGAGAACAGAGGTAGCAGTGCTTGCTGTTGCTTTGCAGACCTGGACCTTTGATTCCAGTGGGATGAGGTGCAACAAGGCCAAGTGCTGGGTCCTCCACTCTGGTCACAACAATCCCCTGCAGTGCTACAGGCTGGGGACAGAGTGGCTGGAGAGCAGCCAGGCAGGAAGGAACCTGGGAGTTTGGATTGACAGGAAGCTGAACAGGAGCCAGAGTGTGCCCAGAAGGAGAAGGCCAATGGATCCTGGCCTGGATCAGGAACAGTGTGGCCAGCAGGACCAGGGAAGTGATTCTGCCCCTGGACTCAGCACTGGCGAGCCCACACCTCGAGTGCTGTGTCCAGCTCTGGGCCCCTCAGTTCAGGAAGGATATTGAGGTCCTGGAGCAGGTCCAGAGAAGAGCAACAAGGCTGGTGAAGGGACTTAAGCAAAAGTCCTATGAGGAGAGGCTGAGGGAGCTGGGGCAGTTCAGCCTGGAGAAGAGGAGGCTCAGGGGAGACCTCATCACTCTTTACAACTCCCTGACAGGAGGTTGTAGCCAGGTGGAGTTGGTTTCTTCTCCCAGGCAACTCTCAGCAAGACAAGAGGGCATGGTCTTAAGCTGTACCAGGGGAGGTTTAGGTTAGATATTAGAAAGAATTTCTTTACAGAGAGGGTAATCAGGCATTGGAATGGGCTGCCCAGGGAAGTGGTGAATTCTCTGTCCCTGGAGGTTTTTAAGATGGGACTGGATGTGGCACTTAGTGCCATGGTCTGGTAACCACAACTGTAGTGGATGAAGGGTTGGACTTGATGATCTTGGAGGTCCCTTCCAACCCAGCTGATTCTATGATTCTATGATTCTATGATTCTATGATTCTTGGGGACAGGGTGGCAAGACAGGTCAGGCTCATGCCGCCCACGGGCCACATTTTATGAGGACCCCATTGCTGCTCATCTCAAGTGCAAAACTTTCCCTTAAACTGTTACTGGTTTTCCCCAATGAAGTTAATTCCAGTAGCTTTCCCATGGCTTGTTTTATGTGGGCTGTCTGAGGGAGAACAGAGAGAGATTAAATTAAGTTTTCCTGCTCTGTATTATACGTATAATTCCAGCCAACCAACCTTGAATCTTTCGTGTGAGCAAGACATATTTACATTTAACAGCTGTACAAAAGAATGAGGATTCCTCATGAAAGGCAGTATAGAAAGAGGCACTTTTTACTCCTTAGTAAGAGCTGGTATGTGGCTTGAACAAACTGGCCCTTCCTAATTTTGAATTTCTCTAGAGATAGATTTTCACCTTTCAGCAAAAAGATAATACTACAGGAAACAAAATTCCTTTTCTTAATATCTCTAGTTCTTCCTAGATCTCTTTCTGCTGTCTTTGGGTAGTTTAGGTTCATTTCTATCAGAGATCTCCATTACTGGTTATAGGGTTTCTTTATTACAAGCAAATGCAATTCCACCAATAATTTTGTTTCTGGACTAATAAAATCCAGCTTCTGCTCCATCTTATAATGACATCCAACTGCCTGGTCTTGTGATTCTGCAGGCTGCTGCTAAGCTGTGCTTTTCATATATGTCTTAAAAACAGATGCCATAAATTTGAAAAAGGCTTAGGGAAAAAGGTATGAGAGTGATGCTTGGGGAACACTCCTTAGAGTGGGAGATTAAAGTTGGATTCCCATGGATAAAGTTAGTTTATCTATGGGAAGGAAAGGAGTCAATTTGGTTATGGTCTAGAAGAACCAACATGGAAAAGAGACTTCTGATACCACATAGTGTTTTGATCTCTATATTTTTTATTCTCTTAGATCTGAGGATTTGATGCTGAGTTTAATATGGAAAAAAAAAACACATTATGGATAATTAATCTCTCTAGAAACTTAGGGAAGTAATGGATTCTTCTTCACTTGTAAGTCTTTTATTCAATAATACCTACCTCGTTTATACATGTTTTTCTTTTATCTATTATAAGACAGAGAAATGTTGATACAGGTGACACCAAGACTGGATATCTGTGTAAAACTGTGTTATGGCTCAAACAGAGGTTTTAGCATTAAGAAAAATTAGTTGGTGTTCTCTGGCCTGAGTTGTGTGAAAGATCATAATAGAGTATGGAATGCTGCCTTCTTGCCTTACAAAAATAAATCTGAGAATATGATCAGTTAGTAAAATAAGATGTTACGAATCAAGGGGTATTACTAAGCAAAGAAATATGTAGTAAACACAAATATTAGGAGAGAAATGACCAGACCAAAGATTTTCCAGTCTTGTTTCCTTCTATCTTAGCAAACCTTGTCAGTTTGAATGACTGGTATTATTGAACCAATAATGGTCAGTTGTGCTTTATTTGCTCTGTTAATGTGTGACAGATGTGCAGAAATAAAGGTCACAGGCTGGTGCTGGTTACCCTGTCAGGGAAAGCCAGTTAGCATGATGCTGCAGTGATGCTGCACAGATTGATTAAGCAATGCATTTTGACAAGGCTTGCAACATCACTGCAAAATAATCAGACCTCTGGGAACTTTTAAGATTGCCACCACAAGCCTTGGGTTCCTGTGGGTGTGTTTATCACATGGGATCCTCAACATAGAGTGGTTATTAATACGCAGCTCTTTGTGTTAGAAATACTTTGCTGCTGCTGGTCAGGTCCCTTGAAAGATTCATCTGGTCTGTTTGACTTGCTATCAAAGACAGTAAAGCCACACTGTTGACTTTAAATCTCTGCTTCTTATGCTTAATATTGCTTCTCATCTGCACCCAGGTACAAATAGAGGTCCCCATGCTACCTATCTCATCAAATTTACACTATAAGTAAAAATATTGGCCCCAGCAGTAGGGTTGTCAGGGATCAGTGGCCTAGCACTGACAACCAATCTCTCCTTACAAAACAGTCAGCAGGTGAGAATGCTATAAATGCCCTAAATAAACTGACATACCCTCTCAGTGGCAGCTTATTTTCCATGCTCTGCCGGAGACAAAGGTTTTCCATGACTTCGTGGCACAAATCTTTTTTACAAACTCAGTCCCTTTCTGGTGTGGCAGAGAATAAAGGCAACAGTCTTCTCTACCACTGGCAGGAGGCTGAGGCTTTCCAGCAGCGTGCCATGGCTGTGGGCTGCACGTGCCAGAGTGGGACAAAAAAGGGCTGCCTGCTTACCCCTGCTCATAGGTCTGCCATCCACTCAGCAAGGCTGAGGAGCTTTCTTTTCATCCACTTGAGCTTTCCTTACCCTTCACTTTCTGAGCATCCTTCTTTGTCTGATCCGCCCTACCCTCTTGTCCAGGGAAGATGAAGATCAAGTTCGTCACTGAAAAGTTCATGTGTTGTAAGGATCCTGTTTCTCTGCTCATTTTTACATCTTTCTAGAGCAGAAGAAAACAGCAGAAGCGAAACCATCAGTCTTCATGCAAGCTGGTAACACACTGCATGAGGAAAGTTCTTGACAGAGCTCAATTAACTGAAGCACAGGGTCATGTTAATTGTATCTCTGTGGCTCTTGGATGAACCTAGGCTGCACACATGCAGCCTGAAGCCTGGGCAAACCATTTTCCCATCTGTCTGCAAAAAAACCTCTGTGGATATACCCTGAGTAACTCAAACTCTTTCAATTAAAAAAAATAATTGGCATTAGCAATTAGCTCTTTATTTCAGCGGGCTTTGGCTGTGGTTGAAAGTACGTAGTACCTGGGAAACACCTGGAATAAATCTAAATGAACTGCTGCCCAGCAGCACTAATGAGGCACTGGAAAGCACTGCTGTGGCATGACTACACTGCTGTGTTTCCCAAGTACCCTGCTCCCTCTTGTCTTGTGTGTGTGCTTCTTGGAGTGCAGTGCAGGAAGTAACAGCTCTGTGTAAGCAGTCCTCACTCAAGCAGATAATGCTGTTGTCACCACTAAAATTATTTGCGTGGTGTAAAGCTTGAAGTCTGATCAGTCTTTTCTCCTAATTTAGGGTTTTTGTTTAGCTCTGCTAGGAGAGTTTCCAGATTGTGCATTAGGAGGAAAGAACAGGATAACAGACAGAGATCTGAGTTTTCTAAAAGCTGGAATGAGTGTCCTAGTGTAATAGCTGATTACTTCTGCATCTCCATCTGTGTGGAATCTCCCTGGTTGTATCAGGCACTCCAACTACAAAATTTTGGCCTGTGTAGATACAGGGTTTTGCACACACAAGGGAAAAATCTTTAGTAAAATTTAAGAATTTTGCTCACTTTCATTCACAGGATTTGTGTGTGAGGGACGGATTATGTTTGTTTTTTAAAGGTCTGTAGTAAGAAACTGAGAGGAGAACTAAGAAAACAGATTGTAGAATGCAGATATTATTGAGGTCAGCTTAGTAACTTAATCGGATTCAAAGAACAGAATTTAGCAGTATTTCAGTCACTATTGCTTTGACTGGATTTAAGATCATTTTACTGGAAGGGAGGGAATGTTAAAAGTGGATGATGCATTCTTAAAGTGTAATAAAGTGTTAGTTCAGTAGCACCACTTATGTAAGAATGACCTTTCCAAAGCCAAGTTAAAGTGTTATCTATTGAATAATGGTGCAGCGAGCAACTATTGCCTTCTTGCTCTTTGCATCCATCAGGTTAAATAACTTCTGCATCAGTCATTCTGCATAGTGCAAAATGTCATTTTAATAGAGCAGTGACATGGGATCGATAATGCCTTCTTTGAAAATTCTTTGTATTTGTCTTGTACTGCTTGCTGGATCTTCAGGAGAGGACAAAGGAAGCAGAGAGTATTCAGAGTAATACAAAAAGTGAATAAATCTGTGTTTCAGTAGTAATACTGAAATATCCAGCATTAAGGAGTTTGCTGTCCTGAGACAATATCCTAATCTTCTGAGACAGGTTTAAGTCTGTCTAAATGAATTATTTACATGTTTGCTGCACACACACTCTCACATAGAGATTACCATGAAGACATAAATTGATGTGAAGCTGTCTCAGGTAACAGTCCAACAGCACATATGTACCTGGATCATGGAGGAACTCAATTGTATCCAAGTTTATAGGTCATTGCAAAGCAGTCTTCTGTGGAGAAGCTGTTCAGTAAAGCTCTACTATATAAACAGTAAGATGTGAGACGTTGACCAGATGTGCTTAGGTATTTAGAGAATGGGTTCAAAAGTCCTTTATGAATCCAAATTTAGACAGTGAAGTTAATTTCAAAATATGTCCCCTCTTGTTTTCATGGTCACTCCACCCACCTCAACAACTTTTTCCCCTTTGAGCTTGTCTTATACCAGGTTGCAAGGGCTGTGATGGGACCATTTATTCAAACTATATAGAAAATTGAAGGACAATGGTAGTTGGATAATAGAATTGGTGTTATTCTGGCACAGGATCACATGCTG
Source organism: Manacus candei (assembly GCF_025592945.1). Classification (NCBI taxonomy): domain Eukaryota; kingdom Metazoa; phylum Chordata; class Aves; order Passeriformes; family Pipridae; genus Manacus; species Manacus candei. Next base: position 22,695,283 of record NW_026138066.1, on the reverse strand, counting down.
AACCTAAATTCAGTTAGAAGGCACTCTCAAATCATATGTATGCCTATGGGTGAAATAGGTCTGATAAGTTTGTAAGTCAGCTGGTTGTTGGTAAAGAGGTCTTTAGACATCCACCACATTGGCACCATCACTGCCAAGTGAGTGACTTCTTATGGTCCCCTGTCTTTTCATAATTGTATTCCACAATTCAGCATCTCACACACCTGAAGATGAAACCAGCAATAAGGTTAATTTCTGGGTTGGATTACTTAATGAAAAATATGTGGGGAGGGATGACTTGCAAACTATGCAATGGACACAGAAATACAAAAATTAAATGAACATACTCTTTCCCTAAATTGCTCCAAAGTTATGGCTCTGCAAGCTAAAGGGAACTGAAAACAGACATGAAGCTTGGTGAAAGGGAGATTCAAGGAGTAAAGCAATGGCACAGACATGGAGAAAAGAACCTGCAGGAAAAAAGGCTGTACTATTATTATTAAAGCATCGTATATCCTATTTTTCATCACTGTTTTGCTGATTTTCACTATGTATAAAATTGATTTAATTTTTATTGATCCAATTATATAGCCTTAAATACTTAAATATAGTCTTAAATATATCCTTATTAGGATATATTTATTTATCCTAATTAAAGCTAATATAGCCTTAAATTTCAGTAATGTTTTATCTTGTTCTTACTGGCAATGAGCATTGATCAAGTTTGGATAAGACAGTGTGTGTATTTTGACCCATGATAATATCTGTGAATGCTGCATCATGTCATCATTTTGATCAAAGTCCCTAATCAACAGATTAAAGTGGTCCATTTATTTGAAGGGAAAAAAGAAGGCGTTGATGGTTTATGTCTAAAATATGGATGTGAAGTCTACAACAATGTTAGGCAATCTGTATTAGATCTGGAAAATTAGTAAGTATTCCTGGCTATAATAACAGCCATAAGTTCAGGTGCAGAATTTCAGGAAGCCACATCAGGAGGAGGTGTATACATTGAAGCATCTGAAAAACAGTACTAAATCACTGGAAAATTAAGGGATCACTTGTGCTGTAATTTAGTCAGCCTAAAACATCTTTAGCAATTTGAGGATATACTCTGTGTGTGCTTACACAATATTTACATATACTATATACAAGTGAAAGCACTTCTGGATATTGTTTCCTTTCTTTAAAAATATATATTTCATTGTTGCATTTATCTAGGCGTTGCATTCAAACCAGAAATGAATTCCAGTGGAGCAGAGCATGCTATCAGAACTTTTTTGAACTTGGTAATTGTTGTGGGAATCATAATGTGGAGTTTGTTTTAGTTGTTGAGATCACGTCTGTGTGGATTTTCTCATCTCTTTGGAGAACTGGAAGCAGAATTAATGGCTGAAAACTACCTGAGTGAGCAGAGTGAGGGTGTGCACTCAGCTTTCAGATTCAGCCTTTCTCTCCTCAGAAACTCAGTTCTAATTGAAGAACAGGATGCCTGGAAAAGCTTCTTATGTTATTTCTGTGCTCATCATTGCTCTCAACGTGTCAGTAGGATGAAAGCCACTATAGAAATGTAAAATCATTATGATCATTCTTGTTTTCCTCAGCATGGAGTGAAAAAGAGGTCATGGAGAATAATGTTAACAAGAATGACTGGAGAAAGGCGAACGAAACTCAGCCGTGTGACTTCTAATGAACATTTTGACAGATTAAGTTGAAAACAGGATATTTCCTTGCTCTGACTGGAATCACTGATGGCTGCAGCACCACAATTAGTAGCAGAGAATTGGCAGTGCTGGGTCACATGAGTGGACCATGCAGCATTGCTTTCCCTCATTTTCTGTGGTAGTGTGGTGATAAAACACGTTTAAAACAAAAATCAAGAGTAGAGCAGACACTGATTTCCCCCCATCCTGCCCCACTTTCATTGCTCTTCCATGGCAGTGAGTTCCCCGGAGTCACATCTGCTTCCTGCTGCTGCCAGTGCAGAGTCTGGTGAGGGAAGCTGGCAGAAGGGGTTGTTGGTCTGGGCTCTGTCCCCATCTTGGCCCCTGGCTTGAGCTGTGACCTTGGACTAGCTGATCCTTCTCCATGCTGTTTTTCCCGGTTGTGAAAAACCTATAGTAGAATAATTCTGAATTACCTTACAAGGCTTTTGGGGGGTCTTTATGAATATTCACAGAGCACTTTGAGACCCTTGAATAAAAGAAGCTATAAAAATGCAAGATGGTATTATTTATTTATGAAGGTCCTCTGGGTTTTGGCCAACAGCATGAATTGTTGACATTTAATTATTGAAACAGTATGCCTATCAGACCCCTTATGGTAGGAAGAGATAAATAATGCAGAAGACTTCAGAAAACCTGGTCAATACTCTCTCAAGATCTGAAGCAAATATACCAGACACATAGCTCTAGCCTAAAAAGAACTGAATAATTAAACCAAGGAATGAGATCAGTTGTTTGGAATGCTTTTTATAATTTGTGCACAATGTTCTACAAATTATTTATTATTAGTCCATTACTTCCAAGCAGCCTTTTCCAAATAAATATTATACTCCTTACCTATAAGGGTCTCTTTATTGGGTGAATGTATCAAGGACCAGTGAAAATGTATGAGCATTTTAAGTTGTTTGAGCAATTACAATGTTTCTTCCTGATATCTTCAAGTGTTACGGATTTTTAAAAGAAACCTTGTCATTGAACCGATTAATATTTTTAAATATGCAATCAATCATCTTCATATGAAAAGAAAAAAGGATTTAGATGCTCAGAATGCTTTTGAAGAAGCTGCTTGAAAAGGAGGAAGAGTCTGTGCAGTCACATTAATTATACAGTGTACTTTAGATGATGTTTTTCATCCAAGTGTTGCAAAGTTTTTACAACTGTTGAGGCTTAATGTCACTGCAAGGCAAAGTACATAATTTACAGTACTGATATGAGACACTGATATCTAATAAGACAGCCTATGACAGGGTCTCAGGTGCACAGCAAAGAAAAAAGGAAATTCTATTCTTCCTCCTCTCCAAACTGTAGAAAAGCAGCGGTATTAACATTTACAGAGGGGTACTAGGAGGGAGGAACACTTCAGGAAACCAGCAAACCAACACCTTTTGCCCCACCTTCTCAACTGTTTGCTCATTTTAATACCTCAGTTTTGGTGACACAAGGATTTACAAGTAGGTGCAGTTGACTGACTGTAGCAAGTTCTGGTTTATCTGATGCCATGCTGCAGGCTGAGTAAAACTGAGATTAGAACTCCTCCATTCCATGACAATGCAGTGATGTGTGGCCACAATGCTAAATGAAACCTCTGACTGAGCAATGGGACTTTTGCTGTGATTTGAATGGAGGGGTTTTTTTGCCAACTTTCTTGCGAGACATTAATTCGGGAATTTATCCATAGCGATAGATCATAGTGATTTTGACTAACTTTGAGCTGTTCATTGAATTATTCTGTCATTTCAAGTAGAAACAGTATTTCTCTTTGTTTCCAGCTCTGTGCCAATTGTATCACAACTGACTGTACTGAGAGAAGGATGCTCTGTGCAGAATCATGTAAAGTGTAATTTGCTGTCCATCGATTAACCAGCGTCGTCTCCACAGCATCTCGCCCGTTTCTGGCTGTCTCTTGTTACAAAAGAACTGACCGTGTCTGACCCTGCCTCAGTTATCAGATATGACAAGCTCACAGCCTCAGGTAGTGTGACTCAGAAATAGTTGGGGAAAGGGACAACAGCCAATTTCTGTGGTGGCTGCAGAAGAGGATTAGTAAATTCCACAGATGTGAATGATTCCTTCCAGCAATGCAGCTACCGAGCTAGGGAATACTGAAGGAAACTAATAATTCAGGCTGAAAATCCTCAGGCTGGGGCAAGTGGTGTTGCTGGATGCTGCTCCTTATTCTGAGTGGGGACTGAAGGGATGAAAAATCATGTTCACTTCTCTCTCTCTCTCCCTTCCTCCTTAGATGCTGTAGTTCAGAATAGCCATCGTACATTGATATTTCCAATATATTTGTAAAGCTTTGGAAACAGGACTGAAGGTTAATATTTCATCTGATACCACAAAAAAAAATAAAAAATAGAAGAAGCAGGTGATTGTCCTCAGGCAATTACTCTGAATTTATGCCAGCTTAAGTTAAAGGGCTTTCCTTCATTCTTTCCTTCGTTTTATATTATATTGTACAAAAAGCTACAAATGAATTAACAGATTTTTAAATGCTTACTGATGTGTATGGCTCAGTTCTTGCAGTTAAGCTTTCAAAATGTTTGCTGTGTTACTAAAACAATAGGCATTTCACACACTGCAAGTATATGGCATTTTGGAAGAGTCTAGATTATAGCAGTGTAAAGTGTGGCTTCCATTTTACTTTGTCACCAATAAGGACTGTGGTTAGTATGAAGTCCAGGAATTAAATTTTCCCTGCCATACACCAGGATAGTGGAATAATGAAAACAGAAACCATACCCCAAAATACATCCTGTGCTTAAAAATCCAGTGCATTCTGGGATCCCCAACAAAATGCAAAAATGTTCCAGTGATCACCTTTCTCTAATGATTCTGCTTAATTGCCTTAAATCTTAAAGACAATCTGAGGGGGAAAAATTTGGGGGCCAGGCTTAAAACATGGACAAGAAGGTCTGGAGTCAATCTGTGGCTCAGACATTGACTTAGCTTAGTGATGGTAAATAAATCTGATTCTATTCCTTTGCCTTGCCTTATTCAATGAGAAGGAGGAATGAGAAGCCTGTGCTTGTCTCAGTAGAAGGTATTCTGGGACAGGGAGCCTGTGGCTGTACAGTGCTCAATACAGTGCTTCCCCTAGCTTGAATAATGTCATGAATTTAACACAAACTGTAGGAGTGCCATGGTATGGAGCATGGCAGGGAAAGCAGAAAGGAATTGTGGATATTGAAACTACTGCAGGTTTTGAGAATCAAGGTCTCATATTAATTTCTTCCTCACGTTAACTTTCCTTGTCTTACCAATATTTTCTGTGGGATGTGAAGTCATATCTGATATTGATTTCTGTGTGGTCTGAAGCACAGATCAGTGTCAGCTTGCATTAAGCTGTAGTTAGACCTCTCCTCTCCTCCCCAGCCCTCCCCCTTCCCCTCAGTGCTTTAATGCTGTAAGTAGGTCATTGCAGAACTGGAAGCTGTAATTTTTTTCCTTCTCCCCCATGTGGCTGCTGGAATACATTTAATTGCAAAGCAGAGCATCAAAGCTGGGGTAGCCAAGCTCACCTCCAAAAGATAATTAGCAAATCTCTGTCAGTGCAGTGTGCTGGAGGGTGAGCTACAATTGGAGGCGGATAAATAAACCGGCGTTGGGAGTCCTCACATTTTTAAAAACAATTCCTTTTTGAGACTTCAACAGATGTGTGTTTTACTAGGCCAGAGCAATGCTTGGATTCCCAGTTCAAGTGCACTGATGAGTGTATAGTCAGGTAATGAGGACATGGATGACTTCAATGCCGTAGTTCGGAGGCCTGGCTAAAACATAAAACAGAAGTAAAAAAGTGAAACTGAGGAGGAGGAGGAAAGAAATGAGTTTTTCCTCAAAACTGTGTCAGGTGAAGTGCAAAGAGCCAGCTTCCAGCAGACATGTGGTGAAGCTGTAATACAGCCAATGATGCTTGGTATGCTTTTGGGTGTTTTGGCACCAACCCCTTTACTGTGAATATACAAGGACAGCTGTTTGAAAACTCTTGGTTTCTGGATGTGTTTAACATAAAGACTATTTAAGCTTTTGGAAGATTGAAATGGAGGATTGATTGGATTAGGTTTGTCTGTAAAAGTCCAGACAAGCTGCTAAGTTTAAGCATAGGATAAGAAAATAGGATATCTCGAGTCTCTTCCCAACTCTGCTAGGAACTTCCTAAATGAACTCCCTGTATGAATTTATGCAGTAATGTAGTCCACAAAATAAGGATTATGGTCTTATTTTAAAGGATTTAGTAAATCATTCCACTTTAGTGATTATGAGATAAACTGATAAGCAGTGTCACAAAAATCTTTACTAATAACCCAAATATAGAGTCTCATATTGCCATTTTATACATCATACCAACATACTTTTTGGGTTTGGGGTTTTGGTTGAGTTTGGTTTTGGTTTGGTTTTTTCACATGGGATAAACTTCTTCATCTTGGTCATATAGATTGTCTTAATAACTGGGTAGTTAAAGGATAGAAGTTTTATCTGGAATTCTCTTGCGGCCATAAAGACACATGTTGTCATTCATCACTGGAAAGGGCTATATCTGCAGGGACAACCAGTCACACATTAATAACGCTAATTAAGCTTCACTGGCAGCTACAGCCAGAAGATTTTAATCCAGATGTCTTCCTTTCAGGTTAGAAAAAAAAAAAGACACATAGTTGTAATGGGTTTCTGTGGCTGGGTTTTGGTAGCGGGGGGAAGAACTTCCCAGCCAGGGAAGAGTGGAGTGAAAACATGGGAATGACAAAGTAGACACCAGGGTCGGTGCAGAAGGAGGGGCAGGAGGTGCTCCAGGTGCTGGAGCTGAGGCCCTGCAGCCCGTGGTGCAGACCAGGGTGGGGCAGCTGTGCCCCTGCAGCCCATGGGGGACCATCGGGGTGCAGAGACCCCCCTGCAGCCCATGGAGGAGCCCAGGCTGGAGCAGGTGGATGCCCAAAGGAGGCTGTGACCCCGTGGGAGGCCCAAGATGGAGCAGGGTCCTGCTGGGGACCTGCAGCCCATGGAGAAGGGAGCCCACACTGGAGCAGGCTTTTCCTGAGTGGGACTTGTGGCCCCTGTGGGGACCCACACTGGTACAGCTCATTCCTGAAGGACTGCACCCCATGGAGGAGTGACCCATGGGACAGCAGTTTCATGAAGAACTGTTGTCTGTGGGATGGACTCACCTTGGAGAGGTCCCTCAAGGACTGTTTCCCATGGGAGGGACCCAATGGGAGCAGGAGAAGGACTCCAACTCCTCTCCCTGAGCAGCAGCAGAAACAACAACTGACCACAACCCCTATTCCCTGTCCCCCTGCACCACTGCGGGGGAGGAGGGAGAACATGGAAGGAAGGAGGGGTAGGGGGAAGGTGTTTTTAAGACTGTTTTATTTCTCACTCTTTGACTCTTATCCTGTTAGTAATAAATATAGGTATTATCCCCACTTTGAGTCTTGTTTTGCCCATGAAGGTAATCAGTCACTGACCTCTCCCAGGTCTTATCTCTACTCATGAATTCTTAGCTGTTTTTTTTCTCTCTCCTCCATCCAGTTGCAGAGGGAGAGCGAGAGAGCAGCTTTAGTGGGTACCTCGTATCTGGCCAGGGTCAACCCACTACAGCAGTCCTAAAATTCAAAATCTTAACTTTTACCTATACATCGTATGTTGAGACCTCGCGTTACCATTAAATGGGAGATTACTGAAGGGTTTTTTTGGAGAGAGCGGTGAAATTCTGAATGGACCATGACTTGTCTCGGGATGGGATATTCAGAGGAGCTGAGGGCCCTGAGAAGAGCAAACCCAGAGGAAGTGCAGCAGTGTGAGACCTCCACAGCCTCGCTTGTGCTTTGCATCTCACCCCACGGACCAGAACAGAGAGTCTGGCCGTGCACATCAGAGCAGAGATGGTGGGTCAAGTTTGCAGCTGAGGTGAATTTCCCTTGAAGTTGTGCCAAGCTGGAAGTGACCCTGTGTGCTGTAACTCTTTGGAGCAATTACATTAAGGGTCTTTGTATGGATCTTTATCAAGCCTTGGAACAAAGGTCCATACTGGCACTGTGCTCCTGGCTCTTGACTGCTACACTTTACCCGTTTTCTGGAACAGGGTAATAATTTCATATGGTGTTTGTTTTTTGGGGATTTTGGGTGTTTTTTGGGGGGAGGGGGAATTGTTTTGGTTTTTTTCTGGTTTGGTTTAGTTTGTTTTTTTGTTTTGTTTTGTTTTTATGGTCTGCCTTGTCAAAAGAAAGGTTAGTTTATTCAGTTACTGTTGAATCCAAATTGACAAATGCAGGGAACATGTTAGTAAAAGAAATCCCTGATAACTGGAAAATGTTTAGAAATGTGTACACTATTCCCTTGTTTTGCCATCAGATCAGCTTTGCTTTATTAGGCCTCCAGTTCCTGAGTTTTCTGAATTGTTTTTCTGTAGTTTTCTAATCTGTCCTACATTCTTGTGGATATCGTTTTTTTCTTGCCTTTTATGAGAGCCTGTCCCTGGATCTGCTAGTAGCTCTGCTGGTTACATGTTCCTTTTCATGCCTTAATTTATGAAACAGGATAGTGCTATACTCTCTTCCTTTGTAAAACCACTGAAGAGTTGCAGCTGAAGAATGAGCTTGGTATCATTATTTTTTCTTGCTGTGTGGGGAGCTCCTTTTCTGTGGCAGAAATAATAACATTCATTCTTTATTAATTTAAATTACAAATCAAACATGACTAGCTTCTCTGCAGAGACAGTGACAGCATGGCATCTGGAGTGCAGCATGTAGAGTCAGGCCCTGGGCTGATACAGCTCAGCATATTCCACTGGAGGTAATGAAGCTATGATTTACAGCAGATAAGCATTTACAATATCTCTAAAAGCCCTCTCCACAATCTGTCACCTGCTAGTGTGGGCTCAGCAGCAGGATGAGATAGTAGGAAAGATAAGGAATTACAAAAAAGGCTTCGTTTTCTTGTAATAGAGGAAAAAGAGCCTGGTTAGAAAAGGAAGGCACAGTGTTAGTCCATCTGTGATCCAAGCAGCACTTGCTCCAGACCCTGTCCAATACCTGTTGTTTTGGGCCTCTTATGGCTTTTCCAAAACTTCAGGGCCAGATTTCCAAGCCAACATTTTAGGTACTGGTTGATGGGAAGGCAGGGTGTGACAAAGTGCACTAGGATGAGTTCCCTGGTCCGTGCAGCTCGGCTGTCCTTACCTGGGGGACAGGATGGCTCCAACCTGTGTTTTCCAGCCACAGTGTTTGAAGGCAGCCACGCTGGGGCACAGCATTGCCATGTCCCTTGCCTTGGCTCCCTCAGGGCGTGCTGGCAGCTGCAGGAAGGGCAAAGGGAGCTGCCTGTGTTGGCTCTGAGCTAGACAGAAAATCCCGCAATTTTCCTTGCTCTTTGCCTGGTTGGAGCACTGCAAAGAGAGCAGATGGCATTAAATAATTTGGTCGATGCTGTTTTAACTGTTTATTCCACTGTAGAGCTTTAACATAAAATCCGTGGTTTGGCCCCTGCTATAGGTAACTTTTTAAAGGAATTATATGAACATAGTTGCAAACACAAAATATTGAATAAACAAGGTTTTTGTCTTCTTGTTGTCTTGGAGATGATATTTTAATGAGGAAGCAAGTTCAACTGTTGATAGCTGTTGGGTTTATATTAATCACCTTTAATTGAATAACCTTAGAAACATTCTTGTATATTTAAAGACAAGATTTTTTTGAAAAATAATAAGTTATGTGCTTCACTTTTAAAAGGAAAATTTTTTTCCCCAAGGTGTGAAAATCTGGTTTTCATTTATCTTAAAAGACAGAAAATATTGAATTACATTATTCAGCAACTATTTTTCAAGCTGTGTTTCTTTATTTTCTATTTTTCTTGAGTGTCCAAGGAAAGCTAATTACTGTTTGGTTATACTGGCTGAAATGTGTAAAATATCTTTGACAAGAAAGTGGTGTTCACTTGTCAGTGGTCATCAAACAGACACTTCATCAATCTAATCTAACACCTCATCTAACTAATTTCCTTCCAGATATTTTATTTCTTTATTTCAAGATGCAAAAATACCACAATTTTTCCATGCTTTTGTTCTTTTGGACATCTCCCACTCAGGTGACAGATTTCTCTTTCATATAATTAGAGATCATATAAAAAGCTGCAAATTTCAGATCTTTCTCTTCAGGGAACCGCCTCCTGGGCCATAAAGAAAAAAATCAAAAGTTATTTATTTCCTGCAAAGTATAATTAGACCACTTTAAAGAAATTCTGTAATGAAATACGATGCTGAGTTAGTGTACAAAAGCACATTGTGTGTTTCCTTGAAATTGCTTAGAGAGCAAAAAGAATTATTATTATTATGTGGCAGTTGATATTATAGTGCTGTCCTGTCATTATCTTTTTTGATGAGATCCCATAACTAGGGCTGAGCTAAGCACTTCCAAATAATTAAAACTTTTCTTTTTAGTCCTGCAAATAAACCTTGCTCCTTATTAAATCTAGACTTTTTCCAGCTGGTGGATTTTTTTTTTTTACATGTTTTTTTCCATGCCTGATATTCATTCAGTACAGGAAGTGGATGTACCAGAAATGCAACAGGAAAATTGGGTGAAGAATTGTAATAGCAGAAAAAGTATCTCAGATCACCAGCTGAAGACTCGTTATTCACCATGTTGAGTTCAAAATGGCATAAATTTGAACCTGGCTTTTGATCCTTGGCCTACTTAAATGTATAGAAATGGGCTTGAATAGACAGAATCTTTAAGTGCTTGTAATACACCTATATAACATTTTAGAAAGACTGATGCAGTTCCTTGGCTCTAAGCTTTTTTTTTTTTTTATGATCTTGACATAAGGAATTAAATTTTTTTAAATATTAAAATTTTCATTCCTGAATCATCTTGAGCTGTACATCTAAGACCCCTGTTTTAGGGATATTAAAAATCTTAATGAATTCACATAGTCTTTCCCCTCCCCAGAGTCTAAGAAATATAAGCCCTTCTGAAGTCAGCAGGAGAGCTACTAGCACATTACTGACAACTTTTAAGTATCACCCTTGACCCCTAGAGGTGCATTGATGTCCTCTCTGAGACACACAAAGCTACATGTACCAAAATTCAGGAAATTCTGTCTGATTTTTGTGCATGGTCAGACATTTCCTCCAAAATAAATGTAATCTATTGAGGCTGCCTATATAAGGCTGACACGGGGACCTGGGTTTGAAGTAGAGAGTTTTATGATCACGCAGAGAAAGTTTATTCCAAAGATTTCTGCTTTTGGAGCATAAACCACTTCAATGTTGCACTGGTGCTGCAAACTTCCTTTTGCTGTCTGTTGACTCTGTGTCTTGATAGGGAGGTGGAATGAATGAGAAATGTTCCCCACCTGTGTGAAATGTGAAGCCTTTAAAAAGGAAACTCACATTCTCCTTCCTTCTGCTGGAGGGCTGGTGAGATGCTGAGGGAACAGGTAGTCTGTTGCTCGATTTTGGAAGAGGTAACAGTTTCTCTGTATTAACTTTTCTCCTTTGAAACCTTCTTTTGTAACTTATTGATGCCCTGTAAGAAAGAAGCTGGGTTTTGAGGTCTCAGTTAGTGCTGGTCTCTAGCTGACCCATGAGGGCACCACTGACTTTTGATTCACCTGGGTGCTGGGTGCTGAGATCAAACAAATTTTAATTGCCTCCATTTTTAATCCAGTAAAAGAGAAATACTGGACTACATTTGCTGCAACCTGGTCATATCTTGTTCTCCATGACAGTTACAGAAATCTGATGTCTACAAGAGGAGGTGAATTTGGTAGGGAGGTGCTCTTCTCAATCCTCTGAGGAGTATGATGAGAATGCAGCAGTCCATGGAAGCTGATTTATGCTAACCTTAGTAGAGTCACTTAATTTAGATCTTCCTGTTTACTCCCTGCACAGAGTATAAAATGTAGGCTCCTTGTTCAAGTTACTTCATATCAATGCTGGATGACCTCATGATCATAAAGGGTTTGACTGGGTGGGGTTTGTATTCCAGAAGTTTATGTTCCCTTCTGAATACAGACTCCATTGCAGAGTATTTTTCTCTGTAAATGTCTAATAAAAAATATACTATTATAAGGCCTTGGCTGACAAAGCCCCTTATTTAGTTAACAAAAAGGTATGGGATTTGGAGACACACTGCATTTTTTTAAAAAGTTGTAGCATGAGGATGTGTAAGGATCAGGAACAAAAAGGTTCAGAAAGGCTGAGAGCAGTCACCAACCTGACAAAACCTGACCTAGATTGTCACTTTATCCTTTTCAGTTTCAAAACTTACATTTTTAGCTTGTAAGACCTTCTTCTGTCAGATTTTTTTGGGGCTTGGGGATTTGCATTTATTTTGAGCTAGTCATCTGAATATTCTTTGTGGTTTTTTGGGGATGTGCACACACACATACATATATATAAGATGTTCTTGACAGATTTGCTAGGTTATATCACGTACACTGTTTCATGCTTTTCTTTTCCTTTTGTGGTACATGTTGTTTTGTGCTGTCTCACGATAAATTGGAGATGACAGTAAACAACGTGCCTGATTTAGTATCTTGTATGTGATCTGAGGGCAGTGTCGATTCCATCCTTCAAGGATTTCCCTCAAGATCTGTACCTCAGCCTCAGACGTGGCAGGGGTAAACAATGCTCCCTGTCAGAACTGAATCCCTTTGCACAATAAAACTCTACAGATACAGTTGCAGAACTATGTTAGAAATGAAACTCGGTTTCTGGTGAAGTTTCCAGGAGTAAGCCTGCCCGTGCAGAGAGAAGGGAGCATTCCAAGGTGGAGAGCATTCCAGCATGCATTGCCCAGGCACCACGAGGCCCCCCAGCTTGCCATCTTCTCCCAGCTTGCCCATGGCTGGCATCACACCCTGCAGAAACCCTCACTTCCATGACAGGAGGGGACTGTTTTGTCTTTGAGGGGTCCAGAACTGGTCCAGACTTGGTGATACCCAGCACCTGGAGAAAGGTACATGTCTCAGGGCTCCCCACCCCAAGGGTTTTTCTCCCTCTTGTGTGCTGAGGACTCCATCATATGCCATAGTAGCACTTAAATCTCTGAATTAGGAGTCATGATTTTAGTTTTGTTGCAAAAGCCTCACTGCTGTAGTTTTTTTAAAAAGGTGCTCACCTTACTGTGAACTGAGTCCAGTTTCAATACTGTCCAACATATGCAGTAGCATGAATGAGTATTAACTGAGACTGATGCATAGTAATTATGTGAAGTTGACAGATAATTTCCATTGAGGAGCAGGACTGTGTGCAATTAACTTGCTGAAGGAATTACACGGACAATTATCGTATATTTTGGGTAATGAAGAAATGCCAACTCTCTAAATGGATGTCTTCTGAGTAAACAGTTATGTTCATTTCAAACCTCATTTATATAACGAATGATATGCAAACTGCATTTGGACTGTAATAGATACAGCTCAGGTCACCAGCTAATTTAAAATACATATAAATAATATGGCTCCCTAGCGGATATAATTAGTGGAAAGTACCAAATTTGGAGCCCCTGGTCTTGGAAAAGGGAGCCTTAAGTTCAGAAACTGGTAGACTCATTGGCAAATTGCTGCAAAGCATCACCCAACATTCTGCAGGTCAAAGGAATAAGCTACTCTTCCCACCACATGAGATTTTCCATCTCCTTTCCCCATCTCATTAACCCCAAACTGTCTTCTTCTTTCCTCACCTGAAATACAGTAGGGTCCTAAGGTAATTCCTCTCTCCCCCCCTCCCCCAAGTTATTAACTCACAAGAACAGGGGCCACTTCAATTCTAACTCTATCAGGTGTTTCACAAGAACGCTGCTTTTTCCAGATTATACCCTGCCACAAACAACGATAAATCCTTTGGGCCTGTAGGAGCAGCTTCCTCCCAGACAGTCTGTGATCGACCATCCCAGTGCTCTGCCGTGTCTCCTGGGTCATATCTCGGTGATTGCACATGCTTTGTCATCAGTTTTTTTCTTAGCTTTTCATGGATTGATCATCCTTAGCCAGTCAGTGGCTGGGAGGGTGAGGGTTGTGCTGTGTTGCTGCAACGTGCGAGCAGATGCACTTGAATTTTCTGATGTTTCCAACCACTGTTCCAGCGGAAATTTTTGGAATGCCAGAGCGTTTCTGTGCTGTCAAAGAAACAGAACACATCCATGCAGACCACTTGCAGTACAGCAAACCAGGCTGAGACAGAAACCTTTTAAATGGCAAAGTTCTTAAGTCAGTCTTTAATTACTACAGGAAAGGCTTAAATGCATCACTTAATTTGGTTTAAGCTTCAGTGGGTTTTCTGAATTTTCAGAGGCAGAGAATAGACATTTTTCCATTTAAATCAAAGTTTGCAGTCTTAAATTCTTAGCCATCATAGCAACTTACAGAATGAAACTTGCAGTGGTTATGGATGGTTTAGAGTTCAGAGGTAGATCCTAGCTATAGAATCTGCTCTCAGATTTGAATATGGAGAAGCTTGGAGTTATTTAGCTTCAGGATACAGAGGAACTATTCATAAAGATGATAAATGAGTCTGGTTTTCAGTGTGAGAAGGGTGGGAGCTGAGACTCCTGGGATTCAGCTGAAGCCTGGAAAGATGGTCTCTCTGTCCTTCCTCCCATTTGGAGGGTAGGAAGAAGCATCTTCCTCTCCTACTTCTCCTGCTTTCTTTGCTTTGGGATAGCAGTGCAGTTACTGGGGTTTTTTACTTTCCTTCCACCCTGTTTCAGTGCTCTCACCTGTGTGAATGCTGCTGCAGAATTTGCCTTGTTTTTTTTTTTTTTTGGCCGAATTCTGCCATGCCAATCATCCTGTATGCAGGAAAGAAATAAATCACTGTGAAATGGGTGGTTTCTTCCACCTTTCTTGAATCCACTGAGACTCGGCTAAAGAAATGTAGTTGCTGTGGTTTCAGCTCTATTATTTACCCCCTGTAAAGCCTTTAACCTTTTATTTATCTTACAGTAGTTTACTGACAGACATTAGTTTGCTTACCCATCCTCTAAGCTAGCAGGAAGCTACACTAGCTAATGCTAACCCCATGCTAATATACTTGACCTCTCATCAGCATGTATGACTGCAGTGTCCTATTTATCTCAATTAAAAAGCATCTGTCTGGCTCACAGTTCCTGTAAAGTACCACACAAACAAATCTTTCACATGTCTTCATTATTGTTCTGTTTGCAGAACCTCCTAGGTAGGTAATTGCCACAGGAGTAGAGTGAACACTTTAAAATTACTAAGGGCTTTTCAGGAGCTTAGTGTTAATAGTTGATCAGCTAAATAAAAATGTCTTTCAATTAAGGACGTAGGTAAGTTTAAGAGATTATATATTGATTTTTCCTCCTGCTTTATAATTAAAATCAAGTCCCACAGAGGATCTATACCTTTTGGATCCATGTCCATCCCCCCAGCAAAGTTCCTTCTCCTCCTTACACCCTGCTATAGATCATTGGCATAGTATGATGTGTTTAGCATAGGAGCTGTTATACATTGCTTTAGAGATTATTTTCTTATTAGAAGAATGCTCTAAATTTTTGCTCAAGAGAACTGTACTGTTGTTGTTTTGCAAGGCAATAATGCAATGGGAGGGAATATTTCTCTCAGCCTGAATCTTGTTAACTAGTCAGCCTTGTGGCAGATTGACCCCTGAAGACACAGGTACTGCTATTTTGGCTAAGTTCTCACAGAGGAATTTGCCTGAATGCTGCTCTGTCACTCTTGTTCAAGCAGCAATGTAGGTGATGTAAAATTAATAAGCCACATGAGTCATATACTCATGATATTGTATTTATAGCATTCTTGTGAGGTCTCATTAAGGTGTATTAGAAAAGTACTTGGAAAGTCTTCAAAGAAAGTTATCATATCACAGAAATACAGAACATTTTCCACTCTTGACATCAGCTTTAATAAGTTCTTCAGTTTAAATTTTCTAGACCTGAACTTCAGTTTAGGATCTTCTCCTTCAGGGTGGCAAGAAGGTTACAAGACTGAAGTGCTCCCAGACTTTTTGGGAAACTTAATGATGGTCCATGAAGTCTGTGGTTTGAGCACTTCCCATGTTACATTTGTACCATAGACCATGCAGATTTTCTCCAGTCTTTCGCTGTTAGCTGCAACACCAACAGCAGAGCCCATAATTAACCAAAAATATTCTTTCATTACAATTTGTTAACATAATAGCTGGAAATGTAGGCTCAGCCAGTCAACCAAAACATACTCCTACTGTATTTGGAGTGGGAGGAAGCATGGTGGCAGAGAGAACATGAGGACAAATTGCCTTTTCTCCTCCACTCTCATTTGTTTTCAGATCTGAGCGGGTGTGCTGCCTTCTGAAAGGGAGAGAGACAGAAACAGTTAAGGGAGCAAATTGGGATTAGTCACTGCAGCAATCATGCATAGAGGAGTACATGATTATTTCAGGCTGACTTTTCTTGGTCTCTTGTCAGAAAGCACTGCTCTTCTGTGCACAGAGTAAGTGGAAACTTAGCAGAAGGATTTTCTGGGCCACCATGACTGACATTAGAAAATAGTTCACAACTGAAGGATTTTCAAACAAGATTATTGGTGGGGTTGCTTCAGGTCAGGTTCTTGTGTGTTAAAGATGACGTCCTTCTGCACAGAACAGAGGAGATGCAAAACCTTTATCCTTTGGGGGGAGCAAACAATGAAAATTGAAACAGATTCATTATCTTGTAGCTGTGCTGGATGGCTGCAATGCAGACTGAAGGAGCAGTGAGAGCTCCCAGTAGGGCTGGAAACCTGCCAAGCCAGTTGCTGTCACCACTGGATGAGGTAACCAGCATGGTCTCCAAAGGAGCAGCATCAATCCACATCAGCCAGGAGCAAGAAAAAAAAAAGCAATACAGAAGAAAAAGAGAGAGACTGCAGAAAGCAACACAGATAAATCAATCAGAGATACAAAACACATTTCTAAACTACTGGTTTTTTTAAGTTAATTTTTAGGGGGAGGAGCATAGGAGCAGACCACATGCAAGCTTTATATGAAATATGTTTCCTTTTAAATATATACATGAAGCAAATTGACACAAGCTGTTGAGGTTTATTACAAACCTCTATAAAAAGGAGGCATTCTTGATTTTTGATGGCAAGCCAGCATCATGTACAGGGAGAAGTAGAGAAAGAAGCAGAAATAGGTACTTGTATCTCTTGTTGCTGGCAGAACAGGAGGCAGGTAACAATAAGGAAAGGGTAGCATCAAATAACAGTAGCAAAAGTCTTTGGGGAAAAGGGCAAAACCTTAGTCTGTGCAGGAGAACCAGTGAAGGGATTCTATAAGAAAGCTGACATCATCATAAATATTAAGTGTTCAATTCAACTTTTATTGAGCTGGGATAAACCAAAGTCAGAAGAAATAAAACATTTCTAAATGGAGTGTTAAGAATATGAGCAATGCATCCACCTTGAAAACTTACAAACAAACATGTAGCTCTGAACTGGAGCCAGTGGAGAAGGGGAAGAGTGTGAATGGCTTGTTCTGTGCATCTGTCCTGGTGTGGCAGCCCCAGGCAGGCAGCTGAACCAGGGCAGAGCTGAGCCAACATCTGCCCACACCCAGAGCTGACTGTGCTCTGTGGATGCAGCCCCCGAATTTGATCACCCTACATGTAACAATTCTGACCAGCAATGGCTCCAGGGGGTTATTGTTCAGAGCAAATAATGCTGTGTCAAGCCCCTTACGTTTCTCCAGTGTCTAACATGACACACAGTCACTAAAATAGACCTTGCTGCAGAACAAGCCCTCCCTCTGTTAATTGAGACACAGGGAAATGTATTTAGCTTCTCAAATTACTGAATCATTTTTTTTTCCTCCTCCCCCAACTTCCTTGCTTTCTCCTTCTGCCAGAGATCACTGTAGCAGGAAAGAAGTCAAACAGCACACTTAAAGCAGATAATTACTTCCTGGATGGTATTGTTTTTCTTTTGGATATGCTGCCTGACAGTTAAAATCTCAAAGAAAAAAATCTGAGGAGTATTTAATTAAATCCCTCTTAAAAAATAAATCTGTCTAACCAGGCCAAAATCCTTCTTATCATTTTTTTGTATAGAATCAAATCAATTAGTTATCACAGTTGTAGCTTCTTCTACCCCTTGAGGAGTTTTGTTTAAATTATAATCATTATTCTGTCTGTGCTCTTGGTCTTTCTCCCTCCTCACTCTGAGCTGCTTTTGCAAAAACATGCTGGAATTTCTTGGAGTAGCTAACATGAAATACTTAAATTGAAACAAACCAGCACCAACCATGTAAGATGTGGATATCAAATATGTTCCTAATAATTTTTTCAAAATTTAAGTGGGAATAAAAAAAATGCAAGTTTTTTAGCTTTAGGTAAAATACTTTAGTTCTCTTAACAAATACAAATCAACATTAACATCAGTGAGTTAGCCTAGTTCTGCAGGAATTGTACTTTAGCCCATGGCATGGAAGTCACAAAGGCCAGATTTGTAGGTCTGTGAAGGTACAAATTGGTGCCAGTGGGATTTTTAAGAGCAAAAATTTTTATACTGGATCTGTAAATACCTTTAAAGATTTGAGAGTGCTCTGCAGCTGCTGCAGAAACCTTTGGCAGTACTTTGCCTAGCCATGAGGCAAAGTCAAAGCAGCACTGGGGTTAGCCACAGTGAGGGATGGCATGATCCTGAGACCTCGTGTTGAGATCCCAGCTTCCCTGGTGTGAAAGAAGGAGGGATGATCTTGCCATTAACCTGGCAAACTGGAACCTGAGGAGAACTGACTGGATTCATGTTTGAATGGAAAAGGTGGCTTTGTTTCCATCCTCACATCTACAGTGATCAGACTGTACTGTATCAGGTGATGATAGCTGTAGGCATTTGATTTCAAGCTGTATTCATGCCATGTTGGGTGACTGCATTTTTCTGACCTGCATCTGAATGATAGCTACTGGCTTTTCTAGGACAGCTTAATACAACAGCATGGTCTTTACTTTCCAACCTCTGCTTTACCCTGTGCAGGTGGCAGCTGCTTTTTTCTGGCAGAGACGTGGTTTTGTGTGTTTGGAATTATTTGTAATGTGATCGTAGCAGATTTCAACCAAGAGTGGTACCTCGTTCTTGTAGGAAGTACAGTTTTTTCCTTTTGTAATTATTTAATTCCATATGGAAGAATGAGTTGCTCTATAAGCCCTTAAAACTTACAGGTAACAGAATAGCTCATGGGCCGAAGAGGCTCCAGTGTGCTGTGCTTTTTTTTCCCTTAGCACTTCAAGAGAAAACTTTGTGACACTGGTCACAACTTAAGTGACACAGGTACGGTCTTGAATCTTTCTTCAGATCTCAAATATCTTCTTTTCCTCCACAAACTTCTTGTCAGGTTAGGGGAGTAACGGGGTGACAGTCTGAGATAACAGTACATTGTAGATCATAGCAGTGTGAAGAGGAGAATTTTCAAATACATCAGTATGAGGCACAGAGCTCATCTTAGAGAAAGAAACTGTTATCTACTTGTAAAGATGTCTGAATTGCAAAGCTGCCCAGGACTATAAAGATGTAGCTCTTTCATTTTAGTTTTGCTCTGTTTGCCTTGCTAACAACTGGTGTGGTGTGATTTTTTTTTGATTTCACACTTGCTAATTGTGCCATGTTTCAGGAGCATGCATCAGTTTTCTTTCACAGCAAGAGCCCCACTCATGAATGACCCCTCAGTGCTGCTGTGCACTTTCAATCCTATTCTTGGTTGGTCAAAAATGTCACACGTTATGACAATATGAGACACTCAGAGAGAAACCTTTTTTTATGACAGAGGTGAAGACAAGTTACACCAAGGCAGTGTACTGAGAGAATAATAGATCTCCCAAATCTGTATTCATCTGCACATGTTGTTTTGTACATAATAGGACTTTCATCTGGCTCAAGGAATACAGGACAAATTATTTCACAAGGATGATATGTCCTTGTACTGTTTCTCCGGTGAATTGGACACAAATAGGTCTTCCATTACCATCAGTCATGCGTGTCTTTTTTTTCCCTGCTTTCAAGTAGAGAAAAATGGGGGAAAAAATCCAAGATTTCCCCTGCTTCTGTTCTTACTGTGGCCAGTACTAAGACATTCCTGCTTTTTAGACTATGGTTTCTGGTCTTTGGGTTTAATGTTCTTGTTTATGTAGACATTCTGCACTTGTGTGCAACTTTATAAGGACATTGATGTTTTTCTGTCTTTTTAGTATGCAAAGTGTGAGAACTGAATGAAGAGCTCACAGGGCTAATAAGATGAGGAAGAGGAATACTGTCAATTGATTATAGTTTATTCATAAATGTGCAAGCATGAATGTTCACACACAGACTAGGAGATGTATTTGCAGCAGCAGAGATAAGAAAAGCACAGCTAATTTTGTTACCAGAGATAAATACATCTTTTGTTTGCAGACTGAGCTGTAATAACTGATTGTGTTTATGACCCAAATCTTTGGGGTGATTTAAGCCAGTCATTTTTACCTGGTGCTTGAAGTGAACTCAGGGTGTGCACCCAGTCTCTTACTGCTGGTGTCTCATTAAGCTGTGGAGAAGCTGTTGCTTGCAAATAACTTTTGGTGCTGTGAGTTGTAGGGAGCTCATGGTGCTGTTGGGTGATGAGTTTCTCCTCTAAAATCTGGGGAATGGACAGAAAACTCCATGGCATCAGTGACCTACAGCTTTCTTCTGTGTGGTCTCCCTACTTCTTGCATTATGAAAATGTGCCTGGAGTTAAAATATTTAATATAATCTGTTGTCAGCCACAAAAAGAACCCTGATGAAATACCAAACCTTCCTCCTCCTCTGCTGCTTTAAATTTCTAAAGTCTGATGGGAAACAGTTGGGTCAGGAGTGTACTTCTGTCCATTGACTCTCCTGGTACCTGAGTTAGGTGGCAAAAATTACACTGGGAGTAAACCTGGGCTTAGAAACAACATTGTGGACTGATACTGAAGATAAAGAATTTTCATTGCTGTATGAGCACACTGGAATGGCAAAGGAGAGAAAACTCAGTGATGTCAGTAAGGACCTGGTAAAGAATAAGTAAGCAGTGTAATTAAAATTTTAAAAAGCTATAAATAACTAAGAGAAACCACTCATTTGCTTGGAGATGAAACAGCTTCTGTTACCACTGGGGCCCACCACTGCCAGTGTGCATGTTCTTGCATCTTATTCTGATGGGTAGGTTGTGTCTGTAGATGTACATAAGGGACCATGCTCTGAAGGTGGAGAGATTTAAAGGGGCACACTTGCCTTACAAAAAAATATATTCGTGCCCAACTCTGCTTTTTCTAATGATTTTGTAGATACTATCTATATCTAAGACATCTGTATACATTTACAAAACTGATTCTAGTGACTTTTCATCATCCCATTTGTGGAAGAAGAACCACACGTATTTTGGTATGCTCATAGGAGGATCACGAGAAAAAGCTTTGATTCAGTCAATAAGTTGGGTAAGAGCTTAGGCAATGAATTTATTGCTTGAATTTTGAGTGCAGGAATTGATGAGATAAGAGAGATCTATTTATATATTTTTAATATATTTATTCACATGTATATTTATACATTATTTATATAAATATATTTATAATTTTTGTTTATATTTTATATATTTATAAAATATTATAAATAACATTGCAGTTATTGAGAAATGACCATACTAAGACCTGCAAGTGGCAGTCAGACAACTAGACTATTTTTTGCCTGGATTAGTATAATGCAGAATGACCAGTGTTCACGTATGGAAGCACCACTTGCTGTGAATTAAATAAAAGCCCAAAGGAAATCTGTGTCATCATCCTTCATCTTCACACTTCCCTTTTATTGGTGACAAAAATACTTCATAAAATGGAAGAACAATGACATAAACAAATACATGGTGAACCCATATCTAGAAGTTAAGTAAGAAAGAAAATCACTGTCACTTCTAAGCTATGCATATTTTTAAATGTTACAATGATAGTATTATATACTGCATTATCTAGTGTCCTGAAAGCTTTTTGTGTTACCAATGAATTAATGCCTATGAAATAAAGCTCAGTAAATATTTACTGTGGGGTATGTCTGGGAAAGGTCATGTTGACTCATTTAAGGTCATGCTGTTTATAAATTCATCCATTTTAGAAGAGATTGTAAAGGTTTAGAATCCTGAGTTAAAATGAGGTAACATTGTTCTAAAATTATATATTTTTGTTTTACAGTCAATTCTACCATAGGGAACAGGCTTCCCATTGAAGATTTCCACACAGCCTTTTCTCAGCTGATTTCATCTCTCAGTTTATTAAGCCTTCTCTTGCCTGGCTAGCCATTGTCATGCCTGGGGAAAAGCTCTGTCAGGTATTAAAAGAGAAATATATAAGAGAAAACTATTGGCTAAGGTTTAATACTTTAAATTCTGTGTTCACAGGGTATGTAGCTGCCAAACCAGATAGAAGTTTAATCTGTATGCTCTCCATACTATTATAACTGAGCTACCTCAGCCAAAGATATTAAGCTGATGAATGTATTTCTAACCATTTGTCTGCATCCTTCTTGGCCACTGAATAACTGCCAAGTTTAAAAACCACATGACCACACCAGGGAGTAATAATTTCTTTTAAGAGAGCACTGGACCCGCAGAACAGTGGTCTCAGCATCACCCAGTGAACCAAGATTTTACTATCCTTCGAGTGACTTTTTTGGCAACCTCACTCCATAAAAGACGCAAAACAAATTAGAAGGAAGTTTCAGGGGTTTATTACTCTTTGGCAAGTCCAGAAAAGAGACCTTGACCTCCTGATTGATTCTTTGTATGCAGGGCCTGCCACTGTCACATAGGCAAAAAATTTATGGACATGCTTACATCTTTTGCTGAGTAGAACGCTTTGTGTGCTAAAGGTTATTTGTCTTGCTCAGTCATGGCCATCACGTACTTTTAGACTGCTGAGAAAAGAGAATAGGTAAACAAAATTTGAACTTTATAATATCAATTTATACAAAAAAGATTAGGAGCCATAAGACATCAAAATGGCTTTACAACTCTGAGTTGCAGCTGCCGTCGTACCATACACAGCTGATGTTTCTGGTCTCATCTGACTCTTAATGGAGTTTAAATGGAAGTTGCACAGAGAGAGAAAAGCATCTGCAGAAGGCAGTTTGTTTAAGGTTAAGTGGATAAATCAAATTCTTCAGATCCATCTCTCCCTAGAGAGTACAGAAGGAGCCTAGATGATATGCACAATTTTTATTTTGATAAAATGGAGGCAGATTAATTCTACACCAAGTACAGAAGTCTCAGCATAAATGTTCTGACCAATGTGCCATTAAGGTGTCCTCACTCTGAAGGCAACAGCATGTTTAGTCTCTTAGTTAAACTCACAGAAGCAGAATATTTAAGCAAGTTCTTGTGACAGCACACAAGTGGGTCCCATGAAATGTAAATGTGGTGACTGTGTATTAGAGTTGAAGTAGAAGGAGTTATTATTTTCCTGGTCTGGTAAACACTGTTGCAGAAGATTCAGCTTAGTGAGTTGAAGCCATTAAGCTGCTAGGAGAGGACATTGTAGCAGAATTATGTATTTCATGAAAGGTATATAACACCCAGTAACCTGGGCTGTCATCCCTCTCATAGGCAGCAGCAGTCCTTCTCCCCTGGCTGGTCTCTTCTTTTGGGCAGGTGGGGTGGCAGTGTCACATTTGAAAAGACTTTCTAACAGCTGAGAATCCCAACCCATTTACTAAGCTCTTTGTATTCACTCCTCTCATTCGCTTCCTTCCTTTGCTAAAAACCAGGTGCTTGATACACTAGGGCCAAATAAATCCTGCTGGAGTTATCCCTGCAGGGGAAGGTGGCAGTGACAAGTTATGAGTTTCTGCAGTGTTGGAGTTTGGTGGTGTTTATGACTTCTGAGCAGCACGTGTGACAGAGCATTCTTATGTGGCTCTGAATTTATTAGATCTGTACATATGGCTGAACTGAGCCTAAAACCACGCTAGAAATGAATTGAAAATCAAGCTGTAACCACAACTGAAATGTTCTGTGTGGATTTGCAATTGGCCTGTGCTGTACAGAGAATTACATCTCTCTAGTAATCAGGGAAATGGCACTGGCTGCTTGCCTCTTCTTGAGCACAGGTCGGGAAAAAGCAAAAAACTAAACCCACCAAGAAAAACAACCACCAACACCCCCTCCCCCAACCTGCACAGCAAATACTTAATTAAGAAAAAAACCCATTCATCTGCAGGAACTATGTATAAATAACAAGAGAAAATCTCAGCAGGTTGTCTTGTCAGCTCTTGCCAATCTAGAGAACACGTGAACACCAGAGTAATCGAAGTACAGAACATCAGATTCCACTTGGATCTGAAAGCAAACTTGCACTTGAACCTGAGTAAGCAGTCTTTCAGGGATAGCCATACCCACATTATAGTTATGGCTTGGGGCAGAAAGATAATAAGTATTTTTGAGCATAGAATATGAAAACTGGTGATCTAGATTTAGACTTCTGTTTTCCTGACCATGTCATGACTCCTCTGACCCTTGAAGAAAGTGGCAAGTGTTTGGAGCTTTTTTTCTGGCTGATTAAGGGGCAGGGACTGATAGAAAAATGAGTTACAATAAGGCAGACTGGTTGTTTAAGGTGACAGGGAGACCAGAGTGAAGTCAGCAGCTTAGATGGGGACACAGCGTACCCCACATCTGCTTCTGAATTCTTTGTGTCACAAAATCAGATTTGGAACAGAATTTTTTTTTTCTATCAATGGATTCTGATTTCAAATTTCAAAACCTCTCTAGTAGTCTCAGAATTTTGGAAATACTTGGGAGCACTTTGGTACCTAATTCCCATTAAAATCAGCTGCAGATACGGAACAAGGAGTTAGGATTCTGGAATAGCCCCTGTCAAAGAGTAAACTCATTTTGTCTAATCTGTTCTCTTATTATAGATTGACATGGAAAGAGAACATAAAGTCTTTTTCTCTTCCACCTTAGTCTCCATTTTCTCCAGGGGAGAACTTCCTTCCAACTCTGGTCTTTGTAGATAATGCAAATGGCAAAACATTGCATTCTACCTTTAAGAACTAGTTTGCTTGTGTACATAAGAGGGTTTATATACACCCTATCAATTCAAAATTAAGGCATTTTCTCTTCTGTTAGTACTCACAAGGCTCGGTTTCTACTCCCATACTCTCTGCCAGAGCATGTAAGATGAAGTTCAGCTGACACCAGTCCAGTCCAGTTCCTCTCAGCTGCACAACAGTGATGGAATAGGTCATGGTCACAGTTTTCTCATGATGCAACATCAGTCTTCATGTTCTGCTGAACATCAGAAATTTTCTATATGACTTTCTAATGTCACCTTTCAGCATCAGTAGTTGTTCAGAAGCTGTTTCAACATCAGAGGCTTATATTACAGACTTTCATTATCTGCAGAGGTGAATCCACAATTTTGGAGCTGAAGCACTAAACAGCATGAATGAATTTGTTCTTCATCATCCACAAAACACATCTTTTCCAGTGTTCCTTTTCATCTCCTATGGGACGCTTTGGAATGTAAGACACCTCAGAGATTGCTTCACACCACGGAAAGAGAGACTTCTTGTTAATATTTCAAATTATTCAAAATCTACATTAATTAACTGATTGATTAATTAATTAACTCATTCACTCTGCCTTCTCCTTCAGCCTTAGCATGAGGTGACCTGTTCATCCTTTTCTCTATGATGGAGAGCAGACTGAAATGTTGCTATGTGTGTTTTGACCTGTAGATGCTGTGCTGTGAAAGCACTTCCTCCCAACTGATGGAGAATGTGTATATTCTTAGGATAACATATATGTGAAGTAATTTTTTCTTTTCCATTCTCCCTAACTTGTTCTTTTTGGGATTTAACAGAGGAACCACCTAACACAACTTCATCCTCCCACCTGGCATATGTACAACTCTGATCATTTTACGTTTGTTCAGGCAGAAATTTGCTCTTGCTCTTCTCTCAAAGACAGAGAACAAGTGTTGACTGGAAAAGGGACAGTTTGGTAGAGTTAAGGGAATTGATGAGGCAATGTGATGTGTTTTCTGTGCCCTTTTTTTTTTCTGTTATTCACACACAGGCTCAAGAGGGAAGATGCATTTTAATTAAAGCATGTGGTTTAACTGGCGTGTTTTTGAGTACATCCACAAGGGATGGCTAATATTTAATTGCAGAGGCTCTGTAAAGGTCTGAAATGAGGTAAGGGAACCAAATTCATATATTTCTTCAGCAGAATTATCCTTTCTGATATAATTTTAGTACTAGGGAGAAGATAAAAATCTAGAGTGGAGAGAAACCAAACTATATCTGCCTGGGTGTGAATTAGTGTTGTATTTGGGGTGTACATGTGTAGTCAGAATCAATAATAGGGAGAAATGCCATCTGTAAAGTTCTAATCTAGTTTTAAACTTTTTCAGCATCACTGTCTCTGAATGTCTGTGCTTGGGCTTTGTCCTCTCCAGTTTGCACTAGAAAGATGGGATAGAAGTATATCTTTAGCAATAATTTATTACATGTTGGACGTGTTAGTAATGTGATACATAAAAGATATCAGCCTTACTGAAATCAACATTCTGGAATTTACTTAATGCTATTGTAGTACCAGTTGATTGTGTGAAAAAATATTTCCTTTCAGACTATTAACTTCAGAATGACAGCAAAACATGGTGGACTGTACCTACCATAATGATGTTTGCATATTCTGCATTTGTGGGCAGAAATGGGAAAAATACCTGTCCCTTTAAAACTGTTCCTCAGAGCAATGAAATGTTGAAGCTCATTTATAAAATATGACCAGCAGATTGTTATTACTGGCTTCTTGAGACCGAGAATAGCAACAGTGCTGAGGACACTATTCATAGAGCAGAATGCCAGAATTGATGTGTTAACCTGAATCACAAATCATGAATTATTGAGAACTGCTGCTTTTGCTATCTTTTCTCTTGTTAAAATATTCTTTTTTTGCATGGAAAATCTTGAATATCTGGGTTTGCATTTCTCCCATGTAGTATTTCTTCTAAAGACTATTTATTAAGGGACATTCTCTGCACAACCTGTGGAGATGTGTAGATAAAAACAAAAGCCCCAGAAATAAATACCCTTATTTTCAAAAAGTCTTTACATTTTTTGTTACAAGGCTGTAACATCTTTGTTCAGACTCTTGAAGACCATTTCAAACAATCCTTTCTTCTGGGAGTTGGCACTCAAGTCTATGACTGCTCCAGAATTCACTGCAACATGTGGAAAGCTTAGGATGTACTCCCTAAATTCTGTAAGGATGTTTTTGCCTAAACTGTAGGATCTAAGCATGATAGTTAGCAATTCCAAAGAGACCTGGTTTGCAATGCTATTTATTTCTTAGGTAATTTCTGTGGAGGTACCTCTGCAAGACTAGAGCAGAGGCCAAGATCGTGAAATCCATCTTTGTTGTAAGGCTTGGACTCGCTGCAGCCAGTGATAGAGGACTGCAGGAATTTTGCCAGGCTGGGGCCACAGTCCCTTCGGCTTTCAGTGCACTTTCAAAAGTCATTCCAATCTCAGATGAATCCACAGGTACTCTGCCTGAAAAGGTCATCCTGTCTCTTAGTCATTCCATTTAAGTACCTAAAATCAAGTAAGGTGAATCGTGGTGAGAATGAATCATCATTTGATTTAGAACGAAATTAACATTATTGGCCACCAGAAGAAAATATATGAGTGTAGCAGAATCACTCACAAAATGACCAGTATTTCCAACACATCCAAGAGATCTGGACATAGTGTTCAATATTTTCTTGTAGTAATTGCATTGATGTTATTTTTGTCCAGCATTATACAGCAGGTGATTATAATGGTGCCGAAGAAGTAGATCCTCATAGCTTTGGGGATTTCAGATGCCCACTTTGAAAACACTGTGATACTGCAGGATTTACTCTGTAAAAGCTGACAAAAGTCAGATTTGTTCAGGATTTTAGTTCCACTTGTTTAGCATTATACAACGTGATGCAGTCACCAGTACTTTAATTTTACAGAGCTGATGAGCATTCACAGCTCCTCCTAAAGACAGCACAACATGTAACTACTTGCACTTCTGGTAATTGGGTTCTGGCACAATGTATTTCAGAGTGAGACATTCAAAAGCTAGGGTACTTAAAATTAGTAGTTTTGCAACTTTGAGGTCTTCCTCATTCTGTTAAAAGGAAATGAACTGAGGATATAGACTTCTGAAAAGAGAACCCTGAGCTCTGCTGCACACCATTTATTTTCCTATTACTCTTTGAATATTGTTTATTTCACATGTTGTATATCTCCTTACCTCCCTTTCCTTTTTTTTTTTTTAATTGGGACCTGGTTATTGGCTGGAAATTCCACTAGCATGACTCATCCCTGAGCTGAAAATTACTGTGAACAGGCATCACATTGTGGGATTTACTCCCCCCCTTCTTTTTCAGTTTCTAAGTACTTTATCATGGCACGAGCTTGTAATAATAAACTAGGAAGGAAGTAGGAGCTAATCATTTGGTTCTGAATGCACAAGCCCTGCCAAATTTCCCCACAGGCATGAAACAGCCGCTCAAGCTGTGACACCAGCAAATTAAATCCTGGAGGTAGCTGACCAGAAGTAATGAAATGTGTATTTACCATACTGATGCTGTCAGTCTTAAGACACACTGGCTTTACAATCCAGTTAAGTGGGGCACGTTTGTCACTTCCAGCGGTGCTTAGGAAAAATGCTCAGGTTTTTTCCTAGCCTTCCTTTCAAAATCACCAGCCCAGTTCTGTCTGGTAGCCCTCACCTTGTACAACGTGGAAAACAGGATGACCAGAATGGTCTGTTCTTTTAAAACGCTGCCAAAGTCAAATTCAAATCCCAAAGGAGATTTCATCTTATGACACGTTGATTGTCAGGTCTTTTTATCCATCCCTTATCTGCCACTTCATTCTATAATCCAAACCTTAGAGATAAAATTAATTGATAAGAGCTCTTTCAAGAGCCTATGGATAATAAGCAACAGATGCCTCCCACAAACCATGTGTCCCATGCATGCAGCAGTTTAAAACCCCGTGAGCACACAGTGATGTGGAAGAGGGACAAATAATCACTGAAAAGGTACCACTCAAGAGAGGGATTCATTATGCTGGTGGGCACAGGCATGGGATGGACGAGGCACGCAGCTACTAAAGAGATGTCACTTAAAAAATGCCTGTATATCATGGCAGCAGTGGTTCAAGAGCATCTGGACATGGAGAAGGGAAGTTATTTCACAGTCCCCACATGCTTAAGGTCATAAGGGACTCAGAAGAAGTTATTTACCCCAGTCAGATGTTGTCGTAGGTAACCACAGCGTTTGTCTGAGAGGTTTTATTTAGCTAGCAGAGGCATTCTGTGCCAATTGTGTGAGGACTGTTCAAGAAGGTTAGTGAATCAGTTGTTCAATGATATTTGCTGTGGATTCACAAAAACATTGAGAGGGGAAAAAAATGGAACCACAGTCTTCAACGTGGGTAATACAATACCCATGGATGAATCAAAGAATAAAATCACAACCCATATGAGCCCTCTCTGAAATCATCAAATTGTATCTTAGGAATGTCTATGACTCCGCAATTATATGCCTAATTTCCAGCTGTACTCGATTAACATCACAAATGATTTATAATACAACCAACTACAAGGAACTTGCTTTGAACTGTTTGCTGCACATATAAATTTTGTTTGGCACTTTTGGCTGTCTCTTCACAACCAGGTAGGCACATTGAGTTAGGACCATGTGGTTCAGTGGCAAGGCCAAGGGAAGGCCAGAGTAATTTTAGAGATAACAGCATTCTTTTTCCTTTAGAGAATCATTCAAATGCAAGTCTGTGGAAGGTCAAAACCCACAGACTT
Organism: Manacus candei; assembly: GCF_025592945.1. NCBI lineage: Eukaryota > Metazoa > Chordata > Aves > Passeriformes > Pipridae > Manacus > Manacus candei. The sequence continues at coordinate 22,665,739 of NW_026138066.1, read as the reverse complement.
CTATGGGGATTATACATGCACTTCAAGCTTAATATGTAGAAATAACCTTGCTGAATCCTTGGTTGGTCTTCAAAGACAACCTTGGTTTCTGTGATACAATGACACACATGCTTCTGATAAGCCAGTTCGTGTGGGGCTTTCTTTTGCTGTCTTCCCACATCAGGAGGGCTGAAGTGAGATTCATTCCACATTTTCTCAGTGCACAGAAAATGGGGAGGAGGGAGGATAAGAGAATCTCTGCTTGTTTTTGACCAGATCTAAACATGTTTGAATCTGTGTGAATTGAAATGCTAGACTGGGATTTTAGGCAAAATACAACCACTTGATCTGTGGTGTTTTGATCTGCTCAAGGGTCAGGCTGTTGAATTCAGGTGAGGCTAAGGAGAACACATGGAAGCTTTTACATAATTGTAGCCTTACCCTGTAAACCTCTTGGAGCAATCGCTCTGCCATCTATCAACTACTACCCAGGCTTCTGCACCAAAATATTCTTCCGTTGATAGCATTGGCTTATAGAATTTTAACAACTTAAAAGTAGTTTTTAAAAAGACTAATCAAAGTACACCTCAAATCAGGAGTTAAAGTTGCATTGCCTCTGTTTGTAATCGAAGGGTTGAAGCTGTTTAGAGAAGTTTTCCTATTTGGGCCAGACTTGTTGCCTTGTCCTCATGTTGGATCAGATGAGTGGGTTTGCTTAGGTCCTTTTTCTCAACTCTATAGTTTTGCCTGTAGGATGATATTGCCTTAGGTACACTGCAAATGTCAAAGCCCAATGATAACAGCATAAATATGTGAAAAGATGAACTACTGTTGTTTAAAATCCTACACTCCTAGAACAAATGCTTTGTTCTTGGTGGGAGTTTTGTTGTTGTTGTTGTTGCTGGGGTTTGTTTTTTTTGAATGCCAGGAGTTGGCAACACCTTAGGTGTGATTTCAAAATAGGGATCCTGGCTCCTGCAGCATAAATTCCAGAAAGATTATTCTCCTGGAAGAATCCCCACTAAACAAAAATACAATAAGGTAGGAGGTAGCCAGGCTGCTAGAATTAATCTCTGAAGGAAGTATTGAGCTTTTTGGTACAGAAAGAACTTGACTGAATAAGTTGCAACCTAGCCATGGGTTCCCACCCTACCCTGAGAGCTCAACCTGTGAAGATGAAGGAGAAAGAGATACTGTAGAGTTGGGAACTGAAAATATCAGATATTACAGTTTTCATGGGGGTTAAAAAAATTCTAAGGAGCGGTGTAGTCTAATAAACAAAGAAGCAACTCTTAATGTAAGCTTCAGCTTTTCCTTCTCATTAGTTACCGTGAATCTATTTTGAAACAAGTACTTCTCCTGATAGCTGGTTTGAAATTAATAAAAAGGAAAGGTTTTTTAGCTGTCAGTGACTTAACATGCTCATGATACATGGAAACAAGGTTAAATTGCTCCTTTCTCTCTACTACTAATAAAAGAAATATTGAAAATGAAATACTGTAGCTTAGGAAGTGAAAAATGTCAGCCAAAACTACGGACATAGTGCTGAGAGCTGCTTATCATCTGGTACTTGCTGGAATGGGCATAATTGGAAAAGCTTAGTCAGTGCCAAGAATTATTCTGCAGTTGTAGGCTTTCAGAATATATTGCATTGAGGAATATATGATCCCGTTTCTGCAAGATAAAGGAGTCTTGGTTTAATAATATGTTTTTCAGGATTTAAATGACTTTGAGACTTTATTGGAAATCCTCTTGCCCTGACACTCTTTTCAGTTTCATCCTTCTTCTGCTCCACTTCACCTTCTGTCAGGAAAGAATGACAGGGGCTTTGTTCCTCGGGATGTAAGGAATGAAGTATCCAGAGCATCAGAAAGCACGGGACAGAATCCAACCTGTGCTGCAGAGAGACTGGCCTGATAATCAAGTGCCTGTGAACTATGTGGCTGACTGTGAATTGTAGTCTGAAATAATTGCTAGGATTTTATGTAAACTCTCTCAGGGAATACAAAATGCAACTTTATTGCAAATATAATATGAGTATCTTATGATCTTATGGGAAATGTGTGAAAGCAAAATAATTTATTTTACTTCAGCAGACTCTTTATTCTTGTCTTACAGAATGCAGAACCTTTCCAAGTTACTGTCCGAGAAGACAATTGTATCATTGTCTCCCTGGAAGCATCTGATGTGGTGAGCTCGTCCTCTGTATATGTTGTGAAGATAGCTGGAGAATCCAAGAACTACTTTTTCCAGTTCGAAGAATTCAATAGCACTTTACCTGCCCCTGTTGTTTTTAATGCCAAATACCATGGCCTGTATTACATAGTAACTCTCTTGGTAGTGAACTCAAATATGGTTTCCAAGTCAGCAAGATCAATCACTGTGTTAACCAGTAAGTAACACCTTACTCTTTTTTTTCTTCTGTTTCTTGTCTTTTTGGGGGAAGGGGGTTGTTCCCCAGAACAGTTCTTCTTATGGAGAAGGTTGGGTGTGTTTGTGGGTTTTTTTCAGTAGGACCTGCTTGTGTGTAGGATGCATCCCTGTGTAAGAATAGTAGGGAAGATATCTTGAGAAGGTTTGAGTGAAAATTCACAAGATCTGGGCAAGAAGAAAGGAATGCCTGTAGGTTTCCCCTGGCTGACCGTTCCTGAACACTGAGACGTAACGTGCTGAAATAGTGTGATGGATGAACCTCCTTTTCAGATTTTCATCCTAAATTCTTCGAACCAGGAGTTGTAAAAATCTAGTACAAGGCATGAAAAGTGTTGACTGACATTTCAATGTAAAGCACTCCTGTTACATGGTGAAGTTTATTCTGTTTTAAATGCTATAACAATGTTCTTTGATTGCTAATATGTTGAAGCAGTACTAAAAGTCACCAAAATGTAGTAGTAGTAGTTTGTCTCTTACTACCTCCAGGTACATTGTTCATGGGGGAGATGTGGGATTTTGTTTGCTCTGTCATCATGCAGAGCAGCACAGATTTTCTGTGTGATTCCAGCTGTGTTTCTGGCTCCGAGATTGCTCCAGAACTGTTTGCATGTGCCAACGTGAAAACAAGTTGTAGAATATAAAATGATTTCTTCATCTGGAAAATGACAAAAAATTATTTGGATGGAGCAAGACCAATTTCCAGATTTTTGTTGTTGTTGTTGTTGCTAAATGGCACCTGGGAATCTATGGGTGGTTTTAGTTGGTTTACAGGTGAGGAATGATTATGATTTTTTGTACCTCTGTTGTTTTTTCAGTGAGGAAACATCATCTGCTGTGATAGCATTCAAAGCCTATTAAAGTAGACTCATATGCTATTGAGTGTGCCTGAAACTTAGGACTAACGAGATTTTACATCATCTATATATTCTTCAGCCTTTCTTTGTGTGCTAAAGTTGTGCAGTGATGAGGGCAACCATGAAGAGTACCATGGGAAAAATATCATGTTGTTGGGTAATGAAAGTCTAAAGGCATAAGTGCAAGAACAGCTGTGCATAGTGAACAACTTCAGGGTTTGTAGGCAGCCTGAATGTCCTCTTCTTTGACTGCTGTAACCTTGCATACAAAATAATAATTCTAATCCAATTTCCTACTTTACATTTGTTTTCTTCAAAGAATATAATGGAAGCATCCAGTGTCACATGCAACTGAAAAAAAAGAGCCTCAGTATGCATTTTTAGCGGGTTTTGAATGCTGCATTTGCAGCTGTGCAACAGGGCTCTGCTCTTTCATTTCCAGAGCCCAGAAAGGTCTCTGGTAGCAGGGAAAGTGTGATCCAAGATGACAGATGGTATACACACTTCTGTGGAATCTCTGAGGGAAGAAGGAAGCCGACCAAAGCCAGCCTCAGCCTTCCCATTTCTGGTTGAAGGGATTTCCTCAAGGTGTTCCTGAAGAAGCGTGAGGCTGATGGCTCCAAGGGGCATATCCCTTGTCTCTCTCCCTCCTCCACATCTTGATGGTGTCCTTCCTGATGGAAAGGAGCCCACACATCTTTTCACCACCTGTCTTATGTGGGTGTGTGCTGGCAGCATCGTGGGGTTTCCTGCTGTGGCCTCTGCTGCTCACCCACGCCTTTGAAGGACCAATGATTTTGGCAGTCAACCAGCCCTGCTTGGGGAACCACGTAACAAAAAGGGAACAACGGGTTTCTCTGGTTTTGTCTCAACAGAAAGACAACCAGATTCATGGAAAAGAAACCACATTCCTGCAGGCAGCATTGAAGGATGTTTTACTGAGCATTAAAAGTAAATTGTGAGCTTCGGAAGGGAAAGGGTCCAATCTCCTGCGTAATATTTTCTGTCGGGCAGAGTGATGAGTGTTGGCTCTCATGTAGCAGCCTCTGCTACTAAGGCAGTTCATCTTTTGGAGCACAAGGCTACAGCAATGAAAGTAAATTTGGAATGAAAAGACAGTGTGGCAGGGTGGGATTTTTTAAGGCATTTCAGTACCTTTCAGCTTTTGAGAAGAGATCTTAAAACTCCTGTAGTGACCACTGGCTTCTCCTACAAAAATTCATGAGGCGATAGTTGGCTTGGGGTTTTATTTTCCTCTTATTGTTATTGTCCACTGCCTGTTTTACATGATTTTATGACTACTAATTAACTTGATTTTTTTGGCAGACAGTAATTAGGATAGTTTCATATTTTATTTCATGCCTTATGCTCTCTCAGCCTGTTTAGCATTCTTGTTTTATTTTAACCATGCAAAGACATAGAACTAATTTATTCCATCTATATCTTACTCATGAAATAATGGCACATTGCAGCTAACTTCTATGACCAAATTAATTCCTGTTCTAAGTTCATTGATATCAGGAGAGCTTTACCAGTGGCAGATTGGCCCCATTCATTGCACTGGTACAGAATAAATCAACCAGGATAGCCAGTGATGCCAATGTGGTTATTCCCAAGGCTGTACTTGGATTTTCACAACAGTTTTCTGGGATGTTCTGATGTCTGCAAAGGAAACTGTGCAGGGAAATGCAGTCTTTCAACTTGGCCATATGCTGCAGATCTGAGCAGTGTGTATTCAAATTGAGCAGGTCAAAACGAGACCAAGGTCCTTCAAAGACACTGGCTACTTAGAAATTCGGTGAGAGTCATGAAAGACCTCTGCTTTCTGATGGTATATCTTGATGACATTTCCCTTCTCCTATTCACATCTCTCAGCAGTATGCTACATCTAAGCAAATTGGCAAGAAATGTCCCTTCACAGGTTGAAGCTTTTGAAGAGAAGACTCCATTTGAGTAAGAGAAGACTTGTATTACCCCTTAAAGGTTTCTGGCCAGAAAAGCTTTTAAAAGCTAACGAAATATATATTTATACATTATGTCTGTGCATATATAGATATATATGTGTAACTGTAAATACATATATGTGTGCATAAATATGGACATACAAAAATATAAAATAACGTTATATAACTATACATATAACATAGAATTATAGTATCATTTAGGTTGGAAAAGACCTCTAAGATCAACGAGTTCAACCATTAACTAATACTGCCCCACTAGCCCATGTCTCTTCACCAGTGCTGAGTACAGGAGCATGATCACTACCCTAGTCCTGCTGGAAACACTATTTCTGATCCAAGCCAGGGTGCCATGTTTAGGATTGCCTCTCAACTGAAGTGAAGCATCTTGCACTTGGACTTGTTGAACTTCATAAAGTTCTTATGGGTCCACTTCTAGAGCATGTCCAGATCCGTCTGGAGGGCATCCCTTCATTCTGTTGTGTCGCTGCAGGCTTGCTGACAGTGGACTCAATCTCACTGTCTTATGTCATTGATAAAGGTCTTAAAAGAGCTCCAGTCCCAAGGCAGAGCCCTGAGGGACAGCACTCATCACTGGCCTCCAGCTTTCTGGAAGTGTCTATCCAACCAATTGCTTATCCACCAAGTAGTCCACCATTCAAATCCATATCTCTTCAGTTTAGAGATAAGGATGTCATGTGAGACCATGCCAAAGGCCTTACAGAATTCTGTAGGTAAGTAGTACTGAGTCCAATTTGCTGAATACAGCTTCGCTGCAGAATCAGAAGAAAAAGTGCTATTTTGTGCTCAAATTCCATGTTACTGGTTTCCTATCTAAGAGCTGAAGGCACACTCTCTGTTCATATCATCCTTCTTATGTCTCAGGTCAGGAAGCAATGCAAGGATGTGGGCTGTGCTCAAGCTGACAAAACCCTTGGGCTCTGTCTCAGTTCAATGAGACTGAAGTGTTTTGCTAAGGAGGATGAGTTATGAGGAAGACCAAGCTCCTCTCTCTTAAGCGATTGTAAATCCGAAATTAAGGGGCTCCAGCTGAGGAAGTATGGAGAAAGAAAAAGATAACAGCCCTTTGTCAAAGGATATATGTGTACTGGCAGAACAAAAAGAGAACACAAAACCAACTAAACAATAATCCTGCACCCAAAGTTCCCCACAAAGAGAAAACAGTTCAGTACTTTCCGCCTTTTGGCGCAATTCTAACTGCGGTCAGCAGGAGGCACTGTTGGGCTCTGGTGGTCACTGCGTGGGGCCCCGGTGTGCGGGAGAAGCTGAAAATGGGGATCTCTCCCCTCACCAAGAAGGAGAAGGGGAAAAGGGGAAAAGAAAGGCTTTTCCCACAGCCTCACACTGTCGGCGGCTGGCTCTGGCCGGGATTTCCCCCCCTTCGTAGACAGGCACAAGCCACTGCCAGCATGGCAGCTGCCCCAAAGGTTCCTTCACAGAAGGGCCAAGCCTCTCCCATGAAATCTGAGCAAGTCCAGGCTGGGGGCAGAACAGGGCACTGGAAAATGAAAGCAAACCGGGGCCAGAAGCAGCCAGATGACCTGGCCGAAACCAAAATGAACTTTGGAACCCCTTCACACAAACACCCTCCCTGAGTCAGGGCAAAAGCGAAGTGCCTGCAGTTTCCTGAGGGGAGAACAAAAAAACCCTCACCATCTCCGTCCCCCCCAGGTCTTTTGAGGACCATCAGCTTGGAATGTGAGTCTACTGGCTAGTTCTTTTGTGTGTGTCAATCACCCTAGCCAAACCACCCTCCCCCTCCCTCATTCAACATCTTTCTTTCACAGTGATGCAGGGGAAAGAAGAATTCCCCACTTGGCTTTTAGAACAAGTAAACCCATGACAGGTTCTGATAAGACGTATTGCAACAAATATCCTTTGCATTACAACAATCTGGACTATGAGACCTAAACAAGGAAACCCTATAGTTTGTGGTCTTTTGATTAACATGAGAAAGCCCTGAAGAGACAAGCAAAACATAAATTTAGAAAAGGCCCAAATTAACATGGGAACCTCAAATATTACCATACCTACATGAATATATGACATGCACTCAAGGACATGATCCAAGACACTAAGGGCAAATTGTGCCTGGTCTTCTGTGATGGAGTGACTGCAATGGTCAACAGGGTAAGACTGACTGTTATCACCTACCTACAGGAGAGAACCTGAAACCCTGACTGCCTTTTAAAGGTTCCTGTGATGATTTTCACGAGAATAGTCATGTGAATCACAACCGTCCTGTCCAGATTCCTATAAGTGCAATTGTATTGTGCCTATCAAAGTGACTTTCTTTCCAGTCTTCAGTCTGGACAGTGTTAGAAGTAGTTCTAGTATCTAACACAACTATTTCAAACCTGCTTTCCTATTCTCTTGGACCTTTGGCTTTTCAAGGAGAGTGAAGTAACTCCAAAATTTTTATTCATTTAGTGTGTTCCAAAATTTGAAGGAAAGTTCCACGTTATTGCTGATTGATTTCAAAGTAGTTTATGAGAGAAATAAAGAACATGTCTGGGAAATAAGTGACTGAAATTCTCACTCATCCTCTGTTTTTTATGGAGCCCTGTTTTATTCTTCCCAGGGTGACTCATACTCATATAGCCTCAATTTTTTTTTTTTAAATTCACAGTCAACTTTTCTTTTTGTTGTGAAGGCAAAAGAGTTTGTAGATTTGAAGGAATGGGGGAAGCAGTCAATTGAAAAGCTATGGTGTGCTGTAGGAAAAATGTATCTCTACTGGGAATTGGAGAAATCAAGATCTGAGGATCTCTGATGGTAATTGAGAGCAGCTCTGCCTGACTTTTATTTTAGCTGATGATTCGGAGGTTTGAGTGGTAAATGTCTCATTGTTTCAAAAGCTGATGATTCCTTACATACATCACTGTAAAATATATTCCCTTTAGGGAGAGTTCTGCCTCAGTGTCTTCTACAAAAAATATTTTCCTCAAGAGACCAACAGGCCTGCTGCCTGGGACTCTGATCTCCAGCTCTCAGCAAGTGATTGGCATTAGACTTAGTTAATGCTCAGTTGTCCTTGTGCCAGATGCTGCAGGAAGTGATTCAGCAGGTCGAATCCTTTCCTCTGGCTTGTTAATGGATCAAAGTTGTTGAACTGGGAGCTTCAGAGGTTGGTTGCTTTTCCTTCCTCAAAGGATGACATGAAACATCTTTTAAAAGGCTGCTTATCTGTGGCAACCCTAATTTTGAAACGTGACTCAGAGTACCATCTAGGTCCATTAATACTCAGGATTCTCTAGCAAATAAATCATGTTATCCTCTTTTTAAGGTTAAAAAACCTCTCTATCACAGTCAAAGAAACAGAAAGAACTGCAACCATATGATTTCCTGCTGTAATTTCCATTGTAAGGATGATCTAAATGACTGGCCTCAATCTGTTCAAGAAAAATAGATATGCCTTTGCTCTTGTGATAATATTATTTTTTAGTTTTATATCACCTTTTTATTTATCATCCTATGTGGCCATGTAGAAATTACACTATATACCATCATTGTTCAGATTTTCACTTATGTTCCCTTCCATAAGCAATAGCACATGGTATCTCTTCTACCTATCATAACTTGAACATTATGTTCCTAAAGTATTAAAAAAACAGCTTTTTAACCTCAAAGGAGGTTTCTTTCAGCAAGAGGTAAAACAATCCTAAAGTTTACAGCGTAATGGAAGCTTTACCCTGGCTGTGACTTATTCCCACTGGTCATATAGATACATAAATAGTGTCATCCTGGGGAGAAAATTATATAAATCACAACTTCTTCATGTGAATAAGGGGGACTCCTGTGGGAGTTAGGTCACTCCATTAATGGGGCATCTTTTTTATAAAAGTCACAATATGGAGGTAAATAGTGATTAATCTGGGTGTGAGTGTGAGAAGCAAGAGAGTTGATCTCAGTCCCATTTCAGCTACCCATATGTAGTGCTTGCATCTCAGCTAGAACAATAATAAATCATTAATTTAATCTGTAGAGTGACACAACCTACAAATATTACAAACAAATTTATTAGGATTGAAATATAGTGCTTATTTTTAATGTAACCCCCAGCCACTCCTCCCCTTCCCCAAATTGCAAATATTGATGTGTCTGGCACAAATTGAATGCATTAATGGAGGATTTAGCATCCAGAATTTTCCAAGGCATTTGAGGAAGATGTTAGGTGCATTTATTATGCTACCTTGATTCTTGTGTAATGCAAGTTATGTACTAAATGCAAAATGCTGTAAGGTCCTGGAGAAACAGAGAAGCTGAATTTCCAATAAACAGATGAAATGGGAAAGGAGTTGCTACAGGAGCAGCAGATTCTGAGACACTAAGAAAAAAAAGGCAAATTTAGGTCTTGATCCTGCAAGCTTATCTGTGTGTGTAAAAATATAATCTGAAAGTCTAAAAATAAAGAGATTGTACATGAAGAAGTACCCTAAACAAGCTATTAGAGGGACACTGAAATGGTCTAGGTCCCTTCTGTAATATGACTTCAATGTAGTACAGAGTGTTTATAAAGACCTAAGTATTGTATTTCTCTGATTCTATAATTGCACCTTCTTTAGGTTATTTCTTGGGAACTACTGAAATCTGTAACAAGCTGGATCCTAAATACTGGAAAATGTAAAATTTAAAAGACCAGACTCTTTAATTATAAATACAGATAGTGAAGAGTGACATTTTACATATTCTTTAATTTTAATAACCCTAGGAGCAGTTAGTAAGTGAAAAACAGAACACGATGGTTATCTGCTGAGTGTTCTTTTAATTTCACAGCGTGCAAATAGCTTTTGATGTGAGGATTTGGTGCCAAAGGAAGTAAGATAATGGTAGAATCTTTAAATTGCATTATATTACTCATGCTACTCTGCTAACATCAGCCATGAGCAAGGAGAGGATAGTGAGTGGAAGATAACAACACGAAAAGAGAGTCTGTGGTGATTACCACTTAATTCAATTATTGGTTAATTAAATCAAAGCATCAGGAGGAAAAATCATTTGGATTAAAAAATGAATATAGCTTCCATCCTTTATTTGATTTGTTGTAGGAAGGAATAAATGGGGTAATTTAATCACTGACATAAGAGAGTTTCAGTAATTCTTTCGGAAACAAGACCTCAGATGTGAGTGAGACAGCAGAAGAAAGCCCAGGGCACACCCACTAACATGAAAGACGACTGCGTGTAAACGTTGTGCTGTTCAGAGATGGTTACTGACATTTAAACTACTGTCATGTGCTGTGTGAGCTGTGATATGAACCCTCTGGTCGTGTGGATAGTCAGATCCACTATTTATTTTGGAATAAGCGATGGGAGGAGTCTTGGAAGAAAGAAGAGGCTTTGTTTCCTGTGATCTGCTTTACTCCTGTTTATTTCTAGGCTCTCGTGAAATGTCAGCAGGGTTTTCATAGATCCCATCACTGAAGTGCCTGTTTGTGTCTGTGAGATTGGGATTTTCTGTTTGTAAGTGGGTGATGTACAAATATACTGATATATACTGGATGAAGCTAATGAAGTGTCTTGGCCATGAGAAACAGTTTAAAAGTCCCACACCATTGCATTCCCATGCTCTGACAAAGTTAAATGTGACAACACGACTTACTGCTTAAGACTTGGTGAGAGGTTCTGTTTGCATCTGTGGTTTCGTTCCCAGTTGTTTTTCTTCTCTGCTTCTCATCACACTGGAAACTTAATGCTGCAGTGAAAACACTGTGCTGGTCATTGGGATTTAGTTTTCTCTTACATTACAGTCTTGCTTTTCTATCTTTGATTAACCTGTTCCACCCTCTGTGGGGTAATTCCCCTTTTGATACTGATACTGATCTTCCCTTTCATCTGCTCTTTCTCTTACCCATCATGACTGTATGCTCTTTGGGGAAAAATATTTTAGTAGTTTTTCTCCAGGACAGAACTTTGAACTCAGATGGGTTCTCCAAGGCCATGCTAATAACAGCCTGAGTTTTGCAGCCTGATCCCTACAGTGTGCAAGAACTAAATCAACATGCTGATCTTTGCAAGGATGTAGGCATAATTACATTAAATATCTCTATTAAAATATGTTAGTGTGACAAATTTCAACCAATGGTATAACCTTGTTTTGGATATCTCCTTGTCCTTCTTAACCAATGCATAGTTGGGTTGCTATCATTTTTTTCTTGCTGAGGAGACCATCAAGCAAAAAAGGTTGGGGGGGGGGTTGTGGTTTTTTTTGTTTTGCTTTGGTTTGGGTTTTTTTGTTTTGTTTTGTTTTGGGTTTTTTTCTTTTGGTGGCTAAAGAAGGATGAATAAAACTGTGACTCTCTTATTTTTAGCAACAGTCCAAACTCCCAGCTGCAGTGAATTGACATGGTTTTCCTTAGCTTGTGGAGCTACACTGGTCTAGATTCCACATCACAGGACACAGGGATGTTTTACTTACTTTTTGTAGCCTACCTGGCTCAGAGTTCAAAGCAGTGCCTCACCTCCTTTCTGTGCACAGGCTTTCCCTGTGTCCTCCAGTAAACCATTTTACTTCTCTGCACCTCAGTTCTTCATCTATTAAATAATGGTCATGGTTCTGCTATATTTTATAGAAGTTTGATGTGGATAAATACGTTGAAGATGGTGGCCCTCTCACACAGTAAGAATGGAGACTGTATAACTAGCCATGAAATAAAGGAATGTGTAGATAAAATAGAAAATCTTCCTTCATGCAGCTTCCTTTGGCCATTACACTGATAAGTTTCTCAGTTAATCTTAAAAGCTTACATTTATGCCAAAGTCACAAGCAATTTCAAGTGTTTTGTTGTTTTTCTCTCAGCACTTTTACATGATTGGCAAGTATTAAAGATGAAAATCTTTCTGAGGTGATGACTGTGAGTGCTCTAAATAATAAATGCTATATGTCAACCTTTTTTTTATGGGAAATACAGCAATTTTTCTCTTAAAGCTTAAGTGTCAAGAACATAAATTACTTTGGGGGGAAGGTGGACACAGAAATATTGGCTTTGACAACATCCCGAGTAGCTTTTCCCCGGACCTCTGTGAAACCCTGAGGTAGCTTTAAGAGGGCTGTGCCATACCTAGCAAAATCATTTATTTCATTAATGATGTATATGTGTGATGAACTCAGTTTGCCTATTAATCTGTTTCTTTCCTCCTTTCTTTTCCTTTTGTTTGTATATCCTTTAGAACCCCTTCCTGTGAGCAATGTTTCTATCTATGATTACAAACCATCTCCAGAAACAGGAGTATTGTTTGAAATTCAGTACCCAGAGAAGTACAATGTTTTTACCAGGGTAAATATAAGCTATTGGGAAGGAAAAGACTACAGAACAATGCTGTACAAAGGTAGGAGAAAACTATTCCACTAAAACTGAATGCTAACTCTACTGGAAACACTTTAAACAGTGGTCTTGGATGTGGTGTTGACATGTATTGTTTATAATGATTTATATTTCTGGTAATGTTTTATATAATAGTTTTTTATAATGAAGTAAGGGGTGGGTCTTTGATTTGAGCTGGTATTTTCACTTGGGATTTTTAAACTTGCTTTTGTCTTAGTTCTAGTGATATTTCCTTTCTTTTGGATTTTAGAGGAAGACTTGGTGGTCTGGATTTTTTTAATCAGTCTGAAATCAACCTGGGGAGGCATCCCCAATTTCTAGTGCTTCCAAATTAACATGTACACTAAAATCTAAAAAATAATTTCCACCATTTCTTTTTATCTTCCCTGCAATTCAAAAGAAAAGGAAAAATGAAAGAAACTCAAATCTCATTAGGGAGGAGACAGATACATTTTTGCTTTCTAGATATGTTCATTGAAATCCCTGGATTTTTGTGTCAGTTGAAAGCATTAAAAAAGATCCCAGTCTCTTCCCTCTGGCCAAGGTTTCCTGTCTGGTAAACAGCTGATAGGAAAGCTTAGGGATGCCACAGAGCAGGGAAACCCATTCAATATGCCTGATTCTTGGCACAGGATCTAAAACTGGTTGTTCTGTATCATCATACAATGACACAGTGCTAATAGTACTATGCTGTATATTACTGTAGCATTCAGTATTGTCCCTAAGCTAATAAACCATGCTGGGTAATATAAATTTCAATCTTCTTAAAATAATCTAATCAAAGGCAATCAATTTAACAGTCTAGACAGTCAACCTAAACAATTTAAACAACCAATCTAACTACCTAAATGATCTAACAAGAGCAAATTCTGCTTTCTTTTTTCATTTTTTATAACTGAACTCCCTTTTGCCTGTATAGCTTCATCACAGCATCTGTCTGAGAGATGTAAATGTGACTGTCCTGTGGGAAGCACCCTGGGGGGCAAGAAAGACCCACATACTCTGTGGGCCCTAAAACCCCAAAGGTTTAACATTGCATAGTGGCAGTAAAATGCCTTTGAGGAATCCAGTATGTGCTGAATTGAATTTTAGGCACTGAATTAAGGCTCCCAGAACAGAAGACTTGTCGCTGTAAACTCTCTTTAAAATCAGCAGAGGGAAATAAGCACCTCCAGACAGAGGTCAGAAAATTTTGGCATCTCTTAGCTTCGATACAAATTGGGTCTAGAAATCACATTTTCAATGCTGTGAAGTGTCAAAAGTTAGGAAGGGCAAATCTGGACCACAGCAGAAAATATAGGTGACCTCTTTCCAGAGAACAAAAGGGATACCAGCAGTAATTTTTATCTTCTACAGCTAATAGATGGTTCCAGGGGCTATAATGCTAAAGCTGCTGATAAACAAAAAAGTCAGCCTAAATTAAGAGATTCACTAATCAGCTTGCACACTCCTTCCCATAGCCAAATAGCCCTGAGCAACTTTTCTTCAGGCCACACGTGCACTGACAGTGGATGTGAGCCGAGCCCTCAGTCCTGCAGCCTGTGCTCAGCTGCATGTGGATGCTCCTTTGAACATCTACCCTGAGCCTTGTGCCTCAGTCAGCAAAAGACCAAAGAGGCTTTTGCGTGCAGCAGTTAAAGGTCTGCAGGGACTGTCAGATGCTCTTTGAGATATTCAGTGTCATGGGGAACAGGTTGCCAGATTCAGTTCCCCTGCCTGTGAAAAGTAGTTCATGTTTCTTGTGCTGGGCTTTTTTGTCTTTTTTTTTTTTTTTTTTTTGGTAGCAAAGGGGCTTTGACAGCCAGGAAAATTTTTGGCAAACTGAATTGTTACAATTTCACGTCTCAGAGCAGGCTGAGCAATGTTTAAACATCTGAAACACTGCCAGGTCAGCATGTGCAGTTGCATTATCAGAAAGTGAACATTTGATGCATTATCCTCTATTTTCCTTTCTTCTTTTCTCTTTAAACCTTTTGCAGATTTCTTTAAAGGTAAAACAGTTTTCAATCACTGGCTGCCAGGTATATGCTACAGTAACATCACCTTCCAGTTGGTATCAGAAGCAACCTTCAACAAGAGCACACTGGTGGAATACAGCGGGGTCCAGCACGAACCCAAACAGCACAGAACAGGTGAAGAAAATCATTCCATACCATTTCTTTCAACTCTTTATAGCAGCTTTTCTTTCTGTTGTGGGTAGGGGATTGACCCCACAGAGAGGAGGGTCTGTGCAGGAGCAGTCCTGGGAGCTGCTCCAGGCCAGGAGCCTGGGAAGAGAATGTTGTGGCTGTTCCATAGGGTTATGTGTACAAACAGTGCAAAGGGAAATTTGTGTGAGTGTTTCTGTTATAAAACTTGCTTTTTAGAAAATAAATTCTGCTTCACATGAGATATCCTAGGCCTTGTGCCAGGAATTAATTTTTAAGTCAAGGGAATAGCTGCACTGAGCATACTATTGATCTATCTCTATTGGCCTGTCTCCTTGTGCAGTGAATCATAGCTAAACTGTTAGAGAAGGCCTTCTTCATTGTGCAGTTTTCTATCACAGAGAAGAATATTATAGTTGCCCCACTTGGTGGCCAGTTTGTGCCCTGAAGCATGAACTTTTAATTTCCAAGATACCAATATTGCGAAGGCTGAAAATTGCATTTGTTCAGGGTCCAGAACTAATTTAATTTGGTCCTGGGACAATGCCCAAAACTCTTCTGGTAATCTGTTGGACCACAGACAGTTTTCAGGGTCCAAAGTGAAATGAACCAGTGTTAAAATCAAAAGGCCAAATCCACTGATGAATACACTGGTGTTGGTCCATTGCCTTGAACAGAACAAAGCCAACTGATGCCAGCTGAGTTCTGTCCTGAAGATCCTAAATATAGTTATCCAGATATTGGACCATAAGAATGCAACCAACAGGATCCCGTTTTTCTTTCCTGATGCCCTCCCATGCATCATTTTTCACATAAACTGCAATGAGAATATAGGATCTGGTTTTGTGTTAGTGGCTGTGGCTGGGACAGGGGAGGTGAACAAATTAGTGAGTTGTAAAGTGCCAGCATGAAAGGGGCCAGTCAAAATTATTTGCAGAGGCTACTCATGCTTGTCGTGTGTAAGGAGAGGCAGACAAGCCACTACAGTGAGGCAGACAAAATGCTGTGTGATCCCCTCCTGGCACTTCTTTGCGTGCCAGAATCTTGTCTTCTGGAGACCAGACATCTTAAGATCAAGCTTTCACAAATATTAAAATTTAAACTGATGTTTAATGCTTGTGAAAAGGTGGCTGCTAAAAGCATATGAAAAGACCTACGGCAACGTGAAGGTCATTTTTTTAAAATATGAGCCATGTCATATATTAGTTTTGCATATATTTTTCAATTCATTTCTACACAGGTATTTTTTACCTTGATCAAGGTCTTCCTGGAAGACACAATAAAGTAAATGAAGGTCCACTGTTATAAAATCACACTCAGATAGCCTCGTTGCTGTAATAGCACTGAAGTCTCATTTACTGTGACTTCACATCTACTTTTCTTCCTGATATTCTTGAATCATGATTCTTCTGTGAAGTTATACTCAGCTTGATCCCACTATAATCACACCTTCTATATGTATTTGTAAGAGAAGGGAGAAAAATAAGAAGAACAAGTTCTTTCAGAGTATCCCTAGCTGCATTGTTTTTTTGCAAATATTATCTGTCTGGGGAATTAACACATGTTGAAGGTGCACACCAGACACATATTAAAAGGCTAACCCTTGCTTCTCTTTCAGTTCCTTACCCACCTCGAAACATTTCCGTTCAGATTGTGCCAATCAACAGAAACAACTGGGAAGAGCACAGCGGAAATTTTGCAGAAGAATCGTTTGTGGGACCACAAGAAGTCGTGAGGAAAGAAAAGCTTAGCCATTTTTCTGGCAACCCACCTGAAATTCCAGCAGCAAACACGTCTGCAGCCTGGTGGGAGCAGCGCTCGAACAGCACTGAGTACGAAACCACGTCGCAGCCGTTCTGGTGGTCTAACGAGGCTGAGTCATCAGAGGGTGAAGAGGAGTTTGTCAATGCAGTTGCCAGTGATTACGAGGCCAGTGATGCCAACAAGTCTGGGAGACCCACGCCAGAGCCCCCTCCCTTCCTTCCTGTGCAGATGGTGCTGACCTGGTTACCCCCCAAGCCGCCTACTGCATTTGATGGTTTCCATATTAATATTGAAAGGGAAGGTAAAGCAGAGCCTTAAACCCTTCTCATACCTCTTGTCTCCAATTCCATTGATGGATTGTCTCTGTAAACTAGTAATTCTCTATTAATTATCTAGTACTGTACTTCAGAGGGCTTTGTTAGATCCCCTGTATTTCTTGAGAAGTTTCTTGCATTGAATAGCATCTAGTTCTGGCTGGACATCATAAAAGTAGGGCAGGAGAGGTAAATCACAGTTTGCAGTTCTCTTTTGTTAAACAACTTTTATACTGTTGTACATACCATCTCACTGTTTACACTGTAGATTTTGTAAACCCATTCTGGTTATAAAAAGAAGGAGAAATGAGCTGATAGAAATTTGAGACAAAGAAGGTGCATTAT
Source organism: Manacus candei (assembly GCF_025592945.1). Lineage (NCBI taxonomy): Eukaryota > Metazoa > Chordata > Aves > Passeriformes > Pipridae > Manacus > Manacus candei. The sequence continues at coordinate 22,648,597 of NW_026138066.1, read as the reverse complement.
ACCATAGACTGTCACTGAGAAAGGTTCTCAGGGAGAGCTGGACTGGAGGGGACATGCAGAAAAGGTAGTCTCAGTTCAGATCAGCAGTTGTCACAGTTTACAGCTACCAAACATTCTTCTGACCACAAAGAGACTGGTAACAAATGAGGAGATTTTTTTAAGAGATGGGGATACAAAAAATTACCATGTTGCTCGAAGATTTTCTGGTTTAAAATCTATTTTATCCCAATGAATTTTATTTTCTGGCAGTTTTCACAAGCCTTTCCATGCTGAGGGAAAATTCTTTTTTGTTTCAGAATAAGAATGCGATAGGTGGAAAAATGGAAGCTCCTTTTCTCTCATGGTGTGATTTTTATCACTAGCTCAGTCATGACAACCCTATTTTATCATGCCTTCCACAGAATGAAAATTTGGCCTGGGTTAATTGTTACTCTGCTCCTATACTGCAAAATTTGTCATTAATTACTCTTGTGCTGATGTCAAAAAATGGAACTATCAATGTAAATCCAGTTCTTTTGGATACCTTTTAATCTCATGGCAGAAAAAACATTAACATTATGTAAATAATCTTCTTAGACTCTGGAGCCTTTCAAATTTCAATTAATCCACACTTTTTTTCCCCTCCTGCTTTAGAGAACTCAATGGAATTTTTGACAGTAAGTGAGGACACTCACAAATTTGTTGCTGAACTGAAAGAACCAGGAAAATACAAGTTGTCTGTAACAACATTTAGCTCCTCTGGCTCTTGTGAAGTTCGTGGAAGTCAATCAGCAAAAACACTTAGCTTTTACATCAGTAAGTACCTCAACAGTCCCACCTTTTTCTTCCAGAATAGCATAACTGTAATGTAGAGTTTGACCACTGTGGCACCTTTGGCATCTGGTGAAGGATCAGAAGAGTTTGGTCTTCTGTAATTCCCCATGCCAGTGAAGGAAATATAATGGAAATATGTTATATATTTTATCCTGTCCAGATGGGCCTTCATTCTGTCATCTTAGCAGACCTAAGAACTGAAAGCAGGGGATGTGATGGAGTCACTGCCTGGGGTTCAGAAGTGGCTCACTGAAAAAAAATAACCCTTTCTCATCTTTCAAAATGAGGATTTAATTCCAAGAAATAATTGGTGGTTGTAGAGAGTCTTGGTAATATTTAACTTCCCTACTCTTGGAGTATGCTGTATGTACTAGGTTAGGGATGAAGGGCAGCTCAGGCTGAGAGTGTGGGAATTGCACAATTAAACACTGAACTCTGAAATTGCATGGTCTTTGAGAAAATATGGAGTAAATCACAGTAGGTGAAGCAGTTCAGCCTGCTAAATTTAAAGAAGTAAAAGTCATTTATTATTTCCCTGTAGAACCCCAGAGTTTCTTAACTGGTGATTTAGTAAAAGGCAAAGTAATAATAAACTACTGTGTAAACTAATACCTTGACTGACAATTAGATCAGCAAGCGAGACAGGTGTTGGTGAATTCAGCTCATTATCCTCCTGATGGCTGTGGTCACCTTTGTACCTTTTTCTACAAAAGGAAATAGATATACACTATAGAATGCCCATACAATGAGAAAGGGGAATACTTGAAGGAGTACACAGTTTTACTTGTGGGAAGACCCTGTCTCCCCAAATCATGAATGCTGCAACAAGACACAGTAGCTAAAACTGACAGAAAAATTCATATTAAAAGGAAGTGCACTCAAGCACTTAAGTACATTACGAATAAAGATTGTGTCTTTAGTAGCTCCTAACATTTACAAATACTATTTAGACTTAATTTATAATAATGCTTGACTGCACCAAACAATTCCACTATCACTAGTATTTTTTTAACAACTTTATAGTTGAAAGAAACAGTAACTGAAAAACAAAGAAAAAAGAGGAAACAGCAGATGAGAGAAAGTGTCTCTGCTGCTATAATTTCACTGTTTTCTGGCTTTCTTTAGGAGTAGTTATTAGCTTCATTGTATGAAAAGCATTAACGTGTGCATATATGTAGCACTGCTATTACTGTCAAACGTTATTCCATTTTACAAGGTGTGACTTATTTTGGTCAAGCAGTATGCACTTCAGGGTCCTCCATCAAGTGTTCTCCCTGTGGACAGAGACCTGAGAGAAATGAGGACATACTAATCCACAGTGTAGGGGTGTGGATGGCAAAATAAAGGATGAACTTGAATCTCATTGGGTATAAGTATTAAGATGTTACAGGAATCTAAAATATTTCAATTTTACATATAACACATGAGAACATTTGGGGTTTGGGGTTTCGTCTGTTAGTTTTGCAGGCTTTTAGAACCAGATGAGGATTCTTGAGAGTTTTCTTATTTATTCTGTTGAACGCGAGATCCTTAGTATTTTAGATAGATTTTTTTTAATGTATTTCTGGTAAAATGCCAAATCAGAGATGTGTACAAGTAGTCTTAAATTGAAATTGCTTTTCTATTCCTCTTTGTAAGTTTGAGAAGGTAGGCACTTTGTGTGGGGACTACAACTCTGGGTCATGACATGTAGTATCTCCAATTCCAATCTCCAATCTCCAATCTGAATTCCCTTAATGGCAGTTCTGAAACTGTTTCTGAATGGTAAGAGCTACTTGTGCATCCACTGGCTCCAGAGACTAATCTAATGATCAAATTCCTCTTTTTTACCTGCATGGGTGTGGGTCTGCTGCCGTGAATAAATTTTGCCCATAGCTTCAGTCTTATCTTATCCTTGTAGCATTCAGTCAGTGAATCATCCTGTCAAAGTATTGGCTTGTGTTACACAACATTTTTGTTGTACCCAGATAGCAGTATGGATTGCCAAATCTTATAGGCTGGTCTCACACCACGTTCTTGCTCTGACAGTTGTTTTATTTTTATCAATAAACGTAAATTGCCATTAGAATTGCACGGAGGGAGGAATGTCAAGGAGAGAGCTGTCACAGGCATCACTTAAAAGTGACAAGAAAACTAACTATTTTCACAAAATCTTAAATTTTGACCAAGTCTAGCTGAAGTTATTTTCCAAACTGCTATTTTATCTATAAAGCCGCGTTGTCTAGCAAGTGCTTCAAAAAGTCTGATGGAGAATGAGATTCTCCGCTGTGGTGACCTCTGTGAATTTGATTTTCACGCTTCAAGGCTCAATAGTATGCTTGGAGGGTATGTTAGTATGTGGAGAGGCGAAAAATTTTGTGTGCTTATCCTTTAATATTGGTCAATGATCTGTACATTATTGCCTATCGCTGCTTTTAAACATTCCCTTGAAGCAAATCTGATATTGCTGGGTGGTTTCTGGTAGGCAGTAGGGAATACTGCAATCTGAATTTCCAGACAGTCACATTTCTTTTGTCATCTGCTCTGCTACAGGTAAAATAACTCAAGCCACAGACTGCTTCCCAGGGGCTCCCACCTTGGCTGCCTAAGGGCTGTGGAGGTGGACAACTGTGAGTCCAGCCTCCCTCACTAGCAATAAATAATTCCGTGAAGGAAGGGTGTTTTAACATATGTGCCTCAAATGGATAGAGTGGCTTGCTCACATATGCTTTTGGGACATGTCCCAGGTCCCACAGGTGAATGGATAGAGGAGCTCACTGAAAAGCCCCAGCATGTGACCGTGACAGTGCTGAGCTCCACTACTGCCCTGACATCCTGGACAGCATCACACGAGGGCGGCGGCAACAACACCATTGTGTCTGTGCTCTCCCTGACCTGTCAGAAGCAAAAGGAAAGTCAAAGGCTTGAAAAACACTACTGCACTGAGGTAAGGAGCAGAAGCTGGAGCCTTTTCAAATCCAGGAAAAAAATTTCCCACAGTCCTGCTGTTTGGAATCATCGTGCCCCAGGGCTCTCTCAGGCTCAGGGCTGCAGAGTAGGGGAGAGCACAGCATTTAGGAACAGAAGAGTGCAATACACCACAGTATTGTTAAAACAGGGTTTCTGTTGTACTGACTGTGACCAATCCTTTCTTCAGGCTTATGAGTTATGGTGTACCCTTTGAGACATTTTTGTGGCAGTAAGCAAAATGGTGCCATACCATAATAGCACTTGGGCAGGTACTGTAATCCATTTGTATTAAGTGGAGTGCTCACATGCATTATTATAATCAAATTAGCATAAATTATTTCTTAGCTATCCTATATATGAATACAGAACCTGACTGTAAACTTTCTGGAAGTTTAGAGATGATCAGAAGTCAGCTTTTCTTTTCATCCATAGGAAAAGATGTCAGCAGTGGGAAGTAAATAGCAGTTCAGGCCACCTGTGATTTGGATGGACCACAGTTCTTTATTGCTGCTGTGTGGGACATGTTTATAATCATCAAAAATCCTGAACCCCAAAACATTTTTCTGTTTTTTCTGCCAGTTTTCTGTTACCTGAAGCCCTTAGTGAGGGCAACCCCACATCAGATTCCGTGTCTATGATGGGTCAGTGGCGAGTGGCTTCAGTGAGAGAGAGGTTTCAGCCCACATCTCAGTAACCTTACCAAGATGTTGATAAGGCCATTTTCTGAGCAGTGCCATGATTTCTGTCTGGCTCCCTAAATATGTGTGATGATGGAGTCTGCAAAGGACTGCAGTGCTGCCCCTGCTGCACCCTCTGCTCACCCATGAGAATGGAAGGGGACCACTAGCACTCCCCATAAATCTCCGTCTCCTTCAACTCTCTGATTAGGACTGCAAGGGAATTAATATGAGAGTCTGTGTCCCTTAAAAATGTCCTTTAAAATGAATCCCTATCAAAAATTTTGAGGTTTATTTCAAGAATGGCTGTGAACTTAAAGGGTTTGGAAGTGTCTTTTCATGACAGTTTGAGAATTGTTTTTCAGAATCTGCTTGTAATCTCAAGTTCTTTATTAAAAGTCCAGTCATTTAAATGGGAAGCAAAACAATATGGTAGGTGATTAAAAACCACAGGTCACAAGTATATACACTTATGATTTAAGTAATTACTACAGGATTCATCTACAAACTCAAAAATAAGTACCTAATATATGAATAAACGAGATATCTGTAAAAGTAAATGTGTGTTTATTGCCAGTAGGTAGAAAGGTCTAACTGCAGTTACTTGTTTCTTTCTGCCATTACAAATTTTTTTTTTATCAAATTCTGCCAGTTTTTATACATATATATACCTGCTTATTATGGTTGCTGGTTTGAATTCTTCTTGAATTTGCCCCTGAAAAGGGGGAAAATGCAGTGCAAAGTTCTACCCATTCTAACATGGTGCATGATTTAAAAGTGATTTAGCTTTCCAAAGCAGCTGGTAAAGTCAAATTCTGTTCCTCACTAAATCTGTGCTGGCACTGGTACATTCATGTGCTTTGCAGTAAACCACCAGTGCAGAGGTGGCTGTGATACAGACTTCGGAAAGGTTGTGAAGAAAATATTAGGAGGAAATACCAGCCTGCAGCTCGAGATGGAATGTGTGAAGGCTTTTCCTCAAAGCTGTTCTGTGCGTTTGCTGTTAGCGGAGTCTTCAGGAGATAAGATTTTTTGTATTGTATCAGACCAGGAGTCACTTGGTCAGGCATTCTGCCTCCAGCTCTGACTGAAACCTAGTGTGGCTCAGCAGAAATTTTAATGGTGATGCTCAAACTTGTAAAGAAAAAAACACAATGCCCCTTAGTCACATTTTTTAATGCCATGGAGGGGAGAATGACAGAGAATAATTCCTCTCTGATTTCACTGTGGAGTCACTTACTACATGCATTCAGAAGACAGCTTTTCCCATAATGCTGCCTTCAGCTCACATAGCTGCATTGGATGATGGATGAAAAGCCTCAGGCTTTGATTGAAAACACATGGTCTAAATGCTCCAGCCTGAATAATATCACCTGAGAATTAATAATGTAGCCTGAATATTTTAATAAACTTTGACAGCAGGAGAGAGTGGGTCTACAGTGTGATAGCTGACCTTATGCAGCCAGGCAAGTGCGATTCTCTGAGTCAGATTATTTGTCAAGTCAGTCCTGACCACTTTCACAGTTTTGCCATTTTGGACTCAATGAACAGATTTTTTCTGTCGATGCCAGTGTGTTCGGATTCATGCCTTCTGTAACTGGAGTCATTCGAGTACAGTCTCAATATTCTTCTAATTAACCAAGTAAATACTTCATATCTGATGTGTTCCCCTCCTATTAGGTGAATTCCAGCAGCAGCCTCATTGAAAATCTTGTTCCTGGTGCCCAGTACCAAGTTGTGGTCTACTTACGGAAAGGACCATTGGTGGGACCACCTTCTGACCCCGTTACATTTTCCATTGGTAATCCCTGCACCTACTGTTTGAAAAGTGTTTGAGTTTGTTTTCAAATATGTGTAGTATATTCATGAAGTCCAAAATCCCATGAGGGAGTAAAAAATTGTCATGTTGGTTATTTCAAGTCTAATGAACACTTCCTGAGAATATTTTTCTTGTGTTGCCTAGCCCATTACTGAGGTGGTGAAAATACTCCTTCAGTGGAGGGAAGATATTTCACATTTAAATGTTATTACCAAAATTAAATAGAGATAAGTTATGGACAGGAATCATACAGAGAGTGCCCTGTGGAAAGAACTGCCTTCACCCTTGGACACTTGAATATATGTTTGTCTCTAGTGGTGCTCGTTTTTGATGCAAAGAGAAAGAGATTCAGTGTACAGAGTTACTTTTGCAGAGAAACGTTCAACCTGAGTCACCCAGCTTCTGCTTTTGACAAATAGTCTGCCCAGTGGAAGAGCAGGTGTATTTTTAAGTCTGCATCCTCTCTGTGATGTAGAGAAGAAAGTGAAAAAGAAGTCAACCTTTTAACAGCTAAATGAATATGATGAGGGCCTTTTCATTCTAGGCAATATCCTTGTATATTTTCATAAGTTGAGTAAAAATTTGAAAAGTATGGTATATTTCAGTAAAGTAAAAAGGTAGTAAGTAAACATATATTTAGTTATTATTGACGTTTCTCTCTTTGGACAATTTTTATAAATGCTTTTGATTTTCTTTCTCACTGTAGTTAAAGAATTCTATTTTTATTTGAGAAAGGAAAATCATGTAGTCCCAAAGTAAATTCCTTAATTTTCTCCCCTTTTTTATGGACTCAATTCCATAAAAGTTTCTTACTAAACTCAAAATGGCAATCAGTTTCTAAACAGAACATCTCATAGGTTTATTATTATAAAGAGGACATTTTTATGCACTAACACAACAGTCGTATGAGTTTTCATTTCATAAAAGGATATTGAATTTGATATTAAAATAATAGAACTGAAAAAAAAAATTGTGCTGTGATATTATCAGCAGTGGTTAATGATGAATGAAATTCAAATAAGATAAAATCCACTTTAAAAAGTGCTCAATTCTCCCCATGTTTAGCCTAAGGCTCACTTTCACTGTGTGAGTATTAGCACTTTAGAGAAAGCAAAGAAAAGGCATAGTAAATGATTTATAAAGGTAAAGGCAATCATGTGTTAGCATGGGTTGAAGTAATCTGGGCACTGGTCTCAGAACCCACTCTCACACTGGGTTCTGACCCAGCGTGCAATAGCTGGGGCTCTGCAACCCTTGTGAATTATAGCAAAGTACTTACTTAAGTAGCCTCAGTTAAGTCATAAAGAGTAATTGCTTTCCAGACCAGTATAGGTTGCAGAAGCTGACCCTTATGTGACATTTTTTCAAATCACTTGACTCCTCTTTCTCAGTGTCACCACCTGTGAGGCAAGAATAGCAATACATGACAGAACCTTTAGGTTCCCCAGGGAAGGAGTGCTAGAGATAAAAAATGTTCTTTCTTATGGTGTCATGGCTTTTGATGCTTTTGTTTTTGAGCATCTTGAAATATCTCCTAAGCACCCTGATTTTCAAAGTAAAATGGAACTCTCATTTATGAAAAAGCAAGCCCCGTGCCTTATCTCAAGCTAAGCAGCCAACACCAAGTGGTCTGTAGACATTTCTGAAAAAGTGGTCTTAAACTGGAGAACAAATGCTTAAAAAATGATATTCAACTATGTCAAGGAAGCTCTTGGGAATTAAGGTAAGGAACAAACCAGAAATAGGTAGAACCTGATTAAGGAAAGGTATTGTTTTAAAATAAAGTGCAACTGATAACACATGCACGTTACTAATGATAATTTCTGGTTTACAGTGCCCACTGGAATAAAGGATCTGACACTTTACCCTTTGGGACCTACTGCTGTGGTTTTGAGCTGGAACAGACCTTTCCTTGGGGTGTTCAGGAAATACGTTGTAGAAATGTTTTACTTCAACCCATCAACAATGACCTCTGAGTGGACAACCTACTACGAAATAGCAGCAACCGTCTCCTTAACTGCCTCTGTGGTAAAGTGACCATTCCTGACTATTGCTTTGCCCTGCCTGTGTGGTCCTGGCACCCGGTGACACTTCTTTGCCCAGCCTTTTCCCCATGAATTACGTACATTTGCCTTTAAGCCTGGCACAATTTTTCCAAGCAAAGCAGAGAAAATGGCCCATATGCTAGAGGCATTTTCTGTTCTGAAGTAAGGGAGTGCCAGCTGAAGCATGCTCAATTTTCAGCAGAGTGATGAGGCAAGAGATAAGCCTCTTTTTTTTGTTGTTCAGCAAGTCCAGAGGCGGGTTTGGTTTGTGGGTCAGTTTGTCAGTCAAGGCTTTAAAAGTTCCATCATCTCCTTGGGGAGTGTTGTCCAAAGCCTTATCTGCATAATTAATATTGCTAATATGGATTTGGGGCTTGTGGGCTAGTCTTGCAGTGTGCCATCTGGAAGGCTTAGATGCAGAGATGTTTTTGTGAAAATAGCCTTCATGTTTCTGAAGCTAAAAAGACTTATGCCAGGGTTTTAACCAGCTGTACACTGGTCTCTCTAAGAAAACCCAGACATATATATTCACAGGCATCTTTGCAGATATGAAGTGAAATTTTCGTCCTCTTTTCCATTATTTCCTAGGCAAGGTGAACAGATTTTATTCAGACTTTGTTGTAATGCAAGACAGAAAGCAATTTTAGCTGAAATTAGTAGTTCAGAAAGTTATGAGTATGCAAAAAGGGTAGCAATAACTTTTGCTGCTGGTGAGAGCCACAGTGATTTACTGTAATTGATTTGCATAATACCATTTGTGGAGTCATTTTGGCTGCAGCGCCTTAACTGTAATTGGGTACGTGACAATAAATCTCCAGGGAAATTAAAAACAAAAATAACTTACCAAATGAGTAATTAATATCTGGTAATCATGACTCAGCACAAATAGATTAATAACTGAGTGATCTGGGTCATCTAAGAAGCAAAGCTATCATCCAGAGTTAATGTGGTTCATTAGGAAATGAGATGATGTTGGCCCTTACTGTTGCAAATCCTGCTCAAGGAAGCCTTTGTCTGGATTTCAGTCTGAAATTTGACAGCATGTTACCTCAGCTAAAGTGAGCATTTCTTAAAGAATAATTTTAAAGAGTAAGCTTGAATTAGGAAAAGAATGTCTCCCTGTCCCTCTGTTATGGCATTTAACATACAGGTAGGGACTGGTGAATTTTTGTTTGGGTTCTCTAGTGGTGCTCCAGAATCCCACCATGTCCCAAAACTTTCCCAATGATCTGTGAGTGGTGTATTCTGGAGCAACAGTGAGAAGGCAGGGGAAACAAAATCCAACCACTTGAATCATCAAATATTATTTCCTGAAGTCCTAAGAGTTGGTGAGAGCCTTTGGAACTGAATTTGTCTTTTTAGTCTGTTTAGTTACTTCATTAATTTTGTGCTCTGCAACTTATTTTAAAGTTGTCAAAGTGATGCTGGTATTTTAAATATTACACCAGGGCATGTCAGAAGAAGTCCAAGCAACTTCAAGATTTTGGTGTCAATTTGGATACAGCTTTTCCCAAAAATCATAAAGATAGATCACAAACCCTATATTTGCATTGTCTTGTAGTATCTGGAGAAAAAAAAAAGGCCACTGCAAACAACAGAGATCTGTAAAAATAGCAATTATTTCCACTTTGTTGATAAATGTCCATTATTTCCAATTTGCTTTTATTTTGAATTTTAAAAAATATCATGAGGCTTCTCGTTTAAACATAAAAATTAAGTATTTGAAGTGTTTTGTGCTGTCAATGGAAGTACTTGAATTTAACCTAAATATTACATGTGATATTATAATATAACATATATTGCATTTTATACTTCATTTATATCTCATTTATATTTGCATGTCTAATGTATGTCTCTTAAGTAATTTATGTTTCATTCGTATTTCATTTATAACAAATGATAATGGAAAGTGAAAAACACTTCAAAAATTGGGAAAAAATTCATCTTTTAAAGTAACAATATTTGAGTCAAAAACATGGTTTCTAATTTATTCTCAAAACATATTTAATCAAAATAAAAAAGTTAAATATTTTGCCTTCATCACATCAGAATTTTGTGATGGAAGATTGCTCTGTGGGTATTGTTCTTCCCACCTTGGAAATCAATGAGAGGTTCCCATGAGCAGCAGAGCCATCACAACTGTGTTTGCTCTCCCTGCACAGATTTTTTAATAAATTGAAAGGCCAAATTCCAGGGATTTTGATCGAAGTAAGGTATGGAAGCTCAGTAAAATGAGTGTGGGCACCAGATTTATAAATATCGTTGTATTTCTTAAGTCACAACTCATGCTGGTGGATTTTCTCCTCAGCTGCTCTTTGTCTTTTGTCTCCTCACAGAGAATAGCCAACCTGCTGCCTGCTTGGTATTACAATTTCCGGGTCACCATGGTGACCTGGGGGGACCCAGAGCTGAGCTGCTGTGACAGTTCCACCATCAGCTTCATAACAGGTAAGCAGCCAGCTGGAAAAAACTCTGGGAGTGCTCCTGGGAGCAGAAGAGCAGAGAGAGTCTGGCTTGGGTGTTGTGCTTCACCTACAGATAGCTACAAGTTAGGATATTTATCTACCAAGTGGTTTTTGGTTTGGTTTGGGTTTGTGTGTTTTTTTTTACTTTATTATTTTATTTTTAAGGAGGGCTCTGAGGACTGCTTTAAATGGATATATATATAAAATTTTCCTATGCCAAGCACAGTGCTTGGTTACTCTGTTCCAGTCTTCCAATCAGCTGAATGCATGGCTCCAGTGAGGGCCAGTGGTCCTGCTCATCTTTTACCACACCATATACTTGACACATGGAGAAGCAATAGGTAAATAGGTAAACCTGAATTCTTAGGTTTCCTAATATTATGAAACACTCTTCTGTATATTTACTGGCAAGTCATTAGTAATCTGGATTCTCAGCTGCAGTAAATTGATATAACCACATGGATTTCCCTCTTCCAATGGAGATCACTCATGTATTTGACACGCTCTGGCATCTCTTGTTAGATTCTTTGGGTTTGAATCTTCAGTATTTCCTACAGATCAGCCATTGAGGGACTGGCATAAAACAGGTCCTCTTAGCACCTTGCCACATGTTCCTAGCATCCAGGCTGGTTAGGTCAAAATCAGAGTTTCCCATTGAATCATTTTGCTTTTATGTGCCACTGTTTAGTTCACTTTGCAGAAGTACAGGTGAGAAAAATCAGGCTATAATGTCCCAGCCACTCACTCCAAAGCAGATACTACCCTAGTCCCAGATTTTCTGTTTGTGAGAGACTGAAAGAATGTACCTGAGGAAGTAACTGAATAAGAGCCATTTGCAATTATATTCAACACAGTGCCTGTGCCTGACAGAGCCACAATAGAAAGTTTATCAGTGGGTTAAGTCATAGCTCCACTGAAACCAACAGAAACCTTCCCATGCTGAGATGTCTGATCCTAACCTACAGTGCAGACAAATTCTGGCACTTTTCCAGTGTATCAGAAACTCATAACACCCACCACAGCCTCGTAAAGGGTCTCCAGGGATATTCATTGTCCTTTGGCATCAATCAACTTTTCTGTAGCACTGTGAGGAAGCAATTTTCCAGCTGGTTGGTTGCTGTATGAGGGAAGAAATGTCTTTTCCAACTGATTTGGGTACCAGGCTCAGCATTTTAGAGTGGAAATGTTCCAGTGGGACACTCACTTCAATATTGTGTCTCTGGAAACCTGCAGGAGAAATGAGGGAGACTAAGGTTCTTCTAAAATATAAGCTGTCATCAGTATCAGTCTGAATCTCTGTATGATGACAGTAAGGACTGCTACTGCTGTTAAATGAAAAATGGATCAACTTCTTAATTAGCAGATGTAGACAAAACCAGAAATGGATGACTCTCTTAATGTCATACATTTGTGATTGACAAAATCTCTCTTAAAAAAGGTCACCCGGTCCTTAGTGAAAATATCCAGCTGGAAAGTTGTATTGATAGTTAATTCCTCTCACTATCAAAAGTTTACACCCTGTGTTTCTGATCTGAATTGTTCTAGTTTTAATATACAGTTCAAAATTCTTATTGCACTTTTATCATATTGTTTGAAGAGACACAAAGCTTTTCTTTCTGCTCTCTATACAGAATTTAGCTTCACTTTTTTTCTGTTTATAAATTGCTTCCATTGAACTCTTTGGGTGCTTTCACTGTAAGGTGTTTTCTCATGTTACTTTTTTTCCCTACTCTGCCTTTCTAATTTTTCCTGTCTTTACTAAAGTACATAAAAACTGGAAGTATAATACCAGCCTGCTGAATACTCCCCTAGAGGCAAAATCAGCTCCCTATTCAAAGCTCTCCCATTTGTGTATCTAGATGATTGCATTTACTGTAGCATGACACTGGAGATCTGTGTTGATTTACTTCTACTATGTGGCTTTCTAACAGAATTTATCATTTGGGGAATGTTGTCTACATGCCATTTTCCAAAAAGACTCAACTTTGCACCTGGCACTTTGAAACACATTTTGTGTGAGCAGGCCCAGCATAGGGGGCAAAATTTGAAGCACAGCACTGTCCAAATCCTCCACTCCTGCCAGTTGCCACATTACTTGAGTGGTTCATCAACGCTGCTTTTTCAGAATACTGATGGAAATGTTAAGTAGCAATGAGCTAATAAAATCACACCATGATTTTTAAGTGAAGAGTCCTAACAAAGAAAACTGATTTGGTTAAATTACAAGTGCTTATCAATAAATGGTCACCACACTCCTATCTTCTGATTGCCTTATTACTTGCAATCTCTTCAACTTTGTCCAGGGACTGCTGATGGGCTAACTTGTGAGAACATGGCATGCCAGTTTGTCAAGTCTGCAGGTTTGAAATGTTTGTTCCCCCTAGGTGCTGCCTTTTCACTCTTTCTAGTTATCAAGGGGATGCAGAGTTCTTTATCACCCTCGGCCTCTTTCTTTCCAGAGAGGGAACAGATGGTTTTATGGAGCACTTGGTCTCTTTCTGCATCATTCCAAAAGCACTAACTCCCCTGCACAGGTTGCCAGGAATTAAAACAAATAACAAACCACACCAAAAAGCCCTTAAATTTTAACATACTGGAGTGGAGGTTTCATAGTCTTGACACTACACCATCTGTCAGTTCTTCTGTGTATAACTGGAGAGCTAACCTCTGCACCTGGAACATAAGCTTGAGTTTTAAAAACAAAGTAGAAGGATCATCTGGGAGTTTGGGAATGCACCTTGCAGAAAGCTCAGAGTGGATAAACCATTTCCCTAAAGCAGGATCCCACTGCTTGTATGGAGTCTCTAGTGAGGCTGGGGCTTTACTGAACTGCAGTACTTGAATAAAAAGGGTATTACAAGACACCAGATGATATATAGCTCTCTCCCATGACAACTAGTCAGATGTCCCCAGGAGCATCGAGGAGATTTGGGGGATCCAAGAGACTTGTCAGAAGCAGCATTTGTTCTCTCAGGCTCCTGCAGCAGCAGTTGAACACTGTTATTTTAACTCAGGGAGAGATTGTGGTGCTGCCAGTGTTGCTGTGGTGACTAATGAGTTTAATGCCACCTGCTGTAAACAGCTGGATTTAAAGCAATCAAAAGTAAGGACTCTTTAAACCACCAGCATTTTGTTTTTACAATGAGAATGCTTTTATCTTTGGAGAAGCAAAAGGAGTGAGAAAGACAGAGAGTCTTCTTGATGTTGGGGACTGTCATCACATCTGCTGCCTGTGGATGCTTTTAGCTGTCACTTTGGACCAGGTCAGCAGTGGGATGGAATTTCCTACAGCCTCTCTGTGCCACTCAGCTCCCAGTGGCACGTGGAGCTGGGGGAGTGTGTCACACAAGCCTTGGTCTCATTTGACATGTGCTGGACATTCACTGTAAGACACCTAAAACAAACATTTGTGTGAACATTAAGAGGGAAAGCATGTCGTCAATAATGAGGTACAGGGGGAAGTTACTATTAGTGTATAATATTCATGCCAGTTGTGACCTTAAATTGTAAGGAATACACAATCTGTGAGAAGGGATGGACTGGGAACTCTAGAAGTTAAAAGAAACATTACTTTGAATAAACTAGGCTTTTTCCTCTCAACAGCATAAAAGGGCATCTTCATGATGAATTTGGGAGAATAATCTTACTAAACGTTTCTAAATGGCTCTAAATTGTCCGTGCGTTGTATTTGCTGCCTTCCTCAGCGATTACTTCAGTAAATCTTCTCGCCAACGAATATCTCAGTGCCAAAGTCATAGGAGCCTCCGTGAAAGCAGCAGTGACATCTTGTGGCCCCTTCAGACAGACCCGAGCTCCGAGGCCGTCCTGCGTCTCCTCTCGGCTGCTGGAAGAACCCGCAGCTGTGCTGGTGTCCAGGACCCTGGTGGTAGGGAGGCAGCTGCGTCTGACCTGCCCTTGCACAAACACGCTGGACTCCACGGGGCATGTTCAGAGGAAGATCAATCAGTCCATACCATTTCCCCTACGCTGCTGCCTGAGAATCTGCCAAGCATATAGAGATTCAACCTGTTTTATCCAGGTTATCCCACTGCTATCACTTTGAGAGCGTGTTGAGATCTTTACTCATCACTGACTTTCACTTTTGGGTTTCCACTCAGTGTTAACTCCTCACTGGGAACCTGCAGCTTCTGATTAGGCAATCAAGGTGTGCTGACCAACTATACTCCCTCTGCAGTTAGTGGGGACACACCTCCAGGAGGTAATTCTCATCTTAAATATCTATTTTAGGAGGAGATGAGTTGTTCTGGAGCTTGCCGTCTTTCTTCTGCCGTCCCACATATGAGCAGTGCCAGTGACCAGGAGTGCCACAAACGGGGCAGGCAAAACAGGATGTGGCACAGCAGCTGGCATGGCAGCTTGTGCAGAAGGGCGTGCAGGGAGAGTGCTGAAGCCCTGCCAACTCAACCAGGGAGCAATGGTGCCCACCTGCCAGAAAGCCATAGACTCCCTGAGCTCCACACCCACCGTGGCCAATGCAGCTGCCCAGGCAGAGCTCCAGTGGGAATTTGTGGTGCCCCAGGTGCCAGCTGCAGGGAGTGCCCTGCTTTTAGGCCAGCACCAACAGCAGAAGTGAGCAACCCCATGGGAGGTGTGCCCAAGTAGGGAACTCCTCTGCTCAGTGACAGAGCTCCATGGGAAGCTGCTGGGAGAAGTTTCTCAGTTGCCAGCCCTCATTCTTTAGAGGGACTCCAACTTACCAGATGTCTGCTGGAAATACAGCAAAGCAAAGTATGTGGGGTGTAAAACTTCCTGACACAGATGGTGAGAGACCCAACTAGGGCAGGTGGTCGACTCACAACCCCTGTAGGTATTTGCAAGACATGGGTGTGTTGCTTAGGAACATGGTTTAGTGATGGACATGGCAGTGCTGGGTTAATGACTGGACTCAATCTTAAAGGTTTTTTCCACTCTAAGTGATTCTATGGTTCTTGGGCTGCACAGAGAGCCAAGGACTTGCTGGCAGCTCCAGCACAAAACAAGCCATCAAACAGCCTGTGGTGGGGCAGTCTGAGCTGTGCAGCACAGAGGACAGTACTGGGCAGGAGCTGAGTGTGGGGAGGAAGAGGATGAAGAAGAGCTGTTTCACCTTAGACCTAATAATGTAGCTACCACGTGCCTGTAGGTTGGACACTTGGTGCTCAGGTGACTTAGCTGTGGCTGCCCTCTGTGGTGGTGGGACTTTCACCCTGGGAGAAAGGTGGTCATAACTTCCATGCAAAAAGTTGTTCTTTGTAAAACTGCAGGTTTTGGGCTTTTCCTCCTAGAAAGATGTAAGCTCAGTGATAAGACAGTATGTTTTCCTGTGGAAAAGCTTTTACAATTATTTAATGTACCAATTCAGTATTTCTTTTCAGTGCAATAACATGATGAAGCAATATGTGAGGCTTTTAGCTTGATTTTGAATTCCAATTATAAATGCTGACTCAAAAAATTATTTGTATCAGCCAGTAGCTTTGTGATTTTTTTTTTTTAAACTGAAAGATTGCAAAAAGAAGTGTATTTTTGTTCTGATTATCTCCCAGGTTCAGTGACAGCTTTCACATCTTTCAGCTAAAGCTCAGATGCAGTAGCTTTTACTAACACTTTTCTGCTAACTTTGTGATATTCTCTTCACAACAGTATCCTTTGAAGAAGGATCCAGTTTATTACTAGATTTGGTAATCGACTGTGTTAGACCCTGTCTATAACACACGTACCTTCTTCCTTCAGCACCAGTGGCACCAGAGATTACCTCCACAGAATATTACAACCACCTTTTGTATGTCACCTGGACCTATGGAGGAGATGGTACTGACCTTTCTCATTCCAGGATGCTGCATTGGATGGTCATTGCAGAAGGAAAGAAGAAAATCAAGAAGAGTGTAAGTATGAGTAGGGACTGTGTTGCTCATTTCTCTGGGCTTTTTTTATTCTTTTTTTGGGGGGGAGGGAGGTGATGTTGCTTGCTTGGCTTGCTTTCCTGAGCTGATAACTTTGTATTACAAAGTTGCAGCAAGTTTAAAGTTTCACAGATATCAAAATAGCCAGAGAACAAAACGTTTCTATGGTAATCCAGTAATTTGGATAATTTAAAAATATCTTATAAACTTCTGAGCTGCAGACAGTAAAACAGTATTTTTTTTATTGAACAGATGCAGTCTTTTCAATTTTTAGGTATTAATAACCAGAGTACATTACTGGCTGAGCTTTTTTAGTTGATTCAAGCCAGGTGCTATCACTTTCCATTTTCTGACTTCATTAAAAAATCCCTATAAATTATGTGGTTTTCATTTTATGTTTGAATACAAGTTTCACTAACCAATGGGATGAGGATTTCACACAGAATGTGTGCACTTCTTAGAAAACTTTGCTAGACATTTAGATGATTTCTTGCTACATTCTCTTGAACATTTTGAAAATTCACTTAGAAAAAGAAATCTGGCGGCACCAATTATGGATTAAAGTCATGGCACTGCAAGGTAGTGAGATGCAGGTTTAAGCTAAAGAGCAGCCCCTGGACTTACAGTGAGAAGTGTTTGCAATAGTGGTGGAGCACTGCAGAACAGGAATGTGTACAGCCAGAAGTGGAGTTCCATACAGCTTGTGGCCTGTGACTGTCTTTACACCAGTATTGACCTTTCAATAGTTGGCAGGAAGAAAGTGTTCAGTCTTTTTCAAGGGAAAGGTGTCTAGTCTTTTTCAAGGGAAAGTTTTCTATTCTACTTAAGACTTAGCAGATGCTGAATTGAAAGTGTATTTTCAGCAGAAGTGCAAATTCATCAACAATTTTTGTTTGGGTTTATGTGCAGTAACCTGCATAGCTTTCATTGGATTCCTTATGGCTGCAAGAGTGCATCCATCTGGAGCTAGTTCCAGCATGAATCTGATTATGTGATTAGAACTGATAATGTTTCTGAACAGCAGGAACTTTCAGTATTTGGATCTTTGTTCCAAACAAAGAAGAAAACTCTATATTTTATTTTTTTGCCTACAAATAAAATATTCTAATAACTAAATTCTAAAAAATTTTTGCAATTATATCCCTCTCTTCCTTCTAAAAGTCATGATCTTGGTAAGGTTATTATTCTTCTAGTAAAAATCTAATTTCTCTACCATTCATAGAATCATAGAATCAGCCAGGTTGGAAAGGACCTCCGAGATCATCAAGTCCAACCCTTGATCCAACACCGCTGTGGTTACCAGACTATGGCACTGATGCCACATCCAGTCTCATCTTAAAGACCTCCAGGGATGGAGAATCCACCATTTCCCTGGGCAGCCCATTCCAATGTCTGATTACCCTCTCTGGAAAGAATTTCCTCCTAATATCCAACCTAAACCTCCCCTGGCACAGCTTAAGACCAAGCCCTCTTGTCTTACTGATAGCTGCCTGGGAGAAGAGACCAACCCCCACCTGGCTACAACCTCCTGTCAGGGAGTTGTAGAGAGTGATGAGGTCTCCCCTGAGCCTCCTCTTCTCCAGGCTGAACAGCCCCAGCTCCCTCAGCCTCTCCTCATAGGACTTTTGCTTAAGTCCCTTCCCCAGCCTTGTTGCTCTTCTCTGGACCTGCTCCAGCACCTCAATGTCCTTCCTGAACTGAGGGGTCCAGACTCGTGCTAGCTGGGTCTGATCCCTTGTCCATCCTGTAGGTGCTGTGTGATTGCACCCAGGATGATCTGCTCCATAACCTTGCCAGGCACTGAGGTCAGGCTGACAGGTCTGGAGTTTCCTGGGTCCTCCTTCTGGCCCTTTTTGTGGATCAGTGTGACATTCACCGACTTCCAATCATTCGAGACCTGCCCAGTGAGCCAGGACTGTTGGTAGATGATGGAGAGAGGCTTGGTGAGCTCTTCTGCCAACTCCCTCATCACCCTTGGGTGGATCCCATCTGGTCCCACAGACTTATGAGGATCCAAGTGGCTCAGCAGGTTACTGTTTCCTCCTGGATTACAGGGGGGCTATTCAGCTTCTTATCTCTGTCTACCAGCTCCAGAAGCCAGCTGTCCTCAGGACAACCCGTCTTACTGTTGAAAACTAAGGTAAAGAAGGTGTTAAATCCCTCAGCCTTTTCCTCATCTTTGATAACTATGTTCCCACCCATGTCCAATAAAGAATGGAGGTTTTCCTTGCCCCTCCTTTTGCTATGTATCTGTAGAAAGACTTTTTGTTATCCTTAACAGAAGTGGCAAGATTGAGTTCAAATTGTTCCTCCATTGAATATGAAAACTGTATATTAAATGAACATAAAATAAACATTTAATATGAAATCAAATTAAAAACAAAATCAAATATGTAATTTTACCCTAAACAAAAGACTAAAAATAGAGGGTATCTACAATACAGTATATCCACAAATAAAATAAAAGCTTTAGAGATGTCTTTAGAAATGTTTGTCTTTATATCTTTTCAAGATAAGGGAACACAGAGAGCATTCTTTAGGAAAATCCTACAACGACCTATTTACAACTAACTTTTATGGTCCTGCTCATATGGGTAATTACGGGTACACACTTGCAGGCATAAGAGTGTACCTGTTCTCCTAAACTCTTAGTCACTATATTGCAATCTCATAATGTGATTTACTGAAATTATTAAGATTGTTATTATGGTTGTTTTTCTTAGGGGATTATTGAAATAAATAGGAAACACTGTCAGACAATGCTGACTTTTTCTTCCTGCTCCTTGTGTATTTCCCAAGTCTCCGTAGGAGTTGGTCAGATTTTAGAGAAGTGATGAAAAGTTTGTGCAGAGCCCCGTTAGTCTTTATTCACAACTGTCAATTTCTCTTGCAACTGAAAACTTAATCTTGAAACTTGACTATGAAAACCAGCATGAGATTCCTGAACATGCCCTTTGTAGATAGTGTACAAGTGCTCCAAAAACAGTCTGTTTTGAGTTCTGTGTCCTTCTCCATGACCCTGGAGAAATGAGGAGGCTACCACTATAATAACAGGGAGAAGTTATTCACAATCTTCTGAAGCTCAGCTCAGTTTTGAGTCATATCTGATTTCAAACTTGCAGATGAATGAACTCAGACCCTGAGATCTATTGTCAAGTCAACAGGTCTCCTGGCAGGTGTTAGACTTGCCAAGGTGGATTTAATTTTCAGGTTTGTAGGATATATAAAGGCTTTGCCTACATGTTGCTTGTGTGCTCTTCTTGGAGGTATCTGACCTGATTTAAATTCCTCTAGAATTGCAGGGGACCCAAGTCCATGGCTTGTTTAGCATTTTAGCATTTTGCACAACTTGAAAAATCTAGATGCAAGAGTCCTCTCAGTGTGTGAGGGAGATTTTCTTTCTCCATAAATTTTCATATGGAAAGTGCAGCCTGAGATTGTCTTGTTTTTGCATTGTGCTATTCTGCCAAACATTAATGCTTTCATAGTTTTTGTCAGTGGGAACTGGTTCATGTAGCAAGCCTGGACTATGCAGGAGACATCTGCTGTGATGCACAGAACTTCCTTTGTAATATATTAAGTAACCAGATTAATTTTACAAGGAAGGTGTATGGTGTGCATCATATTTAAGTTGGTGTGTGTCTAATTATTCAGGTGACACGCAATGTGATGACTGCAGTGTTGAGCTTGCCTCCGGGGGACATTTACAACCTTTCAGTGATTGCTTGTACTGAAAGAGGCAGCAATACTTCCCTGCCCCAGCTTGTGAAACTGGGTAAGAAAAGTTTGTTTGTAAATTATTAACTCACTCCTTCTCTCGTTTGACTGTAAAAGTAACTCTGTCAGCAGATGCAGCACCTTCCTTGTTTCAGAATTATGTACCTGTGACCCCATTTCTTTTGCAAAGCTGCAATTTTCACCTCACCTTGCTGTGAATATTGTTTCGTTCCTGCATGTGAAGCTACTCTTCTAAAATAGTTTTGCTCAAGTAAGAGTGTCAGAATTTGACTGTAAATGGAAGTAGGAGAGTGGAAATCACTTAGTGCCTCTCTGAGACAACAACACACCTTCATAGTTGCTTCCCTAAGGTCTTGAACACATGCAGGTTTTGAGAATGGCAACTCAGACTTCACAGATTGATTTTTCAATAAAAAGCAGAACCTTCCTTGTTTCTGAGAAGCCTATTTCTGGGTCTGCACTCCTGGCAGATGCCACCTGCTCTGCTTTCCTGTCTCCCCTCCTGTCTTCCTGGACATCTGCATAGTCTTCAAACAACAAAAATATACCCTTAAATAACATCAATGACAGTGCTCTTGAGAAAAACAGTCAGATTTGTGCTTGTGGAATCCACCTTTGTTATAAGTGAAATATGTGTAATGTACTCAAAGAAATGAAAGATGACTTGAGAACTTGATCCTTAAGGAAAGACTTTAAAATGTGACTTTCTGTCTAACATCTTCCTTTACCTGGGAGGAAGACTAGACACTGCACCATTGTACCTTAAGAAATTTTATTTCTCTTTTGAATGTACTTAGAATTGTTGAGTCTTAGGTACCTAAAATTGTGAAATTTCCCAGTGTGCCAGACTGCTCTAGCAGGCATTAACTCCACTGTGAAGGTGGGTAAAGAAAAGTTTGTGATTTCAAACTGGATTATCTTCCCTACATGAATAATAAACCTTTTGTGAGTCACAGTGAAAGAAGTGAGTTTAAAGTACTCTATAATTTCTAATTGGATTAGGGGTATTGAAGCAACCATTGTCCTTTTATGTTTTTCAAAACTCTTAGTCAAATTGCTTAAACGGCGCTGGGCTAAGCAGTGCAGAGACAACAATCTGAAGTTCTTCCAGGTCTTTTGACCAAAGGCAATGTTTGAAAGATGTAGACAAATTCTATGAATCTCTTCTTCCCTTTGCAAGCCCTGTCCACTGTTTCCCCCATGCCTTTTTTCTGTGTGCAGTTACGTGTGTGTTTGTCCCTGTGGCTGAGTGGGTGAGTGTGTGAGGGTGCTACAATTGTCCAAAGATTCTTGGGAGGTGTTTCAAAATACCACCTAGCTTTATCTTTCAGACTTATTCATGTTGTACACCCTGCAGCACAGTTGTATCCTCCTGTACTTTCCTTAAGGACAGGCACTTATTGAACTGAGGGGGGTATTTCACCTCTCATTTACAACAACTAAAAGGTGGAATGAATTATGTTTTGATAAATCCCTTCTAGACTTCTGCCTGTGGGTTCTTCATTGGGTTGAGTTGTGGGTTTTTTTTCCTTTATGATGTCTGAACTTTGAATAGACAGTAGTAGGGGTGTTTTACCAGAGGTTTTCCTTCTCTCTGTTTCTCAGAGGAGCAATGGGAATTGTAATTAGCAGTAGTGGAAACTGAGTCTAAGTGATAGACGACTTGGCACTTGGCAGTCATTTAAGCATTCCTGCCAAATACTCTTCCCTCCATGATGTTTGCTTCATCCTGGCAACTTTCCACTTGCAGAAAAATCGAGCCATTTGCTGGAGGCAAAGGGAGGATTTGCTTGGGATGGTGCCCAAACGCAAACCTCATATTTTAATTGAGGCCATTTTTTTACCTGGAGTGAGGGATGGAATGTGTTTCTGAATCCAAGAGCAGATATATGGGTGTAATTATGGGAGAGGGATGCTTTCCTTTGTAGTGCTGGGATAATATATACACTGCAATCCCTGTGACACACGTGAATGTGCTTCAGTCCCTGCCCAACTCTCTCCATAATGCCAATGTAATTTTGGCAGCCTCCAACACAGATCTGATTGTTTCAGGATCAGATACATCTCCAAAATGCCTATAACTACTTGAACAAGTCCTTTGTGCCCTTTCATGTAGTGGATCTTACACATCACATCCAGGTTCCTGTGACAGCATCTCACAGAATGAGACTAACAAATTATTTGTGAAGGAAAACAATAAAACCAAAACGTTCTTGTGCATCACTCATTTTATGCAGTGTGTCAAAATCCTGGAATCAGTCCAATAATTGAGAATGACAGCTTTAATTAAACATCCATAGATGAGGAAATCTGAAAACTGTGGAGAACAGTTCAGAAGTGTACAGCCCAAACTTCACAACCTCTAGAGGCAAACCAGAAGAGCCAGGATGCCTAAGGCCCTTAAATGTTAGCCTGGGGAAAAAAAAACAAAAACCAAAAAGACTGCAAGTGTTTGTTTAAACTGATAATTGACTAAATATTTCTTCTGCAACAATTAAATGAACCTAGACAGTCTTTGCTTGTGGGAAGCTGCTTCTTTATCATCTCCTGGGGCAGGCCTTGAGAAGAAGAGCTTTCTCAGGCCAAATGTGTTGCTAACAGGTGGACAGTCATCTTCTCTGAAAGAGTCTCTGCTAACATTGTTCTATTAATAGAATCCACTGATCATCCTCAAACAAGGGCTCTGCTGAAAAGGGAAGTGAAGTAATTATCCATCTGTCCAAATAGAGAACAGTTTAAATAGAGAAGAAAAACCAACACACTTCATCATCTTCCCATTTTACAGTGGTAGTCTATCATCATGAGAGGTTTTACACTGGTAGATTTTATCTGAAGGAAATGAAGGATAGAAGGGCATCCGGCACTGCTTTCATTTTTTTTCATTTTTCTCAGTTGTCTGAAAACTTAAAGATAAGCTTAATAAAAGGAGATATTTTTTTTCTCTTAATCAGAACCAGCGCCTCCAAAATCATTGTTTGCTGTCAACAAGACTCAGACGTCTGTGACGCTGCTGTGGGTGGAAGAAGGAGTGGCTGATTTTTTTGAAGTCTACTGCCAGCAGGCTGGATCTGGTCAGGAAACAAAAGTCCAGGTATGTAAGCATCTCTTCTTTGGTTTCTGCTCTTCATCTCTGAAACTGAGACTGGGCCTTGCATCTTTTTGGTTTGGCTTCTGCTATTTGGCATGTGCATGTAAAGCCCAGTGACATTTTATACCTAATGTGATAACGTGGCTCAGAATTAAACCTTTAAAAGCTAAACTACTAAAGCATTTCGAATGCTAAAATATTTTGTTATTTTTCAATATTAAGATTGGCTTCTCTCTTATTGGTGAGATAACTAGTTGGACAGAAGCTATGTGAATCCAACGGTGTCAGGCTTTGGCTACTCGTGAAAATGGATCTAAAATGCCATGCAAAATCTAAAGGGCCACAAAACTAAGGGAATGTCAATTAGCAAGAAGGGAAAAATGGTCAGGTAACTTGATAAGGAATGGGAAAAAATAGACATATTTAGAGGCCATGAGATCTTTTATGCAGCATCTATTTATTTCTGGCACACTTTATTTCTGGTTTTGAGATCTGTTAAGTAGTAGTTCCAGTTAAGTTCAGTAGTAGCTTCATTGCTATTCAAAGAGTACCTTTCTGCTGCAAATGTGGCTGCTCCTCATGCATTTTGTCTCAGAGTATTTTCTTCAAGACTCACTTTCTCAGCCTCAGAAATGAACCTTCTTTTCTCTCTGTCCAGTTAGGTACTTGTGCTCAGAGGCCACCTGAATATAGGAGTGTTTAAACTGAAAATGCTGTTCAGTGCAAAATAGAGAGCAGTAGTAGATTTAATTCCTTGTCATTCAGTGCAACATGTGAGGTTTACTTTGTGGTTTAGCTGATGCTATAGTGAATCACTGTGAGCATATGCCATGAAACATCATTTTCTCATGTGGACTGTCACACATAAGGGGGAAACATTCGGGAAAGAAGTGAAAAATAAGCTAGTTAAACCACTGACTATCACAAAAGAGACTTGTGCACTCTTTAATCCTATGGCATACCAATCTGAATTATCTAATATTCTTTTAAAAGAGAAAAAGACACTGACTAAAGGCAAAAAAAATCTTTAAATGGACTTTAATCTTTTGGATAGTTTGGAATCCACATCTAGATTCCTGGTTTTTCACTCTGTATGGCTAAAGATCATGAACTCATTATCACTTAGCAGAGATTCAAAATAGCGATGCGATCAGGTAAGGAAGGTACCACAGGATTTGCAACTTTAGGGCAGAGCAGATCTGGTTTAAGAACATCAGGAAAAGACTGCTTCACTTGGCAGATGCTTCAGTGGATGTCACATTTGTTGACATGAATGTCTGGCACGGGGTAATGCGCAGAGATTGTCAGCTCACTGCTCATTGGATTCATCACTGTCTTTTCTGTCTCTATGAAGAAAATAGGAAAGGCTCCTTTTTTGAGCTGTAAGAAGGGATGCTTTCCAAATAAACTGGTGAAAATTCTTTGTGATTTTCCATGCTAATTACATGGACATTTTTTGTCCCTTTCCTCCATCTTTAAATCAGCAAAGTGGAAAGCAAGAGCTTTCCGGGTTTGAACATCTTGGATTTTGGTTGACTAATTTAAGTTTCCCAGAGGGGAAAATGGAAAACATCCAACCAAGTGCAAATGCCAAAGAGTGGCCTCTCCTTTCAGCTCAGGCAATAAGACTCTCCTCCCTTCTATTTATGCCCATGTGATTTCATCTGCATAATGCACCTCAGAATTGCACTGCAACAGGAGCCCTTGCAAGCCTAGGATTAGGCCAGGACTGAAAACAAGCTGTTGTAAATAATGCTTGAGACTTGTTACAGCATCTTGTACTCTCCATCTGGAGTTCATTCATAACACTTCCTTTTCTAAACTACTGGTTCAGTGTCTCTGTTTTTGCAACTCCAAACCACCCCTGGTTTTACTGGACACTATAAAAAATTGAGGACCTTCAGGAGTTTTAACTTTAAGTCAATGCACATGGAGTACTTGTGTTTGTTTTCATTTGTTTTATTGACATCTAAAAATGACAAAAGCCTTTACTGGGGTCATAGTAATTAAAACATTTTATAAATATGTTATTTAAAGAGTTTCTAGCTAGAAGAACTGAGGTGTAGGATGTCTGATCATAGTTATTACCAAAAGGCTCTGCTCTAGCTTTGTTTTTCACCTGGGCCACTCAAAGGGCTCACATCCAGAGGAGCTGCCTCAGAGGCAGAGATGACATGCATTCATATGAGGGTGCAGAGGTTGTGGCTGTCTTGGCTGTGCTTTGAATAAAAATAATTTTGCTTTCCTCCTGCCTGTATGGCTTAGTAACCAGAGCTCCTGAGCACTACCCACCTCTGAGGGTGTCCTGGAGGTCACAGCTCTTGCCCCCACCAGGCATGTGCCTGACCAGCCTGCTGTGAGGCACCCATACTCCCCTCCTCAAAAAGCATTGAGGTCCTTTGGCTGCTCTGGGCTGTTCTTGCTGCTGTTTTCACCCTATCCCTGTCCCCTTTTCTGCCAGACTACCTGTCTATTTTCAAGGGCAGGTCCTGATCACCTTCCCTGTGTTTCAAGGTGCTGATTTCTTTCGCCAGATCTTGCTTTATCCGGTCAATTATGTGGAGCACTGATTTGTGCTCGTGCATTTGCAGGAGAGACAAACTTCTGTGTGTTTTTCCCCATGTCCACAGGAACCTGTCACCGTCTCTTCACACGTCGTGACCATTTCCAGCCTAACCCCTGCCACTTCCTACAACTGCAGCGTGACCACCTTCAGCCACAACAGCCCCAGCATCCCCACTTTCATTGTGGTTTCCACCATGGGTAAGCAGCACTTCCCTGCTTTCTTCTTCCTTATCCAGCTTCATCTGTTTCCCCTTGCTTTCTAAAGCTGCTCTTTGTCATGTTGGCCCCAAGGGTTTTTCATGTCATGGAAAGGCTGCCAGATGTGGATGGGATGGGGAAGCAGCTTTAAAAAGTCCTTAGAAAAGTCCCCACTAGGGAGTTTGACTTGGGAAAATATAAAATAGAGGGTCAATTCTGTTCTGGGCTTTAGAAATCAGGGACCTAATTTGTGGTGTCAATACTGAACATCAGGGTAATGCTTGATGACATTTATGGAGAAAAATGTGTTCTCAGCCAATCCCAAACAAGAGGAAAAATCAAATTCATGAGCTGTTAAGGTTTTCTGCATTCATCAAAGAAGTGAGAGAGAAGGGGAAAGGCCACTGCAGGACATTGAGCAGTCCCAGCCAAAGGATGGAAGATCCCTAGACTTGTAATGAAGATTGGCTCTGTACTGGCTCTGAAATAAAAATAATGGTGTTGAACTGGTCAGAGCACTGGACTTTCCTTTAAAATCTCCCCTTCTCAGTGCTCAGTGTCATCTCTGCTTATCTGGGGAATTGCACAGCTTTAGTCACTTGTCCTGTACATAATACCACTCCATGATGGAGTTCAGTGGCTGATACTTAGATTAAAAATCTCCGTGCTTTTTAATCTAAAAAATGCTTCCATAGAAACTGTGAATGTAAAGTTATTCTGAGCACACAAAGTAGAGAGATTTTAATATACAGTGAGCAGAAGAGGGTATCCAGTCTCATAGTAGTATAGTCCATAACCATGTAATATGAAACAAAATTAAATCAAGGTGTTGTTACTGAGAGTTGATTTCAGTCATTATTTAAAACAGAATATTTTGTTTAAATTTATCTTCCAGAGTAATTAATCAGTTTCAATCCACCCAGCAAATTACAGAGCCTCAGCCTATTATTTTGCTTCTGGGTCAGAAAAAGTATTGATTGTTGTTGAAGAACAACTTCTGAGTTGAAATGTGATGATCAACATAGATGATGGTGAATATCTGTATTTTATGTTACCATCACCATTTTCTCTTGCGTTGTGAATGTCAGTTAAGAAGGAAAAAAAAAACCAAATCAGAAATGCCAAAGTTTAACAAAAATGCCAGAGTGAAGTCAAAAGAAATTTCTTAAGCCAAAGAAATATTCTAAGAGAAAAAACCTGGTTAAAACCTTGCTTTATTTCTTGTGGCAGATTTTCCTCTCTGCAACACTCTGAACTAGTTCAGTTTAAAAAAAATAGCACTATCATAATTCAGGGCAAAACAAAACAAAGTTGTCACTGCTTCTGAATTGAATAACTGAGAATCATTTTTTGCATTTACAGTCACTGAGATGAATCCCAATGTAGTGGTAATCTCTGTGTTAGCCATCCTGAGTATCCTTCTGATTGGACTGCTGCTGGTGACTCTTATTGTACTCAGAAGAAAACACCTACAAATGGCCAGGTAAGTCCAGATTTATGCTAATTGCAAAAAAAAAAAAAAATCAGACAACAACAAACACATCATGACAATAGTTTCAATTAAGAATGTGCTACTCAAGATGCTTGTGAACAGGATGCCTTCAGAATAGTTGTTTTATTGCTGTTTAGGAGTAGCATGTCTTCTTCCTCTATCTACTTTCATTCTTGACCTGAGTTATAAGCCTCAACCTTTGTGTCATTTTGAGCTTTGCAAGACTTATTTATAAGGATTCTGTTGGGAATGTAAATGACAATTAGGATCTGAGGCAACCAGACACAAGCAGGACACCAGGATGTTTCATGAGTCTTTCATATGGTTTGGAACAGATTTTCCATATGAGGAGATAACATGGTTTGTTCATCAGGTCCAGGATGATGCATTTTGGAGGCCATGTGAGGCCTGAGCCCTGGCAGCCAAACCCCTGGGGTGAGGCAAGATGTGCCCAGTGTCCTGAGATCTCTCTCTAGAGTATTTGCTGGTCTGCCCTCAAATGGGAACTGCAGCTTGGGCTCACCTAAATCTTGTGTTTCTATGCAGTCAGGGTGCAGCCATCTATGCACAGAGACAGATGAACCCAGGAGGATCTCATGTTCTGCTGTTCACTCATATCATTAATGATCCCATTTTGTTCTGACGCACAGAGGAAGGGAAAAATTATCTTTTTTCTGACAGAACCTTCAGCTGTCTGCACCAGTCACGTGTACCTGGCTATTGAAACTCAATTTCCTTTTTTTTAGGTGATCTTACCTGTATCAGTTGGCTTTTGTCTGGGTTATGTTATGGCATGTGTGATCTGCAGCAGTTTCTCCAAACCCTAGATATGTGTTTTACCTCCTAGTTTTGGACGTGTCATGGAGTCTTCATCCTTTAAAAAAATCTATGTAATATATTTTTTATTAATTTACTGTACCATGTCAAGAAAGGAAGTTATTTCATGTAAAAAAACTTTAGTGAAAAATCTTGCTCTTAACTACCTAGTAGATACTGTATTTTATGTGTTGTGTCTTGTCTGTGTATTCCATACAACAGATGACCACATCACACATATTTTTCAGGTTATCTCTTTCAGAGAACATTATGTGATTTATTCCTTTTACATGTAACTATCTCTGTGAAAATCCCAGCTAAATTAATTCTCTTTCCTATGTAATTACTGTGCAGGCAGCCCAAAGCTTTTTTTATTTTTTTCTCTTCATCACTGCTTCTAGCCACAGAAGATAAACATCCCAGAAGGAAATTTTAAAAAATAAATCCAATAAGAAGCTGCAATCAATTGTTTGCTTAAATCAAGAAATCAAAAACAGTCAAGTCAGTTTATAATTCATAGCCAAAAATAATGGACTTGTGATAAATTCCCTGGAATGTTATTCAGGAATTCTTTTTCTTTTCCCCCCAATTATTTTCTCAACTTAAAATTACCATGGTCCTGCTAAAAGGACACAATTAAACATCTTCTCCTTAGAGTGGGGACAGTGAATATTTAGTATAGAAAGGTAAATATTTAGCATCGGTACTGAGGCCAGAAAACAGTGCTAGTGCTGGACTATGGAAAGCACAAATCTGGACAGAAGATGAGATCTATTTGAGAAATTTATTAACAACTTCTCCCTTGTTTCACTTCACTCTTTGTAAGCATTTTTAGGTAATTTTATCTCAGGTGGTGCTGAACATTTATTGGTTTTGGACGAGGGATTTGATTTTGTTAAGGGATTTCAGTTCCTTTTGTTACAGATTATCTCAGACTTAGTCACAAATGTGAGTGTTCAGCACTTTTCTGCAACTCCAAGATTTCTGTGTTAAATCAAGCTCACTGCAACCATTGTGAATCCAAAAATGTTAACTTTTTATCTAATGGTCTTCCTGAAACAGGGAATGTGGGGCTGGAACCTTTGTGAATTTTGCATCTTTAGAGAGAGATGGAAAGCTTCCCTATAACTGGTGAGTGTTTGAAGCAAAGCTTATGTTTTCTCCCATCTCTGCTTTTTGGCAAATATTATCTATAATGTTAAAGTGCCTATTTTTTATGTCATTGCTGTCCCTCTTTAGGATTAAACTACTATACCTGCTAATGTGGTATTTTATTCCTTGAATGTATTTTATTTTTTGAATGATGACTGAAGACATGCATTCTGTCACCTGCTGTTTTTAGTAGGGAATGATGTATATACATGTCAGCCAAGTTGAATAGATGTGTTTTGGGAGGATTTTTTTTTCCTTTCTCTTTCAGACATATTTTCTAAAATAACACAACTTTGGAAACTTGATCTATAAATCCATTAGCACTTCCATATATTTATATCCAGGAGTAAGCTTGCCTGTAGATGACTAATTAGCAACTGTCTTCATGCAGTGGCATTAATTAATATTTCCTTACACTGCAAGACAACTTCCTTACAATTGCAAGACTCCAATATACTGTAACTTAATGTTCAGTACTGTTAAAAAAAATAAATCCTAAACATATTCTTGCTAGTCTAGAAAACCACCTGCAAGGGTTGCAAGTACTGACTATGGACTCCAAACCATCACTGTCACCATCAGCTGAAAAGAAGTATTTGAACAAAGAAAGTCTGTAGGATTAGCTTTTATAGCAGTAAAAGGCTTTGAGAGCTACCTGACTGGCACCAGCATGGTCATTTCCACTCCTATTTTGATAATCAAATGAGTGGGGATGACAGACTCGAGGTTTGCAGTTTTGTCAGCAGAAATCTCTGCAAAAACCTTTTTCAAGGCAAGTCCAAGCACAGATATTTAAAAGCGTAACATCAGCCCCATTCCAGTATGTAAGGAGGAGAAAACATGTGCCTGGGTTTTACAGCCATGGTCAACTTTGTTGACAGCTAAGAAGTTGGAAAGAAGAGTTGGTGTGCAGGGAACTGCTTCCGTGATCTCATAGGACACAGCCTTCCAGCAGGGACGGGATTAAATGGTTTGACACCACAGTACAACAAGCCTTTTGCTAATAAGCATGCAAACTGAACTAACAAGCCCAGTGAATCTTGTCAATACCTCACTGTGCTGCTAATTAACTGGGTATTAAACAAGCTTCACTTGCTTGGTTCAGCTTTAATAGCAGCCAGCTGTATGCTGTATGCCATCTTTCAGCTTCTCTTGCTTGGACTATATTAATGGCAAAGAAGGCAGAAGATCAAACACTCACGTTAATTAAATAGCCAAGCTTGAATGAAATTATTAAACTGGCAACAGACGTTATTAAAACCATAAAAGGCTTTTTTTTTTTAATGGGAAGGGGAATTAATAGGTTTGGATGTGAAAGTGAAGGTTCTTGTTGCTTGATTTGGTGCATGTGTATGTATGTGTGTGTATATATCTATGTGTATATACACGTATGTATACACACACATAAATTATGTTATAAAAATATAAATTGGGGAAAATATTCCTGCTTAATATCTCCACAGTTTTATGTAACTGATGGCAGTGTGCCCTAATCCTGTGGTCCCTATTTATCTGAGAGTTGTTTTGTCTGCCTCTGTTGTCTAATGTGAAGACCAGATTCACCATCAATCCAGGCAGCCAAATGGTAAATATGGTACCAAAGAGAAGGATGAAGGAAACCCATTTTGCTTGGTGTCATTCCAGGGAACCTAGTAAGGGAGGTATGGGCATATCCACTGCTTCCTAAGGGAAGATCAGCTCAGCAGAGTTTTCAGGATATAAGCAGTCTCTGCCTCTCTTTCTTTAAGTAAAGTTGTTCAGTACATGTGAGCAGTATGTGAAAGACTACATAACTGCATGAAAACAATTTTGTATTTTCTGGGCAGTTACACATTTTTCATACATTGAATGAAATCAGTTGGTTTAGATATCAGAGCTCTTAATCAGTGAACAATATTAATTAGGTTTGCAAGCACATTAGCCCGTGATTTGATAAAGTGTGGAAAATTCTTGTGATGATTTGATGATGAAAGAGGCTCAGGCCTAAATAATTCCTTTTGCTTCTGTAGGGCAAGAGGAAGTAAAAACCTCACTTGGAGTTTTCCAAAGGAAATAGGTGTATTCCAGCTAAATCATCACTTCTCTCTTCTGAGCCTAAAGGAAACCTAATTGTGGCAGCAGAAATCTGTTTAGAGAAAACCAGATTTCATCCTCAGTTCAGTCCCACAGAGACTCAACAACTGATGAGCCCTAAGGCCTGATGCTGCAGTTGCTATGGCATATGATTAACTAGAACAGGCTCTTGCTTCTGGCTGACCCACACAATTCCTCCCAATGCCTGGGGAAGGTGCCCTGCAGAAACTGCACTGCCCATTTTCTTTACAGCAGCAAAACCCATTAAAGCATAACTTGCAGTTTTCACTATGTTTGGGCAGAAGTTTCCTCCACTGGTTGGAAGATTAAGATGAGAGATGATTACATTTTGACATGACTTGTTTGTCAGGGGAAAAAAAACAGTATCTACTGACTTTTAAGAGCCAAGAGTACTGAACAAGGAAATTTCACTTTGTAGTTCCTCTTTAGAACAGCTGCAGAAGGATGGTATTGCTTCTTAAGACAGCAGATTTGCTGAAGGGTTAAAAACACACTGAGGGTGTATTTGGCAAAAAAAAAACCACAAAACAGAAATCCTTCCACTGGAGAAATGTTTGTTTACTGGGTTAATGTGTAGCAGAATCTGGTAAATGGTTTGTAAATGATTTAGAAGTTTAGAATTATTTTGTACTCCAGTTTCCTTTAGCCACAATTAAACCTGATGTGAATATTTATTTGTAGAAACCACAGTTAGAAGAACTGTTTAAACCATGTTTAGCTGCAAACCTAAGAGATAATTTAAAGCACTCTCTAAAATGTTGTATGGATGCTTTCAGAAATCTGACTCAATGGAGAGTATTAGGAGACATTAGAAGCATCTGAATTTATATCTGATATAGATCTTCTGGTACCCACAGAATCACTTGCAGGAACAAACATGGGAGATTATAATAGCTGTATATGGTAAAAACAAGCCTTGTCAGTCCTGAAGTATCTTGAAACATCAGAAAATAGACTTAGTACCACCTATGTAATAGCTATAAACCTGTTGATGATATTTTCATACCCTTTTTACTCTTAAAATTTGGAATAACAGGTCTGAATCAATACTATAAAACACATTTATTTTAATCATATAGAATTTTATGTTGTATAGCTGAAAAACCTGCAGAGGGTGTCAGGCTGAGATCAGAAATTCTAGGGATGCTAATAATATTCTTAAGAAGTAAGTAAGGAGAAGGATTTATGGGATTAGCTGATTTTTAAAATAGAATTTGCTGATCTCCTGATTTCTGTTTGTCTTACTAACTCTCCTCACTTTTTCATCTTTATGTATGTTATCTATTAATGCTCACAGGCGTAGAAGTGTGTTTGCTTTCCTAACTCTGCTACCCTCATGCCTTTGGACTGATTATCTTTTGGCATTTTATATTAATCCTTGGTAAGTGATTTACTTGTTTTTCCATATGCAATGTGTAAACAGTGTTAATTCCTATTACATGAAAAATGTGGGATACCTTTGTTTTCAAACGGGTCGAAGCTCTTGAAGATACAATTTTCTTGTACTAGAACATGGATTGGAGAGGATGTGGGTACCAAAGTATTTGCTACCCTGCTTCATCTGGCTCGTCTGCTTATGCTCCAAACCATTTTGGTATTAAAAAGCTAATCTTGCAGTGGTCATCACATTCATCTCATTGCTGTCTTTGCAATTTTTGCCACTTCATTGTAAATCCTGGCTTCTTGTGTCCCAGTTACTCACCTGTTCATTGCCTGGCACTGACTTGTGTGGATGCTGTTCTATTACTAAAATTGCTTGATCATGTCCCACCTGTTTGGTGTGTGATGTCAAATACCTTAGTTTTTTTAAAGGTGCAGTTACGTTCTCCTGACACAGTAAATGTTTTGCTTTTGAAAAAAAAACCAGTTCAGTGAGAACTGATACAAATAGAAGTCCCAAAGTGAAAAAATTGGATCACCGTGTGCACGTCTCACTGTGTATCTGTGTATATTTAATACTTCAGTCTGTAAATAATTTATAAAGATTTAGTAAACAACTGATGGCTTTTTTTGAAAATACCTAACAAAGCCATGGGTCTACTTAGAACCAGAACTGTTTTACAAACCATTTAAGAAACAACTACAAATTTACTATGATCCAAAACCACTTAATTTATGTAAAGAAACCTAATTTCCTGATGGTCTTGAGTCCAAGCTATAGGGATTGACAAAACATGTGGTATGGAAGTTTAGGTTTATTTTTCCTGGTCTTACCACATGACACCAAAGCACTGGCAAGCAGATATCAACATCTTCAACACAGGGATTTCTGAGGCTGAGTTCCCTTGAGTCACAGTAGGTATGAAAAAAAACCCATCTAAATTTTCAGTGGGCCCAGAAATGAGAGCGTTTATGTAACTGAAGAAAGGTCCATTTCTTCTCTCAGGAAAATGAAATCATGTTCTTTACACGCACCCAGCTGAAGAGCAGCTGGAAGTCTTCCACACCTCTCCAAGGTTCCTATTATATTGACTTGTAACTTGTCTGATGTAAACCCAGCTACCTCTCGAGCTGCACAGTGGTGGAGCTCCTGCAAGAAGAATTGTTGTCTTCTTTTGCCCCTTTGTTTTTTTTCTTTTAATATACATTAACTCACCTTTCCAGATGTGCACCTTTCTTTAGAGGTTTCCTCTTCAATCAGTCTACCTAGTTTAGTGTAGATGATTAAATTCACAGGAGCAGAAGTTGAATGAGGTGAGATTAATCCCTCTCTTTGTATTTTAATCTGTAGAGTAAATGGAATAACAGATGAAACACCAGCTAACGTTTCAAATGTCTTTGTTTTGTGCACAAGTTGGCTTAAAATATTTATGAACATTCAGAAAACAATTGCAATGCTAAGAAACAAAGGCCTCTTGAGACTATCAAAGCACATGAAATTCTTGCTGACAAATGTATATCAATCGTTTGTTTTATTGCCTCTTGAAGTGTTCCTTGGAGAAGCATTCTTAGAAGCATCCCCATCATAAAGAACATTTAGGTATTCTTTTTCTTTTCAAATTAATTCCAATGTGCCCAACATTAAAAGGTTTACCATAGTCACAGGGGATAGAGATGTGTTGAGTAATTTACTGATATTAATTTTAGGATTTCATTGGAAGAATTCTTCAAAGATGGAGAGTTTATGTGTACAGTCCACATGAATGTACAGATACTATACAGGTAGTATCTGTACAGATAACATGGTAGGCTGAAGAGGTTTGTAGTATTTGCAAAGTAAAGCTGTGCAAAGTAAATCTCTGCATTAATGTAAAGCTGATATTACTATAGTTCTTGTTAACTCTGCAGGCAAAACTCCTTATCTAAGTGGAAATGTACCTTGACAAAATACCAAAATCACTACAGGATGTGGCTGCTCCAGAAACTGAATATTTCTTAAAGCTTAATTTTGGAAATTCATTTTTTAATTTAACTTCTAAACTTAGTGGGGTAGAAAAATAAAAATACTTCACTTCTTAGTATTTATTTCTGTATATTTTCACCGTTTTAAATTTAAAAGCCTTCTCCTTTGATTTCCTAATTGAAGCTATGAACCAAATTATCTAGAAGTCATTTTCATGTCATCATGAAATTAAAAATAGCATTATTTCAACATGGAAAATTAACAGATATTGTGTAATGACCAGTAAGAAAAAAAATGACACTACTAAAATTCTTTTTGAATAAGCAAGAATCTGTTCTTTAGCTGATTTAACAAAGGAGATTAGTGTTTTCAGACCTCTAGCCAAATTATTCTAGGGTGCTTACTTTGTCTATTTAGTCTGATTGATTGCTTAACCTTTTTGTGGCAAAACTGAAATGAACACACACACCCCCTCCAAAAAACCACATGGTGGTAATTAGTGTAGTGCAGTTCTTAAGTCCAAACCCTTGGGTTGTACTGCTTAACACATTGAAAAATTTGCTCATCACTGTCACTAGTGAATTATATCACTTATAAATCATGTGCAGACTGTATTACACGACTGGCATAATTATCTCGAGCTGTTAAAAGTCAATTAACATTATCTAAGGTTTAAGCTTGAGTCCCACTGAGGTCAGTGGGATATTTGCCACTGTCTTCATTGATCATCACAAGCAGGTTATAAAACAGGCCCTTTCTTTTTTTCCTTCACCCTTTCTCAAGTTTGCAAATGGTGGTCTTTTCCCTTTACCCAACAGATGCTTCTCATTCCCAGTTGCTCTCCAGTGTTGACATCCAGTTTCCCAGCCCACTGGAGACTGAGCAGAGCAGCCCAGGGGATGTTGTGGTGCCACGTTCCCCCCAGCAGCACAGCCCCCTGCCAAGGTTTTGGGCTCAGCCCACCCAAAACCAACAACGCTCTTGGGGCAGGATTTATAGAGGACACAGGTTTTCCTTTTCCCAAGGGTTTTCCTTTTCACATTCTCAGAGCCATGGAGTGGAAAATGCATCCCACTGGAGTCAACAGAAATTTTGCTGTCAGCTTAAAATTGTCCAAGTTATTATCATCAATCTCCTCCTGAGTATGATGGTGACCAGGAAGCATACATTCTTAAATCAGTATTATCTTTGAATAGACAATAGTTTAATGAATGAAAAACACTTCTCTTTTGTTTTTTTTTTTCTTTTTACAGGAGTAAAAATGGATTAAAGAAGAGAAAGCTGACCAAGTATGTAATTTCTTTGATATTTAAAGGAGTAAGACTTAGACTAAATATGCATTATGGAGTACATGTCATAGTGGTATTGCAGTTACAGATATAGAAAACTTCTAGATAAACATATCCTCAGAGAGATATCTGCAGGCAGAAAACAAACAATAATTGGACAAAAGCAATTCTTCTCCCAGATTGTAATAAAACAGCTCCTTACTGATAGAAAATTAGTCATCAGGGAAAAGATCAATTATTCAACTTAGTGATTTCGACAGAGCTTATCCTTAGTTAAAAATGACAAAGGGGGGGAAACTGGGATGGATTTATTTCTACTGATATTTCCCTCCTGACATCAGGCTCTCATTACAGTTGTTGCTAGAACATTAGATCATTAATGCTAACGGGTAAACAGGAGTAATTAAGTGGTGATAAGACAGGTTCCTTTGGGCATATTGCCTCAAAGTAAATGAGAAGATTACTGTGTACATGCTTCAGTAGCTTGTAAATTAGAGCATGATAATTAGGTGAGGGAAGCTGTTTACCTGTGTTTCGTTGTTCAGATCGTCAGCCTAATTATTTCTGCGTTATGTTCAGAGGCTGTGCCTCTGCTATAGCAGATAGATCCTCACCTGGTGAAAAAGTGTGTAGAATGATGGGAGTCATTAAATCAAGGCTAATTCATACCTGCTGAAGCTCTCTAGGATTTTCTATAGTTATGTGCCACTTTTTTTTAACCACCATATCTCTTTGAGACATTGACCTCTAATGACAAATGTGGGCAGTTCCCAAAGCCAGCAAAGAAAGCAGTCAGGACAGTGGCATCCAAAATGATGGTTTAGGGGGATTTTTTTTTTCTGGTGGACCTTCTGAAAAAAAATCAAAGCCTAAATATGAAATCAATTTCTCTGCATGAGCAAAGCTCAGATGAGTTTTAAAAGCGTCTCTTCCAGAAGTGAAATTATCCGAAAGCAACATTTCTCACGGCACAAGAGGCAACTTAAATGAAGCATCAGCAGCTGCTCTGGTGCCAGAAGGACATTGGTGAGATGGCACTGAGAGTGGGTCTGCAGTGGAGTCCTGAATCACCACCTCTTACTGTGCCACCTGTGCCTTGGGATTGCACCCACCTGCAAAAGCAGTTCATTGGCTAGTGATTAATTGTAGGAAGGGTGCATGGGCCATTCAGACCAGTGGTTTCCTGCAGGTAGAACAAGCCCAATCCCTTTAAACAGGGTGCTTATTATCATCAGCACTGGCAGCTGCAGCATTGAGGACACCCAGAGGGGTCAGTACCCCTCTCTCAGCCTCTCTTTCTGGTGCTCTTGCATTTTGTAATGAGCAGTACACCCACATTTTGTGGCCCTGAAACACAAGGTTGCTCTTTATTGTTGCTTTCTAGCATTAACAGTTGCAAATACATATTTATGACTTGAGAATCACAGAATATGCTGAGTTGGAAGGGACCCACAAGGATCATTGAGTCCAACTCTTAACCCTGTACAGGACTATCCCCAAGAGTCACACTATTCTGGGGGAAACAAATGAAAGGTACTTCATAAGTTGAATTTTTTTTTTACTTAATTTCTGTGTATTTTTCCTTTAAAGCCCTGTCCAGCTGGATGATTTTGACGGATACATCAAGGATATGGCCAAAGATTCAGATTACAAATTTTCTCTGCAATTTGAGGTAAATCTCTGAGGATTCTTCCCTCTGCTACTTGCCATGCCCAGATCAGCTTTTTCAAGATGTTAAGTTTGTGTGGTGTGTTCCTGTGCTCTGTGTTGATCGATGTGAGCTGTTGCTGGGTGGGTCAGCTTCACTTCCACTTCTGCAGAATTTAAAAGTGGATGTTGGTGTTGCTAAAGCCTGCATTTAGTAAACTCATTTGAGTGCCTCATCACAATC
The DNA here is from genome assembly GCF_025592945.1 of Manacus candei. NCBI lineage: Eukaryota > Metazoa > Chordata > Aves > Passeriformes > Pipridae > Manacus > Manacus candei. The sequence goes on along the minus strand of NW_026138066.1, from coordinate 22,610,263 downwards.
AATTCAAGATAATTGTCAGAGCAACGCATTTACTTTAAGATGTGCTGGTAGACTGAATTGAATTTGGGATTTTAATATCTTTATTTTATATCTTAAATGCCCTTTGGAATGAGAAAGCAGCATCAAAAGTCTCTGTAAGAGCAAGGAGATCTCTCTAAGACAAGCTCAGGTGCATTCTCTTAATAACCCAGAATTTAAAGTCAATTTAATAGTATAAATCTAAAAAAAATCCTATCCTCGGGCTGTCTTCCAAAGATTTAAACATGGAAAGGGAGTGGGGAGGATTCTCTGGGCGTTGAGATGGCTGGCAGGATCCCTTCCTGGCAGTGAAACTTCCTCTAATGCAATACATATTAGATGTAACTACTGAAGGTAATGACTAGAAAGATCTTCCAAGCATTCCCCCAAAATTAAAAGCCACTTGAGGACTTGAAGAAACCCCTTTAAGTGGGCAGAGGACCACCACAGAAGTAACTTAGCAACTGGTTTAACAGTGTTTTTGGGTAATTAAATGTGGGTAGAGAGGGACAAGCTGCAGTCACAGCCTGGAAGGCAGCAGTGTATTGGCAGCATTCAGCAGGAGACTCCAGCATTGCCCTGCAGCTGCTTGGAGTCCAACTCAGAGGCATCAGATAAGGAAAGTCAGTATAGTCCTACGTCAGTTTATAAAGTGATTCATAAACATTTTCTGTCTGGTACCTGCTACAAGTAATTGCTTCTCAAAGAACTATTTTTCGAGCGTGTGTGAGTTTGACCTTGGTGTTTCTCTTCCTGTTACCCCAGGAGCTAAAACTGATTGGGCTTGACATACCCCACTTTGCTGCTGACCTTCCCATGAATCGCTGCAAAAACCGCTACACAAATATCCTGCCGTGTAAGTACAACGCACACTAAATCCTGCTGACATCCCTAGCCAGGGAAAGAAGAGTTTTAATAAGAAAACTGGAAAATCAGGGCACATTTCCTGACTGATAAAAGTCCATTCTAAAAATCTGCTCTCGCAGAGAACCGGGCAAGGGATGGTTTTGGTTAGCTTTGAACAGGCATAGCTTCCTGGGGATGTTTTATCACAAAAGTTTGGAGGTGAGAAGCACAAGGTCGTTTCTGCTACTGAGTAGTGTTACTATTTTCCTCTTGTGGTTTTAATGAAACCTAAGGGAGCCCAGAGGGATGGCACTTGGAGGGTGTGTTTTGCAGAACAGTAATGATGGTGTGTCCATGTAGTGTTTGCTGAATCAAACATTGCTCTGTTGGTAAATTTAAGCATTTTCTATTTTTTAATAGATTTTTTTTTTTGCAGTTTCTGTAGGGCTGGTTTTAATTTTGCCTGGTTGGGGATGAGTGCTGTGTTTGAGAGAAAAGGTTTTTGTGGTTTATTTTTCCTTTTACAGATGATTTTAGTCGTGTCCGCTTAGTCTCAATGAATGAAGAAGAGGGATCTGATTACATTAATGCCAACTACATTCCTGTGAGTACAGAGATTTGGTCAGTGTAAAGTTAAGTGTCCTGCACAGCAGTGTGCCCCCTGCAAACAGCACAATAACTCCTGGAAGCTCAGTCATGTTCTCAGCGTCGCCTTCAGCTTCAAATATTTTGCCTACAGGGAACTGTGTGTTATGTCAGCCACCAAAAAAGAAAAAAAAAGGTGGCAGAGGGGAAGACTTTGACAAATTTTGCCACAGCAGCACTGGGTGAGCTTTGTGAAACCCAGATTGGACTGATAGGGAAATGGGGAGGAAATGCTGAGTGATTCGGGGGCCTTTTAAGGCAGCTAACAAAACCATAAACTTTTAAATGAGAAATTTTTCTAGATTTCTACACTACCTGATAAAAGGGTTAACACTCCACAACTGACAAAATGCACAGAGCCCAGATGGTGCGTGGAGGGAATTCCTGCTTTCTGCCTCATCTGTGGTGCTCCCAGAGGGCCTCCCTCTCTCCGCCTGGCAGAGAACAGCCACTTAGCAGGGAGTAGCACCCACAGTTTTAGGATAATTCAAGTGTACACAGAGCTGTAGCCAAATGTTTTGACACTGAGGGGTTGGCTGAAACCTCATCAGCTTTTTCCACTCTCACCTGTGCAGTCACTTAGGCTCATCCCTGCCACTGCCACAAAGGTTTGTGCCTCTGTTACCCTCCTGTACTGTGGCTCTGTGTAAGCTGGAGAGCAATATCCAGTGTTTCTCTGCGTGGAGAGGAGGTAGAGCACTACAGCATCCACTTAGAAAAAGGTTTTTTTACCTGGGGACCACAGACAGATGAGCATCTCTGCACTCTTGCCATGAATGGAAGGCAGAGCTGGCTCTGAAGAGAGCTGAGTCAGCATTACAGAAAAGGGAGGAGCCCTCGGGTGAGTCAGTGAAGCCACTTCTCTGTCACTGTGGCATTGCCCATGTGTGGACTGTTGAGCAAATTGCCTGTGCTTGGCTCCTATGTGCCAAGAGCATGACCTTGAGCACTCAGGCTGCAAGTGCCTGAACTCGCAGAGAATCAAGAAAGAAAAATGTTCCAACATTCAAAAGCATCGTGAACAACACAGGAAACTTCTGTGACATGGGATTATGGATTATAGGATTTTAAGTAGCTGTCCCTTTTGGATGTTCAGCTCTGCTTTACATCTCTTTAGTATTACTTGTAGCACAATGTTGACCATAGAAACTGGGACAGACACGTCATCTTAATGCTTAGCTTTTCCTGAGGGTCGCTTCTCCACTGAGTTCCTGCCTCCAAACCCATAAACCAGGGGGAATCTGTGTCCCTGTGCTAACAGAGAGATTTGGCATTTAGGTCAGACGTAGCCCATGCAGACAAACAGGCAGCAAATTCTGTGTAGTGCAAAAACTCAGACTGAGCTGACTGGTAATGATGTCTGGAGGAGGCCATTTGTGGAAAGTGTTCCCAAATGACAAATAATTTTACTATCTGCATACTGTGGTAGCACAGAAATTGTCCAATTTGCTCAGGATGGGATCATGCTGTGTGTTGTATGTATTTTTTACTCTTACTAGGGATATAAAATAACTTTCCAAATGCAGTTTTGATAATACAATCTCAGCAAATATGGTTATAGCTGATGCCAAAATGGTCATTCTGTGGATCTTTTTATTATAGTCTTAATAACAGTCTTTTGGTTTTGGAGCATGGAAAGAATCTTTCCAACTAAAAGCATATTGATAGGGATAGGAAAAGGAATACATGGATATAAAAAATTTGAGCATGTGTTAAGAGCATTGAATCAGCATGCTCTCTATTATTTTAAGCAGAATTCTAATTAATATTTTATTATTTCAAGTCCTTATGACATAAGCACATGCATTCATTGCTACCTTCCACTTACACCACAGGCACTGCTTGGGGTGAGCAGGCTGAGCATATATAACTGGGTTTATACCTGTAACTAAACAAACCCTAAAATTACATAATTTGGAAGAACCTGAAACTTTGGTTTAGGGTTCTTATTACTTGCTTTTTTAATGTTGCCTTCTCTGCTCTCTGGGCAAATGATTTGTATAGTAACCATTTCATCTTCTGTCCTTCATTCTAAATTGCTTACATTTCAGGGGCACCAAATCTGGCAAAAGTTTCCACCGCAAAAATAAATACAAAAGATCATAAAATAGTTTCTTTATATTAGAAATCAATTTTAGAAATTCAAATTTAACATGAGCAAGCTAAAAATAGTATGAATGCCAGAGAGAAATACATGTTCTGAAGCAGTAATCATGTTGGCTAACAGCACCTATCTCTTTGTTTTTAGGGTTATAATTCACCCCAGGAATACATTGCAACCCAAGGACCACTGCCAGAAACTAGGAATGATTTTTGGAAGATGGTTCTCCAGCAAAAATCTCAGATTATTGTTATGCTCACTCAGTGCAATGAGAAAAGACGGGTATGTAATAAAATCTTGTGCGTGGTGTAAAAGAAACTACTCTGAAAATGACATTATTTTCTGGTGAGTGAATGTCTTTGCATTGTTTTCTGATCATAAGGCAGTATCACAACCTGACCTAGAATAGCACTTCCCTTATGGCAGGCATTCCAGGACTTTCTTTGACCTTCCCACACCTTCCCTGACCTTCTTTTAACTTTTCTAACCTTCTTCGATCTTCTTCAACCTTCCCTGGATGTCACTGACCTTCACTGACCTTCCCTGACCTTCCCTGAGCTTCTTTGACCTCCTTTGACCTTCCCTGACTTTCTTTGACTATTCTGATCTTCTTTAATCCTTGTTGACCTTCCTTGACCTTATTTGAACTTCCATTACCTTGTTTGGCCTTGTTTGACCTTGCTTGACCTTCAACCTCGTTTGACCCTCTTTAACCTTCCCTGACCTTCTTTGACCTTCTTCAATCTTTGACCTTTTTTTACCTTTTTGACCTTCTTTGAATTCCCCTGACCTTCCCTGACCCTTCTGATCTTCTTTGATATTCTTTGACTACCCCTTACCTTCTTTGTTCTTACCTCCTTTGACCTTCCTTGACCTTATTTGACCTTCTTGTGACCTTCCCTGACCTTATGAAGCCTCTTCTCTTACATGAGGAGAGGCTGAGAGCGCTGGGACTCCTCACCCCAGAAAAGAGAAGGTTCAGGGGATCTTGTCACTGTGTATAAACACCTGATGGAGGGTAATGGAGACAAGGTGCCAGTGACAGGTCAAGAGTTGATGTGAACAAATTAGGAAAACACATTAAATTCTGTCTGAAATCAGGAAACATTTACTGTGAGGTTGACTGAGCACTGGCAAAGGTTGCCCAGAGGATGTGGAGTCTCCGTCCTTGGAGATATTCCAAAGCCATCTGGACATGGTCTTGAGCAGCTGGCTCTAGGTGACCCTGCTTGAGCAGAGAGGCATTTGGATGAGATGACCTCCAGGAGTCCCTTCTAACCTCAGGCATTCTGTGATTCTGCTCTTTTCAGTTTAAATACTAATAAAATAGAAGGACGATGCTTTACATTTTTCCGTGATGTTATAATAGAAATATTTGGAATATAACAGAATATATATAACATATATGTACATTCTCATTCCCCATGTTTTGTTCCATTTTTTCTATTATATTAGGAAAATTAATAATCTACAACGACACTGTTTTTTCTTTCTTCACTGTACTAATGCTACCCTCTGGAAAAACAGTGTATAGCTGATGGCCAGTTACGCAAACAGGAATGGTCAGACTGGAAGGCATTGCAGGATAAATCACCTCTTATTGCAGCTGTAGGCATTTCTAAACCAGAGGGTCTTTTGATTGTACTTCTTTATGTCTGTGTGTATTTATATAAATACAACTATGTGTGGATGTACGTCCCTTCCAGGTGAAGTGTGATCATTACTGGCCTTTCACAGAAGATCCTGTGGCATATGGGGATATCACAGTGGAGATGCTGAGCGAGGAAGAGCACACAGACTGGGTTTATAGGAGCTTCCGTATTAGCTACGTAAGTGAAACACTTTGCGTGCTCCTGCCAAAGGAGTGGGAGTAATTTCGGCCCAGCCTTTCCTTAACTTTTGTCCATTTTTGGCATCCTGTGGGAAACACCCAAGGGAGATTGATGTACTGACTCACTCCACACAGGCAGATGACCAAATCACAAAACTTTCCCCTAAAATTGTTGTCTCTGTGAGTTTCTCAGCACAGTGCAAAACTGCAACAAAAGTAGAACCAGAGCTCTGGACACTTCTGTGGTGCCAATAATTAGCGACAACAAATGTCTGAGTTTCTTCTTTTCTGTATCTCAGGCACACCTTCTTACTATAAATTGTTCTTGAAAACTTGAAAATACCAATGCAGAAATTTAAACTATTTTTCAAAAGGGCAATTCTGCAATAATCATGTCTTCCCATAAAGTATTGAAACACATGTGAGAGTGTGGAATTTCCAAATTAAAGCCCTCCAGACTTTCAAGCATTACCACTCTCGTTTCCTGCATCAGCTCATGAAGGAAAGGTTAGGGATATGGAGGGGACGTGGGAGAAGCTGTGCACTGGCAATTCCACATTGGCCCAGGTCTTGGGTTTTTTTTTTCTTTACAACTTGAAAAGAAAAACTCTAGAGAGTCCAGTGTTGATTGTTTGCCAACAGCATTGTTCTTTATCTCTGGCAAAATGAGAAAAGGAGAAGGAATGGAACAGGAAGAGGAAGAAAGTCTAAACTTGAAAAATGCAACAGTTCTTGATTTGAAAGCAAAATAAAATGGAACCACCACGGAGACAAAAGCAAAATACAAATCCCAAACCCAGAAACAAGAAGTTCATACCACTTTGATTATAATGACCTGCTATCCCCTCCCCTTTTTAATCAAATGGCATGTACATTCTTTACCACTTTTTTGGCTGACTTCACTTTCTTAGGCTGTATTTGAGAGGAAAAAAACCCACCACAAAATGACAAAAAGCCCTCAGGGTGACTGAGCGTGACTGCACTGTTAAAACTCCTGTGAACATGCTGCTGTTCTGCTTCTTCCATTAGGCTGATGAGGTGCAAGATGTGATGCATTTTAACTACACTGCCTGGCCAGACCACGGTGTCCCCACGACCAACGCTGCCGAGAGCATTCTCCAGTTTGTACAGATGGTCAGGCAGAAATCAGCAAAGACTAAAGGCCCCATGGTCATACACTGCAGGTAAATGCTTCAAGGAAACAGAGAACTACAAGTTGTTACATTAAATAGCTTGGGAAGAGATTAGAAGGAGAGATTTTTGGGTTCTGCTCATGCGTTAGCTGAACATGGTTCTCTCTCATGTTACAGGTGTAGAATTGGTCCCCTGCTCTGATTGCAGAGGAGCTGGAATTTCAGCCTGCAGCCATAGGTACTAAGGCATTTCTTTCTAAGGAGAGTCATCTCTTTGGGTGTTATCCACAAATGGCTTCAGGAGGCCTAGCAGGTGATCCTGATTTACAGCAGCTCAGAGCCTGCCCCTGCTCTCTTATTTCCACAGCTGCAGAGTGCTGCTCCCCTGCAGATGTGCAGATCCTCCTCTGCTCATTCAGCTTTTGGAACATTCAGTGTGCCAGCAGTAACACTAGTATCCCATGCTAACAGTTATATGGGTTTCTTTCTGATTTTTTTGGAGAAAGGCTGTTTTATATACTGTCAGATTTCTCCCCTGTATGTCATCTGGCCTTTTATTAAGATTTATTTGTCCTCTCTGTGGGCAACTGCCATGTTAGTGGTGATATCATACCAGATTGGTTCCTGATGCAAATTTCCCAGCTGACTTCAAAGCTCTTTGTAGCTCCTCATGGGAGAGCAACTCACAACAGGTTTCTTAGAAATACATATATAGGTGTTTGTAGTGGATGAATATGTGTACATTATGGTGACATACTTCTAATGGAAGTCCAGGCTTGCATCTCCCACCCCAGAGAGGAGAGTTACATCGCTGCACTATGAGTCAGCACCTACCAGCACTGTCTTTCCTGGTGGTGATGTGATGGTCAGTACTGACTGTTCCCAGCACTTTGCACACTTTCCTTCTCAGAAAACAGTCTTGTGTAGTAATACAATTTCTAGTTTCCAGACATGGCACTTAATGTTCTACTGGAAGGCAAACAACTACAGCATTTGTAAGTGCAGCAAATCATGCAGTTCTCCCCTGTAACTTCATGGGGGATATTGTTCTGGGGAGATATTTATATACAACATTGTGAAATCAAACCCCATTTATACTAAGTAATTGTTTTGGGAAGCAACAGAAGCAAGTATCAGAGAGCTGGGTAACAATTTCAGTATTTCTTTTTTCAGTAAGATGCTTATAGCAGCAAAGAGAGGTATTTTCAGATAGTACTTTTGGACTGTATTGTATGTCTTACTGACCACACAGAATAAAAGTAGAAATGATATGAAATTGGTGTGGGGGAAGAAAAACAAAGTATTGATCAACTCCTGCAGCAATTGTTCTCAAATGCTAAAGAAGGCACAGAATGAATTTCTCAGTTAATGAATCTGTCAAATGAACACATCAGAGTTCTGTTGTATTCATCTTATTTAAGAAATTAACACAACACAAGCAAAAAAAAAAAACAAACTTGTTTTGTGACAGTTATGTTGAACTGTATTGAGATGAACTCTTAAATACTTTCAAGGCTTTTCAGAAAAAATATGAGAAGGCAGAAAAAGCAACTTTTGCCAAGATGCACACTTCTACCCTTAGTAGTAGGTATGGTGTTGGGATGGTGTGTGAAACTCTATACAACCTCTAAAGCCACAGTCATTGAAATCAGATTTAAACATTACATGTGACATCACAATGAAAAGAATCATACACACATAAGAATCCCTAAATGAAAGCAGGTATGACTTTTTTACTAGTCACTAAGCTTCCCTTTGAGGGAATGAAGATTTTCAGCTGAGTGGTTGCTATTTCTGCCTTGTGCTCCTAAGTCAGAACCTGGAGTGTAGGCTCTTCTGGGTGGTTTGTCCTGTGAGGATGAAGTGCAGTAGTGCAGTGCCTGTGCAAGCCAAGAGCTTTGCAGTGTGGAGAGCTGTGGAAGTGAGTCCTGCAGGTTCAACCCTCGCTGCCTTTGTGCAGCAATCGCTGCCAAGCAGATCTCTGCACTTCTGCCTACAGCCTCTGGAGTTAGAGGGTTCTCATGAACTCTGTGAGGGTGGCAGTGAAAGCAGGAAGAGCTGACAGCCAAGGGTGGATGAGCGTGTGCATGCACATTCTGTGTGTAAATGCACAGAGTAGTTTAAAATGGTGAAATATTTGCAGAGCCACCCGCTCCATGAACTCTGCTGAACCAAACAATGATGGATTGCATGGCATTAAATCCAACAGGTTAACCAGCCCGCCTGACCTCAGGTTTGCTCTGTCTGATTATCACAGCTGCAGGACTCCTGCTCTCTGCACTGACTGTCCTGTGTGTGCCTCCTCCAGAAAAGCCTGGAATGAGATGCATGTCATGCGTGTCTGTGTTGTGTTGCAGTGCTGGAGTGGGACGAACAGGAACCTTCATAGCCCTGGACCGGCTCTTGCAGCACATCCGTGACCACGAGTTCGTCGACATATTGGGCCTGGTGTCTGACATGCGCTCCTACAGAATGTCCATGGTGCAAACAGAGGTAACATCAGTTTGCTTCAACATTGTGAAAGTACTGTCATGTCCATTCAGTGTGTTCGTGTCCCTGAACACTTGACCAAATGGCTGTGAACAGGTATAATTAAGTTTTCATCTTTGTTGTAATACTGTCACGTTATTAATCTGCTGCATAGGTGGGTCTGATAATATATCTGCAATCTCATGGATATCTTCCAGAGGGGATGAGTTATTCTCATCTTCTGTGAAATTAATACGCACACAATGCACTAGAAGAGATTAACATATGAGATTTTCAAACCACATTGAAAAGAATTGAGCTTGCTGAGGGGATTAATAGCTCATGAAATATCAGTATCGGGCAGCCTTGTTCAAGTATCACGTTGGTATCATCTAGCCAAGCACAGGATTTCAATTACACAATGGAAATACAAATAACGAGCAAAACAGAAAAGAAGGACTTTGAGTCTGCCAGACACCCTCCTCGCCCTTCTCCCTACCCAAATACCTACTGGGTAGTTATTTTTCTGGTTTTAAGAAAAATGTACTGGAAAAATGTGCTGGGGAAAAAAAAGTTTTAGCAGGGAGAGGAGAGGAGTAAGAAAACCTGCAGTGACAATAACTAGCATCTGGAGATGAAAAAAAGTTCATTATTCTCAGTCCATCCTGGATCATTCCTATCAAACTGCCACCTTTCATCACAATTCAGTGTGTTAAACCAAAGGCAGATCCATACGTAAAAAACAGAGAAAAAAATCCTGATGGTTGATTTCAGCTAGAACTGTGTTAATCATTCCAGAAGGGATGTAGTTTTCTGTTGTGTTTTTTGGTTGTGGAGCTTTTTTTTTGGTAATTTTTTTCTTTTTCTCCTTTTTTTTCTCCTTTTTTTTTTTTTTTTTTTTCTTTTTTAAATTTTTTTTCCATGTACAACCTCATTACTTGCCTGGGGCTGATGTCAAGGGCAGTTGCTGAGCTCCTGCTGCTCCAGGCAGTGGCCAAGCCTGGCCTTAGGGGTCACTGGGTGACACTGACACTCAGGCACAGAGGCCACTGAAAAGTCTTTTCTTACAAAATCTGAAACCACCGACAGCTGACCTGAGTTCATGTTGCCTTGTATGCTGGAAACTTGGCAATGCCTCAGTGAGCACTTTAAAAAAACAAATGACATAGGCCCAAAAGGGGGATGAGAAGGAAGAGTATCATGAATTGAAACAGTCACTCCAAATTAGTGGGGCTGAGGAAATCCTGACATTTCTGTGGTCTGAAACATGCTTCAAACTCACACTGATATCTCTGGCATCAGCAGGCCACTGGGGATAGGGGCTGAAATCCAGACTTGGGGTTTGGAACAGCTGTTTTTGCTTGGGATCCACTTGCTCCCTGTGCCTCATTTACATAAAGGTTAGTGTAAGGATACATCAGGATTTGCTTTCTCTCTCTTTGAAATCAAAAAGTCATCAACTAGGGTTATTCTAAATTGAATTACAGTGTTTAATCTGTCTAATGATGATGCTAAGAAACGTCAGTCTGTAACCAAAACCAAAGATAACCCTACTCTTGTTGCACAGAAACCTTTCCACAAATACAGTGGTGCATGTGATTGACCCAACTTACTTCTAGTGTCAACTGCACAGATGTTGATAACTCCCCAAATAATTAACTGCTCTGTGAACAAAATCAAGTTTTATCTTTTTATTGGTAGAGAAAAAACCACTAAGGATCACAAACCTCATTAAAATATTTCAGATGCATATGTGGCATGGATGCAATTTGTTGCACATAAGGCAATTCTTGGAATTCATTCATTTTTAGGCAGTGTAAAGTAGACCCTCCTTAGCTCAGATTCAACTCTTCTGCCATCATTCAGGTTATTAATAAGTGATTATGGTGCCAGGTGGATTTCATGCTTCCCCCCCTGTAACAGTTGTGGGCTATTATTTTGGGAGCTGATAACTCACTGTACATCATGATGGGCTGAGGTGAGAGAGATGGAGCTGTGCAGGCTGTCAAACTGTGAGCTATCAAACTGTTTCACTGTTTGGGTTTTTGCCATGCTTTCAGAGGCACAAAAATGCCCACTCATTTGGTCTCTTTTCCAGGAGCAGTACATTTTTATCCACCAGTGTGTGCAACTGATGTGGCAAAAGAAGAAGCAGCAGTTCTGCATCAGCGATGTCATATATGAGAACGTCAGCAAGTCCTAGTTCAGAGCCACGGGTGGTAAGTCAGGCAAGCCCTGCCCTGTTCCACGCCCAGAGCCTCACGTTCCAGCTGCTGGCAGCAGCCAGCATCACAGGTGTTTGTTCCAGGAGCTTTCTGAGGCTTATTCCCCTCTGGTGTTCACGTGGAGAGTGCAAGGAAAATCTGTGTAGCCTGTCACAGTAAATAATCCCCTGCACTTTCCACAGCAGTGTAAGAATATATGGGCTCACTAATTGTTCAAAGAAAAAGAGAATCCAGAACTCCTGAGTAAGGCATCTCACCATTCCCTGCCACTTGTCCTACCACTCCTTACAAAGCTTAAAGGAGAGAAGGACTTTAATACCTTCGATTATTCTGAAGTCACTTAACCAAGTGCCAGGTTACCCAGGCCGGCAAAGTTTGGGGGATGCTCTGCTGGAGGGCGAGGGGGTAACCAAAAAGCTCTGACGTGAAACGCTGGGGACGTTTTTTTCATAAATCTAGAACCAGGGAACCAGCATTGGTTCTATCAGTATTGGTTCTATCAGTAGGGTAAGTAATCTTGCTTTTCCCCTGAGCCCCTGTGCCTGGCCTGTGGCGTGCAACTGGCCCAGCCCAGTCCCCAGCTGCAGAGCAAAGCACGAGGCTGTGATGTAGGGAGAGCTTTGCTGCTGGGGACAAGCTGTGAGGATGTGCATCACTGCTCTCCCAGCTACTGAGCTTCAGTTCATTAGGTGGCAGCAGTAACCCAGCCATGACTGTAATATTCACTTTTGGGTGGAGCAGGAAGCTGCAGACTTTCAACTCAAACTGGTTCCTCAAATAGCTGGTGGAGGGCTGGGCTGAAGGCACCACCACCAGCTGTGTCCAGTGTGTGTCTGTGCTGTTCCATATCCCAATATTAACCTCTGTGAACGTCATTCCCCTGCCTGCAAAAGAACCCAGATTTGCCTCACTTGTTCAGGTAGTTTTCTGTCTAATCTGAGTCCCAGAACCCAGCTGCCTGTGCTGGTGGGCTGCATTCCCAGCCTGTGGGGAGGGTCAGTAAAGCCAAATGCTAAGAACTGTATTTATTTCCTCTTCTTATTTCTAAAGCATTCTGTTTGTTCGGTTCCAGGTGAGACCATGAAGCACACCCATCTTCCCTTGCTTCTGATTTTTTTCTGTTGATGGTTTGGACGGCCAGGTGTTGTGCCAGGAGAGATTGCTGCTTTGCAGTACACGGACAATGAAAGAAACTTTTACCTTTCTGAAGCACTGGGGAGACAAAGCCTTAACAAGCCTGCGGTGTCTTTTGAACTGTTTAATTTCTGGACTTTTTTTTAAATACTGGACCAAATTCAGCTAAACAACATGAAGGAAAAGACACTATACGTGCATAAGATAGATTGCTCCAGAGTATTGGGGTTTTGTTTGGTACTCTTGGTTCATTTCTTTGATAATTTTTTTTTTGCTGTGCAGGTTGGGCTTAAGGTTAAAGTAAGTGCAATATTTTTTTAATGGTTGACTGAAGAGCTTTCTTCATGTGTCACTGGTCAGTGCTAACGTCCCTAGGAGAGCAGGCATTGTTAGTATCTAATAATACCTCATTAGTGAATAGCGAGGCATGAACATACATGAAGAAATCTGGAGATTGTGAAAAGGGGATGGGAGGGCGTGGGGGGAGGGTGGGGTTGCTGGGTACATGGATTTGACTGTTTCCTTACAGCACTAATGTACGTGGGGCCTGGGGGGAGCACAAGACCTGAGGAACGGACTGACAGCAGAAATGCAAACCACGAAGCCTGGAGCAGGCAGCCGACACTGAGAGAGGGGGGTGGTTTCGGTTCTTGACTGTGCTGCTACTAATTAAGCAGAGGGATTGCTCTTTTTGCCAACCTTTTCAGTAATGCCCCTGATGAGGCTCTTGTTTTAGATCAGTCTAATCACAGGGCAGCTGAGTTTCAAGCTGGGATATGTTAACATATAATACTATAGCATTTAACTGTCCGAGCAGTCTATGGTGCCTATACCCCTCATTTGTTTATTATTTTTAATAATTATTAACCCTGTGTAAAAACATGAAGCTGGTTCAGGTTGGAGGGGTGGAAAGAGTTAAAAAAAAAAAAAAAAAGGTGCTTTAATGGACGTAACTATTTCTCCGAACCAGGAATTTACAATTTTACAAAAACAAGGTTTTGGCATGTGAAGGGCTGGTTATTGCTTTATTGCTACAAGGCTGCCAAAGCGTCAGTATGGATTCCTACAGGAGCTTTGGGGTCAGGGTGGGGGGCTCTTTTCTTTTTTGCTGTCGGTTTCTGTTCTAGTCAGAATACTTAGCTATATATATATATTTTTTTTTTTTTGGTCTTTGTATAATTCCGGTACATCATTGTGTATTGTGACATGGATGCTGCCAGAATGGCTGTTGATGGCATTTTTTTGTAACCTGTTGCTTTGTGTCACCTCCTTGGAAGTCAGCAGCAATGGTACTCAATGTAAACAAAACGAACTGAAAGTAAACACACTGGATTGCTTACCTGTCAAGAAGTCACTGTTGGCAAAAGGGCAAACACACCTGCATGTGCTTTTTATTTCATTCATCCTGGGGCCTGCTATCACCTGGCAGGGTACCAGGCTGTAGTTCAGAAGCTCAGCTACTTCCAGAAGCCTGGTAATCTCCTTCAGCTGATATTCCTCTTTTTTTCTTCTGAAGTTATTCCACTAACAGGTAAATAGGTGTATACTCCTTTAATATCTACATTTACGTTGTATTGGTTACAAGGGATAACTTCTTTCAAAATATCCCACATGTGGTATGCAAAACTGCATAGACTTAACATAAACCCCAAATAAAACAGGTCCTTGCAAAGGGTACTAAAGAAACAGGACTCCCCCTCTCATTACTAAATGGGTATGATGTGCATTTCCCCCTCTTCTGTTTCCAAGCATCTAATACTATTTCCACTGTTTCCACTAATCCCAGTCCTAAAGCAGAGGTGCTGTTTCTCCAAGTATGATGCATAGAGATGGATGCAAAAGGGCAGAGCAGGCTGGTAACAAGAAAGGCTTCAGTGGTACACATTTCTCTCTTGTTTCACTGGTGTGCCTCAGCTGGAGGGCTTCCCATTCCAGTAGGAACAGCAAAGATTTGTCTGGCTTAATGTGAGCAGAAGGGAGAATTATAAGTGAGCACTTGACCGTTTAGACCTTGCCTCCATGCTTTTTTTAAAAAATGTATTTCAGAGTTTCGTTACATATTTACTCAGAAAATACGTTCACACCCCTCTAGAGAACTGGCAGGGAAAAAAAAAAGCAACCAACCTACAAATGTTCTTTCTCATGTACAGCCTCCTCCTGGCCATTGCCCATTGAGTCTGTATTTATTCTGTATCACAGACCAGAGTAAGCAGGTTACTTCTAAATCATTCATAAGCCCACAAAATATCACAGCGTGAGCTAGCTGTAACAGAAGCTTGGCTGAACATGACAGGGTACAAGATTGCTGCAAAGATGCCAAAATCACATTGTTGCAAAAGACACTGCCTGAATAGCCTGAATTTACTAGGCAGTTTTTGAATGCATGTCAAAAATTATTCCATTTGCACAGTAACAGGTGTGTATTTTGCCTTTAATAGCTACTTAATCCCAAAAATCAATTACAATGAAAACTCATTCACAAAAATACCTTTTCCTACTCTCCACAATATGCAAAACTGCATAAGCAGGCATGTTGGGATGACAGTGGAAACCACCTCTCCCAGCGTTCAAGACATAACTGAAGTAGCAAACAAGTCTGGAAGATGATGTGGTTCAGAAGACTCATGCAGAGCCATTAAGCCTGAATTGACACATCATACTTTTGGTTTTACCTCGTCAAAAGAAGCCTGAAAGGATGTTCTGGACACATTCTGCATGTTAATATTGTTTCCAGCATCTGTCAGAATAAAACTCCCGAGTCATCGCAGCTGTAAAGCTGGCTGGAGCTTCAGGTTTGGAAACAGGTTTTTTGAATTATGGGTTTCATGTCCATAGCTCTGCTGACACTATGGATGTTATGTATTGATCTGCTGCTCTTACAGCATCTACTGACCCAGATGTCTGTCAAAGCAGCTCTGCACAGTGAGTGACCATCCATCGAAACTAGGGCAGGTTTTCTCCTTGTTGCCTCATGCTGTGTGTGCTGCCAGGGAAGGAGCAAACAAGTAAACCTAAGAACAGGATTTAGAAGTGCTAAGAAGGTTTTAGAGCCATGTGTGGAAGTGTTGCCTCTCTTAGCATGTCCTGTGCAGCAGGCTTTGACATCCTTGGGTCTTCAG
This sequence comes from Manacus candei, assembly GCF_025592945.1. Taxonomy (NCBI): domain Eukaryota; kingdom Metazoa; phylum Chordata; class Aves; order Passeriformes; family Pipridae; genus Manacus; species Manacus candei. Next base: position 22,594,742 of record NW_026138066.1, on the reverse strand, counting down.
AACTGTTTCCTTCAAATCTCACACCAGGACCGAGAACAGGCTGGGGAAGCCTTACTTATGCTTTACTTCATTTTACTGTTTTTTTTTTCCTACACCAAAAGAAGACAAATTTCCCCTGTCAAATAATCAACATCATCATCCTATGCACTAAAACAGCCTTTCCCTCCCTCCATTCATTAACCACAGTGTCACACTACCTCCCTCCCACTTCTAACTTTTTAAAGGGCTTGTGTGAAAACTATATTTTCATTGAGGCAGCAAAAGCTGTTGCTTTCAGCCTCTCCTTGTGGTTGAAGTTGTTAATGCTCTTGATGTGTGTGGGATCAGGATGCATTGAGCTTTTCTGCTGTGGTGGCTAGGAAGCATCTAGGAAGGCTCCCTATTTTCTTTCATCTCCTCTTTTAAACTGCAAAAATTATCAAGGAGTAGAAGCACAGACGAGTATTTTGATATTCATTTTGGTCTGAATGCTGAGGAAGTACTTAAAGGCCGAAGCTGCAACCTAAGCAACTCAGAGAAACTCAAAGAAGATACAGGAGAGCCAAAGACAGTTAAATAGGCACTTAATTGCTAAAAAAATTAACAAAGCTGCCAAAGAAATTCAACATGTTTGTGAAATAAACACAGAACCCAATAAAGAGTCCCTCATGTTTGCATTTCCCATACATAATGCTGTTGGGAAGTATGCAAAGGTGGCAGGCTGAGCACAAAAGTATTCCCTCAGATACTCTTGATATATCAGACTCAATCCTTATACAGGGCTGTTTTAGACACTACACACAGTTGAGGGAAAATATAATAAAAAGCCTGGGCTCCTATGAAGCAGCAGTTTGGCCAGAAATATGGGTTCCCATAATCATGACTCCCTTGTACATGAGACACAGCCCAGGAAAATGAATGGAGATACCTGCTTGGACAAGGGTCTAGTATTCAAGCTATAGCTTGCTTCTGTATATGACCTAAAAAGCTGAAAACTCAAAATGCCTTCACTTCCCACAATAGGAACAAAATAAAAATTCTGTGATTAACAAGTTTCCTAATTAGAAGGACTTAATTTACATCTTACGCTTATATTTGTTTGTTCCCTTGAATTATCAAAATACTGAGGTTACTGTCCAGCAAAGCCCTTCAAGAGATGCTTTCAGAGGTTCACAAAGACTGAAGAATACACTCAAAATCACTGGGAGCTCTGAGCATTTCAGACTATCATACCATTTTGGATATCTACTGCCTCATAACCATTGATTTCTGCACACATCAATCATGGAATTCTGCACTTATTTCTCAGACCCCTCCAAACCCACCAACATTTATACAGCAAAGTGCTTTGTAGCAATACAAATATGTATAAAATCTCACTTACAGATCACAATTTCTCTGAATGAAGCACTGTTTAACATTTGAATTGCTAGATGGTAATTAAACTGCTCTATCCATCAGTATTGGTTAGAAATGTTCGTTCTGAATTAAATGTGAGGTTTCACAGTGGTTTGCTCTCTCCATGGCATCATCCCAAGGGAACAGGCAGCCTAAAGGAGTGGGAAGAAGTGCCTTGCTGATATTAAAAGGTTTGTGCTCTGAAAACATAAAACTGCTGAGTGAACACGCACTGCTAAAACTCTTTCCCTCCACCCAGTTAAAAAGGCAGATTGTTGGTAGCAAATTAGCAAAGTAGTCCCTATGTTATCAAACATCTAATAAGGCACTGTCTTTGACATATAAAAAACTGTTTTGTTTCCTTGTCAGACATTTTTCATGTGTCATATCCTTCTAATATTAGTATTAAAAAATAAGCCTCACTGCTCAAATCCTAAAGAAAACATTTTGAACGGAACACTGCATTTTACTACTGTTTTCATTTAAACCACTGAATATTTTGAAGTAAACATTTTCATTTGAGGAACCCCAGATGAGATCTTCTTTTGATTTCTTATAACTGCCAACAAACTGAAAAATCAAAAACTGCACAGCATAGGGGTGAAGCTCCCTACGGTGCTTTAAACCACCAAGGAAATTCCAGCAAAAAAGGGAAATACCTGCCTCGGCCCCAGATTTCACAGACTGTAACACAGAAATCATAAAGGTTAGTTCAGCAAAGTTAAAGGGTAAAATACAACTCAAGTTGTACTGGCTTGTTAAGTCATTAGTAGCTAATTTAGGAACTATGAAAAAAGACAGATACAACCCCAGATTATTCTGCTTATCCTTTCAGTGTATGGAAGGGGTTTCCCTCCCCTCCACCCCCCAAGTATCTCCAAAGATGCCTCTGAGAACACTGACCACATTCAAACTTAACTTGTCTGGCTCTTTCTAAACAACAGTCACACATTAATCCAGATTCAAAAAAAAACCCAACTCTGAAGCCACTTCTTTTTTTTTTTTTCCTCAGAGATGAACTATGGGTCCTTCCACCACGACCTCAGCATGCCAAACTCCACAGAGTCAGAAAAGTCTCAGAGCTGATGCCTCTTTCTGGGCAAAAGCTGACCATGTGCTGAATGCTAGAATAAGGATTGCAGAGAGGATGAATATTGGCTTCCTATTTTGGTAATTAGCAGGGAAACAGAGGTGCAGGTTGCTGCCACAATGCTTTTAATGGAATCAGACCTAATTTCCATGAGAAAAGACAGGGACTAATTTTTAAATATGAATTTCCAAGACCTTTTAAAAAGTTTCCTACTCCTGTACTTAAAAGTGAGAGGTAGCTTCACATCTCCACTCTTCAGGCTAGGTATGGATGCTGAAAGTGTGGGGAAGAGGGAATTCTGAGTAAGAGAATATGCCAAGCCTTTGGAGATCTGGGCTTGGCATTTAATGACAGGCAGTGAGTGAGACAGACAATTTCTCCCCTAAAGCTCTGTATATGTGTTGAATGATGTAGTCATGACGCTGGTGTGCTGGCTGAAGTGCTTCCTAGAGGGAGAAAGCAATTGAGAATCATTGTTTTTTTCACTGGATAAGACAAGAATCCATTTTTTAGTGACTGCTATGGCAGTTGAAGTCTTCAGTTTAGGATTTATCACTTACTGACCCGTTTCTGAATAAGACCATGCTTATGCAGACAGGTATAAAGAATATATATTAAATGTAAAAATGTACATAGACACATAACCAACACACAGAAGTAATATTTGTGAGGGCATTTACAATAAATGGCACTTAATAAATTTATTAAGAATTTAATCTTTTCTTTTCTGAAAAATGAATAGGATTCATTCTTCCCTTGTATGCAGAGGAAAAGTAAACTAATGGCAAAAATCAAGATTACTTTCTTATTTCATTACTGTCTTTGTAGCCACAAAGATACAACGATTTAACAGACAAGAAATACTGTTTATTGCAGACTTTAAGCTGATTCATGTGAAAAAGGCACTATGAAACTCAATCAAACTAGATGATTAAATTTGTCTAAATTAAGTGATATTATATATTATATATAATAAATATATTATATATAAAATCACATGACCATAACAGAGCATTTTGTGACAAAAAATCATTTCATCTTCAAAAATAACATTTTCTGGAAAGGATGTTTCCTCTTCTTTTCCCCCCTTTTGCCTCCAGGAATCCACTTTCCCAAAAGATTACATTTATAAAAGAACAATAGTTTTTTTTACATGAGGAAAAACTGATATCTGGGATCAACACACAGAGAAGTCTAGATTATACACTGTTCTTTTGATGGGTTAAGTTACAGGCAAAAAAAAAAAAAGCAAGTATATTAAAAAAAAATGTACTGTGAGTTGTTGCATGGCCAGCTACAGCAGATCTCATCACCTCTTTGAGCTGAGTTGTGTTACTATATTCTAGTTATTCCTTCTTGTGCAATATTATAGTTCATCACGGGTGAAGTATTGATAAAATCAATGTACAGAGTATTATTTTGTTATAAACAGCATCATTAGTAATAAAACATCTTGGGAGTGATGCAAGAAAGGTTCAGTCTATGCTGGGCTGCTGTTCATTCTCTAAAGATTTCCTCTCCAATTGCTGGCATCAACAACTTAAGTAAATGTCCTGCAGCCGAATGCATGACAAGAAAGACTGAGCCAAAAAGACATAATTGCACACTACAGCAAGAGATGGGATTCAGAATCTTATAATTACTGAAGGGGTCAAATGCTTTTTTTTATTGCTGGCTCAGCTTCCCTCAGATGAATCACAAAGATGTGCTACAATTTGTCTGTCATGTTAATTCCATAAAGCCAAGACTCATCTTTGGGTGTAAATGAATCATGTGCCAATATTTTCACCTGCCAGGAAGCTCCACTGAATTTCTCATCTGTTTATTTTTCGTGATGAGAAGGCAGCAGCAGGTACTCCTGTGGAGACTACTGTAAATTTTCTTTGTGTTGGCTAGTTAAGTTACAATATAGTAAGACATTCCCCTTCACTGCTTCCTAAAGCAAAGCTGGATGGTATGATGCTATGGGCAATGGAATTAAAGAAAAGAAGAAACACATTTAGTGGCTGCTCCCTTCATCAAAGGACTCCACACCTGAATCTGTGGCAGCTGCACTGATTTTTTCCTGTCGTCTTCTCATAATTTCTTGCAGTTCTGAACTACCACTGTTTGCCTATAAACAGAAAAGAAAAAGAGTTTATTTGTGGTTTTGGCATGTGATGACATTCCTCTTACAGCATTTTATTAATACAGGTTTTTGAACAAATTAAACTCACCTTGCAGCTCCAATAAGAAAGTATTTACACTACCCTTAAACACAGACCAGAAAAAAGCCTGCAGATTAAAAGTCTGAGCTCGCCCTTCAGCACTGCTGAGCATCTTTAATTCTCACACAAGGCCCTGGAAGTGTTGGATATGTATGGGGTGAAATATGGCTTCAGCAAAAGCAGGGTTAAAGGTCAGCAAGTTTGCTTGGGTTCCACCTCTGAGTACTTAAAAACCAGGGCAATAATATTTAGAAATTAAAAAACTGAAAATAAATCCTTGATGGGTTTAGATTTATGTAAATGCAGAGCTCACACAAACACGTGGGATTGCATAGCCAAGGGCTAAGCAAGGATTCAATCCCAGTCACTCACATTACATGATACACCATCATGCATTTGCTGCTCAGAGACACAGGTTTCAAACTTGTAGCACAGTACTTAGAATTGAACCATATCACAGTATTAGGAAGAGTGAAGCATTGTGAGGACAAGGCTTTATTTCACCTTTTAAGAGTGAAAAACAGGTCTGCCAAACCAGTTGCAAACACATTGCTTTCACAACATAAATGAAGTTATTAGCAGAGCCAGGACACATATCCAATAGAGCAGAACTTCCCAAAGTGTGCATGACTTTGAATAAAACCAGGGGATTATAAAGCAAGAGCCATATCTGCTACTGTATTATTTGGCTATGACATGACCTTCAAAACTTCAAAGCTTCCAAAATAGCCTCTGAATAAGGAAGCAGAACCTGTTTTTGAAATCTGTAAAAGAAATTCCAAGACTGTTAAGGGGAAAATCCTTCAGCTGATTCTGAACATTGAAAACGTATCCTATTACATGCATTTTAATTTAGATTTATCCCATTATATCCATTACAGTGCATTATCTGGTGCCATTGACCTGGCCAGACAGGTTAGGTGTCCACAGGGAGGGAGGCTACAATGTTCCTTCTATTTAAATTACCATTGCTCTCTTCTCCCAGAGTGTATTGGGCAGAGCAGGGGACTTATAAGTGATTCTCTGAAGGCGAGAAAGCATTTATTTGTCTTAATTCATTCTGTCCTTGCCCTTTTGGTTTTAGATACAGAGCAAGTGCAGCAGTCACCCACTGCTGAAGTCATGCATAAAAAAAACATCAGCAGATACCCGACAATGTGCTTTATCAGGGGTCAGGTAGAAATATTTTTCTGAAAACAACTGAGTAGCCCAAGCTGAAAGAGTTTGCCCTCCTGATAACATCAGTGACAACATGACTGATGAGCTTGAAAAGCTGCTTGACTAAACCAGCTGCAAGACACACGTGGCACAGCACAACAGGCACATCCTACTCAGAGGTGAGGGACAGAGAAGCAAAGCAGTCCAGGGCTGTTCTTAGGAATACAACTTTTGGAACAGACTGCTAGACCTTGGCCCACAGTGATTTACCCAGCTTAGTCTCTAACCAGATCATGAGGTAAACTCCATCAGTCAATCCCAGTTCTGGGATTGTGCCTGGGTCATTCCTTTCACCAAGGTGTCAAAGAGAATAAGTTGTTCTTCCAGGCAATTTGATACGTGTATTAGACAGAAACCATTTTCACTTTTAAAGTGCCTGTGCTTCCCACTGGTGGAGCACAAAGAGGTTCAGAGTGTGGAACTCAAGTGTTCCTTTCTGGAGAGGACAGAAGTGGTGTTCAGGATATTGTGTCTCTACACTTATCTTCTCGAGCACTTTTCAACACCAGAGCCTGAAATGCTCAGCAGCACTTAAGGAAATGGACACATAAAACCCCTATAATCATGGAGGTTTATTAATATTTTCAACTTGCAAGGAAAAAGTAAACCCATGTAAAGCAGAAGCAAATCTGACCAGCCAAACTGCTGCAATGTCCTGTACTTAGCATATAAAGTCAACTTCAGCTCTCTGGAGCAGCCCCAGGAAGAGTTCCCAAGAGGAATCCTGTGATCAGGACACAGAGCATGGTACATCCTGCCCCCTGCCAGGACACCCCTGCTGGCCACCACCACTTCCTCTGGCAGAAAGGATGTGTTTGGCCTTGGCTATGACCAACTCTCTGCTGTCTTGACACACTGGTCTCACACAGAGTTATCTTTCAGCTTTTGCTTGGCCAGGCCCAGAAAGCTCTTAAACCCCAAAACACCTTCCCTGCACTTGCAGTCTGTTACTTGGGGCCACCCAACTCCACTGGGAGTTCCTTGGATGCTTTACACTCTGGTGTGAGTCAGGGTTGAATGGAGTTACCACGAAAATAAAGTATAACAATTGAAAGTGTGGTACCTATTAATTTCCTTCCTCGTAGGGGTAAAATTATTACATTCCAACAACAACTGCAATTCCAATTATAAAATTATAAAAATCTTCTGCCTGAGGTAGAAGAACACTGAAAAGAAACTGGGAAGATCTGGTTGTTCGTATCTGGGAATGCAGCCCCAAAGCTGAGAGTAAGGCCTAGGTTGCAGAAATGGTTTGAATCCAGAAACACTTGTGGAAGATCCCAAGTAGAAATTACAAAGAAAGACAAGGCATAGAGTTCTGTAGTGCCAGAGAGTGTGTGGGTTTGCTCTGCCTCTGGCTCTTATTGCTATTTGTATTTAATACCCAGGGCATTTACTGCAATATGACACCACAAGTGATACACAAAGGATGCCAGAGAACTTCCATGAAAATTTGGCACTCGTTAATCATGTAGGACAATTATGGTGGTCAAACCCATAGCACTGTTACTGCTTATAAAAAGCATTCAGTTGTAAAATAGGCCTGACACTGGTACAAGCATGCATGTGCTTAAATGCTTCTGTTATTAGAAGTGTTTCCAATCTGAACAATAAGAACATAGCCCTGTTTGGAACATGAAAGCTCATCTTTGCTGGGTCACATGGAGACATTTTGTTGTGATACTCATTCCCATAACCTCTCTTAAACAAGAACAGCCTTCCTAAACCCTGTGATTTGAAATATTATAGGGAGAGAAATGAAGATGCAATTCCTTTGAAGATAAAATTCAAAAAACAAACAACAGGCTAAAGCCACCAGGAATTGCATAAATTCTGAAATTCATCAGTTAAACCTCAAATATCAAGGCAGAAATAAATATTTCAATTACCTTTTCACTAACAAAATTGAATGACCTTGTTAAACTGTCAGCACCCTTTTATTAATACTTGTAGAGGACCTATTACACAAGTTTGGACTTTTCAGTTTCCTGCAGAGTGAGACCTAACTGAGGCAAGCAGAATAACAGCATGGAGGGGAAAAAAGGACAGATCCCTCCAATCCAGTGCATCTCTGCTTTCCAAACTAACTTCCACTACAAAGGCACTTCCGTCTCAGTACACAGCAGTCTTATAAAAATGAAATAAGATTGTTAACATTCAAAAAAAATTGAAGAATACGCATATATTTTCACTAGGAAATAATGGACTGCTCTGGGCTGTAGTGACTTATAATTCTAAGAACGAAGGTGAAACATTTCTCCCTTCCCCTCATAGGAAAATAGGGCTTGAAGAAAGGAATAAAGCAATTTTAACAACGTTAGAAAGTGGTGCTCTCTGATCCACACTGATCAGGCAAATTGTAAAATATGCATCATCTTAAATCTACCTTTAAAACTGTGCCTGGCAGTGAATGCTTATAATCATTTAAGCAAGACAGTCTCAGCTTTGTAAGAGGACAGAAAAACATTTTAAACTTCAAGATTTTCTTTTAAATTGAATATGAAGAATATAGCTTCTCATTTGGGTTAATCTCACCTCTAGACATTATCAAGTCCATTTCTCCACTTGCCACAGCAAGTTTTAAAAGAATTAGGTGCATCTCTAAATCTACTGGTTTAAAAATTGGCAAGCACTGTCCTCAGCACAGCTCTGTATACAAGCTTTTAAGGTGTTTAAGAAACAATACCACTGTAATTAAAGCAAACTGCTGCAGAGCAATAAGTACAGAGATATAACACTTTACTCAGTAACTCTGGTAGCACAGTGTCCAAAGTGTTTGCTGCTCTTAGAAACCTTCCAATGCAGGTGCCACAAGGTTTGACCTGTAAGGCCTTGAGATTCAACAGTGAGCTCTACCACCTTCTCATGCCTAATAGATGAAATCTCCCCTAAAAAGACAAAGCAAAACTAACACAACACCACCAAATGTACCAGGACTACCTGTTTGCCCAAGTACCAGGCAAAGCAAGAAGAAAAAGAAAGGGCATTTTACTCTCTCCTGTTGTTTCCCCCAGAGCTCTTTTTAGTTTATTTTGACTTCTTGCAGTCTGGTTACAGCACAAAATGCATTAAACCCGAGTACTATTTCTAATGCTTTTTGGACCCCTGTTTCAATGAATTAATACCAAATAACTCAGACAGAAATAATGTTTATTGACGTGATGGGGACTGAGGATAAACCATCTACTTCACAGAAATAATTATTTACTTGTACAGATTCAAAACGGGCGACCCAGCTTAGGTCAGTAAGAAGGGTTATCCATACCTCCAAGGCAGACTTCTGTACCGTGATTTGGCTGTAGACTCTCGACCCTTCTGGGCAAACAGTCCTCAGTTCCTCTTTATTGAGGGAGAAGAGCTGAGCACCTGTCAGCACACCAAGGCTGTTGACAGTCCTGGGGTCACACCAAGGGAACAAACAAGAAATGAGCAAAAATACACCAGCCAAGAGAGAGAAGCAGGTTGCCTTCAGCCCACATTGCTTCAGGTAGGGCTACTAAATTAAGAAAAACTTTTATACAACTGGACTCCTGAAGTCAATTGAGTATCTGTGATGAGTACCACTTTTTGGTGGAGGCTAATAAATATCTATACTTCTGTAAATCTATAACCACATTGACATCTATTTTTATTTTTATGTATATTAGGTACACTTATATATATACAAATATATATGTATATGTATATATATATATATAGGTAAAAACAAAGTATTTTTTCCAAGAGTGCAGCTGACATTTCTTGGTTGCTCGATTTTAAAAAAGTGGTCAGACCACATCCTACCTACTGACAGGAGAATAATTTAAATTAGTCTTCGTTACGTTTGCCCTCAAACTTACACAGGGTTGAATCCTTTGGACTGCAACCACGCTTTCACATCATCAGGGGAGGAGTCATAAGTGATGTTGACCACTGGGATGTTGGGTCGTGGCACGTGGAACTTCCTCTGGGCAGCGCTCCGGCCGATGGTGAGGCGGTGAACAAGTTCATCCTGCACCTCCTCCATCTGGGATTTCCTGCCTAAAGACAGAGGTCCCACAGGAGTTATTCTCAAGGTCGCTTTATCAAAGCCAGGTCTCTTCTTATACTCCACTGTAAACCTTAAACTTTCTTTTTTTTCTTTAGAGATTCATTCACTAGATCTGATTGAATTATTGTTGTCCTTTTCCCCCACAAGGAATATTTCAAGATTCCCAATCCTCTCTTCGTGAAGGAACACAAATGCAAAAAATAAAAACCCAAACAGAATTCAACTGACACCCTAAAAAGGAGACATGAGCTGGATGTCACACAGAGGTGTAGATCAGTCTGACAGCACCCAAGCTACAGAAGAAAATGGGCATGGAGAGTTATTCAATTGTCGTGGTCTGCCTTTCTTCAACTACAAGTGTCATGTTTTAAAAATGAAAACAAACAAAAAAAAAGGATGAGGGAGTTTATAAGATTGCTTACACTGTGGAAAGGTAGTACTTTCCACAAACATTTTTTTCAATTGAAAGTCCAAGTGTTTAATGCAAATCAACATAGGGAAAAATATTTCCCAGTTGCTGACATATATCACTCATTACACTTAATGAGTTATTACAGTAGTCACATTTTTGAATGGATTTTAAGAAATCTGAATTCACTCCAAGCCTGGAGTGACTGGTTAGCTGAAATATTGTCACATTTTCCATTAGAAAAGAGAAAGAAAAAAAAAATAAAAAGTACCTGCTCTCACGGGCAAGAGCTTGTTTGTTTGTTTGTTTATTTTAAAGAAAACTGTATGAATTCCCTATTCCCCAGAACCCATTTGTGTGAAGCACTCAGTTCAGTGGTTGGTCATTAGCAGGCAACAAACTGAAATGTTTTTCCAGCCATTTCAACAAAATCAATTATAATGACACTGAAAATTGTTTAAAATGCATATAGAAATTTGTATGGAGACCTTCACCAAAATAGGTAGCATCCAAAAGGTGCATCTCAAAAATACTTTTTTGAGCTCACAGAAGACACTGATTTAGCACAGCTGACCACTCTGTGCTGAAACTCTGGAACAACTATAAAAATCCTTTGACAAGCAACACAAATTATCTCAAAAATTCTCAGGATTTCCTTGCCAAGATATTTTTAGCGATCTTTATTCAACCTTCTCACTCTGATACACAAACAGTAACTACAGTACCTTCTCTGATGCACTCACATGGCAAAAGCTATTCCTTTTCTCCCATTACACTGATAAGAACAGAAGAAAACAACACAACTTCAATATGAAAAAAATGTAAGATAGCAAAAATGTTTCCTTTTATATTCTCTCAAAACCTCTCCAGGGATCAACATCTCTAGGCAGTTACACAAATAAAAACAAGCTTTACATAGGCCTCTAGGATTTATTATTTTGAATCACCACAGCAAAAAAAAAGAAAAAACTTTGGTTTAGCCATTTTCTTCTTCCTTTTACAAAGTAGCCCCAGGTTCAAAGTGGACAAAATATCTCTAGTATAACATTTCAGGCATTCAGGCCCTACTGTGTAGGGTTTCCCCCTCCCCAGAGTGTGAATCAGAAACCCAAGTGACATGTGCTCAGTGATACATGTGAAAATCTGAAATGGGTTATACGAGTAAAGCCTTCAGGCAATGTTATTGAAGCATGCACCCATTGTTTTCCCAAGCAGGAAGAGAGAGAGAACATTGCTATCTTCCTTCTGTTTACACAGATTTTGAAAGACTTACGCTTTATCTGGACCAAGACTGTATCAAAAGACAAATATTTAGCTGTTGGATAACAGGTTGTTGCTGCTGTTAGATGTGCTATCAGAAATAAGCAGGACACTCCGGGGGTGGAGCAGGTTCTGCATCATTCTCTGCAGGAGTCAGGTGGGTACTTGGGCAGCAGCTGCACGGGTGGGGTTTGCCCATCACCTTTGGGGAGGCACCTATTCTGCAAGGACTTGGAGGTACCTGCAGTCCATTAACTGGGCTTGAGTGACAGCTCTGGGAGGGTACAGGAGCTCGTGTGTGACCCACAGCCTCAGCAGGGCTGAGAGGGCAAGAAATGTCTTGCAACCACTTAGTCTACAGTAACCCTTCACAACTCACACCCTATGCCTGAAGCCAGGATGCTCTTCTCATTTTCCACAGATGGATAGAGAAGGCCATCATGGATTCAAGGACACAGATATGCTATGGCATGCAAAGTCCTTACATGGAAATAAAATTATCATCATTTTTGTGCACGTGTGTGTGTGTGAAATTCACTCTCACTTTCCACATATTTTGTTTGGGCTTCTGATTTTATTTAAGTAACAAACTGCCCAAAATAGGACTAAGGCAGAAGCTTGCCCTACTGTTTCTTTGGGAAACAGCAGTGAAGCCTGTTCCTCCTGCCAGGCTGTTCTTCATTTGTAATTTCCAGCCAGACTGTCCTTTAGGTGAATATATTAAAAGGGTCCCAGAGCCTTCCTGAGTTCAGAGCTTAGGTAAGAGTTTGTCCTCAACCAGACGTGATTATCTACACAGGCATACTTCCCATCCACTGGAGACAGGGGAAAAAGAAGCCTTTTCCCAGAAAGGCTTATGCTCAATACCAGTTTCTAACCTTAGGAGGAAGCAGGATTTTCTGATAAGGCAGGGAGGCAGAGGATGGGAAAAGCTGTCAAAAAGCTTGAACTACAAAAAGCTCATTATTTTAACAGCTATTTCTTTAAAAGCCACAGCAAATTCTTGACTATATGTTTCAGTTATTACAAAGCCAAACAATCACATTGCTTTTTAAGCAGTTTAGGACAGAAATTACTGACTACATAAGTTCTTCCAACCCAATCTGCTTTTCAGTCAAGCCTCAGCATTGGCTGGGCTTTGTATTTACAAGGTGGCCTTAATCAGAACTTTTCATGACAGCCACACACTGTTGGATGTGCATTACCAAGCTTTTCCAGCTAAAGAGCTACCTCATAAGACAAGGGCATGAAAGTTCCATGGCTTGCCAGTTGCTGCTCCTTTGACCAAGCCAGGGGGACCTCACCATAAGATGAGCCTCCAACAACACTATTACAACATGGTTCTATGCATCAGTCAGACCTGTAAGTCTTCTTGCAAGCCTTGGATACATGTTTTAGAATGGTGCAAGTGAACTATGGATGTTCGTGCACTGAAGTGTAAAAACACTTTTAAAAGCATTTAGGTTGTAACACAGCAGTGAGTTTAGGTGGAAAACGTACATCAGCCAGAATACCAGCATGGGCATTTACAGTGTTGAAAGCCACTGACTAGAGATTCCTGATATTCATAAAAGGAGAGGATTTAGGACTGGGACAAGTGTCAAAGTGTTCTGTCCCTACTTACCAATATGATCGTGGAGCGTCAGAACAAACACGGAAAATCCGCATTTTAAACACGGGGTTAAAACTAAATCTTTCATTAAAATTTTATCTGAAACACAATTTTAAGGAATCCTAGGAGCGAGCAAAACACACGGGAACGGGAGAAATACTTTTTGTCTTGTTTCTTAGGCAAACTTACGATCCACAGGAATTTGCTTCTGCCTCTGAGTGTCTCGTGCCACACTCCCCCCGCTGTCACTGGAGGTGCTGCTTTGGCGGCTGACGGCTGCTGGCGCCTTGGGCACGGGAACTGGAATAGGTGCTGGTGCACTGGGAGGGAGGGGGACAGCCACTGGGACAGGAGCAGGTGTGGGAGGTGGCGAAGGAGTAGCAGGAACCGGGTCAGACTGTTTTCCTACATAGTCCGTCCTTTGTTTCTGAAAAGATGCAGAGAGACTTTCAGTTCGACAGCAAAATCTTGACATCAAACTCGGGTTTCTGCTGGGATGCATTGCACCAGCTGATGTCATTTATCACACAAAGGCATCTTACTTGCCAGATACAGTTCCAAAATTTGCCAAAACTTGATCTGGCATCAGTGTTTGCCACCAATTTCCTTCTCCATGGGACACAAAGCTCACAGCAATGGAATCATCTGAAATACGTTTCCTTCTTTCAAACAGATGAATTCTATAAATGAAATTGTTTTTAAATCCCAAACCTCTATAACCTAATACTTTTTAATAGCATTCAAAATTTCTGAATTATTGAACTTCATTGGTGTAAAAAATGTGTATTTTGGAGATGTTATGTAAAAAAACCCAGTGAAAAATGAATATACCCAGCCAAACCTAAGCCCAGCTAAGGCTTTACCTTAAAAATGTCAGTAGGATTAGGATGACACATTGTTTCTTGAACTGCAGACAGTATTAAAGAGGTTCCTCCTCCTCCTCTCCATTCAATTGTGCCTTTTCAGTTGTCAGTGTGATCACTACATATGGCCTCAGTGTAATGATCCAATTAAAAAACCCCAAATTCCACAATTTTTGGAATAGGGCTGTTGTTTCTTTTCTCCCCAATTCACGCAAAGTTCTAAAACCATGCAAGTTATCTTACTGCTGATAACTAACTAGCAGGTGTCTCAAGAGTAATTTTGGGAATGAATTTCTTCTTCTTTGCTTTTAGAATGGCACCAGTTACAGGAAGGCACAAACATCTTCCCAAAGCAATCCCAATGACAGATAAGTCCATAAGCAACCTGTGCTACCCTTTTCTTTCAAACAGTTCACACCCCCTGTCTCACTGTTAAACAGTGTTCCCTCTCTGCAACTTGGGACTAACACAGCTTGAAAGTTCAATATTGAAGTTTGTTTGCCCAACAAGAAAGCCTCATTTCTTAGTTATGAGAAGTCTGTTTACTTTGGTATGAAGATAGATGAGTACATTCCCCAGATTCATTGCTACTTCCTGAAATACCTGTCCCTATTTCCTTGGAGGCAGAGGGTTTACAGCGGATCAAGCAGGGAAATATTTGTAGGAGCCATATGTTAGAATCTGAGCGGCAGATCACTGCCCTGACAACAATCAAACTTTCATTAAATGTCAACAACTGCCCTGCTACAGGAATCTCCAGCTCAGTTAGGTCCAGCTGATGGACAAGGCATTTTACTGTGATTGTAAACTGGGACCGTTGCAGCCAGACGAGTTACACCAGCAGAAAACTCACCCCATCAGCTTCTGCAGCCAGACAATTAAGCCTGAGAAATCAGTCTTTTACTTCCCTTACATAATATTTCATTAATTGTAATAGTTACTGAAACAAACATTTTTGTTTGGTTGGTTTTATCTTAGCATTTAGTTGTTCAAAGGCATTCAGCTCTCAACTGTTTTGTGTCCACCTTGTGCGGTGCATTGTGGGGAGATAAAAGAAAATAACCATGACTTTTCTGTATGCTGCTATTTCAACATTAAGACAATACTTTTTTAAAATGTCAAATGACAAGCAAAGTGCAATGCATAATATAATAAAAGAGAACAAGCAGAATAACTATATTTATGAAATTTGCCCTTTGGTGGGAAGAGAGCGCCCTACGAGGTATATAGCAAATATACCATCATTTATGATATATACATGTACTATGCTATATCCAAAAGCTTGGTAATGAATTAAAAAATTTCACAAATATTAAAGTGTTCTAATGATATTCACGTTTTTTAATCCTGTTCACAGATTCCAATTACTAGACTGTTATCCCCACAATGTACCTACATGTCCCTTGATCTACTCAAAAAAACATGCAAAGAAAAAGTAGGGTTTTTTTATGATAGAGAGGATTCATTACAAATCAAGGCATTCACTGCACATCACCACAGTCATAATCCAGAAAAAGTGACAGCTAAAAACCACATGTAGCTCTCAACGGATGCTACTGGAGTAGTTTCAAAGACATGTTGTACTGCACTCATAAGCTTCATCAAAACAACTTGCTGGAGTGAAAACAAAAATTACTCTGGAAGCATCACTCAAATTCTAAATTTACAGATGAAACCATAGTTTGCATTTTGCATTTTGTTGAACAGTGCCCAAAAGCCAATTATATATTTGAATCGCATTTAACATTTCTTTTTTTTTAACTCTTCTTTTTTTAACTCCAGATCTTTTGAGGACATCCACACATTCATCTCATCACTTCTATTCATTGCTACAAAAAGAACCAAACATGCATTATGGAATTGGTGACTACACAGTACAACAGATTAATTTTTGAGGTTCAATATCAGAAGAGTAATTCAGTTACCTCTGAAAGCTCTCCCAGTAATTGCTGTGAGGAAAATGGAGTAAATCACATCAAATAGTAATGCCAGAAAGGTAAAAGGTAACTGCCTCACACATCACTCCTGAAATTTCATGCACATTAGCAATTTAAAACAAAGGAACATCAGTGTTAATTATTACTCTTCTTACTCACTAAGAAACTCACATAATGATTTATTCTCATATTCTTGTTTTGAATAAGGAACAGAATGCTGGCTCCAAAACATACATACGTGACACCATATAAGCAATCAGCTCTTTTCAAAGCCCCTACTTGGACAAAAACTTAGAAAGAGGTTTAATAAAATAAAAAATCCAGAGAAAAAACTGACAATGGATTTAAGATCATCGGGGGCATGTAGAGAACACTTTCAACTGTAGAACAATAAGAGTTAAGTCACAGCAGGTATTAAGAAAAGCACTTATTTGTTTTAGCTCCAGAAATATTGGTTAGCTCAGAAAATGAGATAAAGGTCGCTGCTGTCAGATATGTACTCATAGAATGGGTTGGGTTGGGAGAGACCTTGACACTCCATCCAGTTCCAAACCCCTGTCCCAAGAGGGCACCTTCCCACTAGACTCAACCTGGCCTTGAACACTCCCAGGGATAGGGCATCCACAACTTCTCTGGGTAACCTGTGCTGGTGCCTCAAATTTCTTCCCAAAATATAATCTAAACCTCTTCAAGATTAAAGCCACTATACCCTGTTCTATCACTGCATATCCTTGTAAACATCCCTCTCCAGTCCTCCTGTGGGCTCCCTTTAGGTACTGACAGACAATTATAAGGTCCCCCCAGAGCCTTCTCTTCTCCAGGATGAACAATCCCAACTCTCTCAGCCTTTCCTCACAGCAGAGCTGCTCCATCCCTCTGATCATCTTGGTGGCCTCCTCTGGACTTGTTCCAACAGGTCCATGTCCCTCCTGTGCTGAGGACCCCAGAGCTGGATGTAGCACTGCAAGTGGGATCAGGGCAGACTAGAGGGACTCACTGGAGCAGACCAGAGGGGCAGAATCACCTGCCTGGACAATTTGCTGACTAGCTACTCACTCATTTCCTCACAGCAATAAGAACAATGAACAATTCTGGGTTTTATTTTTCCTTCTTCTTCATATTTTTATTTCTTTTGAGAATAAACTACAATCATCAACTCATGTAAATTGGAACAAATCCTTGGAACTGTGATGATACACATACACTCGTTAAAAATCTGGATGTACCAGAAAAGCTTGTTGGGACTAAATTTTGTTTTCTTATTTCTTGCCAGAAAACCTTTGCTTTTACAGGGAAAAAAACGAACTCCCAAAGCTGTTTTCAACACACTACAGGCTGCATCTTGTAAAAAAACCCCAAGATTCAGTATGATTCAACCTATTTTTAATGAAAGCAAAATAATAAGTTTGATAAAACTGCTAATGGTATCAATCCTAATTCTTCATCATTGTAAAAGACTGGGAACAACGTATTTTCAAATGCATTTTGGTATTAAAAAAGGAAATATGTATATTCAAACTATGGTAAATACTTAACATTAGAGAGGCATTGGAAACAGCCACAACTAGTGTTAGTGCTGGGAAATGTTCTCATTAAGTTAACACAGACACAGAACTTCCTGTTTACTCTCTTTCTGAACATTTTAGTGCCACATTCCTGGTGACAGGAGTCCACCAAGAGGGATGCAGAGCATTCAGCCTCAGTTTTGTCAACAGCATTGTGGTTTGGGTGTTTTCCTGAGACTCATTTGAAGAGAAAACCAACCACTTGTCTTCAGGCAAGAGGGCCAATGAGGTACCCAAGACTGGAAGTGCAAATTTGAAGTGAGGTCTTTTGCCAGAGTTTACTTTGGTGGGCTCAGCTGTTACACAAACAGCTGCCTATTAAAATCCCATTAAAAGTCACCAAAATAAATCTTTGAGGGGTGCACCACATTTGTGGTTTTACTGAATTTACAGGAAATTTAGACAGAATTTACTAATTCAAACTGTTATTAGCCAGGGTTTAATCCTCAGAAGGAAAGAAGGAAAGGACAAACTGGGGACTTTCAAGTCTTATCATTAATCAAATCCTTTTTACAAACACTCAGTACAGTTTTGTGTAATACATGGCATTCCATAATTTGGCATTGGATCAATTTTGAACTGGATAGGAAAGAACTTTTTCTTTTCTTTTTTAAAGCCCTCAATAAGTCTTGGTCTGATGGAAGCTTTAAAGAGAATTTGATATGAAATGAGATAAAAAAAGATACTGTCCCTTGGTCAAGAATTATGACATCTCACTGGCAAAACGAACACCTGGTACGTGCATCTCTTCATTATCAAACACTTCATGATCTGCAGGAAGGATACCAGTTGGCAAAAGATGAGTATGACACTAACTTGGAGTCACAAACGCTGTGCTTGAGGGGAAACAACTTCCCACAGAGGTGTTTTTGGTGAGTTGATAAACAGAGAGACTCGAAAGAAATGTTTTTATGGTCGATCACCAAGAAAGGCAAAGGACACTTGTCCCAAATGAGGTGGAGACCTTTGTTTTGGTGTTTACCTACCTTAGACATGCTTCTTATGTACCCTGTCACTGTGGACAGTCATATTTTTTAAAAGTAAGACTACAAGACTGCATTTGACTTAACATTTACTCTTTATGCCTAAAGATTTCATACACATCACTGATAATACAACTGTCTCACCTCACAAAGGGTGTCAGGAGACTAACTAACATGCCCACCAAGATACACATCTCTATCCCAATTATGTTCTTCAAACTTTGTTTTCAAGAGTATTAAAAAAAAAGGTAATAAAATGCACAGTAAATAGGAAATACTATGATGAATTATTTTATAGGTTCACCAGCAATACTTGCAGAAATTAAGAAATCAGAGTGCTTGAGAAACTGTTTATATTCATACACAATGGGATGGTGAAATACCACTGTTAGTTCAAAATTAAAAGGCAGATTAAACGACCAACACCACAGAAAACTCTTATAAACAATAACTAACATTAGTAGAAAATAGAAGAATTCAGCAAAATGTTCTCCTAAAAGTACGAAAGTACCAAACAAGCAAAAATACTGTTGCCTGGAACTAATTCAACTGACCAGAAGACATTGTTACAGCCTTCAGCTCACAAGGATGATGAAATATCTAGGATATTGCTGGCAATGTTCCTGCAAGTATCACCTTAGTGCTTCCATGTAACAATTTGAGACCTGGATCCTGAAAGGGACTGAGTGAAAAATCAAGGTCTAAACTAATGTGTGGGCTCAGAGGTCACTAGGAAAGGGAACACAGGGAGAGTAAAATAAACTTTGCATCTCTGAAAATAATTGTGATAATGAGGTATCCACCTCTCAGAGAAAGGGTGTCTGTCTGTAGCATAATCAAATGAAATAATTATGTCCTTCAGTGGAATCCTTAATCCTTCTTAGTAATCTGGAAACATCCTTTGGTGAGCAGTGCACTGACAGCCATTAACCTGTAAATAAAGACACCAACCTTGCACACAGCACTTATCATAGAATCATAGAATCAGCTGGGTTGGAAAGGACCTCTGAGATCATCAAGTCCAACCCTTGATCCACTACTGCCATGGTTACTAGACCATGGCACTGAGTGCCACATCCAGTCTCATCTTAAAAACCTTCAGGGACGGTGAATCCACCACTTCCCTGGGCAGCCCATTCCAATGCCTGATTACCCTCTCTGTAAAGAATTTCTTCCTAATATCCAACCTAAACTTCCCCTGGCACAGCTTAAGGCCATACCCTCTTGTCTTGCTGATGGTTGCCTGGGAGAAGAGACCAACCCCCACCTGGCTACAACCTCCTGTCAGGTAGTTGTAGAGAGTGAGGAGGTCTCCCCTGAGCCTCCTCTTCTCCAGGCTGAACAGCCCCAGCTCCCTCAGCCTCTCCTCATAGGACTTGTGTTTTTGAGTCCCTTCACCAGCCTTGTTGCTCTCCTCTGGACCTGCTCCAGCCCCTCAATGTCCTTCCTGAACTGAGGGGCCCAGAACTGGACACAGCACTCCAGGTGTGGCCTCACCAGTGCTGAGTACAGGGGAAGAATCACTTCCCTGGTCCTGTTGGCCACACTGTTCCTGATCCAGGCCAGGATGCCACTGGCCTTCTTGGCCACCTGGGCACACTGCTGGCTCATGTCTGCAGCTCACACCACAGCAGACAGGACACTCTGAAGGCAGTCTTTTGAAAACCAAAGATGACTTAGGAGAGCAGCAAAAGCCGCACAGCGCCAGGTGCTGAGCCTGCTCCTGTTCAGGATCTGGCAAAGGCAACGACAGGAACCGCTTCAATTTCCTGCTCTACCCACAAGCTCCCCTGCCTGATCTTGGGTGAGGCAGTCATCCCTTCAATGCCTCACTTCTTTCTGAAATAGCAGTAATGTCTCACAGCGCCGTTATGAAAATAAATAGAGTTATGCAAACAGATCCCAAATGAACCATGTATCTATCACAGGAGAACAGACAAATGAGCACGCTCAGGAGCGCTAAAATTACAATAATCACCATGAAGTTAAGAACAACATTACTGACATTCTTGGTAAAGACTCCATTTATCTTGTGCAATCCATTATATTCTTAAATAATTTCACAGTATTTCAAACTCACATTTGAATATGATCAAGCTGTAGGGAGTAACCTGCCAGCAGGCAAAGAAACAAACTTATGTTAAATGTTGTTCTCTGACCCTAATTTTTATAGGTCCATGGAGAATGCTTTGTGGAAATGATTACTTTATTAGATGCCGTGTCCTGTCATTATTTCACCCAGAAAACTGCAAACCCTGCAGTGCATTACAAAGAACAGCCTAAGAACCTCTACTCAAAACTGTACTTGGTCTGCTCAGGGCTTGTTGGCAAATTCCAAACACACAAAATGACATGCACATGAATTAAAAAACAAGTCAGATCTTTAAATCAGGATTTGAAAAGCACTCTAGATGCATGCTTCATTTCGCAGACAGGCAAAACCATAATCAATTCAGAATGAGCCAATACATTACAGGCAAACAATTATGGATAGGAAAGCTCAGAAATGGCCTGATTCAAGCCCATCAAGCTCAAGATAGGTCTATTACATTATTGTGCAAAACATTATGGCATTTCTGGGTTTTCAGTCATCAGTTGCAATGTGCAGGGACAAGGAATGAATATTAGATTAAATTAAACTTCAAGTTTTAACCAAAATTTGGGTTGCATTTGGACTTAAAAAGTCTGATTCAGAGGCAGGCCTGGAATCTTTGCTTAATCCAAGCTTGTTTGCCTAAACTTTCAAGATCATTGGAAACAAAAGGAAAGAAACAGGTCTTAGAAAATAGAACCTCTTATTTAAGCAGCCTCTGACTCCCTTTAAATTTTGTCTAAAATTACGTAGTACAACTTTATCCTGTATATCCTTACTTAGGTGGACAATTGCACTGACGTAAGATTACTTTTTTTTAAAGTATTTTACTCTCTAATTCTGTTGAACATGTAAAAGAAACAACAACAACAGAAATCTTAATTCCACACCACTACATGAAAGAAAGAAAACCAGAATTAGGTCAGGGTAATAAAGTGCTATTGATGCACAGACAAAGTAATTGAAAAATACCTTGCTTTGTGAATTCAAAAGCAAATATGCTTTTTTTATGACTACAAAACTACAATAATTAAAAAAAATCAAGACTGAGATAGAGACACACAAAGACAGAAAATAAAGAGGAAAGCTACAGTTCACTCTCCTAGGAGAAACAAAGATGACCCTACCTTAAATAATTCAAACTCCTTCTTTGGCATCAACAGCTATCAATCCACAAAGGATATTTGCAATTAAAATAAATACATACAGATCCATTAGGATTCAAATTACCACCTCTAAGCAAATAATCAGGAAACAAACAAAGTAAAACATTTTGCTGTGTCTCTATCACATTTATTCTCAAGCTGGACTCTATGAAATACAGAAATCACCCAATGTTGTACAAGAAATGTACATTCTTTTTGACATATCAGTGGAACATGCAAGTATTTTAGCCTTGCTGTGAACCTCTTCCTCCTCCACATGCACACATTTGCACTTGAAAGGAAAGTTTTGCTCCCAGCAGGAGACAGTACCTGGATGGTGCGGGTATACACAGGCTCCGGCCATCCTTGACCACCTTCTTGACTCCTCAGAGGATCCAAAATATTGTTTGGCACAAAGCCTGTGCTGCCACTCCTGTTCTGAACCTTCCACCACTGCTTTCTGTCATCCAGAATCTGAAATAATTTGGTAAATTAATTACATATTTTTTTCTGACTTTCCTCCTGCCAGTACTTAGGCTGTGCATAATTTCAAAACAAAGCCATAACTTTGCCAGGTTCTGTGGTTGCCAACAGATCTTACAAAGATATGTCCCTAAGAAACCTCTGTAGCTTCCTTGATTATCATCACTATTAATTCTACATGGTTGTACTGCACTTTTCAAAACAGGCCTCTCAAGGAAGGACATGGAAGAGAAGTGTGTAATGAAGCTCTGTAAACACAGACATGTGATGGATCAGACACAGGGGAATGAAAATCAAGTACTTGCACAGAGAGGCTGGCACCTCTACAACCCATATGCTGGCAACAAAAGGATTAAATAATTATTAATAACCCAAGTAAAAGGGCATTGTTCTAGGAGAGGACAAATTTGGACAGCACTTCTGGGTAAACACGGAACTGGAGCAGGATGGTCAGGAAAAGCCAGAAATCTGACTGCCTGCTGTACAATCTCATTCACAACATTTTCCTTCTTTGTTGCTCCCTTCCTTCCAAATGTATCTCGCTTTCAGGGAATCAGCTCTTCTGTCCCTATACCCAGTGCATAAACAGATAGTGTTTGCCAGAGCCAGTTCTTTAAATACTACTAAATGTTTAAAAGCAACAACCCACACAAATATATTCCCAGGACAGATCTCTACAGCACCCTTCGCAAAAACGACGCAAAACAAATTAAACTGAATTTTCCATATTGAGGGACATAAATCAAACACATTGCAGCAAACATTAAGGACAGCCACACTGCCCACAGAAAAGGTACTCTCAGCTTTGAGTAGCACCAGAAATTTGTGTTCTCTTTGCAAACAAAATTACCTCTACGATTTCTTCTTTCATGACAGAAAGCTCACTGTTGTTTCTTGCCACAAATTCGTACTTGCATTTGGCATATTTCTTGCTCTGTGCTTTATTGTGTGCTTCATAGTTTCTGCAAAGCAAAGATCAGACTATTGTTCAGTGAGACATTCAAGAAAATAAAACCACAAATGCCCTCTTCCAACAACCTGCAAAACATTATTTAAAAAAACCACCTCTCAACCATAACATGCTGCTGCTGTAGAACTGCCTATTCATAATATACTGATTTAAGTGCCAAAAAAAGAAATAAAAAAATAAATAAAACAAAAGAAAGAGGTGGTTGAACTACATGGACCTCAATAACTGATAACCTTTATCAGCTCACTGCTTGCAAGATGTATGATAATAACTTGGATTAGCAGGTGCCATTGTTTTAAAATAAACATGTACACTATATTTAGCTTGTTTTCCTACAGAAGGTTAAACAATCACTTGTTACAGAAACAAATGACTATACTTACTATATAATTGATAGCTTGTGCTTTGTATGAAATTGTATTTCTAGCGTTCATCATAAATTGTTTCAAATTCACAGTAGATGAATAAATTTTTGCCATAAACCCTAATGGAATTAAACTCTAAAAAACACTCACCTACTGTTAGATCAGTTTTCTTAACTGACCATAAGATACCATCAACTCTAACAACCTCAGGTTACTTCATCAATTAAAAATGAGAAATAATTTCTTGGCAGTTACAAGCTGGGTTCATGGCAGAACAAAGCATACCACAGTTTAGCTCTGTATCTTTCTGTCTGCATGAGGAATGACCCACTCAGAAAGCCTTTGGTTAACAAGCTACTAGGTTTTTTGATGTAGTACCTCTTCAAGTGGAAAAGTTCCCAGCCCACTCAAAACAGGTCCAAAAAAAAACAAACCACCCCCAATAATATTCACTTATTGCAAATTACACCAAACAGCATAAATCCATACCAGACAGTAAAACAAACTAAATAAGTAGTAAAATAAATAAAATATAAAATAAAATATAAAATAAAATAAAAATAAAATAAAAATAAAATAAATTTAAGTAAATATAAAATAAAATATAAAATAAATAAATATATTTGAAAAGCTAATGAAAGCATGCAGCAATTGATGGTTTGAAATGCTGCACACATCACAGCACAGGGATACAAATGCAGATGGTTGCTGATGCTGGTGCTGTGTAACCATGGGTCCCAGGTGTGCCTGAGCAATCCAGTAGTTACCTGGCTATTGCATGGCTGTGGAGAACTGTCTCACTTGACTTGAAGAGCAGAACCAAGGAAAAGTCATATTTAGATTGAAAGATTATTTTGAGAGAAAGACGAAACACTACAAGTGTTTAAGGAGAGAGTAAAAAGCAGGGGATGGACCCCAACCTGCAGAACAGCTGTTATGAGGCTCAACAGTGTGTGAGCAATCCAATTTTTTCTGCCACCCACTTAAAATTTATATAATTTTGAACTCCTTTCTTACTATCTCAGCTCTGACAGTGCTTTTACTTTTAGGTTGTCTTTCCAAAATCCCTCCACTACCTGAAGGGACCCTATGGGAAAGATGGGGCAAGACTATTACAAGGGCATGTAGAGACAGGACAAGGGGGAATGGGTTTAAATTAAAAGAGGACAGGTTTAGATTATTACAATACTAGGAAAAAATTCTTTGCTCTGAGAGTGTTGAGGCACCGGAATAGGTTTCCCAGGGAAGTTGCAGATGCCCCATCCCTGGTGGTGTTCAAGGCCAGGTTGGATGGGGCTCTGAACAACCTGGTCTAGTGGAAGGTGTCCCTGCCCATTGCAGGAGGGTGGAATGAGATGATTTTCAGGGTCCCCTTCCAACCCAAACCATTCTACCATTCTCTGATTTCAGTAACTGTCTTCCTACCTCGTTCACATCTGATTGTCCACATCCTGATTCCTTCAAGAAACATCACTCAGGAAGAATTTAAAATAAACGTCTACGTTTTACTTTTTTAGCAACATGCCCAGAACATGGGCCAGGCAATGGCTGCATGCTTCTGAAGACACTAATTCTTCAAGCCTATCCCAAAGAGCCAGTTTACCCTGGACACAAATATTCTGAACACTTACCTCCATTCATCCATCCACCCACTCCTGTGATTCCTACCCCCTATCAGATAAACCATAATTTCACCCCTTTGCTCTCCAGTGCACTCTCCTTGAGAGCCCAGGGGGTTGCACAGACTTTCAGAGAGCTTTCCTTCAAATGACAGCACAAAACCAAACCACACAGCATAAAACTCTGAAATACCACAAAACTCGCTGAAAATTATTTAGTACTCTTTCAGCTTTGGAGTTCCCAAAATTCCTAATATCACACTGAAAGTTTAAGATTCTGACACTTTATTTACATCACCCAAGGAAAGCACTACTTACTGGAGGTCCTGGCGTGTTGGAATACATCCCCACTGAAATTCCCTGTGATTAAAATTTCCATGGACAAGGTGTAACCTACCTGTCCCTCAACAGGAACAGGTGGCTTGGTCACTGCCTTCAGACTGCTTATTAGGAATGCCAGCTTTGATCAAGGACCAGCAAATAATGCTGGAAAGGGTCAGCATGAATTTCTCACTGCTCCCCCAAACCCATTCCTCTTTGTTCACAGATGCTTCAAAATGCAACTTTAAATGAGCTCCCACCAAGCACTGTTTTATGTGTCTCAAGAGCTAATTAACAAAGGGAAGCTCGTTTCATGTTGAAAGCACTGTGAGACAGGGGCACACTGTGGATGTTTGCATCAGTACCAGCCATCTAGACTCCTTCCTACAATCAGTGGTGAGAAACAGGCACCACTGTGGCATGTCCCATTTCATAGTTTTCAAAAGACTAATTTCACCTTTCATGAACTGCCTCTTAGAAACACCCATTTCCCTTTACCTGCCACAAAGGAGGCTTGGGCGACTTTCAGTTGCAGCCAGATACACTGATATCATCAACAGTTCAGTGCAATTAGACTCATTCTCTAAACTGAAGTAGAGGCAGCAACATTTACATAGAATACTCTTGTTCTGAAAGGACAAAACAGGCCTTACCACGTTACAGATAAGAGAAAGGAACTTTTAGTACAAATCATCTAGATTTCAAGCTGACTGGTCTTGAGACAAGAATGCAACAGACAACCAAGTCTGAAGAAACAATTAAGAGATGACTACTCTGCTGTTGTTGTTATAAAGAGTAAGTCCAAAGTTCAGGAAAAGAATTGAGTCTTCAACCTGCACACCACATGGGAATTTGATGCATGCAGATTGATAACGGGATCTTTTAGCACACTGCTAAAAAGTAGAAATAAAACTAGGAATTATGCAAGGGTTTTCATCACAATAGCTAATGATCAGCAATCTGATCCTAAAAACTTAGCTTAAACATCTTCCACAGTACATAAGCCACAATACTGTTCATATGGTTTATATGGAGTATGGTTTGGCATGGGGGAGCAATTCCAATAGTTCTTTACTGATCTACTTCCACAGCTTGTGCTGGTAGAAATTCTCCCCACAGACAAGGCCAAGGATCACTGCACTTGATCTTGTCAAGTTATTCAGTTTTAGGCTAAAATGAAGGGGGGAGGATGTGCAAAAAGGCACTGGTTGCTGTGCAAACATTTCAGGGCATTTTCTGTAACATTCGAAAAAGAATGGAAGAAACAAAGAGCCACTGTTCTGAAAATGGGTACTTATACACCAGCCCAGAAAACAAAAAGCAGGAGACTATGGAGCACTAAGTGAGCAGCTAAGCAAATCAAACAATCAATCAAAACAAGGACAGGTGAATCTCAGAGTGGACTTGTCATTCTCTGTAGTTCTGAAAAGAGCAAAGAGTATATTTAAAAACATGAAGCAAAACTGAATTAAAATTGGGTTGGAATTCCACTATATCATTTTTGACAGCAGCATCAATTTAACATCATAGATAAACAGGGTAGTTTCGTAGAAATCATACTAAAAGAATCTTAATGGTGCACCTTAGAGAAGCAGCAAAGGCAGAACACACATTGCTAACCAGAATCACTCCCTGAAAAGAAATAATGAACCGCTGCAGACAGAACCAGAGGTAATTACAGACACCACCACCCCAAGAGCAATAAAGTCGGGACAGTTTTCCACAGCACCACGAACCCGTTGAGTCAGTGTTACCTATCTACATGTCGGCTAACAGTTTGCTTAAAGGCAGCAACAGCCGCCCCCTGGTCCAGCAGAGGCCCTCTTTTGTAAACTGTGTTACTGAATGCATACCCATCCGACGGAGGGTAGTCGGGAACACCGGGAGGCTGGAAGACAAAAAAGAAACAAAGCCACAAAGCGGATTAGTGTCATCAGCGGCGCTGCCCACTCACTTAATCCTGCACCCCCGGGGTCCCTGTCAGCATTCCCGCATCCTCAGGTGCCCGTGGTTCTGCTATGAAAAGTTAATAACTTCTGCGTTTCAAATACATAAGCACAGAGATCAAAAGGATAAGAAGAAAAGAATTTCTATCCTGTGTCATCCCACTGCATTAATATTGCAGTGGATATTCTTTAGAAAAACAGTTCTGCAGGGCAAGGTCCTGCATCCATCTCGGATGTCACTACAGCAACACAACTTACAGACAATGGCTGAACAGCTTTAAAATAAACTGCACTGCAAAACTGCTTTGAGTTTTTGTTCTGGGTGTACACTTGAAGCCAGAAACCTCTGGTTAGCCAACAGTATGTCTAAGAGATAAAGCTTCACAAGTAAAATTATCACTCTATTACAAGATCATAATATAAAGCTCGTTTATGTCCCTCTCTCACTGAACACGACTATAGTCAATGCAGAAATGCAAAAGGGAGTGTGCTGTTGGTGTAATTAAGGAATTTAGTTAAGAAAAAACATTACAATTTATCACAAGGACATATATAAGAAGATTCAAGGCTTTAGGAAATTCTTTTTAAAGGACCCCACTTTAAATCCAGCAGTGATGCTCGGCTGCTAAGTAAGAAATATTTTAATCACCATTCCCCCAAACAAAAAGAAGCTAAACAGTTAATTTCTGGATATTATAATATTGAAATTGCTCGTTCTGTATCTTTTCCTTATACCACCATCCAGTTGCCCAAGTTAGAATGGCTGAGACTCAAGAGCAATTGCCAAATCTCTGAGCCTCATTTGTTGGTGGGTTTTTATGTTTTGTTTTCTTGTGGGTTGTTATTTGGTTTTGGTTTTTTCATCTCTGTCTGGGTGGCTACAGAAAAATCTACCTCCAGGTATCTGACCTGGCACTCAGAGACACTTGTGCAGGGTTTAGGAAAAGAAATTAAAACCAAACCAACTCGTCACACCACAGAATATTCTTTAAAACTGTATTATTAAGACCTCTTTGAAAAAAAATCCAAGGTGTCATCTAGTTTATAGCTTACATCACAAGACATCCAGGAAGCAGGAGTTCATTTTACTTCACACACAAATTATTTGCATGGCCTTAGCCTCACTGGACTCTCTGGTGGTTGTTCCACCACCATTTGAAGTCCTCACTGCTGAACTGACTCCACTTTGAAATCCCTCCAGTGGGAGCTGCATGTGTGGCTAGATCTTAAGATTCAGGAATGGAAAGGCAAAGATAGATTCTCCTGAGTGGGAACCCTCAATGTGCTTTTCCAGGTGCCAGAGCAGCCCCTGCCCATCAGGGGGGATGGCACCACGCACCCCCTTTTCCACCCCCAGCACAGCACAGCTCTCCACAGGCAGCTGTGGTCCTCAGGAGATCAATGCCACACTGAGACACGAGGCCAATTGGTGGCACGAGTCAAACACTTAAATTCTCATCTTACTTTTCCATCATTACTCTTCATCAAACAAGCTGTTACTGCAGACTTAAGGAAGAATAATTATTCTGGTATCACCCACTCCAGGGTGGTCTTTTTGCTGCAGACAAATGGAATTTTGCACTTATGCAGCTTTTTCCAGCTGAGTACCTACAGCATTTCACAGCTATTAAGCAGCTCTGTGTGCTCTTTCCCCTAGGGATGTGCTGAGGAGACATGGGCACAGGGAGCCAAGGTACCAAGGTTAAATCAATTGACCAAGACCTTGCAGGAAGCAGTGACAGCCATGAAACTAAAGCTTGACATCCCAGGAGCCAGGCACACAAATAGCTTCAATGAACTGGGAAATATATATATATATAGACATATATATATGTGTGCGTGTGTCTCTTGAAGGTTAAGAGACTAACTTGGCATAAACAACTACCAATGCAACCAACCCCACCACCATGAAAAAGAGTGACATCTACTCCCTGAAACCCAAGCAACTAAAATACCTCAATATATTCTCCCTGTTCGAATTTGGTTTAGGTTATTATATGTATCAATTAAATTCTTAGAATCATCAGAATTCTTTTTTCAGTACTACTGAAAAAGTTTCAATACTGCTGTTATTATTGTTGTTGTTGTTGTTATTTAGAAGGAGCACAATATAAACAAAAATCTGCATGGAAATGTAGAGCAGCAGGGAACAATGAAAAAATGTTCCATGAGATTTTCTGGGGAGGTGACTGGGGAAGGGGGTAACAGCAATGGCAACACTACATTTCACATTGTTGTACCCATTAATTTTACTAAATGCTTTTTTTGCTCAAAGTGAAGCACCGGCAGTAACTCAGTTTTTGGCACATTTCTTCTTGTATATCTTGTTAGGCATAAAGCCAAATAGTGTTTTAAGTAATCAGATATGTACCATGTTATCCTCCTTTGCTTGGCAGACTTTTTACCAAATTTGTTTGTCTCTATAGCTTAGTAGACCTTTTTTTTTGACTGAGATTTTCATGAAAATAAAGTTTTACTGTGACTGGGCAGTTTTGATAAACTTTTGCTGGGCTCTGCAAGAAAACACCATCCTATAACAGCCAATAATCATTCCCCTCAATATTCTTCTAAATGCAACATTTTTACTAGCAGATAAAACCATATATAGGTAAAAATTAAGATAAAATCCAGCATTGTTGTGGTAAGATGTACTCCAAGTATGCTGGAGGAAGACAGACAAAAACTATAGGGTGAATCTAGAAAATTCTTAGGTGCACTTCAATGTTACAGCTGCTACCAGGGGACCTTGTTGGACTGAGATCAGCATAGAAAAATAAATAAAAAATTTAAACTAAATCTTATGTTTTCCTAAAAAAAAAAAAAAAATCTCCCAAAATGAAAATTTTTATAAGTTTAAAAAGACAATGGCCTTTTTTGTTAATTAAAAAGCAAGAAAATCCACACATAGCCTTAAAATTTTCCCAAAAATCAAAGTTCATTTTCTGATCAGCTCTACTGGAAAAAGTAGGGATAGAATCTTGGTTTAGAAACAAAGGGGTTGGCTATAAAGTTGGTCAGTAAAAGCTCTCTAGTTTCTCTGAAGGCTTTAGATGGTGGTGCATTCTTCCATTCTCTAAACAGAACAAGCTAACTTTTGCTAAATTAACCACATTCCTTTGAAAAAAAAAAAAAAAAGGTTGGGAAAAAGTTTTGTACAATAATTGTCCTAGTCAGCAGTTATTTTTCAGAAGTAGGCCTAAATTACAGTAGGGCAGGTATTGCTTGTATGTATTACCTGAACAGCACCTCTGAATGCTTTCACTGTATTGCAAGCAAGTGTTAAGAGATTAATGAAAGGAATATTCTATTCCACATTTATGAAGAAGCAGCTTAAGTCCAAAATTCCACAAAAAAGGGGGGTTTATTTCCTTTAGTCTGCGTGCCTGTGCATGTGGAGCACATTTGAGAGCACTTTGGTTCAAATACTGCCTGAAGTAAACATGATCAAAATCAATGGGATCTGATAGAAGAGGCCCCAAATCAAATTGAACCTTAGGGGCTTGGACTGTCCTCCCAAGTTCAAGGAGAGCAGCAGGTAAAAGCCTTAAATTTTTCCTAACAGTGTTTTTGGTGGCTGAACAGGTGTCGAGTTTCACACAACTTTAATGTGAGTGTAAAGAGCTGGCACTGATGCAGCAGATGCCAGAGAACAGTTACTCCAACAGTATCACAGAATACTTATGAAGGAATACTTCCTCCTTATGAAGGAAGCAGTTGATGTTGCTGTCAGCTAATGTACAGAGCACTGTCCCAAGTGACCTACCTCAGTGGACATCCTTTTCATCTCTTGCTTTCGCTGTTGCTCTGCAACGTTTGCCACAGACTCAGCCAAATGATTGAGTTCTTGCTCCTTTGGAGCTCCCATGAAGTTCAGCAAAGGAGGCTCCCAACCATTTCGGAAACGGGGGACATAAGGTGGAATAAAATGGTCTTTGGGCCAATCGGCTCTGCATGAAAAGTAAATCAGAGATCTGTATCAAGGGCCATACAAATACTGATTAAAGAAGTTACTGAAAATTGAAATGCTTTAGAATTTTTATTAGCACAGCGGAGAGGCTGGGATTACAGCAGAGGCAGAATTGTGCTAGAACACAGAAAATCAGCAGGAAACATTTATTTACCACAACTGCCCTCCCTGCAGCGCCCTGCAGAAAGAAATTGCTCCTGCCATTAAGGACATGTCAATGCTAAAATACAACAAACTTCTGTCTTGTAACAAAGGATGGGGATCAGAAGAATCAATCAAAACAAATCTAGGATTTGTTTTAACAGTGAGATGGGGAAAAATATTGCTATGCTCTGTTTGTGTGAAAGCACCAGATGAAAGACTTCAAAGAAACAACTGGCTTTGTAAGAACTCCTGAAAGCAGGTATGAAGCATGGAAGCTTTAGGGGGCCTAGCTACACCTAAACCAAAAAGTTAGATAGCTGTTACTGACAAAAAAACCCACCCAACTCTACATGCTCCAAGACACAAGAGCTATCATCACATTTGCTGTTTTACAGTCCAGCTTGATCTTTATAAAATACTGCACTACTTTTCAGAGTCCCATTAGCATTCTGTGTTGTAATATAAAACACCTAAATGAATGCTTTCATGCTCTGCCTTTGCACTACACATAACACTCCATCCTGCAACATACATTAATTTGTCTTCACGGTGGAAGCAGGGATGGGAATGTACATTACAGTCTTTTAACAGGCTCATTGCTGACACTGCTCAAAATTAAGGGACAAATGCTTCCAGTCACATGAGCAGTCAGCAATTCCTGGCCTGTTAGCAGACCTGAGCTAGGTCAGTAACCCTCAAGTGGTATCATTCACCTCTCCTACTACACTCCAACCCAGTGTACTTCTAGATACTGAGATCAATCAGAGCATCAATTCTAATCTGCACAGGTCAACCAACTACATTCTAAGTGCTTCATTCTTCACTACCCAACCGAGCTATTTCTCTTTCCATTAACCTTTTTTCAGGATGGACTTAAATGAATGGATGAGGGTAGTTCCCAAGACAAGGAGCTCATTATTTTACCCAGTGATTCATTTTCCCTGCATGGGGCTCCAATGCCATGAGGCAATTTCCACTGCCAGTCCCCCCCAGCCTGCTATGGAGCCTGCAGAGCTTGAGGCAGGTAAAGGCAAGCATTTTGCTGGGATAAGCTCTTTGGCAACCACAAGGAGCTGCTCTTCCTGTCTCCAGCTCATTTTGTAGTAGCAGGTAAAACAATAGGCCCAAAGGACAAATTTGGACATTCTTGATCCTGCAGCAGAGTGAGACCAAGGGAAAGACCTGTGTGTCCCTCTCCCTGCTCTGATAATTTTTCTCACTCCATGCTGTGGGGCTCTCCATGCAGCTTTTCTTACCAGCAAAACACTCTGCAGTTTTTAATCAACCAGTAATTAATTAAAAAAATAAAGAAATCCATCTGGTAGACATTTATGTTCCAATTTGAAATCTAAGAGCAAGGATGAATAAACACAAAACACATGATGCATTTCCAGCCCAAGTGATAGCATACTTCATCATCATCAAATGTACTTATCTATCACAGATTACAGAGTCAAAATGTACTTTGATAATTTAAGATTTTTCTTTTGCATGTTCAGTTCACCTAATTTCAAACTATATACTTACCTCAAAAACAACACATGCATACAGAAGTTAACTTTCAGCTAAGCCTCATATTAGTACATCCATTAAATGCAACATACACCCATGTAGCACAGTTCAGTCAATAAATAATGTTTTAAAACTATAAATATGTTTATAGCATTAAGATGCTTTTAAAAAGAAGTAAAGATATTGCAAATTTTTAACTTTTAATAATTATTGGAAATTGAAAATAGACATCTGTATCCTATTCTTTAATATTTTGTCATCTTTTTATTGCAGCTTCTTCAAACTGGTTTTTAATGAAGTCCAGATGGATGCATTGGAAAAATAATGGTGAAAAACAACGGGACACATGCAAGGGACACTTTAGAAAAAAAATGACTGCAAAAGGTTATGTCAAGAGATTCTGGATCACAGACAAAAAAAAAATCTGTCTGCATTATCTCTCTCCCTGAGATCCCAAATCCCAGTGAAGCTAAACTTTAGAAAGTTCCTTTCTAAAAACTTTAAAGAGCAGTTCTGAAGAGTCCAAAGCCTTACAAAGTAATACTGAATTTACTGGGGGGGGTTAATAACCTGGTTAAGAGCATGTCAGTAAACTCGATTTTAGAGATCTTCTCTAAAACATGCAAAGACTTTTCCTCACCTGGCTTTGGTCCACGTGTCACCCAAGGACATCCATAACTGTCCCTCCTCACTGGTGACAGTGTATCGAAGGAAGTCTATGGTATCTTTTGTTAAGAGGGGGCTGAGTACTGTACCAGCAAGCTCTGGACCTCCTGTTGTCTGTACCACCTAAATCCAAGGATTAAAAGAATACAAACAACATACATACTGTGAGTACACAAGTTACTGTGAATACATGGTGCCTACAGTGTTGCCAATGTGTCTGAATGTCCTGCAGATTAACTAAACTATTTATTGCTGAAGAGCTGCTGTTCTGGTCACCAACCATTTTTTATTTAGACCCACTTTTGGCAACGTTATTTTTGCTTTACTGATCAAAGCCACACATAATTCAGTTAAACAGACACGCTTTCAACTCTCCTCCTTCCTCATGCAGAACATCTCCATTTTATTATTGTTAATTAAAAATTATAATAGCAAAGCATAACACAAAGCTGAAGATATTTAAATAAATATATTTAATAGATGGACATAAATGCAGAAAAGGATATACATTATTTCCTAAAGAGAACCTCATACTGAGATATGCTCCTTGAATATAAATACATATAAATACACGAGTTTTGAAGGAAAACACTGAGAAAATTGTAAAAGCTTACCATTTGTAGTGGGGTAAAGAGAAAATGAACCAGATCAGCTGCACTGGGATTCTGGATATGGAACTTCAACTTAGCCTGAAGGAATGGAACAAATTATATATTTTAAAGAAACATTTAACTGTTATGACAATAAATAGTTTACATAATAATGGCCATCCCTGGTCAGGTCGCAGGTCCTAAACCAAGTGTTTTGTCTGAAGTGTAAGTAAGTGCTCATTCATCCAATTGTTTTTGAATCCACCTATATTGTAGCACCTATTGTGCAAAACAAGAAGTTAAACGGCCCAATTACATGCTTTGTGAGGCAGCATCTCCTTTGGAAATTTGACACCTCTTACTCTCATTAGTATTCTGTAAGTTCTTTTCCAAATAAAAACTGAGCTGCCCTTCTGCCCTCGTGTTTTCCAGCGATGCTCATAACCATTTACAGATTTATTATGTTCTTCCCCAGTTTGGACTTTTCCAAGCTAAACTAATTCCTTTGAGCATTCTTGTCCTCCCTGCATCTTCTTCAATTTTGCTATACTGGCAACAAAATAAGGCCAGGGAACATGTTGGCATAGTGATGCTCTTTATTTGTTAATTTTCTGTTATCTTTTTTCCCCTGATGTTTTTCAACATTTTCTTGGTTGATTCCATTAAACACAGATGACTTTCTGCCAGGAATCTCTATTACATCAACATTTTGTCCTGATTTGTTCTATATATGAGATTTTTCCTCACCTGTCCATGACTATCATATAATCAATACTGAATTTCATCTATCCCTTTATCTGATATTATGAGATATTTCTACATTTGTAGACTTTGCTCCCCATTTGCCAGAACACCTGTAAATATGTGGGACAGCCATGGCCTCTGCAGAGGCATGTCTGGGACTTCACTGTTAATTTACTACACTTCAAGAACTGATATTTTGGCCCTATATTTTGTTTTCTATTTCACTAAGCAAGTATCTAAGAAGCTACATTCAACCTCACAGTACCTTCTTTAGGAACTGTGCAACCTTGCTGGATATGTTTTGGAAAACCAAAGAAACAAGATCAAAGAAGAGGTGGATCTGAAGACATTATTTTGGTTTTCTGCAAGATGCATGTTTGCTTCTTCCTCACGTTAACACACATTCCTACAAACTGCACCCCGTGTGCAGGTATCTCAGAGATATCTGGTTGCCTCAGATCCTTGGAATGACTTTAAAGATTATCAGCATTACCTTCACCACTTCTCTAGTAGAAAGGCAGTTTGAAGGAGGTGAGATAACACACTGTGTGGTTTGCTGACTTAGTTTTTTAATAGATGGATGAATGGTGCCCATTCAAATGGGGTTTCTATCCATCTGCCTTTAATTTGCTATTTAGATTTGCTGTCCTTTAAGCCACTACCAGTCGTTCAATTTGAAACTGATAATCTCTTGTGCCCCACCAATAAAAAATGGTTTTCAAAAAAAACATAATATCAAAGCTTTTGCAAGTAAACATGCACATAAAAAACAATAATGATATTATATATAAAAAATTCAGAAGAAATACTAAAAGTCACTGATATAGCTTCCTGGAGGATTTCTTTTATTTACATATCACCCACTGGCCTTGTAGGCTCCAGAGATAAGAAGCATGCCTGAATGTGCTTTAAAAAGTTATAGTAGCTTTTATTGCATCTTGCCATCTGTTCCTCAAACTGCTTTTGGCTAGCCTTGTCCTGCTTTTACATCTAGCCTTCCAGCATGTCCCTCCAAATGAGGGAAGGAGGAGGATGTGTTTTTACTTCCAATAACTTCCTATACACTGTTCTTCAGTCATTACAACTTACTCCCAGTATAGTTTTTTGACAGATGGTAGGCATTTTCTAGAAACTTCCAGCATGGGGTTTTAAAACAGTTTCCATTCTACTGGCAAAGATTAAATTCTTCTAGCTACTCCTTTTATTCTTAAACAAAATTCTGCATTTTATACAGTTCTCCATGTCTGTCATGAAGTGCCAGGAACTGAAACTTTTGTGCAAGTGAGGCTTTTGTGGCTCCTGCAATGATGCTGAAGTAAAGCACTGTTACAGCACAACTCTTCAAGGGCAACATTAGAAACCAGGTCCTAGATGTTGCTGAGCACCAAAACAAGAGCTGCTTTCCTCCTGCACAGAAGATAAAGATTTCAAGGATGCACGGACTGTTCTTGGGTAAAAAATGAATCTAAATGCAGAAGGCAGAAGAATGGAAAAAAAAGGACACTACAAGCACTAGTGATGAGGACAAGCATGTTCCAAGGCATCTATCCCCCTTCTAAACAGCAACCGTTTAAGGTCAAAATCACAGAACTTGATAAAGTAAAGGAGTTTTTTTAAAAAACAGACATTCTTAACATTTCTAAATATCTCTTAGAGCCTAGCAATCAGAATTCATTCCCTAGGAGGAAGAAAAAAGCTGGTTTGGCTCAGTGAATACAAGCCCAGTTTTCCCCACTGGCACAGCCTCCCCAGCAATTGGAAGGAACAGTCAGTATCTGACAGTAAATGCTTTGAAGGTGTCCCACTTGCTGCCTCCCTTGAATAGGAGATTCCCACTTGAGAGGAGATGCCAGGGAAGGCTGTTGAATTAGCATCTCTGCTTACTGAGAACCTACAAAGCAGCAGCAATTTGTTGGATGGAACGTTCTGAGCCCAGAAGGCCCTGTGGTAATGATGGCAACAAGCACAGAGAGTCTGATGGGCACAGATGAATAAAAGCAAATTAAGGCCACAGCTGGTGATGCTGGCAAACACACAACAGAGCTGTGATCCCAACAGATGTTCCTAGAAATTCTTTTATGATTCAAACTCAAATTTCCTAAGTAAAAGGCTTTAAAAGAACCAGGAAAAGAAGAAACCCAACAGTGCTGAAAAAGAAACATGCTCATCTAGTGTGGGGAACTTGATGAGCAGCACCCCAAAGCTCAAAGGCTAACCCAGGCCACAGGTGGCCAGCCCTGGTCTTGCCTCAGATCAGCCTTGGATGGAGAGGGAAAAGGTGAAAGTCCAAGACCAGTCAAGTCTCAGCTGAGCTATCTCCCTGTGTGCCAGCCAAGGACCAAACAAGATTACATTTCCAGGTATATCAGCATTCCTTGTGGGGTTGCTCCTCCTGAAAGAGCAGTGGAGGCCAAGACAGTGCAGACTCAGGCTCACAATTCCCTGGATGGTGTGACCACCTCTGCACAGCTCTACATGGTGAGCCTCTACATGTGACCTCTACATGGTCAAGACAACAGGAAGGTTAGGCAGAAAACTTTATTAATGCACTCCCAAAGACAAAATAACCTTCTGCAGCTCCCTCAGGTGCATCAACCACAAGCATTCAGACCCTCTGGAATAGTAGAAACCTCCGAGAAAACCTAAAAATAACTGCAAAGCAAATTCATCATGTTACTGATTCTTCCTTTTCCTCTTCATCTTTCACCACAATTTGAGTTTTTCCCTCCAAACTAGTGGAATAAGCCATAAGAAAATGCAGCAAAACTGACACCCAAATTAATCTGTAGTGGCAGGGAAAACAAAGATCAGGTTATACTTAGTTGTCCCAGGAAAAACCTTATTGCATGTCACACACCAACATATCCATGGGCAGTCACCTACCAGAAGATTGAAGCCATGCTTGAATTTTTGGAAGCAATCAACAAATTCATCTGGAGGTGGTGGTTTTGCACGGAGAGTGAGAACTCCCTCTGGTGAACAAAATGAGATTTTTATATATCCATTTATATGTATATAACTTCTATCAATATTTCAGATACAGTAAACATATACATACATTATAAATTTACCAACTTACAGAATTTTCTAAATACAGAAGCAGAGCAGGGAGCATATTCTGTGGTCACATCTCTATTTAGTCACTTCCCACTGCCTTCAAGCAAGTGGTTTTTATATGTTTCCCTCTAAGAATATACTCCACAGGAATTTAGGTGCTCAAAGTTAAAAAAAATTACCACACTGATAAAAAAGCAACACAAAGACACATTTGCTGGCTACTTCAGTGATCCTTAGAGAAACTGAATTGCCTGCAGTGAGAACTCCTACCTCCAGGTCCTTTCTTTTTACTTTTCTTAGTTTTCTTCCTCTTTGAAAGTTCAGCAAATGCTTCAGCAGCTTTTTGAAGTTTGGTAACAAAATACTCTATGTCATCCAAAATATGGTTCAGAATTTGCTGTGGAAGAAAAGCAACAGTTTCTCTACAGAATATATAGCAGAAATACTCCAGAAATTGAAACATCCAGACCTCACACACCCCAACAGCTTCCTTGGAACAAATTTCATGCTAGAACATTCCATATTTAGATTCATTGTGTTCTTAACTTTACATACCTGTAAAGCATTTAGAATCTTACTTTTTTTAAAACCTAAGGTCACTGGACATTTTTAAAATATGATCAACAAAATTATTAAGTTCAGATTGCAATTACAGAATTTGTTCACACATTACATTCTCTCTCACAGCACATGAAAAAAAATCCTAATTATTTGAATGGACAGTATTTTCCTAAAGGGTATAACTGCATAATGTCCTTTAGTACTAAGTGTTAAGCTATTTGGTGAAGTTCCCTACAAATTAAGCTATTTGTAGAGAAGTACTCTGTGAAGAATTGATTTCAAAGAGCAAGTGGACGAGAATGAGACTCTGGGGAAAACACACTGGCAACAATTCAGCAGGTCCCAACATGCTTTTCTCAAGACCCTCTGAATGTTGCTGAGAGTGGAAAAGTAGAAAGTTACAACTGACAAATGGGACAATATTTGATCTCACACACACCCAGTGTTGTTGCTTATAGGCAAGAAAATTTTAGCTTAGAAATAAACGTGGTCCACCTGTCTCCAGAAATGATCATGTTTATTTTCCAGATATTACACATATCCAAGTCCCACTAAACTGATGGAATTTTTTACTCCTTATATAGTTTGCTAAAACTGGTCTACTGTAAAAAAAAATCACAATTTGTATTTCCAGCTCTTTACAGCAGAAAACTTTAGATCACATTCAATGTGTTGTCATTCCCCTACACTTTTTTTTTTCTGTTTAAAGAACAAAATTAAGAAAAAGGAACTACCACCTGTTCATTTTTAGATCTACCACACAAGCAGAGGCTGCCTGGAAAGCTTTTCTCCAGAACTGAATTTACTATGGGGAAAAAGTCTTCTCACAAAGAAGAGCTGCAAAATTTAACAAACATTAAGCAACATCATTTGTAGTTTCCCACTTACAACATCTCTGTCAATCCTGGCTGCCATCATCTCTGCTGTTT
Source organism: Manacus candei (assembly GCF_025592945.1). Lineage (NCBI taxonomy): Eukaryota > Metazoa > Chordata > Aves > Passeriformes > Pipridae > Manacus > Manacus candei. Next base: position 22,555,080 of record NW_026138066.1, on the reverse strand, counting down.
CTTCCTGTTCATGGTACTGTCTGTGTTTTTCAACTGCAATAGAGGGAAGAAGAGAATAAAACATCCATATATGTGGAATTAGTATATTAGTACATAACATTTTCTATATAGCTTGTGCTTTAAACCATAGAACTATGAGAAAAGATGGACAAAACTGTTTGTATCATTAACTTTGCAAGGACTCCACATAACTGAAAGTCCTGTACCCTAATGCCTGATCCTGATAAGTCTCACAAAGAAGCTAAGTCTGTGCTTTCAGTCAATTTAACTGCATAAATGAAGGAAATCACAGAAGCTAAAAATCAAAAAAATTCAGCACAAAGTGGTAGGTTATAAATACAACATAATTAGGAATCACTCTATTTTGCAAAATATGCTGAAAGCTTCTCCAGCAGAAGTAAGCAAGAAAGAGTGCAGCCATGACTTTGGAGACAATTTTGATCTAAAAGGCAATTAGCAAAAAGGAGTGTCAGTTCTGGTAACATTGAAATGGGAGGTTATGATGTGATAGAACCAGTACTCACAAATAACAATGGACAGAGTCAGTGACTTTTGTTTAAAAATAACAAGGGTGAATGTTTTGAGAAATTGTAAGTTTTGCATTTTTAAGTTACAGTAAGTGTTGCACTGTGTTTGTGAACAGGTGGGATTTCAGTAAATGCATTTTAGAAAAGATCTGCATGAGTAGAATAAAAGGAAGTGCAGGAACTCAGATCCACAACTGGTCTGGCATGACACTTAACAAACTAATGAAACCTTTCTGAGGTGAGAAGTCAAGCAGAAGAACAGGTTAGCCATTACCCAAGATAGATGTAATACTGTAGATACATAGATTAAATAATTCTTAACACTTCAGTTTGCTCTGAACATTTTCAGTTGTTTTCTTTGCATAGTTGTGAACTTTGTTAAGTGATACAGATATAATTTAATAAACCAAAAATAATAAAGACTTCAAGATCTTCTAATTCTACAGTAGTAGAATTAGTATCTATTATTAAAAGAACACAAACAAACAAACCACGTGACCTCACCTTAACCTTATCAGTCTGTTTTAGAGAAGAAACTTTACTCTTTCTGAAGAACTTTTTCAAACAAATCTGATCAAAATATGTTTCCCTTAGAGATATAAAAAACCCACCAACAACCACCAAACAAAACCAATCCAAACCGATTAGGAACGCTACAGCGTTTCTTGGGTAAGGCTTTAAAAAATAACTTTAAAAAAAATAAAAAGAACCAGTTTAGCCACACAGGCTAAATGATATGGTGCAAAGATATATGTGCCATAAATAAATAATGCTCAAGTCACCTTTTAATCCCTGATTATAGTCTTTAATTGTCCAAAATATGTGGCCTACGCTCTCCCTATTACTGAAGAGAGTATCATTAGATGTTATGAAAGTTAACATCTAATTATTGCATAAGCTGCTTTTTCCCTCTGCATATATAATTTTTGGTTGTCTCAAGTATTTTGCTTATACTATAAAAAACCAAAATCTACTATATATAGAAACAACAAAACTACTATAGGTAGTAGCAGCATAATTAGAAAAGTAACTCATTATACCATTCCCTTTCAGAAATAACGATAGGTTCCAAAAGTACTGTTTTCTGTGAATGCTACCATGTTCATAAAGAAGCCCAGGTTAAAATCAGTAGCCCTCACTCTCACCCAGCTAAGCACAAATAAAAGCAGCTCTGAACAGACATTCAGAAAACAGATAAATGAAAGCAAATGACAAGTCAGATTATGACAGTCAGATCTCATTCCCCAGATCAGGGGACAGTGGCTCGGGGCATCTCAAACCAGTCTGAGAGAATAATCATATCTGCTCTCAGCGAGGGCAGAGGGCTGACCTTGTACAGCCATTTTCTGTACCTGGTTACAGTGATCTTTATGAAAGAGGATCTTTCTAAATTATTCTTGTTCTCACCGGGCACCACAAAAACGCAGTGCCCAGAACAGCTGTTTGCCACCCCATACTCACAGTCGCCCTGCTCAGCAGCCCACGCCGACCACGCTGCCACGCGGCTCCTCACGTCCACCTGGGTGATGGTCCCCGGCGGCACCGGGGCCGGTGCCCGTGGCGGAGGAGGGATGGCACTGTCAGCTTTGGAGATCATTCTAGAGGGAGAGGAGAGAGCCCGCGAGTGACACTTGAAGGAAAAACGTTCTGTTTCTCTAGTGCTTAATCAGAGAAGACCTTCGCAAGGACCTCTTCTTGCCGACGCCTAAAAATCTGTCTTAACGCAGTCTGGCACTTTTTTGGATGTTTTTTAGTTGTTAAGAAAGACAATCTGACTGCTTTGTAAGTTTGAGGTTTTATTCTTCGTCCTCATCGTCCCCGGATAAATGGCGGGAAAAGGCCTCCAATGTTTACATGAACATACTTTTATCACACTTAGCGAATTGATTTCTAAGGTACAGAAAAGAAGGCACACAGGCATCTACTTTTTATACTGTTACACACATCTTTTAAGTTTACACACTTCTTTCAAACCTTTTAACAACACACTACTATTGCTAAATATATACCGGTATATATTCTATAAGTGGTGTTAGCCTAAAACAGTTTTCTCTATCTTATTTTTATCTTTAAGTGCAGGTACCCAAGACAGGTATTCCTTCACAGGAATTAGCAGCTTCTTTTCTCTCCTTCCCGGGCTGCCCAAGGTCTTTTAGTGGATTCCTGCATTACCTCAGAGGCCTCTGGCTGAGTCACTGCCTCAGGGCCTCTACCTGGAACACCTGTTTGGTTCCCTACATCATCTACTGCAGACCTGCCAAGTAAGCCCTACAATGTGTAAATACACTAAACACAGAAGGAAACCCACTCCATGATGGGGTTAGCAAACTTTTGCCACCTGAGAAACCCCCAGCAGTGACAAAGGACATGATGAGACCTGCCAGATTACATGGCTAAACTCAGTGGCTTGTGTTAAGGAGGTGTCATTTTTACCCCAATATGCAGTCATACTGCCTGGACTTGCCTTTTGTGGGAAGGAAAATTAGAAGATTAGAAGTTGCCTTTCAGCCATCACAAGTATTTAGTCCCTAAATCTGACCAGTCGTCAACCACCTTTTTTCTTAAAACTCTACCACCAAACACCACTCTACTGGATGATTTTCTTTTTTGTAACAGCAACCTATTCATCCTGCCTTGATACAAATGTATCAATGTTTCCACTTTCCATGCAATTTTCCACTTTTCCAGTTCTTACTGTCATTTTAAATACCACAAAGAGGAATCTTTGAAGCCATTCTGCAGCTTGATACCGAGAGACAACAAAATCCCAACAGCTCCTGTCATACAGACCCCCATCTCCCTTTTCCACACCTCTGTTTAAAAGCAAGATCTTCACCTTAAATTCATCTCTTTATAATCCCATCTCATTCACGGCATTCAACAAGGCCACCATAAAATGTCAGATGCTGCTTGGCCTTTCCACAGTGAACAACAACAAAGTATTTCCTTTGCCTTTCCTTCCTCCAGTGTCCTTTCACTTGTTAATAACCTTGCAGGAACTGGACAATGTCATGTCAGGCAGGAGGGTCCCTCTCTGTGACCCAGTGCCAGCAGGCACAGGACATGACAGGGAGTAACCAGCACTAAGCTGCCACACACGCATGACCTCTTGGCCTCGCAGCCCTCGGAGACTGATACCTCGGATTATTTGTCCCAACAGATGTACTGACCCACATTCTTCTCCCAATTGAACCTCATTAGTTTCCCAGCACATCCAGCGTGTTTGAATCCCTCTGGATTGCCTCTTCGTGCTTGTAACTGTTTGCTACGGTCCCACAAAGAGTCAAGTCTGCTTATCTGATTTTAAAAATGCAAATAAAGCTAGACATAGTTCGGGTTTTGCTTTGTTTTTATAGCAGTGTCCCTTACTCCAGGAAAATTTCATAAGTGGCATATCAGAATTTAGCAGATAGCCAAAACTGTTATAAACTCATTCACATAATGGTGGCAATTTTATTTAATGATTTTTGTCCAGCAGAGACTTCTCTATCTGAAAACAAAAGTAAGTAATATTGAGAGATACTATCAGAATGCAGCTACATACTAACATTCCAACTACTATCATCACCATTCAATATATAATATATTTCTGCCCTTGTTTTTATGCCTCTGTTTGCTACCTCTCATTTCTGTGTTAATCTTCTCTGAACCCAAAAGATTCTTTCCCCCACATTTTCCAACTGGCAAAGAAGCTTTTGCTACCAGGGAAACAAGAAGTCTTCAGCATCATTAAACAGGCAGGCAGGAAAATTATTCAATCTTCAATTGCTGCTTCAACATTTTCAGATCCCAAAACCTTTTAGCATAATCTTATTTACTTGGAGTTATGGGGCATTTATGTTTTTAATTTAAATTCTGAACTACTTGATCCATATGCAGAACTGAGACATGCAATGCCATCCTCTGGCAAGTGATCTTGATCTCAGCTGTTCCCATCACTAAGGAGGAATTGGGAAAGGTAAGAGTGACACTATAAATTGAGAGAACATGAGAAAATTATTAAAACAAGACCTCTACATAGGGCTTTGGAATTATATTATTAAGTCTAAAAAAAAAACCAAAACAAAACAAAAAAACCCCAAAATACAGCAGGCAAACCTGGAGAGCTTCTGAATGCTGTCACACTATTTGATTCTATACGCTGTCAAGAAGTTAGGTTTTTACCTCAGTGTTTCAAGTCTCTTCTTTTGCTTCCCACTTTTGCTGTCACTGATTGCACTTTCAATATCTTCATGAATAAAGCTAGCCTAAAGAGACAGAAGCAGAAACCATCAGGTATTGTCTAGAGTATCCAGATATAGGAAATAAATATTTCCTCGTGCACTTTCTGTATAGGACCTTTAGATTAGAAAATACCCTATCAAATCACATTTATCTAAAAGTTCTGGGACAAATTATTTTACACATAAAAAGAACAAACAACAGAATAAAGCCTGGGAGTTGGTATTTTTGTCACTACTCCAATCTCAAGCATGATCATTAGACATAATCTAGATACTAAATTTGTCTGAACAGCTGTAATTATCTAATGTCACCCATTATTGCATAAGCTGCTGTTTCCCTCTGCATATATAATTTTTGGTTGTCTCGAGTATTTTGTTTATACTATAAAAAACCAAAATCTACTATATATAGAAGCAACAAAACTACTTATAGATAGTAGCAGCATAATTAGAAAAGTAACTCATTATACCATTCCCTTTCAGAAATAATGATAGGTTCCAATTCCTCTTTGATGTAACAGAAGATTAATTTTTCAGAACATTCCCTAATCTGTGGGTTCCTGCCCCTCCATAACTGCAGAATGCCTCCACCAGCGGCCCACAAGTGAAATTTTGATGCATGTCTGAAGCATTATTTTAACAGATCTTGCATTAAATAGGTCATGGTTTCTCGTAGGATTTAGAATGCTCTGTTACATGTCTTCAGCTGACAAATTAATTTCCTACAAAGGCTGTCAAAGCCCAAATCTGTCAGTGTCTCTACAAGGAGTGTGTCTTTCCTAGTACCCTGATAATGCATAAGACTGTGTAACTTTTTGGAAGGAATATGTAATTGGAACTTCTGCTAGGACCAGAAGACTTTGTTGAATTTTGGATTAAAGGACTTCTCAGGCTATAATGAATTGCACTGCAGAATATTTATGAAGGATGCCTTAAGATTACAGAATTAATAGAAAAAAACTTTAGGGGATCAGAGGAACTTAAACCCAGAAGGATTCCATTAATCCTTCGATTAATCCTTCGATATTTATTATTTAAAATTTTTCTTGTTTAGAAAATATTGAATGCCCCAAATAGTATTGATTTTAACTAATTTTTGTTGCAGCAGCTCCTGCAGTTCATGGTAACTTCTAATTGAAAGCAGGAAAAAGACCTAAACCTTCAAAACCAGACGAGTTCCATGGGTAAGGAAAAAAAACCCAGGGTATGGTCAGAGACTCAAGCAATACCTCAGAAGAAAGGGGAGATCCTGGACTTCCAAGTCATGCTTATATACTCTACATTTTTATTTGTACATAGATTTGTATACAGAGGAACAACTTCAAAAATGAAAGTCTGAAGAAAAGAGACCTCCTCTACATTCTGGGAAGTTGAGTCCAAACAGACCCTAAAAGGGATCCCTGCATTATTTAACAGAACGCCACCTGAACTTCTGACAGGATCCCACTTTCCATTGGAACAGCAAATTCTATACAATAAATCACATAATTAGCCAGTCATCTTCACACCACCCTCATTATACCAATTTCAAAACGGTTGCACAGGGTGATTTAGCAATCTGTTGTTTCAAGACAATGACACAAACTACTACAAAGGAATTAAAAAAATCCCCATGAAATCACCCATTTGAATTTAAAGAAATGCCTATTACAGAGAATAACTAACAGAAGTTAAAATTTATAACCCTGGAAATAAAGAGGTATTGCAGAATATGCTAAAAAAATAATTTACACTTGAAGATAATATTTTAATCAGAGACAATCAAATCTCTTTCCTTGTTTTGCCCTTCCTGCAAGTACTATTTTCCCTTTCATGACTTCTCCAGCAGAGCAGAGATGAAGAGAGGTGAGAATACAGAGAACATTTAATATTTCAGCAACAAAAAGAGGAAAAAAAAAAGGGGGGAAAACTAGGTGAGATTCAGGGCTCACATGAGTTCATTGCACATTATAAGATAAATTTGAGATAACCCAAACTATTTTAAACTGTTCTTTTCAGAAGTGTGAATGCAAACCATAGACATTTTTCAGAGCTTTACACATTTGGAAACCTAAATTAACAGCTATGGAGCCCAAGAACCAGTATTTATAGTAAGGGTGTATTTGAACATGCACTAAGGATTCAGCTTACAAACTAGACCACTCTCTTGCAACATGTACAACACTACATTTTCTAATATCCTATAAGTAGTGTTGATATTATAAGTGCATTAAACTTATGGCATATTTATAAGAATAAAAGTGCAGAACTGTTTTCTATGAATCAGCTCATTTGACTTTATCCACTGGACTTGTCAATTCATAAAATCTCCCCTATTCAAATAAGTCATAGCAGATCTCCATTATTGTCTTACCTTAATTTCATCACATTGGAAAAGATGCAAATCAGGCTTGTTTTGGGTTGGTTCTTTACATACCAATGCAAGAATTGAATTGTAATTGCATGCATTCATCACAGCTTGGCAATGCTGAATTGTGCTTAAAGGAAAATTCTCCAGTTCATTCTGCCAGAAAAGAAAAGAAAAAAAGGAAACACAAAACCCCACCTTACTATACAGTGTCCTGATCTCAGAAAAGCTGCATGAGTGAAAAAGGGGAAGTGATAATAAGCTAATTAAAGCCCTCAATCCCACATACATCATTTTTCTGCTGCTCCCTTTTCCTTTCTCTCTGAAAATGAGACTGTCACTCACAGATCTTACCTTTGATTCCAAGTCCACCAAACTGACAGCTTTGTCATCCACTTGAAGAATCATATCTTGAGTCCACACTTTGCCTTTGGCATCCAACAATTTCAGCTTTCTTATTCCATCGTCTACTGTAATCATTGCCTCTTTTCGGTCCAGAACAAACGTGGTCAAGTGCTGGTGAATGAAACACACATTTAAAAGAAATTATGATTGCAATTTTCCCTATTGTTCAGGAGTGTCAGTGTTCAAACTGCCAGGAAACAGCAATGCAAATTATTCATGAATAAAAGTGCCTTTGTGTATGACAGATTCCACCTATAAGACATCAGAAAGGTTGTTTAGCCCATAATGCCATTTTAAGTCACCTGATTTTTGTTAGCTCGCTGTTTGCCATCCTCTGTCATTTCCTCACTGTGCTAAGCTGTTAGACTTGAAGGCATATTCTGACATCTTTCAGGTATCAAAGCTGGAATTAAACCGTGGGTTTTAATTAGCTTTCTTGAGGAGTGAAAACCTGTCCCTCTTGGCAAGCTGAATTCAGGAGGTGCCAGCAGAAGCTTCCCAGAAACACGCTGCCGATGCACCTCCACCACCACCTTGACCTGGAGTGTCCTCACCTCTTCCAGGGCTGCCAGCTACTGTGCTGCTGGCAACCAGGATGGGCTAGGGTACCTTATGGACAGTCATGTTATTGTGGAACATAGTAGAAATGTAGTATAGTAACTACTTTTGTTCTCGGAATATTCTCCAGATTCAATTAATGATCTAGAAACTAAACACTGCTTCCCAAACATCACCTCAGCTGGCTTCCCTGTCGTTATGGTGGTGGTAATTTCTCCTTCAACATGCCAACCATGCAAGAAAACCCACAAAATTATTTCATTTTATTCAAGCATAAATCCAGCTTCACATTCTTATTGAAGATCTGATAACACTCATTCAAGCTGAACCAAGAGTAATATATGCCTGTACATCTGTGTTCTAAATAACTTTCAAAAATAAATAAATAAATAAAATTAACTGTGCTTTCTTCTGTTACAGGATAATGGCACTCAGTAATTACAGAGAGGAAGGTAGGTGTAAACTGCATATAATCAAAATATTTAAAAGAAATGAAGTGAAATGAACTCTCTAATGGCTGCTCACACAGGAATGCTTAGACTCCAAATACAAGTACTAATTGCTATGCCAGTACAGGACCAAAACTCCTATAAAGAAACCAAAGAAAAATAGGCAATAAGAAGCAACACACATATTCATTTGCAAGCTGATCATAGGATTGAAGCACTTGAAATTAAGACTCTTCTGCATATGATCTCACAATTTACAGTTGATTTAAAACCCAGCAAAAAGGAGCTGAGAATACATGGTATTTGCAAGACTTGGTTTTACCCATGACAACTGGTCTGATGGCAGGAGGAGAAAGTTTGAGTCAAAGTAAGACTACAAAATGAGGTGCTGCATTCAAAAGTGCTTAACAGGCTACATATAAGCACTCAGGCTTACTTTGCAGACTATTTTAAATATACTTATTCCTGGATAAAATATGACAGCAGCACGCAGTAATTCTGCAAAGCAACTTAAGACAGTGAGTACACACTCTGCACTTCATACTGGGGAAGAATCTCTGCAGGTAGAATATTTAACTACTGTATATTAGACTAACTCAGGCTTTTAGGGGTTAACGCTCAGCTCTTGAGGAATATTCTAATACCTCTGCTGATTATATCTGATCAAAGTATTAGTTTTAAATATCATCCAGTGTGCCTTGCCAACAGCTCGGTGTTATTCAGCTCCGCCTCATCTTTGTAACGAGCCAGGTTCAGAGACAGGGCAGCACAACACGTTGAATTGATACCCCATTGAGAAGTCCTGTCCCTTTGCCAAACCACACACAACTTTGCTTACATTCTTCTGTATCTAAAATTTCAGCTCATTATGGCAAAGCTGTAGAATTTGAGACATTTCACTGTAATCTATTCTGAAGTGACCTCGGGCTGGCAGGATATTTTGGAAGATGCATGTGCCTTCAAGCACACGTATCCTCAGAAATCATGCAGGCAAAAAAAAAAGAAAAGCTGCACGTAACTGAAGGCTGTAATTGGTGTATCACTGCTCATCTCACCTCTACGTGATACTGTGACGTTTCGGATATGCTGCTGGCACTGTCTCGTGCATAATTCTTCCTTTGTTCTAGAGGTGGGAGGAAAAGAAAGAATAATTATTCGTTTAATTTCTTACCCTGATGCTTTGACCGTTTCTCAAGAGATACTTTAGACAAGTTGTGTACATGAGAACAGGAGATAAGCTGCGGTTAATTTCTGTGTTTCAACAGAAAATACCTCCACCCCCACACGGTCCAGTACAAGGACCATTCTCACATCAACAATGGTAACAGAAGGCTGGTGGGTGCAAACAAAAGCCAGTTATCTCATCCCAGTGAGTCAGGACACTGGAGGGGAGCAGTGTTCTGACTGAAAACACTTTGTTGGGAAGCCTGATTATGGATATAGTTGGGTTGCCATTTTAGTAGCAATATAGTAACTAGCATCAGGCTTACTATATTTGCATTGAGTGTCCTCGAAAGCAAAAGTGTTTTCTGATATATACATATACTTATGTTAAATCTGCAAAACAGCAAAGCCACACACAAAACAGACCTGACTCATCCTTTATTTCTTCATAAAGTATTCAATTCGATGAATTAATAATGTAGAAATATGCATGGAAATATACATATACACACCAAAATATCTCTAAACAGAAACACTTTTCAGCAAGACACAATGCTGCAAAATCAGAAATATCATTTGTCTTTTACTCAATAAAATAGATTAATATTAAACCAGGAGAGGAGGGAAGGAGAAAAGCAAGATGAAGGCACAACATGGACCCATACCACAAAATAATGAATTTAGATGAATGTTGAAGAAAACTTTTCAACTTAAGTGGAAAAAAAATGAATGCAACATATGGAAGGTTTGGGTTTTTTATCACTATAACCACTTAAGCACCTGATCTGGAACACCAGGAGCTTTTTTTTGGGAAAGTCACTGGGTGACATGACCAAGAGAGGTCTATGGAAACTCTGCAAATAGGCAATTTCTTTGATTTCTGATTTTCAATTAAAATAGGCAGTTGGATTTTGTTCAGAAGCAAAGTACCTGATCTACATACAAAATACATCAATGTAATCATACCTGAAATACTTGGAGGTAAAATAAAAGTGCGTGATTTTGTTGGCAGGAAGCTTAAATTACTCTTTGCAAAACAAAAAAAATGCTAAATGTTACCAAGTGCATGGTTTGTGACATACAGAGATCTGCAGTGAGGACACTACAAAAGCCACACTGCAAAACTCTCTTTTATGACCAGGGTTCCTTCATACAGGAATTCCAGGTGCTGACAAAGACAGCAGTGCCCTCGTTTTCAGACATCACTTGTAGAAGCATTTGTCACCTTTTATAAACATACCACTATCTCTCCCCTTCTCAAGGAAAACAAACTTTCATGAAAAACAACACATTTTCTGAAATACGTCACTGACTTGAAGAAGAGCCTCTCCCCATGGTGGAAAACACCACTCCACTCATGCAACAGAGCCATCCTGCTCCTGCACAGCAGCTACTCAGCTTCTTTTAGCAAGACAAATGCACAGTGCAAACACTCCAATTTAAGAACACAGATTATCAGAATTTTCAGCTAGGTGTGTGGAAATTTCAAATCAGATATCTCACTTTCATTATCCATTGTTCTGAAATCCCAAGGCAGAGGATTATCATTGGTTCCAACTGTAACAACCATTTCTGCTTTTGCAGCATGTTACTTAAATTATTTTTTTTAGTTGATTGTCTTTTTAACCACAACAGACACACACACACATACACATGCACACCAGTCAGTAAAGCAGTACTGTCTCATTTGCTACCTTTCTTTTTTTGTTTGGATGATGATCTGAAGAAGTAAAGTCCATCTGTTCCTAACAAAACAAGGGGATTAAAAAGCAGTATCTAGTTTAATCCCATAGAATTATTTGCATCTCTAAGGGGATCAGTTAACAGTCTTCTGCTATGGACTGTAAATGCTAATTAAATGCTGTCCAGTAAGAATATATGCTTTAAAAAAAAAAAGACCCTTGTTTCAATTAACAATGTATCAAATATTCAGTTTTGACTGCTATTATCTTCTTTCAGGTGAACAAAAATATAACTTTTATTCTATTAAACAACAGTAAGAAAGTTTACATTCACTGCAAGATTTATAAATGCTGCAACCAATAATAGTTGGAGTTATTTCAAATAAAGAAAGAAAGCCTGGCATATGTAGAGGCTCCAAAGGAATTAAAAAGCAGACAGTTAAGTGTTGCAAGAGATTCCTTATTCTGCTCCACATAAATTTTGTCCTGTGATAAGACAGGAATTCCAAAACCATTTGTGATACTGATTAACACATCTTCTTCCACAGAGCAGCACAACATTCACAATTACACATGACAGAAAGGTTTTCATGCCATGTTGAGAACAAGAGTGTTTACAGAAGAGAGAGGGAGCTTTCTGAATGTTAATAAAATCTGTGGTTGCCTACACTTGAGTGCCAAGGACAGCCCCTCTAGTTCTGCGTTATTAGTTATAACATAATGGTCACAAGAACCTAATAAAATTTCCAATTAACAAAAGTTGATCAGTGCTTGCATTAATAAACAAAATAACTGACAGTCCATACTGAGATCAACTCCAATTTACCAATTTATTTCTTTCATGAGGGTAGAATGAGTATGAGAACCTGCTAGAGACCTGAGTTATCATTTAGAGTAGAACAGAATATTTCATTTGAATCATCCAGTCCAACAGCCTCACCACTTCAGGGCTGGCCAGAAGCTACAGCATGTTATTAAGGGCACTGTCCAAATGCCTATTAAACACTGACAAGCTTGGGGCATCAACCATCATTTCCTGTTATCCTGTAGGCCCTTCTCCCAAAAAAACACTGCTGGGCACTGGAACGGGCTCCCCAGGGAAGGTCACAGCACCACGCCTGGCAGAGTTCAAGAAGTGTTTGGATCACACTGTCAGGCACATGGTGTGAGTGTGACTGTTGGAGTATCCTGGGCAGGGCCAGGAGTTGGACTCAGTGACCCTTGTGGGTTCCTTCCAACTCAGGATACACTAAGATTCTTAGATGAGGTCAAAAAGAAAAGGAAATAAGAAAAGACTGGCATCTAGAACATGTCCCCTGGCCCATGGTTTTTTGCTGGTAGCTCAAAATTAAATCTCAAACTCCGCTTTCTCCTAGTGCCTGGCTCCTGTCCCAGATTCTACCTAAACCCTCCATAAGTTCTCATCTTGCCATCAGAAAGGGCACAAACCCTTTTGCAACCCCTCCTGCTGATGTGCTCCACTGCCCTGGACTTCTAGGGAAATTGTTATAAGCCTGCAAACTTGTTCTCTGTCCTCCTTTATCTCAATGACATAAGGGACTGCCTGCTCCTTCCTTCAACACTTCTGTGTTTCCACTTCCAAGTCAGATATATCTGAGCACATGACCCTCACAGTCTTTTTCATCCATATACAGCTTCTTTTTCTCTTCCTACAGAGTTGCCCGTTGCCATTCTTCTGAAAATGTATCTTCCATCTCCCAACTCTTTCACATATCAAAGTGACAGATTATCTATCAATAATAATCTCACTGCTTTTACAGAAACTCTGAAACATCTCCTGATTTATCACACTATCTTCAAATGCAAGTAACATGTACTTTAATACTGAAAAAAAGCAACAGAAATTGCAGATGCACTGAAGGTAGTGGGTCTTGCTAGGATGGAGTTAATTTTGGATCTGTGACCAAAACAGTCTTGATAACATAAGGATGTTATCTGGACAGTTAGCTGCTGCTGAACTGTGCCAAGGTCTTCTCTATTTCTCACCCTGCTGCCCCAGCAAGTGGGCTGGGGGTGCACAAGAGGTGGGGAGGGGACACATCTGGGACAGCTGATCCCATCTGACCACACTGTATAGTGTCATGATCAGCAATAAAACTGGTGGGTAGTCTTTCCAAAAACTTCTTGCCCAGGCAGTCTGGGCATTGGTCTGATTACAGGAGCAGACAAGGGGAATGAGCCAGCAAATGGGTAGGTCCTCAGTTGCTGGCTGGGGTCAACCCCTGACACCAAAAACAAAATAATGTTTTGTATGTTCTGTTTCAATCTCCTGATCCTCCCAATCAACCTCAGCCTCTCACGGGTCCCTTCATGCATGAAGAAGCTATTAAAGCTAAAGTGAAATACAGGGAGAGTATTAAAGCTAAAGTGAAATACAACAGAGACTTCCAGATACGATGTATAAAACTATCAAAGGATGAATAAAACTACCAAAACTATTGATTTTTTTTCTATATTCTCTACTTACTGCAGCTCTTACATCCACTACTTAGAATACAGCACAACCTCAATACCACAGTTAGTTCAAACCCTGCTGGTGTGTTGTACACCATTTAACCAAAGGATTTTCCCTCTGGTAAAAGAAAAAAAATAAAAATCAATGAATCATGGCAGAAGATACTTAAATTAAATTCTTAATCACAATCTACAGCAAATGCAGTCCAGGGGAATTTGAGTAAAATAAAGTCTCTTACAACACAATGACAATAAACTTAAAAGTGGCACATAGGTCCACATTTCACTCACAGGTCCTGAATATAAGATCTACCACCTACTAAAACTTCCAGAGGAACAGAAATGTTGACCCATGGAAACTAGTGTTTTTGCCACTGTCTAATGGGGACAGATGTTACTGCTATTCATGTTCTGTGAAATTACTGAATTCACCAATCAGGAACAGACCATGTTTCTGTTTTCAAAAACATGTTAAAAGGTACTGATTTTAGACCATTTTTGAAAGCATCTAAAACACCAGAAAACAAAATGCAACTTCTTAACCAAAGACTTTTAGCCAAGTCAAAAATACCACTACACATGGCACAGATAAATAGGACTGGAGATTGCCATCACTCATTCCGGTCCTTATTCCCACTACACCAAGAACTCTTGAGCTCTCACAGTTATTTCTGTGAAGGATCATTTCATACTTTGGAAAGACAACTATTCCACAGTTTCAGACAAAAAGAACAGTACTGCCCAGGGTCCACTGAGGCAGTGCTATGAACAGACCTTGGCATAGCTAGAGTCCTGTCTCACCCATTTTCCAACTGGAAGGGGGTGCAGCAATATGGCAAATTACAAAATTGCTTAATAAACTCTACCATAGCCTGGCTCTGTGCCACTGTCCAGAAGACCACAGGGAGAAAAATCAAAGTCTTTATCTAGGTAGGGAAAATTCTTACCAGAAGCAAAAGATCTCAGGCTGTGTCTTAACATGACCTGAAGCATGGGTAGTGCTGGCTAGGGCTATATTTAGGCACAATAAATTTTCAGTTCCTAAAAGGTAAGTGAGGAATATTGATGCCTAGACTTCTACCAGTGTCTTACAAATATTTGCACAGGTAAGATGTAATAAATGTTATCGATGCTATGGTTATGATAATACAAAGGAGGGTAAAGGTAGATCTTCATCCTTTCCTTTACCCTTCTGTACCCTTCTGTATCTTCCCCTTCCATAGCCCAACTGGAAATTGTCTGTGCAGTGCACAAAGAGACACAGCTCTGAAATCTGATGGCAATCCACATAGACACTGAATCAGTCTCCCTCACAAGCTGTCCTAAGAATCCAGAAGTAACAGTATAAATTATTACAACACATCATCAAGCAGAAAAGCCCAATACTTAGTTTACCACCATGTATCTTGTGTTGGACTGATTGCTGGCAGCCCTTTAAGAATGTACTGCAGCAGCTGGAAAAACTCAGCGTGAGATAGAGCAAAGTGCAGGAGACATGACTTGAACATCCGGGGAGAAAGGTCAAAACTTGAGTTCCAAACAAGTCTCATTTTCAGAGGAGCAAACACTGTCACTTTCAGAGATTTATGACATGATGGCTGCGTAGAACTAGCTGTCAAAGAAAGTGTGTTGCTTAGAAGTCAATTGTCAATTTAATTCATTTGACTATTAAACAATACAAGCATGTTACATGGATAACTTCTTTCAAAGGACTCGTCTATGATCTGCTTATGATTCCCTTGAATTTGTTATACTACAGTTCTTGCTCTGACTGAGGTATTTGAACAATGCAAAAGTAACAGGCAATCTCACTTCTAGCACCTAATCACAGCTATGAGAATATAAACACAGTGTATAACACACTCGGTCTTTTCTGATGCGGTGTGAAGACAATTTTAGCAGCATCTTCCCATTCTGTGCTGTAAAATAATCTAACAATTTGGAGTGAGCCACTGGCTCTCTCTTCCTGGGGAATGAGGCTGCTCCACACTGTGTCACTCGCTGGCAAACCCCCATCACAGCCCCGAAATGATGCTGCAAAATCTCCCCACAAAGCAGAGCTGCTGAAGACAGATGGAGAAGCCAATGCTAGAACAACAGATGACAGTACAAGCCAAAACCCATTTCAGATGGAAAGATCAGGAAGTAAATGATGAAATAAGCCCCATAAGAATGTGCAGAAGACACCTTCCTTCCCAGCTCAGAGGGAGGTTTATTGTGCAAATAGAAAACAGTTCATTTCCGGAAGGAAGTAAGTGAAAACAAAGGGATCATCTGACACAGGAAAAAAGGCAAATCCAAGGAAGTTTTTGCTATCAGATAGCCCCATCAGAGACAGTGATGGCTCTGGTCTAGTTTTTAACTGACCTGTCAGAAACACCAGTAAAATCCCAGCCTCATTTCCCATAGCACCGTGGCCAACCTAAACAATCATGAATCACCTCAGCACTGAGAGTTAAAAGACAAACTTCAGGACATAAACATGCCTATGAGTATATATATATACATAAACACATATAATAATAATAGTAATAATAATAACAACAACAATAATAATAAGTAGTAGTAGTAATAATAAGTAGTAATAATAATAATAATTATTATTATTTTAATTTAGTCTTCACAGCGCTTGCAAGAAACTGACTTCAAGATCTAATGGTCAATTATGAGCCCAGGTACCATCCTCATTTTTTGATACCTATGGATAGGCAGCTTAGTCCAAATGACACTCCAAAGTCTTCCAAGAAAAGACGTTAGTCATGGACAAAGTTTGCTGCTAAAGTCACATTGTCACATTTTATCAAAGCAAAAAAACATACTCCATTTTATTTTGCAGTAAAATTATATTTTCCAGTATAGTACCAGTGAATCTATTAAACATATAAGCTTTATTCACATAAAATACATACATTTAATATATATGTACATAACATAAAATATAAAAAGAAAGCTAAGATGCCTCCAATCTGCTTTATAGGATTTCAGTCTCATGCCTCTAAAATAAAATATTTTAGTTATTAATTATAAATAACGTATTTTATAACAAGCATTTTTAACACATTTTAACAATTCCAGAATCACTCAACTGCTTTTCACCCTCTGGGACAGCATGCACAAAAAGCCTTAACACCACAAAGGAAGAAGAGGCAAATGTGGGATGCAGCAGAACAGTAAATTAGTTGTTAAAAATTAGATAAAAATGTAGTCGCCCTGAATTTGAGAAAGGTTTTAGGTGTTTTCCTTGTTCTCTCCAGTTCATATATTTGGTGATACTGACAGCCTAATTATTTATGTATATAAAACAGAGCAGAAGCAGTAAAATGTGCAAACTCCACTCTAAAAGCTGTGCTAATATGTATTCACTTGGGGCTCCCATATAATTGAGTCTTCTACTTCATTCAGTTCCTGGCAACTGCAGCTACACTTTTGTTATACATCTACCAGCAACAGAAGAGAACTAAGATCAACAATTAATTTTACAGGAGCCACCACACAGCAGTTACATGGCAAGCATTTTCAATTACTACCTGAATTCAATTAAGTAATTTGGAAGTAAAAGGCTGATTACCATTATACATCACATTTACTCACTTGTCCCCATCTTCTACTGATATATGACTACCCCATCACATCTGATATGAAAAAGGTCAGAGAGACATTATTTTAAAAGCCCGCAAAGATTAAAGGACGTGGTTAAGACACTGATACTGCTACATGTACTCTTGAAAAATTATGATGATGACTTCAAATGAAGAAGAAAATCACAACACTCTCATAACATCTCATAAAGAAATAACCTGCTAAGAGTTTTCCGCAAAGTCTCTTGCTTGTTTCTGTTACCACCTACTATTTCTGTCAACACTTGCAATCAGCCTGTTGAGTGAACCCATACAGGATGCAGAAATCACTGTTCAAAATGATCAGTTCAGAATTTTCCTCAGTTGCAGTTCCTGCCTTCAGCACTGTGTGAAGGGACTGACTTTTGTAGCACACCACTAAAAAATAGTAAATTTAAACTCAGAACGATTCACATGCAA
This sequence comes from Manacus candei, assembly GCF_025592945.1. Taxonomy (NCBI): domain Eukaryota; kingdom Metazoa; phylum Chordata; class Aves; order Passeriformes; family Pipridae; genus Manacus; species Manacus candei. The sequence goes on along the minus strand of NW_026138066.1, from coordinate 22,537,213 downwards.
CATCACGTTTAGATTGGATATTTAGGGAAAAATGTTTTCACCAAAAGGGTTGCCAAGCAGTGGAACAGGTTGCCCAGGGAAATGGCTGGGTCACCATCCCTGGAGGTATTTAGAAGACATGTACATGTGGCACTTAGGGACAGGGTTCAGTGGAGGACGTGGCAGTGCTGGGATAATGGTTGGACTCTATGATCTTCAAGGTCTTTTCCAACCTAAACAATTCTAAGATTTTAAATCATGCTGCCATCCCTCCCTTAATCTCTGAGGTCACTCCCAGCCAAACAGGAGGGAGAAAGGATCAGTTACTATTTGGCACATTGCAGTTATCAGCCACTGCTCTTTGAGCTTCCCAGTTTAACCAGTAAAAGAGGTGGCAGATGCAAGAGGGCAGAGCAGGCTGAGGTGTCAGGAGTCCTGCACAGGACCAGGTTCTCACTGCAAACGTCCTGCTTCCAGTCTCACCAGTTGCACTGACTTCCAAAAGAGCATTTAACAACAGGCACAGATTTACACAGCAGAACATCTCCCAGCCTCACTGCTGCTTCTGTTTCCATTACCAGCACAGCTATCAGCAGGATGCATTCACAGAGGAGGAGGATGACCTGAAAATGGTGTAATTTGGCTGGCAAGGAACTTGACTACATTCTGCCTCCACAGTGATTTGGCATTAGGCTACAGAGTAGTACAGCCAAGACAAATACCAGCATTTGTAGTTGGTAAGTGGACCAGCGTTTAGGCATTTGTAATGTCACATCTGACAGTCACAAAGCCTCTTGAAAACAGCACACCAAACAGGACTCCAAATCTGCTACATCAAAACTAATTTCCATCAAATCCTCGTGTCAAAGAAGAAGAATATTGTAAATCCCTTTTCTGCTAGCAGGGGATAAAATCTGGGGAGGCAGGGCATGGCACAGGTCATGAATCAAACCTATAGCACAAGCGAGGCTCCTGAATGCCTTCTCCTTGGTACATACCTTAGTTATGGGATCACTCTTAGTTTTGTGATAAATGCTTTACACATTGCTGCCTTAAAAATGAGCAGGGGGGACTTCTCTGCTTAGTAAACTGTAAAACTAGTTAGCTTAGTTTGTTTTAGTAGGCATAAAATCACTTTCTTATTTAATTTAGTTGACGTAGACACCTATGTGTATGTACATACACCTTCAGATTAATGTGTGTAAAATATTTCCACCATGACATCACAATCAATCAATATTCAAGCAACAATTTAGCACAGAAGTTCAGAGAATTTTGCTGTCTTACCATAAAGAGCTTTCGCACTTGTTCTTGAGTTCTGCTCCCTCTCTGCCTGAGCAAATGTTGGGGAGCCATAGCCACTGAAAGAAAGTATTTCTGATTAAATTCTGTATAGGTGTATTTGGCACACACAAAGAGGCACTGGAAAAAACCCTCTCCTTATGTAGGACTACACATGCCTCCAACATTAGTAACAGAGGTAACAGTATGGAATATTTGCTCTGTATTATGAATACAATGAGGAATGTTTCACTTAGGGGCTGCAAGCTTTTCTGACCTCTTTTTTACTGCATTAATACAACATCATGCACAATTGAGGTGTGGTACACACATAGACACCACCATAATGTAAGTAACCAAAATCACTAAATAATGATAATACCAACATTAACAACAATAATGATGATAATAATAAAAATGACCACGCCAAAGACTTGGGTAGGATTTGGGGTTTTTTTCCTGCATACACAAGTGTTGATTGCTTTTAACAATTTTAACTGTTTTTAATGTAAGACTTAAAATAACTATAATTGTCTACAACAAATGAAAAGGCAAGACGACTTCCTTCTAGTGTTAACAACAAGAATGAGTCATATATGAGCTCACCCTAAAGGGACAACAATATGAGAAGCAAAGGATAGCACAGATGTCAGGCTCCATATAGGAATACATGTTCTTTGGCATCAGACAGGTAAATTCTCATTAGCCTAATGCCATGCTCCTGACACAGGGATCACCCTCTTATCTTAGGCAAGATAACACTTGCAGGTAACAGTTGCTGGGTTCTGTTTACTGGGAAACAGCATTTGCTCACAGATGGAAAAGGCAGCCTCATCTTTTATGCATAAAAATGCATTCACTCAGAGCTAACCCTTAAACATCTCAGGCACACAAAGACCTAAGTGACACAGTAAGCACGTTACGGCTACAATTTGTTTTTCTGTTCCAGATGAGTCTATTCAGTAATACAGCTTTATCCTTACACTAATACAAAAATCAGTCAGATGATATCTGTCCGTTTGGTTCCAGGGTTTGGAAGCTGCACACTCTTTTACAGAAGCTGTGTATAATTCCAGCGTGATCTAATAACTATAGCTCTGTCTGAAACTAAAGCTCAAAGAAGAAAATACAACTCCTTTTTTTTTTTTTTTTGGTCCATAAAAGGAAAATCAAAGGCATAACCTTACTTCATTTGGGGAAAATAGCTTCCATATCCACCAGGAGGGGTGTTTGATATGTGTCCATTCATTCTCACGGTCGCTTACTGGGAGAAACGATCTGGGAAAAGAAACAACAGCAGGTGAATTGAAGTCTCTTAAAAGATGAAGGTTCAACACAGACGTAATACAAACATAATGAGAAAATTATGGTTGAAATGGGAAAGAAGTTGCATCAACAAGCTCGATTGTTATTAACTGCATCAGGGTGATGCCTTAAAGACCTGTTATGGAACTTCTCCCAATTGCAATTTGATAGTTATTGCTTCAAATAATTTATAATTTAGTGAACAAACCTATTATTTTTGATACAATAGTCTTTAGGAACAGCTTTAGAAATAAAAGGCTCACTAAACAAGGAACAACATCTACTGCATTAGTGGACAAGATACTCCAAATGGCAACTTTAATAGTCCAGCCTGATTTCAAGCTTTGGGTCATTTCTTTCAACTGAAATTTCTGAAATGGCCTTTTAGGACTTAAAAAGGTACCTTTTTTTTTCTTTCTTTTTTTTTTTTAGTAGCATTTAACATCCTGAAAGTCTGGCATGCCTGTTAAAATCTTTCATATAAAAGCAGTGCTGAAAAGGCTATGATAAAACAGTTAAAAAAATGCCTTCTCCCTTTAATACATAACATGCACATTGAAGCTAAAACTGACTATGGAAACCGACTGTCATAACCCTTTCATATTCAAATTTATATTCAAATTCACCATGGGTAAATATTCTTTCATTTACATATATACATGAATAATGTAATTTGAATATTTCTCAACATCTCAGTCACTAATTAGAAAAAAAAAAAAAAAAGACTTAACTCTGCAAAACAGTCAAAAGTATGTCAGATATAATTTTTACCTAACAAAAGCTTCATTTCCAAAGTAAGCACAACCAGCTTTGTTTGTACTAAGGCCACCTTACAAGCAGCTTATCTTCTGAATTGCTGAGTCAACTTTACTGCCTCACTTTCAGTGTTCTCTTCCTGTTCCACAAAGCAGCAGCAGCACCTACTGCTCTTTGCCCCCACATATATTCTGCTGCTTTCCCCTTTCATGCAGAATGCCAATCAAAATCTGTTCTCAGCTCTAAACAGTTCTGCCACTGCAGGAGACAAACAAGCTGCTTTCAGTCTTCTGTACTGAGAGAACACAGTGGTTTTTATACCTTCCTGATGAACACCTGACATCTCCTGCCTCAGATGCAGTTAGCAAAACTAACCAGAACCCAGCTGTATTTCATATGCCGAGTGAAATCATGTGGAAGGATGGTGTTGCCTTTAGTGGGGACTAAATACTTAGTAATTTGGCTTGGTATATTTTTTTTTAATATTTATTTAATTTTCTTTTAAATGTTTGATTGCTCCTTGCAAAACCTCTGTAGTGACATTTCTACATTTTACTTTCCCTACATTTTACTTTCATTTCCCCACAAATATATCATATCCCACTTGCTTTTTATAGAGTGCAGTCCTTAGCAACTGTCTCCAGTAAATTACTACCCGGGTGTTGCTCGATTCATTAGCGATTATAACCTTTGGGAAGCATCCTGAAATTGTCCCATGACTTGAAAGGATACAACTATTCATTTTCTCAGCAGAATTTGCCAGGTCACTGTGCACTCCCTGTTCTGTTTCAGTGACTCCATGGACCAAGGCTACTCCCAGTGCTCTTCTCCAGCTCAGGCTGCCAATTAAGCTCTTCAACACTTCCTATCTGCTATTAATTCTTATAATCTGCAACCATTGCCCAATTTGCTGCCCTGCTTAACAGTTTACCCTGGGATTAGCTTCCTAAGAGTGACCAGATCCAAAACATTTACACAAATTATCTCCGTTGCTTGTCGGTATCCCCAATATCCTCTACTTTCCATGCATACATTGTTTAAGATAACACTTATTTAATAATTCTGTTTGGCATAATCTATCATTTGTAATCTTTTTCATAGCCCCATTTATAACAAATTCTGCAACTATCTGCTTTAAAGTGAGATCTGGGAAAAAAAAAAAACAACTTGGTTTAAAACTCAGAATAATTCCTCTCCTCTGACATCTTAATCTGACAAATACTTGGTTTGTATTTGTATTCCATTTGATTTTATGAAAGTGGTGAAACAGAAATTTTAAGTAGAAGGAATGTAATATATTAGAATTTCAAGCTTGAGCCTTTGAAGTCCAAATGACACACTGAGTTTTAAAGCAGCAAAGAAGCTGAGCAGATTTCCACACCGGGGAAAGAAAACATATCTGATGACTAAATACTTGCCCACTATAACACATAACACCACTAAAAGTAAATATAAACAGCTTCAAAGTTGTATTTTGAATGAAACGATACTGAAAAGCAGAATTCAGAAATTTTTACTCCTGAAAAAAAGAAAAAAAGCAAGCAGCTTGTTCTGCCAAGTAAGCACAAAAGCTTTAGTCACTTTTAGCTGATGTGCAAACAAAACACGACTTGCTATCTGAAAGTCGAGCAAAGCCAACAGTATTTCCTGCCCCTCATGCAATTTTCCAATGCTTTTGAACTGCCAAGACAACTACCCTGACATGACAATTTCAAGAGGCTGTGCAATGCTTCTGTCACTTTGTTCAAGAAAGCTCTTGAATGTGAATACAAACCCTTTACCATAATTATTTATAATTAGTCTATATATTTATAACAGCATCAGAAAGCTACTCATAGTCCCCTAAAATTATAAGCCAATTTCATTCAACCTAAATATTTCAGAAAAATACATTTTAGGAAAACTCTTTATTTTTTTTTTTTAATTAAGGGCATGATTAAGGGAGAAAAGGGAAAAACCACAAAAGGGTAACAGAATGTGCAGTGCTTTGTTTATTATTGACTTGTATGACTTTCTCTGCTGTATTTCTCATCTCAAATGCTCTTTCATCTCTTTTAACCAGTCAGTCCTGTAGCAAAAGTGAACTCCTGCACACTGCAAAGCCATTGTCATCTAGGCCTCTATTAATAAACTCTGCTTCCTCTTTAATCTTCCCTTTCACCTCAACCCAGCAGTTCACAGCAGCATACTCTGGTGTCCTAGCCTTTAAAATAAACATCCTTCACAATTAACTGTACAATCCCTCTTTAAGCAGGCCTGAAGTATCAACAGTTTACTTGTGAATAAGGCCAAAAATGGTCATGTCTCAGGATCCTGCAAAAAAATCAAGCCTACTCGGAAAGAGAATTATTTAAAACCGGGAAAACTAAGTAAGAATTCAAGAAGAAAAGAATGATAAGAAAACAGATAAAATAATAATGCATAACAAGACATATATTAAGGTGTTTATCTCTAAATATATTAAAATATTATGTTATTAAAGCCAGTAAGAAAATGGTTATAAATATGAAATTTCTAAACACAAATGAACACTAAATTATCTTCTGGCAGGATTAGAGACTGAACAAAAATAAATCCACTCCACTGCTGCCATTGGCTTTATTTCTGAATATATCAGTATACTGATAGTCAGCAGGTATGCAAATGACAAAGGTCCAGCCTTTATAACAGATAAACCATTTCTGAGACAGATGTGCTTTGATTCTTTAGCAGTCTGCAGATCATCTAATCCCAAGCGTGGGGAGAACCACACCGGTGTACAACATGATTATACAGGTCATAAATATTCATCCTTAAAAAAATGTCCAAATGCAAAAATACTCTTTGTCTTCCTCACCTTGTAGTGTGGCACCTGATAAAAGCAACTCAATCCACGTGCAAAAGGCTGACACATCAACAACTCACATGTCGTGCCATTTAATTTCCCAGGAGTTTGACAGTAACAAACCCCCTCAATTTATTTAACTCCCCCCACCACACACACACCTTTTCTAGAAAGGTACAGATATTTCATTTAAGAAAATTAGATATTCCAGAGACTGGTGCTCTTTTCTGCTCATCCTGAAGCCATCAGTCCCACCCAGTGGCAGATGACAACATCATATGGAAACAAAAAGAGAAACCATATAATGACCTGGGTATTTTAGAAGTTATGGAGGAGGAAAGGTTAAAGAACGAAGGATGTAGGGGAAGGAAAAGGAAAGCCAACAGCTGGAATGATAATTATTTACCAATTAAGAAAGCATTGTTAGCAAAAAGCCATTGTTATGCCATTGTGCTCCCAACACCCCCAAAGAATTCTTCCCCAGCCAGAGCTGCAGGCACAGGGTGCAGCTCCAGCCTAAACAAACACCAGTGAACTACCACAAGGTAACACTTTTCTGAAGTGGATGTGACAGTGTAGCAATGTCAGATGAGGACACTCTCTCTCCACCCTTTCCCTTTTAAAAATATTACGGAAGAACAAAAACAACAAAAAAGTTCGATATGCCCATGCTACACTGTAACCTCACTGTGCATCAATTAAAATGCTCCTTATTGCTATCCCCCAGCACTGAGCACTGCTGTTCTACAGAATGTACAAAACCCACTTAACTTGCTGCATGACTTGCTGTTTTTCATCTATTTCTTCTCAAACAGCAACCTGTTCACCCACACACACTTTCCCTACTCATGTTAAGTGTTTAAATATCATCTCCTTGTGTCTGCCTTGTTGTTCCGACCCATCACTCTCCTGTTTGTATTTTTGCTCCAGCCACAAATTTTACAAATTGGAAATTCCTGGCAGAAATACGTCCTGAAGAGCCACATAGAATGTCACTGGTGCCCTCTGCTTCGGGACTTGCTTCAGAGCACAACCAAGAGCAAACACACGAGTTCTGCTGGCTGTTCAACACCTTGCCTTGAGATAAACACCGAGATGCACACGCATGTATAACTAAGTAATACTTCAGAAATGATCCCTGGAGGTTTTACACCCTCAGCACACTGAAATCAGAATTTCTCAGAGACGGTTGAACTGGCAGCAGCTTTGCATTGCAGTGTTTTTGGTTTTCCATTAAGTGGATTGGAGCATCCAAAGGCTGGTCAAAAAAATGACAACAAAAATCACACAGAAAATTGAAAGCCAGGCCCTACCAGTGGTGCAGTTTCAACACAAACATTTGGACTTGATTCACCACCTGTTGTCACCTTTGCCCCTCTCAAGCCACTCTTTGTTTATGAAGACTGATGGCTGAAGACTTCTGAGAAAGGAATATATATACTCAAGTATACAATCCTGTGTCAGGACTTCAAGCAAACATGCCAATAAAATAGCCACAGTAACATAATTTTGAAAATGCTGTTAACTTTGAGGTCTTCTCTGGGTTCAGAGTAGTTGTCCAGCATGGCCACGAGCACCAATTACACTGTGTTTTAGCTTATACAAACCTGCACTAAGTTAAATCCTACATTTAGATTTTAGTGCACCCCCAAAGAACCCTTGTGGTGGATGCAGTGTCAGCTAACTGGGGTTCCTGCCAAAGAAACCTGGGACTGGGGAGGAAAAGACTGGATGTGACCCCATCTCCTCCCCGAATTTCACTCCTTACAGAAAGCTGAACTTAAACCCTGACTATTATTTACCTGTTTGTGTAAGGGGTCAGAGGTGTAGGAGCATTTAAAGCAACTAAAGACGGTGACAGACAAATGAATACAACTCTGGGCAGGCAGGGGACACCACCACAGGACAAGGCAATCAGCATTGCCCAGGAGGAGGGATTTGTAAGTGTTTTCACTTCCACCTCCATGGTGCAGTGCAGCAGATCAGGTTGATCAATGCTGTTTTGTCCAGTTTCAAAAAGCAGTTTGATTTTTATTGACACTTTCTGAAATTTAGCATTTTTTCCTCAGTCCTTTGTTAAGACTTCGTCCTATGTTAAATTCATTAGCAATATTCCTATTTATTAAGAAAATTTGGTGTCATAATTATCAATCAAAGTAGAAGACTTAATATGTTAATGCAAGAACTGTCTTCAGAGCAATAATTGTTAGCTAAAAGCAAAGCTTGCTATTAGAAAAACAAAGAAGATAAAAAATGTCCTTTAGGTCTTCTTTTTCCTACTATGATATCTTCCAGTGATTCACTCTTAAGGAAATATTCTAACAATACAACTAAGATAGCTATCTTTTATTTTAAGAAAGGAGAGAAATATGAAGACCAACAGGAAGAACTGAATTAATAAACTTCAGATAGATCATGTTCATAGAGTTAACTCTTATTATTGACACACTAATAAAGACCCTGCTTGAAAACAGGTTCTTATTGTGGCATAGCAACCTATTTCCATTCATTTAACTCAGGTCTGGGCCATGATTTATAATTAACTGTATAGAAAGAAAACAAAACAGCTTTACATATACAAAAGCTTCAAAGACTTAAAATCCCTATTGCAACAAAGGAACTTTAATAAATATGCCAAGCACTGAAGCCACCACTCACTGCTATTTTTAATTAGAGAATTAAATACCTCATCCAAAGCAACATGAGTATTAATTACCAAGATAAGGATCATTATGCAGACCTTGCAGAATGTACCACCAGAGCTGGAAGACCAGTCTCTTGTTTAAAAGAAAAAATGAAAGGAGAAAAGAAAAAAAACCACTAAGAAAAGAAAAAAAAGAACAAGCCCAAACTCCAAACAACCTCCATCCATACAGAACAGTCAAAAGAGGAAGGTGTCTATGGCATATGAAGGAATTTGTAGAGGGAAGTAGAAAAAAGGGATTATAATGTACCATCAAAATTAGTATCTTTGATAAGTCTACCTCAAGTACAATACGAGCTAGCAAAGGATACTATTTTTACTCAGAAATCCGAACTCCAACATGACTACAACACACTCAATATCTCCACCTGAAAAGAGATGTATCAAAACTTTGCTTTCCTTTTTTTTTTTTTTTTTTTAATAAAACCAAAACCAAACAAACCCAAACTGCCTTGGAACCACTCACTGGTGAATTCTGCTCACATAGGACAGAAACCACAGTTGTATTTCCCTTCTTCACATCTTTTTCATTACTTCCTTTTATATTTTGTTACCTCATACTTCAGAGAAGATAGTTAGATTTCAAAAGGGGGCACCCCAGACACCAATTTGAAAGTCAGTTTGCAGTGTACAACCAACAAGACATCAACTCTACTTTAGAAATGCAAATTTAGAAAAAATATTATAATACTACTGTGCATGTTTAAAGGAGACAGCAGAAAATTCAGCAAGAAACAGTGTGAAAAGGGTGCTTCCACCAAGATGGCATATGATCATGCTTTCCTGAAGATAACACATGTCAAAAAGGTAACAAAATTTGGCTATAATTTTCCCTTCACATTGAAAACAGGCTATGAGTGTAGCTGCTGAAATACTTCTCAACAATTTCTTGCACTGAATCACTTGCAAAAATTTCAATAAATGATAAGACTTACTGTGGAGGAACTGTAAGTATATAAAAATGAACAAGACAATGTCTTTAGGTTGAGGTAAAGTCTTCCTCTCATTCTGGCCAAAAAATGAAAGAACTTCCAACATAGTTGAAATACTGCTTACTGCTGCAAGCTGACAAAATGAAACATGCTTATTAATCACCTATCCACATTTATTTGCAAGTTAATATCTGTGTCATGACACAGTGACACTTAAAAATTGGCATAGTAGAGTTCATAACAAAAGCTGAACTGAAACTATATAATGACATACTCTAACCATACCATTAAAATCAACATGGAGGAGGAGTAGAAAAAAAAGGACAAGATGCTCAAATTGCCTCTCTAATTTAGTTTGATAGAATTGTGGCAAGATTTAATTCTTGATTTCACAAATTTGCTTTCCTCAGTTTTGGTTTTGCAGACCTTGTAGCCAGACACACACACACTCTGCAGTTACTGTGGGCTCAGACATGGCAAGAGACGACTCCCATTGCAAGACTTTCTTATTCCCTACTCAAACTTCAAGTCTACCCCATTAAAAAAAAAAAAAAAGAGCCATACACAAATGCCTCACACAGCTGACACCGAATTCTTAATGTGGCAGCACAAAGAATAAATCAGAACAAAGGTACATTTCTATTAAAGTCCATCAACTAGTTCCAAAGAAGAACAAATTTCTATGTCAGTAATAGGTTACAATCTCAAATTAAACAACACAAAAAAAGTTAAGTAGAAGCAACATCCTCTGGCTTCCCAATCACCTTAAACAGCCAAGCTTCACACCACTGTGGGCCACCCATTGATGGCATTCTTTGATGACACAGCATTGTTAATTTAACCTTCATCTTTCACCAATGAAGTGCTCTGAATGCAAATTCAGATATATCTGAAAGGCCTCAAAATATACTGTGGGAAGGGTTCCTGCTCTTTATCTTACTGCAAGATTCAAATTTTCTATATGGTGCAAAAAAAAAAAAAACAAAACCAAAACCAAAAACAAAAAACCATTAACAAGGTAGTTTCCATGCAGTTCAGTGAAAACAAAAAATGAAGGTGAACAAATACTTAAGACTGAAATCTTATTGATCAGGCCACAGCAAATTAGCAATGTTGAGCTGAAAGATAAGCTCACAGTAGATCTCAATAGAAAACCTAAAACTTTTAAAACTTACCAAACGAGCACATACTCTAGTAATGCTAACTAACTCTTCAAACTTCCCTAGGGAAGGACTAAATCAAATAATGTGCAAACAAGGCTTCACAAGGCTGATATACAAAAGCTCAAGGCTTTAGGTAACATGATTTAAAACAAACACCACCATCACAAGTTTTGGCGATTAGACAAGTTTTTAATGCACAAAAAGTCGGTAAAGTGTTTATATTTTCAGAAGTAATTTAAAACATTGCCCTAATATTTTCAATGTAATTGCAACATCATATATATATGAAAGTATTACATTAATACATGATTCCTGGAGAGTATTTGAATTAATTCCAAATCTAGCCAGCGTGTTTCCTAAAAGGGACCAAGTTTTCACTTGTCATACACACATAAAACACATAAGAAGTAGAATTTGTCCTCAAAGCCATGTAGTTACGAAGCTGTAGTGAATAGCAGCAACAATGCCAATACCTGTGAGTCAAACCATGCCCTAATTCAGCACAGAGGTTTGACTCTGAAGCTGGTTCATAGATATATGCAACAGAAAACTGTATGTTTTGTTCAAAATTTACCCTGTGCTACAGGGATCTTATTTCTTTCAAACTCTGAGACCTACAAAAAATAGTTTGCGTTTAATCTATGGGGGAAAATGCTGCTCCTGAAAGTTGGTATCTAAGTTGCCTCTTAATTAATTACCACAGAGACTCTGAAAATAAGGCAGAAGAGAGAAAAGACAGAAGAAAACAAATTATACTTTAAATAAAATTGGAGAATAAGTTGCACTATAAGCTATTTTAAGATCTAGCACCAGCAGACTTCTACAAACTCTTTTACAAAGAAAGAACCCAGAACTCACTCAGTGCTGCCAAGTGAACCAAGATGCTCAATTTAATATTGTCGAAAAAATACCATTATTTCATTGTCATAAAAAAATATGCACTGGAAAAAAATGTTCTTCAAGGGAACATTTCTTTTTCTCCCTTCTTCTTGAAATACCTCCTTGACACCAATCAAGTAATCCAAAATCATTTCCTGCTCCACAGCAGAGTGGAGTAACGTAGAGATATGAGAAGACCTGTGTGACACGTTTGCTTCTACAGTAGTGTGAAGTCAAATAGCCAGTTACTCTAATATCAAACAGAATTTCCCTGATGATTCTTCCTTCTGAACCATGAATTTGAAGCAATAAACTTCAAGGACAACTTCCCCCCACCTGAGGTTAAAAACAGGCACATGACTGCAGTGGGATGCGTGACCTTGAGCAGAGTCTACGCAGTTCTCAGCACTTTGAGACACACAATAACTCACCTGCATCCAAGCATCAGCTGGAGATGCTTGTCTGCACCATGAAAAAAATCTTGGGCATCAATTTTCGTTTGCATTAACGAGCCCATAACCCAAAAAGAATATATGGCAATCCAGCGACTAAACAAAAGGCACTATCTTAAACATCTAAGCATAACTGATTATTCCACATTGAGGCTACAATTATTCAGCACAAAGTGAGTCAAATGTAAAAGAACTTACTGAACTGAGGTCACAGCTGACTGAAGTCACACCCTGCTGCAGTATTTACAGTGCACTTAGGTAACTCAACAATTGTTTCGTGGAAGAAAATAGACTGAAAAAATAACAGATTCCACGATCTGTGGGAAGAAAATAGATTTAAGCTTTTGGCATTTCATGTCTCTGATTTTGTAGTTTCAATTATTTATGTTTCTCTGTATGGACACAATCTTCTCATCCACTAATCTGGGCCAAGCCCTTCCTCTACATGCATTACCATGATGAAATCATATATTTAGCTAATGTCAAATTTTTGATGTTTTCTTTTAAATTACCTGATCAAATGCACAAATGTGATTTCCCCCCCCGAAATCCATTAACAAATTCACATTTCCAAAAGCAGTCTCTGATGTGAATGCCCAGGCTTGGCAAGTTTACAGGCCTGACTTTCAGAAGCATTTATACTTTTTTAAAATTTAAGGTCTTTATAATCACATACTAGGTTTCCAGCAAACATCCAGTGATTAAAGATGACAAAATTAGAAACTTTTATAAAAGATAAATTGTAAGCAGTGCAAAATGGTTTTGGCTCCGATTTCCTCTAATCATGGAGTTTGAATTTTCACATATCACAAAAAAACTTTGCCCAGGAATTTGTCATTGCTGGTTACCAAGACAAATTTAACAAACTATCACTAGAAAGGGATTCTGAAATGCTAAAACCAGGTACTTTATTGCAATTTACTCATTCATTCAACTGAAAATACTTGCTGAGGCATTTTCAATGTAAAATTTTCTTTATACTGGTGTCAGATAGTTTCCCAATGGAAACCTCAGTTTGGGTCAGGAGCCCAAGATACTACCCTGCTCTCAGGAAACCTCAGAGGAGCTCTTTTTTTGTAAAGCTCCAACAGGTTTTGAAGGCAGATAACTTTCCCAAATCTTTCAGAACATGGATTCACTGTTCTTCAACTGGTTCTTCTCCCAGAAATAAGTGTGTGTGAAATAAGTGTGGGTGGGAAGGTGAAAAGGAGAAAGGGAAGGAGCTAAGAGGCCATATGAGGTGATGCTTTTTGATCTTTTCCTGGTTGGAGGAGTGACAGATGAGGCTGGGGAAATCTGACTGCACCATTCAATTCCAAGCCCTTCAAGAATTATTCTAGAGGTGATTCTAGTGATCTTAACATTACTTAAGAAATACTCACCTAAAATCTTTTTTTTTCAAAGATATGGTCACCCTCCTACTGACCTAAGAATAAATAATGAGGGCTTTATCTTTCAAGTTGAGTCACTACTTCATGGGGATCTTGCACAAATGATACTGGAGATACTTCTAATACATGATGCTGAACAGAACTGTCAGACTTCAAGGGCTGCTCAACTTTGAACAGCAATGATACTGCAATGAAGTGAGCTGCTTCAATTGGAATAAGAAGGATTACCCATGGAGACAGCCCTTGAAGAATGTTGCCTTAAAAACTATCTTTCACAATGGCCTTATTCTCCTGGTTACACCCATATGGCTAGAAAATATTAGAGCCCTGCAAAAGATGCTACAGAAGGGGCATCCACAGAAAATTTTTGAGGGACAAAGGCCTGTATAAACAGAGCTTTCTCCCATATTGTTAGGCAACTAAGAAATGTTATAAAACTGCACCAGTGATTAAATTCTGTTTATAGAGTTCAGCTCTATTTGCTGAGATTGAGAAGTGTATTTTTCCCTTTTCCAGAAGGCACACTAGATAAACTTTAAACTCGTACTCTGTTTCAAAGGAAAAATATTTGTCCTACACAAAGCCTCTATTCAGCTTCCCTGTTTTTACTACAGTAAGAAAAATAGCTGTGCCCTGGATAATTTGTTCATATATGCCAATAAAAGCACATTGGATTAGAGCCAGCACTTCTAGCAAGCACCCAGACTTCTAAAATCCCATGAAAAGCAGAATTTTTTTCTCTGCTTATCCTTTTTCTATTTGCCATTCCCAGTACTTACTACTTGTTTCCATTTCATCTGCCTTTATGTTACTGTGAGAAGCAAGTAGAAGAGAAAAATTAGACTAAAGAATAAAACCAAAGCTTTTAAAGAAGACGTTTTATGAAAAAGAGCTTTCAGATATTTTCATACAATGTTTCAAGTGTTAAGCACGTATAGTTTTGAACTCAACTCTATTTAAAAATTATAAAAGAGGTTAAAGTATATTCATGTTTTAGACATACAAAGAAATAAGAAACATACTGACACAAATATTTAGATACCTGTGCTTTCATGCAGGACTCTAAGCAATATGCTTCCTGCCTGACCTAGGCAGGTCTGTGGCAGACCCAGAGTAAAAAAGACCCTGGACAAAATTATTGTGAAGTTATTCAGATCATATCAATTATCTGTGCGTATGTGCTTCCCCAAAACTCAATGGCAACTTTCTAGAAAAGTTTCCCAAACAATCACAGAAATGGGGCTGAAAAGGAAAGAAGTCATCTCACATCCTTAAGGCAGCAGCAACTGTGACAAGGTATTTCCCAAAAAGCAGTACTTTCTAACCTCTTCCTTGGGCCTTTGGTGAGAGAGGTTAAAAACCTGGGGAAATCCAGGGTCTCATTAGCCTTACTCTGAAAAAGTTTTTCTCGACAAATAATTTAAACCCTTGTTCAATTTAAACTCCTATAATACTGCTTCTATCCACGGCATACCCAAAAAACACGTTAGGTTCTTAATTTCAGAAAAAGTCAAAAAAAAGGAAAAGGTAACAGCAACACGCGTCAAACCAGTGTTAAACTGGGCTTGTAAAAATATCCTATTCCTCAGACTTGTCTGATCAAGAATAGTTGGCTTACTGCTCCCTCCTCTCTCTTTTATAACTTATCACTCACATCAACAGGCCTACAAGGATGTTGTATCATCTCATGTGTTTTTCCAGACAGGCAATCCAAAGTAAGCACACGTCAACTTCTATTTTCCCACAGGAGCCCACAAGGCAAGTTTCAGGGGGAACAATATTACAGTTACTTCATCTATATATTATCTTTCATTATCTCAGTGTTTTTCTAAACCATATCCCCTTTGCTTCTTGAACTTTGTATAACCTCTTCTCTTTCCTCATATTGTTTAATTCAGCCTTATGTTTTTCTCCTCCTTTTCCTTTTTTTCATGCACACCTACAGCAGACTTTCTGGGGGAAAAAAGAAAGTTATTAGAGGAGAAATAATTCAGCTGTAGACTCAAAAATAGTTCCTGACATTGTCCAAAGTCTTTAAGATGGGGACTGAGCTTGCCATCCACACTGAGGATGTGACTGTCCTTCATCTCCTGTCTGATTGAGTTGGATGACAACTGAGAAAATTAACAATGACAATTGTAAATACTGCCTTTCCCAACAGAGAGACCAAAATAATTAGAGGTAGGATTTTATATTTTTTTTTGTGAATGGATATGGTAATTTATGTTGCCTGTCTGTTGCATTAAGCTTTCTGAAAGCTCATTCACAGATAGGTTTAAGGGAAATGGCAATTACTGCTCTAATTGGCTATGCCCTCTTTCTGCCTTTACAAGAATGCAAAAAGGTGACAAAAATCTCAACTTCTTTGTAGGTGTCAGTCTGAAATCCAGGGTAAAAGAGCAAGTTGCACCTTGCAGGGATTGAGTTTATGGCCCAAGTAAAATTTAGCACAGGGATAAGGTGTTTTACTAGGACAGTAGGAAGGCTGCCAGATGCCTCACCCTTGTCCATCAACAAACAACTTAGATAGCTCCCAGACTACCCACACTTGAGTCACAGTCTAAAAATTTTCACTACAAACTAAGGACGTAGCCCTTTTGAGACTGCCTACAACCAAACTGGTAGTTAGCAAAACCCCTGCTGAGCAGAGGCCTCAAGGTCCTCAGCCACTTTCTTAGGTTCTAAACAGCTTTTAAAACCTTCTGTTCTCTCCCAGCTTGCCTTTACCCATCACCAGCTATCCATATGCCACTTCACCAATGTGTTAACCCAGTTTTATTGCAAAAAGAGGTCACTATACAATGGGAAACCTCCACAGACTGCAGTTGGCATCACGGGCCAGCATGGATTTTGCATCAGAGGAACCACATCTACTGCTGCTGCAGTCTGCAGATGGATGCTGTCTGTCAGATGGCAGTGCAACAGCAGCACCTGTCTGATGTCACCTAACTGCCTCTGGCCTGGTCTCAAACACCCCATTTTGTCCTGTTTTCAAAAGCAAGTGGAGAGATGCAGCCAAGTCCTTGAGTGAGACGAGCCTCCCCAGTCCACATACCCATTGCCCACCCTACAGCAAAATGGTCCCAGGGCTTCAGCTGTCCACTCTCAGTGAGGACATGGGTGAGGACAGACCTTCAGTCACAGCTCAAGCTGGTATTTCAGCAGCAAACTGCCCTGTATCATGCTCAGATCACCGTTTAGCCCTACACAGCTGTTTTGGTAAATACCCAAGTGACAGCTGGTGATGGTTTGTAAAAACCTCTTCCAAGGCAGAGAGGTTCTTTATCCTTCACCTCCTGTGTGTGGGCCTGGCTCTGGATTGCACTGAGCCACCTCCTCCAGGAGTGACCCTGTGGGCAAACCACGTCACCCACTCTGGGGATGCCGTGGCTGTTTCCCTCATCAGGCACAGAGGAAGGTTGGTGGGAGCAAAGCCATTAATTGGGATGTTGTATTGCCTGGTGGGAACACAGAGGTCACCAAATCCTTTGCTGCTCATGCACAGTAAGGTCAGTACTCCTTGCCAAAGGTGTCAGCACAATTAATAGCTAGTCAGGCTGGCCAAGCTCACTACCTTTGTGCTGTTTGTTGAAGGGAAAACAGCACAGCTGCAGTCCAGAGCACTGAAGGTGACATTTAGGTAAACTCTGTATCCAAAAAGCTTGCTTCCTTTGCCATTATTCAGCTTTGTGACTCAGTTCTTCCAGGCATATGTACACCTCAGCCAGTGCCAGGCTCTCAGGTGATGTTAACGGGAGATATGCGCATCCATTTCCTCCAAACAAAGTTAGAAATATGGAATAAGATCACAGCTCTAATCAGATTGGGGAGGTTAAGGATTACAGAAATTAGAAAGGGAGAAGGCCACTGGATTCAGCCCTTTTCTAGCTACAGGACCATCCCCCTAGTCGCAAGCTTTCCGGTTTCACTGCTGGAGCAGCACCTCTTGAAAATCTTACACCCAAAAGAAAAAAAAATGCAGATGAGACACGAGATTTCTTCAGCAGAAACATGGTGCTGAGAGTAAACTGCGTTGCCCTTCCCCTCCTGCCACGCTTGCACAGCAACCCTGTCACCCAAGAGTTCATCTTGTACTTTAGGAGGGGCCCTCGGCTTGGATTCTCACACCTGGCTAAAGGAAAGACCTTGAGACTTGACAAAATGTACTCTGATTCAGAGAAAATACTGACAGCTTATTATCTAGGGATGGGGGAAAAGCCCACATAGTTTTAGATTCAAAAAAGGGCACTTGTGACCAGTAGTTTCAAAACCCCTTATTGTTTCTGCAAGGTTGCCCCTGTCTCCCTCACTGCCTCTTTCTCTAGTGAAGGCAGGTATAGCTCTTTTTCTAAAAGTTCCCAGAATATTTGCATGCTTCTGCAAGGAATTTATTAGGAAATCATAGATTTTTGTAAGGGAGAGGATCCAACATCCTACAAACAGGGAAATCCCAACAGATGTCCTAACATCTTTCCCTGCTGCCCAATCGATTGGCGAGCACGAGGGGCTCCTGTGCAGTTCACTCCTGCCAAGTTCTAGCATTGCTTAGCAGATGGCTACTTCTCATTGTGCTCAGGGGTTTCCCCTCCCTGGCACTGAACAGCTTCACATCAGCCAGAAGCTCAGGCACCACTTTGCCAGATTCTACAACCACCTCCCTTCACACCTGCACCAGCAACAGTGTGACTTCCCTCTCCTGCTCAGGCTTGGTGCAATCCAGAAGCTCAAGAGATGCTAAACATCCACTTTCCTTTTAATCACGAGCAGAAGTGGCACTGCAGCCCTAACACACGTGATCAGATGCTCTGGCAAGTGTTCAAAGTGATCAAAGTACTCTGGTCACACAAAACCGGTGGCAGCAATGGCTCTCCTCCAAAATTTCGGGCATACATTGCGCAGCATCCTCATTTCCAGTAATGACATCCAACACAAAGAGCCACAGCAGATGACACTTGCTTTGAATGTTAAACAAACAAGTGTTTAATCCCTGTAAGTTGTCCTTAAGTACATAAACTAGTAAGGCAGCTCTGATGATGGAGGAGATGATCCTCTTTTGGATTGCTCCTGAAATGGAAATATGTGAACTGTGATGTCATGTAATTTGCACTTCCCTAATATTAGGCTGTTCTTATCTAATGTTCCTCTCTTGCTCGTATTTTTAGTGTACTCCAAGGGGATATTATCCAAGAGGATAATACACATGATGAAGAAAACTAACCGTAGGCGGTATAAAAACTAACACCAGACTGACCACAAATGCTTTCCCAGAGACTTCCAAACCTGTCCAAGTGGAGGCAAGGAACGGAAGGTATCTCTCACTTCTGACTCACATTGTTGGCCTGAACATGAGATGGTTCATTACTCAGAAATGGCTTTTGGACTCCCCCGGCCCCCTTCCCCAAGAGTAAAGTGCAGCAGAGCGGGGAGGAAACATCCACAGCTCCAGATTTATGGAAGAAAAAAAGGCTGCACAACCCTTGAGGAATCTGGGATGCATTTCAAGCCGCAAGAGTAACAACGGAAATTGTAAGCAGCGTAATGATTTTTTTTGTGTATTTTTGAATTATCTAGAGAGAACTAACTCTATCTCTACAATATAATATATTTTTGCATACTGTCCACATCCCACAGAGGTCGAGTCAGCTGTGGTGTTCTCTCCCAAACATATAAATAAGTCTAAGAAGAAAACCTTTCTTCCATTTTAGTTTGCATTTCCTTTTTTTTTTTCAATCCCTGTTAAATTTTAATCCCCATCTTGTTGCACACAGAAAACAGACATTGAAAAGTGATTGCTAATAGAAGAAACACTTGGATCAACAGGTCAATACTTAAAATCAAATTACAAAAGCAGAAAAAGAAGTCCAGAGGATTTGCAAGAGTAACAGATAAGAGAAAAGAGCATCATTAGATGCAAACTATCCTCCCTCCAAATGAAAGCTACAGTTTTCCTTTTTTTTTTTCCTCTGTTTCAGGGAGGAGTTCTAGGGGAAGGGGTTGAAGGCACCACAGAGCAGTCAACTGCCCAGCTTCCATTAGTCTCTTTTAAATACTGATTTTGAAAAATATTCCTATTTCCTGAAAATCAAGGCCATCACATGCATCTAGACAGTTCTCAGAAGAAAAATGTGACATAATACTTGTGTGTGCAGTAGTGCATTCAGCTGGACACTTTTGTCATCTTTAACACTTGCTTCCAAATGCCTTGGTCAGTAATTTATTTCACCACAATATGCTCACAGGATTAAATCTCACAGTGTAATTTGAGCATTGCTGTTCACAGATCAGTCTACCCAGAATGCCCAAAATATTAATTAGCACTAGAAAAACCTAGACCATGAGAGATGATTGGCACTGTCCAAACTTAATAAATAAATAAAAAAATAAATAAAAAAGGATATTTAATCTTTTCAGAAATTTACAATCTTCTACTTCATCATCTAATACTGGAATATTGCATCCTTCCATGTTTCCCTGGCACCCCCTTTTCTCTGGATACGAAGTAAAAACATATCAGACTAGTCAAGCACAAAACTTATAGTTTTGACAGACTTTCAAAATAAATAGAGAACCAATGAGCTTGAGAGCCTGCACCTGTCTGGAATTGGTGGAACTAACACATGGCTGTTCTGCAGTTATATCAGCTTTTGGGGTTTTGACTGTGCACAGCACTTACTGCATCATGTACATTAAAAAAGTGTGCATGGCTTTTAATTTTTTTTTATCACTTTACATGACCACAGTCTCCAGGAAAGGAGTTAGAAGTTAACTGTTATAAAATTACAGTTAGAAACAGTCTGGGTTGAGGGTTCTGCAGAGGTAAAGCTTAATTATTTACAGCTTAAGTCTTAACAGACTAGGTCCCAAGGTCATTTATTACCAAGAATGAACATAAATCACTGGTTTCTATTTTTATAGTGCAACCACCAGCACTCAGGAAGAGCTATAAGGTGAGTAAGCAGAGATACCCACCCTTAAATAACACCATGGGACAGACTTCATGAGTGTAAAAATGACAGAGGGTACATATATCTGTTTAAAAAGTGGGGATAGGTTCCAAAAAAAGCAGAATTGACACGATTTGGCTTGGCCACAGCTGAAGGGTGCACCCTGTAGTGCAGAAGGACCTATATGCCACAATTCCCTGTGACAAGGGAATCCAAAACTGGTGGTTATAGTCTATGGCTTGGACTAGATGACATTCGAGGTACCTACACAATTTTCACTACCTGCCTCTTGAAAATAAAGGTAACTTCAGGGAACTAAGATTGAATATCACAAGGTATAAAACACACACTGTGTTGATCAGAATCCCAAGAAGGTATTGGCACTATTTAAGACTGGTATTTATTGTTCAAGTTCCAAAAGCATATGATGATTCTTCTACTTCAAGGAAAAAAATGCCCCATTATGCACTAGTAGTCAATGTACATTGGAGCACAAATCACCATTTGTAGCATAAACATATTAGGAGGGCACATACCATTATAGCCAAGCACTGGTGTTTATATTTTGTGAACATCAGCAGTAGCAAAACAAATGCTTAGTTATAGGAGGAATGGAGGTTCAGAGATTCAGTAACATAACAAGTCAGCTGCAAAATGAATATACACAAGTATATCACTAATACAATCTATTATTGTAGAAAGTTTTATTCTGGTGGACAAAGTTTGGCTGGTGGACAACACCCTG
Source organism: Manacus candei (assembly GCF_025592945.1). Taxonomy (NCBI): domain Eukaryota; kingdom Metazoa; phylum Chordata; class Aves; order Passeriformes; family Pipridae; genus Manacus; species Manacus candei. Next base: position 22,515,858 of record NW_026138066.1, on the reverse strand, counting down.
TTGTTACTGAGTTATTTTTAAATGGGCATAAATGAATAAAAGTGTGCTTATGACCTATCAAAGGTGAAAAAAGCTAAAAGTTACTCCTTTTATAAGCTGATTCCCCTGCCACACACATACTACTTGTGTAGCCCTAGTGGATACTTTTAAGGAGAGTTAAGGATAAGGATTTTAAACAACATTCATAATAAGTATACACCAGACCTTTATTTCTATGACCTATCAACTAAATAGTGGTTTATCAAGACCCTTTGAATACCAGCCTATGCAAATATATTGAGATGTAAAGGAGAGATACATGCTTAACTCTCCTCTATCTTTTAGCCTATGAATCACCTATTGTTTCCAAATTGTGAGCTATGCTCAACCCTTCTTTTACTGCAGTGTCTGCTCCTTATCTGTACTATGTTTAAATCACTGTATAAATTGCAGAGTAATTTAGGTTGGGAGAGATCTCTGGAGGTCATCTAGTGCCAACTTCCTGATGAAAATAAGACTAACTTGTAAGTTAGACAGAGATATGATCTATGAATCATGTACAATAACCACAGTGACTCCTCCAGCCACCAGAAATTCATCAAGTGATCGATAAGCTGCTCCCGACCACAAGTGAAATAAACTCTCCCATTCTGGCCCCCTGCTTATGTCCTGTTACCTCTGAATAGCATCAAGAACAGAAGTAAAGGTCTTTGCAAGAGCACAGCTGCCAACCTGTGACTCAGTTCAGCAGCATTTTAAGAAACCTGGTGTTGAGACAACCAGGGAAAGGAGGAGGCAGCATATCAAGGATAGACAGCTGCCAGAACCCACAGGAGGAAGGTGGATAGCATGGTGAGGGGAGCACTGTGGGTGAAAGTCAACAGAGCATTTCTCTGGAGGAAGGAAGCACAGCTTAACACACGGTTCCTTAAAACCCATTTAGTGCAGCTTCCATGGTCCCTGGTGTCATGGTTTAACTCCAGCCAGCAACTAAGTACCACAGAACTGCTCCCTCCCGTCCTCCCTGCCCCTGGTGGGATGGGGAGAACAATCAGAAAAAAAAAAAGTAAGACTCATGGATTGAGATAAGAACAGTTTAATAATCAAAACAAAGTACAATATCGTACTACTGCTACTAATAACAACAATAAGAAAAATAAATATTGTGATGAAAAGGAGAGAGACAGAGAAATGAAACTCAAGGAAGACAAGTGATGCACAATGCAATTGCTCACCAACTGCTGACAGATGCTCAGCCCGTCCTGGCGCAGCCATTGGCACCTCCCAGCCAACTCCCCCCAGTTTATATCCCGGGCATGACATTCTATTGTGTGGAATATCCCTTTGGCCAGCTTGGGTCAGCTGTCCTGGTCACAAGAAGGAGAGGCTTCTTGTGCCTCTCCTCACTGGCAGAGCACGAGACACTGAAAAGTCCTTGAGTCGGGGTGAGCGCTACTTAGCAACAGCCCAAACACCAGCGTGTTATCAACATCATTCTCCACCTAAATCCAAAACACGGCTCCTAGGAGGAAAATGAGCTCTATCCCAGCTGAAACCCGGACACCTGGTGACCCAGAGATCTCACTGCATGAGGACACATCCGTACTCACGACAGCCCTGCTGCAGCTGTTTGTGCACCCCCTTAGCCGAGGCCTCACCGCGGGGCCGCGGGGAGAAAAGCGATTGAGTTACAACGAGCTCCGTCCTCGAGCACAGAGCAGAGAATGAACATCTACTGTCTAACACAGACAATCTGTCAAACTGTAAATTAATATAGCTGCTTGGGATCAGCATAATTCATATATGCATACACACAGATACACATATTTAAATAAGAACTGTAGCACCCCAGTATGCCCCAATAAGTTTGGCTTTGTCTCCTTGGACATTGAGGCTACGACAAGGAGCTATGCCAAGTGCAACAGGCTGTACATTATTTAACAGTTTGACCATTCTACACTATGGTTTGTCATGGTTCCCACATACAGAAACAAACCCTCTTAAGTTAACAAGCTTGAAAATGGTCACCCTGGACAGTGTTGAAAGCAGTCCACATCAGAAGGTATGCCCAAAAGAGAGGAACAAATTTTGCAGTTCACACTTTGACCATACTGGAAAATTGAATAACTGCATCTCCACCAGCAACGGCAGCAACAAGAACATTCTGAACAGATTCCAGGTACGTTAACAAATCACAGTGCTTAGCATGACCCACTGCTCAAAATCCCTTGTGGTTGTAGCCATTCCTGGCAAACTGAAAACATTTTTCCTTCCACACTTCCTCTCTGTAGTACAGCTGAATGACCTTGGTGGTGGGAGAAGGTCAAAGTAGATGAGAAAAGAGTCTTGAAAAACACTGATTAACTATTTGATTTTAAGTACTGAATTCACGTTTTGGAGACAAAGCCAATTTCATTAAAAACATTTAAGTCTTGGAACTTAAAAGAAGATGCAGGAGTTTCAAGAACAACTATTTGAGCCCACCCAGTCACCCCAACAATCCCTTCTTGCAAGCCAAGGAAGCTACAGAATGAACAATCTCAAAAACATCAAACTACCAAAACCAAAACCAACCAACCAAACCAACCAACCAACTCACAAAAGAAAAGGAATGGAGGAAGGGGTGGCAGGGGGGCTTGCCTTTAACTTCACATACGACTCACTTTGCCCTGTGTGTTGCCAACTGACATAAACAACTTCACACTTTTGCAGGTCACCTTTACGATTTGGTTTATTTGTATTTTTGCTCTTTCACAGACTCTTTTGGTCTCCTGTTCTCCACGAATAAGCAAAAACTGTCAATAGCATGGAAGTCAGTTCAGAGGGCTTCCCCATACCCTGGAGTCGTGACTTACAAACTTTTGTCAGGTCTCAGCATTTTTATTTTGTTTCTACAGACAAACAAACATCTTTACCTTTACATTGACTGCTTTATCGTTAAAAGAAATAATCTCAGTTTTAAACAGAAGTTTACTGTATGCCACACATGCCCCCTGGACTCAGGGTATGTCTCTAAGTCAAGATAAGCAGCTGGTCCAGGAGACAGAGAGTATACATTAAATAGCATAAAGGAATAGTTGCCCCAGGGACTTCAGGTCCAGTCTCAGCATGGCTGCAGCTGCCTCCCAGGAACCTCTGCATCAACCTATGCCCACCTTTGCTCACCTTATTACTCTTGAACCTATTTCACCCTCTCTCTGCCTCCACAGCTATCTCTTAAAACATGATATATTTAGAACTGGAAACAATTTTTCTTTTCAACAATTAACCTCAAATCCCAAAACCTCTTGCAGCATCCAGATAAAACATTAATATAATTAATTCCCTCTATTTCCTCTTTCTATCATAACCCATTGCTGGTTTACACCTCAGTTGCATCTTCTCATGTGCTTGCAAACTCTACCATAACAGCATTCTTGTACCTCTGCCCACTGGCTAAATGATAAAGCCAAGAAAATTTGCATGTACAAGAAACAGTAAAGCAAGGAATAAATGAGGTACCTGAAAACCCAGTGCTAGTCTAGTGCTACACTCCTTCACTTCCATGCAGGCTGATGGGTATTTTACCACAAGTAATTCATCAACAGCTCTAGAGTCACACAAAGGTGACTTAAACAGAAAGTTTCTTTAAACCTACTTGATAAATACTGAAATAATGGAGAAAATAAAGGAAGTAACTTCTAAAAGGAGGCTTGAAGCACTTTTCCTGAATGCTGATTCTGCTCAAATAGGTTTATTTTTTTTCTGCTGTAAGAGTAGCAGTCTCCAAAACAAATAAAATAAATGCTTCGAAAGGTAGTAGTTCTGGTCTGATAAACAGCAATATAAAAATGGCATCTTTGCACTCAGCAGAACTGCTTCTGGTGTGCAGTCAGGAGTGATTGCTGCTGACTAGGGAGATAAATAAGGTTCTACTACTTTCATGCTTGTTTGAAACAGGATATCATTGCTACTGTTGTGCAGCAAAGTGAATACTATCGTCTTCTATCTAAAGCCAAGTTCTTCATTAATTTTCAATTACATATCTGGACAGTTCCTGCCTCACCACTCAATAAGAGGCAATGGGATACAGAGACAATATCAGAGCCCACTTCACTCTGCACAAACTTTATGATGCAAAACTGCTCAGGAAGGGAGATCTGGGAAATGCTCAACCCAGAGCCAAACAGAAATTCCAGCCTCATAAAGCTACTTTTAAAGAAGCATTTGCCAGGTTCAAGAGCTGCATTTCTCTATAGAATGCTACAGATCCAAGCAATGCTGAAGGGGGTGGGGGGGGGGAAATGAGATCAAAAAATCAGTAAGTAAGCGCACTGATGTAAAAGATTTAACAAAGAGTTTTCACAGCCTAAGTTCAATGTCATGTGTGTAGGCTGCAGGTATAAAATTAAATACAATCTACAGATATGGATAAATACCAGCTCATCATTTCGAGGAAGTATATAGGCTAGAAAAACACTATTTTACGATACTATCAGAATATAAGTACATTTTGTTTTATAGAACTGGTGGGTAAGTAACAGAAAAGAAGTAGATAATGCAAGTTCTCAGCATTCAAATTGGCAAACTACCGCATTTTAGAAACTATTAGGAAACACATCCTTGAAAGTGAGGGTTTAAAATACCTTGGAGCACATTTTGGCAATACTTAGAATAAATAAACAGTAACAATGTCTGCTCTTTGGAGCCTCAAAGTCAGAGAGATAAGGAAACTTCTGAAAGAAGGAACAGATAGGAAAACAAGAAGACCTGCTTCCAGAGCCTCCCAGGACTCACAGACAAAACACATCACCATTATTTTCTTACCATTATCTGACTTGAAGCTCCTGAAAGTTAACTATTTCTCTTAAATCAAATACAGCATACATCGTATTTCCATCTGGAAGTGCTTGATATTTCTCAGCATCTCAGTAAGCATGATATAAGGTGCTATTGTTTGTCACAGTGCCACTTTTTTTTTTTTTTCAGAAAGTCCCCACAAAAGTTATTATATCAAGCCTGAAATTTCTTATAAAGAAGCCAAGTAGTATTTTCCACTTTTAGCTAAGAAGTTCTGCCATATTGATTTTCTTGTTTCCATATTGTTTTACTTAAAAGATAAGCCTCAATGAAGTAGTTAAGACTCCAATAAACTGTTTATCTTAATGAACAGACACAGAGACCAAATTAGTAGGCAATATCACTTCTAAAAAAGCATTACTAAAACCACTCCATTTGTGCCAGTAACTATGTATGTGCTGGTGTGATGTCAGAGACATTTCATTTCATGACACAAAAGAACAAGACAAAAACTTGGGGCAGAGAACTGAAACAAATCCACTAAAAGTTTCATGTTGTTACTGATAAGTCAGAGCTTTCCAGATTTAAGAGGGTGGTTGACACCAAGAAAATATTTTTCTTACATTCAAAGAGTCTGAAAATGCTGCCAAACAAGATCAAGGGAGCTTGTTCCCTTTTTTCGTTGCATCTTTAGGTCAGACACTTTAAATAGAGTTTTTGGCACACAATAAAATAAACTAAATCAACTTCTGCCAAATTCCTGGCTTTTTATGACTCAAGCTACCAGGCCTTTTAGTTATGCCAAGCTTCTGCAAGAATTAAATACTGTTCAAGTTAACCTGGCAGAAAAGGCTGGGTCCCTATCAGGTGAACATCAGCACAGCTGTCAGTTCAGGAGCTCCACAGCCATTGCACCCTGAGGCTCATAAAATCTGTCTCTGGGCCAGGACCTAATCCTGCCAGTGCTCACCTGCAAGCCAAAGTAGCTCAGGGGAGAGGAGGGAGGGCTTCTCCCACCTCTTCACCTTCCTCCATCTGTTTGTTACTGTCCTTCTTTACCCTGATAACACAGGCAGCTGTTTGAACTGCTCAAAGATGTGCATCCTGAGGCTGTATCCCAGGGAAGGCACTAAAAGGCAGGTGGTAAAACTGCAGGCTTGCAACACATCTTGATTCAAACGCAGGCCTGGAATGCACCACTTTGGTACAGGAGAAATTCTGGTTTTAAACACCTCTCTGCCAATACATAGGAGAACCACCTGTTGAACTCACATATACACACGCTCCAAGAATTTGCACACCAGAAACGGCTACAGCAACTTATTTTCACGATATTCATATGGCGACATTTGGTTTAAAAATAAATGCATATTTTGGTGAGAAATTGCTGTGAAAGTAAAATGTATCCTTCATTATTCCATTATTTCAAAGAGCAAGAAAATAACTTCCATCTATCCCTCCCAAAGCAGTTTTGGGATTATCTGTGGTCCTCTTAAGCCTCACACCAACTGCAGCTCCGTCAGTCCAGGCTGCCACATCTTATCTTTCCAAAACATTTTACATCTGGCTTCTTTTACACCTCCTGAATCAGAGAGTGTAGTGCATCTTTCACCACAGCAAGTGGGAGATTTCTCTCCATGCTTTACTTTGTCTCATACAAGACTTTGGAAGTACATGCTCTCAGTCATCAGGCAAGTGTCAGGCTGGTACTGGGAAGCTGTCCTTTGGTATCCTGGACAGCCCAGTGGTAGCATGTGGTGATCTCTTGTCTTACCAGGAATCACCAAGATGTAATTTTTTGTGCCAGTTACTCTGACTCAAGTGGAAGACAGAGGAAAACTTTCAGAAAGTATCAGCAGATCTCCCCTCAAATTCATGAGCTGTTTCCTTGTTTGGGCTTGATGAGCATAACCTGCTAAGTGCTGGCATTTCTTTACCTGCTGAACCAACCTACAGTGCAAGTAGCTCTTGCACTTGCATGGATCACATGCATACAGTACAATGAAGAACTACATGAAAGATCTTTCACATGAGCCTGTCTGTCCACACAGCAGCACATGGAGATTTTTCAGTCCAGTTAAAAAAGCAGCAATCCCTGGGCATCACTGTATTGCTGCTCGTGCTGGCCAGATATCTTACCCTGTTGCTACACACACTGTTTTGGTAAATGCAACAGAGCATCCTCTTTGGAAGGGACCTGCCTTCAACTCTGCAACCAAATACCACACACTGCAGGAGCAGATGGATTCTTTTTGGACAGGTGCCTAACAGAGTGCAATTGCATCACTGTGTCAAACCATTTTCTACAGAAGAGCTTACATAAAAAACACAGATTAAGAAACCCAAATCACCACATAAACCTTGCACACAGACAGCTGAGCCAGCATGTTAAAACACATTAGGGACAACAGCACTTCTGCTTTCAAACCCCATTCTACCTCCTGGCCAACATCTTCTGTACCACTCCCCTAAGCAGCTCCCTCTATCATCACCTTTTCCTCCACTTCTTTAACTGCTCACTTGCCATGGAGAATCAGGCAATGAAGCAAGGTGTTGCACATGCAGTATCTCTTCAATTCTACCTTTCTGGACTTTAAAAGTTGTTCTGTCACCTACATTTCCAACCTTCAGTTGATTTTCGCTTTCTGAAATGGCTGTGAACAAAGCTTTATGGGGCTCTGTGTTTGGTAAAACACCTCAGAACCTTTGCCCTTTGCTACTCAGTTATTCAGTAAAAATCTGGGTACTTTCCTATCCTTCCTAGAGAACGGGGGATGGGGAGAAGTTGATGAAAACCACATTTGTTCCTGAAGTTCAACTAACCCACCATCTGTCTAGGAACCACAGCAAGGAGCAGTCACTCCAATGCCTCCTTCCTAGCAGGCACAGAACCTCTGTGAAGCACAGGGAGAGGATGCACATAAAGACTATACGGCTCATGTGCAAACTGTGCAAGAGCTTCTGTTAATGGGCATCAAAGCTAAAGCTTCTGCTGTCCCCCTGGACAAAAAAAAAACAACCAAACCAAACCAACCAACCAAACAAAAAACATGCACTTGGTTGTTTAAAGTTTTCATGATAGAATTTTCAATCTTGAAACAGGAAAGCTTTTCAGCATAAAGATTTGGAACTGAATTCCTTTTGCAAAAGCGACTGGTTTGGAGAAATCCTTGTTGAATAGACACAGTCCCCCTCACCCCACATCACTTCAAACAGATTCTCAATGAGCTTAGGATCTGGATGGGCAGTTTCTCCATTTAAAACATCCACTGATCTGCAACAATATTCTCATTTGTATTACTGTTTACAAAGTTAAAAAAGCTATGTGTTCCAATTCATAAGCAGTGCGTAGTTCTGGATTTTTCAACCATTTGTTAGTACAAACGGAATTAAAACATATTTAAGCTCAGCTGCAAACAGAGATTTTAGTAGACATTAACAACCCAGGTAGCAAAATAAATAACAATATTTTTTCTAAGCTAACCTTGATGTTTGGACAGGTGTCTGGGATTTACAGGACATGATGGTTACTAAAGTATTCACAACTGTGCATTGAAACTGTCACTAACTTATAATACTTTTCCCTCCCTCCTGATCTGGATAAAAACAGAAACAAAATAGCCCCTGGCAGTTCTCAGAGTTATGGCCTTGGCTGATCACAGAAGTGAATAACTGGACTGATTTTTTTCTTCCAACTGAAACCTCATAAGTGATTAACAGGCCCCTGTACTTTGATACAGCGCTGAAAGGAGGTCTCTCCTGAAGCAGAGACAGATCTTCAGTTTCTTTTTACAAGCAAAGAAAAAAAAAAAAAAAGGAAAGAGAAATGGAAGAAGAAAGGGTGCTTTCAGTTTTGTTTCTGCATGCCTCTTTCATTGCAATTTGAATTTGCATACCCTTCTTTTCCTGAGAAGAGAATAGACGACTGGAAAATCAGTACAGTGTTATACATTTAAAAAAATAATTAAGGTCAAAAACTTATTTGTAAGGCTCTCTTCTCAATCCTACTCCTAGAGAGGCTGCTGCAAGTCAGACTTCCTCAGTGCTCTTCATTATGGCTGTAGTCCTGCACTTTCTTTCACATGGTTTCCACTACTCTCAGTCTCTTTAAATTATGAGTAAAACTGAAAAACTGGAGGACAACAAAGGTGGGTTATGAGCACCAAAAGAAAGAGTCCAGCCTGGCCCCAGCTGGGAGTGCTGGCTCATGGGGAACAGGCAGAGACCCATTTCATTGCTTTGCATCTGTTATTCACCTCTGTTCTCTTTCAGTATAAACCAACTCTGCTAAGCCAGAACGTAACCAGGACCCAGCATAAAGGATTTGTCTCCAAACTCAATTAATTACTCAGGTGAATCACCAAATGACCCCTGTACCATTGTTCTTCTCTTTTTATATCAACTTGTAGCTTAAGACTCCAGCCAATGCTCTGTACTCTTGATATTTTATATATTGTGACTTACTAACTACATGGTTTGAGATACATGCAAGTCACCTGAAAAACTCAGGCAAGCAGATGGCAGAGCTGAAACCACTGACACCTTTGACCAAGCAGAATCCTTAAGGACTAAGCAGGAACAGAGGGATCACAGCACCAGCTTCAGTGTACTATAACCACTCAGTTTTAGATGGCTGTTAAACCAACAAATCTCTACAAAAATCCATGTGGGAGACTGTAAAATAATCTGTGTATTTTAAAGTTATCAGGTGCTATACTTAAACAAAAATAAATCAGAAAATAGCACAGTGAGATACTTCAGAAAGTATCTCTGGACTAGCAGTGACACTTAACTGGTAGTAGCACTTAACTAGTAGTGACAGAAGCTTGATAACTATAAAGGCACACTAAGATGCTAGAATGGTACCTGATTTGTTCTTGGTGAATATCTAAACACTGACTGTTATTCTGGTGAATCCTAGTGCCTTGTGCATCTCGACTGTAGGACTGCTTTCAGAATCCTTACAAACAAAAGAGGTTTGAAACAAAATTGCTTGTAATGAGGAAGCAAAATAAGTACTGGCATCCGTACTGTGTACCCACTCCAAAGCATCTTCAGAGCATACTAATCTCTCAGATTCACAGCTTTGTATTGTTCCAAGCCTTTCTTTCTCAGTGTTTTGTAATTGAAAAAAAAAATAAAAAAATAAAGAGATCAAACTGTTAAATCTAGCTTTTTCTGTTTCACTCTCTTTAATTATGTATTGAAAGGAATTCAAACTGGATGAGTTTGATACAAGCATTCTTCAATGCCAAACGTCAGTGTAAATCCCAGGGCACAAAGCGTGGTAACAGGAAGGAAAAGAAAAATAAGCTTTTGGAAAGAAAGAAAGAAAGAAAAAAAAGAGAGAAAAAAGAGAGAAAAAAGAGAAAAGAGTGTGGTTTTCCTACATGTTCAGGTCGCCCCAGTTATTATTTAGGTACTTGAAAGCATCCACTTAGCTCATGTTCAGAACTTGTCTTTGGAAGTTCAATAAGAGCTTTAACAGTGTACAATAAATAAACGCACAAAAATAAATCAAAGTCCTCTTTCTAAAGGAAAATAATTACAAGCAGCACCATAAAAAGTCTGATGAACTCCAAGTAGTATTCCTCCTTTGCACCTAAGAAAATATACAATATTTTTGAAACATAGAGGGGTCTTTTTCAGGCAAGGAGGAGAGAGAGGTTGGGTGCTGTGGAGAATGGAATTGAGGGATGGAATAAATCCAAAAGTAGGACAGCCATCAGTGTTTCATCACTGCTCACCATCACTGCTCCTGCAGCCTGGGCACAACCACTACCCTGAATTCATGTTAAAAGGCACTCAGAGGCAGGGAAGTTGCACCTGGGAATCCTTTAACGTGACTCAAGATGCACAGCACAGAGCACTTACAGACTCAGGGCATTTTAAAAATACATAGAAAAATTCTACAAATCCTCTCAAAAACATCAAGTAGGGTCGTTGGCAATTTAATAGTTTTACTGAGATGGTAAAATATTAATCCTCTAAACTATTTAACATAAATACTGTAAAATAAAATGTTAAAAGACATTTCTAAGAAAAAAATTAAGGTTACAATAAGCTACAGTAAGATTTAACCTGAAGTGGAAAGCACAATTTGTATCTTTAAAACATTTCCTACTACTATCAACTTCATTTCTATTAAAATCCCAAACTTCAGCACCATTGGGGTTTTAACTCAGAATTCAAACTTCAACAGTATTATCCAAATGCCAATACAGGATCTCCTGAAGACGTCCTTCTACAGCAATATCTTTTGAAATGTTATATCAATACTAAAAACCACGACAAATCACGACAAGGAGACTGTGAAACAAATAGGGGAAGGGGGGCAGCTTGAACCAGGTTTTGAGTATAAGGAGTTAGAGCAAAAAGCCATTTATGCTGAATCACGGTGCTCATTCCTGGGGCTGGTTGAACACAGGAGGGGAAAAAACTTGCAGCTGCTTCTGCAAGCACTAGGACTTGAAGGGGTCCATACTGAGCACCATCAGTATTCACAAAATTATTTCTTAGCAATTCGGTTGAACACAAGCTGCGTGGGTCGACCCACTCCTTAATTAGATGACTAATTCTGAAGGTCAGACACGGATAAGGAGAAGGACACTGACATCCAAAGGATGAAATGACTGCTTCTAGCAGATGAACTGAGAAGCAAAACCGGTCAAAAGGCAGGACCTTAGCTTGGGGAGAAAAACAAAAAAAAAAAAGAAATTAAAAAATGTAGTGCAATTAAGAGGGCTAATGCCAAAACAGTGCAGTAATACTGCTTTTCAGTTCACTGTGGCTCCACTACTTTCCCATGGGCTGATTCCAGATGGTGAGAAGTTCCTGTCCTGCTTGCCACCTTCTCTCCTGGGAAAAGGGGAGCAGGTACCTGGAAGCATCCCACTTTCCCCTCCCTACAGCTCCCTTTTCCAATCAAAGAGCCTGTCATTCTGACCCAGTTTGCTCCTCTCTTGCTCCCCAGCAGGACCAAAGCTGACAGGTGACAATACAGGTGTGGCCTGACATTTACATCTGTGAGTCACTGCCCTGTGACAATAACCACAGAGCACAAAGGGATTCTCAAACCCCTCACCTCTGGACTGCCCAAACATTCAGCTACTGAACCCAACCCATATTGCTCAACACTCACTTAGGATTTTCTCCCATCCTGTGGCACCCTTTCTTTGCTGTCCTCTTGGGCAATTTAGTTGTGTGAGAAAAAAAGCAATGGTGGGTAACTTTACCAAATTAACAGCTGTGTTTCCTCCGCTGTGAGCAATAAAGGATATACAGCATAAAACAGTCCTCAAAGTTCAGTTTGATAAGAGAACCTTAAAAATCAAAATTAAAACCACCACGATTTTCAGCTCTCATTACGAAAATGACTGAGCCAAAGACAGCACGATTACAGACAGGTGGACCAGTCATACCCTTGTCTCTGCCATTTACAAGATCAGAGTACTAAATGTTCCATGCATTTGGGAAGGAATTTTTGTTACTGGAATACATCAAGACACAGAATGAACAAGATGTCATAAGTTACTTTGGACTCAGGTCTTTTGTATTGCTCAACAATGCATTGATAAGCACTTTAATCCAACCATTTACTGTTAGGAAAGAGGGGAAAAAAAGGCAGAGCTTACTGTAGAAACATCAGCTTTGGTTTTAAAAGATCAAATGATATCTACATATGTAAAATACAGGTTCTAATAACTGTTAGAGATAATGAATAAAATTAAAGTAGGTAATTTTTAGCAATTTAGGATTCAACAGGAGGCATTTCTTCATAACTGCTTGTTAAAATATAATTAAAAGTATTTTCTGTATTTACAAAAAATATCAATATCAGAGGTTTAAAAAAATAAAACGGGATCTTTTACTGTACTTTAATTTTCTGGTTTTGTCTTATTAGCATTTGAGTAGTAAATGGCATATAAATATGTTAATGTTGTAATAATTTATATAGCACAGACATCACCACAAGTAATATGGCAGCTATAAATATTCTGATAGGAGAGATGGGTTTTCTTCCTCTCCTGAGTGTGACATCTTTAGTAATCCACAGTTGTCTGTAGGTATGGAATTGAACACACAGAAGCTGCTCCTGCAACCACAGAAAGTGTCACACATGTCATGGGCACAGCTCAACAGAAGTGCAGGCATCACTTTCAGGACTTCTCCTTGACCAGAGGCAACACTACTTGTTGCCACCTTGGAGATGTCCCAGACAGACCCATTTGCACACATCATCTGTAAAACAGGTTATCTTCCATTAAAAAAAAAAAAAAAAATCTCAAGAGAGATGTGTCTCATTCTTCCCCTTAATTAGATTCACTGTGGACTCTCACTAATTCATACTTCAATGACTCCTTCTCCCAAAACTAGGAACAGTCGTGCCTGCTCTCATCCTCTCGTTGCATCCTCCCTCAATGGTTATGACAATTCAGAGTGAAATTTACTATGGAAACATAATTTTATTTAACTCAAAACAAGAGGTTCTTCACTATTTGAAAACAATTTCAGTTTGATTTACATATATATAATCCACCAAAAAAAAATCAGATCAGATTTAAGCCATGTCTTTTAACACAAAACTCAAAAAATTTAAGTCTTCTACTGCTGGATGTGCTTGCAACTGTACACATTGCCCCTAAGCCATGCTGAAAGTAGCTAGAATCAACACCCTTCATAACTTCTGGTACAAAATCCCAACACTTATAAAAGGAAATCCTTAGGATTAAGATTGTGTTCTCACAGCTAAAATCAACCCACGCTGGACTCTATTAGCAAATTAAAACAGAAGTGTGTAAATTTGTGGTTCAGTGTCAAGAAAATAACTTCAAATGAAGCCCAGGACTGTTGTGATAATCATACTTTTATCATCTCAGAGCAATCAGATTCTGAAGTTCTGCAAAGTATTGGTGATATCAGTCCTTTAAATTCCTAACAAAGATCTTCTTTTATGAGACCCTTTAGTGATGATAAGCTATAAATATTCACAGGGCAAACAGACTAAGATGTATCAGTGTTGTACACCCTGCTACCTACTTTGACAAACAACAACTGAGATCATTAAAATCGTCAAACAGCAAACAACACATTCTTTCATAGTTAATACCACATTCTTTCAAAACTCCACCTTAAAAAAAAATGCTTCCAGACACAGTCAGGCATTGCCTACACTTGAGGTGCTGCTTTACCTCTTCCCTAAATGACAAATAACTTTGCATATCAGCAAACAGGTATCAATCTTCTTTATGAGTGAAGTACTGTATGACATTCCTTGTTGTGTTTTCCAAAGGGCATTGACCAAGAATTATTTTCTTTATGAAGTAAATGGTTACCCTGTTGCTGTGCAACACCTATAGCCATTGCATTAGCATTTTACAACAGTGAATACCATTGTAAAAGGGAAGAAGATCACAGTGTGGCTACTCCCAGTAGTTTAACCGAAGCATCATGAATTTACTATCAACAAAGCACTAAATTACTGAATACTTCAGAGCAGAGAAGGTAGTTTTAAAAGGTAAACATCCAGACATTTACTGCAGTCTTTTCAAAGCCCCCAGTACCAAGGTCAATTTTATTGTGCTGTCATCCCACAAGCGATAAGGACTTCTTAAAGGCATACTTGACTACTTATTGTAATTTTTTAAGCATGTAACTTGAAAGAAAAAGAAAAATATCCGAATTTACAAAGCAGAACAGAGAACAGTGAGAATTTCTAGTGGCATGAATGCTACTGGGAGGATTACCTTTTCCAACTGGCATTGAAAAACCTCAATGCATATATTTTTGAACACCGTTTATAACTAAAACCGACCACATAAAATCACTAACATGTATCATGCCAGGACCCCATATTCCAACTGCACCTATTCAATCCCCATCAAACTTGTCAAAAGTTTGAGATCTATAGGAGCAGTATATAATTCAGTACCATCCCTATTGCTCCCTACATACACCAAAAAGCTCACCCCACGTTTTGTACCGATGACACACGGCCATGCTGTGTTATTTCAACAGCAAGCACAGCACCCAACACCTGAGCACAGCACAATTCAGAACACCAAGTGACAGGCTGCATGTACTCTGGACACAACAGAAAGTCAGACAGGACACACCCCCCCAAAGCTCTGCTTTGCCAGGTCACCCAGGTCTTAGGTACTAAGGCATGAGGCTAAAGGGCTGGTTAAAAACTTATGGGAAGTGAGCTCATGTGAATAATTTTGAGGAAAAGCCCAGAGCAGATGGCAGCTGCTCAAACCAAAGCTGGAATGTCAAAACAGCAGAAGATTTCAGGAACTCATCCCACTCACAGTCACCTGTGGGTGCAAACTTAATCTCTAAAACAAATTGTAAACAGCACCTGAAAGGTTTTTCTGCTTCAATAATAAGAGTTCCTTTGCCAGTAAAGAGTGGAAATAAGCCCAGTGAGGAGAGAGTGGAGAAAACAATTCCGGCACACACGTGCACACGGAGCACCAAGAAGTATAGAAAGTAGGAACCAGGGAAAGGGGGCTGTGGCTTACAGCTGCTTACAACAGCTAGTTGTATTGTTCATATTGATAATGAATTTTAAATGCACATTTAACTGAAAATGTGAGACACTGCTTTTCTAAATGGTCACATGGCAGAAAGGCTTTGTGTTTGGTTTTTTTAAGAAGACAAGTAGCAATACTAAAGACAGGAGGAGTTCTGGTCTGAACTTCTTTGGATCTCCTCTTCTCCAAACAAGAGGAAGAAGCATGAGAAACAATTTAACAGCTGTAAAAGAAATACTCTGCCTTTTTTTTTTTAAGCATACAAAAAAGATTTTAAGAACTGTAAGAATAATTCATTTACACAACAAGGAAAAGCTAAGAGCTTTATTTAAATGAGAAAAAACAATGGGAAACCAATAAGTAAAAAATGTGCCCATCTTTGCAATGCACAACTATAATGACTTGTGTTTGATCCATCTGCTTTAATATTTTGCATTTGTTAGCAGCCAACACCACCTGGTTGACCACAACATAAAGCAGGTGATCTTTGTGATCTTCACTAAGAATTTTAGACAGATAAAGTCTGTTCCTCATCCTGAAGAGTGATCAGCATAAAAACCGAAGTAAGAATTATACCCTTCCTCTTTAAAAACAAACCTTGAACTGGTGCTTGCAGTCCAATGTTATAAAACTGCACAGGTGTATCAATGTCTTGCCAGTATCCTGAACTTTAGTCTTCCTTTTCACAGAGGGAATTTGCATTTCCTTCTTTGCTACAGTGTGTTTTTTCTGCACTTCACCTCTGTTACAGGAATTATTAGCTGCACCTGCCTGGGTTCCTGAAGCAATCTGGGGAGCTCTACATTCCCCAGAACAGGTTTATAGGAACGTATCAATACTGTATAAGCTGTCAGTTGAATCAGATCCCTATTTATCAGCAATTAAGTCTACCAAGAAAGTAGCAGAGCAGCAGCATCCTCTTTACCCAAAATGCTATTTAGCCACAGAAGACAAAACATTGATGCAGCCCTGTGTTACACAGGGCACGTGTTGCATGACCTGTGCAAGAGCTGTGATGTGTCACAGGGGCTCTTGGTTAAGCTGCGAGAAGGACAACAGACAGGGATAGAATTGGACAGATGTGTTCAAGGCCATGCTGGATGGGGTCTAGTGGAATGTGTAACCTGCCCATGGCAGGGGGATTGGAACTAGGTGATCTTTGAGGTCCCTTCCAACCCAAACCATTCTGTTAATCTATGACATTAGGAGCTTCACAATAAATTGGTGCCTTGCCACGCACCCAGCTTCAAACAGAGCAGCCTGTGACATAAAATTGCAGGTTTGCCTTGACCTAACTGCAGAGCAACTGCTGGGGAGTGAAATGTAAATTACACCAGCAGGAAAGTGGCTATTCTTTGAAATCACAGATTAGGATTCAGCCCTCTCCCACTGACTAGTACACACATTTGAGTCAGCAATTGCAAAGAGGAGACCAACAGCAAGAGACACATCACTGACTACAAATGTGCACTCCTCTCCTTAAAGAAAACAACAGATAACTCCTGATGCAGCTACTTACTTACTCGAGATATGCTGCCCACAAATAGAAGCAGATGGTAGGTATAGAAGAAATGGACATAGGTTTGTGTCTCCTTAAAATGCACATATGCACCATCACAAACACAAACAGCCACAGCTCAGTATTCAGCTGCTGGCTGAGGTGTCAGTGAAGTGTCAATCTGCACTGGCTTTTCTACTCACCCAGAATAGTCATGCCACTGTTTTTTCTTTATTTTGCCAAAAGCAAATTTCATATGACCCATGAAATTCCACTTTATCACAGTAGTGTTCGACTAAGGAAGAGATGAAAGTAAATTGTCTCCAGGAGAATAAATCTGGTAATTAATTTGGAAACAAATGTAACCTTTAGCCCATTGCTACTACAGATGCTATTTGGTCACTCAGTACACTACTACACAGTACTTTTAGGGAATACAGATGTCCTAGTTAGGACAGCTGAGATCAGTTCATCATGGTGGGTGTAACCCAAAACTGTATTCTATAGCCTTCCATGTCATTTCCCAGAAACTAGACTATTGTTGTCAATAGACTATTCGCACCCTCTGCCCATAGAGCATGGTGGGTGTAACCCAAAACTGTATTCTATAGCATTCCATGTCATTTCCCAGAAACTAGACTATTGTTGTCAATAGACTATTCGCACCCTCTACCCATAGAGCCTGACTCCTCAGGCTATAAACTAGGTGTTAAGAGGCCTGTGAGATAGAAGGATGTTTCTGTCCTCACACCCTTTGTGAACTCCCCGCCCTGAGGGGAGTACCAAGCATTCCTGCCTGAACTGGAGGATATATAATCTTGGAGTTTTGGAACATTTTTCAACCCACTCGTGGGATCCAGAGGACGGCTGCATCTCATCGCTCTCAACCAGACTTAGACCACCACTGGACTGCGATCACCAGTTCTGGCCAGACTGCAGCAGCTCTCCCACCAGCAGGTTCTTCCCCTCTCCCTTTACTTTGGACTCAAACAGGGCCCAAGGAACACCACTTTGTTCAGGCCCCAGGGTACTGGGTTACACATTTGGGTTTTTGTGGGTTGAGACCAATTGTTTGTTTGTATTATTGTACTTACTGTATTATTTTAATAAATTGTTATTCTGACTTATAATCTCTCCTTTGAGTTGAGTTCATTCCCCCTGCTGGTTAACTTTTAAACCAGCACATTTTGGCGCCCAAACGTCGGGCAGAGAGAGAGAAGTCAGAATCACAATTTCATTTGAAGCATTTGTCTATTTGAATATAGAAACTCCCTGATCACCATGTTGTTTGATGCACTCACATGGATGTTGTATTTGAGCCTGTTCATATTTCCACAGATGGCGTATTATTTGCCTGTTTTGATGCTCTCTTTAAGACCAGGGAGAGGGATCCAAATTGCTTTATTAGTATATTATGTTTATGTCATTCTAACATCAGAAGCAATGAGTTTCATTGTAAATGTGTATTCAGTCCTGTTTGCCTGTCCTGGTTTGGGTTGCTACCTCTGGGGCCTCATTAAAAATCGTACCCAGCTTTTTGGGGGAACAGGGGTGGATGGTTTCCAGCCTCCCACCTCCTTCTTCCCCTTCAGACCTGCTAAAACAGTTTTTGAAAATATTGAGTTCCCTTTTGATGTTAAGGACAGCATAATGTTATTGTTAGTGTTGCTCTGTCTGCTCTGTACTGTGTACACCATGTTTAGGGTCAGAAAAGTGCCTTTTAGGGAGGTTGGTTGGACACCTGCCCTGGGAGCAGATAATGCTGAGTGGCACGGGAAGTGGGAGGACATCAGCCAGTATTTGGAAAAGTTTTCTCCTCCAATGATCTGGAAATTCACCCCTGAACAACTGCAGGATCCTGTTAGCATGATAAGACTGGTGAAGGAAAAATGCTCTGGCAGCTCCAGAGATGGCCAGCTCACAGCAACCTGCTGGGCCCTGGCCACTGCCTACCGGGCACTGCTTGACATGATACAGCACTGTCAGGGCGAGGAGAGAAGGACCAAATCCGCAGACACCACGTCCACCCAAACCACAGCTGAGTCAGAGGGAGAAAGAAATGAACCAACCAGCACCGTGTCCACACAAACCATCGAGGAGCCAGAAGAACAAGCAAAACCAATAGCAGTCGCCCCTGTCCAGAAAAGGAAATCAAAGACTAAATCAGTTCGCATAGCAAATGATGACGAAGAGGCGGGACCTTCACATCCACCGGAGGAGACAGAGCCAGAAATAATCACTCGGTCCCTGTCCCTGGGTGAGCTACGTGAGCTCCGGAGAGAGTTCACACGACAGGCGAACGAGTCCATTCTGACCTGGCTGCTCCGAATCTGGGATGCCGCAGCTAACGATACGATCCTAGATGGGAGTGAAGCCAGACAGCTGGGATCCCTGTCTCGAGATGTAGTCATTGATCAGGGGATTGGAAGGAGGCAGGAAACTCTCAGCCTCTGGCGGCGACTGTTGTCCAGTGTGAGGGAGAGATACCTTTGCAAGGAGGACCTCCACGTACAGCAAGGACAGTGGAACACGATGGAACAAGGTATCCGGTGCTTAAGGGAGTTAGCTGTACTGGAGATAATCTTTTCAGAGGATGAAAGATTCCCTAAGAGTCCAGATGGCGTACAGTGCACCTCCCAAATGTGGTTAAAGTTTGCACGACTCGGGCCAGAAATGTATTCCCGCTACTTAGCAACGCTGCAATGGAGGGAGGGAGAGGACAAGGTGGGAGCATTGGTTAGCAAACTCAGGATTTATGAAGACACTGTCACCGCCCCATTACGAGCCCACGTCTCATCTGTGGAAACCAAACTGGCTGAACACGTCCGAAACCTGGAAGAGAAAATTGAAGAGGGACACCAGAAGCTAAGAGAAGAGATTAAGGAAGGGATTTTCCATATCTCGCCAGGACGAACAAGAGTCTCTGCTATCAGGAGCCAGCGTCCCCCAGCTAAGGAGAGAAGGTACACTCCACGTGGCGATCTATGGTTTTACCTCCGTGAGCATGGAGAAGATATGAGGAAGTGGGATGGGAAACCCACCTCTTCCTTAGCAGCCCGGGTACGTGAACTGAAAAGAGGAACAAATACCATAAAGAACTCTTCAAGGGTAAACGTTGCTCCAGTCTCTCGTGGGCAAGACTCCAGACGGTACAGGAATGATGATACATCTGATCCTCTTGAAGGGACCTCCAGGTCATACCCACAAGAAGAGCACAATGAGTACCATGACCAGGACTAGGGGTGCCCTGCCTCTAGCCAGGTAGAGGAGAGGGACAATCGAGTCTATTGGACTGTGTGGATTCGGTGGCCTGGCACATCAGAGCCACAAAGATATAAGGCTTTAGTGGACACTGGTGCACAATGTACATTAATGCCATCAAGATACGTAGGGGCAGAATCCATCTCCATTTCTGGGGTGACAGGGGGATCCCAACAGCTGACTGTACTGGAAGCTGAAGTGAGCCTGACTGGGAAGGAATGGCACAGACACCCCATCGTGACTGGTCCAGAGGCCCCGTGTATCCTTGGCATAGATTACCTGAGGAGTGGGTATTTCAAAGACCCAAAAGGACTTCGTTGGGCTTTTGGCATAGCTGCTGTGGAGACGGAGGAAATGAGACAGTTGAACACCTTGCCTGGTCTCTCAGAGGACCCCTCTGCTGTGGAACTGCTGAAGGTTGAAGAACAATTGGTACCGATAGCCACAGCAACAGTGCACCGTCGGCAATACCGCACCGACCGAGACTCTGTGACCCCTATACATAAGATGATCCGCGAACTGGAGACCCAGGGGGTGGTCAGCAAGACTCGCTCACCCTTTAATAGCCCTATATGGCCAGTGCGTAAGTCCAGCGGAGAGTGGAGGCTGACGGTGGATTACCGTGGACTCAATGAAGTCACACCACCCCTGAGTGCTGCTGTGCCGGACATGCTGGAGCTCCAGTATGAGCTGGAGTCCAAGGAAGCCAAGTGGTATGCCACCATTGACATAGCCAATGCCTTTTTCTCCATTCCTTTGGCAGCGGAGTGCAGACCACAATTTGCTTTCACTTGGAGAGGTGTGCAGTACACCTGGAATCGACTGCCTCAGGGGTGGAAACACAGTCCCAGCATTTGCCATGGACTGATCCAGACTGCACTGGAAAAGGGTGAGGCTCCAGAGCACCTACAGTACATTGATGACATCATTGTATGGGGGAACACAGCGGGCGAAGTCTTCGAGAAAGGAGAGAAGATAATCCAGATTCTCCTAAGAGCCGGTTTTGCCATTAAACGGAGTAAGGTCAAGGGACCTGCTCAGGAAATTCAGTTCCTAGGAGTGAAGTGGCAAGATGGACGCCGCCTAATTCCAATGGAGGTGATTAACAAAATAGCAGCCATGTCCCCACCAACCAGCAAGAAGGAAACACAGGCTTTCCTAGGCGCTGTGGGCTTTTGGAGGATGCATATCCCCGAGTATAGTCAGATTGTAAGCCCTCTCTACCTTGTGACACGGAAGAAAAATGATTTCCAGTGGGGCCCCGAACAACAACAAGCCTTTGAACAAATTAAACAGGAGATTGCCCATGCGGTAGCCCTTGGGCCAGTAAGGACAGGACAGGACGTGAAGAACGTGCTCTACACCGCAGCCGGGGAGAATGGCCCTTCTTGGAGCCTCTGGCAGAAAGTGCCTGGGGAGACCCGAGGACGACCGCTGGGATTCTGGAGTCGGGGATACAAAGGATCTGAAGCCAGCTATACACCAACTGAGAAAGAGATCCTGGCTGCCTATGAAGGAGTTCGAGCTGCCTCAGAAGTAATCGGCACCGAAGCGCAGCTCCTCCTGGCACCCCGACTACCAGTGCTGGGCTGGATGTTCAAGGGAAGAGTTCCTTCCACACATCATGCCACCGATGCCACGTGGAGTAAGTGGATCGCTCTGATCACGCAGCGAACCCGGATAGGGAATCCTAATCGCCCTGGGATTCTGGAAATTATCACCAATTGGCCCGAAGGTGAGAGTTTCGGACTATCCTCTGAAGAAGAGGAGGAGAAGGTGACACGTGCTGAGGAGGCCCCACCATATGACAAGCTACCAGCAGATGAAAGGCGATATGTGCTCTTCACGGATGGCTCCTGCCGCATTGTAGGGACAAACCGAAAATGGAAGGCAGCTGTATGGAGTCCCACACGGCGAGTTGCAGAAGCGACCGAAGGACAAGGTGGGTCAAGTCAGTTTGCAGAGCTTAAAGCCGTTCAGTTGGCTTTGGATATAGCTGAACGAGAGAAGTGGCCAAGACTCTATCTCTACACTGACTCATGGATGGTGGCCAATGCTCTGTGGGGATGGCTGGAGCGATGGAAAAAGGCCAACTGGCAGCGCCAAGGGAAACCCATCTGGGCGGCGGAGATGTGGCGGGACATCGCTGGCCGGGTAGAGAAGCTGAGTGTGAAGGTCCGTCACGTAGACGCTCATGTAGGCAAGAAACGGGCTAATGAGGAGCATCATAACAACGAGCAGGCGGACCGAGCTGCCAGGATTAAAGTCTCTCAGGTAGATCTGGATTGGCAGCACAAAGGAGAATTATTTCTGGCTCGATGGGCCCATGACGCCTCCGGTCACCAGGGGAGAGATGCAACATACAGATGGGCTCGTGACCGAGGGGTGGACTTAACCAAGGACATTGTCTCACAGGTCATCCATGACTGTGAGACATGTGCTGCCATCAAGCAGGCCAAGCGGGTGAAGCCTCTATGGTATGGTGGACGGTGGTCAAAGTACAGGTATGGGGAAGCCTGGCAAGTTGACTACATCACACTCCCCAAAACCCGCCAAGGCAAGCACTACGTACTGACCATGGTAGAAGGAAGCACTGGATGGTTGGAGACATACCCCGTGCCTCATGCCACTGCCCGGAATACCATCCTGGGCCTTGAAAAACAAGTCCTGTGGCGACACGGCACCCCGGAGAGAATTGAGTCTGATAATGGGACCCATTTCAAGAATGGCCTTGTAGACACCTGGGCCAAAGAGCACGGCATTGAGTGGGTGTATCATATCCCCTACCATGCACCAGCTGCTGGAAAAGTTGAGCGGTGCAACGGACTGCTGAAAACCACTCTGAAGGCACTGTGTGGGGAGACTCTCAAACACTGGGAGCTGCATTTAGCAAAGGCCACCTGGTTGGTCAACACCCGAGGTTCCATCAATCGAGCTGGCCCTGCCCACTCAGAACTTTTGCATACTGTAGATGGAGATAAAGTCCCCGTGGTACATATGAGAGGAATGTTAGGGAAGACTGTTTGGATTAGTCCCACCTCAAGCAAAGGCAAACCCATCCGAGGGATTGTTTTTGCTCAGGGACCTGGTTCCACGTGGTGGGTAATGCAAAAAGATGGGGAGACACGTTGTGTACCACAAGGGGACCTAATTTTGAGTGAGAATGGTCTGTAATGTTTCATTGTATATATATAGATAGATAGATAGATAGATAGATGTATATAGTTTTAAAGGGATATAGTTTTTAAAGAGGGTTAATTTGGGCATGACATGGATGGCATAGAATAAGGGGTGGATAATGTCCTAGTTAGGACAGCTGAGATCAGTTCATCATGGTGGGTGTAACCCAAAACTGTATTCTATAGCCTTCCATGTCATTTCCCAGAAACTAGACTATTGTTGTCAATAGACTATTCGCACCCTCTGCCCATAGAGCATGGTGGGTGTAACCCAAAACTGTATTCTATAGCATTCCATGTCATTTCCCAGAAACTAGACTATTGTTGTCAATAGACTATTCGCACCCTCTACCCATAGAGCCTGACTCCTCAGGCTATAAACTAGGTGTTAAGAGGCCTGTGAGATAGAAGGATGTTTCTGTCCTCACACCCTTTGTGAACTCCCCGCCCTGAGGGGAGTACCAAGCATTCCTGCCTGAACTGGAGGATATATAATCTTGGAGTTTTGGAACATTTTTCAACCCACTCGTGGGATCCAGAGGACGGCTGCATCTCATCGCTCTCAACCAGACTTAGACCACCACTGGACTGCGATCACCAGTTCTGGCCAGACTGCAGCAGCTCTCCCACCAGCAGGTTCTTCCCCTCTCCCTTTACTTTGGACTCAAACAGGGCCCAAGGAACACCACTTTGTTCAGGCCCCAGGGTACTGGGTTACACATTTGGGTTTTTGTGGGTTGAGACCAATTGTTTGTTTGTATTATTGTACTTACTGTATTATTTTAATAAATTGTTATTCTGACTTATAATCTCTCCTTTGAGTTGAGTTCATTCCCCCTGCTGGTTAACTTTTAAACCAGCACAACAGACTAGCACAGAGTAGACTTTTACTTTTCCCTCTATATCATCCCAGATGCAGTAGATAAGACTGAGTAAGAAGTAAGAAATTCTGCATTGCTTACAGCAGGCTATATTCCACCTCACTTACCAAAAGGAATTCCTGAAAAAGGAAACTCTCCTATTTGCAACTGAGGCTGCATCAAGAAGAAATCTTGCAACAAAGATATTGGCAACAGTATATTATGGTAAACATTTTCATAATGTTACATTTTCTATACATCAACAGGGTTTTCATACACAATTTCTAAATAAATAAATAAAGTGGAAGGAATTTCCATCTCCAAATGACAAAGAGTACTTTAGCTTCTGCTATAATAGCTACAATAGAAACTGAGGAACTTTAATAATGCTGGCATAGGATTACCTACTAAAATGTACTACATGAAAATCAGGTTGCTAGGAATTTCAAAATGTTTTGCTGTTCTATCACATCCTTTTTGATTCAATCATTACAGTTTCAGACCTTCACTAAGAAGTGTAGCAAGTAACAGATTACAAAGCTCTTCTGTCAGTGCTCTCTGCTCCTTATCCCATTCCCAGCTCTGCATTTGCAAGAACAAAGTATCTGTTCTGTCATGGTTTAATCAAAGCCAGCACACATACACACCTGATAAAAATTAAATCAGATACTAGAATGCTACTTGCAACTACAAATACAATAAAATCAGAAAAAACTTGAAATTTTACACAGCACTACTTGTACAGCTCATGCTATGAATTTATCTCAGTGTATTCAGAACAGATATTCACAAAATATATTATTCAGCTAGTTTCAAGTGAGAAACTAAAGATACAGAGATAACCAAAAACCAATCAGTGTTTCTGCTTACAGCATACCATGGTCCCAAAAAGCTCATTTTTAAAAGCAGTTGAAAAAGCCAAAGGAAAAGAACCTTGTTTTAAAAGTTAATCATTTCACCCTTAATGATCAGTACAGTGTAGACAAGGATTTAATTCAAAATCCTCTTAGATATCAATGCTGTCTCTTCAAATATCCACGGAGTGGTGGGCTTGGCATACCCTGCCTGTTCATACTGAACTGAAACACGGGACATTCCATCTGAATATGAGGAGAAACTTCTCCGCTGTGAGGGTGCCAGAGCACTGGAAACAGGCTGCCCAGAGAGGCTGTGAAGTCTCCTCTGGAGACATTCAACGCCCGC
Source organism: Manacus candei (assembly GCF_025592945.1). NCBI lineage: Eukaryota > Metazoa > Chordata > Aves > Passeriformes > Pipridae > Manacus > Manacus candei. The sequence goes on along the minus strand of NW_026138066.1, from coordinate 22,490,564 downwards.
CTGAACGTGGTCCTGTGCAGCCTGCTCCAGGTGACTCTGCTTTAGCAGGGAGGTTGGACTGGGTGATCTCCAGAGGTCCCTTCCAACCCCAGCTGTTCAGCAATTCTGTGGTCTTGGAGAGGGATGTGGGAGCTGAGTGGGCTGATGCTGCACGCAGACACCCCCAGAGCTTTTCACGGAGATGTCACACCACGTGGCTCTTTCTGATGGGGGAATTCTGTCCCTTTCAGTAGGCTCTCCATGTCCACCTCCATTTCCCTATGTGGGAAGGAAAAGAGCTTTCCTCTTGCCTCTCCTACCAACTCCTTCTCTTCAGGCCCATCATGTTAAGTTTGAAAAGCTGAAATCAGAGTCCGGCACTTTTCAGAGGTCTGAGCACTCCCAGGGAGAAGGGACATACTCATCTCTGGGTTCACAGAACATGGCTTTTCACACACTCCCTGGTGCACAGCTTTGACTGCTCATTAGGTTAAATGGTGAAGGACTGAACACTTACTCTGCACAGATAATTTACAGATACTGCATGTTTATAATCCAAAGTCCCAAGTGCATGTGCAAATGAACACCAAATCTTAATAACTGTATTTTAACACTATTAAGTATTTTAAAGGAAGATAACAAGATACTGTTAGCTAGTAAGCAATGGCATTCCCCTGCTAAGTTTCCTGATTAAACACATGCAGGAAAAGCAATGTACTCTACAGAAGAAAAAAAAAAAGAGCATGTATTGACTCCTTCTGTCAACCATATTTTCTTAACACAAGCCAACATCAATCAATCTCTTCACCCAAAGTGCAATTCTCACCCTCTCTCTGTGGAACACACTAATGAGTTTCCATTTAAAAAAAAAAAAATCATCTGTATTTACCAGGTACACAGCAAAAACAGGCTCTCCAGTATATGCAGTGATGCTTTCTATATGTCAAAGAAAAGCCAAAAAGAGGTTTTTCTCTTACCATAGGACAACAGACACTTCACTTCAGAGACACTTCAACTGACATGAAATACAAGCTCACAAAGCAGCGTGGGTGTTCTGTTTTAGTGCGTTACTTTTTTTTTTTTTTTACCCTCTCTCTGCTTCTGCCAGCACTGAATTTGGTGTTAATTAAAGGGCTGGCTCTGCCCTGCACCAGGAATGCAGCAGCAATGCAGCTGCACTGTTGAGCAGCGATGCCTGCAGACTCCATGGCAGAAGTGAGATGGAGAAGCTCAGAGTAGGAAAACATGGATGGACTTCCCCCACTGCATCAGGTCTCCTGCTGGCATGGGCAATGTGAAATCACATTCATCTGATCACCAACAATGAGTAGTATCTGTGTCTGGAGACCATGACAGAGCCAAGAGATAAAACATGGCTCTCCTATTATAAAAATAAGACTTTTGCAGTGGCAAAGGAGGCTGTAACACTGCTCCGCTTCTCCAAGGAAAGTTTCCTTTCCTAAAGTGAAATGATGCAAGGAAAATTACATACTTGGGTGAATAAGCTTGTGCTGGTAAGGAATGCTTTTCCATAAAGCCATATACACATCCCAGCACGAGCCCAGTCCTCGCCACAAAAGTCTTGGTGAGGAACGAACTGGGAGAAGGAAAACAAGAGAAGTTACCTCTGGATAAGACCAACAGACTGTAGGCCATGAATCAGCTGGTTTCCATATCCAGTGTGTAATTTACAGAGAACATTACGGACTGAAGCTTTCACTTAAAATTACAAGAACAATTAATGCAGTCAGGAAACAACCATTTGTTACTTTCAAATGTTGCCTTAAATGCAGTTTGCAAAACAGCCTCAGGAGACACATTTCCCCCTCTCCTCTACTTGTAAATGAAAATAAAAAAGTGATAATAAAAAATGATAATAAAAAAATGATAATAAAAAAAGGCTGTGTTGTCTCCTTTTGCTGGTTTGAAAAAAGCATGACTTTTCCTTTTCAGCTCATCCTCTGAAGAACAATGCTAGAATCAAAATTTGTAAAGAGCTGGCAATGAGGTTCATTAAAGGGTCAGGATTAAAAACAAACAGCAAGCACCACATGATTTCTACAAAGCTTACTGCAGGTCATCTCCTAATTTCAGCCTACATCTGAACACCAATCTGCATGTGAGTGCAGAAGTGCTGCTTGTAACCACTGAGCTCTCATCTCAGCAGGCTAAATCACAGCTCTACAGATGAGGCTGCAGGGGTATCCCAGGGCCCATCCAAGCACACTTAAGTTTTGATTTGTTCTCTTCTTTTCTGGCAAACAGCACCCAGATACTGCTCTGCTGTAATCAGGTCCCCTGACAACGTGAAAGTCACACTTTGAAGAGCCCACTGACAGATGGATTCAATTTAATGCATGACTATGAACAGCTGCTGCTGATCACCGGCTTGTACAGCGAGCCCATTCATCACAAAATATTTCAAAAGACTGAGCTGAAATGGAACAAATGAATTTGAGGAAGTACGGGAGGTACAATGTTAGCCTTGGAGAATGTGTCAGATGTAAAAAGCATAGCTATGGGACTGCTATTAATTTATTCCTGTAAATGCTGGCTCCACTCTATTAGCAGCATTCTCCAGATTCTCAAAAATCCAGGAGGGCAGCCTGAATAAGGTATTAGAAGATGTAATTAAATACTCCTTAGTGAAGGTGATTTTAACTAAATGAGCCACTAAAGAGAGCTGACAGAATGTTTAAATTCTGCCGGGGAAAACTTCAAGATGACAAGCCTCAAAAAACCGCTGGAGAGAGAGGAGGTTACTTCCCCTACTGCTCTAGCTCAGCAAGAAGACTCATCAATCATGCAGTGGATGGCCAGGGACCTACCTGCCTTTGCCACCTTCATTTTGAATACTGCAAGCAGCCTTACTAACTTTTAAGAAGTTTTCATCTTCCTGTTTGGTCCCTCAGTATAGCTGCAGTCAAGAACAAGGCAAACTCCGAAGCACGCAGCCTCACAAATGAAACCACCCATTATGATGGTCTCTGAAGAGATGGGGAGCTGACACAGAGCTGAGTAATTCACACCTTTTTCTTTTTTTTTTTTTTTTTTATTTCAGAAATTATGCAGCAAAAATAGACATTTTAAAATTCACTGTTAGTCATGGCCACTGGATCATCCCTGAGGGACTCAATTTTTCACAGAGCAATTCCTACAAGTTATGTATGGGGCAGTTTCACACACATAGGGAACAAGGGGCATATGCAGGGAGGAAAATTCTCCATACCTCGGGTGGTAATACAATCTTGCCAACCCTTGCTAGGGTATTCTGGGAAGGGGGAAACAAATGAAGTTTCCAAGATATCCTTGAAGGCAATTCTTTATCTAGAAGAGATATTTATAACACCTCAGACACCTGTACCAACAAAATACACTGGTCCTTCTGGGACTTCATGAAGAAAGCACGTAAAGCTCATGCAGAATTCTAATTTTCACACAGTCACTTTTGTATCAATATGCATTTTATCGATCAGATTTTTGTATCTTAGTATGACAAACACACCTATTTTGAGCAGCAGTAAATTTAATAATAATTTTTTGTAATATCTACTGATAATGGGAGAGTAAAAAGGAACAAAATTTTCCTCAGTATAGAAAATATAATTTTGCAATAGTAAGGGGAAAAAAAAAAGCCCTCTTGGATAATAACATTTCCCTCTTTCCTTCTAAAGAGCTCCTTTGCCAGTCTATTTCTCTACCTACTATTCTTCCTTAAGCCCAGGTGATGAGACAAAGTTTGATGTCACAAACTTGCACAAATAAGGCATATCTGCTACCCTGCAACTCCCCTTCCATGCAATGGAAAAAAGCTGCTCGTTTGCCACCACCCAGTCTCCTGCTACCTGGTGTCAAACCAACGTGGGGAAGTGACCAGTAGATTTACACCCTGTCAATAACCAGCCCTAAGACAACAGGGTTTTTATTTAACTTATTTTGGGGAGCAGTTATTTTGGGGGGCTGCCAGGATACACGCTTGGATGAGGAAGTGAGAAGCCGTGCATTCAGCAGCATTGTTTTATTTGCCAGAACCAAGGCAGGAGCACACTCCCTCTCACACACCCTCTGCAAAGGTTATTCATCACCACAGCAACCTCCAAACAAAGGTGGGAGCCCTGTTCCTCTGATGACAGAGGATGAAGGGTGCTCTCTCTGCCTGCACCCTACGGGGGACTTGATTGCTTGGGTTTGTATTTATGTAATTGGATTTAATTTACATGCCCAGAGCACAGAGTGGCCACACTTACGCATTAAACAAAAAAATTCTATGGCCCCACTTAAAAGGAGAGAGAAAAACCAGCTGACAGACAAATCCTTCTTGCCACACTCTATTACATGTTCCCAAAGTCACCCCCCTCTTCCCCACGTGCTCCCCCTACGTAACAGGAATAGCTGCAGTAAAATAAACACCCCACCTAAAACCAAGAAAAGCTCAACCTGTTTAACTACAATTTCATCCTTCCTCTCCCCTCACCATCTCTTTTTTTCACATCCTCTTTCACTCTGCGGGAGATTAATGATTTTGGATACGTTATGAAAATCCAACCAAGACGGCAAAATAACTGCAAACTCAGCACAAACGAAAAGCAGAGTGTCTTTTTTTTTCTCCCCCCTGAATCTGGAAAGAACCAATGCCAATGTTTCCCAAGGCACTCGAGGAAAGAGATTATGATCATTTTTAAATCTTTTCAGCTACAAGCCACGAGGAAAAAAACAGTGTCTGTGATGACAAGCTGTCAACACTCGGCAAGCAGCGTGGCTCTCATTTGTGACACTGATCTTTCGCCTGCAGAGCTGGGCACATGGGCACCAGCAGCCACACCACATGCAGTGACAGTACTCAAAATGCCCAGATTTCTCTATTTCTCGTAAAGCACATCCCCCATCTGAGCAGCCAAGTCTGAGGATTTAAAAGATAGGGTAACCGTGTGTGTTGAAATACAGGATTTAAAAAAAAAAATAAAACGGTTCCTAGGAATTTTGGTTTTTAAATCGAAAACACGAGTCAATTGGAGCAGATAACAAAATCTCATTATCTCTCATTTACTCCTGTCAAGAAATAGAAATAAGTTATATTTTGTTGTAGTGAAATCACCAGAAATACCCACCTAGCTTCAGTGATTCGTGGATCTAAGCAAAATGTACGCTAAGAAAAGAGTGGTTTGATTTACATCAATTGCTTAAACTAATGTTTTTCTTAAGTTTCAAAATAATCACTGATGGCTAACCATTAATCTTTTGTGGCCTTATGATGGTTTATTATTTCTGCCAGTGTGTTTCAGCACACCAGCAACAACCACCTGAGACAGGAGGTTAATTTACCTGATTCTGCAATGTTTATATTATCCAATCACTTTGGTGATTTGGTACTTGAAGGGAGCCTATAGGAAAGACAGACCTTTTAGCAGGGTCCATGGCATCAGGACAAGGGATATTGGTTTTAAACTAAGAGAAGTTTGCATTAGAAAAGATACAAGGAATTTTTTTACAAATGAGGGTGGTGAACAGGTTGCCCAGAGAGGTGGTGGATAGCCCATCCCTGGAAACATTCAAGACCAGGTTGGACTGGGCTCTGAGCAACCTGATTTAATTGAAGATGTCTGCCCATTGCTGGGGGGCTGGACTAGATGGACTTTAAGGTCTCCTCTCCAATGCAAAATATTCTATGATTCTATTATAATACTGCTCTGACACTATAATTAAGAAAAAGTAGAAATGTAAACAAAAAAAATAAAAGAAAGCATAATTTTTTTTTAAAAAAGTATGAGAAAATTCACGTTAGAGATGGAGGTTCAAACTGCAGTTTCAAGAGATCACGCTGTATTTGCAGACAGCAAAAAGCAATACTGTGGGATTGGAAGCAAAGTGCACAGCACCATTTAACCTCAAGTGCAGGACACTCTCCACAGACTTTGCACTCGAAGCTCGATGCTCTACAGTGTTCTCAGAAATAGAAAAAAATAAAACCCCAAACCTGCATTTGAGCTCACACGCATTTCTTAAGTGCAGCCACAGGCAAACCATCACATGGGATGTACTCCCAGCCCAAGGTGATTTATGTCACAGAGCAATCACTACCTGACGTGATAAGCAGGCGTTGGCTGACTCAACCTTTATTTGTGCAGTGAATTTTCAATGTACCTTCCTGATATTCTTGGGTTTTGGAAGAAACCTCTCCACCTGGAGATGGTTTCCCACCCAGGTTACAGAGGAGCAAAGGTTTTTGCCTTCTCACCCATGCTGGCACTCTGAGTCAGACTGGGACTTCAGATAGAATAGACAGCAACTTGTCTTAAATTTGTGTCCTCCCTGACCAAGACACAGACATGTTTCCATTGTAATTATTAAGCTTCTGGAAAAATCTGTGGTCTCTAACTTCTAGTAATTGAAAATCCTTACTGGTGGAAAAAAGTGCACCTACACAAGCAATAATGATTTTAAATAAAAAAACATTGCTTCAATTACTACCTTGCTTTCTCTATTTCTAGGCACTCTGAAAATCAATTGCTGCAATTTTAAAACCTTTCTCCACCTAAGCTGCTGCCGTTAGCACTAAAGTTGTTGTAATATTTAAGTCCTGGGGTTCAGAGTTCTCCAGCAGTAGAAAAGAACTGCATATACCATCAGTGGCTCCCAAGATAGCAACTGTTATGCTTGAACTGAAGCAGGAAGAGCAGCAGCAATAAAAAGGAAAGAAACTTAAGGACAGGTATCTTCCAGCTTCCAAAAATACAACGGCTACGTGACAACAGCACCAAATTTGTTTTTTCCAAACTTTCCATTAATTAAAGTCTACTTGTTTTAGCCTGGCTTAACAGGCTACTGGACCTTGAAATAATGTACTTGAGTTCCTTGTTCTGCCTTTGCCTCCTCCAGCATAGAGCCAGAATTACCCTCATAATTTTTCAGGCCAGAGTAATTTTCCAACTCCGTTGCTAATCAATATAGCATGTATAGCTCAGTACAGCACTGACCTCTGGGCTTTTGTCCATATACTCCAACAAGCACTCTCAACAATATGGTAAGAGCCTGAAAGAGCCAGACAAGAGCCCCAGATGTGTATTATCCTTCCTGCACCCATCCTTACAGGGGGCTCCTTCCACCTTCTCCAGAAGACACCTTCAAGTGGTTCTGCGTAAGGCACCAACTATCAACTCTGATATTCACAGGAGAGTTCAGCACCTGATGCTGAGGTGGATGCTTTAATGGGACCCCATCCATATACAGAGGGGCTGCTTCCCCCAAATTCCACAGAGATGTTTCAATTATTAGCTCTAGCTGAGGGCACATATGTTGTTTTTAATAGCAAACGTGCGCTTTGCAGACCGGGCTGCATCTCATCAATAATTCCTTGGTGCCACACTTCCAGGACGACAGCAGTCAGCCCAGCACGACAGTCTTAAATAAAGCAGGGTGTTACAAGGTGTAAGGCAGCACTCCACACATTCTGTCAAAGAATCACAGCACTTCAGCTGCTGGAAGAAGCAGATTGACATTGTTTTATCAAGGAAAATCACAGATGGGAGAAACTGAATAGAAACCACCTTCCCCTCAAAAAAAAATAAAAAAAAAATTGCTAGCTATTATCTTTAGCCAAGAGGGTATGTCGTAGTATCGAAGTGAAAACAGGATCACACTTCAGAGGTCAAAACAAGCACGCTGTTTTCTTTACAAAGTATCTTCAAAAGGAAGCTGGGGATGAAGTTTGTCTGTGCATAGCCAGGCAGAGATTTGGATAGGAAAAAAAAAAAACCACAAAAACAAACACCAAAATCCATGCACTTACATAAAAGGCTTTGGGTAGTTTCATTTTCTATTCAGCTGGAAAGGAAGTGAACCAGCACACACACACACACACACATTTTTAATCACCCTCATGCTGACAGCAGCCAGTCACTACTTCTGTTATCAGAACCCCACAGCTTGCATTACCACGCCACGAAGCCCTAAGGAAGAGGGTATAAAATCTCCTCTGATTAAAAAGGCACAGTGATAACCATCTAGCATAACACACAAATGGCACAGATTTGAAGTTTGGCCTCACCAGGATGTTACTCATTGAGAGGAGGGAAAGGAGAAAATAATCCATAAACATACAAACAAATAGGAAGGATTTCCTAAGATTAGATGGTAACCTGGATTACTCATTTTCTCTAAGATCATCAGTCACTCTCTGGGAAAGACAAGTGAGGCAGGTGAGTCTTTGCATCCAGAAACTTAGGAGTTTGCAACAAGATGTCAGTTGTTACAGAGCCAGAAAAAGAGAAGCTGTGCTTATATACAACTCACCAGTGATTGCTTGAGCAAATGCCACGTGCCTGGGATTAAAACTTCAGCCCAGGTAGGTCCTGTCCCTGCCACTGCTTGATTCACCTCAAGTGGCTGGCATGTCTCCAGAGTTGCTCAGAAAACAGTTGCCCAACAGGTCAAATCACTGAAAAAAACAGAAAAGAAACAGGTTCAGCTTTGCAATTCCACTGAACATTATATAATGAGTTAAGACTTGCTAATCCCTGACTTCTTAAAATGTGATTTCTCTTACTGCATGATAGGGAGAAGTATAGTTCTGGTTAGATTTCATTCACTGCTGTCAACATGTGAACTTTCTAAATACCAGTAATATCAAAAAGAACTCCTCTGTATAGCTAAGAGGGACATCAGTCAGGATAACTGGTCAGCTTTCACCCTAAAACAATTTTGAATCTGACATTCAAGAGTTAGTCCTTTTCTACTTCATTTCTTTAGTCATATTTAGCCATTTGTTCTAGCCTATCTGTAACACAAGTCACTTCCAGCTTCATAGCTGCACCACTCCACTGACCAGTCCTTCAAATTTTAGCAAACCTGCCCAGTTTACAATGGAATTTTCCTATGAGTTACTCTCTTTAGGACATCATTTTGATTTTGACATTATCCCAATTCTGTGACTTCTATGAGAGGTTCCTCTCCCCTTGCCCTACAGGGCAGTGATGTTTTCCATTTTACAATAAATCCAATTAAAAATAATTAAAAAGTACAGATCGATTTGATATAGCAACAGAACTGGGAAGAAGCAGCAATAAAGTCAATTCAGTAACAGAGCAAGTGACAATAGGTCAATTCAGTCAATCTGACTTGATCTAGTAGTTGCAAATTAATATAGGAAAAAAGTAGTATACTGTGCTAGTTTATGTACCAAACCTTATTAATTTGCTTACTAATACAACCAGATTATGGTGATGGTTTCTGTTAATCACCTATTTCTGTCAAAGCCTCAACATTTTAATATTTAAAAGGGAGATAGACAATTAATGGTTTTCTGACCAGAAAACCTTTGTCGAAGAAAGGACAAGACACAGGCATAACACCTGAAGGCAGCACAGGCTGCCTTCCATCCATAGTCATTTCCCAGCCACGGGTCTCAGCCTTTCCCAGCTCACTGACCTCAGGCAAGGTTTTCTATCCCTCCATGTCCACTTTTTCCCTTGCAAAAAACATGGATAAAGGTGCCAGTCTTTTTAATGAAATACACTGCAAGTGTTGAGGAGCACTAAGAGCCAGGGATAGTTGGTAGCACATCCAGTGCTTGCCAATACCCTGGGTCAGTACAAGAGGGTTTCAGAGGAACCAAGGTCTAAGGCTGAAAAAGCAGCAGACCAAAGAGCCTTTGGGAACAACCACAGCAAGACCTTTGTGTGTGTGCATGTCTCAAAAGGGCAAGGGGTCCTATGCCAAAGAGCAAAAAGGGGCATGTTCAAAAGTTACTTCTAAATAGAAGTCATCTCTAAAGCTCTGGGACAGGGGAATATGTTTAGCTGCATGCAGACCTACATATAACTATATCTGTGTGCATGTGTGTACAAAGGCAAGTACAGGGTGCTGCACCTGGGGAGGAATAAACCCAAGTACCAGCACAGGCTGGGGACAGACCTACTAGACAGCAGCTCTGCTGAGAAGGACCTGGGAGTCTTGGTGAGTGACAAGTTGACCGTGAGCTGGCTGTCCTGCCCCTCTATTCCACTCTGGTGAGGCCACACCTGGAATATTGTGTTCAATTCTCTAAAGCTCAAGGAAGACAAAGGAGTTACCAGAGAGGGTCCAGCAGAGGCCACCAAGATGATGAGGGATCTGGAGCATCTCTGTTATGAGGGGAGACTGCGGGAGCTGGGCCTGTTTAGTCTAGAGGAGACTGAGGGGATCTCATCAATACATATAAATATCTCAAAAGCAGGTGCCAAGAGGGTGGTGCAAGATTCTTTTCAGTGGTGCCCATTGACAGGACAAGGAGCAGTGGTCACAAACTATAACACAGGAAGTTCCACCTCAGCATGAGGAAGAACTTTAGACTGAGGGTGGCAGAGCACTGGAACAGGTTTTTCCCAGGGAGGGTGTGGAGCCTCCAGCTCTGGAAATATTTAAAACCTGCCTGGATGTGTTCCTGTGTAAGCTGCTCTAGGTAACCCTGTCCTGGCAGATGGGTTGAACTAGATAATCTCCAGAGGCCCCTTCCAACTAAACTAGTAATTCTGTGTGATTCTGTAAGTAAAAAAAAAAAAATAAAGGACAGACTTGTGATCTTGGGAGCTTCTTACATAGAAATTAATTCTTCTCAGTAGAATGGAATACCAAAGACTTCTGCTAAGAAAATACCAAACATTAGCACAACTCATTGTTTCCAAGCTCCTTATCTCTGAAATTTGTGGCAGGTTTTGGGATTCTCATCTGAAAGCCAATGTAAAACAGAAAAGGATTTCACTGGTCAATTTTCCAAGCTCCTCCTTGCTAATGTGATTCTACTATTTCCAGCCCTGGACATGAACACAGTTAATGAATAATGACTTTGCAAACAAAATATCAGACAATGATGGGAGGGAAGGGTGAAATGACTGTGTGGGCAGCTCGGGTTGGATTTGGCAACAATTAGAAAAATTGATGCCCTTTTAATCATAGGAAAAGGCTTTGCTGAAAAGATAAGTCAGACATGACATTCAAAATACTTTAGTCTTTGGATTTAAATGTGTGGAAATTGAAAGTTCAAGAACTTGGGGGTTTTCATTGTGTTTTCTTTTTATAATAAAAAAATGTAGCTCTCTTAAAATTTACATCCAAATGTGTGTGTAAACCTTCAGCTCACTTCAAACCTGTTGCAGGAGAGATTTGCTTTGTTTTTATCCCTCTGTAAATATTACTTGCTACAAGTAGGACTGCCTCCTACAAGGTACAAAATGTCTTTCATTTCCCTTCTAGTAAGAGCCCAAGACAGTAGAAGTTACAGTCACTAGAAGAATCAGCCCAAAAACCTGTTAACATCATTTAAGATGCTCCCCTAGCTGGTTCCACCAAATGTATTATCAAAAGAGGCCACTAAAGATTGCTCCCTGTTTAAGTTTGCACAGTATGTTTCCTTCCCTGCTCTCATCTGCAATTCCAGGAGCACAGACAGCTTCTCACATGTGAGAAATGCCTACATAAGCACATGAAATGCATTGTCCTCAGCACTCCTTCAGTAACAGAGGATCTTAATGACATACTTTAAAGAAGTAAAAGGGAAAAGGACATTTCTCTACAAAACTCACACGCAATTCCTCGACTACAAAATAGATAAAAATTTCTCACATTTCTGGATGTTTTACTGCTGCTCTGTGCCTCTACAGCTCTTTTTCCTTAACACCAACAATCACACAGCCCATATTTACGTGATCATTTGTATAGTGAGATATAATCACTCATAAAGAAGTGCTAATTTATAAACAACACTTACTATCCTACGATTTATAATCACCATGTCTATTACTCAGTATTTTTCATCAAGAGATCTCAAATAATGTTTAGAAGACTGAATTGCAGATGTGACAAAGAGAAAGCACAATTGTACAAGGCAGAATGTATCCAGGAAATAGGAACTGTGATACTTAATCTTGCAAAATAAGTGAGAGATAATTTAAAGTAAGGTATCCACAAAGAACAATGTCTGTGCCAAGAGACTGTTTGTATTAGTTTTGCAAAGAGGGGACAGAATGTTCTTTTCCAAAGAACCACAAAACAAACTTCCTGAACCAATGTGAGCTTTCTTTTTTGCTTGTATCTAATCCAAGTAAATGTGGCCTAGCCAAACTTACTTAGTAAGAAGGAAAAAAAAAAAATCCAATAATTTGGCATAGCCTTGTCTTGAAAAAGTACAGTCACACCCTTCAGAGTGAGTAGAACTGGTCATCTGAACAGATCTAGAACCACAGCTGCTCTGGGAAATTAGTAATAATAGAGTGGAAGTGGGTTTTTTGACCACTTTTCTAAAACCACTTTTTCCATAGCATTCTAAGCAGCTGTAACTAACTCTTTTTTTTTTTTTTTTTTCTTTTTTGCTGTCTCATTTTCCTCTTTTTAATGCTACTCTCTTGATGCATACCAGCAGGGTTTAAGGTTGTGGAGAAAAGAGGTGCAGCGTGTTGAGATGGTAACGCATCACAGCATAAAGAACTTGAAATCATCACATTCCAGTTTATTCAACATAATATTTAGTTTCTTTGTTTCAACTTTTACCTCCTTTGGCGTTTCAGGAGTTGATGGGTAAGTTCACAGGGAAAAGCTTCTTTGCGAGGGAAAGGGAAAAGCATCACTGATAAAGCCAAAAGAAACAAGATATCCTTTAGCGTGATGTTTTTGTAATCCCTGTTTAGAAATAGTAATGAATTTAAAATTAAAAAAACATAATATACACCCTCTACCCTACAGGACAGGGAGCCCCTCAAAAAAACACATCAGTGTCTAACTAGGCAACAGTTCTCTTTACGTGAACATTTGTGAAAATTTCTTCACTAAAGAAAATCCTCATTTTGTAAAACTACTTCCAGAACCTCTAGAAGTAGACTTTTCCCCAACGTACCACAGGCATATCTGTCATATTTGCCACACAAACACCCCTCTCTTCTCACACTCTGACAAGTTAATAAGCTGCATCATTTTGTCAGAATTCAAAAAGAAATGGAAGCTGCCACACAACTCACTTAAAAGATTATGTTCAACAATGTAATTATAAAATGCGGCACTATGATCTCACTGTAGAATAGTTATCCTAAACAGACCAATAAAATACCACCCAAAACTGGGAAGGATACGAAAAAGAAAAAAAAAAAAGACAAATCTGAGGGGCAGACAATAGAACTGCAAAATGTGTTTCATGTAATGTAATACTGATGCAAAGTTTTGTAAATCTGAGTCAGATGTCTAAAAGCTGTCCATCTTCACTGCAACGGGAGCTCAAAATTAATACAGTTGTTATTATAATTATTATTATTATTATTATTGCCACCTCATTTTGGAAGTTTATGCCTTCCTTGGTTCTGTATATTATTGCCTGACTTGGTTTATTAACAGCTGTTAGATTTCTGTGGCTACTGACTTGTCACTGGTTCCTTGTTTACTTCTACCTTTTCCCAGCTTGAGTTTCTTACAGTGGTGACAATGAAACGAATCAGTATGATTTTTATTTTGAAATAGGGAACAAATTATATTAGTCTCAGCTTTTATAGTTTTTCACATATCCAACTTGGATCCACTTCTTACCTCGAGCACATAAAAGTTACGCTGCCAAACACATTGACATATAAACACTTATTCTCCCTACCAGAGGCATATATTGGTAGAATTCCTACAACTATTCTTTTTTTTTTACATTGAAGTGAAGAGAGATTATTAATATAAAACTCCAGAGGTTAAGTTTCTGTCTTTCTAAAGTCAATATATACTTGGTCTTACATTTCAACAGACCCGGGATCTCTTGTTAGCACTACAAAAGACAAATCCGCCTCTTTAGATACGTGTGTGCAGTAAGGAAACAAAACTGAGAGCAGCATATTATTCAGGGAGGTTAGATTACTGTCTTCAAATACCACGACAGACTTTAAAAGGATGAGCACAGGGAGTATCACAGTGGGGAACAGACACAGGGATGTTCGTGGCTCCAGCATAAATTCACCGCCCACTCCCACGAAGGGACATCGTAAGATTGTGAATGCTCTGGAAAACTACCTCGACTCTCAGACCTTTGACAGATGTAGTTTGAAAGATGTGTGGGAAGCATCACATGTGGTATCAGAAAAAGCAGTAAGAAAAATAATCTGGATTTTGGAAAGGAGCAGGGGGGGCTCAATAAGGGGAAGGTTTCTTAGTAGTCGCTCCGAAGGGTGCTCGGAACAGAGATGCTGAGCCCTTGATCCCCAGACTTAACGTTTGATGACTCGAAGAACATTCTAAATACCAATTTCCAGATACAACCTTGTGACAAAAACACCCATCATATCCCTGTTCACCCTTTGCATTCCTTCTGCACCATCCTACTACTGGCTCAGAAGGGGACATTGTTTGCCACAGGTGCTCAGAGCAGTAGAAACTACGCTGTGAAAAGTAACTGGGCTAGTTCTTCTAATTGACCTTTTTTGTCCAATTTTTCTGTTCAGCAAAGGAAAAAAAAAACTAACCACATGACATTCCACAGAAACAGGGAAACAACATCCATCCTTTGCATATCTCATCATAGAGATAACCAAAATGTCCACTGTGCTCAGTAGCAAAGTATCAAGCCCTTTCTTTGTTGGCCCTCTTGTAAAATGAGAGCTGAAATAATCCAGGCAACTGTTCTGCTGTAGCCTGAAAAGGCAGGTTCTCTTACTTTTTCAGAAAGGCAAAATGAACTACACAAAATTCCTAGCATCCACACTTAAATTTAACAAATAAAGAGGCTTGTTTAGACAATTTGCTAATCTTGCCTTGTGTAAATTTATTACAGATCGTTTGCTGTGTGAGACTTCTAAAGATGTAGAAAGAAGCCAGAAAAAAGGGAACCCATTCACAAGGAGAAGGATGGGGTAGCAGCATCAAGGAGCAGTAAGAAGAAAACTCATGGTCAAAGGGTGAATGATTGAAAATTTGGTTCAGACCGGTATAAATTTAATATTGTGCATTTATTAGTGCACAGTATTAGTACACAGGTTAGGAATCTGGCCCTTCCTAACACTGCTACCACACTGCAAAACTGTGTCATCAGAATGATCTTGACTCTTTTCTGTTTATTAGGGAAAGCACAAATTCAGGCAGCCCTTTGAAATCACATCCTCAAAGGAAAGCACAGAGGTTTCCACATCAATACACCTACAGAATTCCACCACATTATGGCCACTATCATAATAAAAGTTATTTTGAGCACGGCCTGTGGTAATAAATCAGTTTTAGTGCCAATAATTTTCTCTCTGTAGCTGAAAAGTAGGGGGAGTTTCCCCATCATGATGTAATCAGAAGTTGCTTTCTAGCTAGATCAAAACTTGGATTCATTAAATTTTTATCTCAAGAGAAGACAGAGCACACCACAGACACGACCTCTGAAACATCTAAAACTTCTATCAAGCTCATAATTTTTTTCCACACCTGTGCTCATCAGGTCACATTGTTTATACTCAATTATAAAACCAGATATGCTCCATCAGTATATGCCACCCTCTCCCTTGGAATCATAAATTGGTCTGTTTTCCCAAATATCATTTCTTATCTATGCCTTTACACTTATCCCAAATAAGAGTTCCTGATGTTAGAGCTCACCCAGTCCCCTGGGATCAAAGCACTGCACTGTAAATGATGTTTTCCAGTCTCTTCTGATATTGCCCATCAAGGTCACAAAGCTTCTACTCTAACTCAAAGCAACCTGTTACACAACTCAGCAGTTAATGACCTCCTTTCTTCTACTCCATCATTAGTACTAACCACAGTTTTTGAACTCATCATTATTTTTTGTATGACCTATACCTCATGAATTAATGGTTTATTATAATTTAATGTGCTCCATTGTATCACATTCCAAGTTAAATCTTCCTAAAAATCAATGCAACTATGAAAAGCAAGGTTTGTAATAGCTTTTATTAGTCTAGTAATGCATCTGGGCAAAAAAAAATAAAAGAAAGGGAAAAAAAATAAGAGAGCAAGAGAGCAAACCTGTTTTGAGGCCAACTATTGGGTCTAACAAAAAAAGCAATGTTATTTTGTCAAAAAAAGAATCAGGAACCTAACAGTCTGCAACAAGGACAAGGTGGCAATTTTCTGAGGGCCACTCTGTTCCTTCCAAAGAAACTGCAATGCTCCTGTTGGAGCATAACTACTAATTCCTATTAAAAAAGAAAAATGAAAAACCAACCAACCCAAACAAGAAGCTAAAAAGAACACAAACAAACAAAAAAACCCCCAAGAAACAAACAAACACACAAAAACCCCAAGAAGCAAACAAACAAAAAGCCCCCCTTAAAAAACGGATTCAAACAATAAAACACATTTTTATAGTACTTATCAATATCACTTTATTACTTTTATTGTTAGTTCCCATTGTACTGATACACATCACCATGAGCAATCCTTGAGTCTGGAGCAGGACTCTGGCCAGCACTGATCTCATAATACTCTGAAAGGCAAGGATTTCCAGGGACTTTGGGCTAAATGCTCTCCTCAGATCCTATATAGCAAATATGACAGTTCCCTTGCTGTTGGACACAGTCCCCTGTAGATGATGACAGGTATCAATGATGGCCAAGTACTCACAAGGAGCCCTACAAAGGACAACTATAAAATAATATTCCTTTAATCAATTTCTACCCAGCTACTCCCAAGCCCAAGCTAGGAAACAGCTTTCTAAAAGGTTCCATTTCTCAAAAAAAAAACCCAGAAGAATGACAAAAACCACCACTTACCTGTAGAAAGGTTTTCTTGCTAATGTTTCTCTTATTGAAGCCTATTAAAAAGTAATGCTTTCAGTAATGTCTTGCAGTAATGCCCTTCTACAAGGGCAGGGTGTACAAAAAGGAAATCCTCATGCTTAAATACCCTCCAACTTTTCTAAGTATCTCTCTTCCTCCGTTTTATAATCTTGGAACAAGAGTGTTTGTCCTTGATCTGATCCCAGACTCTTTTTGACTTTCTTATATCATCTCATCTGTGCTTTTATTTGATGCACAAATCTGGAGCTGATTCTGCAGCATGGCACATAGAAGTACAGAAGTCCAATGAGAATTCATTGTAGGCCAAGGGCAGGATTTACACCACAAACTAAAAAATACCTAATCCTGAGCTAATTGATCATACATGAAAACAAACAAGCAAAACACTCAAACTCCCTGCAAACTGAAAAAAAAAAAAAAAACAATAGCCCAAACCACCACAGTTACATGGATAATTTTCCCTGGCTCTGTATGAATCAATCTGCATATCCCTTGCATTTCCAGACTATTTTTTGCCTGGCAATTATGACCAAAACACGGTAACTTAAATCAACATTTCTACACAACAAACAGAAATGAGGACATTAAAAATCTACTTGACCAAAAGGGACTTTTGTGTATCCCATCCAGAAACAAAAAAAAAGATGAAACTCATTAAGTTTCCCAAAAATGCCTAAAATTTTGTCTTGCCAATATCAATAAAGTATTTTAATTGTGTTTGGTTTTGTTCATTGCATAGAATTATGTATTATCATTACCGATGCTGAACACACTCAAACACAAAATCCCTCTGAACAAACAACTCCTAATCCAATGTTTCATCATTTTAATCTTACCACCAGAATTCTTCTGGGGAAAAATACATAAATAAAATCAGAAATCTGCTCTAACCATTTAAATTAATGTTCATACCTTCTTACTTTATGTATTCAAAGATACTTTCAGACTTGCAATTGGGGCCATAAAATACTACGTTCGTGGTGATGAATCAAAAGATAAAACCCTAAACTGATAAACAAATTCAAGAAAAATGTGAATAAAACTGTGTTCACTGCAGGCTGAAAGAGGTTATGCCACATCTTTGCACAGAGCAAGAAACCCGGGGCCAAAACACAAAACGTAAGATGCCAGTTTGTAATGGAAAGGCTGACAAGACAGGTCACAAAATACATCTTACACATGTGTATTACCAGGCTTAGAAAAAAAGGAGAAAGCTTATGCTGTGCTCAGAGCAGGCTTAGTGCAAACCCACAAAGTTCCTAAACACTTCTCATCTCTTTTATTCCTCACCATCTCTCTCCTTTCACAGAACGACAGAAATCTGTCAACATCCCATTGGGTAGGACAATTCTGCTGTCACAGACAGGACAACAAATGTAACCTAAACAGAAGTTGCCTGTTTGGCAGTAAGGAAACCAAATTTTTCTGGTACCAGAGGCAAGAACACAGCTCAGCTGAAGTGTGTGAATCTGTGACCAAGGCAGCAAGTGCCCAGTCTTAAACCCTTATTAAGCACACAGGTTTGTCTGCGAACACAGAATGTCTGTGTATGTTGTCATTTTAACTAAAAGTTAATATTTGTGTCACTGCAGTTTATTAGCTAGTCTAATAAACAACAGCACAACAAAAAGGGGACAAACTTTTCAGCAGGGCCTGTTGCGACAGGAAAAGGGATTACAGTTTTAACCTAAAAGATCCATTTAGATTAGATATAAGAAAAAGGTTTTTTTACAATGAGGGTGGTGAGGCACTGCACAGGTTGCCCAGAGAGGTGGTGGATGCCCCATCCCTGGAAACATTCAAGGTTAGACTGGATGGGGCACTGAGCAACCCGATATAGTTGAAGATGCACCTGTTCATTGCAGGAGGGTTGGACTAGATGGCCTTTCAATGTCCCTCCCAACCCAAACCATTCTATGATTCTCTAACTTACTCACAGAACTGCTCTCAGTGACCTGCTCAGAATCTTACCAAAAGCAAGGAGAGTGGCTGGATGCTCAGCAAACCTCTCAACATCTCCTACGGCAAAACACATTTGCAGCAAAGAGGAAAACTTTGGCAGCTCTCCTGGGAAGCTTCATTTCTTCGGAACATTACAAAAATCAGAAAGGAGAGACACTCCTTTTTAAGCCTAATAAATAAAGTAACAGTTACCAGCCTAACTGGAAGCTGAACTTTACCAACTGTTTGCAGGAGATGTGGTGAGGTGAGAAACTCTAGAAGCCTCTCCAGCATGTCAGGTAACCCACTGCATTATTTACATGGCCCAAGTAGTGTCATTTGTCTTTAACTTCAAAACAATTTGTGCATCCTTATTGGAGTTTAATAATGAATCCACAGATTCCCTCTGTTTGCCAGGATGAAATAAAGACTGCTAAAATTAAGGAAGGATGTACACAGGAGGCAGAAGAGAGAGAAACCTTTTGATGCATAAAGATCATACTCCAGAGGAAACACTTTCCCTTCCCAGGAGGCTCAAAACACTGCTGTCTATGTCAGGCCATGTCAAACATCCCCTCAAACACAAACCAGCTACTTCAGTTTGCCCACCCAGAACACAAACCCATAAAACATATAAATTATGTCAGTGGATTATGCCAAATGCATCCTGTGCTAAACTTCCTGCAAGCTTCTAGGAATTGTTTTAGAACAAGATGGATGAAGAAACGGGCCAAAGGAAGAAGTAAATGACAGCTCATAACAAGAATGTTCCTAGAAGACAGACCAAAACTAATACTGTCTGTCACAGCTCTAGAACACTAAAATCTAATATAATGAAAAAAAAAAAAAAAGAGAGATGAAAGAACACTAAATAACTAAATACACTCTTCAGAATAAGAAATTGAGATATTTTGTTGCTTTGAAAGAGAGGAATATTAGCCCAATGAAGAAAAGTATTTAAAAAAAGATTCTACTGGATTTAAATCAAAAGAAAAATTTTCCTCAGAAACAACAAACAGACCTCAAGATGCAAAACTGACATCTCTTTTATTAAAATGCAGAGATCCTCAGGAGATTAAGTACGGTCTCACGCATCTAAGGATTCCTAGTGCAGGATTTAAATGGAAGATTTAAGTCAACTTGAGAAGAAATTCAAAACTCACACGATATAAGTGGCTACCACCTTTATCACTTTTAGTTTTTTCTCCTTTGAGTGTACGGAAACATCCACTATAAGAATTTTTGTTTCTAATACTGATACTACAATTAGTGTTGCAAATGTCATTGAAGTAACTTACAGACTTAGCTTGACAAAGTGGGCTCTATCAATTGAGTTTTCAGCCTACTGGTCTGAAAAATACTCTTCCCATGAAGACAAAAGCACAGCAGCCACTGTATTACTGAAAGTTCATCTCCAGTCTAAAAATGAGTAAGTTAAAATGTATTTACAGAAACGTGAATTCAAAATGTATTTACGTTTTAACCAGAAAAATAAGACTGCTTGTCTAATTACCCTTTCAAGCTTTAAACTCTACAATATTACAATTTCCCTTTTTTTTCCCCTCCTCCTATCACAGGTTTAAATGTAATCAAGATTAATTTGATTTACTAGTCCTCTAGGAATTGGACAAACATAATTAATATATCAGGCTGAAAATTCAAACTTTTATTAATGGGCTCAGGGAACTCCACAGGGATGTTCAAGTCTTTTAAAAAGTTAATCCTTGTGTAAGTGTTGTGGCTTCAGACACTGGGCTTTTCAGTGAGAACACGCTAAACTCTTTCCCCACCCAAAGGAAAACAAAGATGTGGTAATTCTCCACAAAGAATTAACAGAATAATAGCTGGACATATAGTGAAAAGGTTCTTTGTCTTGAAAGGCATAAATGCACTTCCCTGCATAAGAGATGATTGTGTTAACTGGAGCACTGCTTATTCTGTTACACTAAATATTGCCTCAGGACCTCAACGAACCATGACATGGCAAGGCTACATGCCAATTTATTAAGTTACTTCAGAAGAATGATGCTCAGGCCAGGATTTCGAAGTCCTAAATCTTTCCTTATAGGAAATTAATATAGATGCAGGATGACTCCAAGTACAGTAGCAGAATGAAGATGAAGTATTCAGTCTGCGTTCGTCATCTTCCACTTGAGACTAAGGCAGCTGTGCCACTGAGAGATGACACATTCCACCTACAGTGTAAAAACACTTAAGTACTTCTCTGTAATAGCTCTAAGTTTTATCATCTGCAGCATCCATAAATTAACTCAGTAATTATTTGCTTAGTAGCGATGCTGGGCCAGTGACTTGACAGGATTCCCCAATCTATCCTTGTGAAAGTAGTGAGACTCAGTCTGTACAGCAAATAACATCAGAACAAATTCTCCTGGGAAAACTAGGCAGGAAGATGCTATATTTATAGAAATGAGAGCTAGAGTCACTTGGTAAATGTTTTTAACTGTTCATTGTTCATACCAATATTGGCAATTGTGGGACAGCCGCAGAAGGGACCAAGAAAAAAAAGTTTTGACCACAGTGCTGTCAACATGCAGCTGGGAATTTAAATACCTCCTCCTGCAGTGAGTAGCAATAGTATGGCACAGCTTTGTCCCAGGAATGCTACAGATTTCCCTGAAACTGCCAGATATCAGGACTGTGTGCAGTGGCAAAACCAAACACAATGGGCACAGATGGATTACAAAAAGACAAATACTTACTACTGAGCTGTAAAAATACTGCAGTGACAGGAAAATAAGAATATTGTGTTTAATCCCCTGTCTTCCTGAGGGAAATAAAAATGTTTTGCATATGGGACTTACTCAGAGACATAACAATTCACAGAATTAAAAACATGACATATTTTTCAGTCTATTTCTTTTCTATGTACTTGAAGTGCCTTTTTGTTTGCACTGCAACCACTCAACGCTGATACAACAAAAAGCCTGTCAGTCCTGTAAATCATATTTTTAAGCGCCAGTGAGACATGATTATGTGTTATTCAGGTTACATGTGGATTCTTCTTGACAGTGTGAAAGCTGGCAATCCTCTGGCCAGGCAAGAAAATAATTATTTCCCCATATATCACTGCTTGAACAGTTCCTAAAAATCTACTTTAGCTTGGCATATTGGTTTTTTTTTAGAAATCTGCAAATCCTTTGTGATTTGACAATTTCCAGTACTATTTTCACCGTGAATTTCCTTGCAATGCAGGTGCTGAAAATGATATTCCTCTGTCACAGCCCAGTGGAAAACTCCTCACTCAAGCCTGGAGGCCCAGCTGAGCACTTCCCAGGGCAAGCACTGGGACACAGCAGCAGATGCAGGAGCTCTCCACTCACCTTGCACCCATCAGGGAAGAAAAGATGGATACTAAATAGTCTGTATTGCTTATTTTTCCCCTTTGCAAGCTGTTACAAACCCCACGTTTCACTCCATTACGTTCCAGGTTAAAACAGCATATCAAGGAGGGAGTTGGGTAAATGTTTCCCACTAAATTTGCATGAGGGAAGGCAAATATCTGTGGCCTTACACACTTACTCTCAATCAGTGCCCTGAGGGTATAAACTATACCTGTTCTACCAAACTGAATGGTTATTTGCATTCAAGTAAGGACTAACATGCAAAGCATCAAAAACAGATTTCTAATCATAACTATGTAAAATATCACCCCACTCCCAACTATCAAACATCATAAAAGAAAAGAAAAAAAAGAACTTGTGGACATGCACAATAACTCCCTCTCCTCCACCTCCAGGAAAGGTAGAAAGTCAGCTGTGAGTTTTATTTTTTTAAATACATTTGCCTCCTCCTCAAGGAGACTTACAGAGAAAACAAATTACCTATGGCTTCCAAGCTGGTATCAGAGCTCGTCTGCAAACGTGTCTCAGCACAAGACCTCAGGTCACCACCCTAAATTTCTTTGTATCTCTAGCCTTGAGCAAGTTCAACTTGTTTACTAAAACTGGCACAAAAAAACCCCCACCAAACCCACAACAAAACAAATGAAGAATAACCCTAAAAATCTGTAGAGGAATAGTCTTCAAGGGCAAAGAAGAATTGGCAGTATTAATCGAGAACTAGACTTTCCTCTCATTCTTGGGAAAATTAAAAAAAAAAAAATAAAAAAGAATCACCACCCCCACAATATCCTGTCAAATGGAAGCTATGGAGTTTTCCACTCCCTGAATCAGGGAAACAGCCTCTTACTTACCACAAAGTCAAGGAAACCCCACCACACTCAGGGCTCAAAGGCAGTTTTGCTCAAGACTCATCTGTTCTTTATTTTTTACCCCAAAGGCACCACAGCCATCATTCAATGCTGCAAATCAACTGGTGATGAGAAGTAGGCAACAGGAAACTAACAGTTGGAGCTGAACAAATAGTTACAGACATCCAACATACCTAACAAAAAGCCTACAAAAGTTGAATGTAGAAAGCTAGCAGGACCTGACCACGGTGAGAAAGACTCTTACAGGGAATTTTTGGCACTATCAACCAGTCTGGGCACATCCCAACTCATCGGGATACACCAACAACAGGGGTTGTCATCCCCTGCCAGCCTCTCCTCTCTCACCCAAATGTACTGCAGAACGTGAGACCCACTGCTGTCTACAAACAGCTCACAGATGGTGCTAAACCACTCAGCTGGATTTGAAAAGAAACCCAAACCCAACATCATAACTCGATCCAGCTGCAAACTCAGAGAGGCACCCAGCTCATCATCTGTGATCCAGACTGTGCTCTGCTCTGCTGACTGCCTGGGGGCACCGACAGGGTTGGCCCACTGCCCTACCACAGAATGAGTGGTAAAACATCACCCAGAGTAAGAGAGAACATCTTACACAGAAGAAAAAAGCCACCACATTCTTGCATGTGGGAGATGATGGCTTCTTAAAAAGTATCTTTTGATTAGAGTTCGGCAAAAAAAGAATAAAAATCAAAAGAGGAGAATTATTCTTACTAGATAATGTTAAAATATTCATACAATGATTCCTTACATTTTATCCCCATCAAGATTTCCTCCTTTCCTTTAAGTCCATGTGCAGCCCCTTCTGCTCCTGTTATCTCCTTAGGAGAAGGGAGATGAAAAGGAGATGCTTGAACTGCTCTGGATGAGGTCCAGCCCCTGGGGCATTAACTTTGAAGGTGAGCTCTCACCTCTGTGGTGCTTCAGAAGGAAACAATGCCTTGGCAGGGCACAGGATGCCAGTTGCTTCAAAGCATGGGGAAGAGAAAGTGATTTTCAGGAGCAGAAAGCCAGTGGTGCAGACAGCACCCGTCCAGCCCCTGCACCAATTCTGTGTGTCATGCTCAGCTCCTGCAGTGTCCCCTTCCCACAGCCACTGCACTGATGGAGGCAGAGCCACAGCATCAAAGACCAACAGCCTGGGCCAGACCCTCCATCACTGCCCACCAGCACCTGGGAAACTCTGGAGCAGCAGCTCCTGTAGCTCACTCAACACAAGAGAGTTGAGTGAGAAGGAAATCACAAACAGGGTGCAGCAAAGAGAAGCAGAGACAGAGGGAGGGATTTGTCTTTCTCAGTGCACCAGGGATGATGCTTTATTGGAGTTCACAGACTTCACACATTTGCAGAGGACTACTAGAAAGTGAAATGAAGTGTGCACACCTAACACACGTCCCAAATGGGATATAGGGTGACCAGTTACCATAGCAACTTTCCTTTCAAGGTCCAGGACAAACCAGATTTCTGATGCTCCACATTGCTGCAACTGTGAGAACAAAATACCCAAGGCAACTATTGATACAGTGCTATTTTAAGTGCCTGAAAAAAAACCAAAGCAAAATAAACAAAAATATTTTACTTAAGATCATAACCTCTTTTTTTTTTCCCCCAGAAAAAAAAAACAAACAATAAACTATACACAACTGGTGTTCAAAAGCAAGAACCCAAGGAGCTGTGGGGGAAAAAAAAAAGAACAGGATAGTCTCCATGAATTTAAAATTTGATATTTAGAACACCACCATTAAATAAAAGCACATCCTTTAGAAATGTTATCTAGCATAAGAGTTGTAAAAATGTGTGATGCCTTGTGCAATACCTTGAAACCTGATCAGGCAAGACTCTTCTTTAAGATCAGGTCATTACTTCACACAGGAAATATAACTTCACTCAGAAGAGATCTTTCATTCACTAATTAGCATTACTACTTTAATAAGAGAATATTTCAGTTTTAATCTGAGCCAGTCTCACCACTGTGCTACAGAAATCAGTTTTGCTAATTGAAGCAGCATTCTCTTTCAAAACAGTAAGCTGCAGACTACTTGCTACAATGGAAATGGCTTTCCTTCATAAGCATGTCCAACCTGGTTATTTATACTATGCCCTTTAGAAACTCCTCATACTTTTTCCAGCTGATTCCTCATTTCCTTTTATTCAGTGTTTAAGCCTGATGTGAAAAGATTCTGTTAATTATTCAAAGCATGTTCATCTTACTGATGGATGAAGTTGTACACTATTTCTTTAAATATGATTGCAATACTGAAGTGTAGCACCAGCGAAAAAGCTGGCAAAGTTTGCCTTCCTTTGGGATAAATAAGAAAAAAATTGTATCTTGTTCTCCTCACAGAAAAAAAGTTGATTTTCCTGTAAATTATGACTCATTGAAATTTTTTTTTGTTTTTAATTTTTTTAAAGGAATCTCAACAGCCTTTTTTAATTCAGTAAGTTTAAGGTTTGCAAAACTTCCTTTTCCTCCCAATATTATTATCTGTCAAGAAAGAGCTTCCAAGCCATTGCACCAGAGGTTGGCAGAACTGTAATCTTACCTTAAAAGGGCTGGTAATTAGGCAGACAGTCACAACTTTTAGTTTGTTTCAGAGAAATAAATGGGTTATTGAGAGGTAGTATGGAAATCACAAGTCCAGTACTAACATCTAGTCTGTCCTAACCATTGTCATCACCTTGAAAGTCACTTTTACACTTTTTATCAGCCATAAATCTCAGAGAAGATCATTGTATTACCACTGCAGTCTGAACTCTATTTAGGAAAAATGAAAAAGGTTTAAAACAATACAATTTTATAAGTATATAATTTAAGCTCTGTTCAACTGACTGAGTAAGCATTTCAAAGTGTATGTTCTCTACAGGTTGCAGAAATGCTAACCAGTGACCTAACTGAATGACAGCATCAGAATTATGACTCATCTACAACTTGCTGAGAGAAGACAAAAGGGGAAAAAAAGAAAAAAATCGTAAATCACACTTTGTCTGGTCAGTGTTACAGTTTTTGAAATGCCAGTTGCACATTTTAGCACACCACTAGTCTCAAATGGTGAAGGTACTGTCGGTCAAAAGACTCCTATTACAAGCAGGCTCTGGGTTTGTATTTAGGCATGGGAATGAGTGAAGACACAGAGGGAAATAATCTCTGTACTGAGAACATACTTAGATATAATGAAGTGGAAAAATAACGAAGAAATTGAAAACTATACAGGTTTGCACACTACAGCCCTGTAACAGGAGCAGCATCAGTGCTGAGTTAAGAGCCAGTTACAGCTGGAGTCACCCAGGGATTCCTTTTGTCTTTCTGCTCTTTTGGCTCACAGCCCTTTCAGATGAAAAAAGGGACCATGCCAGCAGTGCTCACACATCCTGAGTGCTTCGGGTCCTTTAAAGTTAGATGGATGGTCACGACCTTCACTCCTCAGGTCTGTATTCTTAGGAATCATTTTGCATACCTTAAGTGTATGTGCAGACTCTCAAGAGCCATTACAGGAGCTTGGCTTCAAATCAGAGCTTTGCACCTGCTCTCTGAAAAGTCTGAATTCTCAAATGCTCTTTCCTCCTCCTCCCCAAAAGGAGTATTCACAACTGAGGTTCCTCTTGAGAGAAAAATTTTCTGTCTTCCATGGTATAATCTTCAGCTAAAGCATTATATCCTCTGATTAAACTTTTATCTTAGAGCACTCTATTTTATTGAAATATTGTCAAAAATTTTCTTGAAATATTGTCAAAAAATGCCACGACCTGCTTTTAGCAACCTGTAGGCAAAGTGCCCAACACCTCTTTGAGCTGCAACGCAGGTCTCACTGCTAACTGTCCAAGCCCTCATCACTAGAGTCACCTCTTCCTTTACTCCTGGGAACAACATTTAAATTTGAATGCTGGTGCCTCAAGTTTCATCCCCGCTGGATGAACCAGCGTATCCATTTCCAGCACTAACAAGTTTAAATGAGTAGTGACAGTTTCCAGTCATGCAGAAACATAGGCAGACTCAGATGTCATTCTCAAAATGGTAACTGATTTGAGAGAGAGCATCACAGTCAAGCTGCTAATCTAGAGCTCTGCTTTTAAATGACTCATTAAAATCCAGGGCAGATCAAGGGGTCTGATAGCACAAGGATTATCAGAAAAAGCCCCCCCACCATATTTAGCACGTTAGCTAACATGTTAGAATCCTCGAGAAGATAAAGAAATTTTAGTTTCAAACTAAAATACTCGCCTTTGTGAGAAGAGACAACTTATTATTAATTCAAGATAAAATCACAGTACTGCTGGAGGTGAGCCAGTTTATTGTTTTCACAAGACTTAGCAGACTGAACTAAGATAAGAGAAGAATCCCAAGGGCTTTGCAAAAGAGGGATAAAAGCTACAAGCTCTGGTTTGGGCAAGCAGCAGCACTGACATCCCCACTCCAGACCACTGTTTGCTATCACTGTCAGAGGCTCACTTGTTATCATCACGTGAGATTTAATATTCAAGGATCATTGAGGCAGTCATTTTGGCTTTCACTGTCTAGTAGCTGGCAACAGAGATCTGAAGCCAGTGCAAAAGATCTGGAGACTGTAAAAATACATGGAAACAAACCCTACATCCATATGCTTCATCCATGCAGTGAGTGCTATGAAAAACACAAGGTTCATAGGCAAGAAAATTAACTATGTTAATTTAATTTTCCATTTAACTATCAGCCTTTACAGGGGTAACTCTAGTTCAAGACTTGAGTGAAAACAAATTGAAGTGCCTCATGGTTGGGCACCCTGGAAGCTCTCCTAGCTCTCCACAGTCAAATCCTGAAGTTTTCAGGGAAGACGAAGCGAGCCCTCAACATTACCATTCTGCTTATTCCCCCACTTCATCTCCACATCACTCACCACTGTTAACACACCCACCTCTACAACGCCAATACTCAAATATGACAGATGATTCTTCAACCTAGCAAGTGGCTGGAAACTGTGATGGATTTCAACTGAGAAGAGCTTAGACAAGTTTACAGTAAGCTTCTTAGCTTTGTTTGAGACAATAGCAAGTAAAGTTGAGGATAAGCTGCCAAGTTTAATCCATTAGAAATCCCAAATAGCCAACCATGCAGGGATCTCAGCTACATATAAAATTAACAGCCACAAAAAAAAAAAAGATGTTAGTCCTCGAGTTTACTTCAGTAAGGCGCAGGAAGCATCCAAAAGACATCATCCATCATTAAGCATTTACATCAACTCTGAATTTCTACCTCTCATCCAAAACCTACAGCTAAACAGAGTAAAATCAGAATCAACATATATCAAACAATGTATTGCAGCACTCCCTGCTTTTCTTCACTATACAGTCTAAAAAACAGCATTCTAAGATTTCTTTGTAGTATGTACTCCAGTGGCATACCAGTGAGATAGTGGAATTCCTGAGGACTGCAGAAGAACATTAAGGAACATTAAAGAGAGACAAAGGAGACCATTAGGTTGTTTTATATGCTCTTTCTCTCCCTTTTTTTTTCAAAACAGTCCTCTCATCTCAGATAAACAGAGGGTTTCTCTTGGTTTATTTGCTTTTGTGTCTGGAGATAGATATTGCCCAGCAGAGTTTTCATGAAAACATAACGCTCATTTAAAATAGTACACACTTCAAACAGAAGATGTGTCTCACAGTAGGATGAGGAGAGAAAAAAAAATGAAACCAAAACTGGTGACAAATTCTTTTAAATTGTTTCCAAATGATCTAAGTTTCCATTAATAAAACAAGCACACAAATTTTCCTGGGGTTTGCTTTGTTGTTTTGTTGTGGGATGTCGGTTTTTTAATTTGAGATTTTTGAGCCTCAATCTCACAGTGACTTAATTTAAACAGGCATACAGACAATTTGTTCCATTAATATCAGTGGAACACAAAGGTATTTAGAGATCGAGGTTCTGATCCAGCATCAAGCCTCTCACCCACAGAGGAACCAACTCCTTCAAAAACATCACTACCAAGGTTTATCCCTGAGCTTTTCCAGATGGGCTGAAAAACACCTTCAAACAGGTGAAGGGAAGTCTTAGGCAATACTTGGTCATTTCTGAAACTAAAGATTCCTCTTCATCCAGCAAAGGGGGAGAAGACCTCTTGCTAAGCCACAAACATTTGAGTACTACTGCACACCAGATCCTATGTGCCACCAGGTTCACAGCACATGAACTGTACCACTGTCTGGAATACATTGACTGCAGAAGACAGCAGAATGTATGCACACATACTGTCTTAAAGGTACAAATGAGGGAAAAGCAAGAGAGGGCAAAATACTTGCCTTTTTTTTTTTTCCTACCAGAGCAACAACTCAGTGCATTTCTAGGAGCTCTAGGGGGAATATCTGCCTAGAGTGGAGAGTGCACACTTAGATGAGAAGGCTAATCAAATACAGTTTCTAACCAGTGAGTGCAATATCACCACCCCAATGCCTATTAAAAAAAGAAAAAAAAAAAATCCTGTACAACAAAAATGACCCCAAGCTCCAGATCTGCATAATTTTTAAGGTCAGTTGATCCCTGAAGGCACATGTCTATCACAGGCTAAGAACAGGGGAATTACTGGAAGTCTCTGTTGTTTTATGTCATCATGGCATGAACATTTCCTCATTACTGGAAGCTAGAGTCCCACGCAGGGAGCCCATAAAGAGCAAGGTCATCTGTAAAATTACCATGCACTTTTCTTTACATCCTAAAGAAGTCACTGCACTAAAGCTCTGTGAGGGAGGGTATAAAACCAAGAAGGACTTGCATCACTTGTGACACGTTCCCACGCAAATCCAATTTTTGGACTGAATTTACTAGATTGCCTAAAGTGACATCTGCAAACCTCGTTTGGTAGAAGCTATAAGGGAGATGTGACCATAGAGAAAAAGTGTTATTGCTGGCATTACTGGAAGTGCTAGCATAGCATGCATCTGGACATCCCAGTCTCTGAACAGCTCAAGCTCCACGGTCTAGGAGGTAGAAAGGCCCCAAATCTCTCAAAAGTCAAAGTGAACCTACACAAGAACCTCCCCAACACTTCCATGGATTTCCCCCACAGGGTAATACAGCCTTTAACTCTTACAAACTGCTTTGCAAAGAAGTGGCTCGGTCTGCCGTGAGAGTAAAAAATTACTATGCAGAGAAAGTTACAGTGGTAACCTTCTGATTTGAGTTTACACAATTTATACAGTGAAGCATGAAGAGGAAGAAGTAGAGATTCCAGGAGCAGCTGCTTTTAGCTTATGAGGCTTTGGAGGAAAAGGTCTGTATCTAGAGGAGGAAATCTGGATTCCATCTGCTATTTGACAAAATATACATACATACATATATATATATATACACACACACAAACAATAGCATTTAGAGGGTTGCACCACATACTGGCATTCACAAGATTCAAACACAGAATGACTGAAAATTCACTAATGTACCTAGTGGAAAATGCCAGTGTTTGGCAGGGGCAGGTAGTTTAAATTACTGTGTCTATCTTCATCTGAGAGGAAGGATAAGAAAACTTCATTAATATTTTTCTACCATGAAAAGAAGGCCAAAACTCTCCTCCTTCATACTCTCCAGAGGTCGAACTAGATTTGCAACGATCTCTTGTGGTTTTAAACAGGTTTTATAGATTAGCTGACTCAAAAATAGACACAATGTTTAAATAATAACATTCTCTTGAAACTGAGTGCCTAGTACAACGAGCCTCCAGTCACTGGCTAAGATCTGGAGGAACTCTGACCATACAAATATTTGTAATAAACCAAGGTATTCCAAAATTTAATGCTGTTGACTCCATCCACCTGAAAAGCAAATGATGTACACTTAAAACATCTTCAGTATGGCCTGCTTTAGCTAGGTACAGATCTCCATAAAAGCACACAGATAGAAGATGTGTCCAGAGTACAGACACCATTCCCAGGTTTGGGTACAGGACCCAGTGAGCCACAGCAGCAAGGATCTCCATCCTCAGCCAAGAGGCATGGAGACCACCGTGCCCCATGCAATTGGAGCCTGTTTCTGGTACTGGGAGAGTACAGTTAAAATCAGCTGTGATATGTTTGCACTGTCCTGACACCTCTACTGTAGGCTGTGATAATTTAATTCAAAGCCTGTTTCCATACAATAATTGCCAGAGGTCACGCCATCAGGGGTCAGATGAGGACCTGAATTCATTAAGTGAACCAATATGCATGTTGCCTTTAGCTCCCTTTCCAAGTACACGGCCAAAGGAGGAAGCACAGGAGAGATGTGCTGTCATCTCCTCAATGGAGCTGTTCCTTGTCAGCTACACCATTGTTTAACTTGTCACAAGTACAAGCAAAACAGCACAACACAGCAAACCTCACCAACTTGTGTGAACAGCTTGGAAGTCCACTGGATATCACTTAATTCCACGAGCCAGTGAATACACGAGCAACGGGAATCAGATCACTTGGCTCGTATGTTTTGACAACAGCAATTTCATTTTATCTATTATGATAATTCATAAAGCACCATCAAATGCAGTGCAGAATCTCTTGTAAAAATAATTACAATCTAGTAATGCAAGATGTCATTGAAGCACACCATTAATTCCTTTACAGTTAGGGAATGAGCCAAAGACTTTGTGCAAATGAAGGATTAGCAAGGTTTCAACACACATTTCCTTGCACTTTAAATGTGCAAGGAGCAAACCTTATTAAAACAGCACTTCGTAGTATGCTTTAAAATGATAGCCCCTGAGGTAGATTTTTTGTACTTCAAAAGATAGCTATTATATTACTATATATTACAGCCTAGGATAACAGAAAAATAAATTCCTATCTAATTCCTGTATACAGGGAGCATAGAATAGTTGCTGTTTCCTACAGCTGTCAAGAAAACCCAGACTTTTATGCAAAATGAGGTGTCACCAGTCTCACACAATAAAGAGAGAACAGCTTTAATACAATGCTACGAATTGTCTTCCACTTGGCTACTGAAAATATTTTGAGCAGTTAAAGTAATCTTTTCTGAACCTACCATCCAGAATTTGGGATGTCTCCAGATGGGCCTCAGGGTTATAGGTGTTTAAACTGCTTCTATTTCCATGCAGAACAACTTTGTGGTTGTACATTTTATGGCTGTTTTTAAAGCAAGATTTCCCTAACATTAAAAAAAAAAAAAAATCAAAAAGGTCTGGTGCCTTTTCTTCTCACTGTTTAATAATGTTCAAAGTTGCCTGAAAATTTGCTTACACATAAAAGACTGAATCAGTTACCTGCTTTGCATCATCTATGTTTTAAAACTCCTTGCAGTACAGACACTGAAATGATGACATCCATAATCCAGATTTGTGTGATTTCTCTAATGTGTTAACTCAGGTCTTCACAATTAGAACTATTAGGAAATAAGCATTTTACTAAATATTAAGATATGATTAGACCCAGATAAACTTCCTACAGCAAGCAGACTGCCCCACTTAGTAAACTAGAACCCCCTAAAAACCACCAGAAATATCTGCTAATATTAAAATCAAGATCTCTAACAAGCAATTAAGAATGCTGAAAGAATTTGCAGATGTTGCATTCATCCAAACTTTTCCATCTTATCTCAGATGTTTACAGTAAAAAGAACAGAGAAGTTTTCTTCAAAGCACAATTATAATCAATCCTCTCCAATCTTCAAGCACCACAATATTCTTCTTATAATATGACCAAGTAACCCCCTCTGATCCTCAGGAGACGTTAGCAAAATAATTGTTCCCCCGCACTGCTCCTTTGCTATTACTTTATTTTTTTCACACTCTTATTACTTCAGGCAGAAATAACTTGGAGATACTATCATCAATTTACCAAAACAGAATTCCCCTGCATTTATTTCAAGTTAGACTTTTACAATTACATTGTACATTAGAGCTAAATCTCATAATTTTCAACCTGGCTGGAACTGATTGGTTCACTAAGTCTACAGTTTAATTCTTCCCTCTCTCTCTTATTTTGCTAACTAGAAGAGAAATGAATCCACCTTCAAGCCTGTTGGAATCAATCTTCTTTTCTCTTTCTCACAATTTATAAGCCAGAGGCTTAAAAAGTGTTCATATCCGCTTTTAACAAGCTGGTTATGCGAGATAAGCACAAGAACATTCATAAAAATAGCTCAGCATTAAGTCATGAATGTTTTACAAAAGTAGACCTAAAAAAAAAAAAGAAATCCTAAAGGCTCATTGTGATTTATACTGTCTCTTTTCCCATACTACCAATTATCAATCATCTCCAAAAGATGCCTTCTTTTATATGCCAGTGTCATGAATGCAACTGCTGCCAGCTCATTCCTAATCAGGTGAGACACTACACAGCACAGACCACCCCCTAGTTAGTCCTGGGACCTGTAAATGCTGGAATACTGCAGAAGAAGTGTATTCTTTCCCAGTTATGGACTTTTACTTTTTTTTGTTATTAGGTTTTTAATTCTTTTTCAAGAAAGCTCCACAAAGATCTCATAGCTGTCCCACACATTGTACCTCAGTATGATCCACACCATCACTTTACCACCACCCTCAATGTCTCCAGTGTTCACAAAACCTGTACCTAGAACAGCAGCAATGGAACCACCAGTACTGAGGCTTTTATTACTACAATTACAACAAAGCAGCTGGTGGCAATAATAATACTACTTAGCATTTATATGATGCTTTATATCTTCAAAAGGCTGTATAAACATTTGCTTATTAAGCCTCACAGAACTCCTAAGAGACAGATACTTTTTTTGTTTATTAACAGGAAAACTGAGGCAAAGAGACAAAACAGCTGTTTCCAAAATCTAGGTTCTTAGATTATTTAAAAAAAAGGAAATGGAGATGTTGGGACAGTTAGAACTTTCAGAGTTACAAAAGTACAGCTTAAAATACTCAAAGAATCCAATGGGACATAAACTCTCATGCTCTGAGCATCCACCCCCTCAAAAAATAATAATAATAAAAAAAAAAAATCAGCAAATCCTGTCCCTGGGAAGACACAGCTCCCTGCTGCCAGCTGCCCTAAGCCACTTGCCACTGTGGAGCACAAAAGGCTGGATTGCACAGGCCAGTGGGATCATTCCACCTGCCAGACCCCCAGCCTGGAAGTCCACGAGTCCCTCTGCAGAAGTCAAACACTTGACAAGCTGCACAAAATTATGATTTCAAGTGGTCGCCACCAAGACTGGGACTCAGGGGCAACCTGGTTCTCCCCCAGGGCAATATGCTGCTCTGTCACTACTTAAGGCAGATATGAACCCTTCTGTTTCCTTCCATGTTGACATTTAGCTTTCATATAGAAGTGAGAAAAACTTTAAAACCTAAGCAGAAAACAAAAAATTCCACCACGTACTGAAGGCACTTCTGAGATCTCACATTCATACTCAGTAAGACATTTATTGAACAGACTTTTTTGTGTGTATTAGACACCTCACTCACATAGGGAAAACAAATGCCTACACACACTCTAACAGCTCCCATTCAGGTCTTGAGCTCTAGAACTGCTTCAAGAGAGCTTAAAATTATTGCCTAGACAAAATACACAGCGTTCAACCTTTAAAGAAGACGTTACTTATAAAACTCTAACCCACAAAGACTTGACTACCCATGTAATTTCATATACAATATTCCCCACTGGGATCTATAGGTCTGAAATGCTTTTCAGAAGACACTGGAATAAAGACTAATGACACAAAAGGGGAAAAAGAGTCGGTTTTTGAGTAAGAAAAAAGCTTTACTGCAAGGAGTGGCATGAAGTGCAATTAAAGAGTGATGCAAAACAAAAAGAGTAGGGAAAACTTAGGGGTTAAATAAATAAATAAAAAAATTAAAAAAGCAAACAACAGGAGACTAAAGCTACATCAAAACTCAAGTGTAGGATGGATCAGAATACAGAAGATGGTGGAGGAACATGACTCAGGCAAGTGAAGGAGGAAGGAAAACAGTAATAGCTGAGCCAGGGGGCAGGCTGAGCAGGGGGAAGTGAGACCAAGCTGAAGGTAAAGCTCAAAATCCAGCAGTCCATTATCCCTAAAGCAACCATGAGAAAGGAAACTGTGACTGCAGTGGAGAAGCTGTGTTTGTTTCTTGGCAGAGGTCACACAGGGCTGACTTACCTAATGGACACTGAGGTGCAAAGTCCAGATTCCTTCCCCTGTCCTGCCCTCTGTGTGTGAGATAGCACCACGAGGCTAATGACCAGTTAGTTGGGATTTATTACCCACCACGAAGTTTGCAGCTAAAACAGAAACAGACCCCACCCTCCCACCCCTCTGCCCTCACCCCTGGACAAGTTTTTATCCTTGAATACAGGAAGAAAAAGAAACAGAAAGACGAAACCAACATTACACTGAGGTTGTGAGAGCACAGGAAGATCACCAAGCAATAAATAATCCTAGAAGTGAAGAGAATAAGTAATTCCACTTTGGGAAAAGCGAGTCTGAGATGACATGGAAAAAGAAAACATATATGTAAATACAGAGCCTGCTACCCAATTCTGAATGTGAAATATAGATGTATATTTATATCTCCAACTGAAGGCAGTATAATACACTCACTGGCTTCTCAAGATATGTACAAAGCTGAAAATTACTTCAGAGGCACAACTATAAAAGGCTGACTTTTTCATGTAATTTTTAAAATTGCACAGCAGATCATCAAGCTGAATTTTATTACAACTTGATATCACAAAGTCCTCATGATGTAACTCAGTTTCATTGCATTATCTTTGCTAGATCACTGTCAAATGCACTCAGCTACATGAAAAACTCAACATACAAGATGAATGTCTCCCTCTTTGTACAAAGGTTCACATTCACATGCTCTGAATAACAGAACTGGGCATTCAAAAATATTTCTATGATGTACACTGGGATTCTGCTGAATCTGATGAATCCCTGCATTAACCAGATACTTAACTCCCCAAAACACCAAGTGTTAACTCCCTTATGGGTTAGAAAATTAAGGCTTTCTCAAGGCTATTTACTCCAAATTATAATTTACACTGTAAACAAAGAGACCTTTGACTCAGGAAATAGAGAAGACAACACCTCAGACACACTGTGAAACCAAGCAAAAAGAGCTAAAGCATCAAAAGAAGGAAGAGCACATGAGAATGAAGACCAGAGTCTTCAGTCTTCATGAAAGGAGCATTCAGAGGGATGAATTAAGCCCTCTCAATTGCCCCAGAATGAAAGAAAGTGCTCATTAAACAAAGTTCATGTTTCAGGTGAAATAAAATTCACTAGGAGCACTGAGGGAACAACTCACAGCAGCATCAAAGTCTACTTAAAGTTAAAACATCGATAAAATTGGGGTAATCCTGTATGTCACCAGGTATCTGCAAGTATTGAAGGGCAAATGGACTTCTGTGATCTCGTGTATTTCACATGATTTTTAGATCAATATTTATGGAGCTGTTTCGGGAAGGTGTGGTACGTTAAATACCATTTCCTAATGGGTCTGGGCCTATCTAATGAGCAACAAACAGGTACTGCAAACACCTCACTTTCAGCTTCAATTTGCACTTGGGACAATTACAGGAAAGTGAGTGGGAGGAGAAGGGAGTACTGATGGGAGAAGCAGCAAGCCCTGTGCCTGTTTTTCTACTTGGTCCATCTTTAAAAATGCTTTTAGATGCAGGAGCAGAAATAAAAGTAATAGACACAAATCCCCAGGAGTCATCCCCTTACCTTCCAGTTACAAACATTCCTGGGCTACAGACATTAAGGCTTACAGTGAAACTCTTGCAGTAGATTTAGCCTGTAGCATCCAGCAGCTACAGCACACTCCAGCCCCCCACCCCAAGAACCAGCTCTGGCAGCTTCACCACTAAGTCAGCTGAACACAATTCCTCTGTGCTTATGGAAGTCTTGAAAGAAATTGGATGTTCCCTTACCTGCAGTGCTAATCTATGAAATCCAGAAAATGCTTAAGCTGTAACATTTTGGATTATTAAAAGACAAATCCTCTATCTCATCTAAACCCAATGCATTCTTAAAAAGAAAACAAAAACAACAAAACACACACAAATCAAATCCCTCCCAAAACCAAACACCACGTTATCTGTACAGAACCTATTTTTAGTAGGACTGAACATTCATAATCCCTACCCTCACTCAACAGATACCATTCCTAAAGTTTACGACTTTTTTTTCTAAATATTCTGTTGAAATACTCAAAGGTTTTGCAGCATTACATGACAAAGGGGTCACCATTTTACAGCTCAGAGTGTTACACTGTTTGGTTTTGATTTCCTGCTTTCTGCTGTAGCTTTACAGAGAACACGACAATTTCCATGGCTGGTCAAAACAACAACGTGAGTGAGGCTTTAAGAACAAAGACAAGTAGGATCCCCTGTCACCACAGTAATGAAGATGCCTGTCACGCATCAGAAAACTGCACAACAGAAAATCCCACAGAAATGGATAACTTCATGGAAAATACTAAAACTCTGAACCTTTGAGGCTAGACACATCTGCTAACTCTGTCTACCCAGAATGCATAAGGTTGCTGAAGTCTATTCATAAAAAGACAAAGATAATAAATGCGAAGAAAGTAATTTGTAATTTGCTATTTCCACGTTAGATCTCAACCCTGTGGAGATTCACAGCATGCCTAACTTTAATTACCGAGACAGTGGCACAGAGAGGAAAGGGAAGAAAGGGCTGGAAGCGTTTAACTAGTAGCAATTCAAGGCCCTGAGTTGGCTAATATTTAAAAATTTCACTAAAACTGACGTTACAATCAAAGGCATGTGTTAGTGATTGTGGGCTTATGGTCACAGCTCAAAATGAAAACAGATCCTAAAGAGCTAATGTTAATAACATTTCCATTTGTGATTCATTTTTTACCCCCCCAGTGTCCCTGACACGCAATTGGAAACAAAAAAAAATTAAAAAAAAGTCCCTCCCCACAAAACAGATGTGATGGTTGCTTCTTCCCACATCATCATGGTCTTTCCAAGAAGGCTGTGACTAACTTCACCAGGGAACAAGCAATTATGCAGGATCTCTGAGTATCAAGAGCTATAAAAGACACCTTAACATTCCATTTCAGTGACTGAAGAGCTCTGTTTTATAAATAGTTATGCAAATGTTTTCTACACACACCCCAAACGGTCTCACTGACTTAGATAAAACTTCCTACAACTTTAAACCGAAGTTCCTCCATGGGCACCACAGGGAGAAACTCAGAAGTTGTTCAGGACTGAAGTTCCCAGCAAAATGTAAAATCTTGGGATCCAGACTGGAAAACTGAAATTCCTAGGTATCAGAGTTAAATCAAGATCTGTACAAAACCGAGAAATTTAGCATGTTGGATGAATAAATCGATAGATAAATCAGAATCCAACTCTGGAGTTAAGATAAAATGGCATCAGATACATCCCTCTCCAATTCTAGTTTCTGGTATTCTAGGAATTCTAGTTTCTGGTAATGCAAAGGATTTAATACTGAAAAAACTACAGAATTAGTACTGAGAACAAGCTATGAGTCTCATATATTGAATTTTCACCTTGAAAAATATACCAACTTCACTGTTAATTTTATGGGTACTGTGTAAGTATGGCCCTACCATGAGGAAAAAGGGTATTTCAGGCATCACAAAAATCAGTGAAAAGCCTTCTAACCATGAGCTGTTGATTAGCCTCCTTGGGAATCCAGCTCAGGACTAGAATGATGA
Source organism: Manacus candei (assembly GCF_025592945.1). Lineage (NCBI taxonomy): Eukaryota > Metazoa > Chordata > Aves > Passeriformes > Pipridae > Manacus > Manacus candei. The sequence continues at coordinate 22,452,027 of NW_026138066.1, read as the reverse complement.
AAACTGAATCCCCATGGACAGAGGGGATACAGAACCAGATGCTGTTAAGTGAGAAAGCAGGAAGAAACCCTGGTTTCAAATGAAACGTGAGAAGCAGACCCATCCACGTGCAGAAAACACACAAGCAAAGAAACTTTCCGATTCCTTTTGGATGGAGATACAAATTGGGGCCACTCACACTGCACCATAAGCACCACAGCTAAGAGGAGTTAAGGATGGGTCACACACCAAAGGGCTTCCTTTTTCTCTCTGGCACAGCTAAAAGCTGTGTCCTCTAGAAAACCTCGCACCACTGACCAGTCATTCACCATATGAGAAGACATGCAGGAACTGTAACTAGGAGCATAAGGGCAACAAGTGGTAGACACTGAAATCGAAGTTAGCAAACACTTTATCAGTGCAGCCTTCATCGTGTGGACTTCAAGTCTTCTCTCACCACAGTAATTTAGAAGTTCTTATATATTTAAATTATTTTGATCCTCATTGATCCTCCAAATATTTAACTTCAGATGTTAGATTTTAATAAGGTTTTACCCACAGGACAAAAAAAATGCCACAGTAAATGTGACTGATTTGCCATTTACAGCTGGACTATGGATAGAAAGAAAATAAACCGTATTTTCAGAATTTAGTTGTCAACAAGTGCAAAAATTCTGTATTTTTTTTCCACCCGCGCATTTCTCAGCAGAAGTAACTTTAGCCTAATCTTGCCCTCTCTATTACTGCTATAAATAACACAGCACCTAATCACTACTGGGTGTCGTTGCCTGTGGGGTGTTACCTCCCTCCAAATAAATCTAATGGGATGCTTTGACTGCTTCCAAAATTACAGGCAGTCAGAAACATACATTCTGAGCTACGAGAAGGCACAACTCAATACTGCAGCCATTATGAGTTGTTTGACAATACAAGCCAGCTGGACAATTACAGTCCGAAGCCACTTATATTTCCACAGTCTCTCCCAGTAAAAGCAACCAGCAGCTGCAAACCTGCTTGTGTGGAGCCTTGAGCACAGTATCTCATTACCTGATGATACCTGCATGTTAATGAGGCTACACTCACTGTGAACTGTGAATCAAGAGGAGATGGGCTGCGTCTCCCTTACACCTTGGAAACCCTGTAAGCTCTTTGCAATCCCCACTGCTCGCTGAGAGGGTACAAACTCACTTCCAGCCTGGCCTAGGAGAGGCTTCTTCTCGAAGGGCAAGGGTAGCAGCATTTCCATGGAAAGGAGGCGGGACACACAATGCTGATTCAGTATTTCCAGTTGCTAACAACAAAAATGGTCGTTTTTATGTTCTCCCATGTAAGCAACTTTTGTAGCTGACATATAGTCATTGCACAATCACAAACAAGAAGGAATATGGTCAATAGGAAGGGAGGAGGACCTTATTTTTGATGATGGAGAGGCATAATTAATATTATTATTAATTATTAATATAATCTACGCTGCAAAGGCACGTGAGATCCATCATTTGGTTAATATTTCAGCAGACACAACGCAGAGCAGCAGGACTTTTATCTTCAGTACTTCACCTCAAGTAAACAAAGCAGACTCCACAAAAGGTCAAACCACTACTGCACGTCTGTAGCTCTGGAGGGTACGAGACCCATTAGCCAAGGCAAAGCGCAATTTCTGAGTGGGAGGATCGGTTCCCAACCAACATCCTTAAGAAAAACTTGTTCCAACCTTTCTTCTATTGCCTGCTACTCACTGGCTTGAAACTACGGTTTAGTGGAAGCTGCGATGCCTAGCTTTTCATGGATACAGTGCAACCCTACTGAGGTTACAAGGGGACAGGAACACCTTAGATCATGCCGCAAAATGCCACGAACCCGTTTTCCATCGTGTGTCCAGGTCACCTGCGCGCTGGCAGGGAGCGCGGGTCATGGCGATGAGAGGGGCAGGAGGAGGAAAAACGCCAGGGAAAGTTATCAGATAGAGGGAAAGGGCTAAACAGCGGGGGAGACGAAAGAGAGCGGGGGAGAGCACCGAAGAAACGCAAGCATGCAACAGGAATATCTCACCCGAAAGCTGCCCCTTCGCGCGATACCAGCAACACAGGTGGAAAAGCCAGCTCAAACACCGGGGAAGAAATACCACAATAAGGACTGAAAGGCAAGTCACCTGGTCGAAGGTGAGGCAGGAGGAGGAGGGCACCGGCGGATCCTCAGCCCCGTGGGAGCCCCGCGGGCAAGGTGCGGCGGCGTTACCGCAGCGGGAGGGGGAAAATACACGCACACCTACACACACACACCCCCACACCTACACACACGGCGAGGGACGCGGGTATAAAGCCACGGCGGGGAACGGCGGCAGCAGCGAGCGCCGTGCCCAGCCCGGGAGGGAGTTCTCGGCCGCCCCTGCCCGAGCGGCGGCCCCGCGGACCGGCGGGGTCAGCGCCCCGCAACTCGCCCCGTTCCCACCCCGTGCTGCTGCCCCGGCGGCTCTTGGAGTCGCGGAACAAAAGGGGGGAGGGCTCGGCGCCCGGGGGAAATCCCTCTCCCGCCCCGCCAGCCCCTTACCTTCCCCCCGAGCCCTCCTGCCGCCCCGCGGGGCTCCGGGCGGCACGGCCGGGGCTCCCCCGCTCGCCGCCGGCGAGCTGCGGGCAGGGGCGGGCGCGGGGGCTCCGCTCCAACAAAGTGCCGGAGCGGCGCGGGGCGGGCGCCGGGCACCGGGAGCAGCGGCGGAGGGAGCGGAGCCGAGCTCCCTCTGCCGGCCCGCCGCCCCGCCCCGGACCCGGTTCCAGCCCCGGCTCCAGCCTCAGCCCCGTTCCAGCCCCGGCTCCAGCCTCAGCCCCGTTCCAGCCCCGGCTCCAGCCTCAGCCCCGTTCCAGCCCCGGCTCCAGCCTCAGCCCCGTTCCAGCCCCGGCTCCAGCCTCAGCCCCGTTCCAGCCCCGGCTCCAGCCTCAGCCCCGTTCCAGCCCCTGCCCCGCGGGATGTGCGGGATGTGCGGGGCCGCCTCGCCCCTCTGCCGCTCCCCGCCGCGCCTCACCGGGAGCTCACGCAAACGCAAAGGTGCTGAGCAGCAGCTCCCCCCGGAGCGGCGCTGAAATACGGGAGTTGTTTAAAGTCATCGCAAGCCTTCGCCAAATATATATATATATATATATATATTAAATAAAAAGCCACGCGATAAAGCCTACCGACGCTCCAAAGCAAAATCCTTCCCCGGAGAAGTAGGTGTATCTAAACCACCTTTGGAACTAGTGGACGGCGAGAATGTAAGTCTCCCATCCTCGCTTGAAATCCCGGATGAAGTCTCCCAGCTGTTTATGTTGTTTCCATCTGGCACCACATTCCTCCCGACTCTGACCATTTACACGTGTCTTTCGCTCAGCACGGGGGAATAGTCCCGTGTCCAGATACTATTGGCACGTTTACAGGTAGCCAAAGTCCTCACGCTACAGCCGTGATTTCCATAACGAGCCACTCCCCTCCTAAAATCGAGTTGCTCCACGAGAACCTCGGTTTTCAATGATTTCACTTTCGAATAAGCTTTTGCCTTTTGTGACTCCAGAGAAAAGCTTGAAAACAAGCTTTTGACAGCATCAGACATAGGAAAACAGCCTCCATTCAGGTAGTGCATAGGAGAGCTAATCTGATTTTCAAGGTTCTGTTCCTGATTTTTGATAGGATTCAATTGTCAATCCTGAAAGACTTACACACCTGTTTAATTGTGTTCCCGAGGCTCCTTCCAGGCTTCACCAAGATTCCTCACGAAGATCAGAATCTTATCTAGACCAAACAGCCATTTCCATTGAGCCACTGCTATCCAAGTATGGACAGCTTTGCAAAGTTTCTGTGATTCCAGGCCCTCTTCAAGGAACCTGCAGAGGAAAAGTATAAACTAATGAAAGAGCAGCTGCTTGCTGAAATTTCCACTCAGTTCCAAGAAGTGAGGCTTGGCAGGTCCTCGCTTTTTATAACACTCTGTGACTCATTTGCAGAGGCAGGTGAAGTCAGAGCCATCACTGCCAGAGTCGTGCCACCGACAGCTTCTTCAGGAAGGACGTGGATTTTACCACTTTTTTAAAAAGAGGAAAGGACCATGTTGCTCAGCTTCTGTTTGCAGTGGTTTGGCTGTTGAATCTCTTCTCAAGTGGTGCTAGTCCATCCTTAACCTGCTGTTCGCCAGCAAATCTTCCTGAAGTAAGGTTTGAACTCTACAAGCTGTTATTGTGCCAGGCTCCTTGGCAGGGTCAGGGCTGAAGGCAGTGGGCAGCAGGCAAGCATGAGGCTCACTGAGGGATCCTGTGAACCAGACAGGAGAGAGTAACCCGAGCTTCAGGTCAGGCTGGAAGAGGTGGGGCCTCACTCCACAATTGCTTAGGAGTTCACCTTAACCCTGCTTCAAAAAAAAAAAACAAAAACAAAAAGAAAAACAGTTCAGGCAACTTCCCCTTCCTGGCTCAGAGCTGATAGAGTCCCTCATCATGCTCCATCTTCTAATGGGTCTGTCTCTGCTATTTTTTTCTGGTCCAGAAAGCCCTCCACAGAACAGGAAGGCACAAAAAAACTTGTGAAATAAGTCCACTTCTATGTACCTAAACAGGCACTGAAAGGTGCAGATACCATACATTTATCTAGTTTGTTTCCAACAAACCTTCAAGTCTTAAAGATTTGGATTATGGAGAGGCCACCAAGGTACTTTGTGTGAATGAAGCTTAGAGGAACACTGATATCTAAACTGACATTTCTAAACTATCCATGCCAGACTCCATACACACTCTCCCTAGGTAAATAATAACAGTAATTTTTACATGAAAACACTTACCCCATGAGAGGTGGAAGGAATACAAGAGATGCTCTTAAAGAAAAGGCTGGGGACTGCTTCAGCTCTTGGCAGGGATAAACAGTGCCTCTCTTCCCCCTTCTTTCCTGGACAGCAGCCCAAGCCCACCCCCTGCTCCAATTCCCTTTAACAAAGGACAGAACACAAATGCAGAAGACCACTGTGGGCTGATATTTTTGTTTGGTTTTACTTGGGAAGAAAATATTTTAAAGGAACAGAGACAATAAAGAGAAACGTGGAAAGAAAAAAAAGTGGGATGTGAGAATGAGAAAAGGGAAACCAGAAGGATAAATGGGAGAGAGAAAGATTTGGGGAAGAATAAATTCTACTTCTGCTCTTTAGGGACTGTGTACAGTAGGTATGGACATTTATAAAATTATTTTATATGATTAAGAAGTTAATATCACCACAGATAGGAAGCCAGAACACAAGGGGATGAAGAAGGTATTGCACTGATGTTTGTTTGGGGAAAAAATATTCCAAAGCATTTCCTTCTGTTGTAGAACAGCCTAAAGATACTTTCCGTGCTGGGAACCTGCAGAATGACTTACACAAGGGTCTGGCAGGCCCAGCAGAGCCTGTTTGCTGACACCAACCCCCTTCCTGCCTGGAATTTGGCCAGGCGCCGCGGCCCCGGCCAGGCGCAATCTCCTTCGCAGGTGCACACGCGACGGAAGGCACAGCGAGGGGAACGAACCTGCAGGCCCGAGGGGAGCACCACAGCTCAGGCTCCACTGAAAATAGATGGGCAGGGGTTCAATTTGGCTGCAGAGAGCCCGGGGATTTAAGATTAACCGCTTGATACCGGAATTTCCACTCTCATTGAAAACAGACACCGCTGTATCCATAGAGTTTTCAGAAGAAAAATACACACAGCAAGCCTGATTCTTTCATTGATTTTAAGGCTTGTGCAGCGCAGTGAGAAACAGCAGAATTGTTCCTGATTTAGGTCATAAAAATGCAAGGTAAACCCAGAGGAATCCAGAGCAAATGAGAGAAACAAAAGAAACTGGCTGTTGGTCCATGCTCCTCCATTCTTTATGCTGTGGAAAAGAAAAAAAAATTGCAAATACAGAAAGTATTTTTTTGCTGCCTTTGTAAAATTATAGAAAACATTTTCCTCAAGGCTAAACACGGTACTATCTAGAAAACTATGCAGGTAAGAGGATTTGAAGAATAAACATAGAGATTCTTCTAGTCCCAAAGTCATTTGCAGTTTGATTGGGAGCTTCTTTTGGCTGTGTCTGGTTTTAAAATACTCTGCTTAAATATGTCATCCTTTTTGCTATAAATATATATATATATATAGTTAGACCATTCTTAGAAGACACTAAGTGAATGTAATTAAATGTTCTGAGTTCAAATTTACTATTTGAGTAGCAAATCTGTGAATAACATAATGACCACAAAACTAGTGAGGTCTAAACATGTTCAGGACATTCTATAAACTTCTACCTCAATCAGGAAGCTGGGGTTTGCTACCCAAAAGTTAGCTTTGGGCAAACCCTCTGATATGTTTGGGTTTGATTCCCCCACCACCACTCCCAAAAGGAAAAAAAAAGGATTAAAGATTATTAAAAGATCTCCTCTCTCCCCATTAGTCAATTCCTTTATTGGAGAGCTTGTGCTTAGTTGATTTCTATGAAATTCATATGAAATTACATAAGCTACTTGCATTTTTTTTAATAACCTTTCTGGGCAAGGTTGATTCAGGCACACAGAGTAAAGCAGACCAGAGAGCTACCCACAATCTAAATGTGAAAAGGAAGGAGGAACCCAGCATGTCTGTAGCCCTCTCCTCACAGAAAACGAACTTCAGACTCAGTTCTGAACCAGAGGGAAAACTCCTGACTGAGTCATGCACTGCGTCCCAGGTACGGAGCCAAAGCAGCACAAAGAATTCCCAGAAGTCTCATTTCCGCCCAAGCAATGATTCTCTGGAAGAGCTTGAGGATATGGCAGAAGATATATCTGGTGAGAACAAGCTGCCTGTCAGAGTGCAGTCACGGTGTGGAACTCCACAGAGGCTCCCAGTGACTGTGAGAGATAAGCCTGCCTCGAAGAGCTGTCGAGAATCCCTGTGCCCAAGTTATATGAGGGACCACTCTGTGCTGCAGAAAATCTAGGTGTTTTAAAAGAAAGAGAAAAAAAATCAGCCATTTGCTCATGATCCTTGTGGTGCCTGCTTTCCAAGTCAGAGAGCACGGACTTTCCCTATTTTTCCCTTAGTCTAGCTGCCAGGGGTTATCAGATTTTTATTCCTTGTTCCTAATTATTGTTACAGCCATGAGGGAGATTATTTGACTGGGTTGACTAGGGTAAATGAACTTCATCCTGAGCACAAAACTCTTCATCCTGTAGCTGCCACCACTGATGAATTAAAAACTTGCCATCCAGCCCTTCCAACTACTAATGCATCAACTACAAACCACATAAATTTATGAGTAGGATTGAAGCTAAATGCGTGATGATAAAAAGCCTTCCAGTAAGACAAGGCTCTGTGACGTTTTGAATTATCTGGCAGCTCTTTCTGCACAATCCTATGTGGATTGGAATCAGCCAGTGAAGTAATGTAGAGGGCCTTTCTCCCACTGGAGCCACAGGGAGTGTTGCCATTTATTTTGGCAGGAATAGAATCAGACCCAAATCCTTAAATTGTGCATTACTTAATCCCTGCACTGAATGCTGGATAGCTGACACTTGGATTTGGAAGTCAAGGCCCCCGTCCAGAAAGAAACCTGAGGTGTAAGAAAAGCCATATCTGAACCACTGACATCATCTGGGCAAAGCTCAGCACGTTCATAGTTACTAGAGTATGATCTGTCCCCTCTCAAGAGCTGCACTGTGTTTGATGAATGAGACTCTAATTGAATTTAAGCAAATAAATTGCAGGTTACAAAGCAAACTCAAATGTTGTTATGCATTTTGATGCTTCCATGTTCCTATCTTACAGAGGCAAAAATGAAATAAGACACAGACAATCAGTCATTTTGTATCTACACTCTGCTCTTTATAGGGAAGCATGACAGATGTGTTTTATTACATTTGTATGTTTATTGTATAGAGCATTAAAACTCAGATATTTCGTTTTTCTTATATCTCAAATTCAAAAGAGAAGAAAGAGGGCAGACACAAAGAAAAATAAATAACTGCTAGAAACAATTTTGTTTGTTTTGCCAGAATTTTTAGAAGTTTCTGGATTTTTTTTTCCTCTTCTGGGGTTTTGAACTATTCTTCTCTGGTGGAGGAGGGGGAACAATCTTAACCATATGGCTCATCCCAAAGCCTTCGGAGTTCTTGAGTCAAGCATCTAAAATCAATACATTTCTTTAGTGATCATGAGTTGTTGATAAAAAAAGAGGCTGACATTTTTATGTGGATTTGGGGTTCATAGATTTCATGTTTCCTAAAGAAATGTCAGAGAGGGAGGCTTTTTTCTTCTAACAAATTAAAAGGATTTGGGGCATTCACAAGGCTAATTTAAGCTTCTGAAAAACATATCAAATATCATTACCACAATACTAAAATCATTAGATTGGTCAAAATTACTTTCTAAACTGTATTTTTATTGTTAATTGTGATGAACTTTAATTTTGAAAATGATAGTCCCTCTGTTTTTAGGGAGAGAAGGGCCTGGTTCAACTGTATGACCTGTTTAGAGACTGTGTAGATCACCTAAAATTCTGCTTTTTCATATACTTGCTTTGTTCTGATTGCATAATTATTTCATTAACTGAGGGAAGTAATTAATAATGCTAATGACAATTTTTTGGTTACATAGTTCTTGCCACAGACCTCAAAATTGTTTACCAGCTTCAATGAATTTGGAGAGACAAGCTTCACTGTACAGGAGGAATGGACAAAGCTCATCTAATACTGAAGAACCTCACAGTTATGTTCTGAAACTTGGATTATGTTGTATTTTTATTAAAGATGAAAATTATAGAATTTGAAAGATGGTACCATATAACCCTAGGAGACCAGAAATAAACATAACAATAAATGCAAATAAAATAACTGTGTGTGTGTATAGTTTTAAACACATTGAATCTCATGAGTTTTAATTAATATATGAATCTCATGAGTTTTGAGCATGACTCATTATTTATGGTCATACCACACTGGCAGAGCTGAAGAGGCTCCATCATGCTGGGATGCTGCATCCAGTGCCCATGGAAGTAGAGCTGTAGCGGGCCCAGGAACCCAAGCTCCCAGTATGGTACTCTGGCCATTACAGTGCCTTGTACAAAAATGGGGCAACGTCTCTGAATTTGATTTGACACACAGTCAGTCACAGGCATGGTCCTGGGAGTTATGACTGAGAAGGTTTTGGCACATTTGAGGCTGCAGATACAGTCACAGACTCAACCAGACTCTACAAGCTTTTTCTTTCCTGTGAAAAGTGTCCATGAGATAATTTCCATACAGTTTTCAGATAAACATATGTAATGTCCAAGTTCATAATTGCTTGAGTCTATGATAGATGTGGCAGGTCTGTAGCTGCATTACTTGAAGTCATGATTTTGCCTTAAGGCACCCCAAACCCCGTGGTAATATCAGCATGTGAAACACACATACCACCAAATCAAAGAGGACCTTCCCTGAGCTTGTTACAAGTAAGGGAAGGCTAATAATAATTAAAAGGGAGACTAAATCTTACCGTTATGTGATCGTTAGTCAGCCAGTGATGGTTTTCATACTTGAGGTAGTCACATCTGTTTGCTTGGATATGCTGGGGCAAGGAGAACCCACCTACCACAGCAGATGTTCTGCAGCCCTCCTGGAGCCCACAAAGTGTGGCTGAAGGCCCCAGAGGCAGCCTGACCCTGAGCAAGCAGTCTAAAGGCTACTGTCAGATACTGAATAAAAATATGCCTGGAAGAAGAAATTAACCCCACAAAGCTTATCATGTGGACTGCAATGACTTCTTAACCGCTCACTAGCACAATACACATTACCATAAGACAACATGAGAACATAAATACAACCATACAAACTCATGCCTTAGAAAAGCAGGGTTCAATTATTTGGGTTGAATTTTGCACAGTCTCTGTTGTCTCTCGGTGACTACAGAAGTCACTGCAGAGCAATGGATGAGACATGGAAAGAACAGAATATAAAAGATGTACCAGTCAATACGCGATTTTAAAGTAATTTTTGAACCTTTACTATGGATGCCTGGGATAATATTCTATTTTAATTGCCTCACATATTTATCTCATGGCTTACTCCTGGTTTCATCACCTTTGTCTAGGAGATTGCCTCAAAGACCTATGAACCTCTTGTTCAGAAACCTATGTTTCTCCTCAGACAGCTTCAAGTAAATGAAGGAGTTGAGGACAATGACTCCACACTCTAACTCACTAAAGTATCCCAAAGTCTATGGGACATATTGTGTGTATATCTACAACATGGGAAGCATCTTGTACAGTTTACAGCATATCACTATTCTTGTGTGCCATTCTCCTTCCTCCACCACACTGGGAGTTTTTAAGTTAAAATGATTCTTTCAAATGCTATGTTGTAGCATTATAATCTTAGCTTATTATAATCTCTTACCTTGAAAGTTCATGGCAGGTATGTGCATTCAGAAACAAAAAGTTTCCCCTTTTACTAAAGAAATAAGCAAAGCCTTAGTATGCGGTTTTCAGGCAATACTGAGAAATGTTCTTCCAGAGGTCTGAACAACCTTTTGTACTCCAAAATTATCCTGCCTAGGAAAGAGAGGGTGAGAGATTTTAGAGGACATCTATGCATATTAGAGGACTGTATGCATATTATTCCAGAGAGAAACCTTGCAAACATGTGGGTTTTAACCCAAGGGCTCATGAAAATTCATGGTGTTTAGCACCCTCTCTCACTGATGCAGCAATGGCAGGAGCACCACGAGTGGTGTGGCACATGTCTTGGGAAGCATTGAACAGAAATGGCTGGGGCATGGGAAAAGTACTCAGGAAAACTCCTGGATGGAGGCCACTGCCTTTCACCAGACCTGAATAGTGCAGGGGCCTTTGAGAGTACCATCACCTAAGGGCCATCCTACCATCAGCTTTTTTCAGCTGAATTTAACTTTCACTTAGTTCCAGAGCTGAGTAAAATCATATGGCAGGATCATATGGTATAACCATATGGCATATTAATTTTTACACAGATAATAGTAATGAGCTGATAGTCTGTGTGTTATGACATATTTGTAACCCTGGTATAATGAAGCAGGAGGATAGCAGAAGCCTCCAAAGTGGGGACAGGGGATACAGCCCAGTGAAGTACAGGCACAGGATGATACTAAAGATTTCAGAGTGATAAAACATTCACCCCTGGTGAATGGGCCAGGGTCAGACATGGCCCCAGGAAGAACTGTGGGGTTAGGGATGGGTCAGGATCTTGGACCATGTTTGAGCCTGGCTCCAGGGCCCCATGGCTGGTCAGGGCAGGGCTGTGGGGGAGCTCGAGACCAGTCCTGCTGCAGCGCCCCTGGGGGGACCTCTGGCCCTGAGGGGCTGAAATGAGGTCCTGGGCTATGGGTTGGGCAGGAACAGTGAGGTCTGGTGGTGTTCCCAGGGACATGACACATGGGACTCTGATGCCTTGCTGCAAATCCATTACTTGCTTTTGTTTCTGAGGAAGACTTGTGCCATTGCCCTGGGACACAGTGAGGCAGTGGAAAGAAGCATAACACCAGAGAATGAGGGGTAGATTTGTGAGGTCAGTTTACTTGTACAACACTTTTTAAACATTTAATTAATAGGACTTATTTTACATTAATTAGATAATTTGGACTGTGAATATTTGTGTATTGTAACTATACTACTGCTAATTAACTGTGTGTTGTGTATTAGTTAGCATGTTAAGATTTTAATTAGGCTAAAAGATTCTTGGCTTGTATGTTCCTCCTTCATCAATAACAAGATTTTACACATAAAACCCTCTCCATCAGTCCTCCCCGTTCTCCCTTTCCTTTTTATAGTGATGCCTCATCACTTCCACCCCCTGCTTTATAAGTGAGTGCAGTCAATGACACAGTGATGGGCCCAAAGCATTTTTGTCCTTCCCAGGGGAAGTAAGAGGCCAGGTATTTGACCCCTCTGTGCCAGAGGTCCAAAAACAAGAGGTGTGCTCTTGAAGACCGACAGCCCCTGACCTCGATATGCCCTTCATTGGCACACCATGAATGGGAATCCAAGGAGCACAAGGACTTCTCCCTCCCTCCATGACCCTAGACACAAGGGGGTGATGAGGGGAAGGGGTACAGGATGGGGAAAATCATCATGCCATGTTGTAAGTGACAGGCACATCAGCAGAAAGGGTCTCGTGCAGAAGCTTAGCTTCATACTCCATTCCTGCCTCCATGGAAAGTGGGAGAAACCTGAGCTGCCCTCTCCTCCTGACCCTTCACAGGGGTGCTTTTCAATGAGCTGAAGAAAGAAACTGAGCTTACACACAATAATAATCATCCTATTTGTTTACAGAAACATTTTCCCACGTGTTTTGCGGTTTCAGTTTTAAAAAGGGGGAGATTTTCAAGTCTGGGACTTGTCCTCACATACACATGTATCCAGTGCCTAGCACGGCCAGGGCTCTGTGCTGAGAAAAGTCTCTGTATCCCACCAGATCAGGCAAAACAGTAACAAAAATAATGTCAGCCCTTCCTCTTTATATGAGCCTATGTTAAAAGAATAAGCAAGTACTTGGCCAAGAGAAGAATTTCTTCTTCCTCTGGAGTGGTGTCAGCCAGCAGAATTCACCACTCCAAAGGGCACCCGGACTGCTGTTGAATTTAAAAAAGGGGGGTTGAATGGTCTGGATCAGGCGATGCTTGTGGCTGGTGCAGCTGTATGGAGACAAAAGGAAAAACTGAGAAGGACTGAAACTCTTACAGCATGACACAGATGATTTAACCCCTAGAATGAACAAACTGTGGATTAGGAACACGTTCATGATGCAGATATTTCTGGACTATAAGAAAAACAGGAAGAAAAGGGATTGAATTAATCCCCAAGTATAATAAACAAACAAACAGTTACTGGAAATAACAGAATAGATAATCTGGGAAACTCCCTGGAGGGACCATAAGAGCGTTCAGATTCACAACTGTACGACAGCAATACCTGCCAGATATGTACACAGGCATTGCTAGCTTACCTGGTCTAACAGAAACCTGTCCCAAGGATTTGTAAATCCACAGTATTTGTGAATTTGTGGGATCTGAAGAAAACATCGTAGGCTTATAACTGTTGTTTCCTTGCATTTAAAACTTGGGGCGTGCATTTTTTTTTGTTCTGATGGAGGGGAGGAAACCTCAGATGTCAGGAACATTCCTCCTTCTCAGTCTGAAAACAAAAACAAAGCCAACACAAATGAGATAGTGTGCAAGTTTCGAGCTGGCTTCCTGCCAAGTCCCCGAAACTCGACAACAAGGACCTGCCTCCCAGAGAGGGAAAAGAAAAAAACCAAGCAGCCAAAGCTATAGCAAATATATATATATATTACATATGAGACAGATACACAAAAGGAGAATACCACACACAGAAGGGGGGGGGGGGGGGGGGGGGGGAAAGGGGAAGGGAGAAGGACAAAAAGGGGCAAGGACCGAACAAGCCAACCAGCCGACCGAAGGCAAACTAGCAAAAATCTCACCACTTCCCTTCGAACAGGCAGGATGGCTAGACACGGCCCAAGGCTCTCCCCTCACGCGTGGCAGATAACGGTAGTCACTGTAGGCCTCAGCTCCAGATAAACCAGACCAAAACAGGGACCCGCCGTTCTCGAACCTCGCCGGAGAGGAAGAGGGCGAGATGCCTCCCGCTGGCCTTATTTATACCTCAAGTTACGTAAAGGAATAGCATGGAATACTTCCGTGATCACTTTTCTAGTTCCTTCCTGGTTACAAGTTGGTCTCCAGGAAGGCCTAGAGTGAAACCACCACAGATAGTCAACGGGATTTCCACCCTAAGACCCCAAATCTCTTTTAAAAACCAAAACGTTTAACTGCTCTTATTTCTTTAAACTTCTGGTTCTTTTCTCTGTGTCTTTATTGTAAAGTGAAACTTATTCCTAATTTGGTAGCAGTTGTACAAATTACTTTCTTCCCTTCTTTTTAAGCATATTCACACATTGTGCAAGCTGCAGGAAATGCCAATAATTTTGTTGAAACACTGCTCCTAATTTTCCCTCAAAATAGAGGCTCCATGACACTTTAAACAGTGCTGTATCTGCATTAGAAAGAAGAACTCCTTCTAAGGTGTATTATATGTATGTCATAGCCAAATGAAATGAAGGTAAAAATAAGCATATCTCAGATTTCTTTTCATTTTTTTTGTAGTCCTAAAAGAAAGTGCAGGTCTGTCACCAGGGAGTGTGAGCAGGCAGTCTCTGTTTTCACACATGCACCCTCTGGAGAGCAGCTCTCCCCAGCCAGGCCCTATGACCGGCTTTGCATTCCCCTCTTATCCTCTGCCTCCAAATTCCACCCTGCCCTCTGCAAAAAGTGAGTTGTTACACAAAGGAGAGTGAGACATGGTGAAGATTTATTTAGGTGTAATTACAAAGCAGTCTGAGATCCTGAGATGAGAATTGTGACAAAACTGAATCCAAAGTCCTCCGAATCCAAAAGGATATCTTCAATTTATGGGACAATGGAGCAGGCCCATATATACTGCAAAATTACTACTGAACTTTACAGAGTAAATGACTGTGGCAGCAGATAAATCAGGATGCACACAGTGCTATGAAACTGGAATTAATTATCCTTTCATGCGCCTTTGCACTGAATTATTTCAAAGAGATATTCTTGTTACCCTCGTCTAAGTTATAGGTTGTTAAATTACCAGCATGAAGATTGCAACAAGTGAAAACAAATCAGGAACAATGGTTTGAGCTTCCCTGTCTGTGAGAACAGGGCAAAATGGCAAAGCCTGTTTTTCAGTGCTGACTTGAACATAACATATATAACATCTGACAGCAGCCCCAATCAAATCACTACAGCATGGACAGACAATACTCCCCCAGTGTCGGGCTCTCTGTGCTGAGAGCAATTTTCAATTAATTTTCCTCATTTACGAGGAAGATGCTAGAGCAGATTTGAAGGAGTCCAAAAGCTTAGTGGTAAATGAAAAATTCTCTTGTGTGCTTCATTCAATGTGCTTCTCCCAGGAAGCACGGGGAGAGACAGTTTGATAGCTTATTTCTTTAGGGGAGAGACAGACAGAAGTGTCTGTCTCCATTTACTCTCAATTGAACACACACAATAGATCAGGTTGTCTTAACGGGGACACAGAAATTTTCATGCAACTCCATGTGCAGCTCCCTTGAGGAGCTACTTGCCAAGAAAGTGGAAAGTTTTAAAGAAATGTTGTGGTTATGAGTGAATCTTCCCTGTATGGGGCTAACTCCCATTGGACACTGACGTGACAAGCACTGGCACACACTCCAGCATGTGAGCTGAGCGAGTTTTCCTGTTTTAAGCAGATATGAACAACTCCAGTTCAGACTGGGAGCTTTTTTTTTCCATTCATCAGCTTGCCCAGAGCAGTGACTCCAGCTGATGGCCACTCATGGCCAAATCTGAGATTTGGTGGACCTGATTCCTTTTTACCCTTCTATAGCAGTGTAGTTTACCCATTGCACTTATTTATATGAATATTTTGTTTATTTATTTGCACTTACCTGAAAGCCCTTAACAACTGCAAGAATTGGGGTAAAGAGATTTTAACATAAATGAGAACTAGCAAAATTATGGATTCAGATAATAATTCAGTTTGGAAGGGACCTCTAGAGGTCATCTAGTACAATCTGCTGCTCAAAGCACAGCTTACATCTAAGTTAGCTCAGGTTGTTCAGGTACAGCTGAATTTTCAGTATCTCCAAGAAATGAAAATTCCATAACCCACTTGTGTCTGTGTTTCCGTTTTGACCAACAACATGGTGATTTATTTTTTTTCCCCTTTCATCCACTTGGAATTTCCCATGTTCCAACCTGTGTGCCCACCACTTCTCATTCTTGCTTTGTGCACCCCTGAGCCATGTCTGACTGTCTCCTCCCCACGCTTTTGTTAGACAGCAATAATGTCTCCAGTGATGTCTCCTCTAGACTTTCCCTTCTTAAGGCTGAAGAAACCCAGCTTTCTCAGACTTCTCTTTGTTCATCATAGCATCCAAACCAATCATCTCAGTGCCCATTGACTAGATTCATTTCAGTTTGTCCACACTGCTCTTGTATTCAGACACCCTGCTCTAGGACATGGCTTCACAAGCACTACCAGAGAAGTAGAATCACTTCTTGTCATCTGCAGGTACTTTCTGGTTATTGCTGCCCAGTATGTGCTCAGCCTCCATCTCCTCTGGTGCATGTTCAAACCTGCCTTTCTACCAGGACCCCCAAGTCCTTCATGGCCCAGTCAGTCCCCAGCTTTGTCCCCACTCTGTAACCCTAGAGCTACTGGTTGTATTTTTCAAGCACTTGTACATTAAATTTAGCGGTTGTTTTGTGTTTTGCATTTGATTTTAAGGAACCTGGATTGGGGTCAGTGTGTGTTCATTGCCACATGTCCAGCTGATGCATAACTGTGGTTTGAGTGCTTTCCAGCATTTCTGTTCCACAATAATAAAGCAGTAATAATATGGTAATGTCTGCAAAAAAATGAGCGTGCAAATGACAAATAATGAGAAAAAGACAAAACATGACATGGTCTTCTTAATAATATGTTATAATAATACATCTTAACAGCACAATTATTTGTTATGGAGTCTACTATTATTATAGTAACCCTGTAATCCTAATAAAGAACCCAGCAGTGTGAGAAAGCAGTTCATAGAAATCTTCAGGAACTGAAAGGATTCTTATCAAGGTAATCTGTTTTGGACTTGGGTTTCACTGAAAATTGCATCCATTTAACTGTAACCATTCCAGCTCTTCTATCTGTGGGTATTTCACTGTCTTTTTATGGAATATGAAGGATTATTTGCATAGTTTAGTATGATTCTCTGAGTATGAATAAAATTCTTTTGCTTGTTCAAAGTATGTTTATCCTAGTAAAAAAAATACCCATATTTCTGAATAACAGCTATAACAGAATGAAGGTCTCTTTAGCAGGAGACCAGGTCTTTAACAGGAAGGCTTTTCTCTTATCAATATCTTTTCCTAAAGCTTTATTTTCGTATTAGGAAGATTTCATTGCTGCTATTAAACAAGTCTTTACGGACTAAGGGTTGGAGAAAAGTGAGACAGAACTTGATTAACTGATGGCAAGATTGAAGTTTGGACTGTGGATTTCACAATATTGGAATTAAATAGCTCACAGCCCCCCATCATCATTTGTCAGCAAGTGATTTGCTACGTTTTTCATCCTTATTGATGTATTTCATTGAGTTTACAATGTTATATTGACCTTATCCTTGTTCTAGTCATCAATTTCTATCCTTAGGATATTTAAGGACAGTAAATCTTAAAAGTTATTGCAGTAGACCTTTCTCTTCAGAGGATTTATTATTTTATACTAGAGAAATGGGATTTTTAATGACCCACATTTTTAATTATTTCTCCCTTATAGGCAGTTTTGACCATATAGGAATAAAAATGAAATACAGGTCTCCTCCTGGGTCCCAGGAGGAGAGTAATAAACTCTAACAGCCAACTACTAAAACTATTGCTGTTTCCATTAACTTAAACTGTGGGAATATGCCAAAGAAATTGCATTTGATTTTTCACTAAGTTGCATAAATTTTAGTATACTTTATTTCACCTTACTGGGGCTCATTCATGGTTTTGGTTTGGGTTTATTTTGTTTGCAGCCCTGTATTGATATATGGAATTAGAAAAAGTTGACTGTCAAATATGTTTTTGAAGGTCAAAACAGGGGGTAATTTAGAATTGCCTTTTCTACCACTGAGTTATCTTTTGGACTCATATGAAGAGCTTTTTTCTACCAATAGCCAACATTTTGTTAGCTCAAGGGTTGCTCTTGCATCCTGTGGATTCCAGGCCTGTGTTGTCACAGCTGCACTTACTACAAAAGGAAGTTTGTCATTAAGTTAGAGATATAAAACAGAAAAGGATTTATTTAGCTTATAGAGTCATAAAGCCAGAAAAGTATCAGGCTTCCAAACTGAAGTATGATCTGTACTTTTAGGACACTAAAAGCAAAGAGAAGTGCAGTGTAGAGGAATTTGGACACTGAACAGTCCAGAGGATGCTCTCATATACAGAAGCTCAGCTGTTTTGTATTTTTCAAAGCTACCTTTTTCGTTTCCAATACTACACAGATAATGTATATTTGCTATCATGGTCACAATACTGAGGCTTGTGAGGCTGCCTACCATATCTATCTACAACAGCATTGCAGCTCCTGGACAGGGAGATTTCTCTTCCAACTTCTTTAAGTGCTTTTTGAGCATCTTTAAACAAGGGGATCAGAGTGAGAGCAGAACCTCTGCAGAAGAGTCCTTTCAGGACTTCCCTTCAGGAAGTTTTCTTGACTCCTTTCACACTACCCTGTGCAGCAGGGAACCATGAGAATATGACACAGAAGCAAGAAACACAGACACTAGTAGTATGCACTCACAAGTCAAGGTTTATTTTTCCATTTTAAAAATGATGTGCATATTTCAGTCTGTGCTTTTTCCAGTTGGTTCTTTATGGAACTTCATATGCATAAGAGGGACATGCATATCAGCTACCAGTGGGTGTAGGTGTATAGATACTGCTCACCAGATCAGGTTCTCAAAGCTATGAACACTTAAACCCAAGATCACTCAAGACCAAAGCCCAGACTTTAACTCCCACAGCACTCAGGATGAAGTAGTCAAAATATAAAGACTTAAATAGTGAGTTTAGATGGTCAGCCTTTTGCAATCTAATGGTACACTGCAATTTCCTAGTTCATTTTAAAAACCTCCTAATGTCTAGTCAATATTTGGGTCCTACACCAAAAATACCGTGGTTGCAAAAGGACAGACAATCCACTGTTAAGTGCCATTGCTCTCCTACCACTGTCTTCTACCCAATTCTGGAATCACACACAGCTGTTCAGAGGAACAAATCATTATGCATCCTTGACCTTAGTCACTGCCACTTTGGGATCCCTAGTAGTTCCTCCTTTTCAACTTTGTACAGCCCAATTCTTACTGTCTGAGTCCCAGACAGCCCTTCAGCTCCTGCTGAGTGCAGCAGTCAGGCAGCTGGAGAGAGGATGGGATGGGGTAAGAGCGTGGGGGCATCTTCCTTAGGGTTTAAACACCTGTAAGGGTTAAACAAGAGGCAGAAAAATAAACCAAAGACATGAACATTTGATGTTGGATAAGAGCCTATTTGTTTTTAATACACCAGAGAAATAGCTGAAGCACAGAACAGCCATGTGAAAAATATGAAGTCACTTGCAGAGCTGACCTTGGCAGCAAAGCAACAGATGCCTGAGAGACGATACCAATTCTGCATCCAATTTCTGTGAGACTGAAAACAAAAGCAAAACGATGTTAGAAGAAAGCTGTCCTTCTTCTCTTCATTTGCAAGGATTTGAAACAGATCTCTCTTGAAACAAATCTGCAAAATATATTCCCTCTAATATTAAGAACTTCACATATTTTTGCAACAGGATTTATTATCCTGGAGCGTGTTGAGTGTGAATCAGAACAGTCTCTAAAATAAAATCGGAAATCCAATCTAGAGATACTTTAGACCATATTATTTAAATTGTTCTGTCTAAAAAATTTCTGGAAAAATAAGGATCCAATCAGGAATGCTAAACTTCATTTGGGCACATTTCGAAACAAGAAAAAATGTTTCAAAACAAAAAATACAGAATTAGCTTATATAGGTAAGGTATGGCTGTGTTCTCTCGATTAGACAGAAATCAAATGGATTTGCAACAAATGTAGATTAAAAAATTAGACCAATTCTATTTTGTTCTCATATAATATACCTTGCAGTCTCATACAAATATCATTTAACTATATTCAAAACTGAATGAAAGAGACAGCGATTATCTGTGCCATTCCATTGTAAGAAATAGAAAGACAAATAACATACTTCCCTTACATACTTATTCCTGCTATAAAAATAAATGAAAAGACCATATGCAAAATTTCTATCTGGTCTGGTGTCTATATTTCAGGTACTGGCTATGTCAAATTTTGGGGTCAAATTCTTCTATTAATTTCTAACATCCTTTGCCAAAACACAGTATGAATATCAATATACATTGCCACATTTTCCTCCTTAATCATTCCACACAAGCAAGCCATTCATGAGACAGGGTGAGAACTTATCTCAATGTAGCACAAGCTGGTAGTTCCCAAGCACAGTATATGATCTATCTGGAACAGAGGCATTTGATACCAAATCCCAGGGAGATAACATTGACACAGAAGCCTGAACACCAGAGCAGTATTTTTAGTTGCAGAACAAGAAGCTGGAGGTTCAGAGTGACCTTGCAGCCCTCTGTGATGTTGTGGCACAGGCAGCAGCTCTGCCAGAACATCTTCCAGCAGCCGGACCAAGCACAGGGAGCCCAGGGAGGAGCAGGTACAGGAGGACAACTGCAGGCACACTGCTGTTGCCTTTGTTGTTATTTTCAAATGTTACTTATTTTTCTGTGTCAGTTTAGTATGAGACGTTCCAAGAAACCGATGTCCTTAATTTAACCACAAAACAGAAACAGAATGGACACAGAGTCTGCCTGAAGTGAGGAAAATGTGTTGAAGGGGTAGAGATTTCTCTTTCTATATGCATTGAATTGTTGAGAAACCACCAGCTAGTGGGCTAATTAAACTGTCCTGCACACTGGATAACCCACCACACCACTGAAAGTTTTATCATTTTATTAATAATTTCATTCACTACATGAAGATAAATACATCTACAGGCTTCGAAGTCTAGGTCTCATCCTGATATACACTTGAAATACATTCTCACTCCTATTATTTTCCTCTGTGAAGAAAGAGCAAAGATGACAGAATCTGTCCCACTGTAACAATCTGTTTATTGTAAAATAAAAGGAAATCTAAAGGATCTCATTTTACAGATGCTATATGAGGCAGAGTATGTGATTTGACAAATTACACAGAAAACACAAGAAAAAGGTGAAAATAAATGGCAGTTCTTCTGACACCTAGTTGAGTCTATGCAGCCTTTCCCAACTGATGACAGCCAGGTTTTTACTGATAGCAGCTAACAAAAGCTGCTGCCCACTAAGACATTATCAGAAATCATTAATTCAAAATGGGTAAACCATTTGTTATTGTTAATGTTATTTGTGTCATCATGGCTCCCAGAGAATAAAAGTCCCATGACACTGAGATCATGGGAAAGATTGAAAATAACTCCCTTTAGAAGTGAATCACGAAACTGGAATCTTTGAAATGTCTTTGAGGGGAGATAATTTCATATTTAAATTATCAAATGTTGCCTCAGAAAAATTTGATATCTAGAACAGAATCTTTGGCAAAATTGCTAGTTGTAAACATCGCAAATTATGCAATTTATCTGTGAAATATTGAATGAAGATATTTTTAGTTTCTCTGTAACTTTGAGCCCTTAAGGTGCACTTGGATTCATGGGGGAATTTTTCCTCTGTGAAACCTAATGAACTTATAAAAGTGAAGTCTGTGATTCTTCAGGGCCTGAAGTATCAAGTTAAAACATGAAATCCTGAAAGTTTGAAAATGAAGCTGTAACAATCTGTAGTGTTATTTCACTGTTTCTGTCCAACGATGAGGGTGAGTATGAAAGCATGCAGCTTTGGGAAAAAAGGCAGTCTTTGCTTTCTCTCTTAAACTTTCATTCAAATATCAACAGGCAGAGTTCTCCCGTTGGCCTACTACAAGGTAGAAAAATAACTGCAAAATAAATGCAACAAGAGTTGTGGGGTCAGTAACTGGTTATTTTTGCTTAACACTTCCCCTTTTTTTTCCTCCTCCTCATGAAAAAAATGGAGCAAACCGTAGGCAGCTGTATGGATCAGGTGATCTTCAAGCTGGTACCTGACTCCTAGCACTGCCTCTTGGAACACCACTGATTGCTTATAAAGGAAAGATAAATCTATTTTTCTGCAAGAGTCCCTTTGCACAATGTAGCCATTCTACTGCAAATGTAAATCTTGCATCAAACTGTTGCTTGAGCAATCTCAGCATGAATCATCAGCTGCAGGGGATTATCTCCATCAGGATATGTGGAAAGGCAGAAGAGACCATTTCTGAAGGGAGTTGAATATGTAACATAAATCTTTCTCCTCCAGGAAAGATTTACTTTGTAATTCAGATCAACTTAATTCTACTGGAAAAAAGTCTTTCACGGGAAAGGTCTGCAGATGTATCAAAATTCATTTAAATCTGTGAAATAACAGCATCTATTTCCAAATGGCAAACTCCAGAATGTCTATCAAAAGCATCCCAAAATGAGCAGCAGTTTTCTTTTTAATTATTGCACAAGTACTTTTCAATGATTGCAGGTTTGCTTATTCTAGGTTGTAAATAAATCTGAGTAATCTTAGCTCACAGTTCTAAGTTTCTCACATAAAAATATGATTTTGTACCATAAAGACGAGGGGAATATTACACAGGGAAAACAGGTAACTTTGGAAAGGATATGAGGAGTGGTTTTATGGTTCAGGATTGCTGAGTGTGTGACCTCCTTGAGGAGACAGTAGTGAACACCCTCTGCCAAAACCATCTGTCTTCAGCCTTAGTCTTCTTTGTCCTGGACACTCTGAGCTGCTTTTCTGAGAGGATGCAGCTCTGTAGCTGTCATGCAGATAGTGATGCCCTGCCAATACAAATAGATTAAAACTTGCTGATGGCTTTGAAGATTAGGCAGCTGGAGCAGACTTGAAGCTAAAGAGATCAGTGCAGAGAAATGACATAGAATAGCTGCAGCTCTTAATCCCCCTGAAAATGAGACATTGCATTCTTCAGCAGTAAATCTGGGTGTTGTCTTTACCTTTGGACAACCTTTGTAACTGATGGGCTACTGCAGTCAGGATCTTTACTGGCAAGGTACAGGGAAATGGGATCGAGTTTAAGGATGAGCTTTTGCCATGCTGCCTCTGAGCTAATAAATTGGCTCATATTTCTGATCACAGTAACATCTGGATGGAAGGAAGAAAATATATCTTAACTACACAGATCAGCTCTGGCAGGCAGCTTCTGTTATTTTGGCATTAATCCAAATAACTGGTTCTTCATTCAAGCATTAAATACGGTGGAATTTTTGATGCTGAATCCTTCTGTGGAAAACTATATATCCAAACAATTGTACCTGATTTACAGCTGATACCACTCAATTTTCCCCAAGTGGCATCACGTAACTACTGAAGCAGGATTTCTGTCCAGGACAGCTTGGTGAAAAAGGACTTCTTGCTCCTTACTGATCTCACAGTGTTTATGGAAGGGTATCCTAGTTTTAGCTGTGGTAGAGTTAATTTGATACCTAGAACAGAATCTTTGGCAAAATTGCTAGTTGTAAACATCACAAATTATGCAATTTTGTGAAATATTAAATGAAGAGATTAAATGAAGCTGGTATGGGGCTGTGTTTTAGATTTGTGCTGGAAGCAGTGTTGATAATATAGAGGTGTTTTTGTTATTGCTGAGCAGGGCTTGCACAGCATCAAGCCTGTTCTCATATCGCTCTGCCAGTGAGAAGGCCGGAGGTGTACAAAAATTTGTGAGGGGAGAGATGGGATCACTGACCCCAAGTGACCAAAGGGATATTCTTTACCACATGGATCATGCTCAGCAGGTAAAGTTGGGTAAAGAAGGAGAAAGTGGGGGACATTTAGAGTGATGGTGTTTGTCTTCCCAAGTCACTGTTACACGTGATAGAGCCCTGCTCTCCTGGGTATGGCTGAACACCTGCCTGCCCACGGGAAGGGGTGAACAAAACAAGTTCCTTCTTTTGCTTTACCTATTAAATTGTCTTTATCTCACTCCACAGGTTTTCTCACTTTTAGTCTCTTGATTCTCTTCCTCATCCCACCATCAGGGAGGATGAACCACTGGTTTTGTTCTGGGTTTAAACCACAACACAGGGAATGACTGACTCCTGTGTAGTACTGAGTGGCCAAACTGTATATTATTCTGTTCCACTTGGTGATTTAAATGGGTTTTCTGCATCTATGGTCAGAAGTGCTACCAAAATGTCATCAAAACATTAAATATCCACATGCAGTTTTGTTCTAAAAAAACCGAGCTGGGATTTTTCTTTTTTCTCTCTTTCCCCTTTCTGTCCATCATTGCTAGCCTCTCTCTATCTTATTAATATCCAGTTAAAATCCAAGAGCAGAAACATTTGCAGACCTTACTACTTCCTGAGAATGATTTTTGTCTAAAAACACGAGGGTCAAATAGTGCAATTACTGGGGAGGCTTTCAGTATCCATTGTTATCTTGAGGCTCCTATTGCTTCCATGAAATTCATGGTGGACTTATTTCTCTGAAGGAAACTTCTAATTTCCTGCCATAAATATATGCTTTCTTGGCAGTCAGAAGACAGGCCAGGCTAGTTTTGCAGATTGTCATGTTTTGGAGCCTAAATGTGATAGGTATGTGTAAAAGTTATTCTGTCCCCTGCAAGTGCCATTCCTACTTGGCTGATACTGTCTGTAGAATTGTCTGGGATAGTCATCCCAGATATCACTGTGGTTGGATTACACTGTTAGTACAAGAGGACAATAAACTACAGTATCTGCTTAAATAAAAAGTGGCACTTTTATTTAAGCTTTGCAAACAATGTTACTGTTTGCAATAACATTGCTGTGTGTCTCCTGCAAGAAGAAACACTGGACACAAATGGAAAATGCACTCCATGGTGGCATAAACCCACTGTAACTTCTTACCATAGAACCATATAGTCATAGAATAGCTTGGGTTGGAAGAGACAGTTCAAAGGTCATTGAAAGTCCAATTCCCCTGCAATGGGCAGGGACATCTTCAACCAGATCAGGATGCTCTGAGCCCTGTCCAATCTATCCTGAAATTTTTCTGGGGATGGCACATCCACCACCTCTCTGGGCAGCCCATGTCAGTGTAAAAAAACTTCTTTCTTATATCCAACGTAAATTGACCTTCTTTTAGTTTAAAACCATTGCCCCTTGTCCTAATTGTAACAGGCCCTGCTGAAAGGTCTGTCCCCAACTCTTCTTGTCTCAATGCTTTTTGTACCAACTATCAATTCAACTACTGTTTTGCTTAAAGATGTAAGAATTTTGCCCATCTAAATATGCCTGAAGTTTGATTTTGGATTTGGGGTTTTTTTGCAATGGCAAGAAACCCCCATCACAATATTTACCATCCCCTCTATAGGGCAGGCAAAATTATTACATCTTTATGCAAAATGACAAATCAGGAAGTTTGTTTTCTGCTTTAAATGCACTATCTTTTCTTCAATTAACCAAGTTTTACATAATGTTTAAGTCTACCTAATAAAGATCATGGAACTAGAATTAACTGTTCAATCTACTGTCATTAAAATATCATTTTACAAACACCCAGTGGATTAACTGCAAAGAAGTCTGGACACATTTCAGTTATCACAAGAAATAGGCTTGATTTTTTTTCAGTCACTGCTCCATATTAATATTCAAGCTTATTGGAAAATACTCATATTTCTTTTCAAGTTGTTTACAAATCTGGAATGTCATACATTTTCCAAATTATTTGAATTATTTTAATTCAGGGGCTAGAAATCACTTAACTGCCAGGGCCAGATACATGTCTTTTGGGAAGCAGCTAATGCACACGGATTTCTGTAGAGGATAGTAGTATAGAACCTTCCTTCAGTCCTGAACTGAGTATAATATATTAAAAGCCTTTTAGTAGGCTAATGCATTTGTGATGAAATTACAAATATTACTGTCATCTCTCCAGGTGACAGTAAGCAGCAGGTTTAGGAGCAGCAAGAGCAGGACTGCAAGACCCCACATTCCCCACAGTGCCCCAGCAATGACTTTGGTTCTGTTCCTTTGCCTTTATGTCTCAGCTCAGCTGAGACTGCCCACAAAGCACCTAGATAAAATTACTTTTCTTAATCAGCAGATAGTCTGAGGGAGATGAACAAAAAACCCTTGCTGACTCACTCAAAGTGGGACACAAACACAGTCCTGGGAAAGCCATTGAATGACTTCATTGAATGAAATTTTTTGTGTGATAATGCAGAAATGATGAAGAAAAGTAGGTAAATTACATTTGCCTACTCATATACAGAGACCACCCTGGATATGGAAGTACC
This sequence comes from Manacus candei, assembly GCF_025592945.1. Lineage (NCBI taxonomy): Eukaryota > Metazoa > Chordata > Aves > Passeriformes > Pipridae > Manacus > Manacus candei. The sequence goes on along the minus strand of NW_026138066.1, from coordinate 22,426,016 downwards.
AAAGGAACATCACAAATGTCCACAAAGATGTATCATTATATTGCATCATTTGTAACACAGAATCTGACCTCATCTTTCAAAGAAAATGACTTTTATTGACTCCTTGTACTGACTAGACTAACAGCTGGTGGTGGTACGAATCAGTCCAAATCCGACTTTGGTCAGAGCGTATGGCAAAACCAGGAAAAAAGAGCATTCCCATCTCTAGTCTTAACTACAGAGTTGTTCTTCTTGCAGAGTACTAAATAAGGAGTCTGCAAACTTTTCTTCATCAGTCTGAGCAGTGGCTGCCAATGGCAGTGCCAGATCTCATTTAATCTTGCGTTTCTGAGCCACAAATATATGTCCTACACTTTGAGAACTTTCACACTAGGCTTGCAAAACATGGTCTGAAAAATCACTTTCCCCATCTTGCCCCATAACAGTTAGAAAAATCCGCTGATTGATTCCTGGGTCTGTTTGGCTGATTATAATTCCCCAACCTACCCTTATGTGATTCACACCCATACATCTGCTCTAGCTTCAGCATATAATTGTTATTCCATACAGACAGTCCAGTATTTATTCAAACAAAGGTGCTCTTGTGTATTTCTCCTTTTTTAGCTTCTCTAAAAAGAGTAAATTGGTCACAATATATTACATTGTATGTGTGTGTTTGTGTGTGGGAATAAAAACTAATTTTATTATCCTCTGAAAGGCAGCAGTTGATTACTAAAACAGAATAAATAAAAGAAGTATGTTAAATGGAGTACTGTACATTTACATCAGAGACAGGGCATTCCAGCCTTCTCTAAAATACTGTGGCCAGTTAAAAAAATATGACAGTTTCTGTTATTTTCTAACACTGTTTTCTATATTATAAACCAAATATTTGCTCTCCTGAAGATCTGTTGCTATAGTACAAAATAATCTAGGCTCTGACTTTGTGACACTGCAAGTCTTTGACTCCTATGTTATCATTCTGTCCTGGGAGAAGCAGAAAAGATGCCTGTGGAATGAGCAGGTTGGTACTGTTTGGATTATCTTCATAAAAGAAGCTGAAATGAGTTTAAAAACATTTGCTCTCTGCCAGAGTCAGCTGATTTGGTTCCCAAGGGTTTGTGTGAACTGTTGTTCCATGGGCTTTTTTGGCTTGTGCATGTGTTAGGACTTGGGAGAGTTCAATGAACCCCCATATCGCAGCAAAATTATTTAACCTTAATCTTCCAGTGAAGATGGGCTTTAAAAGCTAAATTTAGTTCTCTGGAAAATATTTTAGAAGTAATTTTAGACTCATTTAACTTGTTTTGTGAAAATAATCCATATATAGACTTGAAGAGCTGGGAGTTTGACTTTTGACTCAATGCATTATACAAGTAGGGATCTACTTGTAAAAAATTTTGCAGCTACATTCTTAATGCCAGGTCATGTAGAATCTGAGCTACTTGCAGTAACATGTATTAAGATAAAAGCAGAGCATTGGTTTTTGGTAGAAATACACAGAATCTCAGCAAAGGAAATAATACAGGTTTCATCCTGAAACCCTTGTGCTTCCTATCAGTGTTTTCCACGTTACTTGCAATCAGACCAAGAGCATATGAAAACATTATGGTGTTTTTTCTATCTACTCAGTCACTTTATAGCTCTGAACAAACATCCAGTAACTGTGTTTCCCCTCAAACTCACTTCCCTTGGAGTACTTCAGTTATCACAGTGAACAAAATATTTCACTTCCAGCAACCAATTCACACTCAGCTACAGTCAAGCAGTGCCTATAAGTGCTGGTGATCTGATAGATAAGATTAATAGTTGTTTAATGGAATATGTAGAATAAATCAATTTTTTTCAGTAGAAGCCAATGAATGTATTATAAACTTTATATTTTTTTTTTTATAATCAATGCATTTTAACTCTCGGAAGAAGAAGGAAGGTTGTTCAGATGATAGGATTAAACTCTCAACTGATGCTATCAACAAGAGGGCTTTCTGATACTTTTGATTTCTGTTTTTTTTAAGATGACTAACTGAGAGCAGGTTTTGGTCTTTCAAGTTGGCACAGATTTGATTAATGATTCACAGATGGAAATCTTTGTAGCTCTTGCCAATTGTGGTAACAGCCCATTCTCAGGTGCTGGGCAGATTTTTAATGGATTTTTTTTTTTGGCTGATACAGTATAATGTCACATGATCACTTAAATTACTCATGTAATTTCTATGGGTTACCAGCTATTAGTTTCCAAATTCTGTTTCCATTTCTTACTTCACACATGGTTATTTGTTCTGTGCCTTGAATAAGTGAGATACCAGAAGCCTATTATTGATTATAGTACTGTATTAACATTAATTATTTTTAGTGTTATTATTAATGTAAAAACACTGTTGAAGGTCCCAGATATGCCAGTGTGATCTGGGGTTTTGCCTGTAATCTGTTTGCAGCTGTCAACCCTTAAGTGGTCAAAACATTCAAGGGATTTGCAGGAACTGTAGGGTATTCCTGGCTCTGTAAAATGACTTTTTTCTTTGCAGGAAAACCCAAAAGCCTGCACTTGATATAATTTTTACACTGGTCTTCTGTACTTTAGTAAACCAAGAGTGCCCCAACTGTCTCTGGGAATGTGTCTGAGGTGCCTGAATACACTGCTTCCTTTGGATTTACTGCCCCCACAAAGATGGGGCAACTCAAGTCTGTAAAACACAAGGACAAAAATCGAGGTAAAGGATTAGGTATAAAATCAGGGAGATGGAAGAGATGACTAGCAGAAAAACCAGAGAATGTTATCCTAGCTGACACATAACTGGGTATCTCTGCTCCAATACTCTTACAAGGAATTCCTGTGACATGCTCCAGTGTTCAGAGCCAACTCCTCAGTTTCCATAGAAATGCAGTAGTTTGAGATAAGGCCTAAGATAACTGCTTAATGACTTTTCCTTACCTGGTTCTGTACTTATGCCCTTAGAGTTAAGCTTTGCTGTTAAACTTCCAAGGCTCTTGATGGGTGTGAGGCTGTCTTGGGAACTTGAGATTTCTTCCTGCTTCATGCTCAGTCAGCTGATGAACATGCATAAGCAAAGCTGATGGTTTCACCTGGAATCAAGCAGTATGGATGTCCAAAGATAATTTCTTCTTCTATTTTCATCCAGTCTGACAACCAGCTAGTTCTAGACTAAATCTAAACTTCTCTGTCATATAAAGCTGTTCATACATTTATGTCAAACGCTGTATAAAACATGGGTCACACCGACATTTATGTGCAAATAAGATTTTTAGTTTTAGCATCCTGTAGTGATGGCAGATGACTCATTACTAGTACAGACTGACTTGGACATGAGTGTGAGATGAAGGACATGAGTGTGAGATGAGGGGCATGACTGAGATGAACTAAAGCCTCCCTCGAGCTTGTCAAGCTGTTCCAGTGCCATTGTCAAGAAAGAAAAAGAAACAAGAAACACACATTTGGGAATCCTATTCTTTATTTTGCATGGCACAATTACGTGATGTGCAGCACCAAATGTGCAAGTGTCACAGAAACTCAATTGGCAAGCACCTTCACTGCACTAATGAATTTCCAAATATTTGTATAAGCCTGGTGAGCAAAGTTGTACTCAAGAGCAATGAGGGTACTTCCTGTCTTTTCGACTCACTCCACCATTAAGTACTTTCAGTTCCTTGATGTTATATAATTGTTATGCATCTTGGGACAATAATCTTTGCTCCACAAAACCTCAGTAAAAAAGGGAAACCTTTGCAAGTCTCTCTGTTCTGCCTCCTACTTATAAAAGCACGGTCATCGTCTTCTACCGTCAGTGCTATTAATTTCTTTCCAGGTTTGATCATGGCAAAAGACCAAAACCCCACAACTGTAGTTACTCCAAGCATAATACCATGAGCCAAATTAATCCATGATCTAATACTGATGACATTGGTGGATTCAGTCCAGAGACAAATGCAGCTTGAAGTTGTTTTGAAATGGAACACATTCTCAAGTCTCTGAAGAGCAACGATATTTGTTTAAAAGTTGAGGGGTTTATGGTCTTAGGGAGGAGATAATAGTATGAACTGCTGTCTATGCAAAGGAATTGTATAGAATCTAGTAATTTTTCTAAATAACACAAATGTATGTCACATATGAGCAGTCTCTCTTATCTTTTCCTTGCTATCCTCTCTTTTTAAGCTCACCTATTGTTCTGGTGTGCCATGAAAGGGAAATACACTCTACTATAAAGTACTTTCCATTTAAAAAAAAAAAAAAGGAAGTTCTACTTTTCCAAATCTAATTTACTGTACAAGTAGTAGCATAAACACTTTGCTGTGTTCTGCTTCTCTGTGATGCTCAACTACTAATACTAATGGTAAAAGAACTGCACTTAAAAGGGACTGCTAAAAAACAGAATCTGAAGAAAATATGCATGATTGTTCAAAAAGGGATTAGAAAAGGCTTATCAACAAGCCTGACTGACACTACCTGGTCATTGTCTTAAAACTCATGAATTCTGCAGAGCTTATATCTCCGAAAACAATGAAAAAACCCACAATACATGTCGATGTAAAATGAATTCCGTATCTGCTGCCCTTCAGAGGTCTTGATACCTGCCATGGATTATATAAACAATTTTCACTGTGTTCTTTGCATTTGGTCTAGCTCTTTTCATTGCTGGAAGCATTTGCTTGGCATTATTGCAATGCAAGGAAGTCACTGAAGGTGTATCACTGACCTCGCTGCCACATCTGGTTGAGTGACTAAAGGAAGCAGATATATCAGCCTTTTGAAAGATCCAATTTGATACTGAGTTACAGCAATCCTGCATCAGTCAGCATCACCTCTGATATACAGACTCAATAATACATAGAAGTATATGTGAGATGACATCCAGACCATGGAGGTGAAGGATTTGTAAAATTAAGCAGTGGAGCAAGATGTGCTTCTGAGGAATCAGGTCAATGCTTGAATATAAAGCACATACGGGTGACTCCCACCAGTCCTTTACGAGATAATGTTTTGCTCTAAACAAAATGACAATTTTGGAAGCCATTCTCACTCATCTTCAAAGGTTAAGGGCAGTATGTGTGGTGAAGGCATAAGAAACCATCATCATTCAAAGGAAACAGGAATGGAAGTAAAATCACAGAGGCTGAAAGGAAACTCCAGAATTAACCTCATCCAACCTTCTATTCAAAGGAGGCACAATGTAAACCAGGTTTCTCAGGGACTTTTACAGTCAAGTTTTGAGTATCTTCAAGACAGGACATTTCACCAGCTCTCTGGGCATGTCTTCCAGCATTTGATCATTGTTGTGGTGAATATATTTTTTCTTTGCTAACATTTGCTTGGAATTTCTCATATTTCAATTTGTGTCCATTGCTCTCCTCCGATCCACACAACCAGTTATCTTCTTGTAGAAGGCAACATGTTTGGTCAGGTGTAATTTGTCAGTGGTCTGGAAATGGCACCACAACTTTCATAGGAACACGATGAGACTGACTGGCCTGCAGTTCCCTGGATCCTTCTCTTGTCCTTCTCAAAGATGGGTGTGTTCACCTTTCTCCAGTTATGAAGAACCTCCTTCAATGCCCTGACTTCTAGAGGTGTTACACAGCAGCCACACAACAGCACTGACTTGCTGCCTTGGCAGAGTTCTGTCTGGTCCCATGAACTATGTCTGAGCAGTCCAAGTATTCCTAGGATAGCAGGACTGAGACTGTCTGCTATGGTTGATTTTTGGAGGCTGATGTTTGAACTGCTTTAATCTTTCAGAACAGTAGGTATAAATGTCTTGCATTGTGAAAAACATCTTTCAAGTAAAAACATCAAAGCAGCCTACAATTATGAATTAATTCAGCTAAAGCCCTTCCCTGGAAATATGTATTACTGTTTCTTTACAGCACAGTAAGCTCAGAGAGACGTATCACAGATGTGATGATCCTTAGAGAATACAAATTTTGCTAAACTGTTTCCTGGAAAGCAAGTAAACTGACAGACAATTTTAATTCTCATTTACCAAAGCTTTTACAATTGGATTTGGTTTTACTATGGATTGAAATTATTTTTGCAAAGGTAAAATTTATTTAGGTAGCCTGAATAATCAAGTAGTTCCAATATGAAGCTAGAAAAGAGGTAGGAAAATAATATTATGCTACTCCTATATCTCCTTCTTTGCTGTGCAATCATGCTTTGAATGGTCTAGAAAGAAAGAAAATACAGAAATGCTTACTTCAGCTATCAGTATCCAAAATACCCATAACATAGCTGTTTTCCCTTTGTCTGTGCTACAAAAACTCTAAGCATGGGAACAGACTTATATGTACCTCTCTTTTTCTCCATTTCCCGTTCCCATCTCCCCCATTATCATTTCAAGACTGCCTATCCTACCAAGCCTTGTGTGAGCTGCTGTAATGCTGTTTATGGACCTTTGTTCCTTCTCTAAGTGACTCTCCTGTGCACTGGCTTCCTGCAATATTCTGTACTGTTAAATGGATTGATTAAGAACATTCCTAGTACTGGATTTTGGAACACATGGACACTGTATTTTCTCTCTGTGTGACTTCCCTGTATTGGCCCTGCCTGGGCTCTCTCAACTATGTTTTTACATTTTTCAGCCTAAGGCCTGAATGTAAGTATATTTACTTTACATTCCTTTATTTTCTGAGGGCTAGCTTTAGCAACAGTATATTCTGAAGACATTTGGGTAGAAACCGGGGAATAATTTAATTTTCTTGGATTTGTTTCTAATAATTTCTTCAATTGTTGTCCCTTTAGTTTTGCAGTGACCCAGCTTTTCAGTGAAAACACTGACTACTTAAAGTTTGTCCTTTCTTATCACTCTCCTATCTGGCCAGTACTATCAACTTTTTCCTTTTAAAAGACAGAAAGGGACCTGAAGATGAGGGACACAGAAGCTATTACAGCAGAGATAAAACAATTTTAAATATTCCTTATTGGTTTTATCATTTTGTGGTTGGTTTCTATGGTTGGTGCATGCTCTGAATGTGCCAGATCTCTGCCCTCCAGATAGATGGAAAGGCTCCTGACAACATTAGGAACGATATTCTTCTCAGAACAATAAATCCTTTTGAGAACCCAGCACTAACATGGTGATTAAAGAAGTGATTTTACATCTGACCTCACCTGAAGAGACAGGAAAAAAGGTACAAGTGGAACTGTACCATAGATGGACTTTGAGGTAAGCCTCCTATTTCCCCTCCTACCCAACTTCCATGGGTTATATTTCTCCTGCTAAACCTTGCTGCTGCCTCAATCTCCTCTTTACATTCTTCCCTATTCCTCTGCATCCCATTTCCCTGTCTAATGCCCCTGGCCTCTATTCACACACACAAACTGTACTGCCATGCATGCCCAACAGAACAGAGTCTATGGTCAGCACCCACATTCCCTAGACCTACCTTACAAGGAGTTGCAGGAAACAAGAAATATGGTCAATCACTGTGAAAGGCTGGTCTAGAAAGGACTCCTTGACTAGGAGCACACTAATCTGTTACTTCTGAAATATGATTACACCTGCCTTTTATCTTCCATCTTGTTATTCGGTGATAATTGACTGCTCAAGGCTGGCACTCATTTTTAATTATTCCCCTGGTGAAAACACAGCATTGCACTCTGCATTTGCTCTCACATATCTGCATGCAGCACCAGTAACACACCATCCTTCAGCAAACAGCTATGCCTTTTCTTTTTCTTTCCTTTTTTATTTTTTTCCTAAATTAGCGGTACAAATTAGTAGAGGACATTCCTCCAAACTAAAATTTAACAGAGAACATCACTGTGCCTACAGAGTACAACTAATGTTTCACCATTCATTAAAATGACTCATATCTCAGGTCTGCTAACAGAGGGGCTGCCCTGCTGCTGTCTCTTGTGGCACACGGAGATTTCCATTTACCTATTTAGCAATTTATTTTAGAGAATTAAGCATCTAGTAACTTCTCAAGGGCTATGTCCACACAGCTGCCAGGTACAAGCTGAAATAACCATCACTAAATCATCTCACTGCTAGATCATTAATGTACTAATAAGTATGTAAGGAGCTCCACTCAGTGGCAGGAGAATGCATTTCCAACTGTGATATCCAACATAGCATGAAAAGAAAGGAGTCTTTGGAAATGTAAATATGTATAACAAACACCTTCAACTTAACTGAGTCTCTGTATTACTTATTTTAATCAAAGCATTAGAATCATGACCTTTCGCTAGGGTAGCTTTATTCATTGTCAGCAACATTTCTGAGAGAATTCAATCACTGGTTTTGGAAAGATGTTAGTTAATCAAGCAGCCCAGAAGCTGTATAATCTACAGTTGGCATACTTGTTATTCCGTGCAGTAATGGGGTAAATTACTCCATACAATTACAAGACCCTGATTACATCCTAACAAGTTGATGGATATTTAGCATTACAAGACAGATATTTAGACAATTAACAGACAAATGTGAACCTTAGAATAAAAAGTTATTAATGGCATTTCTTTTATTTGTAATATTATTGGAATCTGATACACAATCACCTTGTTTAATGATACATAATCACCTTGTTTAAAACCATAAAACTCAGTATTGCCAATGTTTTTATTTTAAACTTGCTAGACTTTAATTTGCATCTTTCCTGCTTTTCCTTGTGCTGTCTCTGGATTTGCTTGAAAAACTGAGGTTTGTTGCATAGTTCCTATCTTCTCTAACAATCTCTGTACTAAAAGCAGTCCAGCCTGAGGGCACAGGATTAGTGTATTTCTAAAATAAACATGCTCAGACTGTGGGGAATAAACTATTTAAATGGAGGTGCTACCAGGGACATAAGGAGGGCATTAGTGGAGGAAATTCCAGTTTAGCTACAGTTAAAGGCTCCAACAGAGGAAAACATCAGCTCTGAACACGAAGAGGAAGCGCTTCTGATAGAAACAACACATCAGGGTGTTTCTCCTCAGCAAGAGCTCGCTGACAATGCTGGATCTGTTAAGCATCATCTTTTGCTCCTGCTCTCTGTGTATTTGGCCTCTTCCCTTCTCACCCCTGCTGTTGTTTCTCTTTGGAACACTTCCTACTGCACAAACTTCTCATTCCACTTGCAGTGGAATGGCTATGTTCTGTCTCTGTATTAAAGATGCAAGAAAAAAACATAGATAGGTTTATTTTCAGTATTATATCCGTATGCCCTTAGTTATATTTCTCAAAGAATAATAAAGGTCTTCTCTGCTTTGCAGAATTTCAGTTTAAGAAGTTGTATCCTCTGTATCACTCACTGTTAAGTTCAGACTTTTAAGTGCCTGATGCCCACTCTTCTGGACCAGCCACGTCCACGTAGGAATGGAAACACCTTCAGTGCTGTGCTGGTTTAAAGGTAAACCGGCAGGGGAAATGAACCCAACTCCAAAGAGAGATTATAAGTCAGAATAACAATTTAATAAAATAATACAATAAATACGATTATACAGACAAACAATTGGTTTTAATCCACAAAACCCAAATATATAACCCAGCACCCTGGGGCATGAACAGAGTGGTGTTCATTGGGCCCCCTGAGTCCAAAGTAAAAGGAGAAGGAAAAAAACCTGTTGATGAGAGTGCTGTTGAAGTCTGGTCGAGAGTTGTGGTTGCAGCCTGGTTGAAAAAGTGGTGGTTGCAATCTGGTTGAGAGTGGTGGATCCCACGAGTGGCTAGAAAAGTTCCAAGACTCCAAGATTATATATTCTCTGGTTCAGGCAGGAATGCCCAGTACCTCCCTCAGGGCGAAGAGTTCCACAATGGGTATGAGGACAGGAACATCCTCCTATCTTGCAGGCCTCTTAACACCCAGTTTATAGCCTGAGGAGTCAGGTGTGCTCTGGGCAGATGGTGTAAATGGTCTATTGATAACAGTTTCTGGGAAATGGCATGGAAGGCTATAGAATACAGAGTTTTGGGTTACACCCATCCAGTGATGAACTGGTCCCAGCTGTTCTAACTAGGACAAGTGCAGAAGGCAAAAATCAGTTTCTGGAAGCTGCTGCAGGGGAGCTGGTGGATGGGAAATGAGGCCTGAGAGGCTGTGTGGCTGATGGGCAAGTATCAGGATTTAACTGGGAATCAACCAAGTACCTACTGCTGGAAGCAGATACGGTCACTGTGTGGGATTGGTGCTCACACAATCACCTACGTGCTTGCACTGAGCCCATCTACCAGCAGAACTATAACTTTTATAAAACTGGGCAGTGGCTGATAACAATCAGTACACAGGTTTCTACCCAGTACAATTATTGTCCTCAGCAGGATGATGCCCAAAGTCTGCCTTGGTCCCACAGTAGATATCAAAAGCCCATTTTAAGGATCTGTCTTTAGTGACACCTGTCATGTTCCTTACTAGAATTTTCATGTTCCTGCAACATATGAAAAACTTAATACATAATAGTACCCAATAGTTCTGCTTGGCCTAGTGGGATTTCTAATGTCTATGTCTATATTTTATAGGTTTCATATCTCCACGATTTTTCTCCTTTTCTGATTTTCAGTTTACTGTCAAATTGGAAATATTTTTGCCTTTCTCTGCCTGTTATAGATTTTGTGTCTTCCTAAGTGGATGTCATGTTGTTGCTTTGTGCAGGTGAAAAATCATGCTCCATCTAATAGAGGACAAAATCAATCAAAGCTATGAAATCATTACAAATAAACTTCCCTAAACACAATATTCCTCTTCTTTCCATTCCTCAACCTTGAATTTTAAGCAGGTAATTTAAATTGACTGTTTTTATCTGTCCTGACCACAGGATCTCTTTTTGCTCACTCAAAAAGTTAATAAGATCATTTACCAAAAGAGTTTTTTTAAAGTGTAAACCCAAACAGCATTTCTAACAAGGAGACATAACCCCATGTTTAGATAAGGTTTTGAAAAATGTAAATATAAAAGTAATAAATCTTGGTTTAGTCCTATTTCAAATACAATTTAGATCTCTACTTATCTTTCTCCCTAGTTGCTGCCCCATTCCTATAAATGTACTTTTTGCTGTGCAATGACTCTACTCACAATCAAAACAGATGTACAGGTAGGAACAAAGGAAAAAATAATGGAGACTAGAACAAACAGAGAACATACAGGTAAGGTTTAGTACACTAAGACTAATATACCATGACATTTTGGAAATGCTGCTATAATAGAAAGTATAAAAAATGCACTGAAGAAAAATATTTTATACACTAAGCTCTCAAAGTATTCACAAGGGTGGGATAAAATACAATAAAAAAATTCCTCAGTCACAGAGAAACACGAGAAACACACATTTCGGGAATTCTATTTAAACATAACTTTTAATGTTAAAAGCTTTTGGAGATGCATCTGAATTTCCCATGATTTTAATCTGTGGTCTGAGACTTAAGAGATTCAGCTACTGGCCAGTGTCAAAGTACAGTAAGAGACTGGTATCACTGTTAGGAAAAAATTCAGAAAATCTTAAAGACACTGTAAAGGTCTATGTGGTAATCTGGCTCTGTGTGGAAAAACTGGAAATGTCAGTTACAGTGTTAGTACATGAAATTACAAAATCATGAGGAGTTACTTTTGAGAACTCTTGGGTGGTAAATGAAATACTAGAAGAAAGTGAAAAGTGGTGCCTATTTAAATAGAGAAGCTGTGAAAGATAACTGTGAAGTTATCCTAAACTTCAATTATCCGTTAATGATTTAAATGCTTTTCCTAATTGTAACACTTAAAAGGAGATCAGTAACTGTCAGTAAAATTCTGGTTTTAGCCTGTTTTAATAGAAACACCACTGCCTAGTCTTTATGGCTGGTGACACATCTTCAAATGCCATCCTTCAGATGCTTCTGAGGGCAAGTTCAGACACCACCATCAGCTTGCCTCCCTTCTCTTTTATGCCAACCCAGCTGGGTGCTGCAATATGTCCCCAAAATCCTTACATCCCTTCAGCGTTTTCCCATCACCTTCCCGGCTGAAAAGGCCTATCGGACCCCGCAGTGAGCCGGGAGAGGAGCCCGCCCTACAGAAAGAGCCAGGCTGCGCAGCAGTCACAAGTATTGAGGCCGTGTTGCTGAGAACACAGCTGTGTTGGGCAGGGCACGTCTCCAGGATGAAGGACCAACCACCGCCTCCCTAAGATCCTGCTTTATGGTGAACTTGCCACCGGCTGCCACAAGAGACGAGCCTCGAAGAGAAGATACAAGGACTCCCTGAAACAACATCTCAGCCTTGGCCACATTGATCATCATAACTGGTCTACTCTGGCCTCCAGTCGGGAGGCCTGGAGACACACCATCTATAACGCTGCTGTCTCCTTCGAGAACACATGCAGGGTCACTCTCGAGGAGAAAAGATAATGCAGAAAGAATCATGTCTTGCGGAATATACCATCTAAGGAGTCTTTTTGCTGAGCCTTTTGCAGTCGGATATGTCTGTCTGGTATTGGCCTCATTAGCCACCAGCATGCTTGTAATAAATGTGGATACAGCCTTCCCAAATCTTCGTTCACAAAGCCCAGCCATGATGATCATTTGCTGCCCGTTTGGGAAGCGAGCGGAGGAGCACCACGGGGGCACAAAGAACTCATTGGGACAGAGCTGGACACGGGCAGGTGGGCAGGGGAGGTGGGCAGGGCAGGGCGGGAACTAGAACCTATTTATGCGTAACATCAACGACTGAAAAGCCAGTGCGAGGCTTCAAGTCACAACAGAGGAGCACTGAGACGCCCCGGACTCAGCCCTAGGGTGGGCTGCCAATGAACGGGACGGCAAACACGCCGTTTTTCCCGCAGGAAGCGGGATGACGGACGGAATCGCGGCTCGCCCACAGGCGGGATTTCCCCTCCCTCTCGGCCAGGCCGCGCCCCGCCCGTGACGCGCGTCCGCCCGGCAGCGCTTCCTGCCCGTCACTTCCCGCGCCGCTGCCGCCGCTCCCGCCGGGCCGGACCCGACCCGTGTCCCTGCCCAGCCCCGCACCCCCGGCCCCGCCATGGCCATGAGGCAGACCCCGCTCACCTGCTCCGGGCACACCCGGCCCGTGGTGGACCTGGCCTTTAGCGGCGTCACCCCCTACGGATATTTCCTGATCAGCGCCTGCAAAGGTGAGGCGAGACGGGCCGCTTTGTCCGGCGGGGCCCGGCGAGGAGGCGGGAGAGCCCCGGGGTGGGTTCGGGGGAGCCCCGGGGTGGCTTCGGGGGAGACCCAGGGTGGGTTCGGGGGAGCCCCGCTGCTCGCAGGCCGCGCCTCGCCGGCCCGGGGGGCTGTGCCTGGGGGGCCCTGTCCGTGACACGGCTCGGGAGCTGTGGAATGACGGCGGGAGCGCGCGGCGGGTGTTCGTGCTGCTTCCATGGCCGGGTTATCCCGGGCGGTGTCGGAGCCCCGCGAGCGCCCGGCCGGGATCCGAGCTGCTGAGGGGGTGGGAAGCGTCCACAGGGGTTTATTGGTTAAACTTCCCGTTTCTACCGTCTGTGCCCACGGGCTGTGGGTCCAGAGTGAGCTCCCGTGTGGCCAGGGCAGCTGCCTTGCTGCACTCGGAGTGATGAGGACTCTCTCAGTGTGTGAATAGCACTGCCTCTTCGTACATGTATATATTAATCTTATGTATGCACACATTTTAAAGGACGTTCCTTTCTGCCTTGAAGTGCTTCCAGCTGAGCTCTGCGCTCTTTGATAGCCCCCAGAAAAAAAAAATGATAGGAAAGGCTTTCTATCAGTACTTCATTTTTATCCTCTCTCTGTTTAAACATATCTCATTGCACACAAGAGGCTGTGCCTGCATACAGGCAGCCTGATAATATCGTTCCAAAGTAAAAAAAACAAATCTGTCCTGCCTGAAGAAAACTTTAGTAAAAATAAAACTCGAACATTCCCTTCTATCTTAACACAAACCCAAAGAAAACTTTAGTCAGAAAACTTTTATTTCGTTTGCATAAGTATTTGAATGTGTATACTGTTCAGATGCATGCAGCAAGTACAGCTGCACAGCTAAGCTATTTAGCTAAGCTCTTTTACAAAGAATGGCTTCATAAAATAGTGAGGTATTTTTTCCACGTGCTGGTGCAAGGGAATATTAAAAAAAACACCAAAACAACCCCAGTTTTCTTCTTTTACCATGTTACCTGAATGTTGGTTTTGTTTCTGTGAAGATGGCAAGCCTATGCTGCGTCAGGGAGACACAGGGGACTGGATTGGCACGTTTCTAGGCCATAAAGGTGCTGTTTGGGGTGCCACTTTGAACACAGATGCCACTAAAGCAGCAACAGCAGCAGCTGATTTTACAGCGTGAGTGATTAACTGTCTTTGTGGTCTGTATTTTGATTTTAGTCTGTAGTGCTCTTTGGTGACATGATGTAGCTGTACCTAATTACTGGTTCATTTTTTTTTCTTTAGTAATTATTAGCTTATTTTTGGCTAGCCAAATTAAAACCTAGACTTTTAGCATCTTGAAAGCAGCTACAGTTAATTCCAACATGATGAACAACTGTGATTGCTTCTTGATATGCTTAATTACTGTACTGCTTTGCTAGAATAACTTTTCTATGCAGCTCTAATTTCTGGCACTGTAGTTAGAGTAGACTTGAAAGAGTGATTTTACTTTGTTTCTAGCACTTAGCCTCTTTTTATTATAAGAAAATTCTAGTGAATAATTTCTTTGATGTTTATAGTGGTGTTTGTGCTGTTTGCAGTATAAATTAAAATTGGCAAGTTGGATCTTGTTAGTAAAAGGCAATCTCTATTAATAAAGTTGCAGAGAAGAACTACTCTTAAAACTAAAATGCTCATTAGTCTACATGGTCCTGAAAAAGAGGATAAAGGAAGGTTATGGGTTAGTCCAAAAAAAGCTTTAGTAAAAACATATAACGTATTCTTGGGGAATAACTGAGTTATAACTTATAAGATAAAATGTTATAATGGCATCAGGAAATATTGCTTACAAACTCACATGACTGTCCAAGTTCATTTGTCCTGGTGCTTCTAAAATATGAATGTTTCCTCTTGCTGTTTAGCAAAGTGTGGGATGCTGTGTCAGGCGATGAACTCATCACATTGGCTCACAAACACATTGTCAAAAGTGTGGATTTTACACAGGTATGAGAAACCTTTATACCTTATACACCAGGAAAGTAAACCTTTGAGTATGTTCTGCTGTGAAGTTACTTTTCTGCTTTTTACATGTGTATCTCAACAGGCAAATAATTAACATACCACTGCTCGTTTTTAAGATTGTAGATTAAATGCAGTAAGGGTATTAGAAGCTGTCTGAGAGAAAGAACTGTTATTTTAACTCACAGATGAAGGCTGGTATTTTGAATCAAAATAGAGTTGACTCTCTGTAACTTCTGTTTCAGGATAGCAATTATCTGTTAACAGGTGGACAAGATAAGCTCTTGCGTATCTATGACCTGAGCAAGCCAGAAGCAGGTGAGTCTGCTTTTAGAACTAATTCTTGTTTCTTTGCAGTTGAATACAAGTTCTGAAATTAAAGAGTTATTTTCTGTTATGAGTCACAAAAGACAAAGTTGAGGATTGTTTTACAAATGTAGTATCTGTACCTTTTGCTACAGTAAGGTCATAGAATTATAGAACGGTTTGGGTTGGAAGGGTCCTTAAGACCTTAAGATCATCTTGTCTCCAGCCCCCCTAGACTAGGTGGCTTAAAGCCCCATCCAGCCTGGCCTTGAACACTTCCAGGGATGGGTCATCCATAACTTAAAGTTTATCTATAATGGACTTCAAGCATAGCATGTTTCAATTCAATGCAGACTAATTAAAAATAAGTCTAAATAATTAAGTTTCAGTCATCTGAAAGAAAAAAAAGACTCCATATATTTGTTTAAATTTGTGTTGATACTGAACTACTTGTGGTTAATATGAAGCTAGAGAACCTTAATGTTAACCTAGTGAAGTTTTTTAAAATTAGGCAATCAGATATCCAGTTTACAGTTTATCCTGTTTCTGGACTAAGATCTACAGATAAGGTCACAAGTGTTTGAAATAATTCTACAGTTTCTAGTAAATGGAAATCCATATAGTTTTAAGAAAGCTCCCAAACTGCTGCATGACATTATTTCATCTTCTTATATTTATTCAAATATTTGGCTTTATTTTAAGAACCTGAGGTTGTCAGTGGACATACTTCTGGCATTAAAAAGGCTTTATGGAGCAGTGATGACAAACAGATTCTTTCAGCTGATGATAAAACTGTCCGGTAAGAAGAAGTTAACTTTCAGTTTGCTAAGAAGCTCAGTTTTATTTATTGTCATAACCTATGTCAGAATATAGTTACTTTTTTTTGTTGTTGCTTTAAGGATAATCCCAGATTATTATAGTTGCATGCAATGGGATAAAAGCCTCGGAAGAGTAACTGGAAACAGTGCACAGCTGATAGAAAAAGCCCTCTTTCTTTGCCATGCTGGTAAATTGAGTAGGCCTTAGTGTTTTTATAAGGTGTCTCATCCAGTGATGGTTAAGTTTACTCTGTCTCCCGTTGGTAGGAGATGTGTTGAAACCAGATAAACCTGGGCTGCTGGGGAGATGAATTGACAAAGACCCTTCCTCAGACTGTGCTCTCCAGAAAGGATGGAAGATGTGCCTAATGGCTTCCTCAGCTTTCTGGCTGATATGACCAGTGTCATCTCATGCCTAGCAGAGCCAGCTAACGAACAAAGATTTTTACTTACAGTAGAACAATTTAATTTCTGTTTAGATAGCTCTTGGACCACTAGATAGAAAACTGTATTATCTTAAATGAATCCCTATACAGATTGGCATTAGTACCTCTTGGTCTCGTGAGGTAAAAAGGCAGAGTGGAATTTTCAAGCTTTGCTTCTAGAAAGATCTGTTGCTTAGGAGATTTAAACCAAGATTTTTAATCTCCAAGAGAATCCTTGAGTAGTTAACTGGTGTGTGTACCATTTAATGTCGTTGCTTTAAACTGCAAATGTAAAATTATTTTGTAAAGGAGGTTTGTCTTAAGCTTGGCCTAGGTGACAATGCAGATAATGCCACTGAAAATCTGAAAGTACCTGTGGAATCAAATCCCGTTCTTCAGATGCCTTTTTTGATCCAGGTCTTGCCATGGATGGGAGATGAAAATTGCTTGACTTGCTGAAGTAATCTGAGAGTCTTCTTTTTCCTTTTTGTTTCCCTTTAAGCCTTTGGGACCGGAGTACCATGACTGAAGTGAAGTCACTAAATGTTGCCATGTCAGTGAGCAGCATGGAGTATGTTCCAGAAGGACAGATACTTGTGATAACCTATGGGAAGACTATTGCTTTTCATAGTGCAGAAACGTGAGTGCACAACACAGAGTTTTCACAGGTTGTGTAATGGGCTTGGTAATGGGGATGAAAACTGACAGTACCAGGCTAAAATCACCAAGCTGTCAGAACTGGCATCAGTGGACATCTTTTCTTGAATGCTTCTGCCTTAAAATAGTGAAACCTAACTGTCTGTAAGGTGCTAGGCTGTAAGGGTTTGGTGCCATTTTTTGTTTCACACTAGCTGTAATTGTGGTTAAATACATTTAAGCCAGATTTCAACGCATTGCTTTTCAGAGAACTTATTTATACATCTTTATGATATCTTTAGAAAGAAGTTATATGCTTAAACATATTCCAGAAAGTAGTTCTGAATGTGTGAGCTTTTGTTTTGTTTATTCTACCTGGATGAGCATGGTTTTTGAGTATTAAAACTTGCTTCAGAAACTCTGGGGGGTTGTATTCTATTTTTCTGAAAAGCAGCTGAGATTAGTAAAATCACAGTTTCTTTGTTCTCAGGATTTCTTTTTAAATGAACTTTATTAACAAACTTTTCTCCCTCAGTCTAGAGCAGATTAAATCATTTGAAGCACCTGCTACAATCAATTCTGCATCACTTCATCCTGCAAAAGAATGTTTGGTTGCAGGCGGCGAAGATTTTAAACTCTATAAATATGACTATAATACAGGAGAAGAATTAGGTATGTTTGTTTTCTACAATCAAAAAGGAGTTATGAAATGGGTATCCATTAAATAATGACTAGTAAATGAAGCTGCTGTGCACAAATAAGGTGTTAGCATAGCATGCTGTGCAAGAGGGTGAAAAGGTATATTACCAGTTTAAGCATTTTTTCCTATCTCAGTATACCCAACATTATTCTTCTAGAACTAATTAAAACCTACATTCAGAAGCTCTTTGCACCTATTTAAAAAAAAAATCATGTTCAGTATTGCTTCTGTGTGTTAACTTGAGCATCATACTATAGCATTCATTAGATATGTCAGCTGCCTTTATGAAAAATGTGGTACATGCTGGCCAAATTTATTTGAAACAAAAAGCATGTTTCCAAGTTTTTTCATTGATCCTGTCCTTGTTTAAAATTGTATGTGTGTGGAGTGAGTGGTTGAAGGAACAGAGCATGTGTATTTTGTGCTGCTGGCTTGCTTTGTAGTATTGTCTAGAATAAACAAGCACCTTTTTTCTTGCAGTTAATGAAACATTAATATTTTACCTAAATTAGACATTGCTGAGATACCAATTCATGGAAGCTTTGTTTTGTATCAGAAGCTAGTTACTGAGAAAGTGCCCTCTCATCAGTGGTTTTTTTCCTCCTCTTCTGATCGGTTTGTACTTAATAATTTCAGTTGTTGGCTGAAATCTGAAATTTATGGTCTTGGTATGTTGTGTTATAGAATCTTACAAAGGGCACTTTGGTCCAATTCACTGTGTGAGATTTAGCCCTGATGGAGAGTTATATGCAAGTGGCTCTGAGGATGGTACACTAAGGCTGTGGCAGACAACAGTAGGAAAAACCTATGGTCTTTGGAAATGTGTAGTTCCTGGTAAGTGTCTGCTTGTTCCTGGTGAAACTTGGCTGCTCCATGGGTGCTTTTTAAATAATATCTATTATTAATGGTAAACAATTCTTGCAGCAACTGCTGTCTTCTGAGGGTTTCTGTACTCACTCATATCTGATAGCTTTAAGGATGTACCTTTGTAGCTATAATGTAAGCAATTAATCCTGTAAGCTTTTTGTATAGAGACACTTTGTGTGGATATTTAAGCAAATAGTCTGATGTATTTTTATGTGAATGAGCAAGAAACATGCAATACCACCTTCATAATTCTGAAAGGGATAATCTCTAGAAAGAAGTATGGGTGGTAGTTTTATATAGTACTTTGGTTCTCTCATCTTGGGGGGAGGGAAGCAATAACTGCAAGTGAGTTTCATTAATGGAATTGCTTCATTAATGGATGTTTCTTCTCAGCACTAAATTAAGTGGAAATTACTTTTTTATTATTATTAAGGTGAATGGGTGGAACTGAAGGTACTGACTATTTTTTTTCTTCTCCTCTACAGAAGAGGAGAATGCAGAAGCAGCAAAAGCAAGGGCTACCCTTCCAGGAACTGCAGAGGAGGAAATAGGTAATGCACTGAACTGTCAGCTTCCACTCAGCTAAGTGTTAAAAGATCAGTCAGGATGATAGCATACTTTGCTGTGGAAGAGGTAGTTTCCCTCAAGTATCTTCTGGCATTTTTCACTCTTTTCAAAAGGTGTTTGAATGCATTTTCCTGAAAATCACCATGTGGTAAGTGTCAGACTGGTGCCTGGAGCTGTGCAGGCTGAACAGATGGGGTTGAATAGCTGGATCAGGCTGAATGGGAAAACAAACTGAACTGGTCTTTAAGCCACCCATGCAACATTTCTTTGGTTTATATATCTAAGGTGAAGTTAAATAAAATTCTTTTTATTTAGTTGCAGAAGAGATTGCCTCTGAAAACTCAGATACAGTGTACAGCTCAACTCCTGAAGTTAAGGCCTGATTACTGCAACTGTTACATGACACATGGACCTACAAGACTAAATCAAGTGAGCAGTGACAAACAGCAGCCTTCCAGAGTGAGCTCTCTACGTAAGGCAAAGATGGGCAGTAATTGATGAGAATGCGGTGGAACTGGCTAGGTGTTGTCTGTAAGAGAACTGAGTATCCAAATAAAAACCCAAAAGACAAGTAGTAGAGTTTTGCTGTCTTTTTGGCATGACTGCCTACTGTCTTTGAAGTGTGCAAGCCAAGATCCAATCTCTCCAATTTCAATTAGACTCATTGTAGTGTGCTTTCTTTATTATGGAGAAGAGATACAATGGCTTTTACCCCCCTTTTTTTTTTTTTTAATTTCCTTGAAAGTTGGAAGAATTGGCTGTAGTTGAAAAGAAGGGATTATGTACTTAAAAGTATTTGGTTCGGGTTTTGTTTCATTGTATGCTGCTTCTGAATGTTTAACTGTTTTCAGTTGTCTAAATAAAATGCCTCTCAAAACTCGTACGTCACTGTTGAGCATTGGGTTCGTGAAATGGAAAAGCAACCAAATTAATCACGTAATCCTTTCTAGCATCTTGGTTTTGTACTATACAGAGGGAAAGCAAAAGAATGTTTTAGTGTTGGTACAGAGGGTGGCAAGTTCTTTGATCTGTAAGCTTTGTGTCTTTTTTTTATTCTTTAAAGTTTGAATGTAAACGTGAGTCTCTAAAATGAAAAACAGCGAAAACTCCTAAATTAAATGTGCTGCCTGAAATATTTGGTTGTACATGAAAATCTCAGAAGTTGGCTGCGAATCTGTATAAAGCTTGGGTTTAGTCATCCAGACTGGATAAAAAAGTTACTCTTTCAAGGTTACAAATCATATTTTCTTCATTAAAGAAAATAATTGCTGTTCTTCCACTTGTCATTTCCTTTAATGTTATGCTGAAAGTTTTACATAATGTACTCTGTATGGAAAAAGAGAAAATTATACAGAGGTATATTTATTCACACACCTTTTTACATTTTAATATTCATCCTTGTCCTTTTGGATTTTTTTCCCAAGAGTACAGTAGTGCTGTCATCTAAGAAAACTGAAGCTTAACCTTTGAACATAAATTGAAACATGGGCAGTTCTACCTGAACATAAGAAAATACTTGTGAGGGCCAGTCAAACACTGGCAGAGGCTGTGAAGTCTCCATTCCTGAAGATATTGAAAACACAACTGGACATGGCCCTAGGGAGCCTCCTGTACCTGGACCTGCTTGGAGAGGGGTGGTTGACAGAGGTCCCTTCCAGCTTCACCTGTTGGGTGGGGAGGAAATAAGAACAAAGCACAAAGTGATACTGTAAATTATGGTTTCTTAGTGCATCAGAGGTGTTAAGGGTGCATTATTTCACAGACTCTGTTCCAAAATTAGTTTTGTGATTATCTGAATTTTATTTTAAAAACTAGCAACTTCCAACCCTCTGATTTACAGCTAATTGTCTCTGCCTTATTAATTCCACTGAGGCTTTTGAGGGCTCCCAGTCTAGTGCTTCAGCCTAGAAACTTCCTTCTACAAGTTGAAGGATGTGTTTAAAACAAGAAATCAAAATGAAACAGAGCTATACTGAGACAGACCTAATATCTAATAATTGCCACCAAAACACTGCAAGAAATTAAAAGAACCCCAAAGCAACCAAAGTACATGAAAGCTTGTAACTTCTGCACTGTTTTAATGTATTCTAAAGTACACAGTGCAAATGGTATATATTCCTTGTAGAGTGACTACTGTCTTTGAAGAGTTGCTTCTCAAAGCACACGTGTAGTTTTGGTAGGGGAAACGCAGAAAAAGTGTCCTCGGTTTTCAGAGCTGTGACCCTCTGCTGCTTTAGCTGATCCTGTTGTTTGTGGTTTCTTTGTTAGCACTGAGCAAGTAGGGCTGAAGCTGGAAGAAGTTTCACGTAAATGAGAGTATTAGGGCATGGTCTTAAGCTCTGCCAGGGGAGGTTTAGGTTGGACATTAGGAAGAAATTCTTTACAGAGAGGGTAATCAGGCACTGGAACGGGCTGCCCAGGGAAGGGCTGGATTCTCTGTCCCTGGAGGTTTTTAAAATCAGCCTGGATGTGCCACTTAGTGCCATGGTAACCACGGATCAAGTGGATCAAGGGTTGGACTTGATGATCTCAGAGGTCTTTTCCAACCTGGCTGCTTCTATGATTCTATGATTAACAATGTTTAATACTTCTTTTTCGTGCTAGTTTGTGTCCTTATAGCTCTGGGGAAAAAAAAAAATTAAAGCCAAGAAGTTGTCGGTGGCTTTGTTATCGGACTTCCATTTTTGCAGGTGTCACTACAGGTGAGTAGTGACAGTACCTGAGTTTTACAGGTCAAGTTCATAGAGCCCACGCGTATGTGTGGCACTAGCTCTTCCCTGAAGATTCCACATGAAGGAACTGGAAAGTGGCTTGGCTCGTGGCCACCGAAACGGGCAGGTTCGGCGTCATGTCATGTCATGGCTGGGCTTCGCTAACGAAGATTAAGGAAGGCTCTATCCACATTTATTACAAGCACGCTGGTGGCTAATGAGGCCAATACGAGATAGACATATCCGACTGCAAAAGGCACAGCAGAAAGACTCCTTAGATGGTACATTCCACAAGACATGATTCTTTCTGCGTTGTCTTTTCTCCTCGAGAGTGACCCTGTGTGTGTTCTCAAAGGAGACAGCTGCATTATAGATGGTGTGTCTCCAGACCTCCCGATTGGAGGTCAGAGTAGACCAGTTATGGTGATCAATGTGGCCAAGGCTGAGATGTTGTTTCAGAGTCCTTGTATCTTCTCTTTGGGGCTCCTCTCTTGCGGCAGCCGGTGGCAAGTTCACCATAGAGCAAGATCTTAGGGAGGCAGTGGTTGGTCCTTCATCCTGGAGACGTGCCCTGCCCAGCACAGCTGTGTTCTCATCACCATGGCCTCAATACTTGTGACTGCTGCTTGCTCTAGAACAGATGTATTGGTCACATAATCTGACCAGTGGATGTTCGGCGTTATGTATCGCTAAGGGAATGGCATATCCATGTATCCATAAAGGCATGTCCCCGGAGCTCCCGCTGCCGAAGGGCCGTGCTGTCGCCCTGGGGAGGCTGCTCGCTGGGTGAGCGCAGCGCTCCGGGCTCGGCGCCCACGTGGCGGTGGCGAAGAACACCCAAGGCCGGGCCGGACCCGCCGCCGCTTCCTGCCCGCGGGGCGGGGCCGAGCTCTGCCCGCCCTGCCCGGGTCGGCGGCGGAGAACCATGGCGGGGCGGAACCCGGGCACCGAGCTGGGTAAGGGCTGCCGGGGGGAGCTGCGGGCTCCCGGCGGCAGCCGCGGGCGGGCGGGCGGGCGAGGGGGAGCCTGGAGGCGCCGGCCCACCTCGGTGTGTAGGACCGGGCTGCTGCACAGCCTTGTCTGTCTGAAAAAAACAAAACAGAGCTACGGGTCCTGTAGGTCTTCTAAGGTATTCCGGTGGCACGTAACCGGGAGGCCGGCAGGAGGCTGGTTTTCCCTTTGTTACTGGAGGTTGAACACAAGTGGAGGTTTCCCTGTGTCACACGGGACTTTGGCTGGAAGGGTTCCGAGCAGGTGACAGGTTGTAGGGGCTCCACAGCCCCCAGTCCTGTCACAAAGCTGGACTTGCTCCTCTCTCACACACCTTGCTGGTTCTCACGGAGTAATCCTCCCTACTCTCCTTCTTCCCAAGGGATTCAAAACACTCAATTAGTTGGATTCATATTTGCAAATCTGAGACTTCACCTATTCTTATCATTCTCCTTGTTGCTTGCTCTCTGAGGAGTGAAAGGGATTTTCCGGGTGGTCTCCAAGCCCGAAAGTTGGCTCTGCCTCAGGTGAAGCAGAGGGCAGCCAAAAAAGGGTTTCTCTGGAGCAATTAGGAGAATTTCTCTTCTGCTCGTTGCCGGGAAAAGAAAAAGAGCTACAGCTTTCTCACTTCTCCACCCAGCAAAACCCAGCTGCAGCAGTGGAATGAATTGAAGGGATGAGCCTTCCTACAGTCTGCCTTTAAGGTGTGATAATTCGGTCAGCGTGAGTAAGCGGACAGTTAAGTGGAGGAGATACAGGGGTGGCATCACGGCAGATGGGAAGCAAAGCTGGTGTGGGACAGGGATATCTGTGAGTGCGAGCAGAGTTCAGGAGGCCGTGCTGCACGGGGTGTCATGTGGCTGCGCATCACGAGAACAAGCACAGGCATTTTTACAGAATTAACATGCAGTTTAAATTATTAACTTGTGGACAAGTGAGAGTTGACTGCGTTTTCATTCACTGAAATCATGGACGTGTTGCAGCTCCTAGAAGTGAGCTGTCTAATTGCTCTTTGATGTGCTTGTTTGTGGGCTCTTTGTAGGGGGGGTGAGTTTGAGCCGTAGCCACCTGAACAGCATCTGTTTGCTGAAACAAACATGTTAATGACATAGTGACAAAACTTGTGTGTCTGTTAGGAAAACAAGCTAGCATGAAAGTTTGCAAATACACTCCAGTTATTTTAAACTAGGTGTGTGGCATGCTTTTTCTTACTGTGAACTCAGTCTTACAATTAATTGTTGGTATGTGTGGGGAGTTCAGAAACTTGAATGTGAAGCCAGTTCATTCTTATCAAGCAGTCATCCTCCAAGAGGCATACACTCAAGGAAGATCCTGCTGTCCAGTGGGAAATTATTGGAATAGATGGGCAACCTCACTAACAGTTGGCTGGATCTTGCTGTGCAGCCACAGTCAAGGGAAAAGTGTTCAATGTGCAGCTGACCAGCACAACATAATCACTGTTTTTTTGCACCCAGTAAAATAATCTTTGAGTATATTCCAAATACTTTCTATAACACTGTCTTCTCCTGTTAAGTAGCCCTTCCCTGCCTAAGAGTCAGAGTCAAGTAATGCCCAAGATTATCAACAGAGAGCACAGTGATGGATATCTTCAGGGCTGCACCATGTGGCCTCTTCCAGCTGCAGCTGATTTACCTGGAAAGGCCACTGCCCTCAGATTATCAGCAGATACTTGTTGCCATCCCTTCCCAGTGATCTTTATTTAAACCAGTTGTGGTCAAAATGAGCTGAGTTGGATGCTTGGGACAGGTGTTAGTAGGGGAATGGTGTGGTGACCACATTTAAGTGGCAGCTTCTAGCAGCTGCTTTAAAGGTAGAACTGAATCTCCCTGCCATTTACTCTCCTGCTAAATACACATCTGAAATACAGCAATATTCTTAATACAGCACTTAACATATCCTACTTAATGCTGTACCCTAGCTGGTAGCAGTATTCAAAAAGAGTGTGTTAAACCCTTACCTTTATCTTTCGTGGTTGCTAACAATACCCACTGCTAATAAATAACTAATAAATAACTGCTTCTGTGATTTAGGCACTTCAGTTTTTGAAGGTTTTTCAAACTTGTGGCAGCAGCTTTAACAGTAATTCAAGTGATTTGGCCTGTGTCTCACACAGCATTTTGTAGGATTATAGTTTTCTAACAGGGACATCTAGTGGTAAAATATATTTTACTTAAAAATATATTATATGAGTCCTTTTCTGTGTCTATTTCTGTGCTTGCTACATGTCATTATTTAAGCAGTAAATTTCTGATCCTGCTGTCAGAAAGCATCTATTTGTTTATCAACAAGCCAAGCTCTTCAGAAATCATGGAATGCAGTGCTTTTCCATGTGGTTTTTTTTTTTTTTTTTTTTTGTAAAATAAATATATTTTTGTAAAAGCCCTTAAATCCTTCCCTCCTTCCCATCACTGTGCATTTGTAGAAGAAGGTGTTTGCTTGGGATAAAGAACAGGTATGTGTTCCACAGATGAAGACACTGATGTGCACAGTCAGAGGGTCACTAGCCTAATACACTGATACATTTGCCATCACAAAGTCATGAAAAGAAGCCAGATAAAGAATTTTACAAGTTTTTCATTCCACAGGGACTGTTTATGGAGTCATTCTTGTGTACTTGGGTTCACCACGATGCCTGCAGGGCCTGAAAGGCCTTTCCTGCTCTGCTCACAAGGTTGCTCGGTTATAATAGACCAGACGTCTCATGTTTTGTCATATTTCAGAAAGGTATCAGATGCCACTTTTTAATGCCACTTCACAACAAAATAGTGAAAGATGTCAACGAGTATCTGATTTATATGTGTAAGCTAGTACCATACTTCTTTGGTTTGGGGATGCAGACATATGGGTTTTCTGTTCCCTGCAGGTGCAATTTTGATGGAACGACTTCAGAAGTCGTGGAGAAAGACCTTTAGTAACCTTGATTAGAGGCAGAAAATGGCAAAATAGAAAGTTTAAAACCAGGCAGTGTTGTCTACTGTATTTATCATTTGTTATTCTGGTAAAAGGGTAAATGGCCCGACCAACCTAATTGCCTTCCATAGTAAAATGACTGGATATGTTGACAAGGGGAGAGCAGTGGATGTCATTTAATTCTACGTCAGCAAGGCTTTTTACACTGTCTTGCAGTAAAATGTATCCAAGTTGAGACATTTGGATGAACAGATACTGAAATAGTTGAAAACCTGGTCTGATGGTTGGGCTGAGAAGATGATGGTCAATACTCTGCTTTGGGGCTGGTACCAAGCAGGGCATTACAGGCATCTAGCCTGGGACTTGGCCTGTTTAACATTCTTTTCAGTGACTTTGAAGGGGCAGTGGCTTGTTTGCAAAAAGTTTGCATGAAGTTTGCAAATGAGACTGAATTAGCCAGATTGTTTAGAGGGACCCAAACTGGCTGGGGAAAATGGGTCAACAGATGTCCAGCAGGCCCAGAGACAGAGCCCTGCCCCTGGAAGGACAAGTCCCAGCAACCACACGGGGCCTCCTGGGATGTTCCAGTGGGGACATGGACAGTAGTTCATGGGGAGAGAGGGACTGTCCCTTCTGCCCAGCACTTGTTAGAGCATCCCTGGAAGACTCTGTCCAGTTTTCTTGCTTCATAATAGGAAAAAGAGATTGATGACCTGTCACAACTTCAGCAAAGGGACACCACAGTGGGTCCAGGGCTGGAGCACTTGCCCTGTGAGGAAATGCTGATGGAGCTGGGTGGGTTCAGCCTGGGGAAGCAATGGCTTTTGGGGGTCCTGACAGCTGCCAGCTCATCCCTGCAGGGAGTGTACTAGAAGGCAGAGCTGTGCTCTTCACAGCATTGCTTGATGAGATGAAGTAAGACAGCAGCCAGAGAAGTTCATACTGGATATAAGGAAAAACTTTTTCATACAGAAGAGTCCAATGGTGGCACAGGTTGCCCAGAGAGGCTGTGCAGGCTGCATCTTTGGGGACTCTCAAAACCTCATTGAGCAAAGCCCTCAGCAGCCTGAGCTCAGTGCTGATGCTGCATTGCACAGGAGTTTGGACAAGTGACCTTCAGAAACCTTCCAGCTCAAGTTATTCTATATGTTTTTTTACCTCTATATGTATATATATGTCTGTGTATATGTGTATATACATGTATGTCTGTGTATTCTGAGCAATGAGTGACTGTTGTTTTGCAATGTTCTTGGATCTAAAAAACCCAAAATCTATCTGTGTTGCTCAGACCCTCTAATTGAAGGGTCTGTAGCATACATTCGTTATGTTTCAATTGATATTTTTAATTATAGTTGGTATTTCTGAGCCATTTACATGTGAGAGCTAGCCTGTTGGTAAGTGGCATTTAGATAATGAAGTGTTGCATCCCTTTCAAGACAGCATAATTCTGTTCTAATATATTAATAGCTGGTTTTAGCCTGTACTGTGGCTCTGGTTCTTCACTGTTCCTTTCTAACACCTTTTGAATCTGCTGGATAATTTTAGTCAAATTTGAAGGACAGGTAGATGTCTCTGAAATAAGTAAGGCACTGGGTGGAGTGACCAAATTAGTCCCTCTGTTGAGAGAAAGGCAGGCACAGATCAGCATTCACGTGATTTTTCATTGCAAGTTGTTTGTTTGGGCTTTATGCAAGTAACAACATCCTGCCTTAGTCCATGGTTGTAGGGACTATGTCAGGACAGCTGAGTTATTGGAGTGAGGAGAGGTCTCAAGCCAGGGAAGAAGAGAAGGAACAACAGGGAACTTGGATCTGCAGGAGACCAGGCCCCTATATCTGCAGCTTTCTTTCTGAGGAAAGACTTGTCAGTGTTTTTCAAAGTGCTCTGGAAATCACACCACTGTGTGATTTCACTAATGTCACAAGATAGTAGAGCTGATTTCTAGCTCAGGGCTTGTGCTTTCATGTCCTGCATCGAGTATCTGAATGCAGGTGACTTTGAGGCTGAACTTCTTTCATATAAAGAAAAAAACATCCAAAAATAGGGACCTGTTGGTCCACAGCAAGTGTCACTATGGAAAAATAATTAAAGCTTCTGCCTCCACGAAACTGAATAACCCCCAAACCTCTAAAAAGCTTACATGGTAAGGCAACTGTAACAAGACCTGATCCTGAAGCCTTTTCTCTCTCTTCAGTGGCTTTGCTCAGCTCTGCATGGCCAGCTGGGGTCAGCCTGTGTCCAGCTGAATTACCTCGTTTCCCACTGCAGGCTCAGGACGCAGTTTCACTCACTTCTCCAGAAATAACAGCTTTCATCACTTCCCTTACTCGTTTTATCGTGTCTTCATGGTAAGAGCAGGAGCACACATGCTGTTTCTGGCACAGAGAAGGAAATAATCAGTTGGGATGCAGCTTCTTTTGGGGACAGTGCTGCCTTAAAATGCTTGTGAAACTACTGCCTCAGGCATTTTTGAGCTTTCTGTTTCACCATCTGAAGGGATGCCATCGACACATTTTTTTTTAAAGCTTTTGGAAAGCTTAGTTGGTTTTATGAAGAATGTGTTAGGTACCTTAGATATTTATGTAATTATCCTAATGAAGTGGTCTTGTTTATTGTTTTCCGAGGAAATGCTTGGTATTTTTGGGTTCGTGTTCTTCAAAGAGAGGAGATGAATTTCCTGCTAAGAAATTGAATATGATTTCTTCAAATGTCTTCAGAGAAAAAAGTAAACTTGAAGAGTAATTACAGAATATTGGCTAATTAGCTGTAGTGTAACTGCTTTAATTACTTTTATCCCTGAAGCCACATGACTGTGCAGATGACTAGCAGATGACTTATTTAAAAAAAAAAAAAGACGTGTTCACACTGCAAGGTTAATGAGCCTAATTAAATATAGTTTTCCTTAGCCAGATACTAAATCATAAAGCTTGGGGGAGTGAGGGAGGGCAAGAATCCAAAGGCAGTCAGTTCTATTTCAAATAATGGTTTTATTCTGATTTTTAATGGGAAAAAAAATTGCTGGAATTGTGATTGGTTTTGCTGAATAGAGATACTTACATCTAAGGATTTGATGAGACCTCACATGGCAAACTTTGAAAGTCTATTTTGAGACGATTACACTGAGACATATTTGTTTTCACTTGCCCATTGCTTTAATTAATGTAGAAATGGGCTTGAATAAAAGGTCTGTGTTAGATGGAAGTCTCCATCTGCTGCTGCATATTACCAGAACCTTTGTCCTTCCTTGTGCTGTGCAATTTTTATGACACCATTTTATTTCCTGTAGTAGGCCACATACTGTCTCGCATTAGGCTGTACAAAAAGGATGGAGTTCTGATTTTGTAAAATTATTTAATTTTTTTTTTTAACTTTTCTGCCTTTGCTGTGCAGAGTGGTTAGAGATCCCACATTCAGAAAAATACTTGGAGGTCCAAATTCTATGATCTTTCAAGGAAACTTGTGTCTCAGGCACCAAAATTAGATATTAGACATTACTGAGCTACCTTCGTGGCTAGCCTTGACTTACTGAACACAGAAGGTAAAATGTGTTACACAGTGAAAGGGGCTTAAGCCCATGAATTTCATCATATTTGCAAAGAACATTTGGTCAGCTATTGCTGATCAGCTGATATTTGGTAATTTTCACAGGTGACTCTGGTCAAAGCAAAAGTAGTAACTTATTGCACTTCCACACTTCTTCCACATCTTTTCTTCCACTAGTTATGAGTTTACCTTTTTCTTTTTTTTTCCTTTCTTTTTTCCCTTTCTCCAAATGTCATAATACTTTTTTCTTTAAGGTAATCTAGTGTGCAGTGCTCTGTGTCCTGAAAAGATTCCTCAGACCTTCTGAGTAGCTCAAAAGTCAGGTGGGATAGATACAACACCTCTATGTGTGTTTCTACCCAATCCAGCACGTGATGAATCCTGAATCCTCTGCAAATAATGACTAATGCAGAATTAACCTCATGGGGGAGATTTATGTTCTTTCATTTAAATTTTCATCTCAAACTTGAATTTTCCCTGTGCAGCAGACTGGACACTGTCTTCAAATTCTCCCAAACTCTTCTACAGAAGGCTGGATTTTTTTATAAATTAATTGTTAGTTGTATTTATTGGTTGTCTTTAGTAATGTAGAAAGAATAGGCTAACTGAAAGGATCCTTATTAGAGAATGAGAAGCTGATTTTCTTCATCTAAACTTTTTTCTTTGATTTTATCACATTTTCCCAAGGGGCCAAAAGGTTACTGTGCACCCAAGTAGGGCTCCAAAGCTATAACAATAAATGGTATTATGATTAAATGATACTACCTAAGTACTTGGCACATAGCAGGAGAATCATAACACAGAGTTTGTGTTTCCTACTTTTATGTATGTATTCATTTATTTATGTATGTATGTATGCATTTATTTATTTATTTATTTATTTTGTTGGTTTCTTAGTTGTGTTTTCCTCCCTCATGGACTTTGTCAGTATTCCCTGTAGTGGCCCCATGGGAAGTGGTGTATGGGCACTGCAGGAACTTCAAGCTTAAGGCAACTGCAGGGGATGCAGAGGTTTTGCTAGTCTGTGTTTCAGCTGCCTGTATAGTTTGCATTTATTGATAGGCAAAAAGGAGGAAAATTCCAGCCATAGCTTTTGTAGCAATAGCTTTTCTCACCTGCTTTGCACATGTCAGCTGAGCTTCCTGCTTTTGGGGCAGAATGGATCAGCCTGTAGCTTTGAAAACACAGGGAGGCAACAAAGAGTTTGTTGTTCACCTGGTTTGCAAAGCTGCAAACCACTCCTTTTCCTTGTTGCTATGCAGTGGGTCTGATGCTAAATCCTAAAGAAATCCATAAATTCTTTAGGATTCCTTTGAAGTTCCGTCATTGATTTACTTTTTCTGCTTTTAGCCAACATTTTGACCTTGTAGACACCACTCATTAATATCTTGCATGTAGTAATAGGAAAGTGGTAGCACAGTAGCTCACTGTGCTCAGAACAAGATTTTATTTAGCTATTAATGGTCTTATTCTGCATTTCCAGTGAGTCATCTTTACCCTAAATTGGTTTCTCTGCGGCTTTTTGTAAGTCTAGGAAAATGAGCTTTTATTTACACATACTTTGCCTAGTTATATTAGTTTTCTACTTTTTTTTGGCTATTAAAGCTATCAAGGGTAAGATTTCTGTACCAAATTAGTGATTTTGGCTATCAGCTTTTTTTTTTTTTTTTTTCAGTTTTAAACCTTTTTTTAAATCAATATGCTCGAGGGAAATGCAAATTTAATGCAGTGGTAAAGAAGATTCATAGAGATAACATGCCCTTAATAAAGTCAGTCACCCAGAATTATTATCTCCTGGTATCTATGTCCATGTCCCTATTCTGACCTCAACTGATGATGATATTTGATGATTGATGGGGGTGATTTGCTGATGATTGGTGGTTAATGATTGTTGATGTTGTTTTCAGAGTATTTTGATGGAATGCTTCTATGATTAGTATTTAGAAAAAATATTTGTGTTTTGGGATATGAGAGATTTTAAAGATATTCCGATTTCTTTTTCCCGTGTACTCCCATGAGCAGTTTGTGTATATTAATATTAAAAATTTACACTTTTGGTTTATCACACTAAGCAAAAATTTAAAGATTCAAGAGCCTGAAACCCTCAGTTCTCCTTTTTCAGTCAGTTACCCTTTGTTAGCCTTCATTAAGCCGAGTCCAGTACATGGTTCTTCAGTTTTAGACAGTATGTTGAGCATCTGCTTCTCTTTGGGTTATTGTTCATGGATACTGAACCTCATTGATGAGTTGTCTCATTGGTGAGTTGTCTCCCTTCAGTGGGCACCTGAAGGAATTCACATGTTGAAGATGTTGCCCTGAGTCCTCCCAGGTACTTGGCAAGGTGAGCACTTCTAGGGCTGCTTCCAGAAGGGGGTGTTGCCCAGAATTCAGTACTTTTGGAAACCTGCAGTTAATCAGGCCCTAGTAGCAAATTCAGTAGCATTAGCTCCAGACAGTAACAACCTAAATGCTTTGTTATGCCTGAGTTTGTTCAGGGGGTTTTTTTGAGCGTGTGGGGTCCAGCTTCTGTAAAGAAAGGTTCACGCACACAAAAAATGCTGTTGTGTCCTGGGACCCAGCAGACAAGCAAAGGGCTGAATAAGTGTTACTATTTATTCAGAATTAAGAACTAAATCAGCAAGCAAAGGCAGAAGGCTGTTTTGTGGGTGGGGTTTTTTCCATGCTACATGTACTTAGTCCAGGACTGGCAACACGATGTCTCTCATCAGCACTAAGTTAATTCAGTTGTAATGGCAAACAAAACGTGCTGTGTGAAACATCCAGTTCACAGATCATACTCTAACAGAAGTTAATGCTATTTTGGACTGGTGGTAAGTACACAAGTCCCTAAAAGGACATGAAAGCACAACATGCTCTTCAGAGGTTCCAAACCAAGCTACAACTTTCTTCTAAAGTACCACACCATACATTATAAGAACACAGAAATAGATAAGACTTTTTTTTTGTTGTTTTTCCTCCCAGAACCTGGCTGGATCTCAAAAGTGTATGTGAATCGACCTGCAGTTGTGAGGCATGCAGAACAAATTAAAAAATGGAAAACTTTGAAAGGTAATTGGCAAGTAAGTGCTCTTCTTATGCATTCTGTTCCTGTATTTTTAAAGCAGTCGCTCTCCCTCTCCAGGCTGTAATATTGAATTTTTTTCAAGATACATGTAAACTTAAAAGACGTGCTTGTCCATGTCTTATTTTAATAATTTGTATTTGATGATGATGGGATGGAATAAGGTGACGCATTTATCCAAACAAGTTAAAAACCTTATAACTCATGAGTGGCAAAACCGCAAATGGATTTAAGTCATCTTTATTCATGAGTGGATTAAATTGTATATTACTATCCCACCACATTTATTCTATTTCCCAGACAGACTTCTCTGCATGCTGCCATCTTATTTTTTTTAATTTTAAAACTGTAAGATACGATCGTGGTCCCTGTCAAGTTTGACCTACCTGGATGATTTTTCTTTACTTAAACATTCCCAACGTGTGTGATTTCATTGCTTAACTAGTTTTTACCTAAAATTGAAAAAAAAAATACTGACTGGCTGTGGCGTTTAGAGGGGGGAGGGAACCCACTAATATTAGGGGGACTGACTTTTCAACTGCTGAGATAAGGTAAATGGTGGGAGATAAGGTAAATGGTGGGTTATTTTCCAGCTTACTATAAAATAAGTTCTTGTAAAGCATCACTAGAGCCAGTGGTGCAAATGAACTTCTCTTAAGGGCTGAATTGATTGAACTTGAATTCATTGAACACACGTTTAGAGTGTCTTGGCAGTTACCCTCAACCTCTGCTGGTTGCTGCCCTCCTGGCACAATTGACAGATACTAACCTGGTGTGCATTTTGGTTTCTCCAGTTTATACATTACACAGAGCCACTCAGTCAGCAGCATAAGCTGATGTGTTCTGCAGTGCAGGACAGGGGAGGCACAGCCACGTGCTGGCTTCTGCCCCCTCAGTGGCAGGATGGGAAGTGCTGAGAAGGGGAATGGCAAGCAGAACTGGCTGCAGGATGATGCTCTGAGTGGTTTGGCAGGGCGAGGTCTGAGAAATGCTGTGCAGCAGAGCTGGAGCTCCCAGTGAGCTCCCAGCCACTGGGTTGTAGCTGGTGTCCAAAAGACAGACTGATTCTTCATTCCCCAAACAGCTGTTGTGCGAGAAGATTCATGGGATTCCTCCCCACTGCTCACTAAACAAGTGGTTTGTGTGCAGCAGTAACTGAAAACCTGGAAGCAGGAGGAAGGAGTCAGCAAAGGATCAGTCTTAACAGTGGGACATAATAGAAAAAAACAAGAATCATTCAATTACATTTAATTCTTGAAAAAAATTGCTCAAAATAGTCGACATCCTGAACCCAAGCGTGTTGTGCAACCATTCTGGAGTGGCTGGAGCTGTGTTCACAACGAGCACAGATCTTGGGGATGACAGTTTGGGGGTAATTTGATGTAGCTGTAAGATCCTACTGGGAGGTGATAGAAAAAAAATCTTCCTGCCTGTTTTTCCGTCCTGAAAGTTTGTGCTTTGTGTGTTATGATTAAATAAAAAAAATGGACATAAACTGAGGAAAGTTAGACAGCAGCTCAGCATTTCTTAAAAGTTTCTTGTGCATAAAAAGTTACCAAAAAGTAACCAAGTCCAGTGGTTCTGAGTTGGGAAATAGTGTCAGGGAGAAAATTGAGAAAATCATAATCTTGGCTATCCTTAGATACTGCAGGTGAAGTAATGTAAAAAGAAAGTCTGATTTGACCACACTTATATTTGACCACACTGTATAACTAACAGAGAGAGCCACAGGCTTTCATTACAAAGAATCATTTGGAAGAAAGGGATTTAGTGTCACTCCCACAACACAGCTGGAGGACAAATGTTTGTTACTAACACTTCTCCACCCTCCTGTGTAGAAGCATTGGTACTTCAGCAAGGTTTTACTTTGAAGAATGTCGGAAGCATCTCTCCTGTATTTGAACACTGTCATTTCAGAGATGATTTTGAACCATTGTGTGTTTGAATGTAAGGATCATCACTGATTCGAATTCTGCAGCCCATTTCCCAAAATACACATTTGGAAAACCCTTTAAATAAACCCCAAAGTTATTGGAACTCCCTGACTACATCTGTCTTGATCAGTTTATGATTCATGTCATAAGAGATGAGACAAAAATTCCCTGGAACAAAGGATAAAAAAATCCAAGTAGAAGAAACACAAAACCATTTAAAGTGAAAAACCCCTTTGAAGTATTAGAGGGTGAAAGGAGAAATCAGTTAGAAAGCAGTCAAGCTTAGACTGACAGAGGCCAGTGATGGTTCATTACTCTGTTGAGTCACCCCAAAGCAGGTTTCAGTGTCACATTTGCTGCAGGTGCCGAAAGGAGACTCCCATCAGCAAAGTGTGAAAGTTTTGTAGGCAGGCCAGCCATGGAAGATTTGCAGGGTAATACCTTCATGCAGAAACAAGCTTAGCTGCCTGCACTGACAAATCGTGTCACAGAGCAGAGCAATCAAATAGGGGCTTTATGGACTTTGCTGTTGCAAACTCTCCCCTTGTACAAGTGCCCAGAAAGAGATGTCAGCTTTTAGTGAAGCCATCACTGTAAATGAGCATTTGCTGGAAGACCTTCAATGGATATTTCAAAATAATCTGTTAAACTCAACTTTTGTTCAGCAAAAAAGCTCATAAAATTTTTAATTGTGCTTCTGTTCCATTCTTTGATTAATAAGTATTTTAAAATTCTGTAGCATTTTCATATAGAGTGCTTTAGCCTTGTCACTTAGCTCTTGCTTTTGATTTTTAACTTTGCACCAAATAATTACAGAATTGGTTTTTATTCCTGATTCACACAAAAGAAAGTGGAAACACCTGGAGTCTAGACCCTAAGTTTGAAGAAGGTGGGGTTCTTAACCCCCCCAATTCCACATTTCACTCTCACAGCAGGATAAGCATGCAAGTGTGCAAATTGCTGATGTGTAAACTGCTCTGTGTGCCATCGATTGCAAACCTGTGCTTCTCTTGAAGCATGTGTATAATTTCTTGTGCACACAACCCTTAAAAGATACAGACATACTGTGTAGCACAAGGCATATTATGGCAGTGAGGTATCTCACATAGGGGGTTTTTATCTTACAGAAACAAGATGCTTTTTTTTTTGTTCTGGATAAAAATGTCTGATTCTTACAGAGCCCCATTTGGTAGTTCGCTTTTGCACCAAAAATTGGAATCTGATCCTTTGGTTCTGAGAGTGGGCTTTTGATTCCAAATCTTCTCTGTATCATTAGATACTGCTCAAGACATGAATAAATATCTGCCAACCCTGTCTATCAGAAGCCATTATTTGTATATCCTCTATCTTATCCTCTGCGTTTCCTCATTGTCAGAGTGAGCACCAGGCTTCCAATTCCTGCATCTTCTGAGTCAGTTTGGCTTTGGAAGTTTAAGTGGAAATACTGTATTCCTTGTTTTGCTCCCTTTGTAGGCTGCTTGGCTGCTGAAAGCTGTCACCTGCATAGACCTCACCACTCTTTCAGGCGATGACACTCCTTCAAATGTTCAAAGACTGTGTTTTAAAGCAAAGCATCCTATCAGAGAGGATCTGCTCAAAGCCTTGGACATGCACGATAAGGGTATGGGAGCTTTTGTTGTATGTATTTTGTCAAGAAAATGTCTGCATTTCCTCATTATTTTTCAGTTTTCAGAGATGGCTTTGGTCCACTGATTAAAGTCGTATGGTGTAGAACCAAAGGGGAACCAGGCCTCTGGTTTAAGCCATATACATAAAGTATCAAAGATTGTTCTCTTTTTTAAATTTGGATTTATGGTCTCTTCACACAGTGGAAGTATTAAATATGAGGTCAGTTATCTGAGACTTTTAGAGGATAGCATTTTAATTAGAAATGCAGTAGGACTGCATTAACATAAAGACTGCTCAGTCGCTGCTGGCCTCAGTCTGGCTCAACAAGTAAGAACAGTTTGTCTTGCAGTAATTTGCTGATTAAGCATGTCTTAACCATACCTGTTGGCATTAAACTGTGAATCTGTCGATAAATATCTTGGAGTTCTAACTCCTGCTGATGTAGACTCACTCCGAGGGTCAGGTGAAGGAACACGAGGGAGGAAACAATAGGGAGAATTACCTGAACCATTTGAGCAATAGAACAAACATCCCTGGTGCAGGTGCTTAGGACCCTTGTGAGAATGCAGAAGTGGGAGATGAGAACAGTGCACATGTGCTCATAATGTGGAGTGCACTGGAGAAGGCAGAATTCTGTGTCTGAAAAAGTGAACTGTGGCTTTTGCAGGAATTACTGTTGGAGCAGTTTGTGTATATCCTGCAAGAGTCACCGATGCTGTTAAGGCCCTAAAGGCTGCTGGTTGTAACATACCAGTAGCTTCAGGTAAGCTTTATTCAAAAATATACAGTTAAATATTTTGATGTTATAAAATATGTGGAAAAATCCAGAAGTTTGGGCTTGCTTCTGTGTCAAGGGAGTAAGGTGAAAAGGTAACAGGTGGAAGGATAGGAATGGAGGGGAGGATTTTCTTCTGGTCTAATCTTTTGTTTTCTTTCAACTTCAAGCTTATCAGGAATGCCAGGTCTGTTTTGCTGGAAGCTCTTCAAAAAGGTCTTTAAAATATATCAAGTGTTTTCCTCGCCTGAATAGAAGAAATTGAGATAGTATGCTGGACAAGTATCAGTGTACACTAAGTAGATGAAGATGATAATAATAGAAGTTCTAATATAAAGTTTATTTTCTCTATCAGTTGTTTGGCTTTTAAGTGTAATCCTATCTCAAGTTTAACCGTAGCCAGCAACTGAGCAACAGAGCTGCTTGCTCACACCCCCCCTCCCAGGATGGGAAGGGAAGGAGAATTGGAAGGGTAAAAGTGAGAAAATCTCTGGGTTCAGATAAGAACAGTTTCATAATTCAAATAAAATATAATTAATAATACTAATGGTAATAAATGCAATGAAAAGGAAAATAATAACAAAAAAAAAAAGAGCAAGAAAACACAAGTGAGACAAGTGACACAAATGTAAAACAGTTGCTCACCACGAGCAGTAGCCCCCAACCAAATTTAACCCTGATTTATATGCTGGATATGATGCCATGTGGAATGCATATCCCTTTGGGCAGCTGGGGTCTGCTGTCCTGCCTGTGTCTCCTCCCAGTTTTTTTGTGCACCCCCAGCCCACTCGCTGGTGGGGTAGGGTGAGAGGCAGAAAAGACCTTGACTCTGTGCAAGCCCTTCCCCAGCAGCAGCCAAAACATCCTTGTATTACCAACACTGTTTCCAGAACAAATCCAAAACACAACCCCTACCAGCTCCCGTGAGGATAACTCTATCCCAGCCCAAACCAGCTCATCCTAAATCTGTGCAGAGCTGAGGGCTGTTGCCTGCTGGGCAGCCTGCAGGTTCAGAGCCTTTACATACAACTCTCTCACAGTGCCAGCTCTTCTCCAGTCGCCACACAGGAGAGACAAGTCCTGAATCCACAATAAGCCAGAAGTAGAATCAAAGAATTATGCAGGTTGGAAGGGAGCTCTGGATGCCACCTGGTCCCACCTCTTGCTCAAAGCAGGGGCTAACTTTGAAGTTAGATTGGGTGTTTAATGGTAAGACCCATGTTTTCTGGAGAATTTTTTTTGTTGTTTCTTTGTGTGTGGGAAAAATACATACTAAATGCATTTATATGTCAGAGAAAGACAATCTCTGAAAAAGCCATTGTTTTTTCCATTTCCAAAATTACCTTTGGGTTTTGTACTTAAACATCATAAACATAATCCTAAGTAGATCTCATTGAAAGCAATTTTTGCTGTATCGTGGTTTAGCTGTTAAACGATATTACTATGATTTAACTTGAGATACTGCCTAAAAGAATTGGGAGAGAATTAAAAATGTATGTATTGCTTCATATCTGAGTTCACTTCTTGTTTGCTTAGTTCTGCTGGAGGCAATAGATATTTTGCTTTTTATGTAGGCTGCTCTGGAAAAAATTTAAGACGTGAAAGATCTTTTCACAAGATGCACTTAGTGTCTTGCTGGACACTGGATTTTGAGGGTAGAGCTAATGCTTCTTGTGAGTGAAGAGGGGGTAGGATGAAGTGCCTTTAGATTTTTTTGAATCATGGTAGGGATAAAAAAAAGAATCACTTTCAAACTTTTTGGTGTATTAGAGGTATATGCAATCTTATGGTTAATTTATAAAACTTTAAAGCATTTCTAAAACATTTCTTCCCTCTGCCTGCATCCTCTTTCACGCTAGTGGCTGCTGGGTTTCCATCTGGACAAACTCCTCTAGAAACCAAACTGGCTGAAATAAAGCTGGCTGTGGAATATGGTGCCAGAGAGATTGACATTGTCATTAGCAGGAGTCTGGTGCTGACTGGCCAGTGGGAAGGTGAGTCCCCACCCTTTGGCAAGGACCCTAAACCTCTCTATATGCACATGCTGTCTTTGTGTCTTCCCCAAATCACCACATCAGTCCTTGAAGAAAATGGTCCCTCCCCCAATAGTCACTGATAATCTGGGGCTCTGAGCTGAATAAAACCTATTTAACTAATTCTTGACAGAGGGTTGCATTTTTTTTAAAAGAATGCTGTTGAAAATCGTGTCAGGCTGGACATGCGGAATGTGCTTTTAAAATTCAGGTCTATTCCTTCTGTGCCTTTAGAGGATTTTCTGTAAAGAGTTAAAAAAAATAGCAAGTGAAAGCTTAATTATTTGAACAGTTTTGTAGAAAGCCCAAGGGGCTGTTAATGTAGATGATACCTTGTTAAATATACATGTTTCAATTCTTGACAAAAACATGTATTTTAGTTGTTTTCTTTCTCCTGAAAATTGAGGGTACAAATTGACTCTTCATATTATTATTGATGTTCTGGTGTCTGTAGACTACTACTAATTAGTAAGAACAATAATGCTGAAGATGGTTTTTGCTCTAATTGCCTCCTTAATGTACTGTGAATGGTTTGCCTTAAGTGCTGACAGTGCTCCTATAACTAATCTCCACGTGAAGGTAAACACATCATTGTCTTGGAATGAATTTTCCATTTAGTTGTATAATGCAGTGCCATAATATCCTAGTTGGTTGGACGACTTCATAAGGGACCCCTGGTACCTGAGTTTAGTTAAGGAAATACAGTCATCTTGCTAATAGATCATGTTTTCTGATTTTGGCCTTCCTTCAATTAGCAGTCAGAATTGAACCAAAAAAATCCATGTTTCTGCATCTGTGTCTTCAGGGCTGATATCCTGGTTTCATTTGCTGTGATCTTTTGACCTCTTTTACAGTATTTACCATCTTCATCCTTCTGCTCTTAAATCTATGCAGCTTTACAAAGGTTTTGACTTCTGGAGGATGTGCATTGCTGCAGACGTTTGTTTCTTTCAGAGTGGCTATTTGTAAATTCAGGTATGGCCTCAGAAATTGCCAGAACATGGGGACTGGATGATTGAGAGGTTTTAAATAAGGCAACATGATGGACCAAGACCTTTACCAGCTGGTAGCAAGACTGTGCTGTATCTTTGTTAGGGTCTTCACTGTGGTCTACAAAGCAGATACCCCTCCAGGAGCTGCAGTCTGCTGAGAACACATATTAGTGTTCTTTGGGTACAAAGTGAGCTGGACAGTGATCTGTCACTAAGACTCAAAAAAGACCACTAAGCTGGAGTTGAGCAGAATTGCAATTATGTCTGAAGAAACCTGTCTTGCAGCAATTTCTGACGTGACTGTGGTTATCATGCTTCGGATTTCATGGTACAAACCACTGTTAAGTGCAAGTTGCACAGAGCAGAGATCAGATATTTAGTACTCAAAAGGCATGTGCAGGCTTGAGGGTCTGTTGCCTGGGATTACATGAAGGAGAACTCAGAGGAGGAATACAGGGCTAGATTCAGAGAGAGAGTTTGTGTTGTTGACTGAAATGAACTGGACATACATTGTTAGGTTTTTCTACGTGGGAGATGAATTGGTTTTTGTGGTCACAGGCAGGGTAGGAGTACACAGACATGGCAATGATGGATGTGATATAAAGCTGTCAGTTTACTAAATAAGTAAACTTCTAGTTTGGTATGCATATTCTTTTATCCAGAGCTGAAGTCATGATAAGGTTGAAAGCCATCCTGATTTTGGCAGCTGCTTGTATATTTTTTTTCACCTGGGAGCAGAATTCAAATTATTTCCAAATGTTTTCTCTAAGTTTGTTCATCGGTGTGAATCTATTTGTGACACACATTTACATGGTCTTTGAAAAAAGCTACCTCAGGAAGAGAATTTAGTTGCCATCCAGATAATGATGCCACAAGTTGAAAAATTACAGTATCTGACCTTCCCATCCAGAAGAAAAACACCAAACCTCATTAGGTGATCTCAGTATTTCGGTGAAAATCTAGTCTTCTGACTACCTGTTTAGCTTTTAAGAGATGTATGTTATCTGTGTGAACATGCAGGTTTTCACCTCTATCTAATGATTAGATATGATACTCAACATGTATAAAGTACTTCTAAGAAATCTAGAAGGAGGGATGAAGAAGTCTTTTTAGGCTGAATTCCTATATTACATAAAATTGAGAAGTCTAGTGCTATAACCGTGCTTGTGTTCAACAGAACCTCTGCTTATGCTTATAACTCTAATAATATGTTTTTATGGGTATTTTCTCGTGCTTCCAGTCTTCACAACTTCAGAAGTTATTGACAAAAATGTGTGTGGTAGAGTGCTTCATCTCACTGTTCATTTGTAGCTTTTCTTCTAGCCTGAGCAATAATTGGGGTCACCGTGATAGAATAGTGTTGCTTTGTGATTCTCTTGAAAGTCTTGTTTGGTTATTAAATATTTCAGTGTATGTCCAATTATGTCAAGTTATTTTAAAGCAGTTTTTGAATACTGCTGAAGCTCTTTTTGAGC
This sequence comes from Manacus candei, assembly GCF_025592945.1. NCBI lineage: Eukaryota > Metazoa > Chordata > Aves > Passeriformes > Pipridae > Manacus > Manacus candei. The sequence continues at coordinate 22,384,567 of NW_026138066.1, read as the reverse complement.
TTCATACTCAGATGGTATTTTCTACATCTTTGTGAAGTAATTGTTAAGATCTTTCTAATATTGCTGAATATGAAAGCAGCTTCATTGGACAGCTAAATTACGTTAGAAAATAACATGAAATGAGATCTAAGTTTATGAATTTACGTACCTTTTACAACCTTGTAGCTTTTAAACCAGTACTACTTTAAAGTGGTTTACTCAACCATTATCTTGTGTCACTTGACAAAGTATGGATTAAACTTAAAAATCTCAACTTAGATACTTCCTTTAGGCATAGAATGTGGAGTCTTTATGTAAGGAGTAATCAAATTGACCAAAACATTTTTGAAAGAAACTGGATTTTTTTATTATTCTTTTTTTTCCCTCTTATCAATATGTTGGATTTGCTGTACCTTCTGAAGTTGTCTGGGGTGCTGTAGTGTTACTTCTAATTCCACAGATTTTAGGAAACACCTGGACATAATACACTGTCAGTGGCTGTAACAGTATTGTTAATCCATCATCTGCTCTAAGTCAATTGATTTTTCCTATTAGAAAAGGGGAAAAAAACAGCTATACTGTAACAGGTTTGAGTGTGGCTGCATCCATGAACTACATTAGATATAACCTCATGAAAACTACTTTTCAATTCTGTTAATAATTATTCAGCTGTGAGTTTAGAGGCTTTGTTCAGGGATTGATATCCCATTTTGTGCTACATGCTTTGTAAACAGCGCAGAGAAAATACACTCTCTGCTCTAGAGACTTGGAAAAGACCCCATGTTGTTCAGAAACATTATAGCTGGATTTAATGTTTCTAACTGTGCAGGCTGACTTGGGATCTTAAAAGTCCAGTTGCACAGTTTCTGTCTTACATTGTCAGCAGCAGCTCAGGCTCCTGAAGCCAAGCTCTGTTTCCAGTTCCATGTGAATCGCTGGAGCCTGGAGTTGCACATATGTGGCTGAGAGCAGAACTGAGAGAGCTGTGTTGAGCTGATAGCCTTGTGCTTGTCATTTTGTTAACAAACCTGCCATTAACATGCCAGACAGAAGGGATTCCAGCTCATTTTCCAGTTTCCCATCACAATTACCTTGATCTTTTGGTCTAACAGAAATCAAAACATCTTCCCTCCTTGTCTCAATTTCTACCCTTAGCATCAGTCAATGTGACTGACTAGATAAAAACACCAAATAAATTGAATTTAAAAAAGAATTGGTTTTAGCACCACCTTTTTGGAGAAGAGCTATTCCATAAAAAATTAAGCAGTGAGGTTTTTTTCCCCATTAATATTTTCATTTCCTTTGTAGGAGATTTGGATTATCCACTTTATTTTATGATATTTAGGACTAATGTATTAGACCAAAGTAAAAGACCATCTAGAAAATCTAATGCAGATTATAGCCAGCAGAAATTGTCAGGGATGTGTAGGAGAAAGAATATTTTTTTATAATATATATTTAATATCTGCTAAAATTCAATATAGTCTACTGCATATTTGCAATCTTAGGAAAACTACAAAAAAGACATCTTCCAACACTTAATGTTTTATAACAGTGAAATTAAAATCACAACTATGAAAACATTTTTTTTCCTACAAAATCTGATTTTTTTTGACTTCTATAAACGCATCCAGTAAAAGCAGATCTAAAGTTCATGAAAGCTGTCAGGTATCTTAAGTAAGTGCTGCAATGTAGAGGAGTTCTTATGTCACATCCATTTTAACAGCAAAGTCAGTAAAGCTACTACAGACTATATCAATGAGCATCTGCCTCCAGGTATATTCTACCTAGCTTGACTTGCTTTGGGAGTTTTTTTGTGGGTTTGTTGGGTTTTGGGGTTTTTTTCCCCTGTGGTTAAGGTTTAGACCTCTTTTAGAATGGATAATGCTGGTGCTTTGTTCAAGATGCTACACACTACTGGCCATTTGCTTTGAGAGCTTTTGATTTTATTTTCTTTGCTTTTAGCAGTCAAAAGAAAACTCTCTTACAACCTCTTCTTGGTGGTCTTAGCTCACAGTTGAAAATATGCCTCTGGAGTTTACCAAAATCTTTGTGCCACTACTGCTAGCCAGAGAAGCTGTGTCTGCTGTGTCAGTTGTTGGTGTTCTGCACATGTCACAGATATTCCCAGAACTGTATGGTCCGGCTTTGATCCTGTTCCTGCCCAGTTTGGAAGAGCTGAACAGTTAAGTGATGGACTTCTGGCAGCACAGACTGTCCCACAGGAAGCCCGGGACCCCTTGAAACACTGAGTACACTTTTAACTCCACCCGTGCTTTAGACATTTACCAGGAAGTTTCAGGATAATCCCATCATTTGTGCCTTGATTTAAATCTGACTGAGCACCAAAACTTCTCTTTTTATTTTTGAAAGGAGTAGTAGTTTTTGCACTTGTGTATCAAAGGAGTTCTGGCTTGCACCAGGACTGGGGTGCTCTGGTTAATTTTCTCCGTCCCAGCCATAGTTGTGTTTCTATTTGTGCTTTCACTGTGGGGCTGGAAACGTCCTATGAATGCCAGCTGATGTCTGCAATAATTGGTCTCTGAATAAAGAACAGCATTCCTTCCCTACACACCTGCCCCATTAAAGCATGCCCACTCTTCCACCACCTCAGCTCGCCCGACAGACACGGCTGATTGAAGCTCCTCAGTTGCTCCTGTCCGTGGGATGACAGAGCTGTCAGGCAGCGAGGCTGTTCCAACGAGCTTGACGCTAATTGCATGTAAAAGCACCTTCCAACTCTAGGCAGGGTGCTGTAGCTGCAGCACTAACTCCAGTGAACAACAGCTGTGAGGGTATAATTCCTTTTTCACGGAATCCAGCCTAAATGTACATTTTTGTTGATTTTATTTTGACATTTTTGGTGGCGTGTCTTGAAGGTAGAGAAAACTTTTCCTCTTGTTACCGAAACTAGAAGAACAAGAAAGCTGCTTTCTCTGGCTTTTCAAAAGCTTCAGGATAGAGTCACTTCACAAAAAGAGGTTGTGTTTGGATCTAACACGAGCAGGGTTATTAAATGCACAAAAAAATAGCACAGGTCCTTTGTGTTTCCTTTTTGAGTCTCGATTTGATGTAGGTTTCTGGAGCATCATCAATTGATCAATAAAACATGTTAGACTGCATGCTAGTACTGATTAATTCACACCTTTGGTACACAGTAAGAAACAAGGTGAAGCCTGGTGTCTATAAAGGGACTTGCTAAGTGCATTAGCCAGTTGTCTGCTAATGTGTGCAGTGTGTCTCAGAGGGCCACCCTAGCAATTCCAGCCCTGGACACCTGATGTGCCAGTGGCATCAATTGGCTACAGCAACATTGTGAGTGGAGGGAGGTCCAGCCGTATATTTCCAGGTCTCACTGAAGGATTGAGGGGGAAAAAAAGAAGTCTTGCTGAAAAAAATTAGTCTTTATAGTCCGGACTGTTTTAGCAAGACTTATTTAAAGCTGTATTTTAGCCTTCTACCAAAGAAGTTTTTGATTATGTGCTTGAAAAAGGACTCTGTTGCGAAGGATCCCGTTTGCTTATTTTGCATCTTTTTTTTTTTTAAAAAAAATTGAATTCCAGAAGTGGTGGCTGTACACTGGAAGATCTGCTTTTCTCCCCACACAGGAGGACTCTTACACATTCCCAAGTGGCCAACTTCTGACAGCTATGTTTCATTCATTTCTAGCTCTTTTCCTCTCCCTGTGTATAAACTTTTGTGGGAGCACTGGTGAATTTTACTGGAAAGGATGGGAGGGTTTCACTGTGCTCCCCATGTTGCATTACCTGACCGGGTTCACAAGTTCTGGCCTTTTTATAGTTGGTTATGTCCAAATTTATTCCAGTCCTTACTGAGTCTGTGAAAATATAAAACTGTTAGAAAGTCAAGCATGCCCATGACACTTTGTAAATCTGAAAGCAGGAGTTTGTGAGGCTGGTGGTCTGCTCTGGACAATGTCCCTGAACAGCCAAATACTGGACTGCCCTCCTGGTCACAGATCCATGTGAATTTGGTGGTCCTTGAGGTGTGATCCCAGGCCTTGGTCTCCCCTCTGCAGGGATGTTAGCACACTGTGTTGATTTTTTTTCAGGAAATTCTTGTTTCTAAGAAGCTTAATGTGGGATTCAGATGCCTAAACACAGACATTGAGTTCCATAATCAGACTTCCTGAGCTGGTTCTATGGTACTGGGGAGAACAGTAGGAAGCTAAAGGGAGATGTGGATCATCCAGAAGTGGCAGCTGGAAGCCAAGGGGATGTGTTATGGCATCTCAGGTGGCACTAATGTTTGTGATCATATGACTTGGTCACACCTTTGGTGTCTTTTAAATGGAATACTTTGGCAAATGTAGGTCAAAGGGAGAGAGTGATGTATGTGGAAAAATGTAACCATCCCTGACTACTGATTCAATGTACTACCATATTTATTGCTGGAAAAGCTGGTTTAAAATCAATCTTTACTATCATAGCATTTTTTACTCCTGATGTGTTTGAGTATTTGGCACACATTTGTAGTTTTGAGAGAACCGACATTAATAGCTATTAAGTAAATGCATGGCATTGTTAATTACCTCCAGTCACGTAATTTATTGAACTTGCAAAACTGAAGTTCTTGAGTGCTGTGACTAATTATAAGATTGGAAAATTAATCCAGAAGTGGAAATTACAGCCACACTCGAAATGTCTCTCAGGCAACTTTGATCATTTTCCTATGCTTTTATCCACAGGTCTCTACGAGGAGATACGTCAGTGCCGTAAGGCCTGTGGAGAAGCTCACATGAAAACAATCTTGGCAACAGGTGAACTGGGGTCCCTTGCTAATGTCTACAAAGCCAGTATGATTGCTATGATGGCAGGTAAATATATGTGGTTTTCTTTTCAAGCTAAGAAAGTCTTTGCTATATTATTTATGATGCTTTAAAAATTCTAGTCGTGGAAGTTTAGTTTTGTCGAGAGTAGAAAAAACTGTTGTGTAGCAATTACTGAAGTTGCAGGTGTAATGATGAAGTGTCACTTGTTTTGTATAACCTACAAAAACGGAATGAAATCTTAAATAACACTTTAAACTGCTGAATGACAGGATTTGTAGGAACAAGTAATATTTGTTGTCAAACATCTGATCCTTGGTATATTTAATAAAGACACATACATTTGGGGCAGATACACTTATTGAGGCAGTTGTGGTGACCTACAGATATGATGTTGGGTGACGCCATGTCAGCTTATTTTAAATGCAAGGGGAGCTTCCCTGTGAAGATTGATGCTGACAGCTCTCATTTTTGGTTTGTGGTCGCTTCTTCTGACCACCTCTGAGAGGTTTGGGAAACCAGCTCTATGGGAAATGCAGTGAAGGGAAGAACACCACAGGCTCCAGCAGGCACTGAGATGGGCTAGTTTATAACTGGTTCTAACTGGCACACTCAGAAGCAGTGGCTCTCACTACCAGCATTAATTGACACTTCAAAAGGTGTTGTCTTCCCTGTCTTTGAAAACTTGATTACATCGAACCTGATGCTCAGAGTCTGTCTGTCTTTTATTCTGAACCTTTCAGCTGAGAAACACGTTCCCATGAACAGGATAGAGTTTTTAGGGGCTATGTATACTCTGTAGGGGTTACCTTTTTGCATAGCTATAGCACCCAGATTTACAGCAGTATATTGTCTCTGCTGCTTTGGGGCTGTGCTGGTACAATTTTTCCTAGTTTACCCATGACTTTGGATCTGTGTTTTAATGCTATCTTTAAGATGCAAAACTGGGAATTTGCTTCTGGGCACTTGCTTTTTCCACCATGCTTGAAAGAGGGCACTTCAAGTTCATTTCTGGAAGTTGAAAGATATACTAAGAACCCCTTGGGTTAATCTGTGTTTTAAACTTCCCCTCATTTTTGTCTTGATTTTTTTTTCTACTATAAACTCTTTGTACCAGAAATTCTTATTGTAAAGCAAGTGTCTTGTCAGTATTTAAATATTCAACTTGCTGCTGACCTCACTGTCACCATACACAGTACTGTACTTATCTGATTCAAATGGAATGGAAAGCGTTTGAGGTTTTTAATATGCTCAGCTACAATGTCAATTAGTATCATCAGACACAGAGGATCAGTACTGTGCCACTAAATATTGCTTTTAATTAGAAGAGGTGTAAGAAATACACATTTCCTGTCATTTAAACTGATGTGCTAATCATTATGATCACTTTTCATAACATGGAGTAGTGAAAAATTCAGGTTATTTTACCATTTTCGGAATTTTTGCTGGTGTAGTTTTTTTGAAATACAGCAGATGGCTCTATTGTTAATGATTTTCCTTGCCTAGTTATTCATTTTACAACATACTTATCCATCTGAATATATGCAGTAATTTCCTTATTTCAGTCTCTTGCTTTTTCTTCGTGGGTAGGTGTAAAAATAAGAATTTATTGGTGCCCTGCACACATGAATTGAGGGCGAGATTTTCAGACTCCAACTTGTCAGAGCTGGTGAGAACCTCAAATTCCAGTTGAATTTTGTTTGATTTGTATACTTGTAGCATTTGGAGCAAGTGGTTTGGTACAGTAGTTTTAAATCCTAGCTTTAGTGTCCTTTTAGTATCCATGTTTTTTTCAACTGGCGACGTGATTTAAAAGAAAGAAAAAAAAGCAGATGATCTTGTCAGGCCCTGGCAGGTTTTAGCTAAGATCAAGCAGTAACAATGCTCATAAACTTGACCCTAGTACTTAGTTTTAGATGAGGAAATTAGTTACACAGTATAGTGACTTCAACTCCAAAACTGGCTTTAGAAGTTTTTCCTGCTCCTGTCCTTTACAGCCAAATTTGCTGCTCCTTCAGCTGTGCTGTTGGAAGTGCTTTTCATGCTGTGTTGTAAGCTGAGTTTTCAAAGTAATGCAGTTGCAAATTACTCCAGAAAAGGGTGAACTAGTTTGCTGTGTGGCTTTGGTTATTTGGTTATTTGGTTATTTGGCTTTTGCGATGTTGGGTTTTTTTTGTAAATGGTCACAGCCTCAGTAATCTGTTTTACAGCCTTGCCTTACATGCAGTTGTATCAGTGCAGCTGAGGACGTGGTGTGCAGTCCTCGCACTGTTTTCACTTCACTATACATGATGTCAGCCTGTCATGTAGGGAGCACAGAATCCTAGGCTTACAGATGTTTATGTTGCCCTTGCCGAGCATGCACACGTTTCACCCAGATTCTGAAGCACAAAGCCACCAGACATGTGGCAAAAAGTATGTAAAATATATGTAATTCCTGTGTGTCTCATTTGTGAGACTCGGAAGGCTGAGAGAGTAGCACAGTACTGATTTATCAGTAGCTCTGTGGTTGAAAAGCTTGCCTGGGATAGGTGGGACTTGGTTTCTATGACTGAGGTTCTTCTGCGACACAGAGATCAGTTTTACAGTGTATTTGCTGTTAAGCATCTCAGTCCCTCCTGATAAGGTTGCAGTTAACTGAGCAGGGAGTACAACACAGATGTCTCCTTTCCCAGATAACTTTCCAAAATTTTTATATAGTCTCCCTTGTGCTGGGTGAGGCATTATTGGCGTTATGTTGGGGACCACAGCATGTTATGGTTGGTCTGATTCAGCTCTCAGGTGGGGGTTCAGTCACTGGACATGCAGCCAGGCTGCACAGGTCACTCACTTGGAAAGGGATGGTAAATGTTCAAAAAATGGGCACCTCCACATTGGTTCGGGTTTTAAAGGAACACTGAGGGCCGTGCTCGAACTGGGGAGATGTGCCCACGCACTTTGTGTTCAGGGGAGGTTGCACAGGGCACTTCCACAGGCAAACAGCTGCACTCTGCACCACAGCCCTGGCAGGACTTGTTGGAAGCCATCCCCTGCACACCAGGGAGTGAGACGTGCAGATCCCAGCACTGCAGTGGAGGTGGAGGCCAGTTGTAGAAATGGTGCTTTGCACAACATGCCCTTTCATAGGATGTTAATCCTTGCACCTTCAGGAACTTGGGAAACAGTGTTGCTTCACAGTGAGATACGAGACTTATTTGCCTCTGTTTGAATCCATGGCTCTTGGCTTCTGTTGTCTCTGGAATAATTCTCCACAGCTACTTTTTCTTCGTTTCTCGTGAGAAGAAAGACATCAGAATGGGAGCAGGCACACAGTTAACTTAAATTCCTTTAACCGTATGATTACAGACTTGACTGACATGCAGTAAATTCTACTGGAATATTTAAGAACCTGTTTCTGAGTGAAAGAGGCTGACAACCCTCTAAGGACAGTGACTCACCTGGCAAGAATAATCCTTGCAGTGCTAAGGAGGACATGATGGCAGGTAGCATTGCACATGAGTGGTTCCAGTCACTGCCAGAGGAGCACATTGTTTTCAGAAAGCTGACCGAGACAAACTCTTGGTATTGATTCAGGGAGTTTTTGGTCATTGATTTATAACATCCACTGCCATTTCTTGAGCTCCTTGAAGTCCTGATGGTGGTTTGAGTACATGACTTTCTTGAGAAAACTGACTGCATTTTTTACTCTGCTTTGGGACAATGAGTAAACCAATTAGTGGTTTTCGCTGCCTGGTTTATACTTATGTGAGTCACGTCCTTTTCTATGGGACACACTCACGTCTGTGTCTTTGTATTCTCTTGGAATAAACAGTCCTAAGGAACACAAATGGGAGTACCTGACTCCCCCATAATAGAGGTAACTATTCTCTCTCCATCGTGGTGTCTTTAAGCAGTTCTTGTGCACGCTATGAGAGGTAGGCCATTTTTTAACTTTTATTTTTTGACATAAAACATGAGAAACTGCCAAGAAAACCAGAGAAGGAAGGGAAAGATGAACTTGAAGTGGGAAAGGAACACTTCAGTAAAGTTGTTGATGACTTAATTGCATATTTCAGTCATATATTAGGTTTTTTATTCTGGAAACCCACATTTTAACCATGTTACCTAATTACAAAGTCTTTATTGTTCTGTATAACAATTCATATTCATTAAGGTGGAGGAAGTGATTAAGTACTTTAAAAGTGAAAACTTCATCTATGTCATTTTGACAACTGCTCTTGATAGAACAGCTCCTTTTGCATCACGCTTTGGGAAGCTGAGGGAGCACAGCAGTGACGTGGAAGATATTTGTTTTCATTATATATATCTATATATCTAAATAAGTACCTGTGTAAAGATCAGAAAGGAGTGATGTATGTTCTTTTGCAACTTTAATAATGTGTGGGGTTTAAACAATTTTTTCATAGGCCATTAAGCAGTTTGTCAAATAAATTGTATGTTTAGATACTGACTAATGTAAACATTGAATTTAGAAAGGGAATGAGTTAGTGCTAAAACAAAGTAACTTCTAAAGCCTCTAGCACAAACCCCCCTGTAAATAGTAGCAGAAGATGGCTGAGGCAATAAGATGATAGTCTAGAAGAGGAAAATTAAAACACATTGAATGTGTGAGCAGAAATTTTCTTAGATCCTTTGATGCTGTTTATTCCAAAGTGAACAGAAATACTATAGCCAAACAATGAAGAAAAGCTTTGTGTTGCAGTTCACAGGTGAGCAGAGATGTTTTGGAACATCACCAAATAGTGCCTGGCTACACAAAGCTTTTACCTCATCTCTGTATAAGGTTTTTATACTCTGAATAACATTAGGGAAGACAAATTCTAAGTTACCAATAGCTGTTCTTGTTCTGAGCACTGCCTTGCAAAGATTTTTTTTGAGCAGGGCTCTGTGGTGTGGCTGTAAACACGCTAACACTCATCCAAGTGCAAGGGATGACCTTCCTACTGCTGGATGTGGACCACCATGATCCAAAACTTCTGCCAAGCAAGTGTTTCAGGAAAAATGAAAGAGGCAAAGGAAACCAAACTAGCAAAATTGACTGAAAAGCTAGGGGTGTTTTCCACAAATGCAGCTAATGTAGGAAACAAGACTACTGAATAAGTAATAATACTTGGCACTTAGATAGCACTTTATGTCTTCAAAGCACACACCGACATTAACAGAATAAATCTTACAATTGCCTTGTGAAGTACGAGACAAAGATAATAACAGACAAGTCAGAAGTCAAACTGAGATCAGTTGTGAGTTCCTGGCTTTAAATCTTGTGCTCAGCCCAAAAGTCCAGGGTCCCCTCAGTAGCATGTGGGTTGTATTATATATTGATTTAATTATGTGTCTACAATTTCAGGTGTAATCTGATACCAAGTCAGACAGCTATTAGAGCCCAGAGCGTTTCCAAAGGAAAGGCAAGCCAAGGGAGGAGGCTTGGTAACACATATAAAACAAGATTTCAATTTGCGTCTTGTTTTATGTGTCTGAAATACAAACAAGTGTACTGAGTTTACAGTGTACACTTTACACTGTAAAAAGGTCCATCAGAAATGAGGGGCAATATGTGTCTGTCATCTAAAAGCAGCTCCCTTGTACAGAGGTGAACTGCCTCTGAATGCTTTTGAGCGTGACAGATGATGTTAAGCTCTGGTCTGCAAGTCCAGTATAAGGCTGAGAACAAATCTGTGAGTCTTTCTGAAAGTGTGGGAAGAGAATTTACCACTGACTAGTGACTCAGGCTTTCTCAGTCATGGTCTGGTGGCCATTTCCTCTCTCCCTCCAACCAAGCAGGAGTCAGAGTGAATTGTGAGGGGTTTGCTGGCTGTTCCATCTTGGCTGTGCTCACTGGCTGGGGAAGACAGGTGCTGAAATGCAGCATATTCTTGCATCTCACTGCTTGTCTTCAGAGAACAAAGCACAGTGTAGAGAGAGTTCTCCCTCCTGCATCATCAAATGGTGGCAAATAGTCCCAATTTTCTTTGGCTGTGATCTTCTGGCAGTACAGATTAGATCAAGTGTGGGCATGAGCACATTTCAGAATTTCTATCAGTTCACTGAGGCTGCATAAAATGATGTTTATGTCAGTTCTCTTCTCTTTGCGTGTGTGCAGACAGTACCTCATTTGTCCAAAGATCTGCCCATTCCTTAAGAATTTTTAGACAAATTTGACCTTGCAGATAAATTCAGCATTTTGCACCACGCAGATGGAGCATTGTATGTCTTGAATATGCAGAAGTGGTGGCAGTTGGCTGCTTTAAGAGGCTTATCAGCACAGCAATTAATGCTATGGAATTATATTGGAAGTTGGTCACTTTCCTGCTACAGCAGATGTCCTTCATTCTGCATAGTCTGTGGTTGTTCTGCATGTTCAAAACTCTGGTTAACACCACTGAAAGTTTAGTGCAAGGATTGAGCACAAACCCCCCTGTGCAAAACCAAGATGCACAGCAAGTTAGAGTGACAAGTCTGTCTCAGAGTTCTGAATGATATTATGCACTACCAAAGTTTTTGAATTAGGAGTTAGATCAATAGATGGATGGTCTTTAAATATATTCAACTTAAAAGAGGTTGGCACAGGAACGAGTGACTTCATTTGTTCTGGTACAGAGTGGGGAGAAATAAAAAAGCCAGTAATATAATAATGCAGATAACTGCATGTTCAGTAAGGCACTACAAGGATGCTCCCTTAAATGAGATAATTGCCTACAAGCTTGACAGTGATACTGCAGCTAATCACTAGAAATAATGTGGGAGTGATAGATAATCTCAGAGTCGAAAAGTTCTAACAATGCAATCACAATATCCTCATTTTTGAATTACTGGCGAGAGTCCATACAAAGACTAGAAACACACAAAAAATGTGGGTCTTGAATAAAGCAGACCTAAAATTCTGACTGGAACTCAGTCATATATGTGTAGGGAATCAGAAGTGAAGGAATGGAAAGTGGCTGAGAAACGCTAGGGCAGGCTCTAATAAAAAGTCTTTCCAGCAGAGTCAACAGAACCCTGCATGGGTAAGTGGAGACAGAAGTAATGCATAAGAGAAACAGAGATGTTGGGGGAAAAATAAAGTTACAGACATCTGTGAAGGGAGAACAGAGTTAGAGTGTATACAGTAAAACCTCATTTGCTGGTAGTTTGTTAAGCTGAAAATCCAGAAGTGCATGCAGTGCCATGTTTTGTTACACGTTTATTTATGTGCTTTCTGGACTGTGTGGCTGCCTGTACAGCCATATCCGGGGGGAGACTTATCTGGGGACATTCATGTTTGTCATAACAGGATGCCTGGCAACTCAGTTTGCTAATTTTGTGAAAGGTCTGTTCTATTGATGGGATTCTACTGTAATCAGAAAATAGGAATAGACACCCTCAAATGAAGTCAAAGAGGAAATACCAGAGTAAAACAGATGACTTGTCAGCTTTGTGCCTGTTTGCTTGATTTTGTGTTACCCACAACACCAGTTGACTTTCTCCCTCCACCATCCCCACTTTTGAAAGAAGTGCTATTTCCAAACACTTCCCACTGGAAGAATACCAAGTCAGGAAGCCACCAAGAAGAGAGGCTTGTGGTAGCAGAATGACTTCTAATAAACATATCATCACTTCTGACAACTAATCTTGCCTCTCTGGTTTTCTGTGTGTAAAGTTAACACTGCACATTTTATAGGACTTCTGTGAGGTTTAGTAAATTAAGATATAAACAGAAATATGTTCTTCTCATTAGAAGGTAGGAATTTCCCGTGCCTGTGCATGGAGATGGAATACTCTAGGTCACAACTGAAATTGAGAAAAAGAGCAAGAAAAAGCCTGGAAATTTTCTGGTGGGAGCAGCTGATCCTGATTTACTAGTACAGCCATCCCTGGGAGCGGCAGGGAGGTGGGAGCTGGCTCAGCTTGCTGTGGTACTCCAGGCTGATGGTATTGTGTACTGCAGGAGACAGCAGCAGCAGAGGTCACCTCCCTTCAGCTGTTTTCATAGCACTCCACCCAAAATGTTCTTTTTTAATGAAGGAGTTTTGCTGTGATTCCCCTGTGCCTGTTCTGTTGTGCTTTGGTGTTCTCCGGGCACTGAGCGAAATGTAGAGGGGCAGAAGTGAGGTAACTCCCCAGAAATCCCAGGCTTGTCCTTCTCTCTGAGGAGGAAGGTTTGATCTGCAGATTTCTGCTTTTTGACCTTTAAGAAATTGGCTATTTTTCATGCTTCAGCCTTTGGAAATCAGTTGTGAAATAGTAGGTTACAGTGAGTAGGTGAGTACTGACAGTGAAAGTTGAGAGGGGTCAACCTTGTGTTAGCAAACTGTCCCCAGTGCCTGAATAGCACTTCACTTTTGCTGATATACAAGATCTTTCCAAAGCATGTTAATTAAGGAATATCTAAATGGTATGCTTTCAATTTATAACAACTGATGCAGAGAGGTGAGAAAGCACCCCTGTTGCGGTAATTTTCTCCATGAATGAAACCTTGTTTCTATGTTAAATAATTTGTTAGAATTTGAGTTAAAACTTGTGAAGTTTCATATCACCTCAGACTCAGAAATTGTTGCACAGTGAATAGTTCTAGTCAAACATGCCATCAAAATAACACGGCTTCCTAGGAAAAAACTTTGCATCTGTGAAGCTCCAGTATTGAAGGTAATGGTTTGAGAGAATGCAATTTTAAAACATGGAAATATTATGTAAAATCAATAGATGTACAGGGTATTATTTATTTCTCTGATATTGCAGGTTGATTTTTTAATGCTGTCAGCAGCAGGTGTTAAATTCTACTAAACCAGTGAAAAATAGAAATAAATATTTAATTTACTGTATCTATCAATTATATAAAATTGGCTTATGAAATATTAAAGTATCTTTTAAGAGATTGCGAGTAGGAAAACTACTTAGAAAATCCAGTCCCTTATCAGAAACTTAATATAGATGTGGAAGTAAACTAAGCATGATTTTAGGGTTGTAGATCTGGGAATTTTTTTGTTGCTTTTTGAGGTATCAAGGCCCAGTGATTGTGCCTGCCTGATTTGAAGGTATGTGTTCATAGCAGCAGCACAGCAGCAATGTGGATTTAGACTTCTAAAGAGAAAGAAGTTGAATGGAAAAATACACTAGGAATATGTGATCTTGAACAGAGGTTATTTTAAAAAACTAAGGGCACACATTTCAATTTAATCCTAAGGAACAGGAATACAGTGGAAAATAAAGAACAACAAGAGATGAGCACAAACATAAATAAAACACATAAAAGTTGGACAAAAATGTGAAACAGGATGTTTTCCATAAGGAGGATATTTCCATAAGGACTGTTTCCTTACCCGGAATGTTAAAGCTATATGTTAAAACACACTGAGATCAATATAAAGACATCCACTAACTTTTAACAAATCACATCCTAGTGGTGCTGACACTGTATTTCAAAGTGTGGTGATCTCTTCTCCCAGACAACTATCAGCAAGACAAGAGGGCATGGTTTTAAACTCTGCCAGGGGAGGTTTAGGTTAGATATTAGGAAGAAATTCTTTACAGAGAGGGTAATCAGACATTGGAATGGGCTGCCCAGGAAAGTGGTGGATTCTCCATCCCTGGAGGTTTTTAAGATGAGACTGGATGTGGCATCAGTGCCATGGTCTGGTAACCACGGTGGTGTTGAATCAAGGGTTGGACTTGATGATCTGTGAGGTCCTTTCCAACCCAGCTGATTCTATGATTCTGTGAAGTGCAGAGAAACAGGCTGAATACCCAGGCTGACTGCTGGCTGCATGATGCTACAGACACATTCTTCACTGAGCTGAACAGGACTGTTCAAATGCAAATGCATTTATGCTCGTGTTTGACATTGTTCCTTCCTAAGGGTTTAACCAGAATTCAAAAGGTCTCTTCTTAATAGACTGTCAGCCTATTTAAGTCATTTTCTCAAAGGAAAAGGTTTCTGTCAGAATATGACCATAGGATATAGCAATATTCTTCAGGAATGTGCTCACTTCAGTGACTTTTCCAGGTTACCTCTGTGGTCGCTTGCAGTATTTTTGGTGAGTTGCACAAGGGTCTTGAACTTCCTTGGTAGGTACCTGGGTTACTTGGAGCTTGTCTCACAGCCATTCTGTGTTCCTCTGATTTGTGTTGCCAAAGCTCAAATTGTGTTGGGAGGATGTTGAAAGGAATGGAAGATAATCCCTTCTTTGATACTATATTTTGGAATTTCATCCCCTGGGAAATCTTCCTGATGCATTTGGTTTGGGGGGTGTTGTGTTAATTCCTTTTCTGAAATTGTAGTTTTTAAATTCAGCATCTCTCAGATAAGACAAATTCTGGTTTCTGACTATGCTTACTTTATAGTTACTGGAGACAGTGGCTTTCCCAGAGCTCTCTGTAGTAGTCCTGCTTTTGAGAGATTTTTTTCAAAGTTGACAGCAACTTCATGGCCTTCATGTCATGTTAACGGGGATTTGATGCCCGTTTGTCGTTTGTACCTTTGATGCTTCTTCCCCACTAGCATTTGGGCTATAAAGTGATTTCCCTGCAGTGTGCAACTGTAGCTGATTTCTCAAGTTTAGTTCTCCCTAAATCGAAGATGTAGAAAAGATTCCTCCTTTGTGATGCCAGGACCTCTTCTTAAGCAAAACATCCTCTGTCCATCACCTCTGCAGTTATGTTGCAAATCCAGTGCCCAATTTACCAACCTATCCCAAACATCACAAGGGGCAAGTGTTGTAGTTTATCAAGAAGATCTGTTAATTCATCTCAAATGGACCAAAAAGGAAACAGGTGGTGATGTTCCATATTGCATGCATCAAATTAAACTTCAGTTATGGAATACAAAATCGTGAATAATGTATCTTCAAAGCCCTCCATCCTGCTGGTCCAGGCTAGTGAAGCTGAAGTGAACTCAAAGGAAGCACAAAGCCTTACTCATAAATGGAGCTTTGAAACTAAACTGAGCCCCAGGATGAGAAAACAGCTTGGTGTGGGGTGTGATGGAAAGGGATGCCGTGTTTTTCATGACTTGTAGTCCCTAGTTAGAGGAGGGGTAGCATTTTTCAGGTGGTGCTCTGTATATGGTGTATATACCATATACATACCATTGATAGCTAAGTAGTTACTTTTATGTTATATTCAGGTATTGTGTTTGCAGCTGCTCTGGATGTAAGCAAATTCATGCTTGGTTGCCAGTTGCAGCACAGTTGCAGGTTCAAGGCAGACTCCTCTGGAACTTCAGCTGGATGAGCTGTTGTAACGATGCTGTTTTCAGTGATTTTCAGGGTCTGGGTTAGAATTACAGCTCACTTAGCTTTAAATTAACTGTCTTCAGAGTGCACTGCAGAAATGCTGGTTTGTTGCTTAGAGGTAAAACAAAAAAAATCTTAGTAAAATAAACAGAGCTACTCCAGGCTTTTGAACAGCTTGGCGAGTTCATTTGCAGAAACTTAGGTTGTATCATGAAGTAAAAACTGAAGCCAGGAAAGAAACATAGGAAGAAAGTAATATTTTCTGCTGAAATGTTGGAGAGATTAAGTGAAAAAAAAATAATGTTAGTGAGGGGTGGAAAAAAGCTTTTAGGTTTGAAGTGTTCCTGTACCTTTTTTACTGTCTTAAGAATGCAGTTTTGGAGCGAAACTCAGGGACATGCAGAGCACTTTGTCATCTATGTATGAAAGTGCTGCAGATGAGAACAAATAATTAGTAATTAGTAACACTGCTGCATTTTGTTACTCCTTCCTGTCTAATGTCTTGTTCGTAAAAGACAGAAGCAGGAGAGGTCTGAGGTTATTTGAGGGGAATTTTTAAATGGTAGAAGGCGAAGGGAAGGTAAGAAAAGAATCTGTTCAAGTCAGAAGAAAGCAACTAATTTGGCATTTGAGGTATAAGTGATGCATTCTGTATTATTCATGGCTGAGACACTGGTATGGCTTGTAGGTTTTCTAAGTTTTTGTTTGCTAAATTAGGTGGGACATCACATAAAGAATAAAGTAGTGAAACATAGAAAGGTTTAGATCATCATGATCATACAAAGCTTGCAGACTCCTTTCCACAAAATGTGGATAGCTACAGCACTGATTTTTATGTTAATTTACTAGTGAATAATTTAAAAAGACCTGTTTATTTTTTAATAAAAAGGAAAGATATAAATTGGCTGAGTGTTCCTAATGTTACTTACAGCTGCCATTGAGCAGATGTTAGGGATTCTTAGTGGTATACTAGACCAAAATAAGTTTTATGAATAAACAAACAATTTCTTTTTCTACCCCCTCTTTCAGGCTGATTCTCTCCCAAATTCACAATAAATGGTTTTTTAAAGTATTCTCATAAATAATTACCTTTCTTGTGGCACTTTTTTCTAGGGACTTGGATTTTAATTACAATGATGAACTGTTTTAATAAGTTGTTAAATAATTTTATCATTTTAGGGCTTGAATCCATTTTCCATTTCTCTTTGACTTCGTTGGTTCCTGGGATTTTAATCCTTTTAATTCCTGCTACTTCACTTGATATTGCACTTTCACTCCCCTTTATAAATTCACATTGGAAAAGTAAACAGCATGCCAGCAACATCTTTTTCTTTTGAACTCTACACACGTACACCTACCTTAGCTTGCTGGTTATCAATGGTCTCCTGTTACTAGCAACCATTTTGTTTAACTCAGTCATTTTGATCACAGTAAGGATGAAATGATAGGTAATTAAATGGAGACAATGTGGTTTTGCTTTGGGCTAATGTCTGGGGGCCTCAAAGCACTCTATGGAAGATGTGTAGCAAAGCAAATTCAGTGCTTAGTTGATAGATAAGGAATATGCAACACTGCTATACTCCACTTCAGAACACTGTTTTCCAGTGTAAATACTCATTAGATACCTTTCTGTGTGATTTGATGTAGAGAAATGCTGAATGCATAATTCCTAGGAAAGGAAAGGTGTAGACAGGGTGGTTGTGCTTCCTGGCGTGGTGGTGGCACTGTCACTGCCACTGCAGTTTGGCAAGTGACAACTCAGTAACACACAGGTAATGTTTTGCTTAACCACCTCTATTTCTGGCCATATATAAGTGTGGATGAAAAAGTCATCGATGCCAGAGTGAGGCTCTGAAATATCGCTACAAATTTTACATAGATGATTTTTTTTTTTTCTGTAAGAAAGACATAAAATGTACTGTCTCAATGAATAGTGACATTTAATAACTTGCCACTAAATACCTATGAGGATATATGTACATCTAACACAAAGAGAGTTTGATATTCAATTTCTTTCATTCTTGGTATTTCAGTAAAAAATGTGGAATGTCAAAGTTCAAAATGATAATATATGTCTGGTGTACGTTTTCAAAAATATAAACCCTGTATATAAAGTGTAGATTTGAAGATTGAAATATCATCTTCATTTTGCCAGCGGACTAACAGAATGAACATTTCTCTATCAGTCTCAATTATTTTTTAACCAAAACCCACAGTTGTTTAATTAGATTGTTGGTACTTCTGGTTTGAGATGCTCACCATGATTGCAGTCTGTGATAAGATCAACACACAGGCTGTTGACAAATGGAGGTGGAGAACAATGCCCCAGCATATTAAATACCTTTTTAAGAGTTGCTGCCTATTTCTGATGGTGCTTAAGGGTCTTTTTGATTTCCTTCGTTTTTTAGAAGTAGTGCTCAGTAGATTCTTACGCCAGAAAAGTCTAACTGAATTTATCAGCAACACACCTTCATAAGTCATCCCTTTGAAATAAAATTGTTAGTTTTGCTGTGTAAGCATTGTTAATAATGCAGTGGGAGGGGAAAAAAAAAAAGATTTCTTAAAAAAAAACCCAGAAGTGTGACTTTTCCTGACCCCCAGCAGAGAGGTGCCTTCTGCTTGGAGTGTGGCTGCACAGTCAGGGGGTTTGGTTGTTTCTTTTTTGAAGGGGACTGGCAAGCTTTTCGGTATTCAGGCTACCCAAAGCATTTGCTAGAAGCATTATAAAACAACCTTACTGACAGTAGTAAGAGCACCTGTCTGTACCTGGAAGTTCTGGCCCACGTTGCAGCCTAAGCACGTGGGCTTTTGCCAGGTGTCAAATTAGCAAGGTGGAGAAAGAAGAAGGAGAAACTCTGAGGGGCAAAAACTGGGAAGCAGGAGCAGTGAGTAAGACTAACTAGTGCTTTTTAAAAACAACCATAGCTTGCCATTGTCCTTGTGCTGTTGGTGTGTAGGTGAGGCCTTCCAAGGTCTTATCCCTTATCTTATCCCCTTAGATATTTGTTGCATCAGGAGTACACCTGCACCCAGGAAGTCCGTGGTGGACTCTATGTGTTTGCAGCTTGATTATATTCGGGACTTCAGAGTGTCATAAAAAATGAGCTAAAAATGCTGAACATTTTCCATGATTAGTGGAAGTGGAATAGTCATCCCTCTATGCAAGCCCTCAAGTAGTCTGTTCTGCCTGATTTGTAAAAGCCAGGTGGAAACAAACACAGCGCAGATGAGTCTGGTGAGATCTGGTGTCTTATATTTTTTGGTTTTCGGGCAAAGCCAAAAGTCAAAACATTGACAGTTCCAAGTGCTCAAGGAAATGCCTTTGATACTGGAAATCCCCCTAGTGCTAAAGCCTCCACCTGTGCCAGCTGCCTTTTATTGTAGGGAACAGTGTGGAAGAGAGGCTGATGCTGGCTATTTGTCCTCTGCATTACAAAGAGGCTGGATGCTGGACAGATTCTGACTGTGGCATTAAGACATGACTTTTAAATTTTAAAAATCAATCCTGCCTTTCTCTGTGTTAGAGTAAGAACAGAATCTTAAACTGCTTTTAACATGAGGTGTTGAAAAACACTCAAAATGACATTGAAGTGTCATGATTTTGGCTGTATTATGTATGGTGGGGTTTTTTTAAATCTTTAAAATTCATAGCACCTTCTTGATAAAGTAGACTGATTTTCTACTTGCTTTATTCAGTGTGGAATATTTCCAAATTGATTTTAAACAGCTATTTTTTCAATTTGAGTAATTTTGTTGCAAGCTAATAGACAATGCGTAAGCATACCAGAATTTTAATGTTAACATATTTGTTTCAAAGCTGTTATCAACGTTAAAAAGCACAAAGCTAAATGTGGTTGCTAAAACATGGGATGCAATATGCCATGTAGTGCTGTGATTCTAAGCCTTCATGCATATTTATTATTTTCTTCCAAATTGCAATGCTATTACTGGTAGATATATCAGCGTTTTAGACTCAGTCTGTAATATGTCATGTAGTGGACAACATTTTGAGAGGCTGAGATGTATTGATCCACAGCTGAGAATGCCAAGAGGGAAAAAGCCTGACCTAGACCAGTGCTGTTTTAATTATATCGCGGTTTGAGATAGTTTATCATTGTTTAGATTAGTTTAAGTGTAACAAGTAAGTGATGCAATGCATTTCAGTGTCTGTAAAGGAAACTTAAAGGGTGAGATTTTAAAATCAAGTCCAGTTTCTGCCACAGCATTTTGCTTTTTCACCCAGCCCAGCAGGCAGACGTGGCCCAGTGCTGAGAACCCGAGTGCCTGCATCTAGTCTGAGAGGCCAACCCTTATGTTGCTTCATAAAGCAACAACCTCCTTTTGCAGCAACCTGCGTGTTCCTGGTAAAGCCACGAGAATGAATGTCATGGTTCCTTCTCAAACACCCAGCGTGCCTTTAGCTGCTGTGTGTGGGACACTGACACTCTGCCAAAGCATGGAAAGTCACCTTCCTCCCTCTTAACCCCTGGCCATATCCATATCCTTGCACAGAGACAATGTGTTATTTTATAACCTGTAGCTTTTTTAATGTAAATGATGACTTCTGGATGTGAGGACAATCTGCAGAATTCAGTCATCACTAATCTTTGCAGCAGAATGAGAACAAGGTTTGGAAAGATGCCTTTTTTAAAGGTAGTTGCTGTGTAATTGTGGGGATGATGGTGATGGTGATGGCAATGAGAGGAAGCAGATCTGCTGCTCTGTGCCTCCATACACGCTGCAGAGCACTTCCACTAGTGTTTAGGCAGGTGCTGCAGCTACTCAGTAGCACACTCTCCATGCTTTTTTCCACTTTTTTGTGGTTTTTCTGCTCCCCCCCCCTTACTCTTCAGGTATTTTGGTGGTTGGTGGAACAGCCACATCTTAAAGCTCATGGCAACCAATAGGCTTCTATCTCCATGTACCACTTCTGCTACTCCCTTCACCCTGTTCACTCCTCTCTCCACTGGATAAAATTTCTGTGGCTGCCTGCTTGTTTTGTCACCACTGTGTGCTGGAGGAGGTCATGGGTTTGGGAATCTGGGGCCAGAGCTGTGCCACCAGCAGTGCCTTCTGCCCTGGGTGCTCTGTGCTGTGCTCTCAAGCTGAACCTGTCTTAGAGATGAGATTTGTACTGATACCTCTTGTCTTTCGTGTCTTGCTCAAAATCAGGAGGAGCAAAAAGTGGCCCACAGCATAGTCTGTAAAGGAAAAGAGCATTTTGAGTGGATAAGCTGAGAGAACGGTGTGTTTTTTCTCAGTGATGGTAGTAAGGTTTGGATTAGGTGTTGGGAGGCATTGGTTTGGTTCTTCTTTCTGCCTTTGGCTCGTCATGTGTCATTAGGCAAACTGCTTAACCAGCTCCAGTAATGCCACCTGCAAAAAGAAGAGAGGTTAATATAGGTCATACACTGTAAAGTTCTTGAGCATGGTAACATGGTGCATCATTTTAAAGAAGAAAAATGAGATTGGGGTAAAGAAACATGAAACTTAGCAAGCAGATAACAATACAGGAATTCCTTAAACTTCCTTGTTGTCCCACTAGTCACTCTTGGGCAGATATACTGCTGCTTTCTCTTTGGAGAGGAAGAGGAATGGCTGTTCCAGCAGCCTGAACTGTTCCTGCACCCTGGCATCCCCCAGCACTGCTTCTGCATGGCAATATGGGAAGGTGATTTGGGAGCATGTTTCCTTCTGTGCTTTAGTGTGGCCCAAAGCCAAGTGCCACCATTGACAGGAATTCCAGCTATGGTTCTTTGGACCTGGAGCACATGTCAATTATTTCTCTTCTCTTTCTCCATACCACATAGGGATTGGATTGGAAGGAATGCTCTAAAAATAGCAAGTGCCTAAGCTGTGTAGCTGAGCAACAGAAGGTAGTATGGCTCTTCCTGTTGAACCATCTAAAGAAACACATTTTAAATGAACACACAAGAAACTAATACTAATTAAGTAATAGTATTCTGTGGAGACCTGTGGTAGACACTATAAGAGTGCATTAGCAAGCTATGCATAATTCAGCAATGCTGAATTCTTTCAGACATCATCTACAGGGAATTTTGCATAAGTATGGACTTAATAATTTGTCCCTTTGTGTGCATGAATAAGTGTTCCCAAGGGCATCATTTGGCCTGCAGAACCCCTATCACCAGAGGTGGTGTAGAAGAAAGGAAGCATCCCTGCTGAGTCTTGAAAACCAAGCTGAGATGATGCGATGGGTCTAAAGGTTGTCTTATTTGTAAACAGACGTTAAATGTGGAGCCTTATGATGGGATTATTATTTTTTTTCCCCTCGGGCACTTTTTTGAAAAGAATTGCAAAAAATGGGCAGTTCACAACAGACCAAGTTATAAACTAGCATTTTTCAAAATGGTAGCTGAGATACAGGCGTGTGAAAACATGCACAGGCACCTAACTAAGTGGTCTGGCACCATAGTCTCATGTGATGGAGCTAAAGCTGCTTGGTGAGCTGCTTCTAAAGTGAGTTGTAACAGCTTTGTATTCTCTTCTCCTCAATGGCAAAGTTAAGCAAGCAGGGAATGTATTTTATCTTGCCACTGGAGTAGGATAAGGACATGTTAGGTGGACAATTATGATGACTCAATTGACAGAAATTAGCTACTACATTAACCCTTTATATCTTACCCTGCCTCTTATTTTCAGAGGGTTGATAACCTAGTCGCCCCTAGCCAGGCTAATTGTGTATGAATCTGAAGACCCTTAGTTTAGGTACTCATAAAATAGAAATGATACTTGCTAATGGGACTTTATGCACATTTGATACTGTGCTATTTTATCATTGGTACCTTGTCAGCAGAAACAGCTGAGGTGATTTTTCAGGCCCTCTCAGCAATGTGCCTCTTTTTGCCATCAGTCCTAGGAACCTTGGAAGGGTGTGTGCTTGTCCTGTGTCACTGTATATTGCTATATCTGAGTTGCAGCAACCGAGATACATTTGTGCTCATTGCAAATACTTACAAAGTAGCATGGCATAATTGTCCCTCTGCAAGCATCTCTGTCTAAACTATTGTTTAAAACTGCCAAACACATCTTTGTTCTTTATTAAGACTAAGGCAACAACAAAAATTCTGTAGTTATCGGGAGATAATCATTCCCCAAGGGCATTTGGAACACTTCACAACCACAAGGTTGTGATTACTTCACGATTGCTATACTGCTTATTATTCCTTATTGCTTAATTATGGAATCAGAGTGTGTTTCCTGGATGCCATCTAAATAAGATTCTCCACTTCTCATGCTCTGCTTCAGTGTTCTGTGGACTGGAAAGCTTTGTAGTGTTTTGAGATGATGTAGAGGAGAGCAATAGGGCAGGCCAGTTAGGGAAGCTCTTTTGACCTTTGGGAGACCAGGGCATTCAATTTGTACCCTGTCAAATGCTTGCTGAGAGATCTCAGGCAAGTCACTCAGCTTCTGTATGCCTCAGCTCTACACCTTTGTTCAGGTGCTACCATAAATGAGGCTGTGTATCTAGAGTAGAAATGATATAATGGACTTCATCCTGATCTCTCAATATGGATTCAGGCAGTGTGATGTGAAGACCCTGACTTTCTTTTTGGTGTCTGCACATTCAGCCTGATTATTTTGAGTGGTCTTTGGTGGAGTGCAGTGGCTGGGGGCACTCTATGGGGGGTGAGAGTGCAAAGGAAGAGGAGATTTAATGTCTTAAACCAACCAGGTTGACAACAAAGTTAAGACTGGTTGGCAGCCAAAAGGGTTGTCCAGCACTGGAACAGGCTGCCCAGGGAAATGGTTGAGTCACCATCCCCAGAGCTATTTAAAAGAGGTGTAGATATGGCACTTAGGAACATGGTTTATTGATGGACTTGGCAGTGTTAACAGTTAGACTGGATGAACTTTGAGGTTTTTTCCAACCTAAATGTTTCTGTGGGTCAATGACAGCACTCCACCTGATTACACAAGACCCGTGACTGGAGCACAAGTGGTCTGGCTCCCAGCAGTGCTGAGAGCTCAGTTGCTCTTGACCAGAGTGAGTCTCTCAGACAGAGACCACAGCACTGTTCCCATTTGCTAGGAATGGTTCCTTCAGATTTACATCAGGTGAAGGCAAGCTGCTGCAGTTGGTGCTTGCCAGGCTGTGGTGCTTGTGGGTCACTGGGTTGGCAGCAAGCCCACCTGAAACAGGCCTGTGATGTTCCTGTGTTTCAAAAAGGCTTCGATGTCACCACTCTTTGCTGATTCAATGGGTCTTACATGACTCGCTGCCTTGAAAGGCAATGTACTGTTGTGGTTACACATTGAAAAAGAGTAGAAAGTGTGTTTTTTTCCCAGGCTCACTGGGCCTAGAAATGTCCTCCAAATAACTCATTTTGTAAAATCTTTGATTTAATGCTTCATTGAATCATGTAACCTTATTCTAAGGAAGGGGAAAGCATCCAGCATGTATTTTAGCCTTAGCCCTCGATTTTTTGAGTGTATACATTCAGAGGAAGATGAGAAGTTGAGTGCTAAAACTCAGGTTTCTAAATCATCACCTAAATTTCCAGATGAAACTCCCGCTGAACTTCATTCCTTGGACTTGTTTTTGAAAACTTGAATAAGAAAGAGACTTAGTGAAACTCCCTTATTATTACAAGGTTGGCATAAAGTGTGCTTAATGAGATGCTTTTTTTGGTAGCACTTGATTTTTAAATCCCCCTTTTCATTCCTGAAATCCAAACGTTAATAACACCTTTCATTGTGGCTCTCTCTGCTAGTGTGCATCTTCTGTCTTCTGCAAGAGGCTGCATGCAGTCCTGCTAGCAAGCTCTTGTGTCATAAAAAGAATTTGTTCAGAAAATAAAAATGTATTGTTTTCATTGTTCGAGGATGCTACCAAATTGGCTGTATGTTTGTCTAATAATCACATCTAGAACTGATTATTCTGGTAATAACCTTAAGATATTATTTAAAAATAAATATATAAATGCACTACTTTTGTACTAATACTAGTTTTTAATCTCTTCTTGTTTCTATGAAGTCTGAATGAGATTTTCAAAATTGAATAATAATTTGATCCGTTAATCTTTTGAAGCTAGTAATTTTATTTTCCCCTCTTTGCAGTCTCTGAGGCTCGCAAATGAATAGAGCTTCATTACTGGAGTCTGCATTTAATAACCATTATCCATTATCTTGTAATTAAGACTCCCTGTAACGAATCATGAGGACAATGCAAAAATACATAGTACATTTCTTTAATGAACTGGAAAATGTTCATCTTGTTCTATTTAGTAATGAGTTGCTGAATAGTCGTTAAATCCACTGGAGAATAGAGCTAGATGGATTTTGAAGACTATCTTGAGTTTGTGGTTAATCTATTAGAATTAAAATTTCATCTTCTATTTTTATCAACAGCTGATTAGAAGTCATTCTGTTTGACCAAATTGATTAGAAGACCATATACAAGGGCAGCTGTTGTTTAATGAAAGTTTTTAATGAAACTGTACCATAGAGACTTGTAATTATAAGACTTATAAAAGCTTTGACTTACCTTATAGCAGAAAAAAAAGAAAAGTACTGCACTGAAGGACTTTAAGTGCTACATTTCAAAAGGGAAATTAAAAATATAATTTGGCAATGTTGAAGTTTCACTTCCACTGTTCCTTGTTTTAATGTGACTATCAGATGTCCGTAGTGTCTCTCTGGAAGGGAGTAACTCTGAAATGTGTAACTCAATTGTCTCTCCTGTGTGCTTCGTTCTTTGCAAAGCTCAATCATCTAGTAATTGCCTCTTTTGCACATTGCACATTCTGTGAAGTTAGAATGTTTTTCACAAATAACTGTTTTTCCTTAGAATGGAAATTGTCACAGGAGGGTGCGACTTAATCACCAGTGGGGCCGAGTTGGTGCCTTGTCAGGAAGCCCATAAAGAAAACCATGGTCTAACAAAACCCAAAGTTGGTGATGCCATTCTATTATGTTTAAATCACAGGACACAGAAACATGCCTGGCTTTGTCTTAACTTCCCATCGGGCTGGGACCCAGCTGTGTGCCAGTCAGCTGTGTCCTCGGGAAGAAGGCTCTCCGGAGTGTGCTGCAGCACACCATCAGGATGTAGCCTAGGCAACTCCTCAGTTTGAGCCAGGAGTGAAACTTCCCTTCCTTACTCTAGGGGATGTTGTAGAGGCATCATCACTCACATAAGAGACAAAATGGACCCTAAGCCAAATTTGAAGTGGAAGCAGATGCAGTTCCAATTGACTTAAGTGGATGATGCACTACACGGTGTTTGAATTATCCCTCTTCTTCTCCCAATTACTTTTGATAATTAATGATCCCACAGTACACCTTTTCTAAGAAGTAGGTTCCTAGGGATGAAGTGTGTCCTAATGAAACGAAAGAAGTTTTATCACTGTTTTGTGTCAGTGCACAATCATACACTGCAAAGCACATTTTTTTTGGTAGTTTTTTAGCTTTTTGTTTTACTGTACTGCAGGATTCATTTTAAACCAAAGCAGAGCAAGAATACACAAGAATGTTACTCAAGTATTAAGACAGGCAGTGGAGAATATTGTTCACAAGTGAGAAACCAGAAAAAAGTAAACTAAGGCTAACTTTTGTTCTTTGAATAATACACATTTTGACCTTGTTGCTGCATTGTGTCAGACCATGGCTAAGTAGATGCAATGTAATTTAAAAAACTGCTGAAAATAATTTCTGTTCAGAAAGATCCTTGTGGAAATACTAAAAGGTTGATTTATATGACAAATTCTTTCTGAGGAAATAATTTCCCTTGTTGTGATTAGTCAGACACGTTCCTTTTAATGTATAGGTACACATACACTGAGTGTCTGTACAGGAACATGTATTATGTTAGACTGTCCTGAAGAGATTGTTGGTTTGGTAGCTCGAGCAAATAATTAGGAGCTGGGATGTTCATTTAGTCTCTGGGATGACTGACTTACTCTGAAACCATGTGGGTGCAATCCTCCTCCTCTGCCTCGACCAGAGCAAGGTTAGCACCCACACCACGGGGACGTACATGTAAAGGGATGCTTCATAATGGCTGTGAAGCAGGACAACATCTTTGGAAACTGTGAGCTCTCTGTGTGCAGGGTGACTCTTGATCTGAAGCTGCTCTAAAGCTTTTTACTTCCTTTCAGGTTCTGATTTTATAAAGACGTCTACAGGAAAGGAGGTGGAAAACGCAACCCTTCCAGTTGGAGTAGTCATGATGAGAGCCATTAAAGAATACTACTGGCAAACTGGCCACAAGGTAATTCTCACAATCTTTATAAAAATTAGCCAAACAGGCTCACTAAGGAGGAAGTAACAACGTAATAGGATTTATTTGCTAATATTTGTATACTTTTTTTTTTTAAATGCACTTTTGGATTTTCTCCCTTGAATAACTGTTACTTCGTTCCCTAAAGGATCGTGCAGTCTTAATGTGTCGCCTGCTGCATTTGAATTTGAATTTGGTTTCACCATTTAAAGTATTTAAATGGTCATCTCCATTAATAACAGGGCAAATCTCAAGCTAGTAGTGAATGTCCAACTCCCATAAACCTCAACAGAGCTATACAAATTTAGAGCCACTGAGAATCTGTCCAGTGTGCACAACTGTATTTTCTGACTTTGTTCTGGCAACTCAAGGGATAAATTTTACTCTTTCCTCCCTTGCCAGAGAGGCTTTCCAAGGGAGATCCAGTTGTATCCTGTTGCCTGGGATGGAGGGAAGGAAGGAGGGACAGGGACTGGAAGAACATTAAGTCCTGGTACAGAAGGTTTATCTGTTGAGTGCTGTCACTAGAGAGAAGAAGCAGTGAGGAGCATATGGCAAAGATAATGATGAACTGTTGAAGCATCGAGAAAGGAGGAGGTTAACAGGAGAGCTTAAACCACCTCTCATCTTTCTTATCCACAGGCAAGTGGGGGCTGCCAGTTAGATCTGGTGCTGGAGTTCAGCAGTGGGCTTTGTCCGCGCCTTCGGATTCAGGGAAGGGAACCATGTCTCTAGCTGAGAGCCTCTCCCTGTTCCTGGGCCACCCTTCCTTCCTCTCCAGTTTATCCTTCTATCCCTTCTGCAGGTGGCCTTTCAAGGTACAATGTCAGGACATGGGGTGAGCAGTGGGATAGGGTCTGAGATGTCTTCAGGGCCTGTTGGAGCTTGAGGAGCGCGTGACAGCAGGTTAGATGTGTGTCCACCTGCTCTCTGTAGTCATCTAGGTGAGGCCAGCATGGATCCCCGGGCTGTCCTCACTCCTCTCTTCCCCAACCTGCGTCTTTCTCTGCCACACAACAACTTGAGCAGCTCTGACAGTCTTGTTTTTGTGGGAGCATTGTCACTGCACCAACGTGAGGCAGATCCCTGGGGCTGGGTGACTCACCTCTGTGCCAGTGCTGCTTGCACGAGCTGTGTGCCAGAAGTTGGGCTCTGCTGCATTAGCACAGCTTTGTACCTATAATTGGATATAAATGTTGAATTCACCTTTTGCTTTTAAAGGATGCATTCATGGCATAAAATGTGTTATTAAGAATAAGTGCTTATGTCTGTGTGCATGTGTGTGTGTCAGTGAATTAGATGTAAACTGACTTTGTGTACTTTTATTAACTGAAGACAATATTATCAGTGACAAGAGATTTCTAAATGGTTTCTTTAACAAACTAATTTTGCTGCTGTAGGGATGCTTTCTAGCAAGGCGTTGCCTGGGAAAAACAGGTTAATACAGAAATTAAACTTCTTCAAGGAAAGGAGCAAGTTGCAGAGTAACATTTATTGACTGATAAGCTGTGGTGGTGATATGAAAAGTGTGCAATATAATGGGAAATAATCTTTTCCTGTCATTATTGAAGGACATACATAAATTGGTTTTTCTGTTGGGAAAACTCCCAATCCAGAAAAACTTATTACTTTTAATAATGTAAGGTGAAGAGAAAATTCTTGAGGAGATGAACTTATTAAGCAAAATAATGAAATGCTGTGAAACAGCAGGAAAGTGGTAGCTGGACTTTGTACTGCTCTTGAATTAAATTCCAAGCCCCCTTCCTTTTTGCGTTTTTATGGTAGTCAGATGTTCTGTCTGGAAAGCTGGTAAATGGAGGAGAGGACAGGCTTGTCTTTGTCAGCTTTTTTTTTGGCAGAGAAAAGAGCTTTTAGACTTTGCTAAAAGGGGAAGGAATTCTGAATGATGTTTTTAATTCTCAACTTAATTTTACTTGGTTTTTGCCACGGATTACCTCAAAGAGCTGTAACATTTCTAGGAAGAAATCTAAAATTTGAATTTCATTAGAATTTCTCTTTCTGAGGGAAACCACATTCCAACTATTTTAATTTATTATCTAGAAGATGCTTTTCCAGTTGCTGTGGTTTAAATTCCTTTCGGAAATCTAATGTTAAGAGATGGATGCATACACTCACATCTCTTTGTCCATCCACAAGACCACAGTCTTTATGGTTTGGATTTATCAAGCTTTTCCTGCTGTTGTTCTTTTAATCTTATTCGAAATATGCCATTACCACAATGCTCTGGGGTGAGAGAGAAGGATTTATTCTGTGTTTGTTGGTCCTGAAATCACTGTATAAAGATTACCAAACACATTTAAAAACAGATACTTTTGGATTCTGCTATTTTATCCATAAGGTACAAAGAAATCCTCAATGCAGTGAGGTTTCAGAAGCTTATATGTAAAAAGCAAACCAACAATTCTTGCAGAAGGCAGAGGTTTATGGCAGAGGGAAACATAGGAAGAATTGCTGTGTTCCTCATATTGTCCTGATTTACTTTTTTTTTTTTAATGCAGAAACATTTTTTCCTAATTCTCCTTGTTTTCCAAGAGTTTAGTTAGCTGCTAAAGGCCAACATTTTAACTAATGCAGGTGCCAAAATTTTTGATAGCTCCGTATCACAAGCTGTGTCTCGGAATGAGGTGTGTTTAAATGGCACATGAAAGACTGGCATTAGGGGTATGTGCCAAGTCACCTCAGTGCTGGCTCTGCACAGCAGGTCCACCATGGGATTCAAGATGTGCTTTACCCCAAAGATAGGCTTTACTTGGCGTGTGTGCCTCTAGTACATGGCAGTTCACCTGACCAAATATGACAGATTTCTCACATCAAGTGACTGAAAGCGTATCCAGCGTGGGAGGGAAGTTCTGCAGTTCCTGTGATTTTTGATAAGGACAAACCTAATTTAATTCCCATTTGGAAAATTTTAGTGAAAATTAAACCTCTGATGGGTTTGAATGTACAGCCAAATTACATGTTACTCTGGTGTACAGGGTTTTTGTGAAGTACAGCCATCTCACTGCTGTCCACAAGTCAGCTGCCTCACATGCTTTAATTCAGCATCTTTAGTGTTATTGCACGTGTATTTGTTGTTATATATTTGGAATTAGACTGTGACATGGGCAGTAGGTGATTGTGCAGATGTCCCAGGTCTGGGCTGAATCCCTTGGCCTGATATGTGCAGTAGGCAAAGTAGTCCCATTAGACCTCAAGCCCAGCTCCTGAGAAAGTGCACAGGGTTCAGTAGTATTACTCCCTCAAAATGAAAATGTTATCTTTGACAGTGATGGCTGAGGCTTGATAGCTCTCAGTGCTAGAGCTTATCCTCTTTGCAGTCAGGTCCTTACTGGGTAGAGCTGTTACATACACCACAGACACTGTGAGACTGCAGGTGTACAAACACTGATTGCTCTTCCTGGTGTTGCTGATGAATGAAAATGAAAATGTGTATTGAACTTCTTTTTTTATTTTTTTTTTCCTGTATGAAGGTTGGATTTAAACCTGCCGGGGGCATTCGGACAGCCAAAGAAGCCATCACTTGGCTTATGCTGGTGAAGGAGGAGCTGGGAGTGGAATGGCTGACACCAGAGCTCTTTCGCCTGGGTGCCAGTAGTTTGCTGGGAGACATTGAGCAACAGGTTAGTTGTTGACAACTTTCAACTTCTGGAGATAAAGTCAATCTTTCTAGATATGCTGGCTTGCTGATTTTGCAGAAGTAGAACGTACATCTGATTCATTATTAGTGACATGTACTTCCAGCCCAGTATTTCTTTAAATATGGCCTGTCGTCACAGACACCTGGGACTCTGATATTCCAGCAGCTGACCACTGTCTGTTTGCAATGCAGTGAGCAAAGACTTTCAGTTTGTACATGTATGCAGTCTTTTGCACTCCCAGCTGTTGCCAGTTCAGCTGACCCTCAAAATACCTCTCAGACCTTTTATGTCACTGTACCACAGCTGTTCACCATATATTTCCATGCTGTGGAGAAAGTTACATCTCATCCAAATGCTGCTGATAGAGAAGCTTTTACATGTTGATTATTTCCTGAGAAAGAAGTTGCCAATGGGAAGAGGAGTTCTGACCTATCTACCCTTGACCTACATCACTAGCACAGGGTATCAACCCTGAAGGATGCAGCATAGTTGGGAACAGAGTAGTGTTGGAGGAACTACCAAAACATTAAGGCTTCTGAACTTCACTCCTGTGTTCACTGAACCCAGGAGATAAGGTGATACCAGCTTTAACCAAGTAAAAGTTTGAGAGTCCTTGTGCTGTTGATGCCGGGAAAACATGAGTTTTGAGGGAGGAGAAAAGCACCAGTCTGTTCCCTTTTCCCACCTTTCTAACAACTGAAATACTGACATGCCTTTAGAAATATAGAACATCTGAGAGATGTCAGTTATATTCATGACTGTTGAAAACTCACTCCTGCAGTGAGGATAATATTGGCTTGCTTCATTGCCAGACTTCCTCTGCCTCACTCTTGACCTAAAATTATGTTCCTGGTTGTGACAAAGCAGCATGAGCTTTCTTGTTACCACTGCCATTGCTGCTGAGTCTTAGGACACAGCCAGTGATTGTGTCACACGATTTCTTCTGATTCCTTAAGGGTTGTATCCTTTTATATGCCAGGGATTGCATGAATGCCCCAGTTGTGACCAAAGCTCTGCTATACTGTGCCATCTAAAAACATGGAAGATAAAATGTCCCAGTCATTATATTCAGTAAAACAAACACTGAAATAATCAAAATCAGGTAAAAGCATTGGGTTCTGCCTGGCTCTTTTTGAAAAGCAATAAGAGTCTTTCCTTTTTACCTTTTTTTTCCAAATACAGCAGCAAGAGCTGCTATAGTTCATATTCTACAAACAAATATATAAAGGTATATTACATCATATTTTATGCACATACACAAACAAATATCTATCATCTTCATCTGGCATGCCTTTAATTTGTTACTTCCTTGACACTTTCAGTTTTATAGTCATATATAATTCCATCATAAATTTTCCTTTTTTTCCTTGCAGATTTTCTATCATGTGACTGGCTCTTATCCACTTCAGCATGAACTGGCAATGGCTTAGGCACAAAATCAGCTCAGGATTACTTTTACAAAAGAGGTCTTTAAGCAAACAGCATTCAGAAGTCTTCTGACAACCAAGTGCATATGATGGAATGAAAGGCCTAATTCTCCCTTCTTCATATTTTATAGTATTTAAAAATATGCTCAAGTCTGCTGGTTGTACTTGATCCAAAAGCAGAAAAAAAATGGTATTTCTGAAATAGTTAAATAGTTAATACTTACAGATTTGCAAAGTTAATCTTCCAAAGTTCCTCAGACCAGGCTGAAAAGCTTATTAATGGCAACACTGAAATACTATGAAAGAGATTTAGGTGGCCTGGTAACACTTTGCAGTCACAGAATATGAAGCATCTCTGGAATGTTTCAGATCGCTAATTAAGAGCTACTGATCTTGAAATAGATTTCCATTCACCTCAGACAAAATCTTCTGGCACAAATGTGTTGCACTGTTAATTGTTATGTTGATTCAGTTTCAAGCATTATAACTGCAAAGAAGAATGAAACTTGGCTAATACTGTCTTTTATAAAATGTCTTCTGTATCAAAAAAAACCACCTCTTTTTTATTTTTTGTATTTTTCCCCTCAAACTTGGGCACAGACATCCATATTTAGACCCTTGAATAAAAGTGGCTTGATTTCTAGAGCAGCTGAGTATCCACAGTTGCTCCTGAAGTTAATGGGAGCTCTGGGTGATCAGAACAACTGAAAATCAAGCAGTCTCTATATAGGTGCCTAACTATGCATTCAGGGGCCTATTTTTAGCCATTTCACTCTTAAAATTTTAGTCTAACTTGCTTAGAAGCTCCCATTCCTGTCTCCTGTCATTTTAAAACACATTCATGCAAATCTTTCCATTTTAATGTAGGGGGGTTTGACTGTCAGTTTGCAGGTGTCACTGCTGGCTAAACTTCAACTTTGCCAGTCTAAAAGCAATTCTTTAATTTAAAAGGTGAATTGAATTGTGTCCTATATGGGGTTTAATGCTTTAATGTAAAAAAAAAAAAAGTACTTTTCTCAGAGCACATTAAGAATAATACTGAAATCATCAACACCTTTTGAATATCAGACTGGAGCTGGTGGATTCATTATATCAGGACTGCATTCTGCTCACTAACCAGAGTTGTACTAAAAACTTAATTATCTTATCGTCATGACTAGTCTCACTGACTTAAGTAGGTCTCATCATGGAAGTAAGAGTAGGAGGATTTTGCTGTAAATCAAGCTACAAGGTACATTTATTACAAAGAGATTTATTATAAAGAAATAACTCGGTTATTTATCTGGTTATGCCACCTGAATCACTAGTGTGCTACAAACCACCTTGGACAGATAGGAAAGCTGATTAGGGAAAAAAATCAGAGAAACAACATATAGAGAAAACAAAATCCTATATGCAATGCTCAGTACTAAAAATGGGCCTTAATTTCTCAGGAAGTAGTTCATCCGAGGCTCTCTGTCTTTTTCTGCTTTAGGTCTCTTCACAGAAAATGAGGCTGAGCTGTAACACTACTTTCATGTTTATTTTCCTGAAAAGTGGCCCTTTTTGCCATGGGTTTTCTTTCTGAGTTCATTGTCAGTCTCTTCAAGGAAAAATCCAGTGCCTGTTTGCATATTGAGAGGGAGATTCTGCTGCTCAGCTTTAAGAAATGCAGAGCCTGTTATTTGAGGTCAGGTCCCACCAGGTGCTTGCCAGGCTGACCCTCTGCCGTGCCCTCCCAGCAGCCACACACTGGATTTTGCTGCTGTTTAGCTGTATAAATGTTGGTGTGTGTTTCCATAGTCTCATATTAAAAAGTCATACTACTTGCACAGTATCCTGTTTTGTTGTTGGTTGACTTTTGGACATTTAGGGTGAAGACAGAAGATGCAAACTGTTTTCGGAGATGCTTTAGTTTCCAGGTGAAGGACTCTGTGTAGTTCCTTAAGATTAACAGAGGTCCAGCTTTGCCACCTCACTAGGTAAGGTGAGTCTCACCTCTGGGAACAACCTTATTGTTTCCACAGAAACTGTGTCAATTAGTGAACTTGCCCAGGAGGAATTCTGTGGAATCAGCCCCCCTTTGTTCTGATGTGCACATGGGCTGTTGCTGGTTACTTCACTTCAAAGGTTTGGCTTCCTGAGAAGTCAAAGACAGCTGCTTCCCTTTTCCATGAACATTATAAACACACTGATGTTAAATACTGTGCAACTCCAGGCCAACCAGTGTTTTGGGAGAAGCTGGCTTGGAGAGTAATTTTATACATTTTTTTCTGTTGAAACCTATAATACTTTTTTGGAAAAAAAGAAAAAAAGTAAGAGTCTGTAAACACATCCAAATAAAGATGATTCTGGTTTTGGAGTGTTTTTTTTCAAGGAGTAAGCAGAAGGCTCATTGTTTCAGAGCAACTGGTTGTCTTTGTTAACTCCTTGGTGACACAAGTGAGTTATATTCAGCCTGTGTCTGTTCCCCCAGCATGACCCAGAGCCTTGTCTCTCACTCCTCCTCCTACAGAAACTGCTGGTACCAGCCAGGTATTGGTCTGTTGACAGCCCTAAGCAATGTGAGGGCTTGAACCTGGGCCAAGGATCCCTTCAGGAGCAGCAGGAAACTGGCCTGGAGACAGACAACAAGGCATGTCCAGGGCCCATCCAGGAGACTTAACCAACAGCACAGGTCCGAGGTCCATTGCACAGGCAGGGCTGGAGACCAGCTGAGCTGGAGTGGGGCTCCTGGGCCCCTGCTGTGCTTGGAAGAAGGCTGGGCAGAGCCACAAGCATCACTGGGATTAAGCCAGAACTGAGCCTGTGAGAGAGCCAAACACAGGGGGGTGCAGGGACTAGCTCAGGTCAGAGGCCAGAATCCCCAGGGTCCAGTTCTTGGTCCCCAATTCCAGTTCCTCAGTCCCTGTCCCCTCGTCCCCAGTCCCTGGTCCCCCAAGTCCCCAGTTTCTTGTCCTCAGTTCCCGGTCCCCAAACCCCAACCCTGGTCTCCAGCATCCAGGGACACCCCTAACCCTGGACCTCCTGATCTGGGTGGACCAGTGAGGGGGCAGTTTGGGGTGAAGGTGGCACTCAGCACCATCCCCCTGTCCCCTTCCCCAGGGTCAGCAGGGTGCAGACCCTGCTGGGGCAGGGGACACACATGTCCCCTGGCACAGGGACCATGGGGGGATGCTCAGGCCCCGCACAGGTCCCAGTCTTTGGGGGGTCCCGTACCCCAAAGGTCTCTCCCATCCTGGAGAAGGGATGGGTCCCATAACGCAGGGTCCCTGTCCCTGGGGGGGCAATCCCCCATCCCAAAGGGCGTGGCAGGATCTGCATCCCCACCCACAGGGAGCTGGGAGCGCTCACCCTGGGGTCTCCTAGGCTTGCTGCCCTTTGCCTGCCTGGCACTTCCACTGCCCCTCTCTTCCCTCTTTCCCAGATGTTTCCTGATGACCATTTGTTGCTCTTTAGTTCCCGTGGTCAGCTGAGGTTTCTCGGGGCTGCTGCAGCTGGTTGTCAGCCCTGTAGGCAGCACGTGAAAGGCAGAGGGCCTGAGCTCAGCTGGGAGCTGTGGAGGGGGCGGCGCTCCGTTGCTGCACAGACTTTGGGAAAAGTTCAGATTTAGCACTGTGCTTCAGGCCATTAGAAAAGGAACAGGCAATTATGCACTCAACGTCTAAATATATTTCAGAGTGTAACATATGTTTTGTGCAAGTCAGTCTTGTATACTAATTTATTATTTTTATAGCACTTATTCATTTAGGATTTTAAATAGCTTCATTTTGTAGACGGCATTACTTTGAAAAGAAGAGAATAAATTCAAGAAGAAAGTCAAGTAGAAACTGCAAATCTAGAATATTCTGCATCAGCTTATTTACAAGGAGAGGGAATTGGGAATGAGGGTAAGCTTTTTTCCTGGTTTGTAGGAAACAAAGATATTAAATAGTAATTATATGTGAAGTGCACATAGCAGCTGGGACAAGTAATACTTTGATATCTTTATTTCATCAGTCATATAAGTTCATTTTTTCATTTCCTTTGTGAAGCAGGGAACATACATTATATACCATAGCACATGCCACTGAGACAAAAAAACCTGATCTACTTTTAATTTTATTTTGCTCACTTGGAACTTTGGCTTCCTGCCTCTCTGGGGGTGAAAAGCCCCACAAACAACAACAGCAAGTTTTATCCAAATCTTGGTGAGCTTTGCTGAAATTGCCAGTGCTGATAGCTGGATGTTATGTATCATGTGGGGTAGGGAGTAGAAGGAGAGAACTGCTTTTAATTAGATGTAACCTGCCCAGGAGAGAAAGAAAATTGTCCATCTGGTCAGTCCTTATTTAACAGGGCAACCAAAGAGAAGAGTATTCTTAATTTGCAAAGACACCATCGATAAAATGACCATTAGACTGTTTTTATTACAAATCCCAGAAAACCAGAATTGTGCTAAATTAAGGCACTGTAATGTGTAGAGATTATGATGATTTCCACCTTTAAGCACAATCAAAGCTTTCAGCTTTGGTCTCTGTCTTTGCAAAGGACCTGTCCAGCCTCAAAGAAGAGATGACTGAGAGGAGATCTCCTCCATGTACTTCAGTATCTGAAGGGAAGATTTCAAGAGGATGGAACCAGGCTCTTCTAAGACTTAGAAAGGGGCATCAAGAAAGCTTGAAATCCTTCCACTCCTTAAAAACAAGAGTGAGCAAATGATCAGATCCCAACCAGATCTGTTGTAGAGACCTTTCCTCTCTTTTAAGCACTTGGCAGATCCTTCCCACTCCATGAGGACTTACAGTAATCACTTACCAAGAGAAAGTTTAATATCCTGTAATGAAATTTAACAGTGATGCAATGAAGACATACCAACAAGGTGCTCTAGCCATTCCTAATGAGTCTAGTGACTTTCAGTGTCTCTGTTTTAAGCTCTGGGGACATCTTGTGGATTGCTAATTCTTGGAAATTGCAGAAAATACGGTCTGAAAGCAAAGCTTTCTTGAGACATAAAAGTTTCAGATCTCTTCGGATCACAGGGAGTGTTTGAAAACACTGAATTGTAAGAGCATAAATCTAAAATTGCTTCTTTAGCTGAGATTAAAAAAAAGGGCTTTTTAAAGAATGTTAACAAACTGAGGAAGCCATACTGGAGTTGACTACACTTGTTTTCTTCAAGTCTTGCTTTCTGTATGGTGGGAATAGAGTAATCCCAGAATCACAGGATGGATAAGGTTGGAAGGGGCCACAGTGGGTCATCTGGTGCAACCTTCCTACTCAAGTGGGGTCATCCCAGAGCACATGGCCCAGGATTGCATCTAGATGGTCCTTGAATATCTCCAGTGAGGGAGATTCCACGACTTCTCTGGGCAGTCTGTTCCAGTGCATGGTCACCCACATAGGAAAGAAGTTCTTTCTCATGTTCAGGTGGAACTTCCTTTGCATCAGGAATCCTGTGCATCAGTTTCTGCCCATTTTCTCTTGTCCTGTTGTTTGGCACCACTGAGCAGAGCCTGGCTCCATCCTCTTGACACTCTCCCTTGGGATACTTATGGACATTAATGAGATCCCCTCTCAGTCATCTCTTCTTGTGGCTGAACAGGCCCTTTGCATACTTAGCTGGTGGAGATCAGTGTCATCTCTATATAGTGCAGTGTCCTATAAAACCAAACCTTAAAGTGCCTGGAAAAATGAGGGAGTGCATCATAAGCTGATTCTTTTCATTTCAATAATAGCATGTGCTCTGTTATTATTCAAAGGCTTAAATGAATTCTCACCTATTTACTAGGTGAGACAAGTGAACCAGTTCCCTTCCTACATCTGGGTTGAGCCAGTGTCAAGGCTGGTTTGGTAATCCCATGGGTTAGGGGTCTGTCTCAGCCTGGAGAGCAAGAGAGTGGAGGAGCCTGGAAAGCTTTACCAATGAGCCTACCAGCTGCGTGAACCAGCCTGTGCTCTCACTGCCTGAGAGGTTGCCTGGGGCTGGAAGGTGCTAAAACTCTCTGTAGTGATTTCTGGTCCATCGAGAACTCTTTTTTTTCCCCTACCCTAATGCTCAGACCTGAGCAACCAGCTTCTTAGGAGAAGCTGAAGAATGCATATGCTCCATGATTTAATTTAATTACGTGTAAGATGATTAAGGATGTTATCTTCATTTCCAAGGGAAATGAAACATTCAGCCAGCATCGTGTCAGAAGTCTGGCTGAAGGCTGGCACGTCTCAGCACTGGCTGCTTTCTGCTGCCTTCAGCAGAGTCTGGGGCTTTCTTCAAAGTACAGGCACCGGCTGACCCAGAGCGTGATTTCTTGCTCTGACTTATTTAAAGGCATGAATTGAAACAGAGCAAAGAACGACTATCTGGGCTCTGAACAAGAAGTACTTTGTGTTCTAGTTAGCATGTATCTGTCCAATTCAAAAAAAAACCCCCATGAAATCCTTCACCCCATCTGATAGCAGCTGTAATGAGGCCTCTGGGAGGGCGGTGATGGGAAGATGTAGATAAAGGAAAAACAGAGGGGTAAAAAGAGAAGTTGTGAGAAGTAAGAGAGATCATCACCACTGCTGTTATTGCTTCACAGAAGTGTAATCTTTTGTGATCTCTTTGGAACAGGAGGTAAATAATAAAACACAAGGGAGGGGAAAAAAAATAAAATAAATGTAGCGTTGTGAGTGCATGTTAAAACAGATGTCAGATTAAAAATAACTGAAAAGGAAATTCCACTGTAGGGGAAAAACTGCTTTTTCCTTCAACATTTTATATTCCACCTTCATTAGGCGAAAAGTGAAAGAGCTGTAAAGGAAAGGAACTTTTGTTGTTTCCCTCTGAATGTTAAGAAAAGCCTAATGCAAGCACAGAGGGGTTGCTCTGTGGCACATGGAGCTGGAGCAATTCTCAGGCTGAAGCCCAGAAGCTGTAAGGATGTTAAATAGATGCTGTGTGTGCTGAGCCCTGGGACTTGGAGCTTTAAACCTGCAGTACTGCACATTCAGGTGGTTTCATCCTCTGCATCCTCCTTCCCTTAGTCCCTTCAGGGTTGACGAGTCCTCTAATGTTGTAAAAAAATAAACCTGGCAATCTGGTAGGATCACATCATCCAGTAATGCCCCTCTAACTATAGATCTATGCACTAGGGACTTCCTTCTAGTTCCTTCAGCACTTTTAAATGGGTTGTTTTAGCATTTGATGACAGCAGAGTGGGGAACATCTGCACAAACCCACATTTTTCCCCACATGGTGGCCAGACCACCCCCATCCTTGGAGATGGCAAGTACTCACAAAAATACCTGTGCCAGTCTGTAAAATAGTGTCATCCCGGGTCTCTTCTACTAAATGTTCTTCAGGATGGCTCCTAAAAACTCATGATCTGATATATGAGCTGCCCTGCACCTGTTTAAAGCTCAAGAAGCTTTAAAGATGTACCAAGACCTTGAAGACGTAGCAAGGCTGGCCTGGGAACCACTACATTTCTTGGAGAGCTATCATGGATTGCTTGGCTTGTTCACGTTAGCTAATGAAATGAGAATAATCTTTACATGGTTTCCTTCTTTATTTCTGAATGTGGAATGCAGATTTAAATAAAAAAGGCACAGCTCTGTGACTAAGGCCTCGGCTTACAGGAAGAGTCAGGAATGACAGATATCTTTGGCTGCTGTTACAGTGTGGATGTCCAATGTATTCAAACAACTTGATGGGATCTGGAGTGAGTATATTTCTGCAAGAAAGAATATCTTTACTTTTCCCTACTATTACCCTGAGCAAATTCCCACAATTCCTGTTTCTTTTAGACACTTAGGATAAGGAGGAGGCAGCTGAGACGGAAGTAAAAGGTATCCCCAGCTGACTGAAGAAAAAGCTGTTTTACAATTTCTGAAACTTTTCTTAAGCTTGTCCTTACAATGCCAGGTAAGAACCCAATGCAGAGTCCTGACAATAACTGCTGGTGAGCAAGAACATCTTGGCATTATGATGGCTTAGGATTTGCCAGACAGGAAGGAGCAGCTGTAGCCCAAAGCAGTTCCCCACAGCCAGTCAGGGTGAAACGGGTATGTTAGCAACACAGGAGGGTACATATTAGACAGTATTAGCAACATGTTCCACTTTCAGAGAAGATGGCCAGGTATTCATGGCCACTCACTGGATCAACTCTGCCCACAGACTGTCCTCAGAGGCACAGCAGAGAAGCAGGGACGTCCCCAGTACAAATGACCTCCCCAGCAAAGGTGGGCAGGCTGAGGTCTCCAGGAGGTTTCACCTGTGCTCTTTCCAGTAATCAAATTTCATTCACTCCCCACCCCTGCTTCTCACTAAAAACCTCATGACCTTCTGCTCTGAATAAACAAATAAATAAATAACTAAAAGTCACTTCAACAGAAAATTATCTGTCTGCTCTTAATTGATTATGTGTTCCCCGAGCTGCCTCCTCCAGTGGAAATTTCTTTGTTAAGTGTTAATTCCATTTCATTTTGCTGATTGTGGCTGCCGTTGTCTCCATTAGAGGGCCTCAGAGCAGTGTGTTACAGTGTTTTAGGATCGGATTTAAAGCTCTATATGTACTTTGGGTCTAATTTCCTGCTGTACAGCTCTCTTAAACTCAATGGGGTGTAAAACTGGTGCAACACACAGAGAGAAAAAAAAAACGTGCCGCACCTCAGAATACATCAGTGCTTTGGGTTTTTGCTGAGGAGATTAAGAAACGCTGAGATGCTAAGACAGAATTTTAAATACACGTGTGACAGGTGAGGCAGATGAGTAAGTTAATTGCTGCTTGTGTGGTTGAACACAGTGTAATTGGTCAATAGGGTATGTTTCCAGAAAGAGTAGTGAAGTGCATGAGCAAAGCACAAATAGAGCCTTAATCCTTCCTTAGAAATTACACTTGTTCTAGGCAGAAGTTAGAGTCTGAAACACTTATAAGAGTCATAAACATTTTATTCTCCATTATGCTCCAATTGTGGCGTTGGCGAGCTAATTGCTTGGACTGAAATTTTTTAGGTAGATGTCTTCATTGACTGAACTTTCTTCTAAAAAATGTGTCAGAAAATAAAGCTGAATAAAAATAGGGAGTGGGCTGGGAGTTTTCAGCCCAAACTTAGAAACTGGGGCAATTGAGATCTGTGAAATTCCCACATATGAGAGAATGAATTTGTGGCAAGGGGGAAAATGATCCTGATCTATGGCACCTGCCTTTGCTGGTGTTAGTGTTGTGCATGGTGCCAGCTGGAGTGTAATTCCATCAGCAGGCAAAAGCTAGACTTGGGGGGGACAGAAAGACAGTGGAATGGGTTAGAGAAATAAAGGAAACAGGCAGTGGGAGCAGGGAAGGTGGAAGGAAAGGCATGGGGGAAAATGGTTCAGAAGACCAGATGCAAGAGCTGGCAGGTGCACAGCAAGAGTGAGGTGTTCCAGGCAAAAAGAGTGTGAGTGGGTCTGCCAGAAACATGATGCCTTATCAGGAGAGGAGGGATACTGGGATCAAAAGCAGATGGTTCACAAATGCGATCTCCTGTCCATTAGTTTAATTTTGGGAATGGCTAGAAAAGGACACACCGATGGACCAGGGAACAAAAATGTCACTGAAAGTGGCATTTACAAAGTTTGAGAGATGGTGGCACAGGCAGCTTAGTCTTTTGTAACTTTGAAATGCTTTGCCCTCCAGACTTCAGTGTTTATTTCTTGTTACCTGTCGTGCATGTTGTAAATTTAATTCATCTGAGCAATTAACTCATTGAGGCAGGGATTGATTTTTTTTTTTTTTTGTTCTGTTTTCACACAGCACTTCCTGAGGTGTGTTGTGGTTCCTGGCCAGTGCCTTTGCATGTCACTAATGTGAACAGGCAATGCCACGTGGATGGAGGTAAATGTGAATGCTGGCAATGGAGGAGAATGGCTTAATGCAAAATCCTGTGTTTATGTCAGGCACACCAGGCAAAAATAACATGGGGGAAATTAAGGGTGAGTGCCAACAGGTCTTTCTGTAAGTCATTATCTGAGGTTGTTTGGCAGCCCACTGGGGAGGCAGCAGAAGCCCCTCAGCTGGGACCCAAGTGAACACAAGAAGACAGCTTCGTTCAGAAAGCACCAGCCTGCATGGGGAGGCAGATGAGCTGGATGGTCTAGTGGGTCCACTCCATCTTTGATTTCTCTGATTCTGCACAGCCTTCCCCAAAAACCGGCACAAAGGAATGTCAAAAGACAGAATACATATTCATGGACATTTCTGGAGCTGCAAACTATGAAAAGAAATCAAGTCACTCTCATCCATGGTCTGAAATTCAGAGTACACTCTAATCCAAAAGGATACCAGCCCACAGAGTGGTGTATGAAAATCTTATAAAGCACTGCAACGCTCCATAAATAATTTTCAAACAAGAAGCTTTTTGTTTCAGTGATGGCAATACTGAAAAGGGAGAATGGCAAATAGCCGTCAAAAAGCAGCTGAAACAGCCTGCACTCTGTGCTGATGTTAACTTTAATCACTGTGAGAGTTACACACGGAGTTATCAGTCATTTATTAGAAACTGCAGATGATCATTGCAGAGTTTTAGATTAATGTGGACCAGAGCTTGGTACTTTGCCAATGGGGTGCCACATGACGGGCAGCCCATGGAATAAACATTCTGGCACATCAGAGCGCTATAAATCCTCCAAATGAAAGAAATTAAAAAGCCAGGAGCAATTTTGAAAATGATTTATGATTGGAGGTGCACTTAGGGATGCTTTTATTGTCACAGGAACATCTTTCACATCCTTAAGGTGACAGACCCACTCTGCCTCCCTCTGGATTTCTTGGGCTACCCTGTGGGTGTGAGCACCACGGAAGTGTGCTAGAGGTTGCAGGGCATATGGGCACTTTAGCAGCATCCCCCATGTTGTGAGGGTTGGCTTTGCACAGCCCAAGGGTGAGAAAACTGCAAATCCATTCTGACATCTTAAGTATGAGAAAAGACATCAGTTGTGGGGTGTTTTTTTTTTTTCCTTTTACATCTATACCATAACCATGCTCCTAAGTGCACGTATAAACATTTTATAACATGGATTTGGAATAACACTTGAAAAATAAACTTAAGAATAGTTCCCAAGCAGAAGGTATTCTTATCAAAATAGCAGTCTGTTGCAAGTCAGCCCTTTGCTCCATACATAAAAAGATGCAGCACTATCTGTTAGTGTACTTCTAGTGTAAATATTGCTAAATGTTTCACTAAAATACAGTTCTAGTACTGGTGTAGATATGTTTTCTTAAAAAGTGCTTTCACTGTGAACCAAAAGGTGAAGGACTGTGGTTTGCAGGCAGAGTGCTATCTTGCTTATCTAAGGAACAGCAGTGGTGATGTGAGTGAGAGCCTGGATATCTGGTATGTCCAAGATACAGGCATGTCTGTTAATCCTGCCCCAAGCCAGTGACACCCTGGGCCATGGACACAAAGCCACCTTTGCTTTGCTGCTGTCCTGGTTTCAGCTTTGGACATGTCTTCCAGCACTTGGCCTCATGCCTCTTGTTCTTCTGGGGTGTCCCTGGGGTGTCCCACGTGGGCTGCCATG
This sequence comes from Manacus candei, assembly GCF_025592945.1. Lineage (NCBI taxonomy): Eukaryota > Metazoa > Chordata > Aves > Passeriformes > Pipridae > Manacus > Manacus candei. The sequence continues at coordinate 22,340,764 of NW_026138066.1, read as the reverse complement.
CACATATACCCAGCAGGGCCAGCTGGTTTGCATACATCTGGATTAGCAAGCCTGTCTGGTCATTACTGCTTCTGACCACAGCTGGAATGAAATTTTAAAAAATGTAGTCTGCATGGGTGGTGGTTTCAGTTAAAGGCTTACTCATCTCCCAGTGCTGCCCATCTTTAGGTGACTGTGGATACCTGTATTGGACTAAAAACCTTTCCTCCACCTGTTCCCACAGCTGACTTCTTAGAAAGGGTTAATTTTGCATCTGTCTACTGATCTTTTTGATGTTCCTGTCCTGGGGCAGTGCAGCAAAACAACTTTTATAACTTGGTTGGAGGTCAGCTCTTCAAAGCCAGCTGCTCAGGAGCTGTCTTATAAAACTCTGTGTGTGTTTGCTGAGCGTGACTTTTCCTTTGCTGGGTGTTAAACTCCTGCAAGGTTCTTTCACCCTTTTCTGGGGGAGCCACTCACGTCCCCACCCCATCAAGACCAGGCAGTGCCTCCTCCCCCAGGGACACCATGAGTGGACTGAAAGTGTGGGGCACAACACATGGGAACCTGAACAACATATGCAACCTTGTGGGGTCCCTCACATGGGCTGGTGGGAGGACATGGGGTTAAAGTCTTTGGGGATTACTTGTGGAAGGCCTTTCTTGAATTTGCAAGAGTTTATTTACGTCTTGTAAGCATCTGGTATTATGGTTTATCTGTTGCACTGCTGATATTGACCCTGGATTTGTAATTCACTGATTCCCTGTTAATTACATGCCATTAATGAGTCAATATCCTGCTTTGATCCTGATTTGCTCTAAAACATACAAATTGAGAAGCTCTCCCCTGTAACAACACAAATCTTTCTCTGTCCGTCTCTCAGAAATAAACCAATGATTTATAAAGCAACTCCCTTCTGCCACCCACCAAATTCAGGTATTTCTTTGTACGTATCACTCCTCATCCACCATGCTGAACAAAAAAAGGCAGAACAGGAAAAAAAGGAGCTGAACAGTGAGGGAGAAGCTCCCTGTGACACTGGAAATGAAGGGTGTTTCCCAGGGTAGCAATAGCTCAGGTGAGGGAGATGACCAACAAGCTCTTGGAACACAGGGAGAGTGCTGTAGGTTGTACAAATTGTGCTGAAGGAAACTGGAGGCACTGGAGTTGTCTCAAATTGAGTGAGCACAAAGAGGGCTTTAAGCCACTCAGGATTACTCCTTGTAGAGCCTGAGCTGAGGCACTGCAGACTCGTAGCTTCCCGTCCTCTGTACAGACCAGGTGTTTGTTTGCTCAGTGCATCCAGTCTGGTCTTGATCTCTCTTCCCATTTTACTGACAAGGCTGCTGAGCAGGGACTGCTATGACAGTAGCAGGCACCTGTGGACACCTATCCAGTAAGAAATAACCTGGGAGAAATCCCCTGTCTGCATAGTAGGTTAATGTTCCTCTTTTTTTTTCTGATTTGGATTTGATTTAGAAATGCTAAGCCATAATTTTTACAAGGCAGCTGCTGCTAGAAATGCAAGATGCAACAAAAAGTGATTTAATCCTTGTGCTGCATTTAAAGCACGAAGAGGAGTAGATGCAGCGAAGGACATTTTAGCAAGTAACAAATTCTCCATCCTAAACACAGGGGCATGCCCGAGACAGTGTCCTGGGAGCCAGGCGTGCTCCTCAACAAACTCGGGTGCTCTGATCCCACCCTACACACCCCCAGGTTGTATTTTTCCATTAGGACCTCCAAGGTCAGAGGGTCTTGCCTGTCCCCCCTGCCCCGTGAAATCCCATCGAGCCTCCCGGCGGGCGGAGGGACCCGTTTCCATTCTCGGGGAGAGAGCTCTCACCCGCGCAGTCTGTGAGGATGCCTGTGCCTCGTCTCGAGGGGCCCTTTCCTCCCTCTCCCTCTCCCCCAGCCCGTCAACACTCCGGCACGAAGCCGGGATGCCATCAGGCGCGGCTCTTAATGCACAATGGAAGTGCCATGTGTGATTGTCTGCGAGCGCTCCAGCGTCCTCTCTAATGCGGATTTGGAGATTTCATTGTAAAGTCATTTTCAACTCTGAACTAATGGGTAGTTTGGCAACAGCTTCTGAGTATGAAATCATTATTAATTCCTTTAGTGCCGTAATAACATTGATTTAGATGAACTCTTATAACATAGAAATTGTATAGTATTTAGCTGTAATTAACGTCCCCTAATTAGGAAGTGTTGCCAAGTAGTTTTCTCTGCTGGCTCTGTTGTACTTAAGTACAGCTGGATGAAAATTAACCACAAAGGGAACAGCTTGTGTTTTATGTGAAGTTTGCCTTTGATTGATTAAAAAACTATTCCTTGGTACTTTATTTTATTACCAAAGAGGGTGCACTGGATTATCAATGTTACAAAGAGCCACAAAGTCCACATGCTGTAAACTATACACACATTTGTATAGTGTATAAGCCCAGTGACTTATCTGCACTTTCAGAAAATTCACAGATTTATTTTGTCTCAATACCACAACTTACCATAATAAAAGCGAATTGATTTTAATGCCTCTGTCATTAATAAATTCTGTAGAAATGTAAGCAGAATTAGCACAATTTAATGTCCACTCAGAGGCAAGAGTCATGCACTGAAAGCTGGGAGGCATTTGTTGATGTGAAAAATGCTGACATTTTTGGAAATTCAAATTATAAATGAAATACTGCTGTCAGTTTACTGTGCAACTTCGTAGCATATGGTGCTTCTGCTGGTGGGTGTTATTTCAAAGTTTGCAAATCACACTATGAGAGTGTCCCTCTGGTAAGCTTTTGCAATGCTTAGCAACTGTGAATCAAAAGTGACAGTACAGAGGAAGAAGGACTAAAAAAAAATTTTCTCTTTCTCCAAGTCAGTAGAACAAAGTACACGATAAGTTAATACATTTTTACAGGGGAAAAAAAGGAGGCCAACCCACTAAAGCTAAAGGACCCCAGTGCCACCATTCTTGTAGAATAATGCACAAAGTCTTCTAAATTGTTAAAATAAAAGTATGGTTTACCTCTCCCAGTCTGTATGACTTTGCTATGACTAGAGCATTAAAACAACTGGCAGATTCAATATTTAATGATTCAGAATTAGGAAAGTTACTGCAAGACATAATGTAATCCCCTCAGAAGGTTCAGATGTTTCTTTTACCCATCTCTGAAGAAAGTTCCTATTACATTTGCCATTTGAAAACCACTGTCCACTCGAGGTTGGCAACACAGAGGAAAAAAGCCAGAAAAGCATTTCATTCTGTAGTAGCCCAGCAGTGTGGATTCCAACTTGTCTGATAAAAAGCATTCACTGATAAGGTAAATTTAAATAACTAAAATATGAAGATATCCTGCACCACAGTTTTCAAGAATCTGCTATCCAGTGACCTCTTTAATGTGCATATACACTATCAAGAGGTGAACATAAAAATTGGATTCACTGTGATTTGATCTGACCGTAGTTGCTACTTGTTGTTCTGCTCCAGGTAGTGATTTTTGGCACCAAGATGGAACCGTGGCTGTGCAGTACAGACCTCATCCATTTGCCAATCAAGCTGGCTGAGAATAGAAAGTGATGGAACTGTCAGTAGCAGTTCAACCATAAGCAATTCTAAACTAAGCAATTTGGAAATTTAAATAGTTATAATGACCAAAATTCTCTGTGTTGGCCCTTAATTACTGGAATGTCAATTCAGCTGAAAATTGCCTTTCCCAGGTAATGATAATTCTTAGAAAAGTCTTTGCTTATACACCCACCCATAGCACTCATTAAATCAAGCTTCTTCCTTTTGTCTGAAGAGCTGTCAATTTTACATGACATCACCAATCATCTGCCATCTAAAAAATCTCTAGGCTGTCTCACTGAAGGCAGGTTTATTTTCTCTCAGCTGTAGTGCTCTGCATGGCAGCCCAACCTGCTGTTAAAAACAGTGTTGCACCAGATGAGCGTCATGAGTTGCCCAGTCTTGGCACTGCTAAACAATGAGCCACTCAGATTTGGTTGTTGGCACCTCAGGTTGAAACTGGGGTCTGTAAAATAGCACTTTGTGTGTTACGTGTGAAGGGAAATTCTGTATCACTGAGCACTGGAAGAGAAGGTTGACTCGAGGGATCCCCTCCATCACAGCTGGAAAGGAAAAGGAGAGGGAAGTTGCTGGGTTTGCTGCATCAGAGGGCTCCCCCTGAGATAGGCATGCACAATAGAAAGGGTGGATTGAACCAGGTGTATGAACATATCCCTATCTATTCCAAATACCACATTTCTGCTATTTCTTTTGCAGCGATCTGTTATTTCCAGTTCAGGATTATCACATTACAAATGTCTGTGTTAATCTACATTGGTGGGCATCACTACTGGTTTTCTTTTTGCGAGGAAAAACATGAAAAAGAAGCAAAACCATCTCCATGACCAAAATTTGTATATCAGTGATCCATTGTAATTGTAACCCGTGATAGTAATTTCATTTATTTCCCACAGAAGGCCAATGACACCCTGCAGCTGTGGGTGCAGAACAGCTCACTCCAGTCACACTGAAGCAGTCTTTGCCTTCTGCCTTCATATGAGTAATATGGAATTCCAGGGAAACCAAGAAAAAGTAAAAGCAGCACAACTGTACCCACTGAAAGCATCTGTCACAGTTAGAGGGAATTCAAGTGCCCGTGCATCTGAATTCAGACTTGTTCGAATCGTGGCTGTGTGTCGTGTGCCTTGAAGGTGCTGTTACACCTCTCTGGACACCGTGGCCAATTTGTGGCGTTGTCTTATGCACAGAAATGGAGGAAAGGGACTCCATTATTGGTTTGAAAAGGGAAGAGGGTTTCTTCTATGCTGCTTTCTTAACCACGACTCCTTCCCTCAGCGGCCCTGCACACTGAACGTGCCATTCTGCCCCGTCTGTAACAGCTGCATAAGGGTCACAATCAAATTCTTGCAGTCAGAACTGTTTCTTACTAGTTTGGGTGCAACTTACTCTCTCACCCTGCTCCTGATTCTTGGCTTGCACACAATGAAATAGGAGGGGCCTTAGGCACTTTGGGGAAAAAAAAAATAAAAAATAAAAAAAACACAACAAAAAAACCAGCCCTCAATAAATCCCCTTAAGGGCCTATTTTAATTCTGCTTATGCTCTTGATGTGCAAGTTCTTACCCTGCGATCCCCCTAGAAGCAGTTTTTATTTCTGTCTGTCAGCACTGCCAAAGTGACAAAATCCCCTTTCCCACCCACCATGTAATTGCTCTGTTGATGCCCTTCCCACACATGCCTGTAGAAAGAAAGCTCTCGCTTTATTTGTACTGCCGAAGTGAATAGCATCTCTTTCCTCCCTCCCTCCATGTGGCTTTCAAGTAGTCACATTATCATTAGTTATTTCTGTTCTGGAGGAGCTCCCCATCTGAGAAGGGAGCATATTCCATGGGAAGCAAAGCAAAGGCCTGATCTGAACAGCTCTCATGTGCCCCCAGTTCCTGGAGCTGAGGAATTTGAGGGGTTGCGAGAAATGCAGAAGCAAACATTACAAAGAAGGGACATTCAGAGAAAGGGAATAAAATAAGGGAAATCAATGGCTGCATTTTAAAATTGCTTTTATTGCAAGGGCTATGGGATATAGCAGCTCCCTTTGTTCTGTCCTTGCACAGTGCCATGGTGTTAATTTTAGATTGTGACAGGAAAACTATCCATTGTAATTGGGTTATTTTACTTTTTCAGTGCCTCTCACTCTTCTGCGTGTAAACTTCCATTGTTCATAGAAAACAAAAGCAGCTCTAGAATCAGTCTAAAGTTGTTTTTCTTTGAATTTCATTTAGGTTTATTTATCCATCTGTTTTAAAGGTGCACCACAGAATAGTTTCCCCACTTCATTCCAGGTGCTCAGTGCATGATTACAAAAGACCAACTACTAACTAAATCATCAGAAATAATTTCCTCAACTTGCCTAAGGAAACTAACCCCAAACTCTTGCTAAAACTTCAAAATTCACTGAAGCATGGTTACATGGAAATAAGAAATAGAGTTTCAGAACCACTCGCCTCTAAGGCAAACAATGCCCAATAAATTTATTTCTTAATAAAATTTTAAAGTATAATAACTTAGCCTCAGATAGAACAAATTTTTGTTTTAGACATGGTCTTTCACTCAGTTTTTCTCCTGTGTGGTTTGGCAATCTAAGATTGGTAAATAGCCGTAGTTATATTGTTAAATAATAGGAGAGCAAGGCTGTAACATGTTTTGCAGTCAGCATCCTATTATATGCAGCTTCACAATTTTGCAGTGTGACAACTTTCTTTGCGAAAAAAAAGTCCCTAACAATGGTCTAAATCACACATTTGCTCTTCCTTTGAGCGCCAGTGGTTGTCAAAACCTGTTGCACTCTAGTAGGGGAGCCTTTTAGGCATATTCCAGGGCTGGCTTCATGCAGACAAAATGCATTAAAGGCCACTCAAATACCACATCTGAGCAATCACACAAACGTGCTTATGCCCACTCCATCAGCAAGCAGCCCTGTGCCCCACACACGGGGTCAGCCATCCTCCTCCTCCGCCGTGTGGAGCACTGCCAGGCACACAAAACATCAGGGCCTGCTAGCAATTAATCTGTATTACTTCCCAAGCATGGGTTTAGTATATCAGAAGGGGTGTTATCAAAAACAATGCAAATGCCAAAGTTAGGAAAAAATGGGAAGAATCTCATTTTAGTAAGAACATAATGGACTAACCTTAAACATGTCCCTCTGTGGGTGCCCAGGCTTCTCTCTGTGCTGCTGTTCCACTCAGCTCTCCCCCTCCACTCTGGTTACTTCCTCCTAATGCAGTCTATTTTTATTAAAGCTTCTGTTTATTTAGAATTAATCAGTTAATTTTAGAAGCAGCCAAAATGTATCTGTGAAGGAGCTGTATTAATTACCATTCATTTTCTGGGCTAACTCATGGAAACCTGTTCTGGGGGAGAGCCCTATTTTGCTACTGATGATGCTTTTCTGATGGTGCTGCCATGCTGGACGCTGGCTGTGCACTTTTAGACTTGGTTTTCAGTCCTCTACGTTTTTATCCCTGACAGGACCTTCTGTCTCCAGTTCAGGCATTATCAAGTCCTCATAGCTGCGTCTGATTTCAACATTTTATAATCAGCTCTAAAATTTTTCATTTAAACCACAGCAGCATGGATTCGTTAATGGCAACCTGGAAATAACAGCCTTCATCATAAAGCCCTACATTAAAATTTTATCTTTAGGGAAATATTTACATTTGGGTTTGTAAATGCTGTGAGTACAGATCAGTGCTCATGCTGTGAAAATTGAGGGGATGATAAAACATGAGTGAAGATGGGACACTGCTCTATGCTCCCAAATGATCTGCAGAACCCCCCAAACCTTCTTATTTATTCCTCGATAGTGATTCCAAAGCTGAAATTAAAATGTATTCCTCAAAGTAGTTTTTGGTTGGCTCAAAGGTGGTATTTCCATCAGTGATGATTTACAATTCTTAGCATTCCCAGTGATCCAGCTCTCCAGCTCCAACTGCCTGGCTCTTAGGTGGCTGGTTGGATGACCAGAGAGTGACAGGTACCAAAGTAATATCCACAAAAATCTTAAAGAGGAAAATTGGGCTCACCCTCGCTTGCTATCACTACCCAAAGGGTTTTGCAGTGTTGCAGCACTTAATAAGATCCAGAACATCCAGGCATGTGTCTTTTCTCACCAAAACAGAAATCAGATCCCCGTGTCCTACCCTCACCACCAAGTGACAGCCCAGTAGTGACACTGTGCCTATACAGGTGTGTGGATTCACTCCTGTGTGCCCTAAAACAGCTGGGAGTGATGGTGGGAGCTCTTCTGAAAAGCCCAGAAGCTTCTTATGGATTGGGATGGGGAGAGGGGAGGAAGAAGGTGCATAAGCAAGAGGGACCACAGCTCTTCAGATTATTATTGAGAGCTTTCCTCTGATAGCAAGAGTATTTGGTCACAGTGCATGCTCCTAGAAAGCTATCTGTTTTACATTGCATGGATTTTACACAGATAAAATACAGAATGAGCTGGAATTAGAGCTCAGGACTCCTTCTTTTAAACTAAATGCCATAACTACACAGCTGGTTATGGTCTCCCTCCCTCCCTCTGGCCCAAATTGCTGTAAGTCTCTCCTGTGCCATGGCACAACTCCCTAAGGTAGAGTAGAAAATGCAGCCCCAATCCTGGTGCACGCCTGGAGAGGAGACAGAGGGGTTCAGGCAGGGGAAGAAACTGGCTCAGGGCTGCTCCTTTCTGACCAAATGTCTGAACACCAAGCCACTCACAGAATCAGAAAAGCTCCAGTTTAAAACAGAACTTAAATGAAAGCAGAGACTTCCACATTTCACTCAATCTGGTCAGCATTTCCAAAATTTTTAGGCTCCTCTGGGAGAAGAAAATGTGTGAATGTATTGATTGGAGATCTAGATGAGGCTTAGGCATAAAGACAGGCAAAGAGTTGTTCAGCCATTTCAAGGCTAGGGAGCTGCTCTCTCTGCACTGAAGTCAATTGTGAGGTTTTTGGGAAACATAGGAGAAAACTGCCTATAAAAGATTATGAGTCACAAGCTGGGGGTCCAAATAAACAGTGCTTAGTAGGGCTACACTTCAGGATATACCTGACATTTAATGGAAATAACACTTAGGCATCCTAGTTCAATTCCTGTCTTCCCTCCTGGACACTGATACACCTCCCTGAGCAGCCCTGAAACCTTGTTCAGCTCACAAGGTCACCAAGTTTCGTCACTGTACTTCCACCGACTTTGGTTCCCTCCTGTTTTAAGCAGGAATGAAAGACAAGCACACGTTTCTCAGGCAATCAGAGGCATTTAACTTTTGGCTCTGTGACACAGGATGAGAGACGTACCCAACCTCCCAACTTCTCGCCTGAACTCACGCTTCCTTCACGGCTGACATTTCTCCTTCTGCCAAGTCAAATCAAAACCCCCCCTCTCTTCTCACAGCCATCCTGAAAACTGCATTTACAACCAGTCCAAGGCTCCCGAGCCGGTGCCAGCTCTTCACACACGTCAGAGTGTTTGGTAGGAAGGAGAAGGGCCTTATGAAACACACCTGCTTCGGTTTGCTGGGCAAGAGCCCGTTCTCATTTACGAGTCAGGCATGAAGCTTTGGAAGGCAGAGGAATTATTCCTGTGTACTCTGACTACGGGAGCAAAAGGCATCCCCCTCTACTCGTGGAAAATGTAACCCCTTTCTTTTTTGCCTTTAGGATAATCTACCACTGGCTCCAAACTTGCACTGTTGTGATTTAAATCACAGTCCTGTAGGGTAAAATTTGGCTCATGATGCCCTGTACTAATTTAAGAGGAAAAGAGGGGCCTCACTCATGAGATATTTCAGGTATAATCAAGAAATTGTGGTTACAGATGCAATCCAGGAGCATTTTGGGTTGGTAACCAAGGCAACACTTCTTGCTTCAAGACACACTTTTCTGTTGATAATCTATTGTAATGCCAGTAATTGCAGCTGACAAGGCTCTGTTTGTTGTGAGAGATAATTAGCACTTGAAATAAAGTAACAGATTTAAATAAATTGGGGGGAACTGAGTGGTGTGACCTGATCGCTTTAGAAACAAACGAGAGCTTTGGGGGCCTGCACACTGTGTGATGTTAGTGGTAGCTCCATAGTGACTGAACAATACCAACATTTATTAGGAGTTGTTTAATTGGGAATTACAGTTGCTTTTGTGATGAAAACAATTTTTCTCTTTGTCATCCAGATTATATTTACATTATAATACATGTTTAAAAAAACCCACACACAAACCCCTCTGCCTACCTTACCAAACAAAACTGCTGATGTTTTCAAGTGCTTGTTATTTTGCCTAGAATTTTATTTTAAAGCCGATGTTTTAAAATAAGTAAGTGTTTTAGACAATTGCACAGTTCGAAGAACCCAGAGTGACTCTGCCCAAGGATGTGGAGGGAGTGCTTTTCATTCAGCATGTACCAGGTCTGTCCCTAGGGTCAGCTTCACTTTGCTGCCAGTTTATTCAAGCCCTGTATTCTTGGCTTGGATTGTTAACGTGGCCCCTTTGTTGATGTCTGTCTTCCTGTGTTGTATCTAGAGCAAACTAGGGCTGCTGCCTGATGTCACCAGGGATCCTGTGTCCTGCAGAGGATGTATGAAGTGAGGGTCAGAAGCCACAGCAAATCCCATGGACTCCACTACAAAAGCCAGATTAGATATTATTATTTTCATTCTGTAATTGTGATACACAACTACTTATGGATAGCAAGAAGAGGAATACAGCCCTAATAAACTTTTCTACCATGGGAATGGAAGTATTTTACATAAACTTGTAGCTGTTGAAGTGAGGATGCTTCTGGAATGGAGTGACACAACCACATGGCTTCATGCAGCCAACACTAACCTAAGTAGTGTGATCCCCTTTTCCACAGCACCTGAGCATCATTTCCACAGTTAAAGAGAAAATGAGATTTTCTAACAATATGAAATCAGCTTGTTTACAAAACAGGAATGAAGGCTCAGGTTACACAGCCTTGTCCAGGCTCACAGGCAGACGTGTGGCAGGTTTACTGTGAGGGTGGTGAGGTGCTAGCACAGGTTTGTCCAAAGAAGTTGTGGATGCCCCGTCCCTGGAAATGTTCAAGGCCAGGTTGGACAGGGCTTTGAGCAACCGGAGCAAATGAAATGTGTCCATGCCCATGGCAGAGGGGTTGAAGCTAGATAATCTTTAAGGTTCCTCCCAAACCAAGCCATTCTATGATTCTGTGATCAGTGAACTCTCACAAAGTCAACAGTAGCAGCTGAACCTGGAGGCCACACTTCTCTTCTGAAAGTCAGGCTGGTTTTGGGCTGGAATGGTTCATCGTCTTCACAGAATCTCACCAAATCTGTGAAACCTCCTGGCCAGGACATGATATCATATCTAGTGTCAAAACAGAGACTGTCATACAAATGCATTCATCTCAGGGCTGGCCAGAAGGCAAAATCAGTCCCTCTGGAGTTTTAGTCATTTAATGTTCTGAGGTATTAAATGCCTAACTCTGGCTAGTAATACCATTTCTTTCTTTAATACTTCATGAAAAAGACATCTCTGTTATCCTCAAGACAACAGCCACATTATTTCTTCAGCAAACATTAATCACAGTTCACATCAGAATCACACATCTATTGTGCATTACTATTCACAGCCCGTGTAAGACAGGATAGTAATATCCTCAGGAGTCCAAAATTGCAGTATTGCTTTATTTCTACAAGTGAGGTCAGTGGCTAAAGATACCTGAATTGAGTTGCCTGCTGTTTGCTAAACTCTGCTGAAGTTACAAAAGTGTCTAGCAGAGGAGACCAAACTGAGGCCCAAGGGACTTCATACTTTCAAAGCCAGTGGTCAGGCTGTCCCACACCTGCTGCCCCATGCCCTGTTTTCCATACAAGTTCTCCAGAAGTAATCAAAGGAAGTTGCTGCATTAAAACCACAGGCTCAGCCCATGGATTACAATCGCCTTCTTTTTTTTAGTAATCAGGAATTTAGTTCCACCAGGCAATGTTTCTGCCTTCTAAATGCTTCGAAACATGCAAAAGTGTTGCATTTATAAGTTATTTAAAAACCCACAATAAATAATGATCTGCAGTAGTTCCCCAGGAATTCAAAATTGTTTACAATTTGCAGTGCATGCAGGACGTTACCGCAAATCACGTCCCACCCCAGTTCTAAGCAGCTCATAAAAATGGCCTGTTTATTTTCTAAAACGATCTGCATAAAAAGATTAAACTTATTTATTGTAAAAATTAACGTCTTGCTGAAACAGTAATGACTATATCATCGAGGAATGTTCTTCCCCTGAATGCCTCCCTCGGCAGTGCTGTGTGAGGAGACCCGCATTTATAGTCTCCTAGAATAAAGTTAATGCTCATAAAACTCTGCTCTTGTACGCCTACAGCTAAATCATGGTATCTAGCAGATGGTGTATGTGTGTTTCCTAATGCAGTGCCTTGTATGTGTGTAGTTGTCATAATTAAATAATAACTCCCTACACCGCCTCATGTAACAGGAGAGCCACAGCCATGTTTCCCGCTGGAGTGAAGCTGTCAAACCCAGCTGGTGGGTAGATGAAGTAGGCTATGAGGAAACCAATACACAAAGCACCCCATCACCTCCTCTCAGGGATAAAACAAGTTCTGCTGCACGTGGCCAGCCCTTTTTAAAAGGTGAGTAAAAAAAAGCCTCTCCGTCCCAAAATTGGGAGATGATAGGGTCCCAACACACCTGATGTTAAGTAATCTATTATTTTGGGAGAGGAGTCTGACCTTATATATTTGGGATTTTCCCTGCTTATCACAGTCATCATCTTGGTGGAGGAATTATGGGCATCTGCAGGAGAAGTGCCTGTGATACCAGCCAATTTACAGCTATCGTCTTCTTAGGATAAATGCAACAGCTGCTTGTTATATTCCTTTATGGGTGGAAGACAGAATGATAGGTCTCTGCAGATATTCATTCTTTCCTTGGCTTAGGGAGAGAATTAAGTTGTTGATTACGCCCAGCAAGAAACATCACTGTTCAAACTGAGGACAAATGTAACTTATTTTAAGGGACACGAGTTTAACAATTCCAGTATTACCCTTCACTTTGCTGTAAAAAAATCCTTTTGCTAAGGATACTATAAATGACTTGAACAGATGAAAGGCATTTAGCCTTTATTTCATACTAAAAATTAGAATTTGAAATCCAGAAAAGCATCTTTCAAAGTTGAGTGCACAAGTTAAACAGGAGGTAGTAGGAGCTACTTACCTCTTTTGTGTGGGAAAAATACAAGGAAGCTTTGGCTCCGGTTTCCCGTGGCCAGGCAGAGCTCTGTCCCTCCTCCTCTTGCCCCAGCAGGTCACACCTACTATTAAACAGGCTATTTGTAGGGAGTGGAGGAGCCATTTGCAACACCTTCCTGCATCTTCCTCTTCTGTAAGAAAGCACAGCAATAGTTGATCATCTTTTCATCCCCCTCTCCTTCAGCTTCAGAGAACTGAAAGTTAAAACCAGGAGTCAGTTCTAAATTTTGCAAAGGGCCTCCATTTTTTAACAAATAAGTCACTCCTCCTCTACCTTCAGGGTGCTTTTTTATGGCTTGAAAAAGGGAAGGCATAATTGTCTAGAGCATAAGAATGACTAACTCAGTATTTTATTTCATACTATGATCATTTTGCTACACATGTGTGAGAAAAAAAGAAAAATTCCACCTTTAAATTTTGCATCATATCCTCTAGTTAAAAGTCAAGGTGAGCTCTTGCCACAGGAAGCACATAAATACAACTAACTCACTTTCTAAATTTTTTTTTCCCAAAGTTTAAATTATCATAAATATTCAAGCCATACTCACTTCACAGTGTAACTGCTAGAGAATACACTGTAATCTGTTTAAGAAGTACATGAATCAGACTGATAAAAATAATTGGTTGGATTTTTCTTTTAATTTTTTTTTAATGTTTTAAATAAAGCTGTCAAAGGTTCCCGTGGTAATGAAGAGCTTTGTTGTTATGACAACTGCTTATTCCTTTTCCTTTGAAGAAGTCTGCAATTTGATAGGCAAAAACACCAGGAATAATTAAAAAAAAAAAAAAAGGTAAGTGAAGAAAAACATCTGCTAGGAAAAATCCCCACCCGAAATCTTAACAATCATCTAATTAGTGAAGTGACAAACTTCAGGTGGAGTATCTTCACATCAGCAAGCACAGGGATGTTCAGCAGCTGCCGGGGGTTCAGGTAACCTTACGTCAGAAAGCTCATCTTTTTGTAAGGGGCACACATGTTATTCATGTGACTCCTCCTCTTCCTCTCCAAAGTCTACCATTATCAAAGAAGAGTCCTTTCAGAAATTAACTACTTATTCTAATAATTTATTCTGCTCATCCATTTCAAAAGTGGCCATCGTTTGAAACACGGCCCCCAAGCATTTGGCAAACTGTGCTGGTGTTTCCTGCAACAAGTCCCCCCTCTCCCTGTAGGACAGGGAATGGTGATTTCTGGGCAAACTGGTGTGAATTGACAGGTCTTTGGGCAGGGCTTCCCTTTGGAATTGAAGGTGGATGCGGGTAAAAGTCTTCTAGTGAAGATGGAGCAATGCTCAGAGCACTGGCTGGGACCATACTGAAGGTCTTCATGGCTTTGAGGTCCCCTCGTATGAGCAGCTGGGCATGTCCACAGTGGACAACACGAGCAGGCAGCTGTGGTGTTGACAGCCACACACACACAATGGACCTTGAGATGCATCAATCAGAAGTGTTTGTGCAGCCTGGGATTTCTGTTGGGCGCTGGGGGAAATCACACCATCGGCAACCACTGAAAATTTGGGAGAGTTTTTCCCAAAGTGATTTTCTTCCCTACATTCATATGTCATGGGCTGTCCTTCCCAGGAGACATGTGACTGTCAGATTTTAGTAATTTCTTATGTATGATAATTAGTCTGCTCCACTTTACAAGCTGTGAGGCTTAACCCCATAGCTGTAGTATGACAGAAGGGATACAAACACACACTCCTGGCTCTACAATGCTAATAAATCCAGTGATTTGCAATAAGTTATGATGATACATGCCTCTCCAAGACTGGAATTGGGAGTGCCAACATTCCTGCTGTGCATTTGACTTCATGAGAAATAGGGCACTTTGTAATAATTTCGGTTGCTTTACACGCCAGTTTGTATTGCCAGGCACACCATGGTCTCATTTTGCTGTTCTTTGTGGCACACTCTGCTTTCCATTTCTCCATCCTCTTGGAAATAATTCAGTACTCTTAAGCAGAAAAATTTTAACCACTGTTTTGCCTTGCCACCAGCATTGAAGAACCTGCATTTTTCATGAAGTCCCTTCTTAATACCTCTGAGCTCCTCATTCATTCAGCCAAGATACCCTTACTGAAAGTGAAAATTTCAACATCCCTATCAAGAAGGGTTCTTGCTTGCTGCTCTTTTCTGTGCAGAGAGATTTCAGACATCCAAGAGAAGACAATCACGCTAAGAAATGACAGGATTTGGAAATAAAAGCATTATTTCAGATGTTACAACCGTGGACTTTTAGGAAGGTACTGTTGGATTCTACATTAGCTTAAAAAAACCACCACCACCAAAAAACCCCAAACCTGACCTTTATTTTCCTCTTTTCCTGCAAATGGCTGCAATTCTGCTAATGACATCTGAATTGCAAGGCTGGACACTAGGTGGTGCTAGGACAGTGGTTTGTCGGGAAATTTAGTAGGAAAATTCTGGGTGGAAGAGCACTGTAGGTTATAAATGGTTACTTGCCGATAAAACATTTGCTCTGGTACAGCTAATCCATTACTATCTGTCTTTGTTAAACTAACCCACATGACTGGACACCATTAGCTGCCAGCAGGAACACCTAACGCTGCCTTTTGCCAACCTTGTTTCCCATACATTTGTAAGCTGTCAGAGGTATAGTGCTCCTTTCACCAATCTGTCACTCTTCCCCTCCCTCTCCCATCCCCTCATGGGAGAACAGCAGCCTGGCTGCCTCTGGATTGCAGAGATAAAGGTGGTCAAAAAGTTTTCTTGAGCTAGCCCTGATGCTTAGTTTGGAGGGAGGCAAGTGAGCTGGACTGTTATGGGACCAACTCTGCAGCTCCTGGCTTCTCCCATGCCCGTAAGAGCTGTTTGGGTGGTTGTGCAGCTGGCCAGGCCAGGGAGCTGATTTGATTTTAAAACAACTGTTTCCCACCATGTCCCAATGTTGGTTGTTTTTCAGCTGGACTGGGCACCCCCCAGTCCAGCATGGAGCCAGCTCTTGCTTGCTGCAACTGCAGCGCTGCTGCCACTGGCCAGGAACACGCAGCCAGAGTCACCTTGGCCATCTCTCCTGGTAGTGAAGGCACCAGAAACCACAGAATCATAGAATAATTTGGGTTGGAACAGATCTTTAAAAGTCATCTAGTCCAACCCTCCTGCCATGGGCACAGACAGCTTCAACTAGATCAGATTTCTCAGAGACACACCCAACCCGACCTCGAATGTTTCCAGGGATGAGGCAAACTCTGACAGAGAGCTGTCTGCTGGGAGTGGACAGGAGGGCTCAGCTCTGCTCCCTGCTGAGTGATCCCCCACTGCAGGGGAGCAAAGCTTAGTGGCCCCCGAGGTCCCCACTGCCCAAGGAGCCCTGGTTCCGTCACAGACGTGGCACACATCCCACTGCATCTGCCTGAGGGGGGTACGGTACCCCAAAGCTTACGGCAGCTGCCACACACCTCGGACCGTGACAACGTGCGAAGAAACCCGACGAAGCCACACTCAGGAGTGCTGTGCTACCAGAGGTGTGAGTGGATCTGGTGACAAGAGGAATAAATAGCGCTTAGAAACCAATTAGTGGGAAAGGCTTGCTTCCTCTGAGCTGGTTTTGACACCCGACTAAAGTGTTTCTCCTCACTTACGTGGTGCTACGCGGGTGAGAGACCCGTCATCACAACATCCCCTCTCCCCCAGCCTCCAGGCAAACTGCACCCCCATATTTATAGACAGCAAATCAGGTTAATTCCCGGGGGTCAGGTCAGTCAGGTGCAAACTGGATGTAGCTTGGCCTTTTAATAAATGTATTCAGAGAAAAAGAAGAGATTGAAAGAATAAATCGTGTAGTCTTATGATGTGCTATATATATACTTAATGGATTGGCAGAAACTAAAAAACTCAAGGGCCAATCTGTTTATCACATGTAAAATTACTTCCAAACTACAACAATTAGGCTGACCCTGCTTCAGCCTAAATCCTTTTACCCAAAACATTAGGAATAACAAAGTAAAGGGGCCCCAGAGATCCTGTACTTTGTGCTTTCTATTGTCAGAGAGCACTATTTGGAAAATCAGGACCAGTTCAAGACAAATTTAAAAAAAACCCTCTCACCACCAAACAAAGAAAGCAAACCTTAAAGGATAAAATACAATTTCAGAATAACTAACAGCACACAGCAAATAAACATTCCTACAAGAGGTGCATTAAACCTAGAGCTGATACCTGGCTTAACAATGTAAAAGGCCTGTTCCCAGAAATAAGAAATACATTACAGTACACAATACAAGGAGTTGGTTATTGTCTTCTTCTTTTTCTTTTTTTTTTTTTTAAAGACAAAGCACCACTTCATGGCAACCAGAAAGGTTTGGATAAGAATGCTCTAATTTCTATATTTATCTGAAATGAAATAACTAGTCTGGAGCAAGCAAGAAAAGATTTGAAACTGCATTTCTAGGTAAGTGTCCAAGGGGTGTAAACATAAGACTGCTCTGGACACACTTTTGAGTCAAAAGATTTTCCTCAAAACATTTTCTAAGCAGCCTACAGATGTCTTGGGACAGGGTGGAAAGAGATCTGAAACCTCAGGATTGCAGAATAATGCTCTCACCCGGGAAAGGCAAACAATAAATTTAGCATTTTGATCTTTCGGTGCTTGTGTTATGCACAACATGACACCAATCACATCCTCATCCATCAGGTACCTGCAGCAAGACAAACATCCTTCAGCAGATGGGAGAGGCACCGGGGCTTGTGTCCATCCTGTCGCGGTTAACCAGTAACTGAGTGTGTCTGGGGGCTTTGTAATGGCTCCCTCAGAGGCAGATACTGTTGGCATCTGGGCCTGCCCTCACCCAGCCAGCACTCTGTAAGCAGAAAGACCTGGATGGCCTGGAAGTGAAGCCTGGGAAGTTGTGAGGAACATCAGATGACTCAGCCGGCAAAAAAGGTCGACCCTCCTTGCAAAATCACGGCGTCCTCTGCACAGGTGCTTGTGTTGGGAAAGAGGTTCTTCCATTTCCTCATTTCCTAAATTAAACTAAATAGAAAAGTACTCTTAATAGCCAAGAAGACCATTTGCACAGGGGGAAATTCAAACTAGCTATTGTGACTTATATCTGTGTCTTGGTTGGTCAAATTGGCTTTTGTGGATAGGCAAGGCTGTGATGGAACCAGGGAAAGTATCAAATCAAATAGCTTTACAAAGTCATTAATTACTAAAGGTCACAACAATATTACATAAATCTTAAAGTATTCTTTAATGGAATACTTGTTACAGCCTATTACAGCCAGACTATGAGCAGCTTTCTATGGATTTCTTGCCTTTCCCTACTCCACTCTTGCTCTGTATTCAGGGATCTTTCAAGACAACAGTTAATACGCATTAAAAGCGAATTTAAAAAAAAACCACAACCATGACTTGGTGGCTATTATCTAAATGAGCAGTCCCTGATGACCATCTTGTTAATGCAAACTATAAAATATATTATCCCTGCTTGGTGGATGTAAAATTAACACAAAGATTTGTGGGTTCTGACAGTTCCTTCTTACTCAGCAATGCTCATGCATCTTGTCACAAATATAAAATGCAGAATTTTTTTGTATAAATATATAAATATTTCCAGCTTGGCAAAGTGATTAAAGACAGAGTATATCCATCTTCAACTATCCAACTGTATAAAAATGAAAAAGGGAAAATATTAACAATAATTCACAAGGGGATGGGTCAGAAGACCCAGACATGATTATGGTTTTTAGTCTTTGGAAAAAAAATGTGACTAGCCTGACAGGAACTGGTGACCTGGGGCTTCAGGAACATGTATTAAGGACCCTGTCCTCTTCTGGCAGTGAAGCCTTTTGCTCTAAGTGCACTCTCAGCTGAAGAACGTGAGGATGGCCATGTCCCATGGAGCAGCTGCCACCTCTCTGCTGCCCAGCCCTGTCCCACCAGCCAAGGAGCTCCATGCTGTGGTCCAGCAAACCAGTAGTCACGGGGCCACTGCTTGCTGCATAGAGACACAGATTCTGAGAGCTTGTGCAAAGACCAAAGTGCTGCAGAAGTACTGATGGCTACCCAGTGCCCTCCAGGATGCTGTGCTGCAGGACTTCCAAGCCAGCAGCTCCTGATGGAGAAGGATGAACAACCCTCATGTACTGGCAGGGAAACAGAACACACGCTCAGGAGCTGGCTGTTGTTTCAGGATGGATGAAAGTGCTGCTGTGAGGGGTACACCACTGTATAATCCCTCAAATTAGTCCAAGAGAGAGAACAAAGATAATTACACGAAGCATTAATAAGATTTGAAATCCTGTTGGTAATAACCAGTGAAATCAGTGCAACCACAGCTGATGAGCATTGACAGAGAGCTGCTGAGCAAAACTTCAGGGCATGAGGCATGGACCCTCTGGCCTAAAATGAGTCCCTGAAAGTGGACTCACTGATGATACCCAGCCTGCTCTGTGCATTTACTGCAAAGTGTGTGCTGGCAGCAGGTGACTCTGGCCTTAAAGTGAAAGGAAAATAGTGTCCCTGAACAACTCCTTGTAGAGCCTCTCCTAAATGCCTGCAATTCCTGCCTGTTCTATGGCTTCCCTTTCAGTGAAAGAGCATAACTGTGCTGTCATTATGTGCTCCCCGGGGATATTTATTAGACAACGGGCAGCAAATCACCTTCATTACTGCAGCCAAATGCAAAGCCTCCGATGATGCAAAGATCTTTCAAGTTTACTGGTGGCACTTTCAAAGAAAGAGAAAGTGAGTGTGAATTTAGTTTTGTTCTTTGCATCCTGTCATCCCCCAACATCCAAGAGCTTCAGGCTTGCTGCAGTCGGACTGTTGAGGACCCTCACGGATTAACATGAAACCAGGAGACGGTAAGAGATGATCAGACGGCAAACGCAGAAGCAGATGCTTAAAGGATCTTTTCATTTCACCAGGTGACAGACCCAATATGCTAATTGAAATAATGTCTGTGTTTGCTCGTGCCGTTTCAAACCACTAAAGCTCTGTTTTCAACACAGGCATGACAAAAATAAAGTCCTCTTCAAAAGAGTATCAGTGACCTCGTTCAGACACACTCGTTTTCATGAGAGGTAAATGTGGCAGACAAAGTTTGTGATGTTAGCAGTTTGTTCCTGGGAAGAGAGGAAGGGAGGGGGAAGAAAAACCATCACATAGTTTGTCTTTCCACTGGGCCGATTTCCTTTAGCAGCCTGAATAAGCAATTGGCCACTAGCCAGCTGTGGTGAATTTGTCCCATGTTTGCAAGATCAGTCAGTGAGCAAAGCTGTTTTCAGTTAATAAATATTTGATTTACAAGGTACAGTAAGTAATAAAAAGGGAAGGGAGTTTAGCTGCTGGGAGATTTGTTTAGCACTTTAGTGGGGATAACTAACAACCAGCTTTGGTTATTTTTCCTCCTTCGCATGGCCAGTGGGCAACCAACTTTATCAGTCTTGCTGCATTACACCTCGTAGTGAGCAGAACTAACACACTGAGCAAAACAGAGGTGGACTGGGACGTACACCGTGCCTTGACAGAAACACAGCTGAAGGGAACACTCTTAGATTCTCCTTTCTTCTTCTCTGCAAGTAACCTGTGATAAATATTGCATTTCTCAGTATCATTGGGAAAAATCAAAACTGTTTGATCCTTTCCATATGATATAGGTAGCTATATATGAGAGGGGGAAGGATATAAAGTAGCAGGTACAGAACAGCCAGCAGCATTGTATCAAAGGAGAAAAGACCCCAGAAGACACCAATCAGCCGACTACACAGTTCTGGGTATTTTGGATAGAGCTGGAAAACAAAGTGGGCATGCACACACAGAGAAAGAAAAGAAATAAATAAAAGGGATGTGCTTAAAAAAAAAAAAACACAACACAACAAAAAACCACAGGTATGATAGAAAAGGTAGATTTTTTTTTTTTTTTCCTTTTTACATTTTAATTTCTTCCTGGAGTACTGAGCCTCTAGGTGGGGATGTGGTAATGTGGGCGAGGCAGGGAACGGCGCACCGGGAGACCTGTAGTGCAGCGCCGAGCACAGGTGAGCGCGCTCCGCATGCCGAAGGAGCCGACACTTCTGTTCTCGGTCTCCGGCGCACAACAGACCTCCCGTGTGACGGCGGGCACATCTCCTAGTCTTTCAGATCTCCGGTTCCCCCGCTTGTAAAAACACTGACTATCCTACTCACTGCTCAGATACATCGGGATGTTTCATGCAGGCTCTGTAAAGGAGTTTTGAGTTGCGTAGCAGTAACGAGAAAAGTGCAGAATATTATTGTTGGAGCTGCGGCTGTTCTTTGTGGATCGAGGACTCCACCAGAAGAGTAATAGCCTCCTTCTAGAGGCTCAGAACAGCAGTAAGGATGTCCATACAGCCAGAGCTACTGATTTCTAGGATGCTGTCAGTAATTTCTTCCCAGTAACTACCAGTATTTTCTCTGTCAAGTACAAAATTCTTTTAACTCCTCAGTTAAAATTCTTTTAACTCCACAGTTCTATACTGCTTTGCATTTGACCCTGGAGTTATTCCAGGTGTTTGCCCAGTGAGATCACAAGGCCAGCCCTGGACAGCCTGCAGAAAAGGAGCAGATCGCAAGTGTTTCAAAGCAGACTCTGGAAAATTGCCCTCTTCCCCACTCCCTGCCCACCAAGAGGTCTCAGCGTCTGAAGGGGACAGCAAAAAGCATCCCTGGATAACAGCACGCTGTTGTGGAGGACACAGGAGCTCTGGCAGGAGCTGAACAGCCCAGCTGGGTGACCCAGGCCCCCTCACAGCCACAGAGGAAGGTCCGTGTTCACTTTTCTGCAAGCACAGAAAATCTGTCTTTAAATTCTGTTCCACGCTTCAGGAAAACTTCATGCCAGGAGTTTCATCAAAGCATATGCTTCTGCAAAAGAGCTTTAATGAATCAATGTTTCCTGACAAAAAATAGCTTTTGCCAGAAATCCTGTCCAGCTCCCCTATTCAGTTATCTATCTCTGAAGACCACAGTCCTCCATCTGCAAAACTAGGATAAGAATTTTACCTTCTTTTTATGAAGCCTGTTAGGATCTATGGGTGAGCAGCTCACAAAATAAAGAGCTATTAAAAGCTGGTGCTGCTTTCACAAACAAATCTGACAGCTGCCACACTAATATTGAACAATAGTATTCAAAGGGGCCAGACAAAGCAGCAATTTTGGCATGAACAAACCCACATTACATTATTTTAAGATATGCAGTCATTCTGCTGCAATTGGAGCCCAAGGGTGATGCCAAGTGCTTTGGGGAAAGCAGGGAGCAGGAGGAGGCTGTATTTCTTTCATATACTCTTTACTTTTTAATAGCTGTTGGGATACCTGTTAAACTAAACTGCAATAGCTGTTTATTGTAATAACAGCAATGTTGTAAAAGTGATCAGCCCCATCCTTCAGAAACAGGCTGTGCCTCTGTTTGTTTTTCTGTTGAGGAGGGACGTGTCCCAGAGGATCTCCCTTTGGGAACCCCTGTCTCGGCATGAAATGAGTAACACGATTTATGTAGACACTGCCAGCTTCTTTCCCTTCTCAGACAGAAAATGGCTTTATCTAGTCAGATAATGTCACAATAAAGTAGTACAGTAGAAATTTCATCACTGAATGGTCTAAAAGAGACAGATCACCCAATCTATATTTCCACAGGCTTTTTAAACAACGTGCTGCGCTCAACCTGCAGCAAGCAGCACAAAGGGGGGGGAGAGGGAACCAAACAACCACAATACCAAACTACTGATGCTAAACCACAGATTTTAAGCTAAATATTTTCATGAGGGACTGATGATAGCATTATCAAAGTGGGATAAAGAGGGACGAGGACGATGCAATGCACCGATCAGATTTAGAGAACCTATTAGACTTGCTTTTGGTGATTTTTTCAAAACAATTCTTGATTTATCATCTGTTTAACCATGTGGGATTTGAGTGCAGAGGATGGGCTCTGAGAGGTCTGACAATCCCCTGCCAACAGCATTCAGCATGATGTTAACACCTGCCCAGCACATCTGCACCCATCCTACCTTTCCTTTTAAATAAAGAGGGAAATGCAGCAGATTGAGTTTTTTCTTCTACAATATTTCAGCTTCTTGTTTTAATCACATTTTCCCTGAATCTTCTTCCTGAATCTAGCCTAGTGGTGGGTACAAAGCTCCCTGCCCAGGTAATGTGCAGCAGTGTCCCTAGTAATCATCACTTGCACGTAACTTGGCACAGCTCTCAGATTAAATAAAATATGTCATTGATGTTTCCTTGGTTTTGAATACCTGAATAAAAAGCTTTAAAAAAAACAACCAACAGCCACATTAAGTACATAATGCTACTGTCACATCAGTGTCTAGAAGCTCCACTCATGATTTCAGCATAACAACGTTTCTCAGTTTGTGAAAAGTCCCAGTGGGTGCAGTTTTAAAGAACAGAATGCCATGTATGATGCAGTTGGCTTGAGCCACTTTTGCTCTGTCAAGAAAAGACCAATTAGTGCCTCAGAAAAATAAGTTCCTTCCAAAAAACCCAGACTTGCAGCTCATATTGGTAACTCTGTACCACAGTGCCAAAGAGAGATTGGAATGCAGGATTGGTGATGGGATTTAGTAAGCAAAGGTAAAGGAGGTGTGTCACCACCTACTGAGATTTTTATTTACTTTCAAAGGTGTGAGTGTTTACAAGCTCCCTTCCCTCAAAAGTGAAAGCAGATCTAAAACAAAACTGTGTAAGTCACTACAGTCTCAACTGACTTAGACAGCTGTTGTTGCTGATGGTATTTTTGCTTCTCGACATTCATGAATAAATTCCTTCATCTTAAACCTTATAAACATATAAGTTCATGAAAGAACCCACATGGCTCCTTTTATTTTTAGGAGACTGAATAAAATATTTATATCCCTCTGTGTCCCAAATATCAATTACTTCCTTCACCGAAAAAGTACATATGCAATGTGATTAAAAATTTACCCTACTACAAAACAATATACAATTGACTCACACATTTCCAGCTTTCCTTGACAGACATGTACTGTGTGCATCCACATCCATCCCGTTTAAACCACATAACCCATCAATTCATCCTTTCAAATTTGACAGGTAAGTAAAAAATACAGCTATTATCAGACAATGCATCCACATGATCTCCTGACAGCTACAAACACACGCAGCAGTTACCACTGGAAGAAGTCAGCATCTCCTAATGTGTGTTGGATACCAGTTTGATTTTCCTAGATTATAAGATTCCTGAAGTACTTTAGCTTCAGAATTAATTTTTAGAGAAGTTTAGACAAATACAGAATCTGAAATTTTTAATTTTTTTTTTCAAGTTTGAAATTCCATGCAATCTATTTTCTTCTTTCTTACGGCAACTTCCGTCTTCCAAGAAAGAATATCCAGCAAAAACCCTAAAAACTTTATCCCAGTAAAGCTTTCTTTTTTCTTTTTCTTCTGGAATAGAGAACATGAAATTCAATAACAACATTTGCTTTCATCACTCCAGTTTACATGGGAGATACGAGGAAATTAAAATTTTACTTAGAATTAATAAATAGTAAATGCCTAGAGTAATACACCCTCTGCAAAAGTCTTGCAATAACATAGCCATGAAAATTAATGGTATTAAAAAAAATGCACGATAAAATAACTAGCTACAAAACCCCCAATCCAATCAACAAATCCAACCAGGAAACCAATGCTCACAAAGCCAAAGCAGCACTGCAGAGCTGTGTTGGATTTTTTTACACAACGCCATCTTCAAAATGTTTCCTTTTAGAAAGTATCCTGAATATCTGTAGAAATTAACTTTAGTGATATGTTAATATTCAGACCTCAGGAGCTGAGAAAGACTGAGAAAACGATACACGAAATATGTACTGAGATGCTGTTTGTGAAGAACAGATCCTGTAGCAAGATATGATGGCTAAAGAAAATTTGATTTCTGGCACAGAAAGCTAAGGGGTTATTTACTTATTTTTAAAATTAAATAGCTGTGATGCAATTAAACATCAACTGGTCACAGGCAAATCAGCATAAACTAATGTAGATTTTCTTCCAGGGAAAAACCCTCTATAGCAGAAGTTATTTTTGTACCTATGAGGAAAGGGATCCTGCTGCTTTCATGTAAGACATATTGAAAGAGGTAAACATTTCGTTTTCAAATAGTGCTCCGAGTTCATAAAAGTAAAGTTTGTTTGTTTGTTTATTTGTTTTTCAGGTACTTAGTGACTTCACCTCACCAAGCAGATCCTCCAGGAAAGCCCCCACACTGCTTCTGTTGCTTCTCCTGCCCCCTCAGGTATAATTTTCACAATTACTATGGGCTCAGATCAACCTTAGAGGAACCAAAGGGTTCTCAAGCAGAGGGAAGCAGAAAGAATGAGGCGAAAGGAGGAAAGAACTTTTGAGAAACAAACTCCCCAAATCTGTCTGTTTACCTGCATCCCTACAACCTCATTCACCAACACAGTGTTGTGGATTTAGTTTCTGAGTTTTCTTAGCTGTGGATCTGCTGTGGCCATCATTTCCAAGATGAGAGGAAGGCCTGACCTGTGTATATGCTCCCTTACAATAGAGAAAATAAACATTAAAATGTGTTGTGGCTCGGGGACGAGGCTCAGAGTAACATGACCCTACCCATATATCTGAGCTCCTGCTGAAGTCAGAAATAAGTAAAACTTAAGTGCTCATGGGTGTTTGATTACATTCCTCTTGTGTTCAGTTTTGGAAGATCTCAAGGCTGTCTCCACTTCCCTATTTTTGGCTTCCTACAGCCTCTGCTAAATAAAATAGAAGGACTTCCCATCTGGATGGGTCTTCTGACAAGCAATAACAACATACGACTCGATGATTTCCAGCAGGAGCACAGAAGAATGCACAGTGGAAAAATGTGTCTTCGGATTCATCATTTTGGAACTTATTTTCATTCTCATTCTATGAAAAATTCATTTGTGCTATTAAAAACTGTTATGGCGGAAACCCAAAAATCCAAGCCAATTTCATAATGGAAGGCAATTAAGTTGATTGCTGAATGATAAACACCACATCTTTTTTCAATGGGGATACTGTTTTTGAGTAAGCAAACTGCTTTTCTGCTCATGATTTTGAAAAAATGCATCATAAGTCTCTCCCTCTCAAAAGTTCAATGGAAAGCAAGCATTCATTAGAGTGCTCTTTAAAGTCTCAACCAATTAAAGAGCTTATATACCAACAATATGCCAACAATGGAGGCAGAATAAAAGCAAATTTACTCTTACGCAAAAATATTAGGATTAGAAAACATGCTTCTGTGAATCCTGACCTATATTTTTGCTTTCCAGGTGTTTATTCATTTTCAGAATGGCTTCTGCTGGAATCTGTAGGTTGATTTAAGACTGGAATAAGAGAGGTACTATGAAAGACACAGTTATTGCCTTGCACATAGTTAAATGGCAGTTTATTTCTCAAGCAGGACCACAAAAATGCAACAGCATTTTGTTGATTTATTCCCTTGGTCCAGACTAGGTGAACTATACAGGTTAAGTTCCTTTACTGTGAAAACTAAACCAACCCGGTCAAGAATTGACTATACCAACCTAGAAGTTCATACAGAACTTGGGTAGAGAAATTTAGTGCTGGGCAAACCCTGAGAAGAAAAATATAAAGTTAAATCTGCAGAAGAGATCAGTTTTGAAAGTAAAGTCAGGTAAGAGTCGGGGGCAATAATTTGCAGATTCCTAGACTTCAGGATTTTTCTTCAGCAGCAAAATCAATGACAAAATGCCACACCTTACCATGGTTTGATCACAAAAATCTGGATTTTGTTCTTATCTTCTCCAAACCATATACATTACAGACAAAATGTAGGAAATGTAAAAAAACCCAAACCCAATAACAACAATAAAAAACTCTTATAACAATTTTAGGCCTTTATGGTTGAAAAATCCCATAGGTCAGGCCACAAATTCAGATCCTCAAAAAAACCTTAATATCAAGCCAGGTAGCAGAATGAAACCAGATATTAAATCCTGAAAAAGAGCCCACTCGTGATTCTTATGATCTAGAACTGACAGTATTCACCAACAGCTGAGATGAAACTCAAATAACATGAAATGATGTTATCAAATGACATTAGCTGAAGAAAAATTTTAATTGCTTGGAATACCTGATATTTCTCTCTTGTTTCTCAGAATTCTGTTTTTATTGTTTCATAAGGCTCCGACAAGTTCCTGAGGTTAGAGACATTCCATCTGTTGTATTTGAACAATATATAGAGAAGCAAACCCTGAATGTAATCTGAATCTTTGGACACACACTAAGGAAAGTAACAATGACAATAAAAAAAAGTGAAAATTCTTAGCCAGCTACTCCTCCCTTCAACTCTCTTCTGTACAGATGAGGCTAAGATTTGGCTACAAATAATACAGTATTAAAAAAAGTGGCACTTTATATTTTCTTCTGGAAAACACAATGTTTTTGGTGCTTTGTATTGTCAAGAGACAGGAGAAGCTCTTTGAATTATGTCTTTAAAAGGAGATTAAATAAGAAATATTTTGTAAAGCCATAAATGTGGACAAAATGGGGAAAACAGTGAATAGTGCAAGCTACAGTAACCACTATCAGAACGGCTGTAATGTACAGAAATCCTGGATGATTAGACACAGCAGATTGCAAGGAAGGTATTCCAACTCAGGAGCCCAAAAGCCAACATGAGGATAGGATAAATTTTAATGCCAAACTATCTCAAAATGTTTTGTGGGAAATGCTGGCTTATAATATGCTGACAAATGGGATCTGGGTGCTCAAGATGATATTTCAGCGAAGCTCAATTTTCAAAGGGTGCTCATGGCCCTTGTAGATCACACCCCTTAAAGGGCAGCCAAAATGGGCATTTTAAATTGGAAGGCACTGCTGGAGCCATAGAAGTGACCCCAGACCTTTCCCCCTCTTTGCAGCAGTCAGCTGGCTGCAGGGCATTTGAGAACCTTCAGCAGTCCTGCTCAAGGTTCAAACTCAGCCTTTGAGATCTCTCTTTCAAGAGACATGCTTCAACTGCATTTATTTTAACCAGCTGCAATCCCCTGCAAGCTGCAGCTCCCTCATCAGGTTTCTGTTTGAGCAAAGACTAGCTGGTGAAGCTCTTAAAAGACATACACTGTCAGATAATAAAAAAAAAATAAAAATTAACATGGCAGCCTGGCATGACTCAGCAGTCAAATATTTTCATTCAGAGCTATTTAGCATGAAAATTCAAATAGACTCAGGTGCCATTAGTTATTTATGAGGGAAAGAATCTCAAGCAAGTATTCTTGATTTTTTCAGAATTTCAGTTACAATGAAGCTTTTGTTTCCTTTTAATTGCAAGGAAACAATATTATTAGTACTCAAGGCAGACGAAACAGCAGTGTTATCATTATTCATTTAACATTATTACTAAAAAGTACAAGAAAAAGCAACAGAAGCCCCCAACCTCAATCTCTTCCTCCACCCCTCAAGATATCCTTTCTAATCCTATAAAAGCATCTGTCTTTGATTTCAAGTGGAGTACCTGCTGTGCAGGATGCAATGCCAATCCAATTTGTGTGCAACAAAACCAAATGGGTTGAGATGAACTCTGCATTTTAAAGATGTTTTTGTTTAATCATTACCGTCACTCCTCTCTAATGAATACATTAATCAAGCGAAACTTCACGCAAAAATGGAAAGGCTCATCTCAAGAAATGAAAAAACAAACAGAGCACCCCCCCACCATCGTCGTGATATCCGCTACTACTGTCAAACACCGTTACACTTTTCCTTTGGCAGAACTTCAAATGCATATTACTGTAGGTTGTTTGGAGACATCAGGTAGAAGCAGCAGCTCCCTCCAGAAAGAAGAGGAGGAGGAAACAGGTGAGCTGCCACATTAGCCTCAGCTCTGCTGCTGAGCTGATTAATGGCCTGCTACGCAGGATGTGCAGCCCTGATCTTTCCTGAGCACCCCCTCAAACGTCCAAAAATTCCGTTTTGTTTTAAGGAAATAATAACCGTCACTGCTGCTTTGTCAGCAGCGTGAAAGAGCCATGTGCATAACATTTATTCAGACCTTTGAAATGCGTTTATTTCAAAACTCAGTATCAGTAGGAACGAATCACTACTCGGAAGATTTCCACCAAAGGGCACAGGGCTGGCCTAAAGAGAAAATTGTTTTAAAAATTAGGCTATGTAAATGCTCACTTCTATCATAAATTCAGTCACACCCATTAGTTAGCTTATGGTATTTATCCATATTTTTGAAGCGGAGATTGAAAATGAATTTGTACGGGAAAATAGCAGCAGAGAAGAACAGAAAGTGAGAGAACACAGCAGCTTTTCCAATCTCACATTCCCACCATCTCTATCACCCAGGCAAAATTAAGGAGTTGTTGAAATTTAACCATCTTGGTACACTGGAATAAGCCAGATATCATTTCACAAATAAAGTGGAGATAATTCAGTATAACTTTGTCAGATGACAAATGCATTTTAGTTAAGTGTTTCTCTATATAAGTGTTTTTCTTGTTGAAATTGTCATACTCTTTCATCAGGGTAATATTTAAAACCCATTACTTTTCTCTTATTTCGTTTGTATGCCATATTTTTTCCAGATGTTTAAAGCATTTTGGCTGGTCACTGCCACCACAGTACCACATGTAAACCCAGGGAAAAGAGTTGCTGTACCAAAGTTTGCAGTGTTTCTTTGAAAGGCTTTATTACAGAGCTAGATCTTTTCCAGGAGGAATTGTCCAATAGTACTCCATTAAAGGATCATAAAACTTTTTAAAGACATTTTATCATTAGGCCAGTGACCTTTACTAGAATTTCTCCCATGTCTTCCACAAATTTTATCTCAATGTGGAAACAGAAAACAGCAGAGGAACAATCATATTGTTTAAATTAATTTGTTATTTAACAACAAACAAAAAAAGGCAGTATTTCCAGTATCTGATGGACTAAGAGAAATATAATATTACATAAAATTATAAGAAACTAATTAAAAAAAGGAATTTAGACTTTTATGTGCTGTCTCAATCCCCAGAGGGTTCGTACTCTTTTTTAATATTTCTGAACTAAAATAGAGAGCAAAGTTGACTATGCTGATGCACAGCAGACAGACATTTTTACTGCTCTGATGCTACAAACCAGAAGATCAGCTTGTGCCATTTCTGGAGCTACTGGGTGGGCAGAGGACAGTTGGCTCCTCTGCACAATTATACAACAAGCAGCCTTTAAACAGGGCAGGGGAAGAAGCATATTCCATCCTCTGATGTAAAGGACTGGAATTCACTGTTGTGCTGTGTTATGACAACCACAGAACAAGCCTATTTTTATTTGTATACTTTGAAATCTATCCTGTTCAGAATAATTCCAGAAAAAAAACCATTCAGTCGGGAAAATGGGAGGCTCTTCTTCCGTGACAAGCAGAGACTGCCAGACTCAGGAAAGGGAAGGAGACGGCTCCTAAGCCTCATTACAGACTCCAGATGAACCAAGGCACGCATGAATTATGCATGAGGTAATTTGAAAAAGTGGTATGAAAAGTTTAAGTTGTGATTATTTGTCATCGCTTTCAAAACAAACAAACAAAAAAATAAAATTCCCCAGCACCACTAGCATTAACATTTATTTACCAGTTATTTCAGTGTTACGCATTCAAAAGAATAGCTCACATTTTCTTTACTCTTTCTTCCAAATCCTCAATTTGAAAAGCAATTAAAAGATATCCCCAGATATTTGTCTGTGAGAGACTCAACTTCCTGATTTCTGCTGTTGATAGATACGAAACAACATCACATAGGGGGGGAGAAAAAGAAAAAACACGAGAAAACAAGTCATCCCAACCTTCTGTCAGGCACTTTACAGCATAATGAGCTATGATGAAAAACAAGTCAAACACTGAGAAAACAAGAAAGCTTGGAAATTTGATCTCCCTGACGGGATCGGGAGTAATTAATTATAACCCATGTGACCACTGGATGTCCCCAGCGTTCCTCGAATGCAGCGCTGACACCGATTGCGTGGCAGATACAAAACCAGAGTATCTGACAAAGAGTAAGGAGTGTGCAAGGACACGGGTAGTGACGATTCCCACAGAAAAATTCCCAACGCACGCAGATGCACCTGTGGGAGCGAACCAGAGACCAGGGGAACAGCGGATCACACACCGAGAGAAAAACACTCTTTGAATACAGTTTCCACCAAGTTCACTTGGTGTCTACTCAATGCTTAATAATGCAACACTGAGTGAGGCTGGGTGACAGATCCTCGGAGGGAGCCAGGAAAGCAGAATTACTTCTGAGGAGATGTGAAGGAAACCTGGATTAGAGCCTGACGTGTCACAGGGCAGATAAAAAAGACCCTTGTGCCGTAACAGGTGAGAGGAAAGGTGAGCAGGAGCAGGGATGCCAGCACAAGGCCACTGAGAAGCTGCCAGTCAAAAGCAAGCGTAAGAGCTGACATAACAACAGAACATCTGTAACACCATGGGGTGCTCTTCAGATCAAAGCTCTGAGGGCACTGGTGGGATGAAAGCTGGAGAAGGCAAAGGAAAACAAAATCAAACCCAAAAATACACCAGGAAGACTACTTCTACACATCCCTCTTTGGGGTCAGGTCATCTGAGAGGTTGAAGTTCACGTGAAGGTGTAGGAAGCTGAGGCGTTAGCATCAACTCAGTTTTATTTATTTTCCCACGTGACAAAAAGCCAGGTCTGATTCTGCCATCAAGGAAGACCCGAGTGCCTTGCTTACTATGATAAAAAGGAAAGAGATCATCCTGTTTTTGATGGAAGGAATTTCTTATGAATAGATTCTAAAGCAAACTTCAAATCAACGGTGTGTCTATTTTGGGGACTTAGAAAGCTCATGCTCTGATAGCTTATGAGTTATTTTATTCTTGTAATGAGAGGTTACACCACAAAAAGCACCAGATCTGTCCCCATCTCCTTTCATTAGCACAGCTCCCTGATGTTAGATGTTGGACTACAAAGCTATGGGAAGGGCAGCAGTGGCTCATACAAAATAATATTTGAAGAGTGTGCACTCTGTGAAGGTGATACATGAGTTTATTCTCTCTTCTCCATCCGAAATCCCCTTCCTACTACTTGTAGAAGCCTGATCAGTGAAGTCTCTGGCCCACAGCTGACTTCACCTTGGACTTCAAAAGGCAAGGCATAAAAAAACCCAAGAGCAAAAGCACTGACAGAAAGATACTAAAAACAAATATAAACTGAAAACAAGTACCTGAATCTCACATTAAACTGAAACATGCCAAACTGTCAATTAGTATGATGTTTAGTTATTATTTGTATTCTCATTAGTTACAGAAGCTACTGGGACAAACAGGAACATAGAACTAAAGGTAACTCCTTCAGCCTGGAAAACTGGAAAGGTTTACTAGAAGGGTTTTGTTTTGTTCTTTATTTTTCTCCCTCAGACACCCATAGAAGGATGACTGGTCTGACACACTGTGGATATTCTTTTGTTCAGATTTCAGATGTTCACAAAACAGAGCTGCACTGAAAAGGCAGTGTTTTTTAGGAGGAGAGCCCTTGGGGAGGGAAATGCATGAATATATTTGAATAATAAACTAATTTGAGAATTTCATGGTTTGCAATTAAATTAATTAGGCACTCTGAATTACTGGACAGTGACTCTTCAAGCTTGTTCTACTCATTTTGAAGTGATGTATATACACGAATGTGCCAGAAAACCTAGATGGCTTTTGTTCCTTGCCCTTGATCTCATTTGTACTTTCAGATCAGCAGCTGACCATAACACATACATTTGGTATGAAGAATAAAATGGATAAACTGATTTGCTGAGATTCCACAATAATAAAAAAGAAAAATATTGCTACCTGCTAGGCTGACTTCTGGTAGTCACCACTTTCTTTTGCAGCATGTTGCCTGACAGACAGAATTCATTGTGTACACCTCAGCCTTCCAAAAAGTAGAGTTACTATCGTGGCTCTTCATCCAAAGATCTGAGATTGCTAAAAATGTCAGGGATGCTTTATGACAGCTGTTCAAATTCTGAGCAGTTTCTTTATAGCTTTTGGCTCTAAAAAGAGGATAAGTAACATATCTAATCCCGAGACCTGATTACTTTCTCAGGTTTGAAATGGAGACTGTGCACTCTTATTTTCAGCCTTGTTGTTGGAGAGCTTGTTCTCATTCTCAGAACATTACATCTGCACTTGACTCCAAGTTGAAGTCAAGTAAGAGGGCTCTGCACTCTCCAGTGCTCAGCTTTTTGCATCTTAATCAGGTGCTACAATTACATAGTCCTTATTATGACTAACTTGTGAATTTAGGAGAAAATAATAGAAAAAAATACCAAGAAACAATTAAAATGCCTTGAGCCAAACATTTTGGGACCCAAAATTTCAAGATTCCATTCAGCCTCTTGGCCCTACAGCCCAGAGAAGGAAGGGTTTAACCTACAGTGTTAGGCTGTGATAGTAAGATAGACCCTTCAGAATCAGCCAGGTTCCTCCAATTTTATTATTATCAGTGTTTGAAAATTATATGGCCTGCTGTGGAGTCATTTAAATTAATCCTTAGCTATTAAAGATACAACTAAGTCCCATTAGTGTTTACCAAGATTTATCAGACTTTAGGAATGATAGTTATGTAAACAGAACAAGAACTATTGAGCCATTGCTAAGGGTCCTTCCCAGCACCTCCACAGAAAAGGGTTTGCCAGTGCAAGCCAAAGATTATTGAATGGAGAAGTATTAAAAGGTGTCCACAGAAGAAAATAAAGACTTTGGCCAAGTTTGCTCACACCTTTCTTCTGTGTCATTTTTTCCTTATCAGTCGTTAATTTAAGAGAGAAAAAAAAATTGCCCAGAGTTTCTACATTTATCTCTGATTAAGTTTCAGCCAATCATGTGTAAAATGTAAAATCCATGTCTGAAATGGCTGTGTAGTTTGGCCTGAAACCCTCACACTGCCTCGACTGAGCCCTTTAAGGATGATAAACCAGAACAAGACTAAACAGTAAATCCCGTCTTGCACTAAGGGGTCTCACAAATTCAGTTTTAATTTTTATAAACAGATTGCTTCGTGAGTTGTTATTATTAGTGTGAGCTGGACAGCTTGAATTAGAGAATAATTTATTCCCTGTGCATTTCTAATTACAGAAAAGAGGTTCACTCACTGACACACTTGTCCGTCTTGTTCTTTCCTGTCTTTCAGGCATGGCTGATTGCAGTTAAATAGACAGACCAGCACAAACTGCATGAGAAACACAACTCTGTCAAAAAAGGACTGAAGTGTTACCATTAATTATTCTGGACCATGTGCTCATTTACAACAGATCTAACATGAGAAATATTCTCAGAGGTGTCAAACAGCCTCAGTTTCATAGGTGCATGGGGGTAGCACTGACTAAATGTTTGAGTGACTGGTAGGATGTGACCTGCCAGAGACCCTTGAAGCTTGGGGATTTCATGTGCAATTTGTGTTTCAGCATTCAATAGATAATTTAAATTGGGCCACTGTTTCTGAGCATTTCTGAAGGATCTACATGCCTAAGCCTGTGTCGGAACTGCACAAGTATCTAAAAAAAAAACCAAAACAACAAACCAACAAAACCCCAAAACCAAACAAACAGAAAAGAAACCCCACCCCAAAACATTCATGAAAACCTTGCAAGTGGTTATTTGGAACTCACTGTATCTTAAAAAGGCTTGAAGAAAGTGAAAATGCCATTTACTAAAGAATGTAGGAAGGTAGGCGCAACAGTCCTTGCATGCATAGGAAGAGAGCTTGAAAATGCTAACAGGGAGGAAGAACAAAACCAAAATCACCATGATTTAGTTAACCCTTGCTACAACAGAGGCTGCTGTTTCAAATAATTGGGCAGAGAATAGTCCATTTTAGCCATTAATCAGATGAACAAACAAGGCAAGAATCAACTGACTGGTAATTCAGATTGAAACTGAAAAGAGAAGCAGCACTGGATTTACTAAGTTATATCCTTCAGCTATTTAAGCCAGAACCAGAAGAGTCCCCTTTTCTACTAATTTCTTTTTAAATACAAGAAATAGGTACTTTAACTGTGCCTTCACTGCCACTGTATTTAGTCTTTTTAACATCTGTGCAATCTAACAGACAAGACTTACATCCACTCTCACATATTCTAAAAAACATTAATTTCCTTCCCCAAGCAAGGAAAGGCAATCAAAACTGCAAGGAATGAAGCCTACCATGATGAAGCAACACTATTTTCAAATAGCTCATAATCACCTCCCTCCCTCCCCTCCTTGTACAGTTGCTGCTCTCTGTTGTTGAAACTCTTTGCTTGTTTTGGCATGACCTGCATAATTTCCGTACTTGGATCTCTGCAGTGAAGTTTCTTCCTTAAAGTTCTAGACATTCCCTAGCTCCTTTTCACTGAATATGTAAGGCTGCATAATATTTCTGCTGCTTAAGGTTTAATGTAATATTCTCAGTATTAAAGTATAGTTTACAAACAGCTTAAGTTTGAAGAGCGTTTCCACTAAATGACAGCCCTTTATAAACAGTGACAAAGCTTGTTGAGGGGGTTATCACCTGATATTAAAACCTCTCAGGTTTTTCACCTGACTATTTTAAAAAGGAACAATTTCAAGACAACAGCAGAACTGTTTTGGCTGAAAAAGGCCAAGGTAAAGAAATTCAGAATTGCGTGTAATGCTGGATTCAGCTTCAAGCAGCATCTTCTCGCAACCTTTGCTTTACTATTCAACATTAGTTTTGAAATTATGTTTTGTATGAAAGACTGCTTCTTTCTGCCAGCTAAATAGACAGTATCTTCATATTATATTCATTGACCAAGCAAAAAAACTCCTGAGATAACTTGCTGTGCCTTTTACTAAGTGCTACTATAACTACTACCCCCAACCTCATCAGCAATCTTGCTTCTGAAGTTTGCATGACATGACAATGAAAGCTCTCGGGATCTGGTTTCAAAAGATGCTTTTTAGCAGGCTACAAAGCAGGTAGGACAAATGTCAACTGCTTTAAGGTTTGTTTTTCTGTTGGTGTACCCCCACCTCCTCAGTGATTGGGTTTTTCGGATTGTTTGTTGAGTGTTTCAGCTTTCAAAACATTTCTTCTGATCTGAAAGGAAAAAGAATATATATATATTTAAATAATGAAAGGAGAATCCAGAAAATATGCACACCTGCATTCAGCTCCATCCTGTCAGCACACTCTGCTGGGAATTCAAGACTCAGTTTCAAAACCTCTGTTCAAAGCTAAAGCTGTTCCAGATGTGATAGCACAACCACTTAAACAAGAATTTCCCAGATTAACAGGAAAGAAGCCTAACCCTCGAAAATATACAGCTAATATCTGCAATATTTTCTAGACTTGTGTATTTTCTCAGAAGTGAGTTAGAGAATAGCAACAAGAATATTTGGCTCTTCATAAAATCCTGATATTTGCAAAGATGGTGGACTACTCCCCAGTCAAATGCAGATGTACATACTCCAATTTCTTTACTTAATCTGGAGGGAAATAATGAAAAAAAAACCAAACAACTAACCCCCAAACAAAGTAAGCAAACAATTCCCCACCATCAAGCAAACAAAAAACCCCAAAGCTGGAAAAGATGCTGGTCTTACAGTATTTTAAAAAAAAGCTTCTGCTAATTTTATTTTTGAGAGCAGGTAACCCCCAACAAAATATGTAGACTGTATTTACAATTTGGCAGTCTTAGGGTGCAATATCCAGTACTCTGTAGAGATGAAATATCTTCAAAACACTGAAAAATCACTGTCAAAGCAGTTCCTTTCATTCTTTTTACCACTGAGTACTAGAACTGATTAACTAACTTTAAAGAGTCAGCACCAATACTAGTAGATTGCATGAGGTTCCGATGTCAACATTCTCTGAATCAAGGAAACCTATATTTAAAATTACAGACAAGACTGAAACTAGAATGATTTAAAGTACTAGACTAACAGTATATGACTTTGGTGAGACTCGCTAGGGACCAGGTAGAAAGGAAAAGGAAATTTTTATTGTATTCAGAACACGAGGAGACTTGTGAATTTTTTTATTTTTTTTTTTAATCAAGATGAAATAAAAGCAGACTTTTAAAACATCCTCTAGAAGGTAGCTGCATTTGCCCTTGCCAAGGCAGTACATGTTAGAGCAAACAGACACCAAGCTTAAGTCTGAAAGCTTTAGTTCTGTGCAACTCTGCTCTAGAGCCACAAGGAAGGTAGGTGTTCTCCTACCTCATCTTTATAGCTCAGAGTTTCCAGAGGAACTGAGTAAGATTGATTTTGATAACTAGTGGGTCATGGACCACTTCCTACCATCACTGTGAGAAAGCAGGTGTTTCTAGAAAATTTACAAGAACTTTCAAGGTGCAAGAGTAGCTTCAACCAAAAGAAGGGGAGGGAAATCCAGCACAGGCCTAGATAGTTTAATGCCCTAAAATTATCTCCAGAGTTTTTTAATCAGACAAACTCAGGGTTCTTTACTGAAAAAAAAAAAAAGAATTCTGAATGTTATTCTTCCTTTCATACCTAGGGAATCTGATTGAAACAAATTAAATAACTTGCACGAGGACACTCAAAGTCTATGTAATGTCTGATCTGGGTTCTACCTTCTGACTACTACTGCTGAATCTTAACAACTCCCTCTTTCCTCCACAAAGCTGCAGGCTTCAGCAAACAAAGCATTCCTTATAGCTAATTGGTATTACACAGAAACTCAACTGCTCTTATTTACAAAACTACAGATTTATGTCAGGCAAAGCCAATTATGCTTAATGTTTAAACTATTGCAGGTGCTCAGTGACATTGTTGCTAGGCAGTAGAAGTGAAATTGCTCTTTTAATGCATCTTGTTCCAACTGGGAGCATGTGTTTTATCATCAGTGCAAACTTAACAGATGGAGATCTTAATCCTCTCCAGTGAGTTTTCTTCCCTCTCCCGTACTCAAAATGGTGTCCCATCCATTTAGGCTTAACTGAGGTGCTCAGTGAACTGTCTGGGACAGAACTTGAATTTTTGTGTGTGTGTGTGTGTACATGAATACAGTATAAAAGACACATTTAACCACATTAAAAAGAAACCCCCAAACTGTACCAGCAGTAACCAGCAATACACCTGGCTATTCAAGGCTAGTGATGACCTCTGCAGAGCACAGCACCTACTCAAATAGTTATAAACCAGAGTTGCACAAAAGCAACTTCTTCCAAAGTCAAGGCTGAATCTAGAGTCCTTTATATTAATTTCACTCTGTGCTGAGAGATTTAGAAAATTTAGGCAGCATTCAAATAGAAAACTGAACTGGGATGTTTCTGGTTCCTAACCTCACTCAGGAGGCCACTTTTTCCACAATACATTTCAAAATTAATCTTTTATGTTGGGAATTAAAACATTCATATCTTGGATTTGCTTGGTGCAAAGCCATACAGAACATCAACAGGTGACTTCAAATACAAGCAATCAGACCTGAGTGTTTTGTTATCTCCCTTGAAAACTGCCAAATATCTGAAATGCTGAACAACAGAAGGCTATCCTAACATTTTCCACCTGCTTATTATATCATTTCATATGTGCACACATCTCCTTATTTTTTTCTGTCCTCTAATTTTTTCTACTGTATTAAACCACGTGAAAAGCAGCTTCTTCCAAAGTCAAGACCAAACCTATAGAGTCCTTTATACTGATTTCACTGTGTGCCGGTGCAAGATTTATAAAATTTCGGCAGTGCTCTGAACGTACAAAGGATTCCACCAGCTTTGTATTGGAGTCCCAGATGCTGCACTTTGAGAAGCATCCCTGTCTGTTGGTTTTAACTGCTAAATTGCCCTGTCATAACAGCAAGCATGATTGATAGACTTTTGCATGTAGCTTCCTCTGCACCAGCAACCGAAATAAGTCAAAATCCAGCGATCAGTGCCTCCTTTTCTTTTTACCATCCATCTAGAAGGCCAAATTCTTTATTAAATCTGATAGAAAAAGCATCCCTCTAGTCTCTGTGAAGAAGGCAGAGAGCTGTATTTATCCCAAAGCCCATTCTGATCCCTACCTTCCAGAGTACCTCTTTATGAAGGCTGCCCAACTGCTTCCTTCATTGCTGAAAGCCTTTCTTGCATGATTGCATGCCAGACAAGTCCTATCCAGGGAGTTAACTAATCCTCTTTTTCTTGCAGAATGATCTTCATCAAACAATTCAACTGCAGTAGCTGCATTCTATTATCTGCTTTCATCTATTCTTGCATTTTGATTTCTGAGTTAAAAAAAAAAAAAAAAAGAAAAACTGATCTTAGGAAGTTTGAGGTCGTTTGGCCTGAGAATGCATCAGGGGGTACACTATCTTGAAATAAGGTTAGATTTCTCGTTCTCCTGTTCTCAATGTGAATGGTTCCACACTGCTGTTATTTTTGCTGTTAAAAAAAATAAAATTATCATTAGGTGTTAAAAGCATTTCCAGCCCAATTATATCCACTGGCCCAAATCTTAGATTTTACTCTTTCATTACATAGTTCTTCTCCTCTTGTGTATAACTCTCGAATGCATTGGCAGCAACCACATACCTCCTGTCAGTAGACTCCAGACAGTATTTTTGTAACTCTTCTGTGCCAACACAAAGGTCAAGTCAAGTATTCAAGAATTTCTCATGGAAGACACTATGAATTTTCATGGCTTAAATAATTATTGCAATGCAAATACATTTTAGAAAATAATACCTTACAAGCAAACAACTCTCAAGCGTGGCCGGTAAATTTACTCAAATATGTGGAAATTAGTCTGTCCCCCACTTTGTGGTGCCCTCAGAGAATAGATCCTTCAGCCTCTCCTCTCACAGCCCCAGCTCCAGCCCAGCTTGTGCAGCCACTTCTGGAGGAAGAGTCTGTCCCTTGCTGGCAAGAGCCAGGGCAAGGCAAGCAGGCAGCCTTGTTTCCCCCACCCCACTTCTTACAGGGCAAACAGGGAGTTGTACACTCAGCTCTGCCATCAGGGCACGACATCCCCCACTCAGTCAGAAAGCAGATCTTTGACAGGCATGATCATTTCAGATAAAACTCGTAGAAAGATATACTTACTTCTTCCATCTCCACCGGCGCTTCCCAGGATTCTTTTTTTTTTTTTTTACCACAAAGATATTAAACAAGTTCCACAAAAATCTCACTTCCAGATGGGTACTTCTTTCTACAGTATCTGTTGCCAGCTGGGCTTTAATGGGTCCCTCAGCCACCTCGTAGCTCTCCTGCTGACCCTGATCTCCATCTTCACAAGTTATTTCCCATGGGACATATGTCAAATGCTTTACTGAAATCAATGTACATCATCTCTACTATGTTTTGTTTAGAAAATGAGCTCTCATTACACGGACATTAAGGTAATCTGTCAAATCTACCTTTGATACATCTGCATTGCATTTGAACCATTTTTTTTTAAATCTCATGACTAGAAATATATTTTTTTAAATAATTAAATACTAGTGAGATCAAACTAAGAGTTCCTTGCTGCCTTCCTTCCTACTTCTTAGGTGTATTTACTACATCTTGCTCCCACTTCCACAATGGCCAACCCAAAGTTACAGCATAAAATATGGTCAATGGTGGAGAAGTGATTTCTTTTACCAGCTCTTTTATAGTTTCAGCTCACAAACTGCCCTGTATCACTTAATTACATTCTTTTAATGTAGTTTCTCTTGTGATAGAGCATTCCTCATATCTAGCAAGCATTAGACTTAACTACCAGTTCCATTATGTACATCTTGATATCAAAGTGCTCCTTTAGTTTATGAGTTTGATATGTTTCCTTATGACCTAAATACTCCACTTCAATTCTCACTCTTTTTAGTAATATGACTTTTAAAAAGAAATGTTAAGTGCTAGATTAGCATCTCTCACAATAACATAATCAGCCAATCAACAAAGATTTTTTTGTAGATCTTTAAACTAGAATGCATTTTACTAATAATTTTTTCACCCCATTTCCAACTGCATCTACCCTTTCCCAATCTTTTTTCCTAATTAAATTCAACTCCTGAAACTGGGCTACAATTCATAATTTTGATGTAAATAAATTCTAGTCTCCAGTTCTCCTCCTATCATTTTTCTTTATGTCATCCTTCATGGATGGCAAATCTCACAGTGCTTCTGCCAGATAAGACTGGATGCCTCAGCATTAATTTTTCATGGCACAGTTTATGGACTGATGCCTGGTATACAGTATCTAGTACATTTTTGGTAGATCTCCAGGCAATTTGCAAGGAAGATTGCAAAGTGTGGCCGTGTCCATTTTAGTGACATGCAAACTAAAGCAACTGGCAGAAGGCTGAGTAGCAGATCAGCAGCAGATCCAAGAGCAGCACACGAGTCTCCCACCTTTGCAAGTATCAACCAGCCAATACCAGACTCCAAAATCACTTGTAAATGTAAATACTGTCGCAAAGTAATTTGCTAAACAAATGAATGCATGTTTATTAATTTTGAACCATTCCTAAGTACAAATATATGTGGATACCTATCTCCATATAGACATTAAAAAGCCTCTCCCCATTAACCATGCCAAGCAGTGAGCTCTCCTTCTCCTCAGTGTGAATTATGACAGTTCAGCCTCCTACAAGGCAAAATCTCGTGACAAATGCTATTTTGTAAACTTATAAATAACATTGTTATTCATCAGATAATTCACAAATACATAGGTGGTTCCGCTTAAGTATGCTAGGTAATTTATCATCAGAAAGTTAGTGGATAACACAATCAAAATTTAGTCAAACAAGGGTGAAATTTTATCAGATTTTTTTCATAGGAGAAAAAATGGGAGAACTTTCCAGGACAGAATCATAATGCTTGACAGCTTTTCCATGCTTCAAAAGTTTTTCTCCAGAAAGACTTCCTCTGAATTCACTGGTGTAATCCTCATGCAGTTTGTTGTATCTGGGGGAGATGATAGGGAAGGAAAATACCAAAATAATCATCCTTTCAGGTATTAGCTTCACCCATTGTTTATTAGGCATTATTTTTCAAGGTACAGTGCCTTCTGAGTCCTGGAGTTCTAGGCAGTCAAAAAAACAGGACAGTGATATGCATCTTCCTAGAACCTTTCAGATCTGCAGGATGAGATGTGCCAAACTGGATACAGATGTTAATAATACCTGTACTGTGCCTTTTTAATGAATTTAAAAAATAAACATGTCTTTTTCCTCAGAGAAATTTTAGTATATTTTTCTAATTCAGAGTTTTAAAGCCTGATTTCTCCCACACGTAATCAGCGTTTGTCTGAATGGTTCTCACCCTTTTTTTCCTCTCCTCTGGGAGAATTCTTATTCAGCACAAAATGAAACAATTACATTTGACCTCAAAAACCTTATTTTTTTTATGTTTTGGTTTTCTTATTAAGAAATGAAGTGCCTTGGTTCTGAAGTGAAAAACTGATTTGAAATGATTTTTTTAAAAATTTTTTTTCTTACTCTTAGGAAGACACATTTCCTCAAAAACATGTTAAGTTGTGGAAAATTTTTTTATTGAGTTGAATCCAATTTTATGTCAACTTTTTGACTACCAAAACCTTTTATTTTCAGCAGTAAATGTCACAAATGAAAATTTCATTTTACGGAAGAATAAAATCGCATTTCATAAGAGGAATACAAAGTACATGCAGGAGAAACTTTTTTAGTTGTGGCTCAGGTCACATTTAAAATAAGAGAATCGCATTGAAAGAATTGACAAGATGCTACAGTAAACTTTGGTGCTGCAAAGTTGGTGCTAAATGTAATGGAAAAAGCAATACTTTTGTCAAGAGCTCTAGAACTGCACTACCCTTGTAAGTTTTCCATTACTGTCATCACCAAATCCCTACTTCACAAAGGTTTCTGAAGGATTTCCATAGAACTGCCTCCCAGTGTCTAAGAGTGAATGCCATTTGCACGTGACCCTTCCCACTCCCGGTGACACAGGTTGCTTCCCTCCCTCTTCTTGACTTCAAATATTACTTATAATGCTGACAACAGAGCTAACTGTGATGAATGTTTTGGAATATGGAAGGCAGGCTGACTTTCAAACCACCCTGGACGTAAGAGGGGACGGCAGCTGCGAGTTCCTTGCAGTTTACAGGTGACATACAGGGATTAAACCTACGCTCTATAGGGAGCTTCAAATTGCTTCCTGAGTGGGGGCTGAGAAATTCTGTTCTCTCCAGCAGAAAGTTGTTTTCATCCCATGCCCAGTAGAGTGTCAGAAAACCTTGCAGTGAGCTGTTGAAACCACTGCATACAGCATGAACCTGTAGTGGTCTGGTGCTTTCTTACCACCCCTCTGACTACTGTCCTGGACTAAAGGCTTGTTGAGATGACTGTATTGTTTTCTATAAATTGGTACAAAGCCAAGTGCAGTGGAAGTCAGTTCCATGGCCAAGATATCTTTGTGCTCCTATCTAAACTCCATGCCAAAATATTTACACCTTTCTATAAAGAATATGACCCTCTTCTTTAAGACATTTTTAAATTAATAAGACCCCTTAAGTATTTAAGGCTAATGACACCAGTCTTTTCTGTTTAACCTTACCACATTTTTGTTGTGAAATCTCTGTTCACATATCTATCACTACCAATACTTAATTACACACTGGTTTACAGGTTCTACAAGAATTTCTACCCACACTTACAGATGAAATGTCAAGCTTTCCTTTTCTTACACATACCTGTGTGCAATGGTCCAGAACCCCAGGGTGTTCACCATCATTAAGGAAGCCAAGAAGAAGAAGAATCTCTCCAATTTACCTTCATGCAGCAAG
Source organism: Manacus candei (assembly GCF_025592945.1). Lineage (NCBI taxonomy): Eukaryota > Metazoa > Chordata > Aves > Passeriformes > Pipridae > Manacus > Manacus candei. The sequence goes on along the minus strand of NW_026138066.1, from coordinate 22,297,260 downwards.
TGTGGAAACCAGTTGCCTGGTAAAGTAGACATTTGAAGCAGAATTAGTTTGCCTTGCAGCAAGAGACATGGCTCATATGGAAGACACAAAGATAACTTTGTGTAAGACACAACCCCAGCAGGTGCTCTGAACCCCCCTGTAGATGTTTATACAGACTTCATTCTCACAGCACCTACGTGGGGGTTTTTTTGAGTCTACAGTGTATGTTTGCTCTTGCTTTGGAGATGGGCAACAGAGACCTAAAGAAACTAAAGAACCTTCCTAATGAATCTGAAGTGTACTGGAAAACCTAATTCTGCACAGCTACTCCTGCAATGTTTGGGCCACCTTCCCTCTGTATTATCCTGTGCACACAGCTAAATGAATGTTAAATGTGAAAGTTTTAGAAATAAGGTGGCCAGTAGAAATCCTTATTCATATCTTTCATACTTTTAATAGATTCTCCTTAACAAAAAAAAATTTAAAAAACCCCAAAACATGAGAAGCATTTGCTTGGTGCCTCCATTACCAAGATGCCATCTGACACTTTACCTTTCTTTATAGCTGCCTTTAGCAACACATTCTTCTCTTGCATGCAGTGTTTATTTGCATGAATCAGATCCTTTTGTACCAAAGCTTTTGGCAATAGTGTCTGGGACATTTTGGCAGCCTCCATTCAGCAGAGGACAGAACCATCTGGGTGCACGAAGAGGCTTCCCTGCCTCGCAGGTATACCTGTGTGCTTCAGTTTGCAGGTGCATTGCTTTCAGTGTTCATTGCAACAGGTCTGCAAACAAGCTCAGATGGTAAATAACTATGGAAATCAAAAAGCTTAAAAAAGAAAGCCAGCCCCAGTCAGTCTGCAACTGAACACAGTAAGCACCTGAAGTACCATAACCAACTACAGTAAAAACATAAAACCAAACTGAAAAGGAAGACAGAAACTGAAATTACAGAATATCAGAGACCTATACAGTGCTGTAATGACCACTTCCATAATTTGGAAATATAGAATATTTATTGCCTTTGAAGAAGGCAGATAGACTGTCTTCATTAGCAATTAATGAAGAAATACAGAATGTGAAGCAGGTGGTGCTGAAAATGCAATGTCCACACAATCCACAGCTCAGGGGGGTTCACATCAGACCAGTTCCCACTAACAGCTGGAACATATCAGATATGAGCATTCCTTTAGCTCCATCCAAAAGGAATGCACTTGTTTTTATGCTCCAAGATCATTCTACAATGCAAATCAGAGATGATCAGGAGATTCAGATTAAAAGCACACTCCTGATCTGCACTAAAATACCACCATTAATATGCCCAAAGTCACCTTTCTTTGCTACATCCAAGTCTGGTATCAAATCCTGCCGATCTAAATAGTGTGGCTATTCAGCTCTTGAATGACCTAAAGAGGAGAGGAGGAAAGCCAACTTTCTTGCCACAGCTGTGCTGCACAAACCTGTTAGCCTTAACCAATCTTCTGACCACTAATGCCATCTTTAGCCATCAAATGCCAACCTTAACTTGTCATTATTTTTCTAATTAGAGAAAAAGAGCAGTTCCACAACACAGGAGAGACCGAAGCCAAAGAATTACAACCCCCTCCCCAGCACGCCTTCGTGTATTTACATTTTTCGTCTTCCCTCCACATCTTAGAGTTGTAAACATGTTTCTTTTCAAAGCCTTTGCCTTTAGCTTAACAGAGAACAACTGCCATCCGTGCAGCAGTTTTCCCAAATCCCTCTGCAGTTCTCCCCATGCCACTTTACCTTCCTGCCTGTCTCAGAGCAGCACCACCTCACCTCTGCCTGCGCCGCTCCCTTTGTAGCGCCTTCTCAGAGCGAGTTTTAAAACGTGTCATTTAACACCGTAAGTCGACCGAGCTCCTAGGTGCTGTAACTCCATTTTAGCAGCTTATAAACTTTTACTGTCATAATTCACAATCAGGTAGTTTTTCGTTTCCCAGCCCCCAGTGGCCAATAGAAGTCGGGGAGGGAGAGCGCGTGGAGCTGATGGAAGAGGGAGCGCGCACGGGGTTCGGTGCTACGGCTTGTCAAAGCAGAGTTCACACTGCCTGCTAGGTTATTCACATTGGCCAGGCTGACTTTATGAGCAGCAGGAGCTCTTTAATGGGATGGCATTTAAAATGGAACCTGAACAGAAAGCGTGTACTTGAAAACTAGCACCGAGCGATAAAAACAAACAAATAAGTAAATATAATTTAGCAGCTTCTAAGAGAATGGGGTGAAACGGACCTTTGAAACTGTCTTACCACTAGTGAAGGCACCAGATGGAAGCACAGAAAGGGGGAAGTGTTGGAGGGGTAGGAGGGCAGCCTGGCAAGCAGGAGATCTGGGTTCTGCTCCCACTTCACCACCAGTCTCCTCTGTGGCCTCAGTCAAAGATCATTGCTTTGTCTCTTCCTTCCTTCTTCTACTTATAGCTAGTGTGTAAACAGCAAGGCCAGGATAATGACACAGAGCTTTTGGAAAACCCTCTAGTATAAATGAGCAACAGCATAGGTAGGGACAAAATTGGATTGGGCAGGGTAAGGTTCCAGCTGCCATAGCACACACGTTTTCCCTCTCGTTTCCTGCTCTCTCCAAAGCAAGAGCACTTTTCCTTTCAGAGAAGGGCAATAAGGTTTGTCAGGGGTGTTCTTTTCTACAGAGGAACAAGGATGGCAGCAGTCATCCTTGTAATCCTACTGCCAATATGCATTTTCATCAGTGGATGCAGCAAAGATTAATGTAACTATTTCCTATTTTCTGCTGAAAATATTTTCTTCTCACTCTTTTTTCTTCCATTTTCCCTTTTAAATAAAAGTTTTTCCATGAAAGAGGGGATTAACCTGAACTACATTTACTTCTACTTACACTCACTTTACAGAGAATCCTCTCCTCTGCTGGCAGGAAGCCTTGGGAGAACAGTCATCAGTGCTAAAATATCACCCATGTGTTTCAGTCACCAAAACTCCCTTTAGATGCTTTCACCCCTTACCCCACTAACACCTTCCAAAAGCTGCCTGCAGACTCCAGTACCCTCCACTGACCAGGTCTGGGGTTCATACCTTCAGGATCTTACTCTCAGCCATGAACACCAGGCACTTAATGGATCAGCTTGTTTGTTTTTGTTGGAGTGAAGCACCCTGGGCACTGCTGTCTTTCAATAGTCCAGCACTTTCTCGTCCTTGAATCAGCATGTGATATGCTAACAACTCACTTTCCCCCAAAAGGGACTGCCTTTGGGTTCTGTCAGTCCTTTACTTTTCTATGGAGATTGCCAACAGAAGTGCCAATTACAAGGTTGGTTTGTCACATGGATAATTGCTCACTGGGAATTAATTTTCTACAACAAGCTTTTGATTTCCATTTTTATTCCAACAATGGAAATACTTTGTAGCATGAATCACCACAAAGAATCAGAAGTTTCCTTTAGTTCGCATATATTTTAAAGAGACTTTTCTTACTGGTTAGAGGTGAACTGGGTTCGTATTTTACAGCAAATTTAGAACAAATTAGAAGTTAAGTCTTAGCACTGTCAGTTCCTCAAGCCTGCTCTACCATCATAGGAATGAAGTACTAGGTGAACTTTCACTGACATTTTGCAGTCCTATCAATTTTGTATTCAAATTGCTCAGTTAGTACAAGAAAAAGAAATATAACACCAAAACACGTGATCCTACCAAAAACAGGCAGAGGTGTAGGTGAAGCAGAGATTAGGACATGGACAAAAACTTTCCTGGGCTGCTTCTGGTGGATGACTGACAGCAACAAGCTACTGGCACTATTAGCCACCAAAGAAGATGCAGAAAAGGCTGTAAGCCAAACTTAACAAATACTAGTGCACACAGTGTATCTCTTACTAGGATGGCACCCTTGGAGAGCTCAAGGGAAGGCCCAAAGTTGCACAGGAAGGCATTCAGTTGTTTTTACTGAATGACACCATAGTATTTTATTGTAGAGAAAACACTGGAAACAAAGCAAAACAGTCTCATGCCAGAAGTCAGTCTATTCAGTACCATTCCTGCATTTTTCCATCTATCCAGCAACCTAGACTATGATTACAGAAAAAAATTATTTCATATCTTAGAAAAGGTTTGTATTGCCTTCAATCATTTCATCAACTTAGTGGGCATGTATTTAGTGTTTAATCATATCCAAATTAAAGTCTCAATCTGCCTCTAATCCTTATTAGCTAAGTAGGCATCAGTGGACACCACCATCTGGACTGTAAGAAATACCCTTTAGCTTTATCATCTTTGGTATTTAGAATCACACAAGGCTCCAAATGAAAAAAAAAAAAAGCCACAAAACAAAACACAAAAAGCCCACAAAAAAACACAACCAAAAAAAGCCAACAAACCCAAACCACAGAAAAAAAACCCCAACGATTCTCTAAATACTGTGTCTGGGGCAATTTCCTTCCTCTGACCTTCTTTATTTTTGTTTCTTTCTTACATATTTATATTATTATTTTTAGAGAAATGTATTCTGAAATGATTGGCATAGGAGGACAGGTTTTGTCTTGCATCTTCTTCCGTTAAAATGTTAGGAGAGGTAAGAGATCCAAAAGAAAGCAGTTTCCCAGCTTGTACTGAAAATATCACTGTCACCCATCATCTGTTTGCACTCGTCAGATTTTTAAAAAAAGTCTTATTTTATCATATTCACGCCATCCTCCATAGATGCGTTAAAAATGATTAATGCAGCTTTGACTGACTGATATCTGATCAACTTTGCCAATAAAAAAACCCAAATAAAATTCTAAACCAGTGACACGAGATAGGATATAAAAAAGTTTAAATTTTGTCAACACCCTCTGTGCTTCAACACTTCGAAATACACATTGGAGGATCTACTTTGCTGCAGAAACATGGCAAACGTGGTCTCATTGCTTAGAGATGGGAGAACCAGAAATAGCCTTGGCTCAGGTTTTAGTTGGGACAAGACAAAAAGCATTCATAGCCCAGGAGTCACACACTAAACCTTGTTAAATCTTGCAAAACCGTTGCATGAACACTATCTTCTCTTTCAGAAAATGAGAAAGAACTTTCAATATAAATAAACTAGTTGGGTTTTTTAGGAAGAAACAAAATAAAAAGCTGAAAAGAACCTGACCAGATGTCAGTAATGAGAGCTTAATTTGTGTAACTGGACTGTAATTTAACCCAAGAGAGGACACAGTTTTATTCCCTAAATCACTATCATCCTTAGAAGGTTCAATAGGTAACCATTAGACTTTATAAATTTTAAAATTATTATTTTTCTGATCTTTAGTTTTTCCTCACAAGCACCAAAGAACACTGTAAGAAGCCCAGTGGAAGAGCTGGAAAAAATACAGATGGAACAGAAGAATTTTGTTCATAACAGTTCCTACCAAACCAGGAGAACAACAAAACCAAGCCTAAAATGTTTCTTTGGTTTTCTCACAGTCTGTACCCAGCTACAGAAGTCTGACCCCAAACCTACTTTGATTGAAGAGTCAGCTGGACAAAAGTCTATCTGGGATGAGTAGAGGAATATACTGTCTTCAGTCTGAAGCATTGTAACACAAATGAGGATGCAGGAATATCTCCATCTTTTACAGACTGTGAATTGCACGAATTATGGTAATTTGGAATAATTAATCTTATTCAAGCAAGGAACACTGGGAAAGAGATAACTTGTGAGATTCCACTTATTTTTAAGAGTAAAAAGTGAGAGCCTAATAACATGTTGTTTACATACTAATAAGGAAAGCATCCTCTAACACTCTTGTAACTGGAGCAGCAGGGCAAACACTGAACATTTTTCACTTAGTTTTTTCTAAAGCCTTTCGAGTTTTCAGAGGACATTTCTTATTTAGGGGTTTATTCAGTCCCATTAGGGCACCTTAATCTGAATATAGACTGTCACTGAATCCCTGGGAAATTTAAGAGTGACTTTTGCTCAGGTTAATGGTGGGGTCAGTTCCACCCACAGGAACAGCAGGTCTGACAAAGTTAAACAAAGACATATTTATAGTGCCTTTTTTTTTTTTTTTTCTCAAATCTAAGTAGAGGAGTCTGCTATATGTAAGAGTGATCAGGATTTTAGCCAGAACACTTCTCAGTTTGCTCAAGAATCTTGAGTGAAAGGGGTTAGAACATGGCAACTGCATCCTGTGGAGAATTTGGAGAGTTCAGCCTTCTCGATCCCAGACAGGATAAGAATTTGAAATCTCTGTTAAAACAACATTTCTGGCAAGGAATGAGCATTTTCTTTTTTGAAACAATTGAATGATTTCACACAGAATTACAGCAAAAGAAAAAGTCACCTTGATAGAAAGCTAGACAAAAATGTCCTGAATTGAAAACCAAATGCAAAAATTGTTTTCCTTTATCGCTTTGTATAAAAATACTCACTAATAAATTAATTACATAATAGTGACACAACATAGGCAAAATATTTTGGTGCTGACATTATGCCTAATTATTTTATAGTTATTTATTTAATTATACCCAAAGTAAAACTGCAGTGAAATATGTCAGTTTTACTGAATATTTCAACTTTATAGAAATTGATAATTTCCATACTTCAGGGGGAGGAGAGTAAAAAAAGACAGCAACATAGTCTTTCTTAAACTGTTTGTTTCATTGAACCTGTATTATACTGAACCCATAGTACACAATGAAAAACAATCTGTTCCACTGTGGGACATTCAAGGAGCTCACTTCTCCACACTGGATGCCTTGGTACTTAATAGCTCTTTGCCTGATTCACTTCTGTAAACATTCCTGTTTTTTACCCATCTCTAGGTGACGTTTTTATACCTCATAATAAAATTTTAATTGAATTTTTAACTTAAAACGAGCACTGCATGTCAAAGCATTATTTGTTTGTTCAGATCTTGCAAGTAGGAATAAAAATTTCCTGTCATCCTTGCAAAATACCCACTTTCCCCTGTTTTTAAAATACATGATTCTTTACGTAGGAAAGAGAAGAACCCAAAACTTAACCCTGAGCAGTTGCAAAATTCTGCAGCCGTAGTAATTGCAGTGGTGTCATGCACTGGGGCCAGGAGCTGTGCTCTCTCAGAGAACAGTTCTCTGTAACACAGTACCAAAAGAGCTTATCAGTGGAAAGCATCTTCAGAAGTACTGCCTCAGCAAGTGGAACTATTTCAGACGTGAACAAAGGGATCCTTGTCCCTCGGTTCAAGTGCTCAAGTGCTTTACTTTTTGAATTTACTTATGAAACAAGTCTTTTCTGTATTGAACAAAGATTCATCAGCAAAGGAAAAATGACTAAGAAATTCTTGGCTTATCTTGAAAGTCAGCAACCCAGAAAAAACTCCAGTTCAGGGCTTACACTAAATTCACCTCAACAGGCTGAATCTGAAATAACTCCTTTTGAAAGGAAGTTCTCTGGGAATTGCAGTATTCACCTGCAAAAGGGTGAGATCATATTTTCACTGAATCTGGTTCTTCCAATAGCTAGGCAAGGGAAATAATGTAAAGAAAGCAAGAGAGAAGTAGTGGGTCCAGGAGAACCAGTTCCCTAGACAGCCTTGAAACACTCAATCCACTTCTTTTCCCTGTGATTCTGTGGAACAGTCAGGAATGCATGTTCTCCATCCTTTAAAGCACAGATCTTCCTCTCATGGCCAGAGGCTTCCACATGAGTGTGAATAACGTGAACTTATGAACATAAAAAGGTGCTTCCTAGCCAATTTATTTTCTTGTCTCCCAGAACAGAAGTACAGAGATTGGATGTGAGGACTTCCTGCGAGATGCCATCCTCTAATTATTCCAACTATCAAAACTAAGATGACTCATTAAAATTGGATGAATACAGTTGGAAGGCTATTTCCTATCTTAATTCCATCTTAATTGTGAGAGCAAATCAATGAAAGTTTGGCATCTCCTTTAATTCTGCTGCCTAATTCTCCAAATCAATAATATGAGAAAACTGCTCCGCAACACCAATCATGAGCATCCTCTTACCTTGAGTGCCTGCGTGGGCTGTCTGAACAAAGAAAGCTCCCATAAAGCAGCCAGCTCCATTAAAGAGAGCTAAGAAGTGCATGGAAATCCCTCTGATTCTTTCAGGCACGAGCCGGAATGAAAGTAAGGCACCTTGGAAAGGAAACAGATACAGTTACAGGTTAAAAAAAGCAAAAAAAAAAAAAAAAGAAAGAAAGAAAGAAGTAAATTATGTCAGAAGGTAGATAAGACAGAAAAATATCTCGAAGCATCTGAAATAGAGAATTTCCATATTTTACACAGAGAATGTACTTGCTGCAGAAGAGCAATCAGATGAGTTAGCATGTACCCTATTAACAAAGCATTATCTAAACTGCTTAAGTGAATCTCTAATAAACTACAGCTTGTACAACTATCAGTGTTCCACAAGTACACAAGGATTTTTCACCCCTATAGCTGCTTTCACCTTTTAAAACCTCAGGCATAAGCAAGACCAGAGAAACACCACCATGGTCAGTAAGCATGAAGACAAGGGGTGTGATATTTAACTGCAGAAGACCAGGAACTCCTAGGCCAGAGCCAATGCAGTGCTGCCCCTACTAAATACTTCAGAAATCTAGAGCTCTCTGTTAACTTGGACAGCTACCTTGCTCTTTACCTTAAAGCTGGACAGTGCTCTTCCCCAGAAGAGCAGTTCCCCAGACTCACAGGATAATTTTTAAGACATCCTTCTTCGTTTTTTTTTTTTTGCCAGAAGGTTAAACCAGAAGAAGCAACAGCTTTGGTACTGAGGAGAAGCTGTAGCATGCTGTTGTAGCATAGATGACTACAAATAATCCCCCCAGCTGCAATTTGGCTAAAGTAGGTTACAGTAACAGCAAGACTTTATAATAGCTGGTTTTTTCAAGTATTTTCCCCTGATTATCAGTAACCTCTCTTTCCTAATTTCATACCTTAAGCCCTCATCCACACTTGCTTGCCAAGCCCCAGTGCCTCCCAACCTGCTTTATTAGTTGAATTTGCATGACCTCTAGCTTGAAAAACATGCTGTAGAGGATCCTCTTTGGATGTTGAGTAGCCTGAAACATCTCTGAATACAAATGAAACTTAGCAATCACCACCTTTCACCCTTTGTAACTTGAATGTCCAAATAAGAGCTTTGGAAACATACTAAAGAAAAAAACACCATGGAGAGTGTTTTCTTCCTTATTCACAAGAAGAACCAAAAGCTTGAGGGCAAGTGAAAGCAACTGAGCCTGGGACATCATCTATAGATGCAACAACACAGTCTGAAACATCACACAATCAGTGTCCTGGCTAATCTGAATCACTAAGACTAAAAAGTTTTTGGTTATACCTCTCTTCTAAAAACAAGGGTGTAAAACATGCATCTTGGCCAAATTCAGCCTGGGCAATTGCATCCTCCTTATCTAAATTACCCCTACTCTTTCAATTGCATACTGCAGTAAAACTATTAAAGAGCTGCTGCATGTCACCCTGGAGACTATTGCATTTCATTGGTGGGCAAAGCAATCCCAAATATAGCCTCTAACAGAGCTGTTTGCTACAAGGCTTCCCGTTTCTAAGTGTTTTGAGACACATTGATGACGATACTCTTTCAGCACTTCAGCAAGCACTGATTTCTTTTAAATCATTGAACCTTAAAAAAGACTGGTTTCCTAGTTAAAACTGAGGGTTACAAATTCAGCCTGGCAAAGGACTGTGAGATCTTACATTCTAACACTGTGGAGGAGAGCAATATCATTATTTTGTTTTTAAATACTACCTTAGTGGTAGGGGAACATTAAATGATGATATTATTCTAAGAGATGTTCATGTCACCTGAAGCAGATGATTTTACAAAACTCCTGTCAACAGGATAATGAAATATGTTGTATAAACATAATTCTAAGTATCAGGGACCAAATCATAGATTGGCTTGAGTTGGAAGGGACCTTAAAGATCATCTAGTTCCAACACCTCTGCCATGGGCAAGGACATTTCCCTCTAGACCAGGTTGCTCAGAGCCCCATCCAACACTGCCAGGGATGGAGCATCCACAACTTCTCTGGGCATACTATCCCAGGCCTCACGTCCCTTACAGTAAAGAATATTTTACTAACATCTTATCTAAACCTACTCTCAGTTTGAAGCTGTTCCCCCTTGTCCTGTCACTACCTGCCCTTGTAAATGGTCTCTCTCCATCTTTCTTGTAGGTTCCCTTGAAATACCGGAATGACACAATCAGGTCAACCTGAAGCCTTCTCTTTTCCAGTCTGAACAGTCCTAATAAAAGAGGTGCTAATGAAGATAAAGAGTTTAATATGCCAAATCTAACTTCTCTAACCAAGCACTTCAGAAATGAGATAACTCCTTTCTTCCCTCTGATTACAAGTGTGAACATTTCTGTCTTCAACTCGGATCATGTACTTTCAGGTCTAGTAAATTATTATGATAATTGAATTTGACCTTCTGCATAGGAAAGGCAGTAAAATGTCAGGAAAGCTGGAACAACTATTTAAGTGTCTAGGCTGTCACTAACATCCACAGAGATCCACTGAATGGTTCCTGAAAGGCAATTCAGTTCACACTGAAGTAGAAACCTGGAGCTCAGTTCAGAAGCCTGAACACAGATGCTTAGTGCTGCCAGATGTGCTTCAGTGAACCTCAGCCATCTGCTTGGGGGTGTGATCAGACATGGTGCAAGACTTGTGGGAAAAACCATGTTCTTCTCCAGCAGCACCTGGGGTAACAGAGACTGTGAAGATCCTGCTTGTCCAGCGTGCATGGCCGAGATACTCCATGACAAACGGGGCCAGACATCTGTGTGGGCAAGGGAATGGAGACCAGCATCCCCATCAGCTACAGCAATAATCTGCTTTAGGCATCTACCTTTAGTTTTCTGTATGCAAGTCTCAAGTTTAGACTTAGTCCCATTTACCTGGGTTCTTAAATCACGCCTCTAACTGCAGCTCTTAGCAAGATGCTTAATCTTTACTTAAATGGGTAAAGATGGTTTTTCTTCTTAAGAAATTCGAACCACAATCCTTTAAAAAGATCTCTAAAAAAGAAAAAAAAAAACCTAGGATGGAGTTTTATTTCTTTTCTAAAGGCTAATGTCATCTTCCAGTCACTGGACTTCAGCTGTGTCTCGGTGTGCTGGATTAAAAAGCTTTATTCTAACAGCAGTATTCTTCTCATGCTTTTGCATGAGAAGACTGTAAGCAAGTCACCTTCTAACCTTTTTTTTTTTGTTAAGCTAAACAGAGAAGGTCACAGTTTTCAGTTACACTTAGCCTGTAACCTAGAAACCAAATTACCTGCCTAGAAACTTGTCTCAGTTAAGTACTTGAGAGCTATCAGATGAAGAGGCATTATGAAAGTGCTAAGTATTTAAAACTAGGGAAAATTACCTTTTTAGTGACAGACTGCGACCCACAGCTTTCAGTAGTCTTAGAGTATAAGAACGAAGCTGAGACACTGAAGTTATTTCCTGCTCTTAAATAAAAAGCTGAACATTTCTGGGGTTGTACTGGAACAAGAGACACTCAATCCATCGAATTAAATGCCTGCAGAGATCAGCCAGTCAATTACTTTACCTGTGTCTCTAAGTGAATGTTGCTTACATTATTTTTATAATACTAACTTTTTTTTTGAAGCTCTGCAAGGTAAAACACTGGTAAACACTCTTCATGCTCCTCAGAAGAAAATAAGCCTCAGAAATGTCAGTGTAGACATGGAAAAGTAAATAATGGAAGGTAAAAAAGGTTCAGACTCACAATCAAGAGTATGACTACATAATGTATGGATGGCAGACAAGCTGAGCTCTGCCTGTGCTCTGAAGAACAGGAGTGTTTATCTCTGGCTGCATGTCACAAGTTAAGGTGTGATGATCTGTGGAGGCATGTTCTGATGACTCCTGATTGGACCACTAACAAAAATCTTGCATCTGCCTACAACATTCTCTAGGTGAGTCAGTTGAATTGTGTTACCTGCCCACATGTTCTCTGTGTTGGTGAAAAACACGTAATAATTCTATTTGCTGGGTCCACAAATGGAAAGTGTTGAGCTAAATTGCTTCACCTCGCTTTGACTGTGACCTTTAAGGTGGTCACAGACCATAACCAGAGTTTAGCTGTCCTGTGTATTTTTGTTCTGTCTCAATAAAATCATCACAGAAGAGTTCAGGTCAGAAGGGACCTCAGGAGCTCATCCAGTCCAGCCCCTGCCTGTAGCAGGTTCAGCTTCAAGGCCAAACAGTGGATTGCACACCCCAGGGACCTGACTGGACTGTGCTATCTTCCAGTTAATCTGGAACAATATCATTGCTCATTCTGAGTTACAGCCAGCAAAGACAAATTGTGCTTCTCCGAAGCAGGTAAAGCACAGATCTGCTCATTAAGCCCATGGAAGAGAGCCAGAGATAAAATATCAAACAACTGTAACTATATTTAGGCAGCTGATATAATTCTCCACGAGGCAGGACACTCTTGCTTTAGCCTACTAGGTTTTACTTACAGGAGGGAGTTACCAAGGCTTCAGCCACTCCAAGGAGGATGTACTGAGGAGCTAAGTGGAAGCAAGGCATGGAGGAGACCAGGAGAACCTCCTCAGAAAGCGTCTGCTCCACCTGAGGGAAATGCTTTCGGTGTATTTCAGAGAAGCCAGCGACCATCACGGAGAGTGCAGCGGATAAGTGACCTACAACTGAGCAAAGAGCACAGAGAGCATTCGCCAAGGCTGCAGTACAGGATCTTCATGTGTTTATAACGAAGCAAACTCCTAAGAAATGCAAAAATAAATTCCTTCCCCCGCCCCAAAACATTCTTTCTGAACACCTAAACATGAATGTGGCAAAGGAACACCAGGTCAGCACGGAAAGAACTTAAGGATGTGGAATAATTGAGGGAGAGGAAAAACTTTTCTGAAGACCAAAGTCACAAAGAACAGCTTTTTACTTTTTTTTTTTGAAGGTTGAAGGAGGTAAGAAAGGAGGAGAGAAAGAAAAGGCAAATGTCCTTCCAGATATCACAAGAGACTGGGTAGGAAAGACTATCAAACAGCAGGAAATTCTCCTACTTAAGCAGCAGTAAGATTCTGAAATACACATTAACGCTGTAAATTTTAACCATTTGTTTTCTATTTAAAAAGAAGCAGTGCAGGCACTCTAAATACTGGATTTCTAAGGCTGAAGGGCCATGGCAGATAGGAGAGGAAAAGATTAGTTGTGCATATCACACCTCAGGAGATCAAGGACTCCTACCTTTTCTCCTTTTCGTCCACTTTAGAGTTCCCTTGAACTACTCTAGAAAGTTTGTTTATAGTGCATTTGCTGGACTTTTAAACATTTCAGGATGAGATCTGCTTTAGTGGGAGAGTTCATCTCCAGCTTTCTAAGAGTTTACACATAAGCTGTGAGACCACAGTTGCCTCCTGCCTTTCTCAGCTGTCTTGAAGCAGTATTGCCACATGATCTGTAACACACTGGATCCCCAAAACATTTCAATATACCACTGCACATCCAACTCATGGAGTCTTACACCTGCCTCAGTGGTAAGGCAAAAGTGCAAGCACTGCACAAGCACACAGGACCAGAAAAACCCCCAGCCCTATGTGTTCAGCCTCATAATGCATGATAAAAGGTTCTAAAACTCAGATGCACACTTCGCCCATTGCACAGAGGATGCAATTTAAATGTGTTTTTTTATATTTCTTGATCTTGACAGTATGAAATGGCTGCAGCCTCTCAGAAAAGAGACACACAAAGTAAGCACAGTTTTCAAGTAAGCCTCTGAACCTGAAACATGTATATTTCTTATGGTTTGAGCTCCCACTTATTTTAATCACATTTCTGATTTGTCAGCATTTCTAAGACGTAATATGAGGAGAATTTGGTTTCTTTTGACAGTTTTGGCTCAAATATTTGGACTATGTTTTTCTTTCAAAGCCTCCTCTGACTTCATGACTGATAATTGTTACGCTTATTAGATTTGACGTCAACAGTAAAAAGCTTTTGTTTCATATTATGTTTATAACAATATAAACTTTTTCTTTTTGGGTGTCAGAAGAGGTAGAAAACTCATATAGCTAATTGGCCTTAACCTTGTTGTGTTTTTGCAGGCCTCTGTGTTTCTTCTCTCAGCACCAAACTCACACCCTTCCACCAGCACAGTTTTCCTGCATTTCCACAGCTTTAAATATCCTTCCCAATGCCTAACCTGAGCCTTGGAAGCTGTTTTGCTGTTAAGGCTCCTCTAGTGCTTAATGAGAACATCAGTGAATTATTGCTTGAAAATTGATGACAGGAGGGAATTCAACAGCATTTTCTAACCAATGCAGCTTGTCAAAACCAGGTATAAAGCCCTCAAGGAGTTTCTTGTAACCTTCCAAAGCAAGAGCTCTCCTAGTGAAAAATTATGTTGGTACTAAAGAAACCTGAAGCAGTTCAGTATTACTACACAGTTCTATACTTGAAGCATTTTCCCTACAAAAAGCCAATTCATTTCAGAAAAAGTAAACTGTGAATGCCCAACAATTTTAATTTTAATCTTTTAAGGTTTTATGTGGCAGAGGAAGAAACCAAGAGACTTGGAGATCTGGCTTTCCTAACTCTTCTCCCTTCAGTTCTGTTTGAAACAAGCAGCTAGAATGACCACTTGAGGCTTTGGCTTTCCAGTTTTAGTAATATTTGGGGGTGATTCTAGGACAAGGTTCTTTATGTTATCTGGGGACTAAGGTTGTTTTGGACCTTTGTGAGTGCCGATCTCACATCCTGAATTGTACAGGTTAAAAAGCTTTCCTAGAATTAATACTTGTTCAAACTAGAATGTCTTTAGGGATAAATGGTCATCATGAACTTCCAAATCACCTCAAAGAGACATTGGACTGGAGGCTTGCTTTTGTGTCCTGTATGGAGAGCTGTTCTCCATACCACTCATGGATGGAGTAAATCCAAGACTAAGACAACATTTCAGTATAGTCAGTCATTAAGAATATTACAGAAAGAACTTCTATGGTTCAGATGTTTTATCTAGAACCTCCTGCCTGTAGCTGATGCACACACCAGACACACAGTTTCAGTTCTCTACTGAATCTTCTGCATTATTGACCAAATCAAGCAGCATCAAATATAAAACAAAAAAAAAAAAACCACCAAACAAACCCATCTCAACAATCAAAAAACCCACAGACAACTAAGAAACTGGAAAAATCCCAAGTCTACCAGCTATTAGTGTTTTCTGTAAAGAGGTCCAGATATCCAACATATTTGGGACACAATCTAAATTCATGTTAAGATTTTAATGTTTTTTCAGTCGTACCTAATTTACAAATAAACCAACAACTAGAGAGAAACTAACAGATTACAGTTTTCATATAGACCCTTAATACAGAACAATCAGATATTTCAGTTCAACATTGTCTGTATGGTTCATCCTTGAAAACTGTTATTCTTAACATACTGAGAAATTACAGAAAACTACTGAAATTCCTTCCTCTTACAAGAGTTGAATTAAAATATAGTTATAGGCTGGCTTAACACCAACTGCCTATTTATACTTCCAATTTTGTTCCTGAAAATAATTGTGAACTTAATTAACTGTTGGCAAAAATATTGGCACTTAGAGGTCCACCATATTTGCAGGTGCAGTCATATACTTGGATATGTGAAGCCATTGCCTGTACTCACAGGTATTTTTATGCCTCAGGTAATTTATCACCTCTAACAGGAGGCTATTTTAATAAATGAAGCTATTAAGAATAAACCACTGCATATATTCTACTGCTGTTCAACATAAGAGGATAGAACATTAATACTAACTTGGAAATTTCCATAGTTTAAAAGAAAATGATTATCTGAACGTGCTTTTTGTGTTTTAATGCAGATGTTATTTTTAAAACTAGGGTAATTGCAACCTGCTGTGTTATATGCTTCTGGTTTGTATAAAACTTAATAACACTCTTAATTAGGCTAATTTAGTCAGATTAATACCTCTGTGTGTGTCAGTACTCACTGTGCTGCCTGCCATGGGGCATTGAATTAATAGCAGCACACTGAGAAAATAGTGGTTTATAAATATTTTCATCTGAGATTTGTGGTGCAGACTGGAAGATAAAAAATGTAGGAAGTTTAATGAGGGTGTCTATGAAAGGGAATAGTTTTAAGTGAATAAAGAATGGAAGCTGAATTTCTGGTGGTACTACGTGTAGCTGGCATCAAAAAAGGGTCACAGAGGATCCCTCCAAATCACTTATGTTCTGTAGAACATAAGAGGTTTGGGGATAATTAAAAGCCAAATAAATAAAAATAAATAAAAAAACCCACACCAGTGTCTACAGAAGGAGGCCCAACCCCTACTAAAGTGACCATTGCTTCTAGACCATGAATTGCTCTGAAATGAGTGCCAAACTCCAACCCTGAGGTTACAACAGTTACAGCTGGAAGCACTGGGACAAACAACAGGGAAGACTTCTTTTTAGCACTGTGAGAAAGAGAGATAACACTTCACCTTTGGAGATCCCTTTTTGTTTTAGGCATGTTTCAGTTAAGGATTTTAATAATCATATTGCTAAACACCTGAACAATTATCCCATACCAGGTATTTTAACGAAAATTCTAGTACTGGAGAGGAAAGCTGTGCCTCTCCAAGTAACCTTCCACCTGTGAAATGTTCAGCCTTTCCAGTGGGAACAGCAGCCTAGTGATACACACCCATTTGTCTTGCATGGTTGTCTGCATATTTTCTTTTGCTCATCAGTTCTAAAAACACCCATTGCAGATACACACTTAGACTAGATACTTTTGTTTCTCTTGTGATACAACTGCAGAATCTGGAAGAAACTGTGCTAGTGATAATACAATTTCCCTCTTATGAGCTGCAGTCCTAACAACAATGCAGTTGTAGTGTAAAAAATAGCAGAAAAACAAAGCCTCAGTTCATAACCTACTTATTTAAATCCGAACTCACCATTTTGAGCAACACACATTTATCCAGTATCAGAGAGCAATTAACTAAAGGACTTTTTCTTTTCCAAAAGAGACTTTCAACGTAAATTAACTTCCCAAAAATGGATAAACAAACATACAGAAGATAACCAAGTCAGAGTAATTCTCAAGACAAAATAGTTAATATCACTTCTCTCCAATACTAGGATGACTTGTAGTTATTTTTTGTGTGCCTCAAAATTTTTTATTTGTCAGAAGTATCTCCCTCTGTCCTACACAAAAGCTATGCATTTTTTTTCTTGATTTCTAGTATGTGTTTCCAGGACTTTCAATAATTCCTTTGAAACATATTTACCTCTGAGCATCATCCCAAAACAAGTCCATCTTAATATCTATAGCCAGAAATAGTTGTATAGGATCATCCATCATACTGAAATTTCTCTTTCAGAAGCAGAAAACAAAGTAAAACTGTATAAACACGTGGATTTTATACATACCAATGTAAATTGTCGGAGAATGTCCAGTGTCCTTGGAACTAAAGAGACATGAGGAGTTAATGCATTCCAACACAGGAACAAGAATCAGTAGGGGCACAATGCTTATCACATTCATTGCTGCAATTGGGAAGACAAATCCGCTGAAGTGCAAGTTGGAATTCATGGTTTGGAGATAATATCCTGAAGGAATCTGTATTGAAGGATAGAACCCCACTCCATTAGTATACCAGGTCTCTTTTGTGGTTGAGATTTTTACTATATTTGGAAATTTCTCAGACATTTTTCCATCTGAAGAAGTCACATTAAATCAAATACCTGCTGGCCAAAAGGAATGACCATTCATGAAGGAAGCCTTTCAGATAGTGACAATATCATTCTCTGCCAGAATGTAACATTGTCCCTCTATAACATTTTCTCCTGAGTTTAACAGTTCAAAGCAACAGTTGGAGAATTTATTTGACCACCCCTAGTTAGAGCTATTAGCCAATACACCAAATGGCCTAATAATTTAGTCTCTTTGCCCAGACAGTGTTTAACAGAACAGAATCTTAGAATAGCAAGATGCAGAGGATTTAATCCTAGAATAGCCAAATTTTGAACTTCTGATTGTGTGCTCAAGGTGAGAGTTTTCCTCAAGACACTCTTGCCAGCACATGGCTTTAAAAGCTATGAGGAATGAAAATTTTGCCACAGCCTTACAACCAGCTTAATGCAACTCAGAGCCATAGCAGTTATACAGAGGACTTCCTTTTGCTCCTGGGAACTGAAAACTGAACCCAAAAAGAGGTAGATGAGGAGCCCACCAATGGCAGTCACCAGGGTATGCAGTTAAGTAGATTTGTAAGACTCTTTCACTACAAAAGCAGATAATTTCTCCTGCTTGTGTGAGGCTCTACAGAAGATCTGTTGAGTTTATTAAAAAAAAGAATAAAATCAAAACCCTGATGGCTTCTACCAACAGATTTTTCAGTTCTGGTGGGGGTTTGCTTGTTTGTTTGTTTTTTAAGGAAGCTTGATTAACTAATTTAATGTGCAGCAGGGAGCCATAATCCACTGCCTTTTTCTGAAGGCAAACTCCAATTTGAGCAATTCACAGAGTACTGTCATGACAGAGCTTGATGTAGAACTGGTTTCTTTACTCTGTTTCAGTTTTTAGTCAGTTCAGGATTCCTGCAGCATCCTGCACAGCTTTTCAGTATAACTGTTAACTTCAAACCCAGGTAGAATATTACTGCTTTGTAGCAGTCTGAAAATTAATGTATGGTTAGTAACTGAGCTCATGGAGGGTTTCTTATCAATGGTTATAGTTGACCCTGCTCACTGGGAGTCTGTTCAGTGCTAAGGAATTACTTAAATAATAGATCTTAATAAAAATATGAAAAAAACCTACATTCCACCTCCAAAAGAATATATAAATTGAAAAGGGAGAATAAATAGCAACAGAACTATGCAAGTTTAGAACTGAGCCAAATTTTGTTGGTTCCTTTTTTTTCCAATGCCTACTGCAAATAAGAATTGACTTCTTAATAGGAATTAAAATATCATCAACATGAAGCACAGGCACTGAAAGCTGTTAAAAATATGAAGAAAACGCTCTTAATCTTCAAAAAAAGATACTGATCTATCATTTAGTCTGAGAAAGAGTCTTAAACTTATATAGGAAATCCTGCTAAAGGAGTAAGTAGATTCTTTCAGCAGTGGAAATACTTCTATATTTTCTAGATTGTTATAAATTTCATCAATGATATTTGCTTAATTTTCATCTAGTCACTAAAGCATAACCTTGGTCAAATATATGTGTTTGCTGGTTTGGTAGGGTTTTTTTTTTGTTCGCTGGGGATTTTTCGTGCCTTTGGGGAGGGGGGGGGTGTTGAGGAGGGAAGAGGAGATAAAATAAGGCAGATGGATGGGAACGTGGGATGATGGCAAGAGGAAGTGTCAGTGAAGCAGTATATGCCACATATTTGTACGAATTTCCTTAAGCAGCATTTTAACAGCAATAGGTAAAAATGAATTTCCGAGCCAGCTCATAAACCTGTTATTCCAGTTGCCAAAGGGTAAGCTACCTCGAACTCCTGCTTAGCCAGGATCATCCAGACAGAAAGGAATCCAAAGGAATCATGTCAGCTTAAGTGGCTTCTTGACACATTTACATTTATATAACATACACACACACTCAAAAGCGAAAAGAACCAGATAGCCTGACAGAGGGGCTGTGAAAGGACTGCTTCTTTCCACAAATGGAAAGCCACCCACTTCCACTGTAGCTACAACAGCCACATAAGCCTGTCAAAACAGTAGGAGAAATATGCAACCAAAACAGCAAATAAAATTTTCTGCCACTCTCCAAAAGCAAGTGAACATTTAATAAGCAGGAAAATTACATTTTTCAAGAAGAATACCGAGCCTGAGTCTGTGTTGATAACTGCAACACAGCAGCATGTGGAGCACAGGACTCCAGTACAAGATGTTTCAACCAGTAAAGGTTCAGACAAAGGAGTCACACAAGCTCCTTAATGAGTCTTGACCAAGTCAATTTTCATTATTTGATGAGACTAGAGGTTACAGTAAGGAATATTCTTGGGTAATTAAAACCACTAGAACAAACATGCCTAGAGATATAGCAGCAAACACGTGTCACAGCCCATTTCAGCTTTCCTGTTTAAAAGTCGTGTGACCCACCTGCATAACGCACGTTCTGTACAGGATCTGGAAAGTAAACAACGGGAAGAGTCTGGTGAGGGACTTGGTGCTTTCCACCTGAATCTCACTGTACTGGCCACCGTGGTTTTCCTTGGCATGATCCAGCCAGTTTGTCACGCCCGCGCTGAGGTAGCGGTGCCGCACGCAGCGTGTTCTCAGGGCACTGCCAATCACCCCAAAAGTCGTCAGCAGGGAACTCTCTGCAAGCAGCCAGAGACAGCAGACATTGGTATGGTTTTATTCGCTGCCAAAAGAAATGAGAGGAGACAAAACGCTTTGGAAGGGAAGATGTAACCTGATATATTCACCTTTGTGTCTTTTTTTTGGGTGGGAGAAAGGTAATAACAATCTGGATTTGTTTCAAAACATTCTTTTTTGGACTCGGTTCACAACCTAATTGTTGCAGAAGCAATCCTGTCAAACATCCACAGAGAAGATTGCCCTTTGCTACCAGTTATTTAACTCACCACAATTTGTTGCTGAGATTGAGCAAGTAAAGCATTAATTTCCTTTGCTTTTTCTTTCCATTTATTGCATGTTGTTTGTTTTCATTTCAAGACAGTACTGTAATATTGCATATCAGCTGAAGTCCAGCAGCACTGGGAGGGCAGTAGTGAAGTGAGAAGGAAAAGGATTTTAAGAAACAGTTGATGAGATGAGAGAATCCTCATGGATGAATTTCAAAGCCAGAAATATTATCTTAGGATTTCCAAGTAGCATGCTGGGACAGAAAAGTTTCCAATTCAGTACTTGGCATATTAAAACTTGCTCACTAGGTTCAGGAATTGCTAACTTGGTTCTCAAAGTCAGAGGAAATAGAAGTAAAATAAGGACAAAACTGTTAGCATCAGGCTTGGGAATGCAGACTAATTTACCTTTGGTAAATTGCCATCCATGCAAATAAGGGTTATGGCACTTCTCTACTTTTCTGAGTTCTGAAGCACTACAGTAAGTTGAGTATCTATAACTAAATTCTTTCCAAATATTAAGTGAAGGAAGATTGCAGAGGGAAAATATCTCCCTACTATCTCTGATATGGAAATTATTTTCTAGAAATATCCATTAACATTTACTGGAAGCACTTGTTCTAGAGTACTAAGTAAGGGCATCTTATTAGATAAACTAAAATTTAAAACTCTCTGGCTCTTTAGTATCAATTTGAGGACTGTTGGCACTATGGAATAAAGTCTGAAATAGCTTATTAAAGCCTGCAAACACAGAGAGTGGGTACAGTTTTTATTGTTCTGTATGACTGTACTAGGCAATTATTCTTACCACTCATTGTAAGTGATGTTTAAGATCTTAGATTATTTTAAGACCTAATCTGAAGACTAAAAGTAAAAAAATCTGCAGACTTCCAGAGTGACTTGACTAAGAAGCTAACCAGAAAACAAATGGGACTTAGGGCTCTTCTCAAAGCAGAGGCAATTTCAGAAGTAAATAAGAGATAACAGAAAACTTGGTTTCAGCTCAATTCATTGGCAGAGTTTGTAATTAAATATTTCAGATCAGAAAAATGATGATTTTTTTTTTTTGCCCTACCCTAGAGGTTGGATATTCAAAAAACTAAATAAGAAGCAGTTATGTGGTATTACTACTCTGCCAGGGTTTGAGCCCACTCAGATTTGATGACGCACAGTGTAACCCATGACAAGACCAGCAGACAGTTCAACAAAGCAACAACATGGCTGTGTCCTGGTTCATGTGACTCAGTCCTGAAGATGGTCATGGCCATCTCCTTTCTTTTGAAATGTGAGGTGTTAGGCAGGCTCTTCTTTCTCACTTTCACTGGGAAAAAAAGACTAAAATAAACAGCAAAACCTGATAATTCCCTGTCTTTCCTAATGGATCAACTGAGGCTCTCCTTTACCTAATTTCAGTCAACTACCTTGGAAACGTTATTTTGCATGAGACAAAACAGACAAGTACATTATTTAGCTGTGTTTTTCTTCATAGAATTCCAGCAGATTATAAGAGCTAGTAAACTAGGAAGATAAAGCTGCTTAAATTTGTAGTGCAGAAAGCAACTTCAATGATACATAAACCTAATTATTATCAAGAGGATTTTGCCAATGATATAGTCAGAATAAGTACGTCATCCCTTCTTTAAAAGAAAATAAGTAAGCCCCACAGAAATCCATAGTGCTGAATTCTTTAGATTACAAATCTGATCAGCTAGTAGGAAACATGTTTAAAAGCACAAATATTTATATCAGTGCACATTACGTAGCTAAACATCATACACTCCATATTTTTATTTCTAAAGTTTCCAGCCTGTATAGATATTAAGTTGCAAGAAAATTATTTACTTTTTCCTTTATACTTTGCTTTCATATTTTTTTCTTTCACTCTAAACTAATTATAAATATCTGTGCTATTTAATTGCAATAAAAAGCCTATGTTGCACCCTAAATGGTAGACATTTTTGTCTTCATCTCTGTTCACCTACCAGTCCTTAAAATTATAGCAGTGAGAAGAAATGCAAACAAAGTCCATGCTTGATAGCTAAACAGAACTGAATGCAACATCCATTTGAAGAATTACCTTAAGATAAAAAAGGCAGTAAATATAAAAATCATTTAAGGTCACCTATAGATTTGAATTACAGTTCTGAAGAATTTCTAATTTCATCACCTCGCTGGATGATACAAAGTATATTATCTTTTATTTTCACTAAGGAAATAAAAAACTTTGCAGATATTAGTGTAGAGATTGTCATTCTGCAAAGACTTGGAAAATATGTGATCATTCTAGCAACAGCCATAGGGAAAAACACTTGATACAAAGAAAAAAAATGTTCTACTAGTTTGATTGCCGGTCAAGATAGATATAATCTACAAATTTCTGTTATTCCACTTAGTAGGATTAAACTAGTTAAAGGATAAATTACAGAATTAGTCCATATTTAAATGTCCAGCTCAGGACTATACTAAATGTTTTTACCTTCTCAGGTTGTAAAACTGTAGTGAGCCCCAGCCTCCCCACAACAAGGTAGTTAATTTGATGGTAGTCACTGCTTACTTCAGTTGCATATTATTATGAGGTTTTGGGGGCACTGTGGTGGGGATGCATTTCTTTGGCTCTATTTATTTAGAATAAACCTCTCTAGTGATGTCCTTGCTACAATATTATCAAACACTTAATTTATGCATTCATTCACTCACTGCTAATATATTTTTTCTTTGATTATATTTAACAAAAATACTGAAGTAATAACTTGCTTTCAGTCCCTGGGTTCTACTGAAAAAAAAGAACATGAAGGTTTGGCCATTTATGGCCCTTTTCAAGCCACCTTGGTTCCTCTTACATTTCTGTGCTTGGTCCATTGAGGGGGACCAATCTATCAAAGGATTTTGTAGAGCTCAGGTACCAACTGGTGAGGCCTCAGAAGCCTAAGAACTTCTTCTGTATGAAAATATCTGCACAGTCTGCACAGGAACTATTTAAAGCTATTCAATATTTCTAGTTACTTTCAAATGAGTAAAACCACTTGAGGCTGTGTAAGCAAGCATGTTGAAATAACAGTAAGTACCAGATGTTCTGCAAGATAAAGGCATTTTAAAATTACTTTGCCACTAGTGCATAACCCTGTTTAGCTGACTAACCACTGTGCTTGACTGCCCAGCTGTGAGTTCAGGAGAAGCAACAGAGCACACTTAGCACAGGCACAAACTCTGCTTCAACTGACCAAAACACAGGTTGAACCAAACGTGACAAAATCAGTTCCACCAGCAGTGTGGATATTGTACTTCTTCCTGCACAGGCAAATTCTTTGATGACTGCCTTGACATGTCAGAAAACATGCATAAGTTTACCACAGACCACTTCCCACTTTTACAGCCTATCCAGAATCTCCAGGTCTATTTTTACAGAGAATGGATGTTCTCTCTTTTACAAAAAGGTATTGTAAAGCTAAAACCCGAGGATCTCCAACCAAACAGAGCAGTGTTATGCAAAAACTCTTTTTAGATATGCAAGTTGATTTCTTCTGTGAAAATAATCTCTAGAGTTACTTCCTAAGTTGCCTCTTACCTGCTTTGGGTTTGTAAATCATTTCACCCCTCATCATGTGAATCGTGATGATAGCCATAATCCCAGACACAAATGGGATAAGAAAACCAAGGTTCCTGGCCACAGACTGCTGGATGTAAGAAATGCTGACAAAGACAACTGCTGAATTTAAGTTAACCAGCCAATAAAACCTAGTACACAGAGACAAGAGAGAGAAGAGAGGCTGAATAATATAAGGCTTCTACAGAAGATTAAAACATCAAATTAAAGGCATGGTTAAGTATGGACAGCATCAGTACCATGAACACATTGACACACCAATTAAAATAGAATTTCTCTTGAATGTCTCAGCTCCAAGAGGTGTAAGATTAAAGTAAGTGTACTAAGGCAGTAGAGCTGAACAAATTATCAAGTCTAGTACTGCAAATATTCTTGTGGGTGATGCTAATTAAATACATCAACATTTAACACTTACACATTTAATATCTGGCAGCATAAGTTTTGTGTATCATCAAATCATATGCTTCAAGCTTAAGAGAGAAATGACTTAATGCCACCACCCTTTGGTTAAAAAATATTACATGTTAGGAAATTTAAGAAATATTATAATTTGATTTATCAGTGCTTAGTTGCAAGGCTCAACTTGAACTTTTGTTGTCTTCTGAAAATATCTTAATAAGGAGGTTCCCCATCACATTTTTCTCTGACACTGTCTTTGGCAGTAGAGGTGCTTCCCAAGTAAGTGTTGGGGCCCTTCCTAATCACAGAATATATTCAAAGGAAAATCACACACTCTGGGAAGCAGATGGCATACCACTAGTGATAGCCCTACTGCAGTTTGGAACCCTCGAAAATAGCACAATAAATATTCTTTAAGGAGTTAGGAGGACAGCAGAAGATAATTCAGCAATTTTTACTTCAAATTTGATTTCGGCTTGAAGACTTAACCTTTGAAATTTTAAGTTAAGAATATAAATTTTGACTAAACTTTCAAGTTCCAGGTCAGCTCTCAAGATGTGTATCGGTCTTGTGTGGCAAGAAGGTGCAAGAGGAGATTTCTTTACCTTTGCTGGAACCTTAGCAAAATGGTTTCATTTAAAGGTGAAATATAGACTGACACATAATTAGACAGCTTAATACATACTGCTTGAGGAAACAAAGCTTTTTTTTCTTGTTCATTGGCACTTCTGCCTCATGTATGCTATTTGAACTTGAGTATTTATGTCTCCTAATTAATCTAGAATTATCTTCTCAATCATAAAACAAAAGGCACTTTGGAATTATGTTACTCCATGATGATGTAGTAGGACACATTTTGTACATACCCATGTTGACTGCTGTTCAACTAAAGCTTTAAAAAAAAATACAGTTACACACAAGTTCAGTTAGAACTTGTGTGGACTTCTTGAATGAATTCCTGATATTTTTTAAAGTTAGAAGTTTCAGTGGCTCTTTTCCAAATGCTCTAAAGAAGTGTGCTGGAGCTACCTGAAGTCCTGGCACTCTTCTTGGCTCTAAGACTGTGTGCCTGGAAGCAGGAGGCATCCAAAGAAAACCCTTCAGTACAGGAGAGCACTTTTGTTCTCCACCACTGTACCGTGAGACCAAAACCTAAAGTTCCTGTCCTCTCACAAAAATGAGAAGGGAAAAAACCCCAATGGGTTTAGCAAACAAGAGGGATAAACTACCCTCAATACACAGATCAGAATTTAGGGACATGCTCATATCACACAGACAGCAGCAGATCACAACATAGACAAACAGACAACACACCTGGCCAGTTCTCATATCACAGCTACCTGATGCTGCAATATTTGGGCTGACATTACATAAAGTGTCTCAGAGATCCCACCAGGACATAGTGGGTTTAGTTAGATACACCAAACTGAATATCATGCACAGCTTTGCAGGGAACAGCTCCTTCCTGGAGCTTCAGCACTCTGAGGTCTCCTCACAATGAGAGCCAAATGCCAACTTGAGAGGCTCATTTCAAGAATGCAGTCCAGACACAAACCTAAATGCTACTGTGACAAGCCACACAGACCCAATAATCTTCTTATAACACTTTACAGAACTGCATTCATTTTGATAATTTTAAAGAAGTAGCAACTCGTATTGAAAAGTATTATGTTTATGAAGAATTCAAAAAGTTTTTACTTATTGTAACAGTTGAGATGAAATTGCTGAATGAAACAACCTGAGATCAAGTGAAATACATGAAAACAGACCTTCTCAATTAATTTTGAAGATGCAGAAAATTTCTCGTCACCTGAAATATTATTTGCTTTTATCTCGTAAGCCTGCCTAGCTCTCATAAATTTAAGTTTTGATTTATCCAAATTCAGGCCCAGATATTCCATGCATAGACTAGAATCCAATCTATATACTTTTCTGTACTAGAGCTTTGTAGGAGGATGTCAATTTTTTCATTATCACTACAGAATTCTCTGCAGAAACAAGGTGGAGGAAAAAAATCCCAGAGAAATAGAAAAACATTTTAAAAAGTCAAAGTAAAGTGTGTTCAGGATAATGGCAGAAATTGATTTGTAATATATGGAAAGAAAAAGAATGAGGCAGGGTGGAAAATATTACTGGTTCCATGTTCTGTCTTTTTTTTTTTTTACAGCAAATCTGTAAGACAAGATACAACTCTGCTAACTCTCACCCCTAGTCTAGATTGCACTCTTTGCTCTCATTCCCTGCTCCCATGGAGAGAATGTATATCTCCTGAGGCAAAAACAGCACTTAGAAATGCAGAAGGTCTCAGGGAAATTTAGTCCAGCAGAATCCAAGCCCTTCTTGGGGCTTAACCCTTCTTCACTTAGCATTGGTATATTCTGTTTGTTTAGAAGGTCAGAGCCATAGTACATATTAGGGGTTAGAACAAGGCCCTGGATGTGCAAAGCAATTTTTTTGAAGGATTGAATTAGAAAACAGGCAATTACAAGGTCTTTTAACCCAATCTTTAATTCAATAATTCTGACTATTTAAAAAGAACTTGGCTAAGAACGTAGATTGAAACTTAGCAAGAGCATGCAAGCATCTCATTGCATATAATTTTAAAATTTAATCCAAAGACAAGAAACTACCAAGAGAAACCAGCTTACCAAGGAAAAGTGATTATATTCTGAGACATTTAATGAGATTAAGAGTGAACCCTCCATTTTTTAGAACTTGAGATTGCACTCCAAGAGCACCTCCTTGGGTGTCACTGCAAAAATTATTAAATTTTTTTTTTTAATTGCACATGTGCCTTTCTTGATATTTCCAGAGTTCCAAGAACTGACCCATTTGGATTCCCCCAAGGAACTTTTTATTCGCATTATATCTCCTTTGTAATCAACACTGAGAAATGTCACTTTGATTAAACACAATTCTGAATGGCTAAGACCACAGTACAATAAATTCTCCAGAGCTATCTTTCAGAACAACTGATTGCTCTCCAGTTTTAATCCCCCAGAGCCTTATTTAATCAAAATGATGTTGCTAATTAAGGATTAAAACTCAGAATAGAGTAAAAAGGAAGGACTTTTTTTCCTCTTCTCTCCTATGGGCAGGTCAAGGAGGCAGAATCTGCTCTCAGGAACTAAACAGTCTCATCCACCTTTGGTAAAGCTACCTTATTCACTGAAGTTTGGATTTAATTCAAAACTCTTTGATATTAACATAATTGGAGGAAAAAAGAATAGCCAAGAAAGCCATCCCCAAAGGAGGAGAGATCTGATTCACTAAGATCTTCACTGATTCTTCAGCACTGCATTGTTAATATGCAAATGTGCTCAGTTTTTATTTTAATAACCATGCATGTAAAGGAGAGAAAAGAGGGCAATTCAGGGCTTTTTTTTTTTTTTTTTAAACTCTGCCTTGAAGCAGGGATTTGGAGGTTCTCACTGCAACTTCCTCACTGGGCAGTTTAACTAGAAAATATAGCACTGTGTATAGGGCTACAGAAATGGTAAGGAAAGGCAAACAAATCACTACAAATTATCTCCCTGATGCATTGAGAAAGAAATAATTAATATTAAAAAAAACTAAAAAACCACCACCCTGAATTTTAAGGACCATCTTAAGATCAATTTTTCTTAAAGAATTTAAAAAAAAAACACCACACCAAACCAAAACACAAATGTCAAGAGGTTTATCTGATGCCAGAACTTCCCAGCAACAGAGTTGAAACAAGGTGGCAGCTCCCTACCACTGAGCTTAGCAGTCACAGACTACAAGCAACCCCTACTTCCAGCAAACCAGCAGACTCTACTGCTGCCTCTCATGGCTAAAAATATATCATTGAATTTTGTCACTGTTAGTTAGGGAGTAATGGGAAAATATAAAGGGGTATCCATACTAAAGGCAGAAAACCAAGTGGAATATGTTGTTCCAACAGCAACTGGATGGTCAAATCTTTGAGCATTTGGGCATATTGTTGGATCCTCAATACTCTGACAGCATATTTCTGTGAGAGGCTAAAATAGACTGTCACCTACTAGCAAAAGGAAAAAGTTAGGAGAAGTTTTAACTAAAACTCTTGGAAACTCCTCCAAAATCTACAAGTTTTGTGGTTAAAAACAAAGCATGAAACCCACCACCCACAGAATCTACATTTCAAGGCAATGCTCTATCATTCCCAACAGATACTTAGCCAACATTAAATTACCAACCAGTTGAAAAATGAAAGAAGTTCCTTTGGTCCACAGTCCTCAAGGTTGTATGCACTTAGTGGGCAAACTATAGCTCTTATGCCTCCTATTCCCAGGCTGGCTGTGAGTAGTGCAAAGTAGAACACTATTTTCTGCTCCCTTTTGGGTAGTGTATGAAGAACATGTCGCCTGTCGATGTAAATGTCTTCAAAGGGGAATGACACGACAGGTAATAGAGCTGTGCCTGGAACAGAAAGAAAATTGTTGTTTGGAATTAATTAGAATCAGACAAATCAGAGACATATTTTTTTAAAGCAGATGGAAAAAAATCAGAGATGCACAACAGAAAAGTGCAAAGAGGGACAGTCATAATCCTGTAGAGAGGCAGAACCTTTCTGGATTTTGCTATAAAAAGTAAGGCAAAACCGCTATGGGCCTCCAAGAAACTAAACTTTCTCTGAAATGCTTGTAAGGATTCAGGTTCTTCTGTCAGTTGAACCACCAATTAACCAAAAAAAGCCCCAGACACCCCACTGTGGAGTGCAGTCTTTTTTACTATAAACCCCAGAATTGTAATAGGAATCAAAATTTAACAAATAAATTCTCAAAAATTTTGTGGAAATTTCTTTTTTTTTTTTTTTCTGTTGCACCTTCATGGAAAACACATCATTTTCAGAAACTTTACCCATAGAAGCACTGCCATAAATTGCATTTGCCACCTCTAGTCTGTAAAGCAAGTCTTTCCAACTTAATCAGCTACAGATTTTTCAAGTTGTAATTGGACTCTAAACTTACAATATATTAATGCCTCAACAACACAAACATTAGCCACTACTAAGAGTGTGACTGCTCATCAGACTCTAATGCATCAGGAATATTTAATTATCTATCTCCAACAAAAAAATGTTCTGTCTAAAATAATATCTAAATACCTCAAATTCTATTTGTGTCATTGGTCTTCTACTTTAAGATATGCACTGCAAAGACAAGTGGTAGAAGGACATTTAAACCAGAATCCCATTGGAGAAACAGTGGGACACAAAACAATCGTTTTTGCAGACTGCTTACATAATGGGTTTGTAATCAGCTCAAGAACATTTCAGGAGTGGCTCTGATTTTTTACTTGCTTTGTTGCAGGTCTAAATTACAACGTGGATGGCTGTTGTAGAAATCAGACTTGCTTATGCTCAGTAACTGGTTCAAGTAAGAAGTATTTCTATCAACTTGGTTTAAGTTGACAGAGTAACCACCCTCTGTGAGAGACACTAATTGCTACAGAACAGTCACACTTAATTTGAACAGCGCTTTTATATAAAAGATCTCAAAAATGAGACACAGGGAAGGTTCAGAATGTGCTAACAGAAAGCAGGCCCTGGGTGCAGGTATTTGGATACACTCTCTGTACTTGAGGCAAAGTTTGTTTATGCTGGTATGTGCTTAAATACTTTTCCTCTTGTCCAAACACAACAATCACATACAATCTTACTACCAACAGCTGGGAAACAGTTTCCAAACTCTCTCTCTCTGACTAAAGCCTTGGATTGGTGTCAAACAGTGCAAACCAATAAAAACTTCAGATGTTTGTCAAAGGGACCAATTTTAAGAGTTGAGCATCCATGTTCTGAATAGCTAACCCACCTTAGAGGAGTCAGGTTTGTGCACCAACTACACACAAGATACACACACAAATGTCCCTTAGTCTTGCTCAAAGCACTGCCTCACAAAACCACAAAGGTAAAAATACTGCAGTGCATTTTGCAGAGGAGGAACTAAGTAATTATCTGTTAGAGAAGGTGGCCACAAGGCTGGAGGAAATGGTTAGATTTCAAACACAACGCTCGGGAACGCATTTCCGCAAGAGAACTGGTAAAACACGGAATATTCCCGGGGCGTCACCTACCTAGGAAGTGTAGAAACATGCAGATGCACACAAGCTTGATCCTGCCCACGAGGCACTCTGCA
Source organism: Manacus candei (assembly GCF_025592945.1). NCBI lineage: Eukaryota > Metazoa > Chordata > Aves > Passeriformes > Pipridae > Manacus > Manacus candei. Next base: position 22,266,579 of record NW_026138066.1, on the reverse strand, counting down.
ATCCAGCCCACCAGCACCGGTGTGAGCATGGAGGTGCCCACGAAGCACATGTTGGCCATGGCTGCCTGGTAGTTGCGGTAGCCGAGTTTGACGGTGCAGAAGTGGATCATGTTGCACACGATGCCAAAGAACGTGAACCTCTCACACAGCTCCACCAGCAGCACACAAATTGCCTCTCGGAGCTTCTTCTCAGGCTGAGGCAGTTTTCCATCGTGGTTGCTTCTCCCAGCTAGGGGACTTTGCTCCTGGTCAGCCATGTGGTTCAAAAATCCCTTCCCCTGCACATCTCTTCTGTCTGCATCGGGCATGCTTGTCTTTTTTTTTTTTTTTTGAGTATGACTGAGCAGAGCAGCTTAAGTTGCAGGTACACTTCTGTGCTCCTCCACTGCAATTAGCAAACTGGTAAGACTCTTGCTTTGAATTCCACACTTCTCTACTACAATTTCTTAGGGCACCTGTCACTTTTGAGATATTACATATGGGATCAAAGAGTATAAAAAAAAACCAAAGCAAATACAAAATAATCAAAGAACTATATGAACATTTCAGCTTCTGAATTTAGAAACACTCAGGAAATTAATTAGTTTATTTAATTAGTCCATTTGGGGGTGAACAAGATTTTTTCCCCAGAATTATATTACCTATTAAATTATGTGAATCCAATACTGCATGTGCAACTCTATCTGTATGTTAAAGATAAAGGTTTAAATACACATGAAAGCTAACAATTTCAGCAGAATACAGACAACAGATCAAGAAAATAATTTGGTTAAAATAATTCAATACTTCAGCTAGGCAACTAGTGAAAAACTGCAAGTAGATAAAGAGAGGGATTTTTTTTTTTTAAGGTAAACACTATCCAATCATTATGATACTTCTTGTTAGTTTTGGTTGAAATTCAGATAAAGTTAATTATAAAAATAAGTAATGCTTCTACATTTAAGTTAGAAAAGCAAATTTTTAAAGAAAGTAAGTTGAATTTATTAGCAAAAGAAAAAAGCAATCTAGAAGCAACCTAAATCACAACTGTGTCTCTAGGCAGATATAGCACTGTGGTTACAATGCATCAAAAGGGGCAGGGGCACAGGTGATGTGTTCTCTCATATCAAACAAAAGCAATTACAACCTTGAGAGGAAATTAGGAAGAGCCAAACTTACAGTGCTTTGCAATGCTCCTGTTACTTTATCCACAGAGAAGTTTTCTGATTTCCCAGATCAGTTTCTTCATTTTGTGGAACTCATTAAGATCACTAACAACTGTTCAAAAAATACTTCTAATTACACATGAGAAGCATTCCTCATTTATTTGGTACAAATGTAAATGCATACACATGTTGCAAGGCAGTGGTAAATCAGGTCAGCTTCCCTAAACAGAGCTCTCAATGTCTCTGATAGCATTTTTTTGGCTCTGCTGTTTGTTTCCATCTGTCCTTATAACTGCTCAAATTTTACCTCTTTAGATCTATTTAGAGTGTGAGAACTACTCCATCACAAAACAGAAGCACAATAGTACATAACCAGTATGGGTAAAGATAGATTTCAAAATCACCTGAAATAAAAAAAGGCAACTGTGATTCAAACACACAACCTAGAAACACTGAAGCTGAAATCTAAGTAGTAGTAATAGACTGTTCCCTAAAACAATTCTGAAAAAAATATTTTTTTAATGTAGTACAATTCTAAAGCAAGAACTCAGGTAGTAAAGAACTTATAGTTTTCAGAGATGTACAGCTGGGGATGAAAACAGCTGTGATTTGTAGCATGCCAAGAACTATTTCTGTCTTCTAATCCATGACAGCTCAAATGATCCTCATTTGGACAAACCAACCTGAGGAATCCAAAGTAGAAATCACTTATAACTCAGCTCAGTTTCTCAATCAAAGCCTAAAGAAGCCAATCTCAAGTCAAAACAGGACAGACAAAAGTAATTTAACTCAGAGGTGCATATACCTCCTGTTGCATGAAGCTACTCTTATCTAACTGTTCAGGAAGAATTTTTTTTTTAAGGACATACAACTGAATTTTAGCATCAGTTAGAAAGTATAATGATAAATACACTCCTGCTCCCATAGAAATTTCAATGTAAAATAATTGGCCTTCCTTTAGAGTGCAAAGTTTACCTGTTCTCATAGGTGATAGCAAGTCACAGTGAACTATATCATGGTAACTACTACAGAGAGCAGGGCTACTAGCTGGGATGGCTGTTTCTTAGTCCTCATGTGGCTTCATTTACCCTAATTTTGGGTTACAAGGTGGGGAAAAGCAGTAATTGGCTGAGCCTTATAAATGCCACAGAGAGGAGGAGGTGGGTGATTCTCATTGTTACCTTGAATTGCCTTTTCATGTGACTAATACAGGTGTGGTGGTGATGATAGCCACAGATCAGTACCTGAATCACCGTGCTCAGAAAATACACAACTTCATACAACAAGGTGATATTTATGGATTTATTTTTTGAATCACTTTTGCAGCAGTTATAGGTGGCAAATCTATTTACTTGACGTGATTTTAGGTGAATTCTGGTTGAATCAGCTGGCATTCACTTGGCTTATTCTTACACAGAGTAATAGGACTGCATAATGCCTGATGAAAAAGTCTATTATTTACATCGACATACGTAGAGCTTTATACATACTGAAGCTCCTAGAAACCAGATGCACAAAATAACTGCTATTTCAAAATCCAGCCCTTCTGGCAGTACCTCTGTCTGCCAGTAAGGACTTTGTACATTTTTTTAAAACAAATCTTCTTCAGAGGATGGCTCTGCAAATGTGACAGTCAAATCTTGGAGAGAGGTTTATAAAAGTACTTTTTCCCGTGTGACAGTGTCAGCTCATTAGAGGTCTGGCCATTAATAAAAGACTTGGTGCCCTACCACCCAAGGCAAAAGATTACTTCTTGTCATGCTAGAACCTATAAGTTAGCACTGGGTTAATTTTTTGAGTTGGACAGGTTAGAACTGAAATTTTTTTACTAATTTCCTCTGACAAGAAGAAAGGGTTTTTATTGTATGGGTAGTTTATTGAAATTGAGGGGCAGAACTTCAGTGCCCAGCATTGTTTATGTTCTAGAAGGGTCAGTCCCTCAAATGTTTTAGGAAGTTTAATTCAGCTTTACTCTGCTCTCTAAAGAACATGTGAGAAGTGTTACCCTTCATAGCAGCAGCTGTGGCTCCTGCTAAATATCTGGGTTGGAGACATAATTGACATGGACAAGACTGACGATGCAACACAAGGATTTTGACACCGTAAATAAAAAATTACATGGGTCAAATCTTCCTAGTTAGCTCCCATTAACTTGCAAGGGTTGCCAAGCTGGCTCAACGACCACTGACCTGAGGACTGCTATTTGGAAGGCTGAAGAAGTGCAGAGCAAAAGCTCTGGGTGAGAGCACAGCCAAACAGGGGCAAACATGCCTGGGGTTTGCTGCCTGCTGGTGTAAACACAGGTCAGCCACATTAAAGAAACACAGCTCAAAGTGGGGTGTCAGAAAGAGGAAAATGCTGCAAAGACAAGTTCAGGGGACTGCTTCTGGCACCAAGTGTCTTGCTCCAGATAGAGGTGACTAACTAGAAGAGTTAGAGGGTTAGTGACAGAAAAAGCAGACGTGGTAACAGCACGGGCTAACACCAGACTTCATGCTTTTCAAAATCAGCACTTTATTTACTTCTCTTATGTGTATGAGAAATGCTCAGTGTAACACAGTGTTCCCAGGCCATCAGATTACCATCCTGATCCCTGCAGGATGTCCCTCGGTGAGGGCAGCCAACCACCCTTCCCTGCAGAACTGCTGGGGCTGCTTTTGTCCAGCACAGTGTGTGGCCTCAGGGAAAGGGTTGGGCACTCTGGTGTAAGGCATATCCTTCTCTCTTTTTTTTTTTCCTTCACGTGGTTATATCTCTAGTAAGGAAAAAAAAACAACAAAGGCAAATTACAAGTCTTTTCAGGCGTAAAAAGTAAGTACTAGAAGCCGAGGTCTTGCACACGTTGGAGAAGATCTGCCACCTATGTTTCCCAGCACTTCAAAATATCTGTAAGGATAGAGTTGAATTGCAGAAGGGGTAAAGAAAAGGTTCACAGTTGAAAAAAAAAAAAAAAAAAAAGAAAAAATTTGCTTCTAGTATGAATTTTATCTTTTTCTGTTAACTTTTTTTTCTTTTTTTGTCCCCTTTTTTTCATCTTTAGGTGTCACTTTGGACAACATGATATTTTTTATGCCCTACATCCTATTTCACAGGTGAATAATGAAACTTCCTCTATTTAAAATGTTACCTCAGACAACCATTCCAGTGATTTCTGCACTGCCTGTCATTGTAGTCTCAGAGTACTCTGGCTTGAAACAGAACTGGGACAGAATATGACAGTGCTTCTTTTGGAGTCCACAGTATTTCAAACCCATTGCTGAAGCTTCTGAAAAACTTCATCAGCATCAGTAAAAATGCTGGCTAATACTTTTCTGATAACACAGCAGAAGAATAAATACATGCAAAACCCAAGTGCTTTGTGAATCACGTAAAAGGTGAATTAAGAAACTGAAATGTAGTCACTGTGAGTTTGAAAGGGCTAATTTTTGAAATCTGTTATGTTACCAAATCTACTAAAATAAAATTGTTTTATATTTCAAAGAGCTGTATTAAATGTTTTAAAAGGACACTTTGAAGGCTGAGAAATAGCAGGTATGAAATAACCAGTTATTAAAATTACTGATTATATGAGAAATTCTCTAAAAAATTCTGGGAGTATGGTACCACATCGTCTTTGAATACTTTTATTCTCCCTTTGGTAAGTATTCTTCAAAAACTTTCAGGACTTTAGCAAGATGTAACTGGGAACTTTACCCAATTCTGCATTGCTGCAGGATGGATATAATACCCATCTTATTCCATGGCAACTTTTGCCTGTGAAAGTACAAGACCATGGTGAGACACTGAATTCAGGGAAAAGCTGTATTTTAAGAAGTATATTTGCTTTTTCCTTGTGCAGTCATAATTAAAAATAACGTGGGAAAGCCTTTTTGTCAGGGAAGGTTTAGGTTAGATGCTGGAAAAAGGTTCTTCACCCAGAGAGTGGCTGGACACTGAACAGGCTCCCCGGGGAAGTGGTCACAGCACCAAGGCTGACAGAGTTCAAGAAGTGTTTGGACAGTGCTCTCAGGCACATGGTGTGACCCTTGGGGATGGTTCTGTGGAGGGCTAAGAGTTGGACTTGATGATCCTTGTGGGTCCCTTCCAACTCAGCACAGTCTGTGATTCTGTGATTCTTCATTCTACTGAAAGGTTACATCCCAAGAGAGGGAATCAAACCCCTCTCTCAAGAATGCCCCAGAGGTAGATAGAGAGTGCAGATAGGACCTCTTCTGCTAAAAGCTTTCTTTTCTCTGCATGAAGGACTGTCTTCTCCCTGAGTTGTCCTTTTTCTCCACTTTAGATTTTTTTTTTCTTCTCTGTTTCTCTTATTTAAGCAAGGAGTGTAGCAGGAAGCAAAAATTCCATAGCTTTTTCCACAGTACCTAAGCCAGTACAAGAAAGTACAAGACATGAACATATTGGAGTGAGTCCAATGAAGGGTCATGAAGATGATGAGGGGACCAGGGGCTGAGAGAGCTGGGACTGGAGAAGAGAAGGCTCAGGGGGTTGTATTACTATATAAAAATACTTGAAGGGAGTGTGGAAAGAGGACAGAGCCAGGTTCTCTTCAGTGGTGCCCAGGGACATGACGAGAGGCCATGGGCACAAAATGAAAGACAGGGAGCACAATCTAAGAATAAGTAAAAACTTCTGAGGTTGTCAAACACTGAAAGTGGTTGCCCAGAGAGGATGGAGTGGAGTCTTCAGTCTTGGAGATATTAAAAACCTGACTGGACAAGTGCTTAGCCACCTGCTGGTGACTGCTTTGAGTAGGCGGAGTAAACTAGACAGTTGTCAGAGGTGCCTTCCAACCTCAACCACTCTGTGATTCTGAGAAGCTCAGGAAATACTTTGGCAAAGCAGAATCTAGGCAAGATGATAAAGGAAAAGAAAGCAGTTTCTTGCCCAGTTGCTAGGCATGCCCTCTATGAGTGAAGAATTTGCTTTACATTCTATGAGTGCTAATTTACTTTGATAATTTTTTTCCAGGGAGATGGTTTTAAAATTGCTGATCCTCAAACCTGTAACTATAGACGAGAATTATTTTGGCATGATTACTCTATTCCTTCAAACTGCTCATGCTTTATTTTGGGGATTTGGTTCAAACATATATAATTATCTATGCTAAGCAGTTTATCATATGTTCTAAGGCTTTTGTCTTTATTGCACCTAGCTGACGGTTTTGTAATTCAGGAGTAATTGAATCGCAATTATTTTTCATGATGCATATTACGGTTTTATATCATGTTGTTGGCAGATATTCCTTATGATGTCGTTTGGTCTAATGGGAAAATTAGAAGTAGCTCTATCATATGGAAAGATGGCTTTTTTGTGTCATGTTATAGTTTGTAGATGGCACTCGGGATATTTTCTTTTGACGTATAGATTTTTAGGTAGAGGCTGAAATGAGGTTCTAAAGCAGGGTTCACAGTTGAGACAATATTATCTGTACATCCAAGATGATTTCAACTATTCTCCAATAGTGACAGTCCATTTATATTCAAGTCCATTTAGTAGACTGTGGTTAGTATTCTAAAATACATATATAAGTACTATGTGGTGGCAGAGTTTCTGCTCTAAATTCATCCCTGATCCAACATAACTGGTTTCAGAGAAGCAAGGGAAAGATGTCAGCATCTTTTTTAGAAGCAAATATTCATCAGAGCAGGAGACTGACAGCAGATCTCCCACCTTGCTGAAGAGCTCTTCAACCACTGCAGTGCCCAGACAGTCTCTTAATCTCTCCTGCTGGAGCTGTAACACATTTTGTGTAAAGTTTTGTGAAGCTGACTTCGTAACCTGGAGATTAGGGCTGCTCTCCTGGAATTTGGGAAGAGGCAAATTCAAGGCTATATGTCAATGAATACTTAGTTAATTTTGTCTGCAGAAGAGGTGTTAAACAGGTAGGATACTATCTGAGAAAAGCACAGTTTGGCCCACTGGATGTAGGAGAGTGGTGGAAAATGAGAGCTGAATGCTGGAGCCAGCAGAGCATCCTTTTACAAAGGGAAAAGTGATACTTTAAAGTTTTCAGTTTTGTCCACAAAATAATATCTGGAATCTCACAAATTTTCGTGGGATGAGTCAATGACCATAAGAAACCTAGATTGTCTGCCCATATAAAATTCTCATGCACGGTTGATCACATAAAATTTGATGGCAGGAAGTTTCAGATAGTCATCTTAAAACCATCTTTATTTCCCTCATCTGTTCATACACTTTTCTGCCCTGTAAACTGGTACAGGAAATAGTGTAACATAATTTTATTTATTCAGCTTCAAACTTGAATGTACACAAGCTGAAAACTGTGTGAGTTACTACAGACCCTGTTTACAGTACCTTGTGTGGCTTGACTGAGGGAAAAACTGGAAGAATGGAATATACTTCTCCTTGTGATGGCCAATATTTTGTCATTCAAACTGATTTTTAATGGAGTTTTCAGTCTTTATGAAATGTGTCAGCATGGCCAGCATGTTAAAGGAGGTGATCTTCCACTCAGCAGTTTCAAAATTAGCCCTTATTCTTGCAGTGAAGACAGACAGGTTTAAAATTTGTATTCAAACATAGATTTATTTTTTTTTTTATTTGCCAAGGGTTCAGGATATATCTTCTAGATAACAGGTCTGAACTGAAACAGTGAATCTGAACAAGTCTGGGCAAGTTTGGATCCCAGTGTGATGTCCCAAGGACAGGCACTTCTTTAAGTTTTCTCTTATGTTTGACATTTAATGTGGAAGCCACGTTTCTTCTGAAGTGAGAAGCCACATGTTGCTTCTTTTCATCTCTGGCACACAACTATGTTAGGGCTCTGTGTCACCTGGATCTAACTATTGTAATCACTTTGACTGGTGTCCCAGCACACTGGATTACCAAGCTGCCAGTGTTACAAAATGCTACTGCTAGGATATAATCCTGTACAAGGAAGAACAGTTATGTAGCTGCAGTGGTGCTTTTAATTACGGAAATAAGAAACCAAAGATCTCTTGGGATACTACAAGACAAGACAAGACAATCCAGGCTGAGCTCTTAATTTATCTTCTCTGAACTTTTGAAACCTGTGTGAAGAAAAGTAAGCCTGAATAAGGGTTCTAGCTTCCAAGGACATCAGCCAATGCTTGGGAGAGCACATAATTTTCAGTCAGTAGTATGGGCCACAGACTCTCCATTTTCTATTCCTTGTTGTTTGTTTTTCCAGCACCCCTGTACCATGGCTTGAGGAAGGGGCTTAGCTCTCACTATACCTATCTCTAAGACTTTTATAGCCTCCAAATGTCAGCCCAGTAGCACACAGGCACCTCAGCTAAAGGCAGAATCCTTGGTCCAGATAAAAGTCTCAATGCAGAATGACTTGTCTTACCAGAAGTATTCAGCATATCCAATCTTTACAATCTATCAATCCACAAAAGCTGTGGCTGCCTGGTGGCTAAGGAAAGGCATGGGATGTACCCAAACACCAATCTTCTGGCACTGATGCTTCCAGATTTCAACACAACCCTACTACTCAGCTGATTGTTTATGAGTTTCACTAATGCTGTCCAAAAATACTGTCACTAAATACAAACTAGTGTTTTCTTCCTACAGTTCTTGAAAGAGCTGTAATGGAGAGGTTAAGTACAATGTACATAGGCAAAAAGGGAAGGAAACCTTGAATTTGCTCATTTTCTCTCTAACTTTCATTTGTTAGCTGGAGTAAAACATAGAATTAAACCACTGTGCAGCTTATAAGAAAGTACCCTGAGTTGTCTTTAAATATGATAAGGCAGCATATATGCTACTGATTTATTACTTGAGACAAGACAAACTAGTGTCTGTTACATTTTTTAATTTCAATCAAAGCATGCTTTTTATTAAAAGAAGTTTAATTCCTTGTTTTAAAACCATCAACACATAGAAAAAGTAGAGGGATACCAGAGACCAACTTAGTAGAGAATAAAATCAGTATGCTACTATAAAAAAAAATATTTTTGACAACATGGCAAAGGAATCATTATTACAGAAGCATGATTTTAAAGGCCCACTGACACTTTCTGTGGAGGGTGCTCAGCTCCATCAAGAAGGTGCTTTTGAAAATCAATAGACATTATGAGACTCAGAGGATGTTCAATGGCTTGCACTGATGACAGGTGAGAGAAAGGAAATACATTTTGGTAACATGCTAAGTGTGGGTGGTATCTATATTAAATTTCTCTGGGTGTCTTGCCACTGAACATGGAAGGTGAAAAAACCTCTCATAACTTCAACTTAAATATACCGGATTAACTTTTCCAACTTCAGTTACTGTTTAACCTGGCTGATTTTGGCTGAAACAATTGAAAAGGGCTCACATAATCCTTTCCACTGATGAAATGGGTGTCTGTACCAGGTTAGTTATGCCTTCAGCTGCAAAGGTTTATGAAGGGAAGGTTTGCCCATGCCTCAAATGCTGATAACAATACCCCATTGTACTTCTGGGCCTCTGCTACTTGATGACGTGAACACGCTTTTTCCTGACTACTTATGGATCTTTGAAGACAACATTGAATTTCCAAAAGTACAGTTATTCCCACCTAGATTTCAGCCCATGAGATCTGAATTTGTATCTGGAAACACAGTTTTCAATTTCCACTAAAAAAAACACACTACAGCCATCAGTGCCTGTTCCACCTGCTACTCAGTGCTCAAGCAGAGTGCTTGTCATGTTCAATACAAGAGCTGTCTGCAACATCTGTCCATGCAGTCTTCAAAGCACAGAAGCAATTTAAGAGAATGAAAACCAGAATAATTATTATTAACTTTTTTATATTTGATACATCTTTAAGATTAGGAGTTGCTGGATTTTAAACACTGGACTGTAAATTTCAATTTAACTGCTAGTGTGTGAATTTCAGGATAGAAATACAATTGCTTGAATGGATTACACTGTGTTTAAAAATAATCCTCCTCCATTTTGAGACTTGCAATAGACTACATTTTGAAAAATTCATTTTTTTTCAGAGAGGTGCGCTTGAATGTGTGATTCCAAAACAATATAATCAGACCAAATAGCTTTATCAAAGATAGCAATTCAAAGCTTTTAGTGCAAATGCATCACAAATGCTTGCACTTAGAAATTCTCTTTCTAAGGTTGTGTTTACAGACTCTGCCACAATAGGTAAAAGAACAAAAATATCTTTGATGGTTTAGCAGAGAAAAGGGTAGTACTGAAAAAGAGATGAGAAAGAATGGGATGCAAGACACTGCTGAAAAATAATTGATACTGTTGCAAGAAGAAAGGCCAAACTCGAAAAGAAGGACAGAAATGGAATAATAGTGATATAAATTTGGTATCAGGTGCTCACATTTTATAATTAGACACGGAAGCATTTGTACATCAGTGAAGTTTTGTCACATTTGTAGTACCCATTGACCTAAAACCACATTTGAGTTTCTCAGCTTTCCTTCCTATTGCTTTCTCCTTGACAGACTTTCTGAAGATCTTAGATATGAAATCTCTTAGCGAGACGTACTTCAAGTAACTATATTTGTGGCAGAAGAGATGAAGGTGGAGGAATGCAAACCAGGTTTTGGCTCTCATTCTTGGATCTGAGGAGAGAAGAAAAGGACCCAAGGACACCCTGAGTTGGAATGGTGAAGAAGAAGCCCATGTGTCAAGTGATGCACGAGGGGACCATGGAGGCTGCACTGTTTGACAGTGATACAGCCATAGCACCAAAATATTTGCCTTTCTCCATGTGGGCATAAATTTCAAAGGGAAGACCTCAAGTTGTGACAGAAAAAAGTCTGTAAGTGGCCCAACAGATCGGTCCACAGACTTGTAAAAGGAACTGATACCACCTGGCAGAGTTTTAGTAAAGATCATATTTAGTTTTTTACTACCATGGTACCTCTCTATCTGCTATACACAATTCCCTTCACTCCCTATTCCCCAAGCAAAGACTACAAACATACTCGAGAGAACAGTAAACTTTAAGACAAATACTTTCAAAATAGAAAGTGTTAAACTTTGGATGACCTGTGCAAATCTGTTCAGTCTTTTTTCTTTTTCTCTTGAATTGTGAATAGTCTTTAATTAGAAAATAAAATTTGCTAATAATCTCAAAGCACAAGATGGATTTACTCAGGGGATAATTGCTGTGAAATGAGAGTTTCTGTAAAACTCTATTTTACTTTTTGTAGAATGTGGAAAGTGTGGAGTGGATGAAGTAGAGGGGTAGGACTACAGACTATGACTAACCCCAGTGCTAAGCTGAAGAATCAGGTTGGCTTCCACTTTTTCCTTAGAGTCTCCACCTTTTTTCCTTTTGCTATAACTTCCACCCCATCCCCTCCATCACTCTGCCCTTCTGTTATTTTTACTTATCTCCAATTTAACCTGGTCTTTATTTACTTTTTTTGCTGTCCCTGCACTCTCATATTATTCCTGTGCAGAGAGCAGTTGGAACTGAGATTTCTGTATCATTGTTCCTCTTCAGTTTGTTTCCAGGCTTCTTTTTGTTATCACTACCTTTTTCTTCATTCTCCCTTTCTACAGTTTTGCTGCCTTTTCTTTGAGGGGGATGAAGAGGTAAAAAAAAGACGTAAAAAAACCACAGAAGCTGATGAGAATTTATTTTTCTTAGAATATGCCAGTTCTTTAAAAATTGAACAATTACACTTATGGGTCCAAATTAGCAAAAATCCATCTGATTCATGCTTCTCAGGCCAGACTCATGCAAGACTTTCCTGCCTTTCTGTGTACCACTGCCATGGCTGCCTGCTGACTGGACCACCTCCCAGTCAGGAGTGACAGATGCTCCAGAGCCTACATCTCTTTATTCATCTGCCATCTTCATGCCAACAGCTGGAATGTGGAATGGGTGGAACACACAGCACTACATGAAAATAAACAGTGAACTCAAAAAATTCGGAGTCTTTTTTCCAAAGGCAATTTTAAAATACTGAGTAAGTTTATGAAGTTGCATTGTTATTTTTTTTAACGCTCTTCACATTTCAGACTAGCTGGGAGAGTGGGAAATGGAGTTTTCCTTCTTCATGTCCCGGTGCCCAAATCCTCAGCAGCTTCTGATGGCCAGAAGCACTAAAAACAGTAAAATATATGTACTTGCTGGCTGCAGTTTGGTACACACTTAGGAGCAAGGAGAGGATGGAGTGTGCTCTGTGTAAAGGGAATCTCTCAAATCTTTGCTGCAAGCCCAACAATTCTTCCAGGGCACACAAAACAAGATTTCAGAGGAATATACAGCTGCTAAAAACAGTTACTTGTTTAGCATGTTTGACAAGTGTTTCAAGGGACGAGGAAGGCACCTTGGGTTCCAATCCCTTTTCATAATTTAAAGTTCATATTCCATAAAAGACTTGCATTGAGTTTACGTCTCTCAGATTACCACACAGCACTACCTGAAAATAAACAGTGAATTCAGATCAGTTCTTACATTTACTTATGGATGATAGAGCACATAAATTGGTCTGGCTCCTTCCAAGAGAAAAGAATCATGCTTCCTGCTCAAAAAAAATGGCAGGGAGATGTTTAATACGATTGCAACTAACTGTTAAAATCCAGGCAGCTGACAGAAGAAAAAAATAGCATAGTTATATTGTCCCGGTGCAGAGATGTTAAATTTATAAGATGATCTCCAACACAGTGCTTGCAGCTCGTGTTTGTTCACACAGTTCAGAGGAATGTTTTCTAATCAGCAGAAGGAGTTTACAGTGTTGTGTTGAGTTAACACCAGTTGAAATCAGGTCGGCAAGCAAGAGATCCATCATAAAACAGCTGTACAGCACTTGTGGGTGCTGTGCGAGTGGCTGCTGCTTCCAGTTTGGTGATGAAACCACAGTACATATTTTTCACAATAAAAGGCTTTGGCAGTCACACAAGCACGCTTTCCTGGAGCTGTAAAATCCTGATGGAGCTGTAAAATCCTGAGCAGAGCTAAGCTTGAACACGAAGTTCTAAAATCTTCCTTCTCATAGTCCGTAGCGTGTTTCACCTCTGGATTTTGCACGTAACTCTCAGTGGGATGGGCAGAATTTGCCCTTCTCTGTGAGACCAAATGGAATACACCAACCAAGAGCAGGTAGGATTTCAAGTCTTGGGCACTGAATAAGGGAAAGAGTTAGATTTCAAAATACATGTATGAAAGTAGCCATTAACATATTTGCTATGATATATCGTACTGTGTGTTTAAAAATGCATCTTATCAGCTCACCAACTGTTTTTCAACAACTTATTTGTGAATTTCCAGTGTGAATGTGTATCCAGAGGCTCAACCTGATAGTCTTCAAGAGCCTCAATTTTCACAGGATGTCTCTAACTAGTCACTTCTGAAAGCATTGTCTGTTGCTAATTAAGTCTGGCACGTTTCTGTCAGATAGGCAGGGAATGTTGTTTTCCACGCTAGAGATGGGTCAATTATGGTACAGAAAAGTTGTGGCTCCCTTGCAAATTAACAGCAGGGCCAAATATAGAAATGAAGAATCCTAAATAAGATCAGAGGAAAAACTAAGATCCTAAATAATGACTCTACTTACACAAGGATGAATCAAAGCCATGACAAATTTTATATGTGAGGCAAAAAAAACCAAAAGAAGTCTTTTCAAAATATTCAACAGTGTGACAATCAGATCATGGGCTTGATGTGTGGGTGTCATGGTTTGAATCTTGTTTTCCCCCAGAGGCTAGAAAAGTGGTAGACCCCAAGGGGTGGAAACCCCTGGAAGTTTTGAAGTTCTGTCCAATGGGCGCTCCTGCAAAAATGTCAACATCCCACAAGCTCACCGGAAGAGATGAGTTTGGTGGTTGTTGTAGGAGAGGTGGCCATGTTGTGAGCCACGAGGAAGGGGCTCTGAGCCCCTTGGGCCCTCTGGGCCCTCCCAGCCCCTGGCTGGGGGCTGCGGGGACCTGGAACAGCATAAAGCTGGGCTAGGTGCCTGTAGTTATGCCAGGAGATGTTTTCTCCATGGGCGCAGAGCAGCAGCTGGCACTGACCAGAGAAATGGTGGCAGAGAGCCAGAGCAGATAACACCTGAACTGAAGGAGCAGCAGAAGCAACATGCAGCACCAGAGAAGACTCCTGGAAGGAGAGCCGGGAAGAAGAGAGAGAGAGCCAGCAGCCTGAGAGACAGAGTTCTGGGGGTAAGACTGTATCAGCCCCCCAAAACTCCTTTGAGACCTCCTGGAAGGAGGAGTAGATGGACTCCTATTTTAGAGGAGCCTTGGAGTATGCAGCACCAGAGAGAGAGAGGAGCTAAGAAGCTCAGAGCGTCCCGGAGCTGGACCGGGACGGCCAGAGGAATGCGGGGGGAGTTGACCTTGGCTCCCCCCCCTTGCACTGCTGCCACGGTGGCAGCCTGAGAGACAGGGCACAGAGGCCCTGCAAGGAGCTGAGTCTCCTGGAGATACCAGACCGTCACGAAGACCCCCCTGTGTCTTCGTGATATGACGTGGTGATACGACCTTGTCTGGGGTTACGAAGCCCACAGAAGACCCCTCGGTTGGAGGCGATGGGGCCGAGAGAGGCTTGAATACCTCCCTCGTGAGTGCTGGCAGAAAGCCAGCTATCAGCTGCTGCATGTGGAGAAGACAGACAGACTGCTGCCTCAGAAGATGCTGCTTAAGGACTGGAAGGGATCTGTCCTTCTTTCCCTCCTGGACTTTTATTTGGAGGGGAGAAGAGATCTGATCCACTGTAAATACTATATGTCGTGGTAGAGGTAGTTGTGATCGTGTGTATAATGTGATATGGTATTTATTTGTATAGTCATTGTAATATATTTCCCTTTTCCCCACTTTGAGTCTGGTGTGTTTTGTCTGGAAAAACCCATCTCACATTAAGTTGAGATGTGGGGGGGGAATGGAGCTAGGGGATTGGATTTTGGGGCCATCTCAAACCATGACATTTATAGCCTTTCTGTCACTGACACTGAATATTATGTTGATATTTGTCTTGTTGGGAGAATAACTTCTACTCTGAACCCACAAAAGTTTTCCAGCAAGACATTCTCTAAATTGCTCTGCCTTGCAGAGGCAATTGATTTAAGTAAATCTGATTTTTTTGAAATCAGACATTAAAATAAGCCCTATCCAGCTGCAATCCTTTTTGGAAACTTTTGGCAAGAATTGTTTTTCACTGCTCATTTGAAATCAGGAAACAAATATTACACTCCAAGTATTGCCAGATATTTAGCAATTTTTTACAATGGCACAGACTTCAGTTCTCAGGAGTGACTTCATAACATGGTGACAATGTGACTTCTGATAGCTACAAAACATAAAATGGTCTTATTCTGCTCTAGAGTTTGATGCTAAGAAATTATTCTGTGCTCAGTGGTAAGGCTGCTGATGCTATTGCCAGAAACCTTGTATTTTCCTGTCTTGGTGAAATGTTTTTGCCATGCTTTCATTATTCTTAATGGTATTTAATGCAGCCTATAATGTGCTGCCATTATCCCTGACCACAGGAAAATGTGGTTTGTACCTGAAGCTGCTCACAACCTTTCTGATTTAGACCTTATTTGCGCTCAAGAGCTTTCCCAGCACAATATTTTGGTTGCCTTCTTTCTTTTAGATGTTACTATAACACCAATAAAAACTTCAGTGTGCAATGCAAAACAAAATCACCACAGATATGCTCCCTTTGCTATACAGGGACAACTACATGACTGAGTGATGTTTTACAGGGCTGTAACAACAAGCAACGGGTTGTATTACTTTAACTACAGCGGTATATTTAAAGTGGCACAATTTTGGAGCACAGACAAAGCCTTATTTACCACTTGAGGTATAACAGCTGCATAAAAAAATACACTCCATGGATAAATCATCCCATGATGGTGGCAAAATACTGCATTTAGCAACTCTCTGTGCCAGTAAGAGTCTCAACAAAGCTTCAGACATCTGCTAATGGAAAATAGAGAGGCTGCTTATTTTCATTACCTTCAAAGTTTTTGTGATACTAAGCTTTGCATGTATCAGAAATTACTGATTTTATTTCCCCTGTGGAAATTCAAACTTTGCTGAAAAACAGAGACAAAGAATTTCCAGTGCTTTCCTGATTTTTTTCAACGAGCTGTGATACTCAGCTTTTGTGTTGCCTAACCCAAACCTGTGCTGACTATATCTCAGGAGACACTAATGTGAGAAAAAATTGAGCTACATTGTCCCCATTCAGTGTGCATTTTTTGCCACAGAGAGACAGGGTACTGTCACCTGCCTGGCATTCACCACCCTGAATGTCAGGTATGTCCCATATGCAGTCAGGTTCCCAAAATAAATAGAGACCTCCTAGTGCTGTGGTAGTGTCTATCATTTGGGAACAGCTGGAGTATGAAAGGATTCATTAATTTTCCTTTTTTTTTTTTTCAAAAATGCAAAGGGTTTCCTAGAGATTTAGTCTTCTTCTATCTACCATCTGTCCCACCACATAGTTACTTAAGCAGACAAAGCTTATGAAAATTGTGCTCAAGCATGGGTTTTTTTTGAAAGTAGTTTAGATTATATTATGTTTTTCACAACATAGAAAAGTGAGCTGCAGTCATGTGACACATAGGAAAACATAACTACACTTTTTCTTTTTTTTAACTCCTTATCTTCAGGTTATTCAGTACATTTTTGTAAGTACACAGCTTTTGTGTGAGAAGGAGAAATAAGGGGATCAAATTAATATTGCTGCTAGTTATGGAATTTCAATATGGTAGGACTCCACAGCAGGCAAGTGCATGGCAGTGGCATGAATTCCTACTGGCTGTGAACACCTTCTGTACTGTTCAAACAAATGTTACCAAACCAGCAGAAGCATTTTTTTTTTTAATTTCTGAAACATTCAATATTGCTTCCAGGTCTTAATCATTCCACTGATGCACCTCTGAAAAATTCCATGTTTCTACTAAGCTGGAGTTTGGCACATGCCTGTCCTCTTCTGTGCCTGCCTGGGGATGGCTGGGCCACTGAGGAGGAGAGCAACATGGAATTCTTGAATCCCACAAGACACCACCACACCCTTTCCAACCAGGCAGTGTGCCCAGAAGCTGGTACGACATGGGAGCTTCCTACTAGTACAGGGCTTCGAGGTGAGATTATACCTTCAGGAAATTAGGCTAATAAACACAATCACTTTAAGTGTTTTTAGAGCTTTTTTAAAAGCTTTTAGTTTGCTTTCCTTTTCTATTGAGCTGATTCTTTCTACTTCAGCTGATATCAAAGATCTAGTGCAACTCTAGCCTTGAGACAGAAAGGTTCCAGGTAGAAAGTGAAAAGCTATCAGCCTCAGCAAGCCTGCAGATACTATGGTTCACTGCCTAAGTGGCATGCAAGCAGCTCTCACCATAAAAAATATGCTGGACAAGTTCAGGGGCAGGATAACATCAAAGGATGTATAAACTTTCTAATTTGTTGTTCTTGTTTTGTATGTAACAGTTTCTTTCAAAGGGTCTGATTTTATTTTTAAAGCAGTTCTGAAGTAAGTTAGATGTCAATGAAAGCTGTCAGATACCCAGTAATGGGATTCTTTATTTTCTTTTTTTTAATAATTATTTTATAAAAAATTTTTTCTTTTTTTTTCTTTTTTCTTTTTAATGGTAAAGAAATAAGATCTCCAATAAATCCTCATTTGGTGTTTTTAAATGCTGACCAGGACAAGACTCTTGCAGCAGTTTAAATTCCTGTAGTCCATTCAGCCTTCTGCCTCTTGGCTGCAGCTGCCAACAAAGGGTTATTTACTGAGTGCCAGTCGTGGCAGGACATTTTGCAACGCTGAAGGACCAAAGGGCACAGCACAACTTGCTCTGAAAAAAACGCCTCATCTTTATCAAGGACCTCAGAAAGCAAAAAAAAAAAAGCCAACCCAGAAACAAAAAAAAAACAAGCAGTATTGAGAACCTTCTGCCTGACGAAGACTGAAAAATATTTTAAACCTCATTAGAAAAATAAAGTTTGCCTATTTCTCCTGTTTCATACACTGTGCAGGAAAGGAACACATGTGCTGTCACATTCATATTTTACGGGCTCTTTTTTTTCCCCCAAACCTTCGTACCTCAGATTTGAACTTTAAACTTGTGACAGTGTTATGTTCATTAGAATAAAAATCACTTGCTATTTCCATTGCAAAGCTCCCCCCCAGAGGTTATCTTAGCTGTTTTATAAATCATATCAGGAGGAAAGCTGGCATAAAGGTTGACAGCTCACTCTAGATAATCACTTCCCCTTCTCTTAAGTGACTTTAAGGAGAAAGGAGCATGTAGCTTGCCAGTTCAGTTTTTAGTGGTCAAGCATCCACATCTACCCACCACCAACACACTGACTAAATTAGCTTTTAAGTATTTTACTGAAATGTAGGAAAATCACAATCCTGCTCAGAAGGAGAATGAATCTCAAACATTCATCAGCTATCAAGCCATATTTTCTCTGTCCTTCCAGGGCAGAGCTCATTACACAGGATGATATGAACTCCAAAGCCCTTTGACATAGGGTCCTTGAAGGGAGGCTGGGGTTCAGATTACTGTTCATTTATCAGCCTCCTCAAGTGCTGGATTGATTAGACTAATGGCTTATAGGGGATATGATTTCAACATTAAAGTCCTGTGTCGTGGAGGTAGACAAATGCAGCAAGTTAGATCTTGTAGTAAACAGAACCTACAACTCAGGGCAACAGCCTATTAACTAGAAACTTAAAGGGAATAAACAGGCACCAAAAGAATCCTGGGTTTAGGAGAAAAGGTCACTTTGTGTATTATACTTTTTCTACATACAAAAATAGTCTGGAAATGGTGCCAAATCTTCCCGGGGTGAGTTAGAAGGGAGTTGGGGGTGGGGCAAGGAAGCAAGCCATCCCTTTTATGTGGCATTTGCCCATGACCTGATTAAAGACTTTTGTCAATCAATAGAAATCTTCAACTGTTTCTGTTGGACTTTGGAGCCAGTGTGGTTGCAAGAGGAGGGTTCCCTATAGCAGGTAAAGCGATGGGTCACAGGCAGCAGATGGAAAGCCTGTCTTGGAAGTTGGTTGTGATAGTAGCAAATATTATGGAGGAAAAAAACCTGAGAATATTAACTTGAAACATAAGTATGATTCATCTGCTAATCACTGCATCTATCCCTGAAACTGTTGTCTCTTAGTTAAATAAGGATAATAAGACTGTCCTTTGTAAAACGGATAATCCTGAAAGTGTGTATCAGTAACTAAGATATAGGGAGCTTATTTTCTCACTGTCTCATAACACAGAATCAGGAGACAAATTCAGCTCGATGCCATTAGGAAGAATAAAATCCAACCCTGAAAAAACAATACTTTTTTACTCAGCTTATAATTGGACTTTGATATTAATTTCGCTTGGAAGCCAAGAACTTGACAGATACCAAAAGGGACTGGATATTTATGCAGACAATGAAAATTATCTATATAATTATTAATTTTGAGGAACAAATGTTAGGAAAATATACTTAATTTTATACTTCAGATATTTGGCAGCTATAAACTAAGCAGTCTAAACTGATGATGGCAACGAGCAGTTCAATTTGGTTGTCCACAACTAAATAGCTAACTGTAGTGGTGTGGAAATAAAGGAACTTCTGAAAGTAGAACAAGACCTGAATAATAATAATTTGGCAATAACTTGCACAAAATACTTCCAGTTAAAGAGATATTACACAAGGCACTACACATAGCAGTTGTTACTAATTCTCAGTCTTCCTTTTAAGCTGATTTTAGCTTGTACAACACCCCCAGGAACCAGATGAACCTTGTATCTGGTACACCCTGGTAGTTTCAGAACTTGGCATTGATGGAAGATATAATATTTAAGTATTACACAGTTATTTACACACCTAAATCTTAAAAAGACAAAGGACTACCTGAGACACCACCCAGTGAAGTGGGTCAGAGTTGAAGGCGTGTTTGCAGGCAGGTGGGAGGACACTGAGTATCTCTCATTACCAGATCCTTGCTACGTGGTACCGGGTCTTTATTTTCCAGACCTGTCAGGTTCCCTCAAGTCCACATGAAGGAGAAGTAATAAAATGCACAGATTCCCAGTCTGGTGCAAAACCACTGAGTAATGTTTACCTGATTTTTTGACATGAGGAATTTCCAGTGGCAGAGCTGGGTGTGCACTTGCTGTTGAGCAGATACCCTGCCTAGTTCTAACCTGTCACAGGTTCAACTCCGGGAAACAGAACTGAGAGGCAACTAAAAAAAAAATCAATATTGTGTTTTCTCTAAAGGAGGCAAAGAGGTAAGGAAATTCTGAACCAAAGCCTCTGTGTTGTGTCTTTCACCTAACTTGGTGCTTCCTGAATGTAAATTCTTGGAAATGAAACATGGGAACTGTTAAAAAGAGACAATGATCTGAGGGAAGAAGGACCATATTTGACTTCTAGTGAAACTACCTTACGAAGGAAAGTAGTTAGAACTGGCTTCTTTTTTCATTTAGCCATTAACTTCTTTAATGAGAATCTGATGGAACCAAGATGCAGCTATTCCAGAGCCTGGCTGATCACTGTTATTGCAGTTACAACCAAAGTCTGCTTTTAACTTTGCATCTTATGATGAAAGGAAGTTGTTGCATCAGTGGGAGTTCCTGGCAATACTTAGATTCCCAGAGATGAGCTTGCCTTTGGTAATCTCGCAGAAAAAGAAACAGTGCAACGTGGCTGAGTGCCCAGGTCAGTGAGAAGCTTAGGACACAAAATCAGAATCAGTAGGGCCCATTGTCTCCAGGAGCACAAGTGACACAAAGTATCTTTCAAGCAGCCAGCAGTATTCTTCCCCCACTGGGAAAACAGCTTCTCCCTGTTTTGCTGGTCAGAGATGTGAAAAGGCTGGGGTGGTACTCACTCCTCCCATGCACCTCCCTGGCAGTTTCTAAGAGCACAACTTTATTTCACCATGTACACTCTGAGAGCTAGAAAGAGCATTCATGGGTACTGGTAATAGTTTGGGAGAAGAAATGTCTGGGACACAGCCTTTTGGGGGGCAGGGGATGTCTGTTCCAACAAGAATTAAATACCAATGCATCTAGAAGCCCATTTTCATTTTGCCTTTTACTTGGACACTGGATATAATCTTACTCTTATAAAGATGTAGTTTCTCCAGAATGCTTTCTGAAAGCATCAACATGTGCTGTGGGATGAAGATATTGCCTTGTTTACTCCAGACTCACCTTAACCCCCCCTGATTTTACAGTCCTTTTGCATTTTGCTGTTACAGATGCCAAGCCATTTGTATGCCTACCCTGTTGTACTAACCTGGAATTATTAAATTAAATGATTATGAATTTGGCTGCATTTCATTGCTTCTTGAATGTGGACAGTTCAATACAATTTCTAACCTGCACATGTTTGCTGCCTGGGGGCTGTGAGTCATGTTTTCTTTAAAAGAGGCAGCACTCACAGACTGTCACTCACCTGGGTTATTAGAAACAGAGCACTTTTAAGAATTACTCTGCCACCTCCTCGCCTCTAAATATAGCTGGTGTGCGTGGGTCTTAAGCAATTTAGCTAGTCTGAGAAAAGGTCTCATTCCAAATAATCAATTAAAAATCCATCATTTTAAGAACTATGTGGGCCTCAGGCCAAATGCATCTTGGATGTAATACCTTTGACTGTTTAATGTTAATATTAATTATTTGTATTACAGCTCTAGATCCTAACTCAGAATGAAATTTCTTTGCACTAGCAAAGTCCTGTTCCAAAGAGTGAACTATTTAAGTAGGCATGATGGACAAAGAGCAGCAGCAGAAAATCATCATTATTCCCTGCTTCACGGATGGGAAACTGAAAGACAGATTCAATGACCTGCCAAGGGTCACATAGGAAAAAGAGTAATTCATAAATCCCAGTACAAGGTCTTAAGCCATGAGATTTCCTCTCATTCTTTAATCAATAATAAAACACCACAGAGGTCTAAGAGTCTAATATCTGTAAAACTGCTCCAAGGTCTATAGGCACGATACAATTAATTCCCATTAACAGCAATGTTCTGTGAGGGCACTCGATACTGACCAGAAAAGTTGGCCTTGCCGACTTTGCAGCTTTTAAATACTCTTTTAATAGAGAATATAAAAATCAGAGATAGTCTAATTAAAATAAAAGCAAGGGGAAACCATTGCCAACCCTTTACCCAAGTTAAAATTAAAGGAACTGATTCAGGAAGTAAACCAATGTTTAAAAAAAAAATGGGGTCGAGAAAAAGCAAAGGCAGTGAGTGAAAATATTTATAATGGAATTTCCCTTTCTGAACGAGAGTTATGTTTCTCAGTGTTATGTGTGTTGTTGGCTTGACCTTTAGGGCTGTACTCAGCCACATTTTTTAACTCCCTCCTCCCCTACTAGCACAAAGTATTACCAAGAGAAATTCTCACAGATTCACCTGCCTGAAGGTCTTGGATTTCAGAAAGAACATCAAGTATCAAAGAACTTGCAACACGATCACAAGAACTCAGCCACGCTGAGTTGCATAAGACAACACCTGCAGGTTGCAAGGAAGAGGATAAGCACTGTGGGAAAAGTTCAACTCACCCAGAGCCCACAAGGCCAACACAAGGAGCTTCCATAAATACATGAACTCCTTCTACCCAAGTCCCTCTGTAGTTTCTTTCATATATTTCCACAAATGGAACAGGAATCACCACTAGGTTGTGCAGGACATAATCAGGTCTCAGCACGTATAACATTTGAATCTTCCCATCATCATTTCTTCTTATTGCTCGTTAAACCGGTATAAAAAATAATAATAAAAAAAAAATTACTGCTCCAATAAGCCTGAATGCTGCAATGAGTTATGGTTATGTCTAATTTTTTCACAATATACACATTGTTGATATAAATGCAACTGCACAGTTAAAAATATATATCCACTTTTAGGTGTTTTGACAGGTTTGACTTTTATTTTATGCTTTTGAAGCATATAGCTAAACTGGAACATGTAGTTACTGTTCCAGTTAAAACATCAAATAGCACTACTTATGTTATTTTTAATACAGCATGATACATTTATAGCACTGATACCACCAAAAAAGTGGAGAAATTAAACCAGGTTTTTTTACAATCTGTCCTAATCCTCCAGCATTCCCAATATGTAAATCAAACTGACAAAAGACTCTAAGAAAACCCCTGGCTACTACATTTTAACCACCACTCGTTCTGCAGAAAGACATTACAATACTACACTATTTTCCTTCCTTCCAGTGTCACACAGTGAACTTTGATTCTTTGTTAGAACTATGGCACGAAAGTGCAGAAGTGAAAAATTCAGTTTGCTGCTTTATCAGAGATGCCAAGTTTATTGGCTGGCATGGACTTACTAGGTGTGGAAACTTTGTCCCATCAGTGTTTATTCTGGTAAGTTATCATCAGCTGTTGTAGGGTAAAGTTCTTGGATAACATATGCCATTGCCATCGCTCTCTGCACTTGTGAGAGGTGAGCTGCAGACAGGCCCTGCTCATTCAGCACCCACTCTGTGAATCTTCTATTTCAATGGGAAAACTCAGGTTTAAAGGAGGTGCCACTACTTGTTACTGGGCTTTTTTTTCAAAAGCATAAAAATAATTGAAATCCTTGTGAGCCACTTGAGCTGAGAGTGAGCCATATCCCACAAGACAGAAAAAAAAATGATTTGTTGGCTTCAATAGGATTTGGATCAGTTCTATTGGCAGAAGAAGAAGAAACAAATCAACTACTCTTATTTCTGCAAGAATGGTGGTCAAAGGACTTGAATTCAAGAGAGTTAGTATCAGCCCACTAAGCAATAGTTATATTTTATTTGTTTCTGAACATTTCATAAAAAGTCATAAAACTTTCTAGGTGGCTTGTTTATTCAATACAATTTATTAAAGGAAGGGAGCTTGTTCTGATGCTCATGGAATTAATGGAATGTCCACAGAGTTTAACAGGACCTAATGTGGAAGGCCAGTAGCAGAAAGACTGCATTCAGGAAAATCAGGACACTGTAATGTGTCCTCGACCTCCCTTATGTACCATTAATATCAATTTATCTGCCCTGTCAGGGGAAGAGTAGAGGGAATACTGAGTGGTAAGAAGGTCTGATAAGAGTCCCTGAACTGGCTTTAAAAGTAGAGTGTGCACAATTTCAGAGAGGTTTCTCAGAGGCTGAAAATGAGATGGTGAACCTGAAAATTGAGAATTAAATGATGTAATGAAGTAACGTCATTAAAAAGTAAAGAAAATGTGAACTAAGAGTGATGGTGAACATATATATAATCTCAGAATATGGGGCTAGAAATCTGCCCTTGTCCTAGAAGGTTATGCAGGGTAGATAAGGGGGTTCACTTTGCTTTGACTGCTGTAGACTGGGAAGGCAATGAAGTGTCTGAGTGCATCATGCAGTGCAGTGATAACAGCTGAAAAAAAAAATAAAGGGATGGTAAAAAAAACTACATCCCCAAAGCAGGGATAATCACAGAACTCTGTTCAAAGTTAATTAAATACATGTTATGAAGTTAAGGGGAAGTCCTGTAGTCTTGCCTAGGAGGAACAGTGAGTTTCAGTGCAAGGAAGGACATCCCTTGACCCTGAGATTAGCTCAGTTGGTTAGAGCCTGGTGCTAAGAAAGCCAAGGTTGTTGGATTGATTCCCATATGAGCCATTCACTTATGAGTAGGACTTGATGATCCTTGTGGGTCCCTTCCAACTCAGAGTATTCTGTGATTCTGGCTTTGTCAGACCTCATGTCACAGTCAGAAAGATCAAAAGCTACTGCAAACAGAGACATTTATGAAGCCCATGAGCATGTTTTCCAGGGCAACAGGGCATGGGCTAGGAGGCAGATGTCAGGTATCTTTGTTTTCCTCTCTTCTTTGGATACAGTCAACCACATTTCTCCAACTCTCTTCAGCATGCAAGCCCATGAAAATCCCTTACTCAGCTTCAAAAGAAAGTAATTTCTCTTGTACAAAGACAGTGCTACCATCAGAGGCCAATACTGCCTTTCACAAATAGGCACCTCTGTGGAAACTAGGATGGGGTGAAAAGCAGCAAGGGCTCAATTCCCAACAGCCTTGCTGTAGCCACCAGGGTAGGAAGTCAATCTTCCATGGAAAGGGGCAAAATCCTGAAGTTCTCAAAGAGACAAGATGATTATATATATTTTTTAGGAACACTTTCTCATTCTCTCTTGCTGCCAGCTCCCACACTCATTCTATACATGTATACACATATTGATGATTCACTATAGCTACTGTCAAGGACACATTTTCCCCTCCACTTCACTACACCCAAATATATAGTAAAATGCCTTCACTAATATGAAAGGGGCTCATTCCTGCTGAAAGAAGGCAAGATTACTGCTTTGCCATCCCTCCCATGTAAGGAGCTACATACACAATTTCTCATGGCTTGGAAAAGCAGCAGGTTTTGCTCCATAAGGGAGTGACCTGTCCCAGATCTGTACCACCTCACACTGTGATGACTCCTCTGCCACTCTGAATTCAACACTCCTGGTCAGAGTGCTGGAGATGGGAGGAGAGAAGAGGTGAATCAAAGGTCTTTCCCTGCTGCACGGCAGAAAAAGGCTCCGTTCCTCCTTCTTGCCTTCACCCCAGGCAAGGCCTGTGGATCCCTGCTCTGCAGAAGGGCACAGTGGAGTATTTCAGAGCTCCCATGTGCAGCGTGCACAGGTAAGAAAAGCCTGGCCTAAATGTGAAAAGACAGATTACAATGCAGAAAAAACAACAACACAACAAAAACTTGCACAGCTACCAGAATTATGTTATTGAGGGTGCTATTTGTCATCCTCTGTATAATAGAGCATACATTTTGAAACAGGCTGGCAATTCCATTTCATTCACTCTTCTCTTTCCTATTCCACAAGTGTCATTGAAGGTAAGCAGCAAAGTCACCCTCTTCATGAATTTCTCAAACTGAAATGCTCTCCTGAGGATTGTTATCCTGCTGCTATGTGATCTAGTCTGGAAGCCTGCATGTACCAAATTAAAGAGAACTCTATGAATCAAAGCTGAGAGACTTGGTACTGAGATATATAATGAGCACAAGAGCACGTTAGGCCCAGTACTGCTCCCACAGAAATGAGCAGCAAGGGTCTGATTCTGATTTTGCTGATCCAGCTATAAATCAAGAGCAACTTCACTGAAGCAACATCAGTAAAAAGTGAAAAAGCAGTCTTTCAGCCACTAAATTCCCAACATATCATGCACTGTATTTAGTACAAAACATTGTCCCAGCTTGATTTTGCCTGCACAGTCATTCTGGGAGAAAATGGTGAGGAAATGCTCAAAGTGTGTCTTAAGAGAAACGTGGTTATGATACAGCAGAGGAGTGGGTTAGCAGAGCCTATTGAGCCCCCACCAACTGCCCAGATAAAGAAAAAAGCCAACAGGGAGCCTTCTCAGAGTCTGAACTAAGCAAGAGTACTTCTCTCTCCTGCTGTACTGACAGATCCTCCTGAGTCCTGACCCGGAGGCAAGATTTGATGAGCAGATTCCATAAAATTTTATGTGTTTATGAGCACTCTTTATTCAAGCTAAATAGACAGTGCAGCTGAATATCCCTTTGTCTTGTGAGACTTAAACCAACAGAGAGCATCAAGCTAAGCCACAATGTGTTATATCAGCCAAAAGATTTTCACCAAGACTAGTTAGAATTGCAATGGCAAGCAAATTAATTAGTTGCAACAAAGTGTTACAGAAACACTGGTTATCATGACTTGGACATGAAATAAAAAGAAATGGTATTTTTGTTAAGGCATAGCACTCCTCAGAATGGCAACACTGAAACTATGAGAAAGAAAATTGCCCATATTTAGCAGAGGAATGTATGATTTTGTGATGTTCTTTGTAAATGGGATTGCACCAAAGAACAACATCACTACTGGAGAGAATAATTGCATCCCTATCTTCTCAGCTCTTTATCTTTTTAACGAGAATTGCCTGGCAAAGCACCATATACTGGGTCACAACTCTGCCCAAAGAGGATTTGTGTTTGAGTAGTGACTGAGTATGTATTTGTAGCCTATTATTACTGGGCGTTATATGGACCATGAAATGAAAAATGGTCCCTGTCCCAATTAACTTTTAAATAAATTACACAACTCCTTTTTCTACAAGCTAAATGATGAAGTAAGATGCAGACTCTTGTCTTGCTGCTGTGGTTTGTTTGGTTTTATTTCCCATCCCAGGGCTTTAGGGAGTGAGTCTCTACTAACTATTTCTGCAGCTGTTCAAAAGCAATCTTATTGCACAATACAGTATCTGAATAATTGTCTCGGGTGACTATTAAAGTCTACTACTGCACCATAAAACCACAAGGAATAATCTTGCACCGCAGCAGAAAATATCCCACAGCCAACCCTGCAGAGTGTCATTCCAGTTAGGAGAGAGCTACTGCAACTAAGTGAAGATTCAGGAAGACAGAAAGAGCACAGGGAAGGCTCTGGACCTTAAATTGTTTCTTTCCTTGCCAACTAAGCAAAAGCTGCTCATTGTTAAATGCTGAATTGCCTGTATTCAGCCCTGGCCATCTGAAGTCAATGGACATACATCGAGGAAGACTTTAACCGAATACTTTAACCCTTCACACGTGAAATGTTTGTCTTCTCCTTTCCCTTTCTGTCACTCATTATGGCCTTTTATACACTGCAGTAAAGGAACCCCTTTAAAGCCTAAAGTATGGTAATGCAGTTTAATTGTGGTTGGTTGGCCTGTTGGGGATAAAATGTGCTGGTTCCAAGTAATTTTGCTGACTCTAAACTTGGCTCTGTATAGAGAGCTGGAGGAGGGGAGATTACTAATAAAAATAGCTGTGCTACCTGGGGAAGCTGTGCATGCTACAAAGGTACTGTTTGAGTAGGCCCTATAATTGCAGATAATTGATTTTTTAAAACAATTATGTTTGCCTCACACTGAGTACAGAGTCTGCCTCCTAACCCTTACATAAGAACAACTCACACGCAGATGTAACTCCCAGACAGGCACACTTTAGACATCCTTTCCTCACTTAGCAGAATATACTCTGCATTCATTACACAACTTCTTTCACTCTTTGAGTTGGAGACAGCTGAATTGTCAAAGGCAGAAATCTGCCTGCATTTCCTGCAGGATGAAAACAGGCTTCCAGAAGCTGGGGGGCCTGTTTCTTCTCCCCACATCCTCTGATGCAGTCCTTCTACTGAATCCCACGCACTGTCCTACCATCAGATCAGTGACACGTGCCTGTTGACAGGACAGGTGATTACTACTGATCAATATCTTGCTTACAGGGAACACTTAAGTTCATTCTTTCAGATGGTTACTCCTCAAAAATAACCACCTAGGCAGGAGTACCCCTTTCCTTCCCTGCCTTCAGCTCTTATAATCATCACTAAACTGCCAGGCAGAAGCTGCTCCATTAGTTAAGATGGTTCACATCCCATCAGTGACATATACATACAAAGTGTTAAGAAACTCTAATTTGAATGACTAATAATGTGTGCCAGGACCATTTAGCCTATGGACATTCAACTGTGATATGAATCCAGTTAAGATTAACGGTGACCAAAGGTCATAGAGCAGTTTAGTACCCTCAGAGAAAAATGAGCTTGCTTCAGTCCACAGGGCCTGGCTCTTTCTCTGCCTTACATAAAACCTACATCTACTTGAATATGAAAGCTCACTGTATGACTTGTGAGAACTTCCGAAAACAACTTTATAACTTTACCTATTTGTCTACAGACATACCAGGTCCGTCTATTATCTCTTGTCTGCAGAGATAACTCGGCAACCACTTCCTAGATGCCTGTTATTATCTCTGTCTTCTCAGTAGCTTCACTCCAAGTGACTGTGAGTCTTCTGTGTGCACTTGGAGAGGCACTGTGGCAAGAAATCTTCCAGTTTGGTCTCCAGCCATATATTTTCCTTCTGTTTCTAGAGCAGAGCAGTAGTACAAGTAAAATCTACTGGACTCTATATCATTATATTATCCTATATTAATGATCAAAACCTCAACATCTCAAAAACCATTTTGCTCCCAATACTTTGTTCAATCTGTGAAGTGAAACCTGAAAAGCATTCTGCTTCAATAGTGAATACTTTCTCCTTCTGCTACTTCAGGGTCATTTTAAAGGATCAGATTTTGTTCTATGAGCTGTATGTAATAATGCTCAAAAAATAACTCTTCTCATTGGATTAGTGTAAAAGTAACTTCCTGTGGTGTCTGCAAAATCTGTTTTATGGGCACATCTGAGCATTATAGTGATATCAACTCTCTCATGCCCTTTAATGGTAATAATATCCTGCTTTCCTAATAAAAACACTTGTGTCACAAAACTGAGTGAAGGTTTTCCCTTCAGTTCAGCAAGAGACTTTAAAGACCTTATTGCACATGCATTGCTGTCAGTTGCAAAGTGGTTCTATGCTGCAGACTTATTTTCAGAAGCAATACCTGTTCATGTGCAGTGAAAGTGGAATCAAGGCAAAAAATGGTCCATGATGTGCTGATATACAGACCTACTAAAGAGGTCTGCCTGTGTGCATGCCAGTCCCTTTCTGAGTTGTTCCTCAGGTGGGACATCAAGCTGGTAGAGCAACAGATAATTTTCCTGTATTGGAGTACTGCTTGTGATATGTCTGCACTTGACTTTTGATCTGGGAGACTAAGGAAAACCTTACTTTTTGTCTCTTTAAATGGCCAGTAAATGAGCTTTGTGGGCTTTCTGCATAATGTATAAATTATGTATAACTGGGCATATAATCAGCAGACATGACCACTCCTGTGTTTTGTGGAGACTGTATCCTTTTCTCTCACTGCTTGTTGGTCACCGCTCCCTGTGAATGGTCACTTAAATCACAAGCTATTGTTTCTGTCTCATAAATGAGCACCTGAAACTCTGAAAAAAATGCCAAATTGCGATACTGAGAACTGTTGTCCTCTTAACAGTGGCATGAATAAAAGGGGTGGATGGATGAACACTGCTCTTTTGGAGTTAGAAGCTCAACCAAAAGGCAGCTCATGCTAGAGAAGCCGTCACTGAGCTGTACCCAGCAGAGAGTGTTCCCGACTGAAGAAAAAGATCCTTTCTTGCTGTTTTTGAAGCAGTTCCCCAGAGAAACCAGGCAGCAGCTTGAGATCTTCTGAAGCAGAAGTGTGTGAATCACAGCGAAATTACACAGGTGTCAACACTTGATATAGTGAAAGTTCTCCCAAACCAGAACGTGTAGGTTTTAATGGAGTAGCACAAAAACTGACTCTGGCCCGTTATACTAAACATTCCATTCGGCATTTAAACAGTACTTCAGATTTTGAGACAAAACATGGACTGAATATTAGTGTTCTTTATTTGTTTTTCTCTGCAAAGCATTGGTTCATTTCACGCAGGAGGCATAATTTGTCAATTTTACTTGAAGAAAGCACTAATTTATATTATCAAGGGGATGGTGAGCAAAACCTTGAGGTATGGTGAAAATGTACTGTCAGTGCCTTCTTTACCACTCTAATTATGGTAAATAAATGGAGCCAGGGAAGGAGACAGGATTGGAACAAGGCTGATCAATATATACCTATCCCTTGCCCTCCCTGCAGTTAAAATAGAATGATTGCACTTATCTGGCCTTCTTGGGGAGTATCTATTCCTTGCTGGAGGTTAAATGAAAAACTCTTTTATTCCTACTTTTATGCTGACCCTAAACTCATGTCCTGATTCTACTGTCTCTGGCTATATGGGTAGTTCTTCAAGTCGATGGGAAAATTGTCATGAAAAAGGGTTGCTCACATGAATGAGGTTTGCAAGATCAAGCCCTTCATGATCAGCATAACCCTGGGCACTGGGCTGATATGGCATCCCTGATTTACAAGAGTAATCCCATTAATATCCAAGGGACAATTCACATGAGTAAGGACTGTAAGAATGGGCCCCTCAGGAGCAACTATCACCAGTTATGTATCCAACCTCACTTAGATCACAGCAGTTTTCAAATGTTCTACAGGCACTTTATGCTGCTACTGAACCTTGAGAAGCAAATAGACCTTGAGCACAAGTTAATTTCTGCTTTACTGACTATTGGGCCCACTTTGCACTCTTCTGAGACTCTTCCCTCGAAGAGGTTAGGAACCTGAACCTTTTAAGTGGTTCAGTGTCTGCAAGAAATCTTGGTTTCTTTTCTTGTTTCTTGCCCCCCCCCTATGTTTCTTTATTTTTTTCTTTAATTCTGTCTTTTTTAATTTTTCTTGTCTTTCTCCTTTTCTCTTTTTTCCTTTTATCTAATTTTCTCTTATGCTATTTCCTTTCTTCTTTTTCCATGTTTTCTATTTTCCTTTTTTCTTTATTCATTTTTCATCTTTTCTTTTTATCCCTTCTCTTATCTTCCTTCACTTTCCCCTTCCTCTTCTTCTTTATTTTCTTTCTTTTTATATTTGTCTCTTTACTATTTTTCTTTTTTCCCATTTTTTGTTTTTTTTTTTTTTTTAAAATTTTCTTTCTCTTTCCTCCTTCCCTTCTCTTTCCCCCCCTCTTCCTGACCTCTTCCCTTCCTCATATCTTCTTACCTGTACCTTCCTCAGAATTAGGTGAATTCAAAGAGAGCAGGAAAAAATTAACAAGGTGTTGGTCTCAAAATTCAAAGACTGAGAGTATAGCAGCTTTCCCAATTTCAGAAGTGTTTTTTAAAGTCACATAAATCTATCTGAATTTCTAAAATCTGTAAAATTGGAATGTGAAATCCAAAGAAAATCATGAAATCTGTAGAATTTCTAGCTATGCTTCTGCTTCTTTTTATATCCTACCTACAACTAATGAAAAAAACTCTCTCCTGGTTTCCCAGTGTTTCCAGGTGTAGTTCTGAGAACTGTGTATAAATCAATTACCAGCTTTTCTTCTCAGGTATAATAATGTGTATTTAGTTTAACTGTTAACTCAGTAGGTTTACCTGCTTTTTAAACTGACTTCGGATATGGATTAGAATGTCAAACAAACAAAAAGGTGGTAATAGAAGATAATTATAGTTTTCTTTCAGTAGCATTAATCACACCATGTGACTGTGATATGTGCTAGGTGTCGTAAAAAAATTTACGAAGATACAATTCCTGCCTTGAAGTAAGTTATGAGCTGCAGAAATGCTTCCATGTTGTTTGAAATGGAAATCTGCTCCCTGGGATGGACCCATGCTCATGTGAATTGTTTTGCTGACTTCAGCAGAAATACTATTTGCTGTGTCCTTAGTGAGAACAAAGGCTGTTGAACCCAACTTCTACCCAACTTCTAAAAACAGACCTGATACTACAGTTCCTGCTCAAACAAGTTCTTGTTGTATTTTGTAATTTATAAGAGTCACACAGGT
Source organism: Manacus candei (assembly GCF_025592945.1). Taxonomy (NCBI): domain Eukaryota; kingdom Metazoa; phylum Chordata; class Aves; order Passeriformes; family Pipridae; genus Manacus; species Manacus candei. Next base: position 22,234,197 of record NW_026138066.1, on the reverse strand, counting down.
ATTTAACAGAACGTGAAGCACAGAAGTAACACCAATGAATGCTGAAGACATGCACCTAAGCCCAGGTTTTTTTCATAATGATGCAGCTTTAAAAATTGTCTCCCCTTCTGCCTCTATGCACATCTTTAGGATTACTTCTGAAATCTTTATTGGACACCTGAGTACATGTATCTCTACCTTCTTCAGTCCAGTTTATCATGAGCTGCTCAGTCACAAGTCCAGTTATGAGGAGGAGTGGTGTGGGAATAGCATAAGAAATATAACAGCATTCTGAAGAAGCAGAGGGAAGTCCAGACACCAGGGTTCCTCCTGTCAGGACATTCTAGCACACCGGTAGGTAAAGTCTGTGGCCAGCTGTGAAGTTCCTTTATTTTCTGTTACACCTTGCACAGCAACGTGGTGCACGTGGAACAGCACCGACGGCTTGGCAATACAAGCATTTTTACGTATTTTTCCTTTGGTAAAAGGTCAGACCCACCAGAGCAATGCAGGGGCCGAAGCGCTGATTATTTTAGGTGTTTCACACAGTTTTTTAGGTAAGCTTAGGAGTTTGCACAATCGCTGCACGTGGCGTGTCACCACCCACAGTTGTTTGGCTTCCCCCCCCCCCCTTCTCTAAACCCAAGGGTGTTCGGACAGGAGGGCTTTTCCTTGCTTGCTTTTCGCGGTTTTTACTTCTCTTTCCCCCAGGTACCGTTCGCAGGGGTCTCGGCCTGATCTGCCCTTTGACCACCGGCGGCTGCGGGGAGGCGGCCGGGATCGGGATCGGGATCGGGATCGGGATCGGGATCGGGATGGGGACCCGCCCCCGCGCCCGGCGGGGCGAGGCGGGGCCAGGCCGGGTCTGTGGGAGGCCGAGGCCGGGCGGGAGCGGCGGGAGCAGCGGGCTCGGATCGCCGCGGGACGGGCGAGGTGCGTGGGCGCTGCGCGGGGGCGGCTCCCGGGGCCGCTTCTCCCACCGCCGCCATCCGGGAGCGACCCCGCCGGGGTGCGGGGAGCGGGGGGGGCGCGGGGCCGGGCTGTCCTTAGGGATCGCTGGTGTGGGGGGGGCATCTCCCCGCGGGGCCGGGGCTCCTCTGGAAGCGGAGCCTGGAGCGGCAGCGCTTGGAGAGGCCGCGTTTTTAAACACGCACAAAACAACGCGCTCCTGTCGCTGCCCGCGGGACACACTCGGCGGGAGCGGCCGAGGGATCTGTGCCCTTCCGACCCTGCCAGACACGTGTTTTGCAGAGCGCTGCTATTATTATTATTATTATTATTATTACTACCCAGCTGTTTGTAATCTTGCCGAGCATATCTCGGCGTAAAAGCCCCGCGCTGTTTTAGAACGTGGCGTTTATTTTTTTCGCCTCTCTGCTCGTGTTGTTGAAGTCACGAGTTCTCCGGTTTGCTTTCGTTTCGCATCGAAGGCGTTGGGGGCGCTCGGAGAGGCCAGCCCTGCCTGCAGCCAGGGAAAAATGAGTAGATGTGTGGTTCGGAGGCGCTGGTGAACAATTTCTCATGGCCTTGTATCATTTTGGGATGTCTTTTCAGCATGGCTTTAACATCCAGTAATGAAAAACGCTCTGACGCCATGGATTTACTTTCCTTTTGTTGTGTGAAACTGCGTGCGCTTTCTGCTGAGAGAAGTTAAAAGATACAGTTTCTGCCAGGGTTTATCTTGCGAACTGTGCTGTAACGTGAGAAGAGAGAGTTACACTGTATTTCCCATCGTCCCTAGACCCTGTGATAGGCCCGGTGACCCAAACGGAGTTGTAGAAAGGATGAAAGAGGGAGCAAAATCCCATTAGCATAGCAGACAGGTCCTGGCAAGGCTAGATTTGTTTTCTCTGAGCAAACTGCTGTTTACTTCCATCCTGCCCACTTTCTCACCCGGGGTGTGCCTTTAGAGCAAGTCTTCTAGTGCTCTCTGCTCATCTAGTTGCCCTTGTTTGGCAACAGCTGTCGGTGACTGCGCTAAAAGCAATATGAGGGGTTGTTAGAACTGTAATCAAGTTAATATTAACCTTTTTATTCCTATTGTTAAACTTATATCACAGGAAAGAACTTAACTATAACAAAAAGTTCATTTATTTTCGTCTCTAAGACATACTAGTTTTATGGATTCCTAGTCACTAAATGCAGGGTTAAAGCACTTGGTGAGGCAAAAGCCTTGTTCTGTGTAGAGAAAAAATTTAATATGCAAGGAGACATGTTTTTCTTTTTATGTGCTCCTCACCACTTCTTAACTTTATGGTGTTGATAAAAGGTACTCCTTCCACAGGATTGTGGGTTTGGTATGGTCTCATTGGAAAGAGACTTCATTAGCTTAAACCTCCCATGATAAAAGCAGAAATAGTTCTCTCCTTTTTGTCATTACAACTTAATCTTTGCCCGTGAATCATGCTAAAAGCAATTTTTAAGAACAAGGTCTCAAAGGAGAAAAATGCATGTTTAACTCAGTTTGATTACAAGTTATTGTTGGGTAGAAAGATATTGGTTAGTTTGAAAGCTGAAGTGCAATTATAATTGTGATATTTAAAAAAAAAAAAGGCAATACTAATTTTCCTCTTCACATACTGTAGAATTCATAGTATTGTCACACACTCTACCCTGGTAACTGCTTAAGGAAATGCACTAGTTCAAATGAATTGGTGTAAAATTGTCCTAACTCCTTGTGTTATTTCAAAATGGTACTAATTTCTGTGACTTAAATGTTGTTTCTGCCACTACATTAAATATTCTGGTGGTGGTTTGTACTTTGACAGTTTACTAAGCAGTTACAATGGAAGCAACATATTAAATAATCTTAAAGTTTTATATTATGGCCATTGTGAAAATAAACAGAGGAAAGATTGTTCGAAAAGAAACTTTTTCCACAGTGGCAAAATTGTGCTGCCATTGCTGTGATGCTGAGAACCAAGGCTATTCTGAGGATGTTGTTTTCAGAACTTTGGATTGCAATGATGTTAGCCTAACTTTAGTGTCTTCTAGAGGTCGTCTGTGAGAAGTGGAGAAATGGCCAAATCGACCCAGTTAGCTGACAATGAAGTCTTCAGGGCTTACGCCACTTACGCAGCTATTGTTCTTCTGAAAATGATGCTGATGAGTCTTATAACAGCATACTACAGGATGACAAGAAAGGTAGGAATTTGGGAATACTGTCTGGTAGAATAAATTGAAATTTCTATCGAAATACAGAAATATCACGTGTTTCTTTTCAGCTTTCAAAACTGCTGCTATTCGTTTTCTTCCTCCTCTTTCTTCTAAAGATATTCTGAGTTTGGCATGCTGGTGTCCCATTGGTCTCAAATGGATAATATCTTTAACCTAATTATGAGATAATTATGAGACTGTATCTTATAGGTGTATTTGACTAACCCTACCCTTGTAAAATATTTCTGTTATTTTTAAATAAAAGTTTTTCAGATCTATAATTTCCACTGTCTTCTGCAGAAAGCTCCTGTCCAGGGTACCCAATTTATAAAGCAAATAAAGTGTGATATGGAGCCATATTACATGAATAACCAACTACTGAGGGTCGGAAGAGGGGGTAGATTTTTATGCAACTGTAACCCTTTAATCCAGTAATTCTAAAGCTTTCTATGCTCCCTAATTGTTTTAACCTTCCCATTGCAGGTAGGTCGTTATCTAAAAAACCTGAAATTGTTTCTAGCATGAGAGACAGGCTGAAAATTTACACAGACTGTTGTGTAGGTTAGACAGGAACATGAAACATCCACTGAGCTTTACTAAATATTGCAGAAGATAATCTGTCTTAGAATAGAGTGCTTATGGGAAGCCTTGTGTTGTGTTTGCCCTGTTCCTGATCATCTCTAGGCATCTGCTCATGGTCACTGTTGGAAACACTTGCTCCTGGGCTGAAAGAGCCCTGAGTTTGCCTCCATGTTCTTGTGAGATCTGCTTCTGCAATATGGTGTGTGCTTCAAGGATTTTGTTGCAGTCCTTTTACTGAAATGCTGCTTTTTTGTTCTTGCTGGTCGCAAGAAAACCCAGCTTGAACCACTCTGTTGTTCATGAGTTCCTAAAAGCACAGCATTTGAGCTGCTGCTGGTTTCTAATGGCTCTTAAGGTCTTTGGTGCAGGTGAAAATTTAGTAGAGCACAAAGCCTGTCCTGTGTGTTCAAAATAGGAGCCATATGTTTGTGTCATAACCTTGCTTCCTTTTGCACATCAGCTGTAGTGGACCTATATGTGGATCCAGTGGAGTCCTGTATTAATGCTGATATCATGTTATGATCCATGTGGGTGCAGGTTACAACAGGACCTTCATTAATTTGGAATTTTTGGTTTTTAATGGCAGTAATATTACAACCAGAAAAATTAGTACTAATAGTTTTCTATTTGATATAAAAAAGTCTTTAAAATGCTTAGAAAAAACGGAGGAAAGCAGTTAGTGGATCAAGAGAGAGTAAAATGCTGCTGATACTGTTAATATGTCTCTAGAATTTTGAGGCTGAGGGTATTTCACAGATAGGGATCAAGGCTGCCCTAGAAAGCAATCGTGTAGCTCTCCTAAAATTAAAAGATTTTCTTGACTTACATCTTCACAGCCTGGACAATCTGCAGAACCTGTGTTACTACATGTATCAGCAAGGAGAGATCTACTGTAGTCTGCACTACCTGGATTAAATGTTGTTTTCAAGTAGTGTTTTGCAGTATTTGGGGATAATAATGGGTCATACAAGTGGAAAAATTTGTACCTAAGAGGAAAGGGAGAAACTTACTTGCTCATAAATGAGGTTGGGAGTAAGATTCTTGGATGCTATTGCTGTATAAACTTCTGAAGAAGGAAGGCATGCAAAAGGGCTTTCAGATATTTTGTCAGGAATGGTGGAAAACAGACTTGGGTAGTACAGACCTTCTCCCTTCGAGGTGCCTACATTCCTTCAGCCCACTGGCATTACTTCAGGCTTGTCCCATCTTACAAGAAGGCTTTATCTACATGCATAAATTGCATTATATTAATTTGCCAGCATGCAAGCTACATGCAGGCTGTGCTTAAGAAAGCAATAATACAGTGGTGAATGTTCTGCTATTCCCTGTGCATTTAACCTGAGGTAAGTTATGTGAGGCTATGGAGGCATTGGTTAAAAGAGTGGCCTTTATAGCGAGCTGCCTTGACTGGATAAAACATTTTGGCTTTTAATGTCTCTTGTGTGCTTCTGTTTGAAACAGGCATTTGTGAACCCAGAAGATACAGCATCGTTTGGAAAAGGTGACAATGCCAAGAAATACCTGAGGACTGATGCAGATGTCGAACGTGTGCGCAGGTATTGCAGAGGAGTCTTTAAAAGCTATTTTAAGTAGCAGAATAATACTAAACCAAGGAATTAATTTCACCCTGTTCTCTCTGGCAAGCCTGTGGATGTTTTGTGTTGCTTTGTGTAGTAATCTAATACATTAATTAGTTTAAATGAACAAACCATTCCACATTCAAATGGTCAACGTGCCTACTAAAAATGATAAGCCATTGTCTGGTTATAATAACTAACTCTTGGGTAGTGTCCTCTATGCATGGGGGAAGGGGTGAGAAGATTGTAAAATATGACCATAAGTTGATTTAATATGAAGCAGTGTCCATTCAGGTTAAATTGGCTTTCTATCTAATTTGAACACCAGTTGGAATAGTTACATTTTTTCCAAATGTGTAAATGAAATAACAGGGGAAAGAGAAGTAAAATTATGTTAAAGCCATGGAACTCCAGAGTTGTAATGAGAGCTTTAATCTGGCAGATTGTACAGAGTGGGAGTCAGAACCTGTGCTCTTTCTGCCAGATTGAATCGAGGTCGCTCACTCAGGAGTACAGGAGAGTTGACCAGCCTTCTATTCTCAGTAGGATGGCAATGTGCAACCTGCATTTTGTGTATTTTCTTTTGTAAAATCCATGGCAGAATGTAAACTGTATTTCAGTGTGTTAAATATTGCAGCTTATTTAATTGCATTCAGCCGATAGCAAAATTTTCTGTTGCCAAAATCTGAACTTTTGAGATGCTGTTTGATACACCTGTGCTAACAAGGAAATGGAGTACTTTCCATATGATAATTCCTTAATGAAGCTAAATTTATTTTTATGGCAAAAACTTGAATGTGAATGAACTCTTCTCATTTAAACAAGCAGTAGGGAAGATCTTGAAAGTATGTACCAGCTCTGATTTAAGAACTGCATCCTTGCAAATGATGACTGTGGTTTCATGAAATATATTTCTGTATGTGTCTTACAGATTAAAATCTCTAAAAGAAGAGTCTAATCACAGTGTGATGTAAAGATACTCTACTCTTTCCTTTTCTGCCCCTGAATAGTTCAGGAAGTTGTTGCTTAATTTGCTGGATGTTACATAAAAATGGAAACTTTTTGGTGAGGGGTAATCCCTTCCTATTTGTAAATTCTAAAAGTCCAGCTAAGTTGAGACTAACTTTATGACCAGATGCCCATTTAACTCAGACTGTTATATTAGAAAAATGACAACTTACTCAGTCATTTACAGAGATTAGATTTTTAAAACACTGTATTATCAAATCCTGTGTTTCTGTTTTGCAGAGTTTTTCATACATCCCCAGACTTAGTAAGTCAGCTTGGTTCTAGTTACTCCACTGGTGTTGAAGCATCCATATTTTCCTCTCAGCAGTGGTTCTTAATGGGAGTGTACTGTATTTTGCAAGCTTCTTGGCAACAGATAATGCTGCATAGGTTTAGAATGGTTTCTCTCCTGTATAAGTGACTGGAATGTGTTCTGTTTATGGGTATAGGGAAATGATTACTTTCTTCAGAGTACTTTTTGGGGGAACAAGAATTAAAAAGCTGGAGGGCTATGTTTCCTTGTAATGATAAATAGATTTAAAAGGCAGCTGTAAGACAGAGCCATGTTCTGATTCCAGTTGGCTCTGAAATATGACATAATTAGTAAGGCTTAGAGATTGTTTCAATCAGTAAATTTGGCTGAAAGTACAATTTATCTAAAGAAGTGAAGTAACATAGGAAGGTTTAGGAAGGGGTGTGAAAGAATACTTCAAGATATGGAGTTCAGTCTCAACACATTTTTAGTAAATTATGTTATGGTTTCAAAATTTCAAACATTTTTTCAGCTATTTTAGTGCTTAGAGTGAAGAAAATGAACGAAAAGCGTAACTGTCACACCTGTTAGATGTTCAAAAATAACCTTAAAGATGATTGAACTTCATGGAGATTTGATAGAGTGGTTCATATGTAGATGTTTCATATTTTCTTTACAGAGACCACAAACTGAGTTTGTGGGATTGGAATAGACCATTGGGCCATGAAGTCCAGTAGTTTTAGTCACAGTCATCCATCCATCAGCTGATGTTCTATTGAGAGAGGCTACAAGAAAATAACAGCTCTCTCTGTTCTTCCCTGACTTTGCATTCTTGTGCACCCAGGTGCACTCATATACCTCATGTGAGTCTCTAATATCCCCAAGATCCAGGGAGAAACCTTAAGACCTTTCATACAGAAGGTCAGAAGCAAGAGAGACCAGAAGGATGTCAGGTGAACAAGCCAAAATTGTTTCAGTAGCTGGATAGAGTCCCCACTGCAGAGGGAGCAGAGTTGTGTTAGGGCCTGAACAGTAGCATGCTCTGAAGATGCTGAAAAAATAATGAGGCTTGAAGTGGTTTATTCAACAGAATGTAACACTGTAAAAAACTTTTCTTCTTTCTCCAGAGGCCACCTGAATGACCTTGAAAACATTGTCCCCTTTGTTGGCATTGGACTGCTGTATGCCCTTAGTGGCCCTGAGCTGTCCACGGCCTTGCTGCATTTCAGGATCTTCACTGGGGCGAGGATCCTTCACACTTTTGCATACTTGATCCCTCTTCCCCAGCCTGGCAGAGGTTTGTCTTGGGCAGTTGGCTATGCAGTGACCCTCTCGATGGCATACAAAGTGCTGAAGACAGTGCTGCTCCTGTAGCAGAGTCTTGGCTGCTCTGTACGATTCGACATTCCACACAAAGTTTGCAGTGGTGTGTGGTGGTGCCCTGACTGAGCCAATATGAGTCTTCTGTGGTGACTGGAATTCTTTTCTTTTAAAAGAAGCTTTTCATTCCTGTTCAGAAATGTTTCTTTTAGGAGGAAAAAGAATCTTTCTCCCTATATTCCCTGTTCATGCCTTCCATTGCCGAATGCTAGATTGGATGTTCCCTTTGCAATTTGTCAAGTGCTTACAATTCTAAACATGTGATGATGCTGTATTGATAGAATGTGTGATAATTTTCTACAGATGCACTATTTTTGGCTGTAGCTCTGAAGTCTAAATCAATAAAGACAAGGTTTAAAAAAAGCCTGTTTGTATTTTCGTTTTCATTTTGACTCTTCTCACTGCAGCCAGCAAATAGCATGTCACTGTGTATCAGGAAGAGATTCCAATCATACAGTTCTTTGAAGAATGCTTACCTTAATAATAAGATAAAACCAGTAATGCTAGGCTTGTTGTAAAAAGTCTTTGATGAAAGTGTTGTTTGTATAATCCACTTTGGGATTAAAAAACATAAACTGTTGCAGCTCCATTTCTTTCAGTTGAATAGATTAAAAAAAAAAAAAGAAAATATTTGGGCTAAATTCTCTTTGGACATACTGGTGAAAATTTGAAGTAATTATTTTTGTTGAAATTACTGCAAACTTAGTTTTCCTGACTGGATAAAGTCTAGACCCTTTGTAGAAGTTTGGTTTTGTTTTTGAATGAATTCAGCATAAAATGAGTGACACTTGCAAATGTAGATATCAGGTAATTCACATGTGTATATGTAGTTAGTGTTTTGTGTCATACTGTCCTAAACATGTTGCTGATGGGAAGTTTCGCTCTTTGCTTGTGTCTTTCTATGATGTGTTAATTTGAAATGCTTTCTTTACAGACTTTTCCTGGGGGGAGTTTTGTTTGTTTATTTGTTTTGTTTAGTTTGCTGAGTTTTGTTTTGGTTTGATTCGGTTTTTTTGGTAGCTGTGTGTTAAATAACAGCACAGATTTCAAGGAAAAGAAGTCTCTATATCCAGTGAGATGGTCATTGATACGTTTTAAATGGCAGAAGTCAGAACACAATACATTTGATTTGCTTTCCTACCCCAGGGATGGCCCAGACAGGAGCTGCAGAGTTCTCTCTACCACCTCCATATGCCAAAGACTTTGTTTTGCTTTTTGCATAGGAGAAGTAGTTGTACTGCAAGAAATAATACTGGAGGGCTTACCTATCTAACCACAGTTGTGAGGTGGAATTTGGTGCAGTGCTATGTTAGTCTGCAGCTGAGAAGGGTAGCAGCAGGATTCAGGAAGGGTGCAGAGAAAGAATTTTTATTGCAATTCAAGTTTAAGTCATGTCTGCTAAAGAAGAGAGCATGGGACTTGAAATCAAGAAGTTAACATTGATTTACCAAAAGTTAAATCTAAGTAACAAGTAACAAAATGCAGAGCTGCATCCTCTAGAAGGAGGATGCTTAAGAGAGGAGGATTAAAGATAGAGCATTGTGGAGCTTTAACTCCTGACATGGCAGAGTATGCACACGTCAGCACCTCTGGGTTAGCAGAGACTCCAGTGGGAAATAGGACCTTTCGTGTTTCTTCTCTTTTTCCACCATTTTCTACCTGTTCCTTCTTCCTCTGCTAGCTCTTTATTGGATTTTGACACAGCTACCTTGGATGGTATCGTTATAAGAAAGGCCATCAGCTCTTCCAGCTTAAGAAGGACTAGTGATGGAGGGTGAAGGATTGAGGCTGCAGCCTTGAACTGTGGCCCAAACCAGCTGTTGTTGCAGTCAACCTGCCAACTCAGATTGTGTCTACTCCGTCTCTGTCTATTCTTGCTTCCTTATATCATGATAAAGCTGTATTTCCCTCACTGCTTTGTAGCTTGCCTCTTTTTCTGAGCTGTGTGTCTTTCTATCCATTCAAAACAAAGGGGAAGTAGCCACCACGCAGAGGGACCCATTTTAAATTCAGCAGCAGAGTGAGTCCTCTCCTTTAGCATCAAAAAGGCTCTTCTGACAAGCGTAGTTGTCATTCCCAGACATATGCAGGAACGGCATTTTTAACTCCTTTTGCATCAAATTTCTGTATGGAAATCTCATTCTGAAGAGAAATACCTGGAGCCTGTCTTTATTTCTGTGATCTTACATTTGAAACAAAACTAGTTTTAAATCCTTTCCATTTGCTTGGTGGTTTCAAAGCTCTGAACATACACTCGCTATGTGCTGAGAAGTAGAAAAGATAAATGGAAACCCTTAGAAATACCTAGAGTGATTCAATATTATTCTGTGTTTCTCTTGCATTTATTTTAAACCTATATTTTATTTTCCTTTGCTCCCACAAATACCATCTGTGCATCTGGGCGGGGTACGTGCTCAATCTGGGAAATGTGCCTTACCAGATTCAGTCAAACTCGGAGTGCCAGCTCCACATAAGTGTGTTGAAGTGGTCCTTGTCAAACAGCTCTTGCATTTCTCCTGTCCATGCCCTCGGGAGGTGCACTCTACCTGTTGTACAGCTGTTAATTTTAAAAGGTTAGCATATTTCAGGAGAACTAGCAGAGGAAAAAGGGTGTATTAGTTGAATTTATTACTGAGCTGGAGTGAATTTTCACCTTTTAAAACATGCACATGTAGATTTCACACTGCTATTGCCAGGTCCTGTTACAAAATCATTAAATGAAGTAATCTCTAACTGATGAAGCAACTGGCTGTTATCAGCAGGTATGCTGCCTTTGACCTGGTTGGTGAAAGTACAGAAAGGGCTAGTCCATGGGAGACATCTAAAGAGGTCAAACTATCACCTTCTGTGCTTCATTTCTGTTCATTATGCCTGTTATTCCCACCACTAATCTTAGGTGACTGGAGAAACTTACAGGGTTTCTTCTCTCTGCTCATTATTCCTGGTGTTTTGTGTTCTTCTCCCAAGTACTTTGTGTATCTTTGAAGTGGCTCTAATAGTTGACCATGAAGCACTTCAAAATGCCAGCTAATATAAGGTGACCTGGTTAGCTGACTTCATCTCTGTGTGAATTTAAAGGGATTCTTTGTTTTCAGAAGTGTAAATGTGGGCAATTCCCGGGTTTAATTTTTGTTTGTATGGGTAAATGCTTATGTGCCTTTGGCCAAAATTACTCTGTCCTGGTTTTCATGGCTGCAGATAAATGCACTGAAGGCAGTGGATTGTTGAGAGGGCTGGTGACTGGCAAAGAGCTGTGGGCTAGGACTAGCCATTTGAGCATGACATTTCCTCCTGTCACAGTGAAGTAAATGTTTAAAACTATAAATGATACATTAAAATGTTTCCTTGAATTTTCAGAAACAAGTGTGTATCTGAACTTCACTGCCTTCAAGGTATTTATTTCAGGAAGTTGGGTCAGTTGTTTCTGAAAGTCATGGAATTGCCTGTCACCAAAATACAGGAAAAGAAAAGCCTGGGCTCTGAATTCAAATCACTTGGGGCTTTTGAAAAATTCTAGTTGCTTGAAGCCCACTGTGGTCATGTACTCTGTGCTTAGCTGCATTTCTTCCTAGTTATTTACAGAAACAAATTCAATCTAGATTTTTGGTGGAAAATGCTTATAACGTAAGCCCTTCCTAAAAGCAAAACATAAAAAGCAAAACTTTTACAATACCCTTTTTAAAGGGTTGTCTGTTACTATTCAAGCTATCAGAGTTTTCAGTTCAAGGTTGAAGTTTAGGAAGAACTTTTCTCTGTTCCGAACAGTTGTCCTGCCAACTGAGATGGCACATCAAGTGCTCTGTGAAAGGTTGTATTGACAGGCATTAAAATACTTTCATGATTAAATATCTCTGGCTGTTGGACACTTAGAAGTCTAATACCTCTTTGTGATTCACTTTAAGTAATACTCAGACTTCCAAATCTCGATTAGTAACTTCACTCATAGATTTGGAAGGCTAAAATAGATCATTAGCTCCTTCAGCCTGACCTCTAGTGGAAAAGTTGCCATGGAATTGGCTGCCCTTCTGCTGAGGTTAGTTTAATCACAGCATGACTTCCAGGAAGGTATGTGATCCTCATTCAGAGACTTTGGGAGGTAGCCATTGATTCTATGACATTGTTTCTCTATGGAATACTGGAATATGTTCCTGCTAAACTTAAGCTTTAAAACCAGCATAGGTTGTTTTTGTTGGCTTTGTTTGTTTTTTAATTGAGGCAGTTCTTACTGCAGTGCAAGGAGGAATATGAAATATTTTAGTCAGAAGCTTTCCTCCCGCAAAACACTCTTTACTACTCAGAAAAAAGAAAAATTTAGAGCCTCTTTCCACATGTAAAAACATACTACTCTTCTGCTTTAAAAGTAGGTGTGAGAAATGCAAGGCATAATGCCTGAAATTTTTTCTGTATGGAGATGATAACTGAGCATTCTTAGGAATATGTTGTGGTGAATATGCTCACACTGGACTCTGTTCTGCACAAATGCTTGCAGTGTACAAAGCTGTAACCACAATTGTGTGCCATAAGTTCTGTAAGTAGCACTACAGCGACGGAGGGCATCCCTTCCTAGCCTGGAGTGAAGTGTCTTGAAGTGGATGCTTAAAAAACCGTGGAAAATGGCATCTCCAGCATGCTTCCTTCAAAGCCTACTGAGCTGTAACATGGGCAAGGGAATGGTGACTTCTATTAACTAGTCAGCTCCATTCCTTGACACAGCATTTCCAGGTACTGACCTGCATGCCAGGTGGCTGCATTTGCCGTGGAAACACATTTAAAAGTAATTTACTTTTATACATTAAAGGACATTATTTAGCAGTGGCCATATGATCTCCACAACTGAATGCTTTTACGCTTAGTTCCTTGCTAGTGGACCCCAGTGCACATCACCACTGACAGCATCTTTCTTGTATTCTACATCTCATATGTGCTGGTGAACTTGGAGAGAGCTTAAGAAGGCGAAGTTCAAAGAAACCTGTCTTTTTATTACAACAACAAACAAACAAACAAACAGACAGAAACAAACAAAACAAGACAAAAAGAAGAGTGTTTGTCTCATGGGTACTGCTTGTCCGGTGAGAGGGAATAAATTCAGAAGGTAGTGTCAGTACTGCAGACCTGCAGAAACAATAAGGTGGGGGAAAAAAAAAAAGGAGAACTGAAAGGAGGGAAATGCTTTAATGATAGCTTAGCACAGCATCAGGGAGCAAACTGGATGAGGACTAGTAGATGAATTGTTGTAAGAGAGGAAGGTAGCTTCCTGCCTTATAGAACTGTTTTACTGTAATATTTAACAATGTTTTTCCTTGTGTATGCAGTCATTAAATATCTGCAAAGAGGATTAAAAATACCTCAAATCAGGATGAAGAAGACCCACAGGTTGGGTAACTAATTCTGTTTAATCAGTTGCCTCTTAAGGCATGTGTGGCACATCCAGTGGGAGGTGAGAGTTGACATTGTGTGACTATGAAGAATGGCCTATGAAACTTCCCCCAAAATGGAATCACACCTACAACATGGAGAGGATTATTATTTTTTTGCATGGAAAGTCATATATGACACTTGTTTTCAAATTCTTGGAAAAGAGTCCTTTTTCACTGCAATACATTAGTGGAAATCAAAAGGACCTTCAGAAGGGTGAGTTTGGGACCTGTGCAGGAAGGGCTCAGCTCTGTAGGTTGCCCCACGTTTCTTGGAAGAAGTTCTGAGCTTCATCTCTTTAACCCTACCTGTATGAGCTGTAGGGATTAGTGTATGTGGAATTGCCACAGAAGTGCTCAAGGTAGGTTTAGATCCTTAATCTCTAGGTGTCTAAGAGACCTATATAATTCCCATAAAGGTAGAACTTCATCTGCTTCCTCTTTTGATAGAAAATGGCAATAAAAAGTCAGTTTTCCTCAAAGAGGAGTGTTCTAATGTGGATGACTGCCTCATTTATTTAATGCTGGGCATCTGTGCAACACAAAGTCGTTTGCTATGGGATTTTGACATCAAACCTGTGAGGAGGTGTGGTCCACCTTGCAGGCTGCATTTCTCAGAGAGCAGGGCTGGCAACTTATGTACTCTTCGTGTGAGTGTCCCTTCTGTACTCTTAAAGGGGTGTTTTCATAAGTAAGGCTCAGTTTGTTGAGAATACTCTGGTACTAGAGTTACCTGGGACCATGCAGCTCATGCTACTCAACTCTTCTGTTGTCTCTCCAGCAATTTGTTGTTTGCTGTTGGTCTTTCCTTGTCTTCAGCTGGGAGAATGGTCCATTGCTGCTGATCTGCCTTGTTAGTTGACAGATGGCTTATTCCACTAATTTTTCATGAGTACTGCAGGATGATTATGATAAAATATTCACTGCTAGTATAAGTGATAAGCACTAAATCTTATAGTTTGCTCACTGGGTGAGTGTTCAGAGGTTTTGTCAAACTGGAATGTAATTTCAGTTGATGCTCAGGCCTTGACTGGAGTTTGACATACCTGTGTACTTTCAAGGTAAGTGAAGTTAGTTCTGTGGGTCCTCTTGGTTTTCCTCAGGATTATTTTGCAAGTGAAAGCTGGGATGCAGTTTCTTCTTTGAGTCTGGGGTTCTATGGTGGTATTGTGTGATTATGGCACTTTCGTTTAGATTCACTTCATTTCGAGGAATCTGATGTCCTTCAAACAAATCAGACTTATTAGAAGAACGACTGTTAATTCTCCTTTTGGTTCGTTTCATCTTTGTGCTTTGACCAAATGCATCTTAGTTACATTATTCCAATTGTGAATGACAACGTGTTAGAAAAGAATAAAACGGCCAGATTTTTCCTTTCTGTAATTTTAGTCTTCCCTTCGACCTTTCTTCATTCCTGATGAGAAGCCAGTGGTTCTCTCAGATCCATGGGCATGGATCCTTCTGCTCAATCATAATTTCACGCATGGTACCACTAGATGTCCCTCTTTGGCTTTTTTTTATTAGATTTCAGGACTGGACCTGTGAAAAATGAAGTAGCTGTGCTCTGCATCGCTGGCAGATTAAGTTGTAAGGGGAAAATATTTTGCTAGATTTAAAGAAGACGTTTATAATGGATATTAAGGCAAAAGAGTGTCTCCGTGCAGTAAACTTGTGCTAAAAAGCTTTATGGAAAAAGTGACCTTTGTGAAAACAGAGTATGTAACCTGTGGCTGAAGCATTAGAATGTTTTGTTTTGTTTTGCTTTTCTAAATTATTAAGGCACCAGGTAGCTGCAACATCTGAATTCTTCCACTGAGGTTCCTAGAGAACTATGCAATTTATATTTTAATTACCTGCTATTGTTTTTGATAGGTAAACACATTTTATGATTTGTATTTAGCAGTAGAGTAAACTGAATGGGACTGAGGCTGTTCAAAAACTTGAAGTGAGTAAAGAAGCAAAAATAAAACTCAGAAGCTGTGTCTGTCTGCCACAATATCCAATGAGAGACTCGGTGCAAATAGTTTGCTTGAAATTATCTCAACAGTTACAAAATTCAACTTGGGAATTTAAAGGTGCTGTAAAAAATGTTGCTTGAAATGGTGAAAAAACTGGGATGCCCTATAAAGCAATATGTGCACAGCAGATTTACTTGTCACACAAAATGCCAGGGAAGTGGTGGGGGGCATCTTTGAGTGATCCACTTGGCACAGAGGTGGAGTACAGTGTCAGCATAATGAATAGGAGCTTGCTTGGTGGATGGAAAATATTTTAAATTGAGTTTTTATTTAATGGATTTGAACTTTTCATGCCCAATTACCTTTTTGCTGAAAGAGAACAATAATAATAATAATAATAAAGTGCAAAGGTTCAGTTTCATTCTAGAAATGGGGAAATGTGCTTGGAGACCTGTCAAAAGGCACAGCCAGATCTCAGGAGCACGGAGCAAGGTAGCTAATGCTCTGGAGCGAATGTCCATCAGCTTCTTTTGTGGCTTTATATGTCCTTGTCAATGGTAATGTGACAGATTGGGATGAGTCATGTACAGGGACTGGTGGCAGCAAAGAGTTGCTTAAGGTCGGAGAAAGTAATGTCCTTGCAAGGGGCTTTATGTGATTTTGTTAATTTATCCAGTTAGGTTTTACACGCATTATGGAGAAATCCACCCTGCGAAAGGAGCTAACGAGATTTAGGGAAACTCTTCTAGGATATATATATTTAAAGCCTTCCCACTGAAAGCTTAATCCATCCTATAGCAGGAATGTAAGAAGGACAAATAAAGCAACAATCCCTGTGAAATTCTATAGGTCTTTTCCTTCTGAAATAATAGCCTGTTCTTAGCGAACTTCCATTGTAGGAATTTTTAACTCCAGACACATGTACACTGATGAAGAAAAGGTTTGGTCCTGATGTGTTGAACTGTACTAAATAAAAGTGTACTTTTACAAGTGTATGTAATGAGAGAGGACACATCTGGATGTTATTTGTTTAGTTCTCATTGCTATGATATCTGTATTACAATGAATCGACTAGAGACTTAGTTCAGCAACCAGTGAATTGAACAGAACTGTTCCCACTGCCTTTCACAGGCTTTGTGTCTGGACAAATAGTCTCTATCATATTCCAGTCATTTAATTAAGTACGTGCAGAGTACAGTCTGCACTAAAATATTTACTGCAAGCAAAAGTGTCCAGATAAAATATTGTATTTTGTAAAATTGCAGAGAAAAAACGTGTCGAGTAGGTGCCACCTTACTTGAGCTTTAACTCTGCTACAACTCCCCTAGAAGTGGCTGGTCCATTGTTTACATATACTTGATCACAGCAAGAGCTTTATTGATGGTTGGCCTTTGACTTGGCATTACTGATGGCTCATATGGTGCAATCCTCAGCAGGGGACACAAGAGAGCACCACTTTAAAATGGATCCTGCTGGCCATGTGGTGCTGTTTTGTTCTGTACACTGCTAAAAGGGCCACTCTCAACTTGAAACCTGGTCAATTAAAAATAAACAGGCTAATAGGAGCTCCATGTCCCCAAGTCCTTTTGCCAGTTCCTGTGGGATTGCAATGAAGAGTATCTTGTTTTTAACCATGTTTTTCTCGTTATTGTTGATGGTTTTTGGTGTGTGTATAAAAGTATAAACCATGCTACAGGAGTCACTGGCTACTTCACTGACATGGAAATAAAAGTGTGAATATGACTAAAGCCAAAGCACACAAAGTAAATAATCCACATTTGCTTTGTGCATTTCACAAAGTGGGAATAAAAGGTATTTTTCCTTTAACTCTTTCGGCTACTAAAAGTTTTGTCTGAAAATTTGCATGGAATGAGCTTAGCAGTGGAAGAGACAAACTGAGTGGGTTTTATGGCAACTTCTAAAAATAGTAATTTTAGAAATTGAATAAAGTTTGTTAGATCTGAATAAACATTTTAAACATGTGTTTAAACAAATTTTTTTTTAAACAAATCATTAAAATTTCTCTAATTGGAGAAATAATTTTTTTTTTTGGTAAAACATGATATATAATTATATTTTATAATGGACACAATGGATTTTTTATCCACTTAAACCTGCAGATAGCACCTAATTCAGTTTTTACAAACTTCTGTTTTATCTAGGACCACTCCATCTGAATTAATAGTTCCAACAGTTCTTAAAATTGAAGTCTGGGGGTGCTGTTTGGTCTGTGTTTGGTCACACAGTGGGCTGTGTCCTGGGGAATGCCATGGAGGCCAGACAGGGCTCATCATTGAGGGACTGATTTCTAGAGGTATTGAAGATCATTGTTTTCCATGGGCTGCAGGGCAAATTGGTGGCATTCAGCACTTTAGTTTCGGTGTGGTTCAGGTCAGAAATAGTGATTTGGGATACTGAAAGGCTCTTGGGCTGTTTTCTGCTCAGAGCACTAGATGACTTCTGGAGAGCTGCCCCACCACCAGCGACAAAAGCAACCCAAGCTGTGGACAGCACATATCACATCCACTGAAGAGCAGGGACTAACTGACCACAGACACCAATGCAGAAGGTACTGACTGCTCAGTCATATATTGAGAGGCCCATCACAGACCTGAAATTGTTTTTCAACTCCTGAATATAACTGCTGTTTCTCTTCAAGTTTGGTCACGGATTTTCTCCCTCCTCTGTTTTGAAGCATTAAAGTGAGGCCGGCAGACACACCAGAGGGATCCGAGATCCTCATATTCTCCAAGGTGTGGGCAATAGAAAGTCTGCTGCAGCCCTGGCAGAGCCAGTTGATGGAGTGGTTAATGATGCAACACTTTTTTTAGTAATGTGTCTCATTTGGACACCACAGCACATCCTGTTTGTATTTCATCTCCTTTCCCTGGTACTTTATCTATGTCTGCTACTCTTGCATTTTGACCCAAGGGACTTTTATTTTAATCATTTGCTCTTCCTACCTGAACTTTCTTCTACATACTTAATATTACTTTACTTGGAACTTGAACATATGGAACAGATATTTTTAATTCTTGCAGTTAACGCTTGACTGCTTAAAAGATATATTTTTTTACTTTCAGAGAAAGCATTTAAAATCTCCTATATTTTCACTTGCTACCCAGAACGATGTTTAGTGCTGCTCAGGAATGCATACAAAGTGAACCTTGTTTGATTTTTTTTCCCCCCCCCAGAAGGACAATAACTAACTTTAGTGAATGAAGAAGCCTTATCCAGTGGGGTCTTGAAGCTTCTTTACAGACATGTAGGATCATTTGGCCCACATATTGAGGAGGTACCAAATGCTGCCAGATAGGTTTTATTAGCAGGACCTTGACAGTGTGAGAATCAGGTTACAGACAGCTCTGACCAAGAGTAGCAGTTATTTGCCTTTGTTAATAAAAACTAAAGTTTTATAACTGGAACACCGAATTTTATTTTTGACCAAGTCAGATAATATCTCTGTACTTCTGTTTCCACTCTCAAAACTCCTTTTAATAAAAGAATTGAAGCTTAAACAAATGCTAACTACTGAAATTGCCTGTATACATGGTGGCTGACTTGTATATCACACACACTCTCATAGTCAGGAATAAATGTTCAGCTGTGAGGTAAGAGAAGAAGAGACATAAAGGCAAAATACCAGAGAAAAAGGTAAAGCAATATGGTACCTTGAACTTGGAATTAGGAAACTTGTTCTACTTCTGACATGTGACATGATCCGGGCCACTTCATTTTGCTTTGATTTTGTTTCTGTCAACTTTATTTTTGCCAGTTTGAGCAAGTGAGTGTATCTTTATACAGAACCTACTTTAACAGGATCACGTTTCTGATGGAAGCTGCAATTTTAATTTGTTGCTATAGGTGGTACTGTAATATTAATACATAATATAAAAGAATAATACACAATGTTAAAGAAAGAAGAGGCAATAATAAAAATGTGAGAACAATCAATAAAATGAATGGTAGCAAATGCTGATGATTTTTACCGACTAAGGACAGTTCCAGCTGAGTTGATTTTTAAGCTTGAAGGGGACATGGTGACATTCACGTGGTGGCTTTTGAACTGAATAGTACAAGTCTGTTAGATACCTACTGTGTTTTCAGATCTCTTCCACCAAAGCTCACAGAACCATGGCTAGTCCACACCCTGCTCCTTTCTCCCCACCTGTGAAAAAACCCTGAACACTTGAAAAAAAACATTGATTCAAGATGACAAGGATATCTTGAGATAAAGCATGAAAGTTAGAAGATACTTTTCAAAATGAATGTTCTTGACATAGGGAGCCAAAAAAAGTTTGAATGGAATCTCATCCATAAGATTTAATCTGTGCAACCTTCTCCAGTCTCACCTTGGGCAGGTTTCCCTCTCATTTATCTTTTATAGACTGTTTTTTTTAGTTACAGAGAAGTACTACTTAGTTTTCTTTCATTTTATAATATTGCTGTTTTAAAGTCTATGCAGTGGTTAGAGAGTCCACAGAGGAACTGAAATATAGTAAGACTTGTGAAAAATTCCCTTCTAAGAGAGTTCTGTAGCTCTCCCACTTCAAATTATTCTTTCTGATACCTGTTACTTTGGCCAGAAGTGTGAATGTCAGTATCAAACTCTCCAGCTTTTCCTTGGTTACTAAATTTGGGAATGCAGAACCATAAATCAGTATTCAAGGCAGCTGGATTTTCTCAAAGCTGCTATTCTGACAGGATAATGCTTACTGATCTTCTATAATAGCACCCGTAATAACACATTCTCAAAGAACAGTTACTGTACAATGAGGGTGATTCCTTAGGCTGTTGAGGTCAGCATGGGTCTCCTGTCTTGTCCTACAACCTGAGTGTTTAGAGTTCTCACAGACTGAATGGGCTTTGAGTTGCAAGATAAGTTGTGTCAGCCAGATCAGGACCTTGCCCAGCCAGTCTTGAACAGCTGCAAAGGATGTAGTCTTTACACTTCCATTGGCAACCAGAAGGATTAGCTTCTGAAGTCTTGTTATCAAAAGTTAGTTAGCAAAGGTTTTGAAAACCAGTGTAGTTTTGTCCTAACAGTTGTAGTGGAGGTGACTGAAACATAGAGGCACCGCTCTGGGTGTACAAAGGAGAGGGCAGAAGGTGGTAGGGGGAAAAGCCAGTGAATTTTTGGAGGCTTAAAGCCCTGTCTTGTACATTTGAGATGCACTGCTGTGAGATGGAGACTACATTCCTTGTAATCTCTCTTGGGTGCCACACCACAGAGGTACAGGAGTTCCTGTTGGGGAGGCCTGTTGAGAGAGGGTCTGAAGGAACAGAATTCTGAGTTTGTGCTAAGCCATGCATAGGGAAGACAAGGATGTAGGTTCAGGTCCCAGCTTAACCACAGCCTTCTCTTCCCTTAGACCAGTAATTTGGGACCTCATCCAGAAACCATCAGTTACTTGAAGATTCACTACTTAATTGAAGGAAGCCTTTAATCTTCTCTGCACCTCCTTCCTATTTGGTAAAACACACATGGTGAAACCTTTACCTGCTTTGCTTATCTGCATCACAGGATCTTTGGAACAGATACTATTGCTAATTATGCAGTAGTTCCCCTGCATGCTACCATAACATTAATGATAATAATAGTAACCATCTTTCAGTATCTGATTACGCATTTCAGTGTAGGCAAAATGCTATAGAGAAGGTATTCCACAGTGTAAAATGTTTATTGCAAAATCTGAAAGGTCTGTCTTTGTGCAGCATGTGGGGTTTTTCAGATATAGTTATGTTTACTCGGTACTGCCTATAAAACATATTTTAACCTTCCTCCTCAAAATATATTCCACTGCATCACTATAATATCCTTGTGAAACAAACATTTGGATTTTTTTAACAACCAAACCCATCATTTCACTAGGCTTTATACAAACGGGAAACGTAGTTAAGATTTATTTATTATGTAAAATGGCAGGGATTATTATGTTCATTACTTTTAAATTGCACAATGCTTTTACATTAGGATCAATTTTAGAACACAGGATTAGCTACTATAACTACTGGCAGTTTTGGTGCCTTATTACCTTCTATTATATTCTGAAGTAATTTTCATTTATTTAATTTAAACTTCTGTCATTCTGCTTTTTCAAGTCCTAATGTCTCAGCTTCTAAAAATCCAGTTGGTGTTTTCTATCTCCACTGCTAAAGAAGAGCTGTTATTAAGTGATTCGATGGCTTGTTTAGTCCCTTGACTATTCCAAGGCTCACTTTGCTTAATTTAACTCCTGTACTTGCCTGCTCCTTCTCTCCTCACCCCCGCCCCTTTTTTGTTCTTAATTGTTTTCAGAGTACTCAACTTCCTGTGGGGAATCAGTCAGCATGCCAGACTTCAAAGCACTTGTTACAGTAGACCAATTTGGCAATATGCTAATTTAAGCCTATTTTTATATCTTTCTACGTTGTTTCTACGCAAACAAAGACCATTTTGGACATTACTGAAAGAGTGGGGTCTTTGGAGGCTTTTTATTTCCTCAGATCTTATTGGGGGGAGAAAGGGAAGGACTCTTGGCTGCTGGAGATGGAAAATACCTGTAGGGTCTCATTTAATACATCCTTCTCTTAATTACGTACTCCATTTTATTTGCTTTACCTAATCCAGCCCTGATACTTCAAGTGAATCCACATTCATTGCATGTGGGTTGGCTTTAAATCAGGGTAACTGGGGTACAGCTCTCACTGTACAGCCCCGAGATGTGGGGCTGAGGGGCCTCAGCTGTGCTAATCTTTTATGGGTTCGCAAAATGAAAATACGTGAAAGCAAAGGAACGTTGATTTAGACATTTTGGACCCCTGAAATTTCCAGTAACAGTGAAACAGTTTGAATCTGTGAAGTTTTTAAGTGTTCCGGGCAAAAACATTGCATCTAAAATTATGTGCACATTTACTGACACTGTGCAATTTAAGCTATCAGGCACATGACAGGTGAATCTAGGAGATGCACATGAAAATTAAGTACAAATCTACCCACACACGCAGTTGCATGACTGAACTCTTTAGAAGGATCATCGATGCATGTTCTTTCTTAGATGAAGTTACAGAATCCCACAAGGCCTAGAAAAGCTTGTGTTTCCATCCTGTTAACTGGTGGAGACATAGTTGCTCTCATGTTGACCACATCCAGAGGCACATGACGGCGTTCACCCTGCTGTTTTATTCTCAAGAATTTAATGTCCTGTGCAGGTCCCTTGACCTTGCTTTTTTTGTGGCCAAACCAGATTTCAGAAGAATCTGAAATACTCATTTTCCCTTTTCAAACACTTCTTCTGACTTGTTACCCACATGATTGTATCACTGACATATTGTAGGTGTTTGGGGGCTTCACCCTGTTCCAGTACAGTCTGGATTAGCCCATAGCAAATGGTAGGGCTTCCTCATCTGGGACAGGATCCAAATTCCAGGAATATTGGACTTCCCTAAACATTAAAAGGTCAGTGAGCCTTGGGGCACCAAAAAGGACTGTGGTGGGTTGACCCTGGCTGGACACCAGGTGCCCACCGAAGCTGCTCTATCACTGCCCTCCTCAGGTGGGCAGGGGAGAGAAAATATAATGAAATGCTCATTTGGTCCAGATAAGGGCAAGGAGAGATCAGTCACTAGTTACTGTTGTGGGCAAAACAGACTCAGCTTGGGGAAATGAGCTTAATTTATTACCAATCAAATCAAAGTAGTATGAGAAATAAAACTGACTCTTAAAAAAACCCTTCCCCCCAACCTTCTTCCTGGACTTAACTTTAGACCCAATTTCTCTACCTCCTCCCCAACAGCAGCATAGGGAATGGGGGCTGTGGTCAGTTCATCACATGTTGTCTTGGCTGCTCCTTCCTCCTCAGAGGGATGACTCCTCACACTCTTCCCCTGCTCCAGTGTGGGCTCTGTCCCACAGGAGACAGACCTCCACAAACTTCTCCAAATGAGTCCTTTCCATTGCCTGCAGTTGTTCATGAACTGCTCCATGATGGGTCCCTTCCATGGGGTGCAGTCCTTCAGGAACAGGCTGCTCCAGTGTAGGTTACCCACAGGGTCACAAGTCCTGCCAGCAAACCTGCTCCAGCTCAGGCTTCCCATGGGGGCATAGCCTCTTTCAGGCCTCCACCTGTTCCAGCATGGAGTCCTCCATGAGCTGCAGGTGAATCTCTGCTCAACCTCGGACTTCTACAGGCTGCAGGGGCGTGGCAGCCCCACCCTGGTCTTCACCACAGGCTGCAGGAGAATCTCTGCTTGGTGCCTGGAGCATCTCCTGCCTCTCCTTTCTCACTGACCTGGGTGTCTGCAGAGTTGTTGCTATCACATATTCTCACTTGTCTCTCCAGGTACAGTTGCTATTTTGTGGTTTTTTTTCCCTCTCCTTAAATCTATTGTCCCAGAGGTGCTGTCACCATCAGTGATGGGCTCAGCCTTGGCCAGCCATGGGTCTGTCCTGGAGCTGGCTGGCACTAGCTCTGCTGGACATGGGGGAAGAAGCTTCTGGCAGCTTCTTTTGTGTGTGTTGATCACCCTAGCCACACCACCCTCCCCCATTCAGCATCCTTCTTTCATGGTGATGCAGGGGAAAGAAAAACTCCCTGCTTGGTTTTTTAGAACCAGTAAACCTATGAGTGTTTTAATTTAACATCACTCATCATCTCAGCGCAATGAGGTAATAATAGTTCCAGCTTCATCCATACTGGCTGTGCACAGCTTTGAATTGTCTGTCAGTAAAGAGTTGGTCTGGATCCATCACAAAACTACAATCAGTGCTATTTCTGATAAAACAGTGAGAGCTACCAGGTTTGTGCTTCATGCTGGTTGTAAGGTAAAAGACGAGTGATCTGGCAGGACGTATAGTGGAATGATTTTTTGAGTGCACCTTAACTGGCAGGACAAGTTAATCTTGGGTCCAGAGACCACAGCATTTTTGTTATGTTATTAGAAGTCTGTCTTGTAGAACCATGATCTCAGATTTATCATTTGCTTATAGTTAGAGAAGTTTAGCTTTTCAGTGGGATTTTTTAATGATAGAGAGTGAAATCCTGGCCAGATTCTGTAAGTCTTCAGTGGCATCAGAATCTCGTTCAAGGCTGTTATTAGCTTAGTGTTTAGTAATCAATGCCTTTGCAGTTCTTGATTATGGTAATTTCATTAGTGATACTCTTCCAAAATGGCACGGATTGATTTTTGCAACGAGAGTCTTGTATACAAGGAAAGACCAGGAATTCTTTTATTCTCATATTCATTTTTCATCATCAAACTGAAGAATGCATTTTCAAAATGCTCTCTCCATTTAAGAAGGCACTTCTGTGCTGGAGGACTTCAGACATGAATGGAGAGGCTATTGTGTCAGCAGAGGCTGATGGCAGAGGCTGCGTGCTTACAAAGGGCACAGTCAGGTCATATTATGAAGAGTTATCAGGAATCTCTTACGTGTAACATATAATTTTTATTTGAGAAGGTGGTGAACATGAACTCAGCGTAGAGTGCTGGCTCAAGGACCCTTTTGGGAAGGCTGCAGAGCAGATTCTTGCATCTCCTTCTTCCTGTGGAGGGAGCGCTGTGCAATTCCTGTAAAAGCCAGTGTGAAGACTACATCAGAAAATTGTCCAGCTACTAGCTGAATAATTATCTTGATCCTGTGGCCTGAGATCATATTAAGTTCTTATAGACCTCCATAAACTAAGTGTGAGGTCTGGCCCTTTGGAGAGTCTGATCTATTGCTGTGATTAGTAATTCTGCCTTTTTGGGTGGTTGTGATCTAAAGGTGGTCTTTTGGTTCACAATGTCAGTTGAGAAATGGAAACAAATGTTGGTTAATTACCAAAGGGAATTTTATTCGGGTGTTCCTACTATACAGAAAAAATTAAAGAGACGTGTAATTTCTTTTTAAAAAGGAATTTAGCTCCTTCAGTTTTTATAATAAATAATAAAAGTTGGTGAATTTTAAAGTGAAAATATAACTTTTAAACAAAAGGTTGAAAAATTTTAAAACTATATATATATTTTTTAATTTTTCCAGGCTATTTTAAAATTATTTTCTTATACCCAAAACTGCTATCTGAATTCTGTCTTTCTGTTAAACAGTTGCGTGCTCTCTAAAATGGTATTTCTTGGTGGTTATGCCATTGGTATTTATATGCATTGCTCCAGTACAGTGCTTCTTTAAGAAATAGTTTCTCATACATTTAGCTACATCTATAAGGTGGAGTGATGTCTGCATATGCAAAAGATCAAACTATAATAATGTCTTTGGAAATGGATGATAGCAGACTCTCCAGTAGCTCTCATTAGTGGAATTATATAGTTAGAGCTAAGAAAATTATTATCTGAATACTACAGATGGTTCAATGGCTTCTTAGTGCAGGGACAGAGTGAAAAAAATTGTAAGCAAAACATGCTGGGAATGACTAAATGGAAAATGAGAAATTTTTTTTCTGACTTTCAGTAGAAATGGCTCCAAGTCAAAATGTCAGATTCAGATAGCTGCAGACCTTCAGGCTAATGAGATCTGGATCTGTATTTTGTAGCTTGCATCCATAGTTTAAAGTGAATTTGAGATCTAAATTTATATGTGTGATGGAGTTTAATATCATTTGAGTTGCTGGTTCTGGTTTCAAAGGTCTCTTAAACAGTGATGGCAATGGAATGCATACCTCACATTTTGCTGGAATCTTTAAAATCAAATGTAATATTCTTTATGAACACAAATGTACAAAAGAAGTGTCTATATTGTACAAGCATAAGAAAGTAAAGCGACTTCTTTCACACTAAAAGTTTAGGTCTTGTCTAGTGGATGTTTGTTGTTATTTATTGAATTTTGCTGTATTGATTTCTGTAACTCTGACTATTTATCTCTCTACTGCAACACACATTTCAGTAAAAACTCCTTTCGGGGCCAAAGGCCAGGATGAAGTCTTTGCATGGCTTATCTCTAAAGTACGAAGTGAGAGACTCAGAAGTTGCACCTACAAAAAACAGTGGGAACTCTTTGATGTCTGTCTTAATGTGCTGGGTTTAGATTACTTTGAGAGTACAAAAAGGGTGAAAGGTTTGAGGTTACTTTCAACTAACTCTTAGGATTGTGATTTGTCCATGGGGTAGTTTTTAATAGAGCAGATACAAGGGGATGGGCTATCAGATGCAGTGTCTTGAGGCTGAAATCAGGCCTCTGTCCACAGAAAACTCTCATGACCAAAGATCCATGACATTTTCAATACATTTTTTTCAAGGGCAAAGAAACCCAGCCACGGCATGGGATATTTTTTTCTCCAGTTTTTCAGCGCTCTCCTGTTATTGTCTATAACTAAAAGCAAATGCTCCTCCCTTGTAATTTTTTGTTAATTATGCAGATGACTCCAAGATGCCTTAATGTAGAATACGAAGTATCACGATGTCATAGGAGGAGGCTGAATGATGCAGGGGATTTATCAGGTACCACTGAGTACTGTGGTATTTGAAGTATGTTTAGAAGAGTTCCTGGCAATCAGTTGGTTGTTCTTGGTTCACCATCTCCTGTATTATCCATATGTTTTTGCTGATATGGAGAGCTTTGTTATATGAAGAATTTTAAGGCTAAACCAGGTCTTGCATTTTTGAAAGGGTTACTTTTTTTCAGCTGAGCCTGATCGTTCTAGTTTGGAGCAAATTTGTCCAATAAGAAAATGTAAAGTAGTGTGACAATGTTTAAATTTCAGAGAGGGAATTTTAAGATAAATAATAATTCTCTTAAGTTTTGCACAGGTTGCTGTGCAAATTCACAGCTCTTGTGGGTCAGCTCATTCATGCTCCCAGTAATGACATAATTCGGGGTTAAGCTTTACAGGGGGGGCAATTTCTGTCCCATCGTGTTCTCCCACTTGTACAGGGCAACAGAATACGGTGTC
This sequence comes from Manacus candei, assembly GCF_025592945.1. NCBI lineage: Eukaryota > Metazoa > Chordata > Aves > Passeriformes > Pipridae > Manacus > Manacus candei. The sequence continues at coordinate 22,207,026 of NW_026138066.1, read as the reverse complement.
AATAGGCCCCCATTCTTCTGACATCCTAATTAAAACCATGAGAGTTTCTAATAAACTGCCAATCCTATTGCATAGTTATTTTTGCAACAGTGCCAGTTGTATCTCTTGCTGTTAGATATTCCCTGAGGCCAATAAGTGATGTCCTTACACTATTGTAATGTCACTGTCCTTGCCTGATTAAGACCTGGTTTAGGTGCACTGTTTTTAGTTATGACCTAAGGCTTTCAACTCACAGGTAATTGCTTCAAAAATTCTGTTGAGCTGACATCACTGCAAGATTCCCGACAAGTGAAGAAGTACAATGAAGTAAGCAAATAAAAATTTTCATGGAAAATGATCCTTTTAGACACAATGCTGATAGGAAGCCTAAAGCTCTCATAAACATTTTCTTTACAGAAAATCTGAAATAACTATTAAAATCAATGTATCTCTGATATATAGCTACACAACTTGTATCAGAACCTAGCTTTGAATATTCCACTGGTTTATCCACTCTGCTCACACAGAGAATTGATATATTCTGCTATTCTTTTTCAAATAGAAATGCTACATTTTCACTCTTTGAATAAATGGCTTAAGGATTTGTCAGGCCAATTTTGCAGCTTTCTTTCAAGAAATTCTCAAACTTTTAAAATGTCATATTACTTTTATGCTGCAAAATGTCTTGAAGATCTACCTAGGGAAAGGATGCATCTTATTTATGACTTTCCTATATATCTTGACTTCAGATATTTAAATCTACTAATTACTGGAAGAAAAAGACAGCTGTGGTTTCTGAAGGAGTTAAAAAATCAAAGGAAAGTTACAGGTTAGGAATCTGTTAGTGTGGTGACAATGAGCCCCAGATAATTATAGACTAATTTATGAGCTAATTATATAGGCTGAAAATTCTGCCTTTTAGGATTATTTTGGACAGACACGTCTATATATGAAGACTCTGTTACGTACCCATATCTCTCTTGTTTGTCAGTGTGCTCTTCCCTCTGTTAGGAGAAGTAGGGAAGAACAGACTTTTTCCTTTCAGCATTTCCAGGAGAGCTTCACGTGCTAGAACAGGGTAACACTGTCTCAGTTCTCTTCCATAAAGAGATGAAAAATCTCTCCCAGCAGAGGAGCTGGAGAGGATAGAAACATCTTCCTGATCTGAAAGTATGTGAGGGACACAGGATGAATGCCATTCCCTACTTTGTCAGTGTCACTGACCTGCATTTTTTCCCCCTAAATGCAATGTCATAATTTTCTTTAAATTTTCCAGAATTCTCATGTAGTGGCCACCATATTCAACAGGCAATTTGAATATGGATTGTTCCATAATCGAAGCTAAGCTAGGACACTAATTAATCCCTTTTCTGCTGTTCTGTAATGAGTTGGCTGGCTTACAAGTACCACTGACCTCTAATGGATGGAAGCAGAACTGTTCAGTCATTTGTCATGTCTCATAGGGCACAACTCACGCCGAATCTGCTTTAACTTAAATAGTAAGGGCTTGTGCTTTTGGGTCTGGAGAATCTAATTTCAAGCTCAGCTGCTGCCAGGAATTTCTGAGTGGTTGTGGTCTCCAGCTCAGGAGTAGGGTGTCATTAGTGAGCCCAAATGAGTGAGCAGTTACTCACAGCAATGAGTTAATGCTTTGCTCGCCACTGTAAGAAAGTTTGAAGTCTGCCCCCAGTAACAAATGTGAAGCTGTAGGTGGTGAGAAATTTGTTACGCTATGTAAACAGAACATTTCAGAGCTATTATAAAATTTGAGATTTTTGGTGAGCATAGCTCTTTATTATGTCTTTGTTCGTTGTGGTCTAGCTAGCAGTGATTCATGGAATATTCCTGTACATCTGATTTTAGTAGTTGCCCATTACATCATGTTAACATATTTCAGTAAGTGATCAATTCAGTTTTTGGTATGCTGCTTTAATTCAGGTTTCATTCCTTGCCTAGTATTTATTTTTGGAGGTATGTTGTCCATCTTTGTCTGGGATCATACTGCCCTCTTTGCAGTAAACATTTTAGGATAAAATGCTTAATAAGATTTGCATTTAAAAAATGAACTAAAAGAACCGGACCCCCTCCAGCGAGAAACAAGTAATTATATCATTTGTATTGCAAAACAGGAGCAGCTATAAAACATCAGTATACTTTTTAAGATTGATATTCTTAAGAAGCATTACACTGCATATAAAATGACAGGCCAGGCGGGAGGGGAGAAGCCCTTTCCCGTGTAAATAACTCTCAGACTCATAGGCAGAGGCATGGGTTTTCTTCTGGATTCTGCTAAATCAAGAATTCCAAATTTACCACTTCTAGTTTTTGCCTTTTACTCCGACCATCCCATGGTTGTGAAGGCTAGTGAGGGACATTATGAGACATCGTTGTGATCAGAAGAATTTTGTGGTAGATTTGTCCCAGAAAACCATCCGTGTGTTGCATAACACATTCAGAAGTCTTTTGTCTGGGTAGTTTATTTTAGATTCTCTCCCTGCATTTCTGCCAAAATATGAGTTTTCTCTGCATAGCTGTGCAAAAACTGGTATAAGTAAGGTGTATTTTGCACTGTTAGTATGGTAAGAGATACTCCATGTAGCACAGATGCTCCTGGCCTTCAGACCTCTTGTTCCAAGTAAAAGTACAGGAATTGTTATTCCTCTCTGTTTGGATGACTAAACCAGTTAAATAGTCTTCAGGCAAAGCACTGTTTGTGCTCAAACCCATGTAACGTTTTGTGAATCTCAAATAGAAATGCTCATCCGTCTTTCAAATGCCTGTGAATAATACGTAATCTCATGAACCAGAATCATGTGTGTTTGGCATTTTATTAATGAAAATATTCCCAAATCAGAGTCTGTTAGCTTGTTTAAATATTCAGTAACTTCTACCCTGAATAAGACCATTTGCAAAAAGCTGTTAGGTGAGTATTAATAAATTAATATGTTAATTAAATCTGCATCCGTTTACAGACTTTATTGCTGTTTGCTCTGCATCTTTTTAAAGCTTTTTGAGCTTTTATTTTTGCATGTAGCAAACTTTACATTAGACTTGGTCAATCTATTCTCATATTGGCAGAAGGGGATTTTCATTGATCGTTTTCTCTGTATTTGCCTTTTTTCCTCCTTCTCTAAACCCTAGTGCTGTAATACAGAAGATTTATTGTCAATGATTTATTAAAATGTAATTCTAAGGTGACTCCTTATCGTGAAAGTAATCTGCAGGCTATCTTTGTTTAAACTTGCAACCCGCTTTGTCAAAGAAAACAGCCTATGAAATTTTCATTATAATAGACAGGTTTTTATAATGAACTGGGAAAAAGCTATTATGACCAAAAAGCAAATTGTTAGGAAACTTATGCTTTGAAACAATATGCTCATTAATTGTAATTTTTTGGGGAGGGTGAACAATTCTGTTTAATGGTTACATTTTTCAGGCTTATAAATTAATTTGAATTACCCAATATCACTTAATTTTTCCCTAGGAAAGATTCTGCTTGCCCGAGCAATATTATAACTGCTAATTCAATTACACTGAAATTGTTTAATAGAAAATATAATTGCTTATTCATACAGAATACCCATTAAAGAAGTGCAAAGGCCTATACCCTAGGGTTACTACATATTAGTACTTTGGGAATTCAGAGGGGATTGCTGGGTAGGGAAGGTGCTGACTGATCTTTAATTGTTCATCACCTGCCTCCAAAATAATATGAATGGACCCAAACTAAATGACCACTCATTACAAGTTTCAATTTAGGAGCTTGGCTGAGGTCAGCAGATTGCTTATGCTGATCGCAATGATTTGAAGTTGTGATTACCATAAGCAATTTAAATTTTATTGATCTACCCTTCTGAAAGTTGTAATTGAGCATAGATGTTGGACCCGTAGCTCTCCAAACTAAATTGTACTCTGAAGCCCTTGCTGGATTACTGCAAGAATCAATAAGCAGTCAGTCACATTAACAATGAAATAGCTCCATTAACATACAGTGCTACTGGTGAAACTTTATTTAGGAAGGGTGTTAGTTCACTTCATTGTTTTATCAATGAATTTCAGTTGTACAGGGAAAAGTATAGCTTGTGTACGCCTAATGAGCTTGCATAATGATAATCCTGTATGCTTCAACTATGAGTCTTTTTATGGGAAAGAAAGATTATTTTTTTCTGTGGCAGATTTGCTTTATTATGAGCAGAGGAACTATGGAAGTGGAATTACAATTTGTTAACTGCGATGCACTGAAATAATTTGGGCACCAAAGAGTTTTCTACCATGACATATGTTCGCTATTAGTGGGTTTCAGACAAAAGGTCACGTCTCAAACAAGTACACAGACACATAGTGAGTTTGTAATTTATATATATTTGGAACTTCCAAGTGGAGTTTAGCAATCAGCCTCCTGGACAACCTCCCCGCCTCCAAGTTTTCTGTACCTCTGTAGCATTGCTGAAGAGATCTGAACAGTGACCAGAGAAAGCCTGGTTGTTCTTACATAAAGTAGAAGCAACACAGGAAGGGTTAGTGAGATGGATGTAGATCTGTGTGGATTTTGTGAAACATTTTTTTCCTGTGAATCAAAATTTTGGAAAGAAGATATACAAACTGGTCCGTTTGAAGTGTAACATGGCTGGAAACACAGAAGTATCTTGGACTAAATCTTTCATGTATTCCATCGTGCTTTATCTCTGCTTTTACTATATCTACTGTCTTAGTTTGTCATGACTTTAATTCTTTTCAAAATCTTCTTTACTGTAGTATCTCAAAGCTCTTGCTACAGTACAGGCTGTCTCCCTTCCCTCCATACTAAGTTTTAAATGAGAAATGAACCAATATTGCTTGACTTAGTTGGCAGTGGTATTGTGTTAATTGTGTAGTTTTAGTTGAGTAAACTTGGATTTGGAAAAGTGCTATCTTTTTATTCATCAAAGTGATAGTAGAAGATCCATTTTATATTGAGAAATTAGTTATATTTATCTACATTTGCAACTTAAAATAATGCTGATTTCATACTATCCCAGACAACACATTCATGAAGAAATGAAAACCACTGCTGGGCCTAGTTTAGCCACTGATGAAAACCATTGCAGTTAAATATAATAACTTTTCAGGTCAAAAGCTCTCTCTCTTAGTGAAAGGATTCACATGCCTCTGAAGAGGGGTAATGCCATCAGCTCTGACCATGACGTTACTTAGCAGAATTGAGAGCAACCATTACACCCTCCTTGGCTTGAATAACCCTTGTAGAACACGAACTATAATTTCAGCACCTCGGTACTACAGAATTTGTGGTCTTGTAAAGACTCCACAGTCAAAATACCTGACCTATATCCATGCAGGCCTGTCATAACTGTGTTTGCAATAAAGGCTCATTCCTTAAAATTTAGCAGTAGGTCAGGTTTTGTAGTCTAGGACATATACTTGGAAACAGTGAGACCATGCATCCTAAAGGCTGTAAGTATCCCACAGTGAAGAGAATACCCAGCACTCTTCTAGAAATAGGCTTTTGAATTTTTATATCAGATGGTTCTTAGTGTAGGAAAGTTCAAACAGTTCTTTGCAGCTATAACAAAAAAACCCAAATAGTTTAGTCTGTCCTACAGGTGTAAAAGAACTTCATGATATTTTTGCTACCTTCTCAGGAATTTATTTTCTCCAGATTTTCTGCTGTATCCTCGCTGGGATGGTAAACTGTTTTTTCCCCAGATCTTAGTTTCTCAATTATTCAAAGTAATGCATTTGTGATATGGTTTAGTGGGCATGGTGTCATTCATTTGAAGGTTGGACTTGATGATCATGCAGGTCTTTTCCAACCCTAATGATTCTATGATTCTATGTGTACCATGATCCTGCTCTTGGAATTCCTCTCTCATTCAGCAATTCAATTGGTATGGTTTATGTAAGGACCTTTCTCGGGCCCCCATCTGCTTTATGAAACTCATGCAGAGGATGAATCAAAGAACACATAAATCCTTTGTCATTCCTTCAGCTGAGGCAGCGTTGTTATCCTGGTGAAATCATGTGGAACAAAACTATATACAACTTACATATAATTTCTGTACCATCTTCTGACTCAGAGCAGACACAGAACAAGGTATGATATGGCATTGATTCATAAAAGGTTTAATGTGAACGGTCACTTTCAAGTACAGCAACATGTTTACAACTCTAAGACGCCCTAAAAAAAGACAGAGCTTATCTTTATATGGGAAGCATCAGCAAGAAAAATGTTACGAGTGAAAACTGCCTTGTGGAAATCACAATTCTTCAGATAAGAAATTATACTAATTAGAAGAGGACTTAAGTATTTTATAAACCATAAGATCACTTGTAAAATTGATAATCAGATACATACTCAGTTTTCAGTAGGCATTTTTGTATATGGTTTCTACTGCTAATATATTTATTGCAGAAAATCTGAGAAAACCATATCTGATCTATATCCTGTATAAAATGTCATGCATCAAGAAAATTTCATATGTACTGTCTAAGTGTTACATTGAAGAGATGGAGACTTCTCTGTCATGATAGCCCATTTATGAGATGTTCTATATTAAATTAACATTGAGAAAAGAAGATTCTCTTTTAATGCTTGAGATTCTGATCTCTTTGTCATCTCTTTTATGTTAAAGAGTTTTTCAGGTCATTTCTGATAGGATCTCTAACCAACAAAATAAAATAAAATTCCCTTTAATTGAGAGCCCTTTACACTAAAAAAAAAACAATTAAATTTTGAGATCCATTTAATTTTTACTTATTTTGAGCACCATCATGAACATCTGCCACCTGGCATAGAAAATGGTTCATATGGCAGGTGGGAAGATGAGATTTATTTAAAAGTTCTTTGTCTTTGATACTTTTCCCTGCTGTATTTTCCAGTGGAGTAATTTGAAATCGAGGGCATTCAAATAACCATGTATTGCCATAATAGAAGAATACAGTTAAAATACATAGAGTAATTGCTGTCATTCCAAGGTAAGAATACAACAGCAGGTAAAATGGAGCAAACCATCTTCAGTCTAGTTTGACCTCCAGTCATAACATTGACCAACACCTAGACCATTCAGAAGAAAATAGAATTCCTTCCACCTCTTTTCTGTGGATATATGTAATGCAAAAATTAACTCATTTATTAACCTGGACAAAAAAAAAAAAAGTTTTCTTTTTCCCTCTGTAGATAGTACTGGAAACCTCAGGTCTGTGAGCTGATTGTATTCAGTTTTGAACTCATCCACAAAATAAAAATGAGCTCTGTGTCATTCTCTGAAAAGCACAATGTATGCATGGAACCTCCTTCCCATGAGTTGCAACCTGTGCTCCCTCCCTTACAGACTTCTTGTGTATTTTTTTAATATGACAGGAATTCCAAATCAATTTATAAAGATTAAGCCTTTCCCTTGTGAATTTGCAGCAGTGTTACATGGTAGGCATAAGAGGTGAGGGTAGAAATAAAAGGGAAGACAAGTTCTTCTTCTTATCTTTTCCCTGCCTTGGCTTCCTTCAAATTATTGCATACTTTTTGGTGGCATTTTATGGACAAAGAAAGAAAGAAAGGTATTTACTGTTGTTCTTCTCATGAGACTTTTGACCTCTGTAATGGAATCAATTCATAAGCTCGTTTGTTCTTGCAAAATTTGAAACATCATGAGCAAATGACCTCATCTGAACAGTTCAACCTGCAAAATTCTTGCCGACTCTATTAGGTCTGTATGAGCCTAATGCAGAACTAAGACCATACAAATAGAGTGAAGAAAATTTAAAAAAAGCTCTGAGTGCACTGGTAGCAACTATAAAATCATCAAACGTTGCTTTAAGTGAGGCCATAACACTTGATTCTTGTGCTGGTAATTTTCCACAGCTGAGTATGACTGCAAACCAGTATTTTGTATCTGATTCATTCTGATCACTCGTACATTCCAAGTGGTCCTAAAAGTCCTCCCAAGTATTGAGGGCAGGAGGGAAAGTGAAGAGGCTGGTGTATGCCATGTAATCCTCTGAATTTCTGATTTCTTACTTATCCCTCTCCAACTACTTAATTAGGTGTTTTAAAACTCCACTCTGTCTGTACTATCATTCAGTAAATGTTCCCATGATTCTATTTGTTGACCAGAAATTTCCTGGAAACAACAAAGCATGGGTGTATAATAGAAAGCATTCTTGAACAGCAAATTTAAAAGTTGGTGTCATGAAAATTTTCAGCAAAGATCTGGTCTGTGAGTTCTCTGACATCTCATTTTGAGTGTACATAACATACCCATTGTGACTAATCTAGAGACCAAGATTTGCCAGAATCATTGGGGAAAATAATTTTGAACAAAAAATAACTCTGAGGAAAAGAGAAATAAGGTTCAAATGCTTGATTCATTTTATTTTATTCATTTGTCCTAGTCTGTTCTTCTTCTTCCAACTCTCTGACAAAACCAAAACTGAAGATAAGTCGTAGTCTTATGTTATCATTAAAGATTCTTGATTGCTCTTTCTTTTAACTTTAGTTTTGACTGTTGATGGAACTGGGCAGATATACTCATTATGGCATTCAAATCAATTCCCCAGCATCTTCCTCAGAGGTTTCAACAACATCCCTTGTCCAAGGCCTGCATTCATGGACCATCAGTGTGTGAGCCCAGATTTGTTTTGGCCAGCAACCGTAAGCTTGCCATGCTTCATCTCCTCTCTACTTTCCCTTCAGAGTCAGAACTGAAATTTCCCACAACTAACAATCATTTAAAATTGAACCATTGTCAAATTTAACTGCTTTCATCATTTTTTCACTCAAGTCATTAGAAAATATCAGAGGCAGACCAGGGGAAAAAAACCAAGTTTCATACTTGTTTTGGAGAAAAGTAAGGTGCAGGCTTTTGCATATAGTCTTTTGGACATTCAAGTTTAGTTCCCTCCTGTGCTAGCATTTTATTAAGGAGTCTAATCAGTTGAGACTACAGTTTAAAATGTTCAAATTTAGCCACTGCAACAGCAGTTAAGCTACTGGGCTGATTTTGAAAATTCCCATAAACACTCATGGACTGCATCCCTCTAGCCCCTATTTTCAGATGTGTTTCAGTGTTTGGTTCCTGTTTGATCTCAGTTAACATTTAATCCTTGGTCACTTACTTGCATTTTGTTGGAAGGATGTGTTGTAAGTCTGAAGCCAGAGGAGGATTATTTTCTTTTATAATAATAGACAGAACAAAATTATGGATCTAAATAATCCAGAACACTGATTGTGAATATGGAGTGATCAAGCACAGAAACACTGAATTTTGTGTAGTAGGTTCACTTTTAATATTCATTTCAGTATAACCTACAGGCCTTCTCTCATTTTATTGACCAAACCATAAGCATGTAAATTCATTAACTCTTTTTTTTTTTTTGTCTCAGAGTTTAACAGATTGAAATAATCAGGCATGAGAGGGTTTCTTTCTTGCTATTAGAAATATATAAAAAGATTTATTTTTAAAATTTAAGTAGATTTTTTTTTTCCTGCAGTGACTTAAATTTTATTTGGATAAATATTTCTGAGAGCAAAAATATCCATTCTTTTATTGCTGCTTTTTTTTTCCAACCAGGTAGAAGTTTCTGAATATATTTGTGATGTTGTTGCACTATTTTCTGTTATAATGCCACATAGTGTCTGGTTATACATGGAAATATTAAAATATATAATTGCTTATGTACTGTGATTTGTGTGGCAAAACAATCTTGTGCCTGTATATGAATAACTGTGAATAACCTCACATAAAAGCACCTAATAATTTGTTAGATAAATAACAATATATGAGATATTAGATTATTTATATATACATACATATATCAAATTCTGAATATGAAAGTCTGAGCCTGTTCTAAAAACCCCAGCTTTCAGCTGGTGTGGATTTTTATAGGTGTTTTTATTTCCAAGTAACTTCTCTGTATGGCTCAAGATCCACATTTTGGTGCTTTCTGTTCAGTAGGAGGCTGGGGAACCCAACAAAAGCATCTGGAAAGTGCTGTGAGGATGACTTCCCACCTGTGTGTTCATGCCCCAGTGCTGGACCATCTGGCTCACTCAGCAGCCACTCAGGCTTCCTCTGATATGTGCCTCAACCTCCAAGTTTAAGAAACCAGAGGGGCTGCACATTCTGAAGGTGAAATTGCCAGCATTAGCGGGGTCTTTATGTCACTTACTCCTGTCTTTTAGTCACTATAGTGTCCTCTAAGGTAGACCTCAGGGCCGTAAGAAAGATTAGGAGGATGGAAAATAAAACAAGCCAAGCGAACTTTGGAGAATGTCATATCCTCTCTGATCAACCAATGTCTAAAAGAAAGACAAAGAGGATGGTGAAGTAGAATGAAAACACAATTTCTTCCATAGTGCAGATCATATCTTAGTAAAGATATTAGTTATGATTTTCCACTGACTTGAAGTGGTGTAACACTGGAAGTGGTACACATTGTGACGGATTTTGCGTGGAATTGTGATAATTTCTGCCCTTTGACGATATGGAACGTAATTTTGGGGCCCATGAAATAGGCCTAATAACCTATTTGATGTTCTTTTGTGTAACAGCAGTCCTTTGAAGAGTAAAATTCATTACTTTTGTCTTAACTGCTTTTTAACATTTTTTTCTGGAAATGGTTGCCAGAACAGAGTAGTGATTATTACAACCACAGAACTCCTGTTTTATGGGTTCTGTTGATTCTCCTAAGCACAAGGCTGCCCTTCTCTGACAAATTTTCCCAAATCTACTTTGATTACTTTCACCCTTGTATTTCACAGTCATAAAATAACTATTTTGTACTCACCTTCCTTCCATTTGCTGAGCACTTATTCTGTTTTTATTATATATAAAAAAATACCAATCCACAACATTATTTTAGGTAGTAAGATACACAGTTTTTGTTGAAGCTAGTTGTAGTAAGTCATAAATCTGAAATATAACTTGATGACTTACATAATTAGATAGCTGTTAATGAATGATAATTCATTATTATAGTATTCTAACAACTTGCCAGCCTGGAGGACAAGAAAAGAAGACCCCAGAAAACTCAGATTTGAAATAATAAGTAAACCCTAGAATTTACTCAATGGGAAGTTTCTAAATCAAAATTTTCTCTTGCAAGCTGAGGAGAATTAAATAAGGTCTTCCCCTAAATATTGAAATGTTGTTTTCTTTTTGTTAGGGGAATTTCTGAGAAATTAATATTATTACTTTTTTTCAGCCTGCCCTCTAAATGTTTACTCATTTATATGAAGAGGTACCTCTCCTCAGTTGTCTTCTGTGATGCTTAAATAGCTTTGTGATTCCTGTGTCTTGTCACACACAACAAATTTAGTTGCACTGATGGAAGGCCTACTAAAGCACTTTCTTACGAAAACAGATGGTGTCAATTGTTCCTGTAAGACAAAAGATTAAAAGAAGATGTCTGTCTGAGTTAGATTACATTCTGGAGATCTGACCCAACCATACACAGACAATCTCTGCAACAGCGTTGTCAGAACGACTGTGACCCAAAATCACGTTATACTTCAGCAACAGGATTCTCTAAGAGGTACCTTTTGAAATGGAGCATTGTGTTGGACCAGATGGTTGGCCTGAATTTCCATTGTTCCTCTTGGCTCTCCAGTGATATGCAGATTTCTATATAGCTTTATAGTTTCTCACTGCATTGCCTAGAATTTACATTCAGATAACTCTGAAGAAAATTAAAGAACCAAACATAAAGAAGCCACAGAACACGTTTGTCTCTGAAGTGTGTGCATGCATTAAAGGTGATATTAAAGGTGTACTAAATAGGTTTTAATCTTGTTTTCTTTCTCTTTTTTTTTTTAATTTTTTTTTAATTTTACATGAAAACTAGCGTGATTAGGATAAGAGTAAAATGAACATAAGTATGATAAATGATAAAGTGCTCCTGGGAGTAAATACACCATTCAGAAAGAGCGTTGCTAATCAAGCAGTGCAGCCAGCTAATGCAGTCTAAGAGCAAGCACCTCAAAAAGATTCTAAATTTGAAAATTGAAGACTAGCATTTAACTTGAGTAGCTTCTGGTTCAAGACAAAACTGCTGTACCAGGGGAATCGCAGTAGCAAAATGAAACCTTGGAAGAGGCAGTGGACTGATGTCTTCCATTAGATGACCAACAAGATCAAAGGGAAAAAAGAGAACTAGGAGTCAAATTTGCCACTTGGTGTGTGCAGACAAGAGTTTGGGCAGTGAATAGACTGAGGGACAGGCAAGGATCAAACCTGTCCCGCTTAGATTCGTGGTGTGTAACTCTTGCTGTCCACCAAGCTGACCGAGGATTTGCTCTGTTACAGCTGTATCCTGACAGGCATTCCTGAATGCCTTCAAGGAGTTTGGTGGCCCAGGTGCCTCAAGGACTTCGGTCTGGCACACGGAAGCAGCATGCATTGCTTTTACAGAAAGCACAGCATATGTTCCACTTAAGAATTTCATCTGCCACCCACTCCTCAGGAGTGAAACACTGCCCACATTTCTTGCCTGAATGACTTGGAAAATATATTTTTGTTTCCAACTGTTACTCAAAGTTGGAACTATCTGAGCTATGATGGGTCAGGAAAATCATGCAGAAGGGCTTCTTTCTTTAAAGAGCAGTATGAAAAGTACTCCTGGCATGAATAAATTGTACATAACTCTAGATTATGTTTTGAGTAAGCATTGGGGAAGGATTTGACTGTTTATCTAAAAAAACTTTGTAGTTATTGTATGTGTTTGTCAATGTTTACAAAATTGCATGTAAGAAGTGGCAAATGTGACAGTAAATCCATCTAACTTTTTCAGGAAATGTTTTAATTTTGTCTGATATTTATTCAACCTCACTTAGACTTGTGAATCAGCTGTTTCATAACTCCAGGAATGATAGGTGTTCTTCCTGGTATTTTATGTGGTCCTACTGTGTGACATGGAAAGAAACAGAATTGCAAGCAGTAATCAAGATGTGGTTACACTGGGTCTAAATCATGCTGTTTTCCGTTTTAATCTATATTCCTTTCTCAGAGAAGTGTTTGTTTATTATTCTATTTTGTAGCATCTCCTAAGGACATCCTAGTGCATTATAGTGCTAGGGATTTTGGGAGAGCAGTACAGTTTGGTCATCTGTATTGTTAGACCCTCTTCCTTCCCTCTGCTTGGACTCACCTTGCTCGACAACTTGTCATGAGGTAGAATTTCCCTTAACTAGATGGATGGGGCAGCTTTAAAGCCTCTTTTTACATTTCTGAAGAAAAACAAACCAGTCAGAATCTTTTGTAGATGGAGTCATAGTCCAGTTTGTATAGGTATTTTGCACTGAAAAATTATTAAATTCAGTTTACTTAGAATCATGTTCTAAGAGGGAATTTATACTAAAAACTAGATATTTTTGTAGCAGGTTACATTGTGGACACTTAAAAGATGGAAAAAACTAGAGAATTAGTTATTGTTAGGTTTTTTGTGTACCAAAGTGATCAGCAGAAGTGGTTTATTTTTTATTTCAAGATTAATTTTTGCAGCTTTTAAGGGAGATAAGACAAAATCACTGTAGATGAGCCATAGACCTGGGCACACTTAATGAAAATTATTGCTCCTTCTGAACCTTCTATCATTAAAATCCTCTAAAATATTTCCTATGAATGTGAAGATATTTTAAGTGGGAGTGCTGACATTTTCCAACATTGTCCCTTACTTAAGTACAGTTAAGAAAGTTGCTGCAAGCTCAATTACTTCACACAGCATGGGCTGTTAGCGAGCGGGACCAAGATCTGGCAGCTTGTAACTCTGTATTAGCTTAGTTTGTGTTATAGCCAATTGCTGTCTGACCTCTCCACACTGTGGAGGAAATGCAGTGCCATCTGTATATCTCTTAGTCACGTTAAATGATATCATTTATATTACACTGGAATGCAGAGTTTACTTTATGCTTCGTGGCAAAATTAGCAGAAGTAATAAGATATAAGCGGAAGCGCAGAGGTGAAAATTTGTGGGGCCTGTTTCTCTCCGGCTTGCTTTGATTCTGCCAGGTGTTGAAATTAGGGAGGGAGGAAGGTTGTTTAAATCTATGGAGGTGCTAGCATGTGTAAATGTTTATAGGTCTTAAACACCCACTGGTCCTGGGCGAGACTTCCATGTGTTTGGTTGGACAGGATCAAGTCCTTATTCTTGCTACATCACACCCCTAGAAATATGAACTGCAGAAGAGGAGGGGTGAAAAGCACGTTACAACTAGAAAATTGATATAAAGTTTATAAAATAAACAAGGTATTAAATGAGAAATTTTGTGCTTTAAAAAACAACTTTAAGTTAACACTTACTACAAGTAAGTATACAGCACTCCTTCAGTGTCTCCATGATTATGTCAAGCTTAAACTCAGAGTACAGTCCTGGAGATTTTTTGCTAAAAGAAGCTGAAAGGAACCAGGATTTCTCCCCAGGAGGCCTGTTCCAAGTCCCGTGGAAGCAGATAGAAAAACTGTTATGGATTTAAGTGGAACTGGATCCTACATGTAATTTTCCTGTCTTTAATTTCCACAACTACATTTATCTCAAAATATACACCTATGGATCCACCATCTGCTATTCAAATAAAATCTCACTCTGCTCAGAATATGAGTTATTTTCCACATGGAATAGCTTCCAGAAGAAACCACTTTTTTACTGTAGTTTTGTGTAAAATGGAAAGGCAATAAGACTGTCAATTATTTGGTGGAGCTCATGCAGGCTGAAACAGAGTCCAGCTGGTCTTTGGACATTTATTGCTACAGCCCTTTCCTGTAAAATGTCCACTGTCATTTGGTTTTATGTGAAACCCTTCGTTTAAAAAATATGATCACAGACAAGAAGGACTCTTGAAGAAAAGGTTTTCCGTGGGTTAGCTGATATAAAACTAGACTCGATAGGCTTAAAGAAATTTTAAATGTTAATTTATGCCCAAAACATGTCCAAGATATTTATAAATGGTGAAAATTTATATGAATCTTTGACATAACTCACCCTATATTTTGTTTTATAAACATTCCGAAACTATTCAAGAGGAAACAGGATGTGCACTGTCTGAGGAGCTTTCTTCTCTTTCCGTAAAAGGATCTGCTACATGCATGTTATGCAGAGCTGTTGTATATCACTTTAGTCTTAAAAAGATGTGTATACATAGAGAGGCCAAGGATGAAATCCTTGAATCCTTGAATTCAGTAGGAAAACTCTTATTGATTTAATTGGAACAAAGATTTCACCTCAAATCCTCAAATGTTGAAAGCTAGCATAACTTTATTGAAGATGATGAACTAAGCTGAAGGATGCTCTAGTTGGATTAAAGCTGAGGATCTGGCCCTCAGAATGCATGCATTCTTAGGGTAAGAAAGCAGTCAAGAGGAAATATCTCAGAAGACAAGTAAATGATTCAAATTTAGTTTGCAAGTTTGAGCCTGAGCTAAAGAACAGAGCAAAGCCCGTGCTGTAGTCCTCTGCTACCCATTTGTACAGGAATGATTGTCATTTTAAATGAATAAAATAAGGTAAACTTGTGTTCATGTTAGATTTATATCCTCATTTGCAATACATTAACAAATAAAGTGAAAATGTATTTATACACATTATATAAGCCGATAAAAAATCCTGATGTATGAACCCACAGATTTATAAATTATACTTGTAAATCAATGTAAATTGCTTGGTCAGAGTGTTCATGCCTTACCATCATAGAATTTAGATACAGAAAGGACTGATTCATTTACCTAGTTCATCTCCCTGCCAGCAAAGAATTATTCCTGTTCATTGTAATCTTTTCTAGTCTGTTGTCCAGTATAATTCTGAAAGATTCAATGATTATCTTATTTCCCCATCAGATATAGATTTTATTTTTGTTACATCTTGATAATTTAAACTGAGAGGAGTGACAGCATTTCAGGGTCCAATATTCAGAGGCAGTGGACTCAAACATCTCCAAAGCAACTATACCATTCAAAATCAGGAAAGAGCAGTACAATTAGCTCATAGAAAATGAAGTGAAATTGTGAGCTATGCAATCAGCATACTTCTCTTCATCCATGCCTAGAGCCCCTTTACCACTACTTTCAAAAACTGCCTTATTTCCATTTCAGAACTTGAGAAGCAAAGAGTTTAATAAACAGGTGCTAAAGTAAAGTAAAACCTGTGGTTATGAAACGGAGGCATTATTGTCTTGATTGAGGCTCTTAACATAAAGGGCACATTTAGTTTAGTTTTATCTCTCTCTCACTTGCACACATTCCATTTCCCAGCTCTGGATGCATGGGAGGTTATATGGAGACATCTGACACCCATCTCTGGCTGTTGAATCTTGGCAACTGAGTCCATTAACCCCGTAGCATCACGTACTTCTGGTGTCTACTTGAGAGCTGTGTGATGACAGAGGCAGCAGAGTTTACAGGTAAATGAGTGAGGCAAAACAGGCTTTGCAGTTGTTTGTGGTGCTGCCTAAATGAAGGCTTTGTCCAGTCATCTGTTTCTGCACAACAGGAAGTTTTGTGTGTTATGGTCAGTGACAAGTACATGCTCATGATATCATGAGCTTATAATGAATTTATCCAATTTACAAAAAGTAACAGAGAAAATAGCTAACTGAAAAACTGTGTTTTTTTTCATTTGCTGATCAAACTACTCTTGCTGAGGTTTCTACCTGTGTGGTAGCTGTCCATCAAACTCTAAAATTGCCCTATTCAAATCCCCGAGCTAGAACAAGAATGATAAAATATCTTGTGATAAAGATGCAAGACTGGATCAAAACATCCAGACCCTCATCCTGGTTGTGGTGCAGCCTGTTTGGATCTGATTAGCGTTTCCAGAAGTAGCCACTGAAGTTCGTGGTGCCCAGTTAGGGGAATTGTTAGCCAGATTTTTCAGAAACTGGGGATGTTCATTCTTCCCATTAATTTGCTGGATTTTTTTTTTAATGTAATGCTCTTCTGAAGTTCTGGCTCTTTCAATATGGTTTAAAACTGGGGCTCCCAAATAATTTATGTGATTCTGAAAATTATGTCCTTAATCTTTACATCTTGCCTTCTCATTATCTCCAAATAGATATAATGCTTTCCTTAAAGGAATGGGATAGGGCTGACATAATTCAAGATGGTAAATTGTGTTGAGATCTTTAGATGGAGAGAGAAAAATGCCAGATCTTTATTCTTTTTTTTTTTTTTCCATTTTTCTTCTGTATGTGTTAATCTATTGTGTACTTTTGAACTGATTTTATCTCTCTAGGTTGGAACTATTCCTCTTCTAAGAATTAAGTAATTTAGTACAGCAAAATGATCTTATGATTGTTTGATGGAAGGCTACTCAACTTTAATCACATCATCATTCATTGCAATGCTTCATATCTGATTTTCTTTCCATTTCAAGTGGCACAAATCAGGAGTAACACCAATGAAGTTTGTGGTGTAAGTAAAGTGAAGTCTGTGGTGGCAAAGTGGTGTAAGTGAGGATATTCAGTCTTTCCTTCTGTTCAGACCTCCTTACTCTGACATGTAAATTGACTGCCTTTTTACAACAGAAGCCATTTAGGAGTAAATTTCCAATGTGCTGTATGATGATTAGATTGGTATGTAATTCATGTGTGCCATTTTGAAAATGCCAGTGCCCCTTTGAAAGGGTATGAAGGAAAAATGGTTACTTCTGTAATGTTACTTAAAAGGCTTCTGTTTATCAAAACCCCCTTGTGTCATGAGGGTAGTGTTCGTGCTTACTGCAGAAAAAACACACTTGTCTTTGTGACTGATCCATGGAACAACTCTTGAATAATGGAAACTTATTTTGTACACGTAAGAGGGATATATAATCCTCCTCCTGCCCCTTGGAAAAACTAGAAAATTTTGCTTTGCTATTTCTGAATTTAATCTTAATCTTCAGAGCACTAAAACTCTCCAGTGGGGCTGGTGGTTGAACTGAGCTACTGAATATTGCCTGCAGAAATTTATTACAAGATTGAATAATACAGTATTTGCTCCATACTCTTTTAACCCGTTGTGTACCATTAAGACAGAAATTGGGATTGGAGAATTGGAGTTGTCACTTACTTTTGCCTGCACATAGCATTTTCATTTTCATTTTGGGTGCAACAAAGTAATACATGACCACAGTTCTCCACTCTCTTTTGCATTTTCCTTCTTTTGAAACAAAAAGTAATCCTAGTGCAGAAGTGGCTGCAGTTCAGGTAGCAGTGAGGGTACTGTGTGTTTTCAAATACAAAAATAATTGCTGTGGTTGTTAAAAGAATTTATTTCATTACATGGATTTATACTCCTTAAACAGGACTGAAAAAGTCTCAGGGAATTTTCTGACCAAATGGGAGGCTTAAAAAAGTCCTGACAGATCCTCGTGCAAAGCTGGAGTTTGCTGTTCTTGATAATGAATCATTCTTCACCAGTGGCTCTGATATCCTGAACTATCAGAATGGAAAAGCATTTAAAATATACCCTCATTTTATATTTGTAACATTGAAGACTTAGAGGCCTCTAGGCCTGTTAGTTGAATATAGACAATAAATTATAAATCAAAACAAGAAGCCCACAGAAGTCATGTGGAAAAAATGCCTCAAATGGTGTAACTACCACCACCTTACAACAGGTTCTTACATGTTCCTAAACATTCCTGCTGCATATGCATCCTCTTATAGGTGTTCATGTATGCAAAACACAACAAAGGAAAAACTGAAGCAGCCTGAAGGATGCCAGAAACAATAAGGCTGTAATTTTGTCTCCCAAAGATAAGGAAGAATTCTGCTGTTTACACCAATAACTCCAAAGTTCTTATCTGTGGAGAGGTGTATTTTTAAGTTTTAATATTTGTTATATTTAACTGTAGCATAGAGAGAAGAATTTCTAAATGCTTGTATTCTCAAATCATATTTAGCCAGTTGTTTTCAAATGTTGATAATTAGTGTATCCCAAAGAATTATCTGATAAAGCTGTAGATTCTTGTACAAGGACTGATAACCTGCCAAGATTAGGTATTTTTTTTGTTAGTACACAGATTTCCAGGTTCTCAATCACATGTTGAAAATTGCTAATTCATATTTTTTTATCAGTTAATCAACAATTATCTGTTTTGGGTTTTCAAAACAACTTCTGCAGTGGGGTGCAGGTCCACTGAAGCAGAGCACATGCTGTCAGTGAGATTTCTGCATGATGTATGTGTACTTTACTAGTTCTAGTTGCTGTGGGCTTGATCTAGTTTTTCCTTGGCTCTCATTGAGTTCCTGAAACAAGTGCCATTACTTTCAAGCAGAACAGCCATGTGCAGATGCAGTCAAAAGATTTAGGAAGGAGAAGGCATATATTTCCTCTTTCCAGTGGCATACTGCCAGGGTTTTGCATTATTAGCTGACTAATATTCAGGTTTTGATCCTAGAAGAAGAGTGTGTTTATGCTGCCAGTTTAAGTAACACCACTGCTCACGAACATATCAGATTGCTCCCGAGATCCCTTCTGGATCAATTAGATCTCTCTCTGGAGAAAATCTGGGAATGGATTGGCAGATGCATTAGCTTGGGGACTGAGCCAATACATGTGGTGTGAAGGCACCACCTCACTCCCTTTACCCAACCCAATCTTTTAGTGGTGTCGCAGCACCCCCGAAACCATCTCACACCCTTCTGTCGCAAGGGCTGTCACTGTCATTTGGATTTCAGAAGAGCTCCCTCATTGTCACAGTCATTTTCAGTGAATAGATTATTTCTTGAGAGCCCCAGACCGAAAGGACAGTCACATGCATCCAGAAATGTTGGGCCTGAGATTAGCTCAGTTGGTTAGAGCATGGTGCTGGTAACACCAAGGTTGTGGGTTTGACCCCTGCGTGGGTCATTCACTTCAGAGCTGAACTTAATGATCCTTGTGGGTCTCTTCCAACTCAGAATATTCTGTGATTCTAACCCTTTTGTGTCATTGTAGACACAGAAAGAGTCCACTTAGAGCTGCAGGAATTTTCCTGGGCATATGTAGAGATGGCCCTCTGCACGCTGAGAAGTTGAAACACAGTCTTGTATGCTGCTAGAAATAAAAATAAAGTAGCCTAGATAAAGAGTCATGGTCAGAATATGAAGGCTATGACCATGTGGCAAATAATGCATGGACAAGTGTTGAGCACAGCACAAGGAGTCTGCTAGGGAAACCTGAAAGATAGTAGGTGCAAATGTCTGTGTGGTAAATATTTAGCCAGAGATGCCTTCAAATGTACATGTGGGCAGAGCCCTGTAAATGGCACTAACTGTGAGTGGTGTGGGGACCACACTGTGCCATCTGGCCAGAGGAATGGGACTGATCCCTGCAGCAGGTCATGGGGGTGACAGGGATGCAGTGAAGGACTGGTGCAGCTCTGCATCCCTGCAGTGCCGTACCCAGAGCTGCATCACCACTACTCCCTCTGCATCCCTTTCCAGCTGACAGCCAACATGACATGGGCAAAGGTTTCTCCTTCCTGTTGTTCCAGGTTATCTGGATGGGATTTCTGACCAGGCAGCCCCCACTGGGCTGTGAAGCTCCCATTTCTCATAGGTCTTAGGGCTGTGTGTGAAAGCCAAGTTCTGTGAGGAGATGTGGGTGTCCCTGGAGCAGCCCACCAGGAGCCAGCAGCAGCCAAAACTGTTCCAACTCAGTGGCATTTGATTTCTGTTGGGAAATCTTGAGGCTCTGGCTTTACATTGAGGCTCCAGAGTGTTTTGCTCTGCCCTTACCCACTTTGGTCCCACTGATC
This sequence comes from Manacus candei, assembly GCF_025592945.1. Lineage (NCBI taxonomy): Eukaryota > Metazoa > Chordata > Aves > Passeriformes > Pipridae > Manacus > Manacus candei. Next base: position 22,186,347 of record NW_026138066.1, on the reverse strand, counting down.
AAATCTTTGTCAAGCACCAGTGGGGCTGAGAAGAAGGTAAAGGGGAAAGTCTGACACAGATCCCAATAATCTGCCTGTTCTCCAAGGTATGGATTGTGTTCAGTGACCCTGAGAGGATGATCTGGTGTGTTCACAGTGGCTGGGAAAAGCATAAGTGTTTCATGGTAGAAAGAAACATTTCATAGTGACCTAGGGGTATATGTACAAAGTACCAACTAATGTGTTTATCTGATAATTTCTTTCTTGATGGAATATCTCTTGATGAAATTTCTCTCTTGTTGAAATAAAAATATGAAGTCATACCTTGTGGAGGACCAAGTTAAAAAAGGGGAGTTAAAGTTTATTCCCTTAGCAAGTAGAAGAGCATGAGGAATTGCCTGCAAATCAAATTTTAACACAGAAAATCCACATTCTGCAGTTTATTTTATATAGTTGTAGGAAAATCACTGATTTCAGTTTGTAAGATTGACCTGAAATGCAGCAGCTGTTTGTGTCTCATTCTGATATTTTGTTGAAGCTTTGCTTTAACTTTCATGGCCAGGAGCAAAAAAGAGTCCTTGTGTGTGTCAGAAAATAAATTTGATCTTCTTTCTTTTTTGATACTCTTCTACTTTAGCAATTTAGTACTGCAACTGAATGTAGAAAATCTCAGAAACTACAGATTCTTTCATTTCACTATTTGAAAAGATATGTCCAAGTCATGGTAAGAGTCAGAATTATATAGAGAAATCTTCTTTGCTTTTCATTTACTTTTTCAAATAGATGCCTTTCCACTCCGCCGTATCTCAGATCACATTAAAAATGGCTTTAATATTTTTAGCAAAGGATAGATAACATCAAATTTCCCCTGCTAAATTAATATATGAACTCTACTGTATAGAAGATCAAGTTTCTGAAAAAAGAGCTTAATGTACCCTTTTTTTTTTCCTGCAATGAATATTTTTATTTTCTTATTCCCCTCCTCCAAATATAGTTTTAACATGTTTATGGTTAAATGTGGTGTGGTGGGGAAACAACCACTTAATAACCTTCATTGGTGTTCAATTGTTAATATAACTTGGAAAATAAAAAGGTATTTGGTGGTTACAGCAATCTTTTTAAACTTTTGCAATGGAGAAGGAACATACATAACCTGTATTATAGCACAGACCACTGCTACCTTTACTGATATAGTTTTATTTCTTTTTGTCAGTTGTATAACAGTTTTTAGAGGCAATCTGTTGCAACTGCTTGGAATTTCCCACCAAAAGTTTTCTAATTAAAACCAAAATTATCAAAAAAAAAAATAAAATCAGAGAGAGAAGTAATTTCCCAAGTAAAAACCCCTAATTTTCTGCACATATGAAAATGGATTTATATTTTTCTTGGTTTTTTTTTTTCAATCATTCACTAAAAAAATTTAAGTGGGCCACTGAAACACTACAATTCAACATGGTGCCACTGAACCTTGAAGGAACTGTACTTTACCTATCTTGAGCTCTTATTCTCATAGATGAGCATGTTGTGATTCAAGTTGTTCTCTGCAGCCTGTCTGATTTTACTGTTGTCTTGCTGGTTGCCCACAAGCTGGCAGAATTTCCCAATTTAGAGGTACTGGATGCATCAGAGTTACTGTACATGTGCACAGCAGCTGATTTGCACGTTGCACAGGAACCCTGGCCTGGCCTGGTCTCATCACACCTGCTGTGCATGCTCAACAGATCTGTGGGTATGTGTGAGTCACTACCAGAAGTATCCATGTCTGTTTTTCCTATGGAAATTTTCAGATGCAGTGGGGAAAATTAATTTGCTTTCTGAATAACTCTAATGAAGAAAACAAATAAACGACTTAATTTCTGACCCAGGCTTGTGCACATATTTTCAAATGCATCCTTTCCTATGATTTTCCTGAGTATAAGGATAATGTTTTGGATGAGTACAATGATATTCGTGCAGGACAAACCTGTTCAAGTCATAATATACCAGTCACTGCACTTGGCAGTAGTATTACAGCTACATTGATGATGAGAAACCTTTGGACAATGAAGTCCTTGAGCTACAACCAGGTTTGAAGTGCAGATTTCACATAGAGATTTTCATTCCTGACAAATTATGCAGGACCTCCAGCTGATTAGTTTAGCTAGAAATACCTGGATATATCTCCCTGTTTGTACTTCAGATCATATTAATGCAGCAACAGCAGTGACCAAATTTCTCAGTGCAGACGAGTCCCTAAGTTATACATTTTTTTAATGGGATGCTTTCATTAGTGCCTTAGCTGATATTACTCATAAACCAACCCTTGCGCTACCAGGTTTAATCATTGTCTCGAGGCAGAGGCTTATTAGTGCAAGGTCATTCTATACTTTTTTATTTCATGTTTTCCCTTAGAGAAAGTGAGCTATGTCTCCAGAAAAATCACCTACCTCCTGCCTGGCATATCAACATCCACAGACTTGCTGCCAGCATAGATATAATGCCTCTTGGTCAAACTTCATGTTGCACCAAAACAGAGAGTTTACAGTAAAAGACGGATAATAAGATCAAGTCCTGAAAATTGTAAGTGGGATTTTGTAAGCTGTTTAAGGAAATAATGATAAAACTTCTATAAAAAAAAAAAAAGTGAACTGTTTCTTGAAAATATTAAATGTCTCATTGTGAGTTAAGTGCTTTTGAGATGCTGGATTGATAACTCTGGAGATCAAAGTCTTACAGCTGGTTGAGCTACTTACATGTCCCCTTGGCCTTGGAGCACCCCACAGTCTAGCCCTCAGGGGTGGGGAAGTGCTCTGATTCCTTTGCTACCATTGAGGAACTGAGGTGCAAAAAGGCAAAGCGACATATTTAAGCTCACATTAGAAGTCTGTGCTGAAGCGGGGATTTCAGACCAGGCATCTGATCTCCTTAGGTAGCAATCCAAATGGGAGCTGTCACCTCTCTCTCCTACAGAAAAAGTGATGACAGACAGAAAGTCTCTGATCAAAAAGGATGGGACATTTCCCTGTTCGATCAAGTCCCTGGCCCTTCAGGAGAGAAACAATAAGAAAAGAGTCAAGACAGAGGGCAGTGTGAGGTGGCTGACACCATTGTGTTAGCAACTGGACTGTGATCAAACAAGCTTATTTGTTATAGGACAGTAAATAATGACACTTAGCATGTTTTTTATAATTCTTTGCCATGTGACAATTCCTTGTTTTGGAGTGTATTTCTAATTGAATTTGAAATAGCTTGAAAATTAGATAAAAAATTCTGCTGCATCACTGCTCTCAACTCTTATGATGGGAATGTTCTAAAATATGACAATTATATAGAGACATGCTGGTCTCTCTGGAATTACCATTTTTCCTTTTCCTCCTGCCTCTCTCTGCAGGCTCCTCAGCATCATGTAGACAGGATTTCTGTGCTTCTTCACTCTTTGGTGACTTACTGGACAAGAAACCAAGAAGCCAGATCTCTATGTTCATTACTTTCCGTTTTTTAACTCCTGCAGAATCATGCAGAGTGTATTAGAAGGAATCCAGATTCAGAATCTGTCTGACAAATCAAAGATTTCTGCATGATAGAAATGGTAGTTCTTTGATCTAAAGTACTGCTATTGCTTTGTTCATTTACATCAGCAGGCAATTCAGCCCGTTTCTTTTACTGTCTTGTGCACACTCCTTAACCCCAGACAATAATAAATAATATTTTAAAAATTAAACATAATTAATCTATCATATTTATAGCCATGTAAATTAGAAAGGTCTCAACTAATAATGTGAATCACATATTTTAAAATAAATAAATAAAAGTGGTATAGGCAGAAAAGCAGCCAACCATATGGTTTCACCATATGCTGAAGCATACTTACTGTCCCTTATATCCTGTATTCCCTGTGAAAGCTATGTATACATATTCACTGACAAAAAAAAAAACCACACCAACAACCCTGCATGAAAGAACTTTAAAGCTACAAGATCAAGTGCTCTGTATTTGGACTCTGTGAAAATTCATGCAGTCATTATTTCTCTAATAGATGGATGTCACAAAGAAGTGGTTTTTTCTGGGCTTGATCACATCAGTTTTTGCATGGAAGCTCTTCCTCGTTCACTGGAAATGATGTACTGTAGTCACTGAATGAGTAGGAATATTCACATGAAGGCATTGATCCATATCCTAAAGATGTGTCTCATATACCACCTTTTATTCAATGGGGAGGTAGTTCTGGATTGCTTAGTGTCTGTATCTGATATCCTTTAGATGTACAGGGGACAACATGTATTTCCAGGAAATACATCAGTTACTATTGTGGCTTGGAGGTCTGGGTTCAACTTTTGCTGCTTTATTGATGGAAAGAACACAGAGGTACCAAGCAGTGTTCACATAACTGTAGGACTGGTTGAAAAAGTTCAAAACATTTTTTAATTGAAAAACTTATTTTTCTTGAAAATATTAATCATATTAATCATATTAAATCTTTTTACTACCAAAAAAATACTTTCACTTGAATTTTCCACTGGGAAACCTAAAAGTAAGCTTTTCATTCCAACTAGGGTAAAAGTTCTCTGCCTTTGCACAGCCACCATATAGCTTTTAGGATGCTGATCTCTTCAGCTAGAGGTGACCTTCATGCTGCACTACATTAGCTGGTGTTCGCAGTTAAATGATCTGGGATGCCCTTTGTTCTGTAAGAAGTGCAGCCATTTTCATACTTTGTCCCATTCTGAAAGAAAAACATATTCTGGAGAAGCAAAGTGCTGTAGAGGAGGATAAATCCATTTTTAAGCAGCTACTTTTAGGAGCGTGGCCACAGAAATCTTTGCCTCGCGAAGGATTTTTGTTTGGGAACGACCGGTCTGGAGTCACTGCCAGCTGATGTGCAGTATCAGTCTCGGCACTGGTGGCACAAAAGTCAGTGCAGGCTCTTTGCTGGACCCTGTAGGATGTGGCCAGTGGTGCTCTTTGCTCCTGCAGGATGTGGCCACTGGTGCTGAAGCTCTGGCACGTCCACTGCGGCGCTGAATGTTCTGAGCGGTGCGGCTGAGGGTGGCAAATGGGCTGAGTCCCAAACCCAGCAAGAGGGGTGAGCTGCCACCTCTCCTGGAGACAAGAGCCTGGAAAGTGCCCAAACTGCACCTTCCTCTGTGACTGCAGTGCTGGTCATGACTGCACTCCAGGTGTGTTGTCTCTTCCTAACCTTTCGATCAGAGAAGTGACCCTCTGCTTCCCGTGTGTTTGCCTGACTGTTTCCTCACTGTAATTCACTGGGGCAGGACTCAGAAAGCCTGTGTGGGTCACTTGAAAAGTAGATACTGCTCATCGTGGGAAAAAAATGAAGAAAAGAGTGGGAAGGAGCAGAAATTTGTTGCATCTTGTAATAAACAGAATGGAATCGAAATTTGAACAGATGAATTATGTTTTTATGTTCATATCTTCTGTGTATCCATAACAATCCCAGGAGGCTTCACATCAACATTTTGAAATCTTTTTGATAAATGCATTCACGTTCTTACCAAAATTGACTTGTGTTTGGATTTCTCATCTTATACTCCAATTAGCATTTGAACCCAACACTTTAAGCACATGATACAGTGATTTCTTGAGTGCATATATTTAATTTAAATGTTTCAGATCATTACTACTGCAGCTACCAAATACCATTTTATTTCTGGGGGTTTTCAAGAGCTGATTTTATGATTATTTGGCTTACCTTGAAAATCTATTTTTTCTATAGTCTGCTTTTAAATACCCATTTATGTCTTTTTAGAAATATAGAAACCAATTAAGATTATGTCAGTGCTGAAGATACTGAAGTTTGAGGTTGAAACCTAAAGTGGAACCTATCTTTCAAAGAGGAACAGGTCAAAGGAGTTAATGGCTAATGTGTGACTTAGAGCTAATTTTGAGGAAAGAATACGGAGTGATGCTTGCTGCTATTATTTCCTGAATTTTTTTTCTGATTCTCCTTTTTTTTTTCTGATCTCAGCTTACACAGAACAAAAAAGCTCTTTACTAGGAAGAAAGATGAGAAGGAAAATAAACCAAGAGGTGACATCTCTCCAACTGAGAACTGTAGCTGGTATAGGCATATAGCAGTGGCTTCTTCAAAAAATGAATTGTAACTATATACAGTATTCTAAATAGAAAGTTGTAGGATTTTTTTCTAATTTGTACCTTCTATAGTAAATAAATTGGCTGTTACCATTTTTGCCTCTAGCAACATCAAGAATGTAGTCAACTTAAAAGACAGAGACCATTCAGGGCAGATGAGATCAGGTCCCTGTGTAACACAGACAGAAAATCCAGAAGTTTGTCGTGTCCCTTTGAACAAAAGTTGGCCACAATGAGAGACGTCATCATTTTTGGGCCCTGGTGTAGCTCTCTTTGTGCTGGCTCAGCTGCTGGAAAGGAGCCACAGAGTTAGATTGATCACCCCGTGTGGAATACACCTCACAAGAAGGATGTAGCATATGTTTGGCATGATGACCCCACACTATTCCCTTGATTGGGACAGAGGGAGAGGGCAGAGCACTCCACCATTCCGGCTGATCACAAGTCACTCAAAGCCATGGTAAATTAGGGAGGCCATTCCGAGGAGTGTTAATTTATACTGGAAAGGGGAAAGACACAGATCTCGTGTCCAGGAGACGTAAAATATTACTTTCTCTGCTCCCTCTTCCTTAGTTCTGGGCCGCATCTTGTGACAACTGAAAGCACTACAGGAATCACCATGGCTAAGCCATTTTACTGCTGTGAGACTCTGCAAGGTGGTGAAGATCATGACTATCCAGTTAGATGCAGAGACAGTAGACTTCACCTATATTATGCTTTTAAACTGGCTGTGAAGCTACATATGACATCCTCTGCCTGAGCAACCCACCCTGTGAAAAGGAGAGACTTATCTGTCTCTAATGCTCTTTGAGATCCGTGGTTGAAAATTACGTATTTCAGTTATAAAGGGCTGTTTCTTTGTGTCACTCACTGCCCGGGCTTCGCTTTGCATGTGGAATTCAAGCAGCTTCTTGTTTTGAAAAGAGCATGGCTGAGAGGAAGGAGCCAGCAATGCATCGGGGTTTAGGAGAACTTTGCTTTGCCACAGGCTTACTGTGGACTTTGGAGGTTTTTATCTCTTTGTGTTTCAGTTCTCTGTATGTAAACTCAAGATAATAATGCTCCTCTTGACTTGATCTTTGTCCTATTTATTTAGTTTATAAACTTCCTGAGGGCAGCGATCATCTCCTAGTACATGTAACACCTACCACAGAGAAGCTCAGCTATCATTTAGGACCTCTGTGTACAGCTATAAAATATCCATTAAATAATTATGTTTTGGCAGGCTTTGCCAAATGATCTTGTCCCCTTAGAGTTCTAAAAAATTTTTCTTAATATACAGAAAAGGTTCAGTCTCAGATATCTGCAAAGATTTTTGCCTTTCTGCGGAAGGCTGTAAGTGCAACTTCATTTAAATGTGTAAAATGCATCCAGCTCTGGGGTCCCCAGCACAGGACATTGACCCGTTCGAATAAGTCCAGAGGAGGGTCACCAAGATGATCAGAGGGATGGAGCACCTCTCCTACAAGGAAAGGCTGAGAGAATTGGGATTGTTCAGACTGGAAAAGAGAAGGCTTTGGGGTGACCCAGTTGTGGCCTTCCAGTACCTGAAGAAGCTACAAGAAAGAACGAAGAGGGAGTTTTTACAAGAGCATGTAGCGACAGGGCAAGGGGGAATGGCTTCAAACTGAAAGAGGTTTAGATTAGATGTTAGAAAGAAATTCTTTATTGTGAGGCACTGCACAAGTTGCCCAGAGAAGCTGTGGATGTCCCATCCCTGGAAGTGTTCAAGGCCAGGTTTGATGGGGCTCTGAGCAACCTGGTCTAGTGGAAGGTGTCCCTGCCCATAATAGGGGTGTTAGAACAAGATGACCTTTAAGGTCCCTTCCAACCCAAGCCATTCTATGATTCTATGGCAAGATTTTGTGCATTCTCTCTTGGCAAAGAGAAGATGAGTCATTGGGATCTGCTAGGGATAATCAAAAATGTTCTTTCCAAACACATACCCAAATTCTGGGTAAATATAAGTTCATGAACGTTGCAATTTTTTTTAGCATTGGGTAGCTCAGAACGATGAAGGTCTTCCTGTGCCTTTTAGTATCTTACAAAAGTAGAAAAGTCAAGAAAGAATGAAGTCCAGATACTCTCAAAAGATTTTCAACTCTTCTGATGAATTCTGATCTTCTAACAAAATTACTGAGTAGACACACCTCTTTACGTGTATATTTTATGTGAAATCTTCACCCAGTTCCATTGCTGAGCTGAGCTCTGTCCCCAGGATACAAGAGTTACCAAACTTTATTTCAGTTCTGATCTCTGCTAGATGAAACCAGAGGATTTGAGAGGTGTGAGTGCCACTTACTCTGATGCAAGATTTCGGCTGAGAATCAGGTCTGTGGTAATTGTGACGCTTAGTTACTTACTTTTTTTTCTTAGAGACAAATAAATCTAGCTAGGTTTAGGCAAAATTTTGTCTGTTGGAATCAAGGATAAAAGAAGAGGGAAAATATTATGTTGAGGGGTTGAAGAAAATGCTCAGCATTCAATCTGCCATTTTTTTCTGGTGTTTTTTTCTGTTTTCTCCATTTTCTCCTTCCTCCCCTCCCCAACATGAAATCTCCTCTCTCCCTTAAAATAATGGGTTTTTTTTCCCCCTCTTCACCCCCCACTCCTTCCTTTCTCTTTGGTGGTTGCAATAAGACAACTCCAATGAAAATGGCTGTCATGAGATAATCACACCTCTGGGGGATTATAGGCATCTGGCTATGATTCATAAAATCCCTCAGGACTGATTCCCTCTTTCCCTCCTCCTTAAGATAACCACACCTCCTGCTGTGTTTTATGAGTTGAAAAATACAGGTTTTGTGATTGTAATGTACAGATATTATTTACATTGAGTTATTTTGTTTCATTGGATTGTGCCTTTAAAGAAACCAAAGGGGTTTTATTCCCATTTTGGAAGGAGCTCTCGGGGCCAGGAAAAAACAAGCGGCCGATGACTTGTTCAAAATATTTCTTGAGTATCCACCCCAGGCTGAGCACCCTTCACCAACATGAATTAATGACATTGTTGTTCCCTTGCCTTGCCTTGCCTTGCCTTGCCTTCCCTCTTTGATGTGTTTTGCTGGGCAGTAACATTACGGCAACATATTATGAGCACTTCCTTTTTTGGTGCATCCTGTACCACATCTTAACACTTAAATTGCTTGGCTTATCCTAAATACACTTCTAAACCTGCCAATAAGCTCTAGAGTATCTGTTGCCAACTGTGCACACACACCAAATCCTGCAATAACTTGAAAGGCATCATATTCTGCTCACACTTTCTCTCGGTTTCTATTAATTGTAAGAGCCAGAAATTAAAAATGACTGCATGGTTCCAGTTTGTTTGGATTCTAGTATTCCCTATAACCAAAGATAGGGACACTTCAAAAAAAAGGAAAAGCAGAGAAATCTGTAGCAGGAACTGCTGAAGACTTGGATGGCTTTATTTACACATATTTTACTCTAAATTTAACTCCATATCTTGACATTTAGGTTGATGAAAGTGTTAACATCTCCTGAAAAATTTTACTGAAACACAAGGCATATTCAGTGTTTTCTTAGGCATTCCTATTTCTGCCTGAATTTAATTCTTTTTAACAGTATAAACTAAAAATAAAAAATGTTTTTCCATAAAAAAAATAGTCAATCATTTAAAAAGTAATTAAAAGCATACAAAATTTAGATTGAAACAACAATAAAGAAATAAAGGGCAAGGGAGAGATTCAAAACACAGCATTAGTATAATGCACTTAGTACACTGTAAATGCTTTGGCTGCTTCTGAAATTCCCTAACAAGGTGAGTGAAACTATTCTAAGAACACTATTATCAAGAGACACCTTTGAACTGATCTATCCTGAAGAATAACCCCCAGAAAGATAAGGTGAGGAGGAAAGGAAGGCAGAAAAAAAAAAGAAAAAAAGAAAAAGCCAACAACTTTCATATGTTTTTTGGCCACACAGCACAGCTCCGACTTCTGAACATTTTTCCCCAATTATTTTTGTAAAGTATTGATCGCAATTTAATTTTGCAGTCCCAACATGAGAGGCGCTTCATGCTGAAATGTCTCACAGGAGATTGTAATCAGGGTCTAGCCTGAAGGTGAAGCACTAGTACATAGGTTTTACTCTATTCCTCCACTCTTCATCAGTTCTGGGATTGGAGCAGAGGGCATTCTCAGGCAGATTAATTTTTGACGATGGGATCGATGGAAGATGTTTTTTCCTCCTGACATTGAGTCATCTAATTTGCTGTTTATCTTTGGCTTATTGAGTTTCGAGCATTGTTAAATCATACCTTTCAGCTGTTTAATTTCAGATGTGAATTTTGCATTCCCCTCTTGTACTTTGGCATAACTCTTTTACCTAAAATGAGCAGGGTGATGGGCCTTTTTTGACACCAGGTTACTGCTTTCGAGTCTGTTAAGTACTCCAAGGTAATGTTATAGTACTTTCTAGCCTTTTTTCTTTGCTTGTGGCCATAGATCAGATCATCTCTAGGGAAATCATTACTTGCCATCATTATTATCCCTAGCACCTTCATCTATTCTCCCTTGTTTCCTGACTCCATTGCTTGATGAAGTGCCTACTTGTGAGGACACCTTTAACTCAGGTCTTATAATTAACCCCTTCATTGCTCAGGATGGTTCATTTTTTGTCCCCTTCCCCAATAAGCTGTGATCTATGTGTTTAGCTTTTGGAACAGCTCTTAATAACAGCATTCTGGACTTGCCTGGGAAGCTCTTCTCTTGGGGAGGCTGGTGTTTTTTTCCTCTTGTTTTTGTTTTAGAAGCAAAGTGAACATTTTGCCAAGTATATTGCTAATAAAAAATAAAAGGCTTTCACTCAAATTAAAATTGACTTTACTTAACCTTTGCTAAAGGTTTATACATTATTGCTTTACATTTCAAGGGGAATCCTCTAACCTTGGCCCAACTCTGAACAATTTATGAAATAATCTTGCAATTATTAATTTTTACTGACTCAACATACATGCATATACTTACAAATATTTGTATATTGTGGTGACCAGTGAAAGATGGTTAGAAGCAGTAAGTTATCTTGTCGTGGGAAGTTGCTAAACTATTGTTGCATCACACTGGCTCCAAATAGCCCATTGGTAATAATCAGAAATATTTTAATTTCATATTGCCTTATACTCAAGGCCAGGAAGGCCTACTTTATGTATTGTATGATAACTCAGAGAGACACCATGAGGAGTCTATTCCTCCTGTTCAGCAGATCAGTGTGATAAGTGCTTTCATTCTCTTGTGTATGCATGGGGTGTCCATTGCAGTCATGGTGCTCCTGTGAACTCCATGGGAAGCAAGGGGCTGAGTCACACCAGTTCTTATTTCTGCCCAAATCCCCCAGGAAATGACATAACAGTTCAGCTTGCAGCATGCCTGCTTGGTTCTGCTAAGGCAACACACCAGCACAACCCTCCCTGGTGGTTTTTACCACAAGATGTACATATGCTGTAGGGGTATGAGTGCTACCACAGTGGCGGGTGCTGCACTTCAGCAGGATGCTCCTCTGTGGATGAAAAACACATACTGGCTGTCACTGCCTAACTTTGCTCACAGTCCTCTTATCTAACCCACAACTGGCTTGGAGAAGGCAGTTTAACTCCCAGTCATGTCGTGGATCTCCTGTTGCCTCACCGATTCCTCCACCTGTGAGAAGGGAAGGCTCGTAGCGCTCAGCATCTCCATCCAGCCTTTTGATCCTTCCCTTTGATCCATCATGGCCCTGTGGTCCTCCACAGCAGTGACCCCAGCAGAGCAGCAGCAGGAGTCCATCTCTGGCAGACAGAGGAGCGTGCCTGCCCCTCCACACACAGCCCAGAGATCAAACAGAGTCGTGACAGTTGTGACATGGGCGTAGGATCCCGCAGGCACCGCTGGTATGTATTTGCATGCATAACAGTATGTATGTGTATACATGAATAAATATAGTACACACATACATATCATACATATTCATAACAGTCCCTGTACCTTAAATAAGATCACCTGTCTTGATTCTTCTAGCTGCTCCCTTCTGCACATTTTAACTCATATCACTTCCAAAAGTTCTCAGCTGTGAGGCAGAAGACTGCCCATTTCACCTTGGAAAGGCAAAAAACCCCCTCAACTCAGCTCATTGAGGTTTGATTGGAAAATTTTTTGGCCAATTTATGTGAGAAAACTTTTTAATATACTTTCGGTTTTTTTACAGCTAAACTGACATCACTTTGCTTTGAGGCACTTAGAAATCTAAGACAAAAGGTTGAGTAACCCATGGTGATTTCCACATAATAATAATTAAATTGTGATGAAAATCAAACCCACTGATTGATAAAAAGTTAAATTGAAAATCTCATAATTAGAATATCAAACTTCATTTAAATGTTATTTTTATGTGAAAAATAAAATAGTTTTCACGGGATCTTTTAATATAAATATATTAACATTTTTTGCCTCAACAAAGGGCTGTGTGTACACAACTATCAAACACTGTGCAGGGCACGAGAATTTTGTTGGGCAAGAATTTTGTTGGTTGTGGATTTTTTGTTGTTATTGTTTTTCTTGGGTTTCTGTTTCTTGGGTTTATGGGGGTTTGGTGGGTTTTTTTTAAGAATATTCTGTTTGGAACATAGTCTATCACTGTTTCAAACAATGTCAGAATTCACAGCTTTAGCTTGTCTTTGATTTTCAGAGGCTTTGAAGAGACTTATGGTGAGGCATGTTTTGTCTCTCTCTTTCGTCCCTCCATTATTCCCATGTTTTACAGCGCTGCCTCCCAACCGTTTTGCCAAGCATCCATCCTTTGGGCTTGGCTGTATGAGCAGCTTCTCTAGGGCCACCTTTCCCAACTGCTCGCTGCCAGCAGCAGCTCTGTCCCTTCATGGCAGGGGAGTGAAAGTCGCTGTAATTACTGGCTGCAGGTGTAAATGCTTGCTCCCTTGCCCTGGGGGAACTGAACCATAGCCATGATTAAAGGTATTTAGCAATCCCTAATGACTGCAAACATGTGGAGCTGATAATTGCAACTACTTTTCATTCCACCACCCGTGAGGACTGACCTACTGTCAGCAATAAACTTTCTTAAGTTTTATCCTTTGCTTTTCCTTTCAGAATTCCGTTTTATAATTGTTTTTTTTAAAGTTTTTTTTTTTTATCCTTCTTGACCTTCTTCGGATTTGTGAACGACCCTATGAGAAAGACTGCTGGAAAGGATCTGAGAGGAGCTGGAAAGGGGAGGATAGTAGGCAGAGAGGAAATCTGGTCCACTATGGTGAATTTCTCTATTCCAATTTGTGCCAGTTATATCACTTTATACATTACTTTGATGTTATCAGTGAAACCCTAGCTAATGTTACTTTTCACATGATAAGGTTGATTTAGGACTTATATACCCTGCTGCCTGATGGCCTAAATGAATATATTCATGGAATCCACAATAAGAGTCGGTTATTTGAGTGTACAGTGAATTAGGATGTTCCTATCCTTAGGCTCTGAGACTGCCTTCTCTGAAAAGGAGAACAATGTGCCTGTTCCATCAAATGCCTATCTATTAATCAATTGTATTCACATACAATCCCCTTTGAAGATATGGGTAAAGGGCAACCCTTCCCAAATCTGCTGCAAATAATTTCTGGCACTAAAACCATTACTTATTTTTCCAGAGGACACATCTGTTCTGAAGGTCTACTGTCACCTGTGTACTCCTTGTTTATGACTCTTACCACAGAAATAGCAGTCTTTAAAACTTACTGAAATCTTTTCTCTCTGCCTTCACAAAAATTAAAGGCTAATTAAGGAAATGCAAACAGGAGCCTCTTCTGAGCCTTCAGTAACAAAATAGCAGATTGTAACATGAGAAACAGAAGAAATGAACGTGCACTTTTGTCCCTCTGACGAAGGAAAAACAAACTAAAAAACATTGTAATCTTTTTGGCATTTAAAAAAAATATCCTTTCTTCCTTTCTATTTTGTAACATATAAAACCCAAAATCAATAATGCAGAGGCACAGTTAAAAAAATAAAAAAGTACTACAAGATGCTCCAGTCAAAACATCTCTTAACTGGCTCCAGAGGGGCAGAGTCATCCCTCGTCCTCTTCAGCTGGAGCAATTCTGACCAAGAGGTGAGGTTTCACACATGGTAGTGAAGCAAAGCTGGGGAAAAAGGAGTGGAAAGGGGATTTCAAGGTTGAAACGTCTGTACAGCAGATTCCTTTGAGACAGGGATAAAGCAATCAGTCAGGAACTTTTGCATGACTCGTATTTTTGACAGAGTAAAACTGATTTCAATACTGGACTAAAGATTTGCTCTGCAAATAATGATTGTATATGATCCCACTGATGGTGAACTTAGGTCTTTAATGATAAATTGTGGGATTATTCTGTTTATTTGAGGACAATTCTGTACAATCTGACCCTGGGAGAAGCAGGACCTTTACCACGGTCTGTGATAAGGGATTCCCATGAGTTAGCTTTTCATGGGTATTGAGTTACATGATTTGGGGGAAACCATTTCACCCCCTTGGTGATGATGATTCCTCCCTCATCACCCCCCCCCCCCCCCACCAAATCTGTCTTCTGTTAACTCTTTTTACCTGGGGTTTTTTTGCTGCTGATTAAATAACACAACTGCATATGTAAATCCATTGCTGCTAGTAAATAACAAAAATATTAAAGTTTAGGGGGGGGAAAAGGAGCCCCACACACTCCTTCAGCTAATTTATCTGCACCTTAGATGATTTGGACAATGCAAGACTTAGTTTTTCTGTCTGGAAATAAATACAGGACTGGACTGCGCAGTCTGAGTTTTTAAATGTGAAAATTATGACCATTAAATCTGTGATTTGAAAATGTGTCAGCAGAAAGGAGAGAATGATATGGGTACGTTCTGCAGGTTACTGCCTTAGGGTCAATTGAAACAAGCAGATCTATGGGGCACAACAGTGCAAGGAGCAAGCAATTGCAGGTGCAAATATGCCTGGGGCTTGTCTAACTTCCATTAAAATAAAAAGTTTGATAGCACTAATCATTTCTGTCCCTTTGCATTTTAAACAGCCACTGACATTGCCTAAGCATTTTACCTGCGTGCTGGCAGAACTGTGGGATTGCTGGGAAAAGACATCAGGAAGGATGATAAAAGGCAGAAAAAAGCAGAGGTGCAAACCAGTATTTTCAGGAGAAAGGGTCCAAACTAATATCTTGAGGCCAAAAATGGAACAATTACAGGACTCTGAGTTTGCACCAGTAACAAATACCTGTCTCCCAGCATTTTCAAGTTCTTGTGGATGAAATTGTGAGATGCTGGCGTGCCTGTCTGGGCTGAAAGGGTCAAAAACCCATCCAAGAAACCATGAGGTATATAAGTGGGCTCTGAGAGAGGAACAAGGCTCAATGTAGTGCTGCATTTTACCCATTTCTCCCCAGCAGCCTGCCCCTCATCTCTGCCTCACCTTGGTAGCCCCATCCATTCTGCAGTGCTTTCTTGTCAACACCTCCACTGATGGCTTGAGGTCCTGGGCTGTTTGTGGTCTGGTAGTAGAGGACTGACAGATAAAGGCAGAGGACTTTGCTATGGAGAGAAAAGATCTTGAACTGCTACAGCAAAGTCTGTCAGGGTTTGGTTTTGAAAGACCTTATTTTCACTGATTTGCTTGCTTAAAGGGTAAGAAAGTAAAATTTCCCATTTTTGCATTGATTATGCTTCTTTTTTTTTTGTAGTGAAGTTCTTGCTGGGCTGCTTGGCTGCTTGTAGAAATGGATTATTTTGCCATTCACAGATGTGTGTGGATTAGTAATACTTGATGGACTGATGACTGGAGAGCAAGATATGTGAATGCAGGAGAGAAGCCTCAAGAAAAACCATATTTCAGTGTCTTTAAGAGAGACCAGGGGGCATTATAGGTTACCAGAGTGCATTTTCAGCGCTCAAAATCTACATTTGAATTTTGGCTAAGGTGTTGAGTGAAAGTCAGTTTGCCATATCTTGAGCTGGCTCCCAGTCAAGTCATTCAGAGACCTTCAGTAACAGGCCCATGCTTTGACTGGCTAAGAAGATTAGCCAGGGCTGTGGCAAGCAGTTGATGTAGAGTGGCAGAGGGCTGCCTCCTGCTATCCATTATTCTTCCCAGAGGTAAAATCCTATCTCTCTGCTGCTGCCACCAGCAGCAATTCTTTTGATTTTAGCGAGAATGAATCTGATTTATATGGGCCTTGTGTATGATCAGAGGTGAGTACCAAATCAGGTCTCTGTAACTGATTTTTGGTGTATCTGAATTAGTCAACTAATTTGGAGCAATAACAAAGAAAGAGCAAGCTTCAGAGTTCTGATTTGCCAGCTTGGGGCTTGGGTGAGAATGTGGTGTGAATATGGTTGGAAAAATTGAACTTAAACAAGCTTCATTTTTTTCAGGGAGATAGCAGAAGTTGCTTCTATGGGCGATGCTACATAGTGGGCAAAGAACTAAATCATCTCTTTGGGAAAAGTAGAGTTGGCTAAAAGAGCACATGAAAAAGATTTGTTGTAGTGGGTACTCATTCTCCAACAGAGCCAAAACCTGTTTGTTCCCAGTGTTCTTTGTCCATAGAGGGTTGGACACAAAAGACCCCTGCGGTATGGGCTCAGTTTGGTATGGTTTTCTTTTTGCTAGGGACCATAAGGAAGCACAGCCATAACAGGTCTAAAGGTACTATCTTTTTAAATTACAGCTGCAACATTTTCTTCCTCTGTGAATTTAGCCTGAAGGATCTTATTCACTCTCTTTCAGGTCTTTCAGATCACATCTCGTCCACTTCTGCTTTATGTAATCAACCAATTAATAATGGCTTGAGAAGCAGGCAGGGATAATTGGCATATGCTTTGTCAAAGAATAATTGTGAATGTGAGAATAAATTGTAGAGATTGTAATTGTTTTCGTTGCCTCTCATTCTTTTTCACCATATTAGTCCTTGTAGTACCTCAGGGAAGAATATAATATAAAATGGCCATTCTGGATCTGTGCAAAGTTCTCATCTAGCTAAGTATCTGCCTTTGACAGGGACTATTAAAAAGTGGTTTGGAACTGTGATAAGAAAAAGTAAAGGCAGAGCAATCTTTTTCCCAGCACTTCTCTAGTATCTAGCAATTAGCGTTTTAGACAATTCCTAGGCTACAATTTGTATATATCACTGTTCTCCTGCTTAGGTATTTTATATGCTTAGCTGGTGCTGTTGAAAAATCCCACAATTACTACCATCACACATCCTGCAAGGTAGAAAAGTGGTATATTATCTCCACATTATGGATTTTGAACTGAGGAGCAGAGAGACTTGAAATGCCACCACCTAAAAATAGATTAGAGCTGTTACAGTTCATTAGCACAATAAAAACTTGGGAACAAATTGATACGCAGCCTGTCCTTAAAAATCCAACCTCTCTATAAACTTCCTATTACAATACTACACGATGAGACAAGGGTGAATGCAACCCTGAAATTTTATGATAGTTCTGTGTTGCTTCACTTTCCCAGTAAATGCCAGCAAGGCGGTCCACAGAGTTGCTTCAGATGACTTTCAGACTCCAAGATCAGGTGCTCCCAATTAAAGAAGGAAAGGTGTATGGATGCGTGGGATGTTCATCAGGAATTTGCAGATTGTTTAAAGGGATTTTCAGATGGTTGAAAATGTCAGTAGCTTGTGACACTGTGAGATCATGCTGCTAAAACAATTATAGGTGAGAAAGACTTTGGATAGATTGTAGAATATGTGCCAGGAGGCCTAAGCTGATTGTAGGCAATAAGGTGATTTCTTTTCTCTCTTGGACTTTGTTGCCTTGGCACAGTTCTGATGCTCTGTCTGTGGAAAATTTTCAGTCCTCTGTCCTGCTTGGTTAACCTGTGGCCCTCTCCATCACTATTAATTTAACATCTCAGTATCACTAATGTGTTTGTGTTCATACCACTTCCAAGATGCATCGGTGGCCTGAGCACTATTTTCTAGATGGACAGGAGGATACAGAGAATAAAGCCCACACTGGTGGGTCCAGGTGTGCACTGCTGATACCACAATGTGACACTTTCAGGTACATGTCTCCAGGGTTACCATGTGCCATTTTGTGAGTAGATGTTTCTAAGCTTGACTTTGAATTAGGAAGATGTGTGTCTTGTGTCCTGCTCATTTCACAGCCTCCAGGTAGACCTGTCAGATCTTCCAGCTGGCCATACAAGACACAGAAAAGGTGATTCCCTTCTTTTAAGAGGACTGTGAGGGGATGAGAGTGGAAAAACCTATTGTAATGCTCTCAAAATAAACTGGGATGAGAGGCCAAAGCAGAAATTTCCTCGCTGCTACAGTCTTAGCGGTGATATTTTATCCTTATATGATCTTTGAGAGACTGTAGGAACAAATGTGAGTCTGTCATTCTAAATTAAAGACATTTTTTAGGCATTTATCTTGCTTTTTCTTTTTTTTTTTTCCTTTTTAATATGCACACATTGTCACAGGGCTACTGTACTCCAGAAAGGCGTTGTGTACAATAAGTACTGAAATGCTCTGCTTCAACTTGAACAAAAAACCCCATCAAAATACTTTTATGGCTAATGATATATGATTATTGTTCACAGCTCATATATTTGGTTAGCAGTGTGGCATCTGGTTTGGATACCTGGATATTATACTGCAGTTGTGAATAACTAATAAAGCTATGTAGTATGTACCTAGAATTTCTCACTAATGTAACTGTTTACACTAGCAATGTATTGGTTGGATGCCACTGAGAGTAGTTTTAATGTCCTTGATATAAAAGAAGGCTTAAACAGATATCATATATTTTGAAAAAGAAATAAAGATGCTTAAAAATACTTATAGATAACATAGGACAAAACCTAAATTTCCTGAAAGCAGAAAAATTTTAAAAATCTGATCTCAATTTCCAGATCTGTGTATTCAGTTACATGAATATGTATGTATTACTTTTTTCTTTGGCATAACAGTCTATTGATAAGGCTTTTCATACCCATTATTTTATATATGTATCTCCTCATAAATCTCCCACTCTTGGGAAGAACATAATCTCCTTTGTGTTGCTGTAGACTATAGGTAGAAAGGCTACTTTTCCACATTGGAGTTTAGGGAGTTTTGTGAAAGGAACCACAGCCTCGTATATCACAAACAAGCACAGTCTGGATCCCAGCTGGATACAAAGACGAATCCATAGTTTGTAGTAATAATGTTTGTACTTCTTTCTCTTTTCCCTGCCAACTCTTTTGCTTATGTATTTTATATAAAATGAAAGTCATAGCTTATGGCAAGATTTAAATCGTTATATCCTCATCTTGGCATCCATGGAAAGACAGTGTCAGGACAGGGAAACAAATTTGTCATCTCATTATCTTCTAATTTGGATTAAAAACTCCTCTAAATAGTTGGCCTTCTAGTGTGGCTCTTGTTATTTCTCAATGGCACAGCCTATCACATTGCTAGATGTAAATTGCTCTTGGCTAGTTTTTCAAAAAATTTGACAACATTGTTTCCCAGTAGTGGGACAAAGGGATTGTGAAGAAACTATTATACAGAATTTTCTTGCAATTTGCTCCTCTCTTACAATACCTATCACACTTTGCTTAACTGTAGCAATCTTCCAGGTTCAAACGCTCCACTTAGCTGCGTTCAGCGATTACACGAACTGTATGGATTTCATACATTTGACGAGACCTTGCTTAGAATACTAATGTTTGTATGCTTTGCAGTGATGCAGTGAAGCCCAATTTGGTTTTGATTGCAATAAACTGGAGTCAAACGTGCAAACTCTTGCTAATTTCAGTTGGTTTTGCCTTTATCGTTTTGCATATTACATGATCTAGAGCCGCGCAAACAAAAGCTTGTTTGGACTTACCGTGCTTTCCTTTTCAGAAAACAGAATTCTTTTTAATTAAAAACACTTTAAAAAAATCAGTATGTGTAATTGCTAACACCTGCTATGTGTTACTAACAGATGTTTCTTACTTACCTAAGGGAACTGTTATAATTACACTATACGCTTATTGGAATGGCATTTAACCAAGATAGTTTAGGAACTCTAGGTGGTGACTTTGTGTTCTTTCATTCATCTTTCCTCTAAAAAACTTAAAAAAAAATACCCAACCAACCAGCCCTCCTCACTAGCCTCCCCGGCTCATATTCACCAAGCACAGTTCACCACAATGAAGCTTTGGATGTTCAGCATTTCCCTGCTCCTCAGTCCATCCCTGAGCATGGAAGAGCAGTTTGCATGTGTTGCTCCAAGCGTGGCACTGGAACCTATCTTGGCAAGGCCCAGGATGGGGTGGCTGTGTGAGGTCTTACAAGTCATGCTAACAGTGGGGTTCGAGGAATGCAGCTGCTTGACCTTGGGCAGCCCACTTATCTCCCTGGCTCCCTGTTCTTCTAAGTGAAATAACAGCAATGTGGCCTGTTCACAAGGACATTTTAGGCTGGAAAATAACTCTAAGATCATTGATTCCAACTGTTACCCAGCACTGCTGCATCCACCACTGACCCATATCCCAAAACACCACACCCACACATCTTTTAAATACCTTCAGGGACAGTGACTCCACCGTTTCCTTGGACAACCTCTTCCAGTACTTGATAATCCTTTCAGTGAAGAAATTTTTGCTAATATCCAATCTAAACCTCCCCTGGCACAACCTGAGGCCGTTTCCCCTCGTCCTGTTGCTTGATGCTTGGGAGAAGAGACTGACATCCACAGAGGGGGGAGGCCCAAATCAAAAGTGTTTGCCCAGGGCTTTGAGATCTTTAGATTAAGATAGAGCTAAGTATGACTGGTTCTGAGTGTTGTCCTGTCACTAGGACCTTGTAGTCAGGAGGCAGGCTGGCCTTGTGGCCACTGCAGAGGGGTCTGCTGGCTTGGCAGGTTGCAGGAGGTGAGGTGGATTCCTGCATTTTCAGACTCAGCTGCAGAGCAAGAGACTCCATGTTCTCCCTCTGCATCTTCATTTATGAAACTTATCACACAATTACCTGCAGGCATGTGTTAAATATGACACTGGTCTCTGCAAAATAATGGGCCAATTGCAAACAATGAATAAAGAGAGGCAGCCCCATTTATAACTGCTGTTTCAACAGAGCTGTGTTGTAATCAAAGTGATCTGAGGGTGACTCATTAATTAATTGATGTTCTTTTTTATTATGTGCTATTGAGTTAATGAGTAATTTGTGCTAGATAACTCTCTGAACACACTGATTACGTGAGATATTTTCTGGGGCTTTCATATCAATGACATGCTGAATAGGTGGAAGATGGTATTTGCTTATGTACACTCATTATTAGCAGGTTCAGGATGAATATAAATCAGCAGAAGGGCATTTTGAAAGGTATTAGATACATGCAGCTCTTACTTTAAGGCTTTAAACAGATACTCTTCAGCTTTTAATGCCTTAAATAGTATTAAAATCATTTCCTTTCTCTCACCCACAATTGGCAGCTTCTAAAAGGTGCCTACACAAAAGATTTTTACTGGGAGCATGTTTGTGCTAATGGCCTATTACCTTGCACATATTGTATTTTGGTTTCCTTTTGCAAGGTACTGAACAGTAAACAGGTTTGGTCTGCATCATTGGCCTGAAGTAGGAGAAATGTGTTAAGTGAATATGTAATTGGCTTTTTTTCTCTAAAGTGGTATTTAAAAGAATAAAAACACTGTTCTTATATAGAGTACACACTTTACTTTCTGTAGTTTGAGTTGTTAAAGCTTTTGCTTTATTGAAACCACAACATCTCCAATGCCATAGGAGCTTTTATTCATTAAACAACAAATGGCTAAATTGATAATTTAGTCTGACAACAGCAGCACAGTGGAAGCTTTCAGTAAAATCAGCTAAATGTATAAAATTATACCCAGCAATCACTACAGACCTTCATTTTTGACAAGATTTGTTCTAGGTACCGATGACTGTAAACTACCTACTGCTGAGAAAATTATAAGAAGCTGCTGCATATTACGTTGAAAAAAGCCTTTAAAGTACTTTAAAGTCTATACAGGCGAAACCTTACCACAGTCCCTGTTTGTTTCTTTTCCCCACAGTTTCCCTTCTCACTGACCACTTTTCAGTTTATTTTCCTCAAGTCATTTCATATGTAGGCAATTAGGAACGTTTCAGGGGTTGTTGGATGATTTTCCTTTATTTACATTACATGAGCAAAAATTTGAGCATCTTGGGAGGATAAGAAAACAGAAGAAGGTGTGCTTAGAAAAAAAAACCAAAACCAAAAATATAAAACCACAATTATGAAACAGATCAAGTTTTAGCCCTGGTCACTGCTTCTGCCAAATCCAGGCTGTCTTGGTTCATCACCAGTAGTGGCAGATAACAGACACAGCAGGTTACGGTTGTCAGAAGAGCTTTTTGCAGTTGAAAATCTAGGTTTGATAATTTGCACTTTTCCATGTGGCTCAAACACCAGCCACCCAAGAATAGTAGATTTTTTTTTTTAAATTATTGTTATTATTATTATTTTTGTCTGGCTAAACTTAGATATTTGTACATATTGAGATAAAATACCCTAAAGATGGGAGACACAAATGGAAGCATTCCTGCCTGGCAAATGAGCATACACTGAGTACTGGTCACTAGCAGAACATTTTGCTCTATGCAGACAGAGCATGTTGACACAGACAGTGATGGAGAAGAAGAACCAAAGCAGATAACTAAAAGCAACCCAAAAGAATGGTCTAGGCCTCTGTCAAAAAGATCAATAAAGTGGCCTAGCAGATAATCTCTCTTCAGTGTTGTCTTATGTTCTTATACTTTATTGGAGTTGTAAATGTTTCCACTAAATATTTCAACTCCCAGTTATTATTTTAACAGCCAGGCAAGATGGAAGTTTGAAATACAGGAAAATGTGTGATTTATCTTTGACCTACATCAAATCTAAGTTTATACTGTATCCTTTACATACAAATTTTAGATATGTATGTGAATAAGATATATGAGCTTAAAGTGCTGAAAGCAGTGCCATACCATTGCAGCACTGCAAATGTGTATATCAATATTTCCTTTTCCTTACATCAGGTAAGGTTGATAGAATGGTGAGACTGTTTTATTTCTCCATAGCAGGACCACCTTCCTCTTCTGCACTTTGGCCTATGTTACAAAACACACACATGCACATATGAGCAACATGGCATGTTATAACAAACCACTATTTTCCCATTGCACTGTCTTAATTTAGTCTACAGAGAGCTGAGCAGTGGCACTTTGTGTTAATGAGAGAGCACTTTAGCATTTACAGCACTGTTAGTGTGTAGTTGCCATCGCCCCCAACAAAGCCTTCCACAGGTTTAGTTGGTTCTGGTGCTCTCAGATCTGTGGTTACCCACTGTGAATGCTCCTCCTCTCCCGTGATGTCCTAATGCTGCCTGTAACACCTGCATGCACGGCTCTTGCTTTCCTGAAGAGCCAAAAATGCTTTACAAAGGCAGTGTATGCACTGGCCCCATTTGACAGACAGGGACAAATGAGGCACAGAGAAGTTGAATGACTTGCCCAAGCTTACAGGAAGTCAAAGCCATAACCCAAGTCCCTTCTTTCCTCTTCTCCGGCCCTGTTGCTGAACCAGGGATTTCTATCCATTCTGCAGTCTACTAGTGGAAATCAGAAGAGATATCTTTCTGACTTCAAACAGAAAGACCCAAGAGAGGCTGGAGGAGAAAATTGAAATTGGACTCAAAATAAGATACTATGATTCTTCCCTTTCTGTCCATCCTGACCTTTATGGAAAGGACAGCTTGTTTATTGCACTGAAGTAGATCTGGAAGAGCCTAATAATACCTCTGACACCAACTGCTTCGTTATCCCAAAGACATTAAGGGACTGTGGAAGGAGTGGAAAAGAGACTTGTGCTCAAGGTTAGGAAGGAAAAAAGTCCACAAAAGAGGGCCAAATTTAATTTGAAAAGCTATGTGGAGCTATTTTGTCTAATTAGCAATAACAGCTTGAGGAGTCATTGCATTTCTTACTGGTCCTGTATGAGTCAAAGTCAAGTTTTATAAGCCATGCTTATTTTTAAAAGGGTTCACAGCCAGAAACAAAACCACACTGTAACAATAGTCATTAGAACTAAATATCCATTTCTAAGTCAAGCCACTGTGCAGTGTACTCATAACATACACTAGAGGAATTACCCCACTGCATTACAAAGTTTCTTTCATCATCCCCAGGAAAAACATGTTGGAATGAGCAATAGGACAGGAAGAGCAGGGAAGGACAGCACTCAACTTGAGCAGAGAGGAGTGTTCTCAATCTAAATTAAAACAAGAGCTCAGCTTCATAACAACATAGGGTATAGTCGGTTTCATGTATATTTTTTTCTTAATACTGTTTTGTTGTTTGGGTGTTTTTGTTTTGTTTTTTCTTTTAATACAGGTTGTTTTTCCAGCGAGCCAGATTACAGTGACAAACAGACAAGAATTAATTATGTATTTAACAGCTTTTTACACATTCATCCTGCCTTCCTTTGCTAAACACCTGTAAGCTCTGTCAGGGCACGAGCACTTGGGGACATCCTGCTGATGCAATAGCTTCATGGCTTTAAAAACAGAGGTCCACCTCTCTTACAAAATGGACTGATTGCCAACAGGAGCTGTCAGCAGGGATTTCACCTCTGCCTAAAGGATTTTAATTGCCAGTATTGATGGGACAAACCTGTAGGACGTTGACATGGACAGCAAAGTACCTATGCAGTCGAGAGAGGTAACTCTCCCGTTCTGTATTGGTATTGCAAAGTTTTGTCCCATCCACATCAGCATTTAAATTACCTTCAGCTTTCACTGAGATGGGTAATTAGTAACCAGTCACTCTCCTAGTGTCAGCTCAGGGTCATTTCTTTAATGTAAATAGACCCTCAGAGGGGGCTGTTTACAGTGCCTTCTACTTTCACTTTTTTCCAGGGTTTGTTGAGCACACAGCCCCAGAAAACTTTAGGGTTAAGCCCTGATTAAAAAAAAAAAAAAAAGAAAAAGAAAAGAAGAGAAAAAGGAAACAGAGAGAGGGAGAGAGAGACCTGTCAAATTTTAAGAATTTTTTAAAATGTATATAAACAGAAGTCTTCTCCCTTTCCTTTCCCCTGCCCCCAAACTAAATAATTTCAGAAAATAACATATATATATATTTATATATATATAAAAAATAAGATACCCAGAGGCACTGGTTTGCATTAGGGCTTAATTTCCAGCTAAATTAAAAATCAAATCCAGGCATTTGGAATGCCTACAGGGTGCAAAAGCAGCACCCAAAATCATTAACTTTTGCACCTTTTATAATATATCCCAAACCAGTCAGATTTGCTTTTCAAAATTTTGTAGTAAAATAAAAGTGCTCTTTGAGGAAAATCTATGCAATTAAACAGCAGATGCTTAACCCCTGAAAAATAGAGGCTTATAACAGAAGTGCTGATAGACCCTTAACCATAGCATCATTAGCAGCACGTGCTGCTAGTTATTAATTTTCTAAATAGTTTTAATGTAAACAGTATTCTTAAGCTCTAAGTGTAGCATAATGGTTGGGATTTGCTCTTTAATGCTTTTTACTAGAAAGATACAGCTCATTTAAAATAGCTGGTAGATACAGAAAGCATAAATATACAGTAAGTTTAGACACTGATTGTACTAAATGCAACAATACAAAGAAGCAAACAGGAACACAAATGGTAACACAATAAAACTGTATTACATTTGTGCTTCAAATATTACAATACATTATGTACAATAGTCCAAAATAAACATCTCATGCCAAGTGACACAAAAAGAAACAAAAAAGCCCAAACAAACAAAAACCCCCAAGAGCAAGCAAAAAGAATCCAGCTGTATGTACAGTACTTTTTTAATTAACATTCAACTCTGAACTGGAGCAATTTTCACTACATACAGATGCAGTCCACCTTTTATGTCACGCAACCATTCAGTCTCCCTATATCTATGCTATTCAGTAGGTTCCTGTGTCATTTCTTATATACATGTTGAGCAAAAAAGATAAAAGAACATAGTGCTTTTTATTCTTAGTGGTGTGGCATCCAATCAGCGAACCTGGGGCGCATAACCTTCTTTCATTAAACCCTCCTCATAGTCTGTCTGGCAGAGAATCATGTTGTTCTTCAGGAAAAATTTGTCTCCAACACAAAATCTGAAATTACAACAACAAAGAGAAAAAAAAAAAGAAGAGATATAGTCTGAGGATGAACGGTGTGATATGATCTTACACATAAGGATGGTACAGCCTGTGTTTGTGGGTTTGTTGCACTGCCCGGCTCACGCCACTGCTGTCTGTACAGCACACACAGACGGGTGCACGTGTGTGAAAGCCCAGCAGAGGAGTTGCTCTGGTACCAGAATTAATCCTGTGCTTTCAGCAAAACCTAGTGCAGTCGAGCACTTTTGCTTCCCTGGCCAAAGACTTCATTCAAAGCCTACCGAAGACTGTGGGAGTCTTGGATCGGGTCGCTGGCACGCAGACAAAACACAACAAATATCCCAGGCTACTGAGCTGAGCGAAAAGTACATGTCTCGCTTTCGTACAAATCAGAAGAAAAGCAAAGAAAACAAAGTGATCATATGCAGTAGAAAGCTTGCCTGAGACACGTTATATTTGCCCTGTGAGGGTGTGCCAGTGAGTTTCTCCTTACATTCCGGTTGGATATTTCGCTAGATTCGATTTAAAGTGGTGGTTCTGAGAACCGTTCCTAGCACACAACTTTTACATATATTGTGGTGCAAACCAGGAGCACACAGCCATGCAGAGAAACCTTTTCTTTTTCCTGTAGGAGTTGATGATAAATTTAGTTACACAGCTAACTACTCTCTCTCCTGTGGTATCAGTGTACCTACCTTGTTATACTATTACGTGCATCAGAATGATCTGATTGCTACAAAACGCTTCTGAGAGATTTCATTTGATTTTCTCTGATGACTAGGAAAGTCACATAATGTTAATGCTCCTGGCTGGCTGGCTTCAAACTTCAAGTAAAGTAGGATTTCCCAGCTAAGCAGTATACTTGAATTTAAGAAGGCTCTTCCCTGACATGCCCTCAACCCTTCCCCTTGACAAAGCCAGTCTTCTTGAAGATACTTAGGAAATAAGTGAATAGGGCCAACACAGAGAAAACGTTTCCCTAGTGACTGCCTTGGCAGGGTTACATGCCTTTGTTTATAGTGAACTCTCCAGCTATAAAATATATTGGGAGGCACTGCTCGCATTATTCCAATTAAAATGAAAGAAAGTAACCTAAATGAACCCCTTAACACTGATGTGAATAAATGAAACCAGCCTCTACCAGCTAATTATGGATCTCACTACATAAAGTATTGTTTAATGTGTAATGGATTATAATGTCCTTTTTTGTATAATTTCCAAATGGTGACATCTTGGACACAATTAGGGTCAGATATAAATGCTTGCGTTGTTTACGGTAGATTTAACAGCAGAGTAGCTGTGGGAATAGCTGTATATGTATTTAATTGTAACAATTTAACCTTCAAACAATGGTGCCTACTGTAGTTGACCCAGTAAAACTCCGTAGATGACACAGGTTGACCCACCTGACCTCTGATAGTGGTCTGTCTTTATGGGAGAGTCAATCTCTAATGATGTTCAAGCAGAAATCTTGGTGAATTGTCACAGATTAAATTGTGTATGGAAAGCAGTCCTTTAATGTTTTGTGAAGTTGGAGGTTTAAATGAGTAGCAGTTGGACTGATTTACATTTGTGAAGATTGGAATGCTAGACAAACAGTGAACCCATTTATTTTCCAACTGGGTAGCTTTGGAAATTTATCCTTATGCTAGCTAAATAGATAGAGGGAAAATAGTGTAATAAAAAAGTGGATTGAAAAGAATTAGCTTTGCTCTTAAAGGAAAATTGGTTTGTTTATTTGTGGACTTTTTTTTTCTGTAGGATTACTGCCTGCTGATGACGATGATTGAAAATAAAGATTAGGGAATGATCCCGAAATCTTTAACTTATTTGTGGTCAAGACTCTTTTACAGAATTTAAAGGTTCCTGTTATTCTTCTCACCCCAATCCTGGTGTACCAGACTACTAACAACACAAATGATTTTGAGCAGCTATGTTGAAATGTAGAACTCATGCAGAAAAGCTGTTCTTTGGCATTTTTTCTAGTTCCCGTCTTTTGTAATTTCGTCCATTGACAGCAATGCCAAAAAAAATTCTTTAGTGTATCTCACAAGATTAAGTAAAAGAGTCTTAACTAGTACCCATATGTAAATTTATTTTTCCCAAAGAAGTAATATTTAACTACAACAAAGAACCCCTAAGCCCACTCCTTCTTAGTTTCTCTTAAATAAACATACGGATTAATATGGACTAAAATCAGGGAAAGTTATTGTATTGTGACAAATCAGTCACTCTGCTACAGTTTGCCCACGAATTAATGATGGAGACTGAGCAGGAGCTGCCAGGCTGGCAGTGCCCACCACATCAGAGGGTTACTGCACAGCAAGGTGTCTCTCCTGCTGGGTCAGTCACCAGTGGGAGACAAAACCACCTCTGCATCCAGCAGAAAACCCTAACTCTGAACTGTTAACGTTATTCAGCTATGTATTCCTTTGTGTTCCAGAGTAATAAAAAGCTTAGCAGGCTAATTTGTTTAAAATATTTAGCAAACGAAAAAGACGCTGCTTAAGTGCAATTCACTTGCCCGGCACTACTCACACGTGTGACTTCCTGCAATGTTGCAAAATCCTGGCTGGAGGATTTTGTTTCTCAGCCCTCAGAGAAGTGACACAGTTGGAATTAAACTGCACCAGCTACATGGGGGTGTCAGGATGCCTTTCCTAATAAAAACTGTCAATGCCTTTTGCTTGTGCAGTGTTAATATGTCGAGCCAGAAATGCTCTACCTGTGTCTACGTGGCATTTGACAGCTTTATGCATGAATGGCTTTAAACATACACAGTTCCACAAATCATTTACCTTCCAAGTGTACAGCTGTCTTGTGGAGAGGCTGCCAGTGGCCTGTCTAGACACGCTTGGTTTTTGATAACCTGTGGGGTTGGGGTCTGTCTGCATGGTAAGACATCCTCTGGGTTCACCCAGATGATCCTTCGTGCCTGGGGGGAAACCTGTTACTTGCAATAATTGTGGTCCAAATTCTGCAACTGTTTTCATGCGGTGCAAGTTCAGCGACTGAAACGCATTTGGCAAAGACTGACGGTGAGGCTCGTGCTGGCCCCTGAGTAATAAATGTGTGAATTGTGCACTCATTAGGTGACAAAGAGGTAAGCACCAGGTGAAAAACCTGTAATGGTGGCATGTTAGCTCCCAGGTACAACGAGACAAAGCAAGCAGGCAGATGAAGTATGACAAATTCTGTCCATTCACACTTTCAACCTTATTTGACTCTCAAAAACAGATTTAGCCTCCTCTGAAGTGAAAGAGCTAAATCTATAACTACTGCAGACTGGTTTTACACACTCTAAGATTTAAACCCAGCTTAGCTTTGAATGGAAGGGTAAATGCATCTTTCCACTAAGGTTGGGGTTTTTTTACAGAATCGGCATAGGATGTAAATCAGGGCACAATTTGGACATGTATACCAAATGGAGTCAAGGAGCATATTAAGATGCCACTGTGTTAGGAGTATATAATTAGGCAAGACTATTACTCTTCTAGCAGGCAGATGGTAGTCTTCAGCCTTCCCTAAAACTCTCACCCAATTTCTTTAATAGGCATGCAAGATGAACGGGAAAGAATATACAATAGGCTGCATTAACATGCCAGATTGGACTTACCACCATAAATTGATAATAGTACTTTTGACACGACTGTGACATTAGTAGAATGACCATTATAATTAACCTACATCCTAGAACTCCTGTCGTATTTTACAATGGCAAAAGGAAGGCCATTTATATTACAAAATGACCTCTGTTATCACCTTGTTTGGAAGGGGAAGGTGCATCTAGACTAATCACAAGAAGTATAAAACTCCCATTTTGAGAAATAGCTCTTTCATTGTTCAGAACAGATATTTAAGGAGATCTCACTGCTGTCTGTCATCTTTTCTGATGCAGAAGATGCATGTCAAGGTACTGAAGGTTTCTTAAGAAAGTGAGAGGAATATTGCTGTGAACAAAGATGGCTGTGTGTGTGTCTCCTCTGGTTAAGTCAGATCTTTGTTGTAGAAAGAAACAAAATCTGTAAGCATTTAATTGATTTCCTCAAAGATAAAGGAATCTCAGACTTACCACACCCACACCCTTCCCTTCTGCTTTTTGCAATCAGTGATGTAACTTGTCCTCTGCTTTTCCCCTTTCCTCTTTATTTTTAAAGTTTCTTTGCGTTTCCATTATAACTCACACTAACATTACTCTGCATCACTAAGAGAACTAAGCCACCCTTTAACATGACAGTTCATCAGTCCACACCTCTGGTTTACTAATTCTGGGGTTCTGTCAAAATGCCCATTTCAAAGTCTGGAAAATATGATCTGTGCCTGGGTCTGTACATTTTCACCAGTACGATGGAGTGCACGAACACGCAGAATCCCAGCTCAACTCATAATGACAAATCTCAAAGTGGTATGTTTTTCATTTACTATGTTTTAAACAACAGGTATGGACAATGTATTAATTTTTATTCTAAATTTAGAGACACTCAATGAAAATGAGCAGTATTCAGGCCTTCAGAATTTATAAAATGACCACTCATGAAAAAAATCTGGTACAGGTGTTTGAAATAAGGATGCCCCTGGAATTGCATTCCCTCCTCCCCACTTGACAGAGAACAAAGGCAGCATTGTGTGGGCATTTAACAGTTTATACTGGAGGTGTTTACAGCTACATCAGGACAGCGATTTGAATGAGTGTGTAACCATTTTCAGTCCAGTTCCCATTAAAAATAAAGGCTATTTCAGACAGAAGGGTAGAACTGTAGATTTAAACACCTCTCAGTGACAGCAGATGGGGGTTTTAAACCATACCCTGAGTTGACTTCAAACGGCAGAGAGAAAATATCTCAGAAATATGGAACAAGCTGCTAAAGATGCCGACAGAGAGTGAAAGGAAGGAGACATAAACTCGGGAAAGTGGGAAAGCCGAAGGCAGACTGACATCATTGCTGTAGTCAAAAGTGTCAGGCAAAGATACAGCTGAGCCCACTTGTAAGATTTTCCACTCCATTTTGCTAGTCACACACATGCAACCTGACAAAGTGTGAATGGCAGTGTCTGTTTACAAGTTTATTTTTTCCAGTGGTTTCCTTTTTTTCCCCCCCCTTTAAATTTTCTGCAGAAATTAAGTGTATTGAAGCTCCTGTCAATATAAGGTGAGCGGCTTCTGAGGAGAAGTTTAATATGTTTGCAGAGAAGAAAGGGGAACACTCACACCATTAAGATGACTGTCACTAAGCTCTGCGGGCATTTAGGTGATGGAAAAACTTCAAATTAGGAGTAAGCTGGACAGAGACATGAGAGATAAGAGGATGCTAAAACCTTTAGGCTATGAACAGAGCTTAATATTCACAAAATTGCTACAGCTGTAAGCATCAGTATCAAGAAAAAAATGAGGGAAATATCTCAACAACTGGCTTGATGGAGCAATTAGATCTCAAGGCTGAATAGCTTTATGAAAGAAAAAATAGGAGACAGTGCCTATCTGACATCAGGGGACTAGGCTTGGTGGCTCAGGAGATCTCTTTCAGGCTGCCTCTGTCTACAGTCTTTCTTCTTGGAATACAGTATGTGAGACAATGCCTCTTTCTCCTCACTCTGCAAATGTCAGGTTCAGGAGGCCAATAAGAGGAGACAGGCATGTCATGACTCAGCTCAGAGCTGGAGTTCATGGCCCAAACAAAAGTCCCCCGAAACCAAGGGGGTCTAGCTACCATCCACACTGAGACTTGCTCTAGATGGTGAGTTGTAGGTACTCGAAACTAAAAAAGCAAACAGTGAAGTTGTACACAAAAGCAGAAAAAATACCAAATCTTTCACAAAAGCACTAGGCAAAACCAGGCAGGCATCTCTCTCACTGGGTCAGGATCAACTATTTAAAGGGTAGGAATGTGAGGGTCATGCAATAGCAAGCCTGAAGAATGGGCTGCCCCAAGCATCAGTGTTAATATAATTATTAGCTAGCTTGGATGGCAGGAGGGACTGGAAGGAGCAACTGGGCACAGAAAGTCAGAAGAAATTCAGTGTTGGCAAAGACAAAGTAATGCAAACTGAAGAAACAACTCTGGATGCTCAAGAACGTTGCATATGTTCTGTCAGGGAAAAACCTAAATGATATTTGATAACTGAAAGTGAAATGTGGAACCAAAAAAAGAGCATTATATACTCTGCAGAACTACTGTAGAGAATGACCCAAAGGATTTTAAATTGAATGGGGGAAGAGAATGTGAAATTGGGGAATATGGCTAAACATACAGGTCTTGCAATAGCTGGTGAGCCTTGCTACATCCATTGGTAATTTTTGGTCATTGCTGATGTGTTTATAAATAAAAATGTTCTCTTCAATAAATAAATTCTGGATTAGTGGAATTAGTGGCTGAAGTGAAAGGAAAGAGCAAACCTAAAGACTCTCAATAACATTATTCTGCATATGAAGGCGCAGAAGTTTAACTTTCAATAAAGTTGAACTGTTATATAAACTCATCCTTACTCAGAATCCACTGTTTGATTTTGTTTAGCATAACTAGAAGAAGAAAAAAGGATCCTAAGAAGGACAATAGAAATTATTAGTGACATGGTGACTGACAAGATTATTCAGTTTAAAAGAAAAAAGAAAGAGGTTTCATAGTAGATGTAAAAAACTCCAAAATGGGTGATGCGTCAGGTGTCTAGCATTTCAGGGTTTTATTGCTACACAAATGATGAAAAACAAAAGATTTGAAGATATTTATTAATGGGAGAATGTAGTCAGTGGGATGCTTTGCCATAGGAACCGCAGAAGAGCTATGTTGGAGCATCCATGAAATAGGATTTATTGTAAGAAAACAACAAAATTAATTCTTCAGAGTGCCGCTAGCTCCAAATTGTGAGGAAGATAGGTACCCTATAGGCAGTCTGCTTTAATAGGCTTCATGATAGCTATTGCAATATAATCAGGATTAGGGTCACTTCTGAGAATTTCTGAAATTCTTTGGAACTTCTGGAACCACACCCTGTTTTCACTAGATGAACAGTGTATTTCAGGTAAATTGATGGTTTTGTTTTAGTCTAAGACACCTTAATACTATTTCAGCAACCCTTTGCCCAAACTACAAAGTAAAAATAAAATAAAAGACTAGATTGAAGGCTCAGGAATCATGAGGTCAAGAACTATTAAATATCCCAGTAAAGCTCCATTTCAGGAGCACCTCACAGCACTTTTCCAGGGGGTCAGTGGCCCCAAAGCCCAGTACAATGTGTATTAGCTGCAGTGAATTTGTACATTAGTCCACAATTGGAATGGCAGAAGAGGAATATTAAAATAATTACAACAGCTGTGCCTTTTTTTTTTGGGGGGGGGGGGAGGAGAGGGGGGAGAAAAAAAGAAATTTCACTTCCTCAGATCCATGAGTGCTAACTATGATGAAAATCTTTTGCACTCTGGCTAACAAACATTGTCTGCTTTGCTTGACTGATGAAGATTAGCTGACTTCTTACATTAAAGAAGTTTGTCTTGTATGGGCTGAAGTGACAAGACAATAACTAAGTGCTAATTGTGCATAACCAACACTAAAGATATGCAGGCCCATTATGGCATGTAATAAATGAAGCGAACAACAGAAATATATTAGGGGCTTTAATAATGATACTAGAACCATGCTTTGGAAAAAAACAGGGATGTGAAGGCCTTAAGAAACGAAACCTAGGAGAGTGTGTGTGTCTTTCTTGAATGGGTGCTATGGGAGCCTCTGTCTGCCTTGCTCAGAATAGAGTTTCTTACTTCTGTAGCAAGACAAAATTGATATAGGACTTTAAATAGCATTAGAACCTATAATTACTTTGCATTATTATATAGTTTAAGCGGCAGTTATTACTTGCCTGGTATTTTAATTTCCCATGCAACATGATGAAAAAGGTCAATTTGGCTTTTTTTTAAAGAGCATAATTGTAGTGTGCTACACTTATTAGCAGCTGTACATTTTACGGTTCTTTAGGGATGTTTGATTTTTAAATGACTACAGTGTTAAAAAATAATAAACTGCAGGACAAGGTGAGTTAAGAAAGCTTATTTAGAGCTGTGTCTAACTTTGTTGTGTTAGAGGGTTATCTTCCTAATTTTTTATTACCTCCCTAGAAATGTACATCTTGTGTTTCTTCCCACCTGAAACTGAAAAAAATATGAATGCCATAAAATGCTAAATAGGATCATGTAATAACTGAAAAATAGCTGAAAATAATAGGGACATTAAGGAGAGGAACATAATTGGCTCTCTCAGTTCCTAGACCTGATAGAAGTCACTGGCAAAGCTGCCAGCAGCTCTCGTGGAGTCAGAAATGGAGCTCTCGGTGAAATCTCTGACAGGATTTGGCCACCATTCTGAGAGTATTTGGTATAAATTTGGTTGCATTCCCCTATGAAAAAATCAGTTGTTACAATTTTACCATTATTTACATTTGTTCTCCAGCTGTGCCACATGGGCAATGCTTCAGAACAAAGTGTCGGGTTTGGATCCTTGAGATTTTTATTACCTACAGTTAGGATATGGAAATGAAAAATAGGTCTATAAGAGGTCCAATGCTGCTACAGAGGAAATGGTGGGAACAACATCTTTTAAATTTAAATGATTACAGTTCTGGCAATGGGAAGAAACAATGTGCACTTTAAAATAAATACATGTGATAAAATGAAGAATTAAGTGAAATTAATGCAATAATGACAAATGGTACTGCTATACTCTTCTGCAGAAAAGGATCTCAAAGACCTTTATAAATATTAATTAATTAAACTTGACAGACAGTCTTTTGAAGGAGAGGAAGTAACATTATTCTTTTTTATTGATGCGGGATTTGAGGCACAAAAAGTTTTCTGGCCAAGGTCATGAAAAATGTTCTGCATCAGTCCCAGGAAAAGTATCCAGGTCTTACTCTCAGTCTTGGGTTTCCACTGCTGGTGGATGTTTCCTCTTCTCTGGAATATATGACCACACCAGTGCTGAATTAGCACTTAGCTTATGGAACAGACCCAAGAAATTCTCTTACCTCTGATTACAAAGCTGACATGCAAAACAGTCCAGGTGATAAACATTGTCCTTTGCTCTCATCACCATCTCAAAAGCAGGTATGAGCTTACTGCAGGCAGCACAGTTTCCTGTAACGCCAAATAACCTGGAGATACAGAAAGAAATATATTCCTGAAGATGCTTAACTGAAAAGGAAACCTGCTCCACATTTTATTTTTTTGAATTTTTAATTTTTTTTTTCCCCTCAACCTGGTCTTTGATTGACTTCCCAGCACACCTCCTTTTGGAAAGGCGGGTCTTTGATAGTCCAAATCTGCCCAATTTACAACACGAAGGCACAGTCTTGCCCAAGAGAGCTTTATGAAGTACTGACAGACTAATATTGCACCTATTGTGATGTTATTTTTTTCTTCTGCAGGTTATACTGACCTTTCTTGATAAAAGAAACATCTTGTTAAACTAAACAAAAGAAACAACACATTAGGGATGTTACATAACTGTGCAGACAGAGGTTAAGCTGTTTGCATAAGTGGGAAGAGTCTTCTACTATGATTCTGCCACGCAGGACAGAGCCACATAACCTTGGCTTTTGGTGCTAGTTATTATTTAAATACACTTTAGCTAGAAAAGAAATAACACTTGAAAAAGCCAACATTCTTCGCATTTTTGACATCTAGTGCTAAAAGCTTTACCACTATTATTAAAAGAACATTTTATGAACAAGTCATTTAGATCGTCAGAAAGCATTAGTGGTTCATGCACCTTACAACCCTATACCATAGTTATTGCTATGATTATGTTATTCAGGTAGCACATTAAAGTAAACGAGGCTGTAAACTATATATAGTCACATCAGGAGCAGAAGTATAAAATACTCTAAGAACAATATGAAATGCTGTTTTTGCCAGACATCTATATGAATTTTTTTTTTAAGTTCCCTTTGTTAAAGATTTTTCAATACTTTTCAAGTGGGTGTATTAAAAAAAAAGAAAAAAAAACAAAACCAAACCAAAACCCCCAAACAAAAAAAAAACCACCAAAAAACCCAAGCCAACATACATATGCACCCTTTTGTGACACAGAAGGATTATAATGAACAAGAAAAAATATGTTGGCTCTACATGGCAGCAATCTTTGAAACTAAGTTTATTTAAACTACTTAATAGTTGTGATGGATTATTAAAAGTAATGCTCTGCTTGTGCATAGCAGTTAATGCAGTTTTTAACTATGAAGCACACTAGATGAAAACGCCACATCTGCCAGCTTTCTTTTTTCCCTCAACATCAGGCTGACAGCAGAAAAATATAATGGCTCTCAAGGGAAACACCAAATTAAAAGCAGTTCTAAACTAATGAATTCAAAGGTGCTCTGTAGAAAATTCAGTTTGGTAACATAAAAATGAACGCAGGTTTTTTAATCACATCCCTCCATTTTATGGAATTGCATGGGTTACCAACAAGCCTACTTAATTCTAAATCCTTTTGCCTTCTGCTTCTACTTAAGGTGTGCTGCCTACAAAATACATGCCTGTTTAATTTAAAAGTTGTGAACCTTTTCCTCCTGTCTGAGATGCTGGTTACTGTGATCACTTGGAGAAATGCTGGGACAAGGCTCCTCTTAGAATGACTCAAGTCAACTTCTATTTCTGTTAAGTCTGATTACTAAAATCATAGGTTATTTAAGAAGATTATAAATATTCCTTTTGTAAAACATTCAGTTCCTGTTCTACCTCCATCATGTGTGGGTTTTGTTGAGGTTATCTAAATCCCACTCAGATTTCCATTCCTCATCTGTAAGAAGGACGCAAGACACCTTCCAGTCATGGGCTGGCTTTGTGTTGAAGATGACTATACCCACGGAGGAAAGTGTTTTCCTTCACACTGGTAGTTTAGTTGTACAAGGAAAGCAGGTCAGGCTGCAAAAGGTACTAGAGACTGTAGGTACATTGTTCTGTTACTGTGTGGCTGCAGTAAAAGGAGAGTCGGACTTTAAGGCACGAACACAACAGCAACGTGTAAACACAAAGATGAGAACAGTCCCACCGCCTCCAAGCTCAGTGGAGGGGATAAGACAGCCCCTCAATGCTCAGGTGGTTTAGGTGCAACAGCTGAACACCTGAGACACAGCTGAAGCCCCTTGCCACTGAGGGTGCTGGGTGCAGGCTGTGTCACCTTCCACCGGCACGTCCTCCTTGCAGGTGCGTGTGTGCGTGAGGAAGGGGGAACCCATCACAGCCAGAGTTGCAGTTGGCATGTTGCAGAGCAGTGAAACAATTTGGGATTGTCACTCAGCACCGTGGAGGACAGAGATTTACTGCACCCAAGTCCACTATGTGCGGGTTTCTGCAGTCCTGAAATGAGAGACCCCCACAGAAACTGCTTCAGCTAAGCACCAGATACATTAAAATTTTTCAATTACGTAGAGGGAAGGAGGCCCTCCTTGCTGTTAGTCCTTCCCCACCACACACAAAACAAACATGTGAGATTTATATTAGCTATTGTTAATTTTGGATAAAGCTGTTTATATGAAGAACATAGTTTTCTGCCATTAATAATAATAATAAAAACCCCACAATGCCATTTTGAAATTCTGGACATAGTTTCCCCCAATTTCAATTGCTCTCGCTCCCTGAGCATTTATCAGCTACCTGATTAGAATTTGTTTCCACACAAACCATTGATCATCAGCCTATTACTAGGCAAATGACAGTTAATTACCCACTACATTAACCACTGGGACCTGAGACCTGCTTCTGCTGCCATCAGTCAACATGA
The DNA here is from genome assembly GCF_025592945.1 of Manacus candei. Lineage (NCBI taxonomy): Eukaryota > Metazoa > Chordata > Aves > Passeriformes > Pipridae > Manacus > Manacus candei. The sequence goes on along the minus strand of NW_026138066.1, from coordinate 22,148,361 downwards.
TAAATGTGGCAAGTTCAGTAATGCATGGCCAGCCCTGAGCTGCCTGCTATAGTGTGAACAACCCTCAATCTCACTTCCAGGCCCAGGAAAATCTATGGCAATCTGCATAATTACAAGCTCTGGGTTAATAACAGACAAATGATTTGTTGCATCTAAACAAAGTCCTTGGAATGGGCCTGGTCTCCTGTGGCTGCCCGGGCTGCTGTTGTGCCACCGGTGTGCTTCCCACTACAACGTGCACAAAACAGATCTCTGACGCTGTATCCTTCCAATTTGTTGCCCTCCAATTTATGGATTCTGCATATGTGATTTTTAATCATTAAAGAACTCTTGAAGCAATATTATCTTAATTATTCTCTGCTGTAACCAGGGAATTAGGCTTCAGATAAAATTTTCTTCTTCTGTGCACTTTCCCTGCCTCGCTGGAGGCTCCATCAGTTTTCATCTACACCTGGACTCTGAAATTCTAATGATGAATTATTGCCCCTTTTCCTAAGAGGGTGAACCTTACAAGGGAACATTTTACTGAACTGTCAGCTCACAGACTGAGTGCGGAGATGCGGAAATCTGATCTAATTTACTGCAAAACGATGCATTTGTTAGACTTTCTCCTCAGTTTTGTCCAAGGATCAAGAGATCAGTCAGGAGTGACCTTCATGTACTCCTCTGCACTGGAGTATATGCACTCGGGTCTCCATATGATGTTTTGTTTTCTTCCCCTCTTCAAACCTGTTACGCAAACAAGTTTCTAAAACATGAATTTTACTATTGAAGGGAAGAAACAGTTTCTTGACAGGCTCTTAACTGGAGCTGATGCACCAAGCTCTGGTCTCTTGTTTTGTCTATTTTACCAAAAGAGTGGCAAGTATTTAATTTCTACCAGTATGTGCAGTTACCTGGTACCATTCTGTGCTCTATTTCCTTTTTCTCTGTCGTAAGAAAACACTTAAACATGCTCACATCTGCTTACAGATAGTTAGACTGTGCCTTAGCTACCTCAGCAGATTTAAAAACTGAACCTTACTGATTTCACCTAGGAAGAATGGATGAGAAAATTCTAAAGTACCAGGACTGATCTCTTGATAAGCTGAACCAACATCTGGAATTTTACATTTTTTTTCCATATATGCCCCAACAGAGATTAGAACAATCAGCCACAGCAAAAGCTTTCATTCTTAATGGATTTGAGCAGTACAGAACATCCCGCACAGAGCTAAAAAATGAAAGGCACGCAGAAGCCCTTCTACAAACAAACCCAAACCTGACATTTTGAGCAGCAAAAAGTGTGATTAAGCATCAGGCTATTGATTCTACTTTGGTAGGTTTACTAAACAGAAACCTGAAGGTTAAGTACTGAGAGATGAGAAACGGGAAAAAGTTGAGAGGGGAAAGACAAGAAAAACAAAGGAAAGGAAGAGTGGACAGATATACGAAAGAGCTCATGAGGCATGTGCTTTCTAGAGGGACCCAATTTAACCACATTGACACCAATTTCCATCCACTCCTACAGATTTTGGGTGAGGCCCTGAGTAAGGAGAGACCCAGTTCTCATCATTACCTTAGAAATGCTCCATCACACAACTGCACCGTTAGGCAGAACTGCACACATGCTGACATCAAACAGATTTGGGCCATAATTCCCTGTCAAATTACATGGGACTTTCACAAGATTTAGGATCTAATGTTGTTGATTACAGCTGCTCCCACAAGCTTCCTCTTTTTTGCTGTTCTAGTTTGACAACTGTCCTCTGTAAGATCCATTGATTTGCTACCAACGGTACTCTTTTGCCTACTTTAATTTTATATTAAAATGTTGCATGATTTGGATAAGACGTCTGGGTTTCCAGTAGGAGTACAAAATATCTGTTTGCACAATGGAAAATGAAGGAGGAAAAACATCTTAAGATACGGGAATGACAAAGCAGACATTAAATGGAATTTCTCCCGTGGTGCAGTAATTATGGATAGTTTCACATGGTTTCAAATTATTTTTTCTCCTCATTCGCACTACTGGGTTAACTAGGTTCATTAGGGAAAGAATATATATGGGAGCTGAGTTCTAAACCTGCCTTCTCCACTAACTCAGTGGGTGACCCTGGCTACTCACTTAATTTTGGTCTCAATTTATTCGTTACAACGAGGTGAGACCTAATCTTCACATTGTAATATCACTGCTAGACACTGTTTCTATAAAAAATTGAAATGCTACTCTCAAACCTCAGTTTCACAGTGCATGAGGGATCAAAACAATACACACATGGTTTTAAATGTAATCAGACATTTACTGAAATAGACCATCAGCTTTTTGTTTCCTAGTAGGTTTGTGTATTATTCAGGATTTCAACTCAAGCTGTATGCAGTGAAAGACAGAATTTGGCCCTTAGCAAATATTTCAGACAGCATAAGATGCTATTTGGAGAAGCATAAAACCACATAAAAGAATCTTAAAGTTAATGAGAGACAGAAAAAATTTACCTAAGCATCTAGATTACAAAGCACATTGAAAAGCATTTGAGAATATGTAGTTTTTACATGTTGAGTATTATTTAGATTATTAGATGGAGATTAGTTAGACATTTCTAAGTGACTTCAGGACACAAGTACTACTGTCTTTAAATAGTCTATATTCTCTTACTTCCCACAAGATATTTTTGAAAATTCTCCCTGTCAAATTGTAGAGAAAAGGAAGCAGGTAAATTTGTCCCACATGCATTTTCATGAACGCCTGGAAAACTTATTTCACTCCCACCCATCCTCCCTTCCCTGGAACAGTTTTCTAAATGCTCATTGAAAACGAAACATGGTTCCAGCTAAGGGGAGAGGAGAAGCTGCCCCATTTTCCTACTGAAGCTAAACCACACAAGAAATGAGAGCAGAGAGTTTCCACTCACCCTGCTCATCCACAGCCCTCCTGGCTGCACTCACTAGTATCCAGTAAAAGACTTTTGGTGGCTCTGCTTGAATTAACTCTGGTTCAGTAATCAGAGACTACTTAGAAAGAAAAGAAAAAAGTGGGGAACCAACCGACCACAGAAGAAAACTTTTGAAACAGTTTTGGATCCTCTCCTGTAACCTCATTGCTGCTTATACATCCTTCCCTCACTTCCCCTCTTTTAAAATTCTTTGTTGACAAAACTGGGGTGTCAAAAGAGGGAAACATTATGAAGTTGCAAACCAGGGAGCTCAACAGATTGAAGCGCTGGGCCTCCAGCTAGATTTCCAGCGCTCCTTAGCTGCAGGTGAGATGGACAAATTTCCACTGGAGCTCAGCTCTCTGAGCACTGAATTATTTTAGAAAATTTAAAATTGCAAGTGCCATAACATAGGAGCAGTTAGCTAACACGGTTTAGATGCCTATGCAGATTAGCTTAGGACCTTGTCCCGCATTTCAGAGACTGCAAAAAAGATGAAGAAAGAGAAGTCAAACAAAACAGTCCAGTTAGTTTAAGCATGTTAAGGAAGGCATTCACAGGCAATTGCTGAAGCGTGCTTAAATGCCTACTAAAATCAAAGGCTGATTCACTGTTTGCCTTGTTTGGTAATGCTGTGAAAAGAGAGTTCGTTTTGCCAAACTGGAGCTGAGAAACCCTTTCACCTCAGTCCCCTTCATTTTCTTTTAACAGCAAAACTCAGAGACTGAAGAATTAACTCCATGTTGGAAGCCTGCTGATACTCCTAACACTGTTTGTAAGGATACCCACCTGGAAACATCTCTTCTTTGCTGAGGGTGAGCCGCAGTACATCTCTAGGTCCTCTGCTACTAAAAATTTGAGTTGTAGCTGGAATGCAGGCAGATGGGAATGCAACAGCAGAGCATGGCTGTAGCCTCACTGTTTGGAGCATGTTTTGCTTTCATGCTTAGCTCACCTGCCTGTGTCAGTAAGCCCGTCTGGGATTCGGTGGGGCCGCGTGTGACATTTAGCACTCGTGTATCTGCGGTGTAACACCCCATAACGCTGTAACCACACCCTGAAGACAGGAGGTGCAAATCTCCCTCAGGTGAAGCTGCCACTTCTCACACCGTTCTATTCTATACAACTATTGTTGAGGAAAATAACCGTATGCAAACTGAAGTTCAATAGTTAATAAAGAGGGGTTTTTTTGCTTTTCTGTGCCTGCCTTCATCACTGTGGGTCGCAATTTATTGTGGCTGAGCTGCTCCCCTCAGTGCAGACTTCCAGTTTGTTCCCTCTGCTTGGAGCAAACTATTTGCTGAACTCCATCCTGCATCTGCTGATTTTCATGAAACTGAGTCTTTTTTTTCCTCTGCAGACTGCGCGAAAGAATTCTTTATGTAAAGATAACATGGATGAATTCCACTTTCAAACACCTTCAAATCAGACATTCAAAACAAAATACAGATTTACTTCTATATCCTTCCCTAATTAGGTTATTTGTGTTCTGTGAAACAATCTAAGCTTTCACTTGAAGTAGTTATTACCAGCTGTAATTTTGCCTCAAAAAATTTGAAGCATGACCAGGCATTATTGATGGAATACCACTTTTCTAAATCTATATTTTGAAAAAGGTCTGGGAAGCAGGAATTTTGTTGTTCAGTCAATGGAGTGTTAACTCCAAAGCCTAAATCACACAACTTTAAAAAACCCTTGTTCATCTTAGGAGCAAATATAGCTACATCGTTTATGTCACAGTCTGCTACCCTGTCCCTTCAGTCATGCAGCCAGATCATCAAACTTTCAGTTTAAAGCTAAAATGCAATTTTAAGGAGCATTCTGGCCTAATTTACTGCCTGCTTTTAATGAAGTTACAAATTTGTTTCATTTTAAATTTTCTTTAACCACTCTGATTGACTTAGATGAAAAGCAGGGATGATTGTGCACGGTGCACGATGATCTATGCCTGATATTGTGGATATAAATTCAAGTTAAAAATGACCTCCCTATGCACTTAGGGCTCTGCTTTGCACCACCACTCATGCATCGTGACATTCTTAAACTTCCACCAGTAAAGTCAACATCAATATTACATCCATTTCTACAAAGCAACCATATAAACTTCATCTTTCTACACATGCTTTACTTTAAATCATGCATATAAATCCATCTACACGCACAGGCTGAATCTAAAAATTTGCAGATACTCAGCTGACGTATTTTCATTGTCAGACTCAAGCAACTCAATCCCAGATTTAATGCTCCAACTCAAATAGAAATAAGATTGCAATAGCCCAAGCTGGTTCCCAGCCTGGGGGTAGGTCTATCTGGCACAGTACAGTGGTTCAGGGTCTACAAATTGCTGCAGCCACGTAGCACTCCGGAGAAAGGTTCCTGTCCCAGCTAACCAGCCACTTGCTTTGCCACTTAGGTGTCTCTACACTTTTCCAGACCTGGTTTCCAGATCTGGAAGCCAGGTCACAGCTTTGTGCCATGTACCGCACGATACGGGTATCACTCAAGGCTGTACCTGCACCTTTTGGTTGTGACAAAGCATTGCTGAGCTCTGTTTGCCACTTGCCCTTCTTACCTGAAGGGCTGATCCCAAAGGTGTTTCAGTGATAACTTGACAAGATTTCCACAAGGGACCCCTGGGGAAGATGACTTTCACTATGGTGCCTACGTAAGAGTGATGCTCACCTGCCACAGGGATGCTGCTCCACACAGCAGCCATCAGTCCTTGTGGCACTGCCATGCAGCTGATGTCAGGTGGTGCAGGTGACCTGCAGTCCCTCCTAGAGGGGAGCCAGTGTCACCTGCAGGATGTTTGTTACTTGCCCTACAACTGCACGTAGCTCCACATTGCTGCAGAGGAAGCAGAAACCAACAGAGATGCTTCTGAGGTGCATTTCAAATTCATCCACCCACAAAAGGCTAAGCAGGGAAGGGGAGATCTAGGAAGAAAAGGACCTAAATGGACAAAAAGCCCCCTGCTGAGCAGTGGCCAAGCTTCTACCATTTCCCAACAATTCTATTGTTTCTCCAATGACTAAGGAGGAAAGGTCTAAGTGGTGCATACCGAGTTTGCCCCTGGAGATGGGGGAAGGGAAGGAAATTAAGATACAAATATATAATTAGCTGCCTAATGTGAGGGACATAAAACATAGACATTTTTCATTTTGCCCCAGAGGTGACTGAGAATGTAGAACCTCTGGCTAAGAAATCAATGCACAGACTGTCAGGTAAATACATATTGAAATATAAGTGGGGGGTAAGTTAATAGTTCTATGAGGTCATATAATGAAGTCTATAGTTCTTTCATCAGCCCTGTGAACAATGCAGTTACTGTGTTTCTCCCCTGGTGTAATAGCAAAGACGGTTGCTAGACTCTGAAAATAAATTATGCCATGCTTTATTAAATGGTAAACAGCTGTTCCAGCCACAATACAGCTCATGCTAATTGAAGAATGCCTTAAGCAGTCCTATAATAAAAAGCTTTTAAGAGTTGGAGAGGAAAAAAAAAAACACCAGCATCATGACAGACTTACTATCATGGGTTCCTTTAGTTAAAATTCAACACATGGGTCATCCAAGGTGAGAAGTATATTCTGGGAGAAGATCTACAGTAATGAACATTTAAGAATCATTAGCAGGCTCTTTCATGCCACAGTGCTGTAGGCAAAGACGTGCTTAGGTAGGAAGTACAGCCACAAGGTTCTCATCGCGTTTCCGTGTCTTGTTTTGCGAGGAGATATGTGCCCTGGAACACAACAAACCTGTGGGCAGAACTGCTTTTTTGGAGATGGTGATCCCCAGCCCAGAGACCTCACTGCTCGTGGGAACCACGCTGGGGACTTCAGCAGAGAATGCAGAGCTATGGCGTGAGATGGTGTGAGCTATAGAAGAGATAAATGTAAAAGAGAGAAGATGACACAGGGCACGGTGAGCCCTGGACTGGCAATGTTCCCAGAGTAGGTGTATTGCTGCACCTCTGCAGAGCCCTGGCCCCTTGTGCCAGCCTGCTTCCCTTGAGCTGAGGAGGAGTGTGGTGCCAAGCAGTTATCAAAGTTATCAATACTAATTATTACTGGGAATGCCAAGGTATAGACGTTATTTTTTACATTTAGAGGTCTTTGCCCGCACTGCCTTGCTAAGTAACCTTGTGCAAATACCCCCACTTTGCACCTCGATTTTCCCATCTCTGTACTGCGTTAAAAGAACAGGAAACCTGGTGTGCAAAAGTCCATCAAGAGCCCCGAATGATAGCTACTATGAAAAATACAAACGTATTTATAGCTACTAACTGACATAAGCATTTTCCCAGGAATGACATTCAGATATATGGTACTCAGAATACCATACACCTGCTCTCTGGAAAATTGCTTGCAGAGCTAAACTGGATGTGTGTGCGTTTGCACGTGTGTAAGCATGTGTGTAAAATAAAAATAGCAAAATAGTTCCACGAGAGAGAATAATAAGGAAATGAATCATGTTTTCCCCACTACATAACACGATAATTTCTTGCCCTGTACTTGGAATTTCTCCTTTCTAAAAAAACACTGTGAGATGAATGCTGAACAAGGAGAATATTTTTTTTTTAATGTGTTCAATAGGCAAAATGCTTAGGAATTAGGAAAAAGGATGTGCATCAATCCATTAGATGGCATGCAAATATTTCACTCCGCTCATACGAATCATATGATGCGCTTGCAAATTCCTGCAACAAAGCGATGGTTTAATGGAACTGCTCTTCCTATAGAAATGGAAACAGGTAAAGTTTTCCTTCATTGGACTGTGTGAGCATTTCCTTTATAAATAAAAGCCGCAGTATCTAAGGTATTTCCTTTGTTGTGTCACCTTTAGGACTTACTATTTGAAGTATTCCATTGAAATGGCTATGCTCTGCGCAGTGTTCAGAATTTTAAGTAAAACCTTAAACAGTTACAAATCAAAGCATCAGGGTACTTTGAAGAAGCACATACACTGTATACATCCCATTCTGCATGCATATGCATTGCTGGTATCTGTGTATCATTGCCATGTTCACAAAAACATTACAGCTTTGGGGAAAAATATTTCCAGCAAAATATAAATACTAAAATTATGATTTAAAAATAGTACGGTTTTCAAAACTCAGACTTCAGCATATTTAGGTCTGGTTCTACAAGTATGCTTTCAAAATATGTCAGATTCTGAGGCAAATCACAGTGACATTTTTCTGATATTAACCCAGTTGTTTCAATAAACATTGCACTAAAATAAGGAGATGCATTAATGAAATAATTACAAAAAATCGTATTTTTCTCTCATGTATTTATTAAATTGTTTAGGTTTGAAGGTATTGATATTTTTATACCTGCATTTGGTTTTATAGTTTCTTCCCCACTCCCTATGATTTTTGTTCCTCTTCTAAAAAGAATGCTTGAGGAATTCTGTGCTGTCTCACTCAAATTTATAATTAATGTAGCAGAAAATTATATTTCTAATTAAATAAAACTGAGCATGAATTGAGGCAAATGCTAGAAGCATTATAAACAGTATAAAGTTGGGAGAGGAACAAAATCGCAAACAATGAGCAGGTAATGTAACTGCATATATTAGAAACATCTCAATTATTACATCCACAAAGGCAGAACCTAAAAAGCTGCATTTCATAAGAAGGTGTCATGTTGACATATATTGCTCATTAAAAAAGGTGCCGTTTGTGTATGGGTTACTGTTCTTCATATGCATGAATACTGGTAACACATTGTGGGAAAGGAAAGCCCTTGAGACTTCGTGTAGTTTGAATATTTAATGTAACAATAGTTTGCTCCCTAATAAAGAAAGGAAAGAAATTTGGGAGATGAGGACATAAATTTGCCTATTTATTATGTTACGCTGACTGCAGCTGGGTATCGGCACCCCCCGTACACCTCTCCAGATCCGCTGTTAAAATCAGTGACTGCTCACAGCGGCTGCTCTTTAACCAAAACCTCTGAGACTACAAACGAAAAGCTCCCCCCCGTCCTCTTTTTATGCAGAAAATAGCAAGCCATGTATATAATGTTAGTATATTATATATATATATGTGTGTGTACTAACCTACTAGTTATCTCTGCTTACACTCCGGCTGTCAGGAAACTGTCAGCTGTAAAGGCGATAAGGTGGGCAGTTTAAAGAAGATACCGGAGCCTTAAGCTTCTTAATGTGCCACGAATCAATCCCATGAAAGCAAACAACTTGAAAAAGGGTTATATGTATTTAGGAAATCTCTCGGCTCCCCTCGCCTTGGCTGGAGCTGGGGCTGGCGCTGGAGTTTTCTCACCCTAATGACCCCTGAAGCGGCCCGGAGGGATTGTGGAACAAGGCCGTTACAGGAGGCAGCTCGCTAATTGAGAAGTTGATCGGGGGGAGAGGGACCCTGCTTTACTGCATTAAGTGTCCAAATCAAGCATGACTAGATTGACGTCGCCAAATCGCTGTCTGGAGGCCACTCCAAGCCAGGAGCAGCAGGGCTTTTCACACCTGATGGGGCCCCGCTCTATCTACATCAAGTCGCATTAAGGAAGGGATGTATTACAGGAGTGGAGCCCACGCCCCTTACAAGCGGTGCCCGTGCCGGCTAATTGCTGCTCCCCAGCTTTCCTAAAGGTGGAAAACGTGCCCGGGCGTTGGAGGCACGCGTTGCCAGAGGCACAGGTTGGCAGCTCCCATCCCACACGGCCTCCAAAAAAAATCAGGCAGGCTCTCTCAGTTCAAGGGGAGCAATTAGCAGAATTAATTCTTTGTTCCGTGCTGAATGGGCGTGTACAAAAGTGCTCTGGAAAAAAGAGGGTTTTCAGGGGGCTACTGCCGTTGTTCAAAGCCACCCAGACAGTGGAGCTTCAGTGATGTTTTGGAGTCCAGCCATTAACTCCCGAGTGCTCCCAGCTGTCCTGCAGCATGTGGAGGGCACAAGACTTCCTTGAAGAGGGAAGAGTGACTGAGGCAGGGGGATTCAGAGCACAAAGGGCCGTAAAATGGTGAACTCACGGGCTTTTCAATCACAGAGTTATGCCTAACTGTCTTCTACGCTCCTGAAAATCCCCCTCATCAGCAGTTTTGATCAAGGTGACAGAGACAGTCCGGGATTTAATCCCGTCTAGGATTAAAGCTCAACAGTTCCTGCCCCACGGTCCTCAGCCTGAATCTACTTTAAAAGAGGGAAGTTCTTATTTTTCCATACTGTCAGGAGATGTGGCCACAATGTGGTCAAGGTTGTCTTGTCAATTTATCTGTTATTTATGTAGAGCAGGGGGCCTGTTGAGCTGTACTGAGGTAAAATTTAAGCTGAGGAGGAAATACAGCAGGATGGGGGTTGTCAGACTCTGAAATTCAGCGGAGACACTCACAGTCAAATACTTGGGGGACCTTTTAAAAGCTCAAGTAAATTTTTTGTAAACAGCATACATTGTAATATGATGATACGAAAGCAGTCTATATAGGACTGTCAAATCCAGACTTTATTTCTCTTCATATGCTAGTTATTTAGAACTAAAGAAGGACTGCACAAAGTCAGGGTGTAGCATGCTAACATGATTTAGAGAAAAAAAAGTACTGGAGAGAGACTACAAGGCATTATATGGAGAGTACTTCCATATTTACTTTGAAATTTCTTGGAAAACCCGAGATAGATCTTGGTTTTCAGAAATAAAAAATAAACAAGCAAACCAAAACTGTATCGAACCTGACATTTGCTACTACAGTAAAGTCCCTTTCCCCCCATGAAACTTAGTGAATCTTCTGTGAGAAATAACTATCTGTGGCTTTAATATGGCTTTTTTTGGATAAAAATATGAAAAGAGAATAGTAGAGGAAAAATCACAAAACCAGTAGCAAAAATCATTACATGAGAAATGGCATCTAGCTGTAGGTCAAAAATACTGTATATATTGTATTACACAATGATTTTCACATATTTATAAATGGGAGTTACCAAATTACATCTCAGGCATGGCAACAGAGAACTGCAGAGATCGGGATGAAATCCTCCTCTACCTGCAGTATCCCTAACCCCAGAAAATCTTGACTAACTCAGCAAAAGTTATCTCACACTCTTTTGCCTCCCTCCCTCCTAAACTAGTTCCCCTGTGCCTCCTGCCAGATACCAGATATGTCAGATTAAAACACTATGGCAAATCCAGTGTTCCGAGGCATCACTCTGGAGAAGGGGAAATGGGAATTTTGTTTGGTTTCCACTGCCGTTAGGACTCTGAGGCACTGAAGATGAGCTGATATTAGAGCTTATCCCTTGCCTGCCTGTTGTGGGCTGCCTGAGCACAGACAGGCTTAAGTGATGGGGAGTGATAGCACAAAAAAGTGTGAATGAAGCGATTCTGTTCCACCCAGGTGTCAGGACAGGTAAATTTATCCTGCTCTGGACTAGTTCTGTGATACCCCAGGGCTGCCTTGCCTTAGGGGTGATGCAGGGGAATGAGAGGCTGATGAAGTCAAAGAGGTGCGTTACTGCAACAGTTTGAGGGAGGGGAGAGAGGCAGTTCTGAATTGATCACAGTATTTGTTGTACACTGCCCTGCACGGCAGCCCCTTGGCTCTCCCTGTTGCCCTGTGTATGTGGTGAGTGTGTACATCTCTGTGTGTGCTTCTGGAAGACAATACACTCTGCCACATGAGCAGTGGGGGTTTGTTCTTAAAAACTCAAGTGTTGCTTGAATATAAAGAAACAAGTGAGCAGTGTGGCAGAAGGCACCCTTGGGAGGAGGGACATGGATGGCTCTGCACATTTTCAGGCCCTTCCTCCAAAACCGAGGTTGCCTAGAGTTTGTGAGTGTGTCTCCCCTTCCCTGGGGAAATACACTCTGGCACAGGAGCAGTGGAGCCCAGTCAGATCTGTCCCAGTACCTGTACCAGCTGCTGTTGCACCATAGAGTGTCTGAAAAACATTTGACACACACACACTCCTGCACATCCCCACCCACAGTAACCTTAAAGGGAGAGAAGTCAGGCAGCACTGAGGGAATATTCTCTATTTTTCTGCCCCTTTTGGGGGCCTTTGTGCCAGCATACAGAAGATTCTAGTTTTTGTCAAATCAAAAAGGAGCTACTACTCCTCCTTGCCGTTGCTGGTGACTAGACTGAAGCACACTTAAGCAGAGGATCAAGTCTCCTGTATCCCTGCTCCAGCATCGTAAACCTCAAGTTCCAAAATACACCAACTAGAGGAATAGGAAGTAGTGAAAGTCAGACGTGCCTGTCTCAGTCTTTCCCACCTTGTTTCTGCCAGCAAAACACAGGGCATTAGATAAAATGCTAAACTGGATTGCAGATCTTTTGTTTATTCCTCCTTACAACTGCCCAATACTTTGTCTTCCTCTGTTTCTACCTCATGGTGTTAATTTTCCCTCCTTATTTTTGCTGTTTCTTTCATTGTTACCTCTCTCTACTACCTCAGGCTTTTCTGTTTCCACTAGTCCATCCCTTGTAGTGTCTATTTATTCACTCTTACTTGATACATTTTTGTGTAGACCCTGACCCTACTCACCATTCCACCCAGGTTTCAAGTCTCTTTTCTTCTAGCTCTGGTTATATTTCAGTCATGAAACCTTTTCTAAATTGTAGTGAGGGGCTTCCAGTGTTGCCAGTCAGACAGTTATCACCATTTCTGAGGATTTAAAAGACATATTTGGCACAGGCACCACGGCAAATTTAGGGCATGTTCCACTGATGCATGGCTTATTTGGCCTTTCCCATCACCTGTGAAGTTAGATGGGAAGTTTTCCCAGAAATGTAAATTTACCTCAGGTGAGGCTAAATGTCTCCATGATCCAGACAAGACAGACAAAAACCTGTCAGGATTATCATGGCATTACAGGACGAGTTACACACATGTTTATGGGCAGGGCTAATCAGGAAGAACAGGCAACCCCCTCATGAGCAACAGAAGGTGACAACTGAGCTCACTCCCTCCATCTGCTATGTACAGCAACACAACAGGAGCTATCACAGTAGCTTTTAGGATGGCACCTTCCAGTACCTGAACAGGCACTACAAGAAAGATGGAGAGGGACATTTTACAAGGGCATGGACTGATGGGACAAGGGGGAATGGCTTTAGACTAAGGGAGGGTGGGTTTAGATTAGGTATGAGGAAGAAATTCTTTACAGTGAGGGTTTTGAGGCACTGGAACAGGTTGTTCAGAGAAATTGTGGATGACCCATCCCTGGAAGAGTTCAAGGGCAGGTGGGATGAGGCTTTGAGCAATCTGGTCTAGTGAAAGCTGTCCCTCTCCGTGGCAGAGGGGTTGGAACTAGATGATCTTTAAGGTGCCTTCCAACCCAAACAGTTCTACATCTCTATGATTCTTGGTAGCTGAAGAGGTGACTTTAAAAAAAGTCACTTCTAAGGACGATGTAATGGTAGTCAAAGCAATGGAGGAGTCTGTCCTTTTCTATAGCCACCTATTGGTTGTAAGGACTGTAAGGCACGGTATGAAGGCAGGACCCTTAGAAAGGAGACCACCAAAAGCTTACTCATGACTGTAGTAAGAATGATTACAAAGAATATTCCTGTTTATATTTATTTTTTAGCTGTCTACCTCACCAGACGTGCTGTACATGTACCTCAGGCAGTGCACAACCAACTGGAGAAGGCCTGAGCTGCAGCACTGCTCACCCCTCCACAGCGTTGGTTATTCTCATCTCTTGAGTAAAAAACTGTCATATGTGTTGACCTTAGGACTTTTGGGGTAAAACTCAGGATTTTGAGAACCAGACAGCCAAAATTCTCAGAGATTTCTTATGTCCAGATTCTTTGGAAATTTAGCCCCGAGCTCCTCATTTTGATGTGGTTCATTTTAGCATGAGAGGGCAACTTGAGTTGATTTTGATTAAAAAAACTGAAAATTATCCTCTTTACAGACATGCACGTAAAAGGGGAAATAATAAGGCCAAAGCCCTTCATGCTGCACTTTAATTGAAGTTGGAGAAGTACTAATCAGGTGGTGTGGAGATGTTTCAGAACAATCAGTTACACACCAGATATGAAGCACAGCCAAGGCTCGCCAGGTAGGACAGACAGTGAGCTGAGCAATAGCACACCCAAGCCCAGTCTACCCTACTAGACCCAGCAGTCACCTCATAAAGTGCAGCCTAATGCTGTCTGTGTGCAGCCACTGTTCAGCAGGGATTTTGTTACCTGTTGCCCCCTACAAGCAAAGGCCATTTTTTCTCTGCAACTCTGCCCAAAAGTCGCAACTCTGCCCAAAAGTTGCATTAAGGGATTTCCCCACTATTCGTTTACAAGTATTAAATTGACCTGAAATTATTGACAGATTATTGGTACAGAAATGGCCTCAGATTCTGCCATGTATACCCCAGGTATCTGTTAACAAACCCACAGGGGTAAGAGGTGCTATTTCTGACTGAGCTGACTGAAAACTCTGCCAGTATGAAAAATGCTTGTACAAAGATGGGTTTTCCATTCATACTAGACTGTTTTATTATACTGATACAGTATATTCCTGTTAGGAGTATTTTGTCAAAATTGTATGTCAATATTTCTAAACGTGCAAGTTTTCATAGTGTTGAATATTCCTTAGTTTTATGAAGAAAAGATTGCAGACTTGAGAGGGTTGAATCATATCCACATTGATTTCCTGGATTGGATCATGTATTAGTACACTGCAACGGTCTGTCTAGGAAAAAAAACCCCAACAACTTATTTGTAAATGGAACAAATGTCTGATACCAGGGAGAAGTGCTTTTTCCTAATGAAAAAGCCTGCTTGTTAACTAGGCTTTGCTTAGCATTTTTATTTTTATTTAGAGTGTTCCCACAGGCCTATTAAATTCCCCTACACTTAAAACTAATTAAAGGGTATTTTAATTATCTAAGATATTTCAATTCATAGATTATAAAATGCAGAAATAAAAAAACCCCATAGTCTGGAGTAATAATGTGCAGCATATTGCAGTTACAGATATTTCCTCTAGACTGTTGCTCTACAGTTCCATAGTCTTCCATATTTGCTATTTATTTCCAAAACAAATGCTTCTTTTCATCATATTTTGATTACAAAATGTTGTCCAACAAAAAAGGGTTTCATATGACATCATATAGTATTTTGTTTTATAATCACAACATCTATGAGCAGACCTGAAATTCAAGAATCAATAAATACTTCAGAAAGTACAGGACAGAAATTCACATTTGCACCTGTATTTGTTTCAACAGTGTAAATGGCTGGTTTGTAATCACTGAATATTTGCAAACAGCTCATCTAAAATGCTTCCTGGCACAGACATTAGTTGAAATTAAATATTGCACACTGTCCTTGGAATCATGGCTTTTTTCCACCAAGAACTAAGTTTATGCATGGAAAACTGTAGATACTACTATCAGATCATCTCAATTAGAAACCCCCATATTTACAAAATATGGTGTTGTTCAAAAGACTTAATTTGATTTAAAATTTTGTGATTTCTCATATTTAATCAATTAATTGTATATAGAAAAGGAACTGGAACATTTCTGAGTTTTCTATCAAATTCATCATCTTCCACGAACATGGGAAAAATAAAAGGAAGAAGGAGAATCACAGATCAAGTTTAAGGCCGTTGTATTTCTTGCTTTAATAGGAGCTGATTTAAACCCACTGATTTGAAAAGCAGGAAAAAACCCCAAACACTATTTATTCCTAGAGTGATTTATTCCCCCCTCTCCCCGAGCAACATTGTTAAGTTTCAGTAAGAGTACATCAGTTAAAGTTGGGCAAAACCCGCTCCTTGTGCCCAACCTCTACCCCTGAACTAATTCTTTTAGACAGACTAAGGAAAAGGAGGAAACCCCTTCTTTCCAGAAGAGAGGAGGGTATGGTAATAAGCCTCTAAGTGCTCACCTTCAGTGCTAAACAAACAGACACAAGTCGTTCTGTGAGTCTGTCCTTTCGTGACCACGCAGAATTGCTGTACAGGGCTCGTGCACTGATGGGGGGCAGTGGAAGTGTTTTGTGGTGGGCCACAATCACATCACCAGCCTCAGCAATCTCACCTCCACACAAGTACTAGCTGGTATATAAAACAGTTTCACAGTAAGAGCTGCCTGTTTTATGAGGGGAAAAAGCTTGTATTGCTGTATCATATCGCCGCATCATAAGCATTTCTCCAATAAATTGTATAAATTTTTAATCAAGCAAATACTCTTATTGTGCCTGGTGGGTTCACTCGTACTGGGAAGACCTGCAGGACTGGCACAAAATGAACAATAATCATAATCCTCTTTCTCTCTTTTTTATTTACACGTGTGTGCGTGGAATCGCAGAATCAGAATGGTTTGGGTTGGAAGGGACCTTAAAGATCATATAATTCCAAACCCTCTGCCATGCACAGGGACACAGAAGATCCTATCTGCGTTACAGCAAAGAGAAAACATAGAAATACATCCAAAATAGGGGGGATTTTATTGTTTTTGAGGGGACTGTGCAACAGTTATCATCTTCTACTAGTTCTGTTCTTGTAATTATAACTGTGGGTTTTCTCTAGTGACTTGTCTGGTGTTACCAAATCTTCTGGCAGAACCAGCTGTGTAGGTTTTTGCAATTTCTGCACTACTTCAGACACCACCATCCCTTGCCACATCTCCTGCAAAGGCACAGGGTGAGGGGCCCACACAGGTCTCAGCAGCATTCCTGCCACTATTCAGATACAGCACCATTGCTAAGAATTTGAAATCAAGGCACTGGACAAACACAGGTGAAATCAGCAAAAACAGGGAAAGCATAAGAAAGTGATTAAAAATAGAAAATTGTTGACTGGGATGGTAAGAACTGTCCACAGTGCACTAACATTTTAATAATTTGTAAGTTGTAGGGGGATTTCTATAGCTCTCTTATGTGCTGGGTCTTAACCAACCTCTGTGTTTTCACCCTCCCAGCAGCTTCTTGGTCTCTGGAAATTAAGGATAGTGAAATATGTCAGGAATGTGTGTTCACACGTTCTCCTCAGCTGCTGGTTCCAAGTGCACGTCCAATTTCACAGTGTATCCCTTCATAATCTTTTTTTCCCCTCAGTACTTATATGGGTTCTTTTCCAACATTCACTGGTAATCCTTCCCCTGTGGTGGGGTGGTTCAACAGCTGGCCAGATGTGAGACTGCTAGCAAGTCTAATTGCCACTTTTAAGGAAGGAACAGCTTTTTTAAGTCAGAAAGAAGGACTTCCCAGCCTGTCATCTGTTGATTTAAAGATGATTTCAGACCAGAGTAACTTCATTCTGAATGTAGTCACTGAGGGAAAAGAGAAGGCCAACCTAATGGAAAAAACATAATGTTTTCTATGTGATTTAGTTGTTTTATCTGCATCACAAAAGTATGCCATGGTATTGTCAGCTGAGCTTGAAACCTGTCCTTTATACACTTTAAAAGAAAGGATGTTCAAATCAATTATTAGTTTTATCTAATTTCTCTTTTTCTTTGAGGTTTTGTCCAAAAATGCTGGTACTTTGTGTTTATACTTCCATTAGTACTTCACAATGATCCCTATTATGAAAGAAAGTTCTCAATAAAGGGACTACTCATCAACAAATGTATACATATATATATATAAAATAAAAGTTTTAAAAACCCCTAAAAATTCACTTTGCAAAATGTGTGAGACAGAATAAAAGAAAAAACCCTACAGTTAAAAATTATATTGAAATATTGAGTAATAATAATACAGAGTAGAATACCCACATATTGCAGAATTCTCAACCTGCAAATAAAACTGACTACAAAATCAAAATTGTCTTTGTTGACTTTTATAGCCCTACTGTTTGAGAAATGTAAAAAGCAAACAAAGAGAAAAAGTATCAACAGCAAAATAAAATGGAATTGAGACTTGTGTTTTTAATAAACAAATTGTTTGCAACAGAAATATTTCTTTAGAGTGTGCAGTACAACTTAAATTTGGCGCCACCTCTTTCAAACTCAGTTGAAATCTTGGGTGAAGTGAATATTTCTTCAACAATAATTTATTAATTTGAAGGTTTAACAAGTATTTAGGCCTTGATACCACAAAAATGTGAGGAATACCTACCCATTGCTATCACGTAATACAATTACATATGCAGAGCCATCTCCAGGTTCAGAGCCCAGACATTCAGAAATTTTCAAAGAACTACCTCTATATGTGCTTTAAAGGGCACATATGGGCTTGGAACAGTTTCATGGCTGGGAGGGATTAACAATTAATTTATACCAACAGTAAGTTTTATATTATTGGCAATCATCAGGAATATAACTATATTATTAGATAATTACTTCAATGTTATTAAATAATAATTATTTTTGGCACTGTGGTAAATATATTAGTCTCACCATCAGTCTGGTAAAATGTTCTTTTAGTAGTTGAAATAAGTCTGTTACATGGTGAAAGGAGAATAAGTGAGGAACAACAAAAAAAATCAAACCTCGTTATTTGGATGGGATAAAAAAGTTACTTTTTTCCTGCATTGTTATGTTCATTTATTTTTTGTGATTTACTTGTACTTGATGATCAAACACAGTTAATGAAAAATACAGTATGTTCCTGGGTGATGTCAGAGAACTTTCCTCATGTTTTTCCATTTAAAATAAGAAGCACCCAAATAAGTGTTCACTTTTAAAAAACGACTTAACGTACATGTTCAATTGCTCTTTCATTTAAACCCTTCAATTCTTCTCATCCCCGGGGAAGATTTTTGTTTGATGAACACAGAAATAGCATGACATTCTTCAGGAATAAGGAGCAGCCCCAAAAGAGACTCTATCTCCTATTGCAAGTGTAAAAACAAGTGGCCATACCTGAAAAAAATCTGGCCAGATTTTCAAAAAATCTCCAAATAAAGAGCTGGCCTCAGAGTGCCCTGCCTGTTCAGTCTGAAAGCTCTGTGTTCACTTATTCCAAAAATCACATTTTTACGGGCGGGATACCCACTCTAGAGCACTCATGTACTTCAACATCACCAGGTGTAACTTAAACCCAAACCTGCTCAGGAATTTTCAAACTCTGAGGGCTCAGACACTCATATTTGTACACTTTACAGAATCTATCAGATACAAATATAACACTGTTCATATTCTGCACAAGACAAGTTAGTGTTCGAGAAGTTAAAGCTTCTTCATTAAGGTCCAGAAGTTGTGATTTTGCTAATTAATTGCACAAGGCAGATAAAAAAAAAAAAATAGCTCGCTGGTGCCCCATAGACTTAATGCACATCATGAATTACAAATTAGAAATTTGCAATGAAGAGATGGGAAGGAAGTAAGTCAGTTCTAAATCCGAATTTGTGACTAATAATTTGTGACTATTAACTTAAAGGCAACATCTGACGATTTAACAGCACAAGGTTAGCAAGTCAAATACAACACAGCAGTTGCTCACATCAGTAAGCTGTTAATCTCAGTATGCTTCTAAAACCAAAGAAAAATACGGAGGAATGCACAAACTGATTCAAATTAACCAGGACTCAAGATTCATTTTATGAAAAGCACTGGGCGTGCCTTGCATCCAAGAGCAACAATTTGTTATGCACTGTGGTGCTACAGTGCTCCTCAGCATAAGTAACTGTTTAAGAATCTGAAGCATTCCTAAAATGTTTCACTTAAACATTTCTGCAATAAAATCTTATTGAGCTGTTGTTTTTATTAATTTTTTTACACACTGGAGACCAAGGAAATGCAAGTTTGATTTTTTTTCTTTTCTCCCTTCTATTTTTTTTTTTTAAACTTTACCTACTACTAGCAAATAAACTATCCCTCTTTTTTAATAAAACCATGGCCTTGAGTTTTGGCCCCTTAATAGCAGCCTATATGGTCGACTACCCTTGGTGTTAAATTTTCTTAAATTGTATTTTTGTCAGTATATCATTTTTTTAAGCAATGGACCCTATAATAGCAAGCTCTGTTCTGTCAGGAGTACATTTTAACAGCGTGACACAAGTATTTTTCACTACAGGAGACAAACAATGATATGTATTACATGCAGTAAACATTGCCTTTGGTACATAGGGTTCTCTTAGCATTCATCTGTCTAAAATTTCATTGTGTCCTGCACAGGGAAAAAAACCCTGCCTCTCATTATCTATTGCCGAGGGCTGTAGGTTTGTAAAGTGCCAACAATGCATTGTCACATTTCTCACAAAACAAGGGTTTGATTGAATATTACAAGAGCGGTAGAAACCCAGGAAGGTGGATTAAGGGATATTTTAATAGTGAAAACAAAATAACAAGCCTTTAACTGAGCTGCTTAACTAACAGTCTTGTAACCAATTTTTTTTTTTCCTTGAAACAAGCCCCCTTTCCCCAAAACAGGTAGGAACAAAAACTTCATAAAACAAAGATGTTTTGCACTTAACAGCATCCTGGCAAGAGGAGAAGAAAAAATGGCAGTTCTCCTGTGTGAAACACATCCAACCCTGTGATTTTACAGTATAAGGACTGCAAGAGCAGCAGTTCCAAAATTCTCAATATATTTACAAAGGTGCTGCAGTTCAATAATTAATCAGACTATTATATACCTAGTTACCTGGGAAAACAAGTTTTCTAGTGCTGATGCACATGAAGTGCCCTTTAGGTGGGAGGGATCACCCCTGAGAATCTCTCTCCTCTGACACCTTTGCCATGCATTGGGTGGGTGTATACAACCTCATGTGAGTCGTCTGCAGTGGGGTCAACATCTCTTTTTGTGTATGGGGTAGGCTGGGAATGGATTTAATAACAGTTCAACACTGGCACAATTCTCCTCTGATTTCAAAAATCAGCAGGAGTGTGGAGCACTTTTAGAAATCTCATTGGCTTTCCTGAACTCAAACGTGACTTTCCTCCAGCACCCTGAACTACAAGCACCATAAGTGGATAACACACAGAGAATTATTCACAAGAATAAAATCAATCAGAGTATACAAAATTACTTCTATGTCAAACCAATGCATTATTTACTTATTAATTGATCCTTCAAAGAAATATGACTTTTTCGCCCCCTTTGGCATAGAATCATCATGGTCAGAAAAAAAAACCAATCAGGATTGATTTAATTTTTTTAGAGAATTTGGGTAAATTCACTATGCCACGAAGCAGCTTTCTATTCTAGACAAATCACTCACAAGGTCTTAGTTGTCTCCACTATAAAAATCAAAACAGGATGTTTTCTCAGCCTCAAGAGAACAGACACCTTGGGAAGAAATCATGCATTCCCAGGTCCAAATGTGAGGCAAAACTTCCTCCCTCGAAATGAGGAAAGGTTTTTTAGCTCCAGGGAATTATTGGAAAGGGATTATCACAAGCACTGATTAAAGTAAGCTGAAAACATCTTGGTAAGATCTTCTGGGCCCAAAGCAGAGAGGTCTGCAGCACACAGTAAAGCAGCAGTCTGTATACAGAGGATAAGGACAGAGCAAACAACGTGTGGAGCTGGGGAGGGACAGAGAAAACAGGGGAAGCAAATGTCTTTTTAAAAGATGACAAGAATTCTTAAAAGGTTGTTATGGAAATTACCAGGGCTTTCTACTTCCTGGGAATATTTTAAATTAAAGTGCTGGCATACAAAATGTCCAGTGGATCGATCAAGGAGAGGCAGATACAAAACTCTTTATCCCAGGCACATAGTTCATTTTGCATCTGATAACTGTTGGCTGTTGTCAGGGTTGTTTAATGGGTGGGGGTTTTAAAAGAAGAGAAATTTACAGCTGTTTCACAGAGACAGAGAAGAGATCATTTGCTCTACATAGCCTTCAAAAAGAAATATAGAGAGTAGCTGGCACTGGTAAATGCTGAGTTTCCTTGCCAAAGCCTGTAGCCTTATGAGATTCTCTATGCATCTTCTCAGCTGAGCTGAAGAAGGTTTGGCTGGAACAAAATTGCTTCTCACCAGCAACATCTGCTACAAGATCTGGAGATCTGTGTCATAACAAAGCCTGTTTTCAAATTCCTGCCCTCCTGTAGGTGCTGAGTGCCAGATGAAGGGGCTGGAACAGGATAAATGGACTCTGCAGGCCCTGCATCCAACTGAGGAGAAATTGCCATAAGAATGGGGGAACACAACCATAAACTGCCTCCCAAGGGCCCGCCCGATAAACTCTGCTTTGGCAGAACCGAAGGAGGGTTCACAGCAGATGTTCTGGATAGACCTGTCAACATTATGCTGAGCTCCTTTGGCAGTGTGGGGCTGTAAGTGTACAAAAATAACTTCAAGCATCTTAGGTTGAAATTTTGGCACGGAGTAGGATCACAATTGCTGTCCTTTTGTTAAGGAAACTTCCCCGTCCGACTATCCATGAGCCACTTCAGCAGTCACACTCCCAACCACCTGAGCTGGGACCAAAGCCCCTTCACAGTGGGTGGCTCCAGTGGCCTGACAGGTCCTGTTTGACCCCCTGCCCACCCCACTCACACAGTCAGACCAGGTTTCCTCACCAGCCTGACCCCAGGTTTCCCATAGGAGGGTCTCAGACCTCTGGATCCTTAAAGCAATTTATTCACAGTGCAATAACATGGAAGCAGATGGAACCAGTGCTTCTGAGAAGGGACCCCAAACTAAGGAACCTCTGGGCTTTTATTCCCTCACAACCTATGTGTGTGATAGTCTGGGGTCTTCTGTGTCCATAAGCATCACCTGGATGGGCCACAGGTCCCTGTGCCCTTGTTTTGCAAAGGGTCTCTGTCAGTTCACAGCCTCTTGCCTGGGGCTGCAGCCACTGCCAGCCACCCAGAGCTCAACCTGCAGCTTGTACTGCAGCTGCACCCTGAGACACCTGCACCAAATGTATTCCTCAACTCTTTGCTGAATAGTCTGTTGGATCTCCAGTAGGACCTGCTTGTGGAGCCTCCCATCAGGGCTTCCCTCACCCTGACAGAAAGGAGTTGTAAAACCAGAAAATGTAGATTGGTACTGGGCTACAAGAAGCCATCAGAAAAAAGCACCACAGAGCGAACCTAATGTGTTGTCACTTCAGCCAACGTTGCTCAGAGGGTACTGCCCAGAGCCTTCCTTTCTTTGCCGTTCTGACCATTATGTTTCAGCTCTGCAGCCTGACCTCTCCCACCTCCTCACAGTGTGAGGGGGAGTGTTCAACTGCTCTGCTCTACGCACACACAGAAAAAAATAAAATAATAATAAAAAAAAAAAATTCCAGATGGTCCTACCAGGGGTGCTGAGACTGTATCTAGCTTCCCCCTTTGCCTCAAAAGGGGAGGCACCTGAACAGGTAACAGCTGGCCCATCTCCTGCAAAAGCTTGCCTCCTTCTGTGTCACCTGCCTTTGGAGGGTGCATGTTACACTGTCCAGGAAGAGTCTCTTATAGCTGGAATGCAGCACCAAAAAAAAAAAAAATAAAAGTAATAATCCGACCAATTTGCGTGTCTTCATTTCTACGAATGCAATGTTGGAGCATCAGTGACAACTCTGTCTTTAACACTGATCTGTAAGGGCTGCCAGGTAATTAGGTTGCTTGACTCCTTGAGACTACAGAGAAAGCCAGAAAGCCCACGGTGGGCGCACGTCTGGTAACTGCTATGTGACAAGACACTCACCCATCTGGCAGAGTCTGGTGTATCCATTCACTCTGACTCCACTGACAGACACAGAAGGACAGTCTAACTTCAGCATTCATAGGTGACATTGCTAGAAGAGGTTTTTGCCCCACCCGCTGTTTTTTTACTATAGCAATTAAAGATTTATGCATTTGCTGCAAAGCTTCTACAGAGGATGTGGAATACTCATAAAACGATATTTAAACCACCTCACCTTTAATATCTCATCCCAGATACTTTGCAACTGCTGGAAAAGGTGTTGACTAATCCTAAATAAATGCATGCAGGGGTAAAACCAGAGAAAAACTTCACATGCTTCTTACAGCTCTGTATCAGTGCAATAGCCTAATGTAAGAAAAAATCCTTGGCTAGTGTTGCCACAGGACTTTCATGTGTAGACTAAAGACAAAATTGGGAACCTTCTCACCTTCCTTGTGCATCAAGCTGATAGAAAAGGGAGAACAAAGAGAGGAAGGAAAAAACAGGCTGGATCTTGCCATAGTCATTACAGTGTATCCTCCCCTGTTCTCAGACATGACTTCTTTTCTTGTACCTCCTCACCACAAATTTTGGGTGAAGCCTTAATAATGCTCTAGCATCCATTGTTAAAACTCACAAACTAAAAATTCTGTGCTCTGGTGCAAGCAGCGGCTCGGCTTGTGGGACTTTTTGGAATCACTGCAGCAAGTAGTGAATGATGTATGAAATGAAAAATCCCTGCTCACTGCACACAATTCAGATAGTAAAATATCCCTGGAGCATTAAGAAAGCACTTGAACGTGTCATTTTATTTTTGTCCTGTGCCCAGAAGACTCCCTCATCTTTCCCAAAGAACATGTAGATACCTCAGCTATCACCAGAGAATGGGAAAGCACACTTGGAGCTGAAGTGGATGGGTTCAGTTTACACAGTTTCCAGGAAAAGATACAGGGACCTGGAGCAAACCAGACAGATTATATTGGAGTCATGCTCAGGCCTTTCTCCAAACACAGTTTTTTTGGTCATTTTTTAAAGTAATATCTAATCTCATCAGCCTGACTCTATAACTTGATTGACCTTTGGAGATTGCATTAAGGAAGCAACCACAGCATGCTCAATGTAGTTAGGACCATGAGAAGAAACATTGGATATAAATATCATGTGTTTGACTAGACATCATTTATGTTGGGTCAGATACAGCAACATGCTTTGACTTCAAGCCTTTATTCTTTGTTGCCCCTTTACTGGAACTTTTTTTCCCAGCCCACCTTTTAAATCTGGCAGAGTCAAATATCTGCTGCCATAGTTTAGCCCATCTTCTGAGTTGCTGCATGTGATGGAGTTACAATGAGATAGAACCTTTTTCTTGTGACTTTTGGCTTGGGGCAGGGAGAGTTGTGGGTTGGTTGTATTTTTGTGGGGGTTATTATTTTTTTCTTGTTGTTGTGGTAACAGTGATGCAGAACACAGAGAAATGTTGGGTTGCCCTCAATAAAGATTTCTTCAATAGGCATTTACCAAAACTCCTGCATGAAAAGGTTGCCCTCTGTTCATACAAACACAGAGCCCCCTCTTCCCCGTCCTCCCGCTGCGCATGCAGAATGACAGAAGATCTCCAGAATTAATCTTGCAGCAAAACCACGCAGTTTGGAGCACTCAAACTGTCACTCCTTCCCAATTGCTAAAAAGTGGGGAGCTGACCAGTTTGCTAGTGTTCATTTTGAGCAGAGGGAGGATGGAAAACTGACAGCAAGACCACAAATCTATGGAAGAGTGATCTGTCCAGATGCAGATGTCTTGGTGACTGCATCTACTTTTAGGAACAGAAAGCAGGGGTCCAATCTAAAGACAACCGATGTTGTCTTGTCTTGACAAGTTTTCTCAGATTTGCAATTTAATAATGTTCCCTCCCAAATACTGCTGATGAGGAAGGACAGTCACCTACATCAGCATCACGTATCTGTCATCTTTCAGCACTCTGAAATTTCAGGGAAAGCAGAGAAAAGGGTGTGACTGTTAACCCTTTTGCTACTCTAACTTCTTCATGTAAAAACCAGAGCCATACCTACTTCTGCCCCTCGTACACAGCAGAAAGAAGGGACTGGAGTGATCACCAGACGCATGCCACTGAAGCAGGAGCAGGCACAAGAACTTAGTAGTGCATCCTCCATCCATCAGCAGTCATGCCTTCAACAAGCAACAGTGTCGTGAGGCCGAATCAGCAGGAACTGTTGTACATTGGATTGTTTTTTGGTTTGGGTTTGGGGTTTTTTTTGCTGTAGCAAACCAAGAAGTAGACAGTAAATACACTGGTAATATTTGGTCTATCCCTCCTCTCAGGGAGATGCCATTTCTGGATGTCACCACCCAGTCTGGAAAGCAGAGCCCTGCTGGAAGCTCCTGTAGCACGTGGGCTATGGCAGTGTGCTCTCCAATGCCTTTTCTCAACAGACCAACACACCAGGTTAGATTTGGTTTCACAAGAGATCAGCTAGAGCTTAAAAAGTCAAAGAACCAGTGCTTAATAGCATGCATAACAGTTCTTCAGAGTCTGGGAGGTAAGAGGGTTAGTTCTTGAGTGCCTTTCAGGGATAGTGATTTCCAGGTTCACAGTGACAAAAATCACACCTGTCCACTTAGGCAAGATTTTTCTGTGAAACTAAACATAATTGAAATAACTTTTTTAAAACTGTTTCCTTCCCATTCCATTTTTTTGTCTTACTTTTTTCCTTTTTTTTTGGGGGGGGGTGGAAAAGAAATGTTTGTTCCTATAACAGCTTTTTGATACACTGCTAAAAGCAACACTATACTAGTTATATAATATTGACAGTATTGCACAAATAAGCCAAACAGGAGGCACGTAGGAGTTGGTGGCAAGAACTAACTTTTTCAAAAAGCACACCTTAAAACCAGAAGGATCAGCTCGTGAGGAGAAAGATCTGGGTTTCAGAAAAAAAGGATTTATGGTCGTTAAAATGAAAGCAACAGACAAGAAGACTGTAGAGTTATTGTATGTCTGCTAAAATAACTTTACACAAGTATTTATACATGCACATATATAAAACAGATAAAAAATAGTTTTTCAACAGGTCATGAAGAAAACTGTTTATCTGTCATGTAAGTTTATAAGTTTATAAGACTACAAGATTACTCCAGATAGTTGGTTCCAGAGTTATTTGTTCAAACACAGTATATTCCTATCAAGACTGATAATCTGACAAATCATAGTAAATTTTGCAAATATATACTAGCTTTTATTCAGAGTAAACCTCTGGGATCTTGTAGCAGAAGAGGTATATTTGTATCAGGAGAGAAAAAAAAAGTGGATGAAAGCAACCTCCTGCTTACCATAGCAGGGAGAAGTTGTGCTTCTTGTGCTCACCTTCAGATTATTCCATGGCTGAATCATTAAAGAGTTTGCAATGAGTTCTACCACCTACATTTCAGGTGTTCTCCTACAAAACATACAAGTATATTTTACCTATAATTATCAGATGAGAACCTACAAGGAATAGGGAGAGTAAGTAAGAGGTTGTTATGAGGATCACAGGAAAATGCTCGGGCTGTGCTGCACCTGGAGACAGAGTCTGGGACACGTCAGGGATCATAATGAAAGACCTCAGAAGAGCACAGAAGACACCCAGAGTTGGATGTGTGCTCGTGAAGAAGTCTTTTCTCTTAGTTTTGCTCACTGACTCTCTTCCCAGCAATTCACTCTGCATTCTGATTGAATTAAGTAAGGAGGTGCTGGGGGAAGTGCTCTTGGCTAACTTCAGAGCACAGCCAGGCTCATTAAAACCAGCACATTTGCTGCAGTGTGTGCAGCACTTCCTCTAGGTTTTAAGACTGTTTAAGTAAGTGAAATTCTGAGCAGAAAGAATACATTTTAATTTACTTTTTAGTGCCCCCTGTTATAAGTATTCAATGTCATACTGATTTTTAATTTTTATTTTTTTTATTACTATATGGAGCATAAAAATGCATGAATGCAGTACCTTAATAAAAATGAACACATCCTTCTAGAAGCCTGAAGCTGCTAAGTACACAGGACAGGTTCATTAGCACAATTTTGGAGCATGAAGAGAAAGGGAACTGAGAACCCAAGATTCGCCAACATCAACACAAAATCGCTGGGCTTTTTAACAAAGTTTTGTCCCACTTCCTACTGCTGTCTCCCAGGAAAACTGTGGAGAGCAGAGCCCACGAGCTGCAAAGTGGGTTGTAGAGGTAAGCCTAGATTTAGACCCTTAAATCATCCACCAGCAGTTTGGTTTGGGGTAGTGGTATGTAGGATTAGCATACAAATAACCACCCTTTCTGTCAGAGAGAAACAGGGCAAGGTTGTTACAGGTGTCAAAACTTTGACTGACATCCTAGGAACGGCAGCAAGGTGCTTGGCCAGGAGCAGAGCTGTGGGTTTGAGGTTTTCCTGGACCAGGGGGCCAGGGAGGGATGTCGTGCTGTGGGTTGTGGTAATTGCTGCACAGCACAGAGCACACAAAAAACAAGGACACAGCAATTCAAAATGGGTTTGCCAGCAAAACCATTCCAATTTTAAATATTTGGCTTCACCAAGGCATGTTTCTAAATTAATAGGCCCCTATACCTTTCAATAGGATTATTAAGGGTACATCAAGTCAAGCGTGTAGTATGCATTTGTAGGATTAGATTTAATGTTGCTTTGGTATAAAGTGTTCTTAAATGTATCAGATTACAGATTAAATAAGGAAGCCAGCAAAAACTAGTGCAGAGCAGCCTGTTATTGAGACTGTCCTCCCACTTCTTTGACACTTTGTATAAGCCAGACAGACACATTAGGCTTATAAAGACATATTTGAAAAGTTTTGGGGATTTTTTTGTAAATCCAAATCTCAAGTCCTAGAAACTTCTGAATTCTGTGTAAAATTTGCTTAACACAAATTAGAAAGGGAGAAATGAAGTTTGTTTCGTTATGAGAAAATGAGATTTTAAATTTTCTGTTGTCTTAAACAAAAAACCCTAATTTTTAATGTAAATTTTGAGAAAAACTATTAGCTCTGAAAGGTCCTGGCTTCAGAAAAGAACGAGATTAATGTAGAAGCAACCATAGTGACAAAAGATGAGTAATAAGACAGTAATTCACACTGATTGTAATTGTTATTACCATCCCTAATCTGCAGCCTGTCACTCAAACTATTGCTACCTAGAAATCCTTCCTTAAAATTTATCTAAAAGACAAAACCAAATTCAACAATTGTTACTGAAACTATCCTTAGAAGGTGATTAACAGTAATGTTGATATATAATGATCTGTTTCTTAGAATGGACGCATTTACAGATGGGATTAATTATTAAATCTGTATTTACTCTCTGAATTTTCTCTAATATATATTTCTCTTTAAAGTATTTGCAAGGAAATAATATTATGACCTAAAAATAACATTTCTTTTGTCCCATGGTGGAAAAATAATGCTGTTCAATGTGGGGTTACAATATCATAAATAGCATCCACTAAGCTAAAACATGAGAGACTGTATATGCTGATATTTATGGTTTGGAAGCTTGTCTTGAACAAAAATCAAGTTAGATTCTCAAGCATTTTGAACACTTTAAGGGGACATTTACTACCTGATGTAGTATAGTGTCTTCTTAATTAGTCCAATATACCATTGCTTACAGTATGTCCAAATGTATAATTTGGCTTATTCTCACCACCCCAAATGTAGAAAAGATACAACAAAATCCCTGATGTTCTCTGCTCTTCCCTGCACCTCCAAAATAATTTTATCTTTGTGTGTTGAGCAAGTATTCCTTTTGTCTGCTATGTGCCAACAGAAGATATTTTTGCAAAAGAAAAGATGAAAGCTTAAATTCCACTACTGCAGAATGCCACTTCAGTCAAAACCTGCAGGAGGATTTCCCAAGGAACATCATTCCAGAGCTGAACGTGCTCTACTCTTCATAAAAAGCAGTCATTTTCTGCTTGTGAAAAGTTGCCCTGCACTGTGTTTTGTTACAAAACAGATAAACAGGGTTCACTCTAATCCCAAAGGAAAATATTTTGCAGTTAATAGTTGGGAAAAATAGGTGCTAAACGCTCTCCAGTTGCTGGTAGCTGCAGTTCTGATGTCAAGTGGGGAGAGGGACTGGATTGTGAATTGGCTGTGCTGGCACTCCATCACAGCATTTTAACACATGCTTAAATTAAGGTTGCAACTAACCCTGCCGATTGCCACGGGGTTGTCAAGATGCTCAGTTCTTAGGATTCATTTAAAGTCAGTCTTAACTGATTTTAGGGGACCACAATCGTCTTTCAAGTGCCCAGATAGGATGGTATGCAGAATTCCACCATGATTTCTGCCTAAAGATACGTGTAAGTATCATACCAAGCAGATATGCAGAGAGGACATAGCATGGAGAGCTTGTGAGGTATCTGAGCTGTATATTGTTTCATTTTGATACGTGGCTTGCTAAAGAACAAATTGGGCTGAACTACTGCTTCTGCTGTTTGAGTGATTTATATATAAAACGATAATTTGATAGATTCACACATACAGCTAAAAAAGCTGCACATTTCTAGAGATGACTTAAACAGCCTTTTTACTATTTTAAATTATGAATCTACTGATATCCAAAGCCATTTTTAAATGTACCAATCAGATACAATGAGACTCAAGTGTTGAAAGGCCCATTGATTCAGGATAGGCAAGAAGCAGCCTCAGGAAGGTGTAAAATAACAGTACCAGAATTACATTACAGGGAAGGAGGTGTAAAACATGTAAAGCTTTTTGAGACAGTAGACTCATTGCTTTAGATATTTGTGTCCAAAAAACTTAGAAAGTTCAAGCATATTTTGACCAGAAAAAAAAAAAAAGGCATTTAACTATTACTTAGGTTTATTTAAAAGGTCATCCATTACCATACTAAGAAATCCACTGGGAAGTTATCCATCAAAAAAACAATGTATTTCATAAGGTATTCCCAAAATATGGATTCTTAAGGATGGTGATTGTTAAGACCAATTTCATTTTAGAAAACATTTGAGTATTCCATACTGTGTATTTTGATTTCAAAATCCACCCTCAGTAAATTGAAATTCAGTGAGAAATCAAAAGAGAAAACAATTTCTGAAGGCAGGAGGGCTGAAAAAACGTGTAACAGTGTTATCCATTTTGATTGTTAAATGTTATTCAAACATTCACATTAAAAAGGAATGCTATATGCTTTCTGGAAGACTTGAAGCAACTATCAAGTAACAAATTCAGTAACAGACCTTTGCTTTTAATTACATAGTAAAGACTTCGGAGTTATTTTTCAGTTTTGGGTAAAATATTCCGCAAAATTAACTGAATTTCAAAAAAATTAAACTTTAAAAAACCACAAACAAACAGAAAAACCCAAACCAAATATGTAGCAGAAATCAGAACTTTTAAAAGCACCTCTGTGCTAGGCAATTAGTACCAGTTATTCTTCTACTACATTATACATAGGTGCTTTGTTTCACGTATGCTTCTGGTCAAAAATGCAGGCAGTATCCAATTAAACCTTGGATATCAAATCACATGTCAAAATGTAGTTGATAATATTTATTCCTGAAGTAAATAACTTTAATATGGGTATTATTTTAAACATATTTCATAAAAGCACTAGTCACAAAATCACTTCTGAGAAAAAAAATTAGCAATGAAGGAAACAACAAAGTTGCATTTCTTTTAAAAGAGATTACAGAAAATACTAAGCAGACCTATAGAACTGTGTTCTTTCACCAAGAATGTTATCCCATCCTCTGGCACTGCAGAATTACTTAGGCTCCCCAAAATCACTGCTTTTATTAAGCTTCATTGAGCTGCTATGTGTTGGTAAAACCTTTGTAGTAAAATAATTTTCCATCAAAATACACCACACTGTAGTACTGTAATGAAGAGCTGTAGGACAGGCTTTAAGAGGCACTGTACTTTCATCTGAAAAGTCTCCTGAAATTCTTTGAACGTTTCCAGGGGATTAATGAGGTATTTTGACAACACACGAGAAACGTCTGGTTTTCAAGACGCCTTATAAGAGGGAAGATTCACATTCTTGGAAATTAAACTGTGTATTTTAAGCCACTAAGAATAACACAATTATTAAAAATTTGGCAGCTCT
Organism: Manacus candei; assembly: GCF_025592945.1. Taxonomy (NCBI): domain Eukaryota; kingdom Metazoa; phylum Chordata; class Aves; order Passeriformes; family Pipridae; genus Manacus; species Manacus candei. The sequence continues at coordinate 22,116,844 of NW_026138066.1, read as the reverse complement.
GAAGAAAAATACCAGCAGATACAGGGAAACACATGGAACCACTGAAGAGCGTCAAACTTGAGTACACACATTTCACAGCATTTCAACATGACTTAAACACCAATTTTAACAGCTTAATTGAATGTTTCTTATTAAAAGCTATCACAGATAAACTAAAATAAGAACAAGCCAAACTAGCCAGAGTGTAACTAAATCAAAAGCATTACTCTTTGCAAGTTGGGTGGATTAACTGTGCATCACTCTCCTCATCCTTTCAACAGCTGTTACGGTGTTTGGAGGTTTTCAAAACCTTTGGCAATTAGTGGAAGAAAGCATTCTTGCCTTTTTTTTCCTGCCCCCCAAGACATACTAAGTGATACAATTTATGTAAATTTAGAAGAACGTTCATCGCACACAGCAAAATTAGAACAAATAAATTGCTGTGCCTACTTTTTCTATATATATATGTTTTAAAATATTTGTGGGGCATATTCCTGCAAACTAGATGCCCCTTGAATATTTCAAGGCACTGCAACAAGGATATTAGTGTATTAATAAGGGTTCAGTTCTAAAAAGCTTTAGAGAAGAAAGTGGAGCTCTCAAGCCTCACTTCCATAAATACCTCAATATTCCTGAAAACTTTGAGTGCTTAAATCTTTAAAGGTCTACCCTTATTTAATCAAATTGGGGAAGAAGCATACTGAGGTGGCATTTTGAAAACACTATGTAACCCACTACCTATGAAAATATCCATACAGAGTATTTATATGTACATGTAAGAAATCTGATATCTTAGGTGTTTACAACACTTCCCGTGATACGAGAGAGGAATGGGATCTGCTAATCGGCGCCAGGCCTCAAGACATTTTAAGTCTCTCCAAGTACTCTTACACAATAATTTTTTTGAATAATAATTGCCTCTAGAGAGCAAGCAGTTGTACAGGAAAAAGTTGTGTCCTAAACTCTACTCTTTTCAGTCTAGCCTTTCAAAAGCTAAATATTTTACGGAGGCGGCATCTTTATAACGCTTATGGTCGAATGCTTTACTTTTTGGAGTCATGTCTCATCATTCACAAAATCTCATTCAATATCCAGTTTTAAAAACTTGGCTTTTCTAAGGTTTTTCAAGCATTCCCATCAGTGAGTAGGGAAGAGGGAAAAAAACAATCCACAACAACCAACATGATCTGTCCCTTCACTGATGTCCTCATTTTTATAGCTGTTCAACTGTACTTTTAAAGTCTGCAGTATATTTACAAACAAAATCAATACCAAGGCTGGGGGGGGGAGAGGGGTAACCTTTTGTGTCATCATCTTCCCCATCCTCATGGGGTCTAGATGTGTTTAAGGGCAAAAATTCCACCCCAATATATTAGTTTTGTTAATCCTTTGCCTATGATCTTGCGTGCCTGGCTAGGGAAATTATGCAAAAAGTAATAAAAGTTCTAATTCAATTTCCATGTTGAGAGAGGGATTTGGAAAAAAAAATAAAAAAATCAGAAGCCATATTCTTTGTGTTTACTAAGAGATATGCACTCCAACGTTTAGTGTCATGGAGCTGGAGTTAAAACCAGAAACGGCGAAGATAATTTAGCTGCATGAATGCCTGCTCTTCAGTAAAATGCTGCCAAAATTAAATAGGAATGAAACAGCACTTTGTAGTCATTGGTCGCTCAGCGGGGTTTGCGTAGTTAAAAACCTAAGTGAAAAGGGTGATTGACCTACATTGCAACTAGCTTAGCACAGCTGTACTTTCATATTTTTGCTGCATCCGAGGAAGCTCATTATTTAATACAACCGAGTTACGTGTAATTGTCGGGCTTTCATTTTACACTTCCAGGGGCCAGATATTAATCTGGAACGTGCAGCAGGCACTGCCGTGCATCTGGAGACATCCACGGCCGCCCATGTGCGGGCGAGGCTGAGAGACAGGATTTGCACGCGGTCGCACCTGAAATTAGGAGGCTGCCCAGGGGTAGGAGGACCTCCACAAATATGCAGAAATCAAACGAGCAGATGGAACAGAGAGCAAATCCCTTGGCACCCCAAAGGCAAAGGCTCCACTGTTTCCCTATTGTTTTGAGCAGGAGCAGCCCCAGAATGCGCAACCAAAGCACATTTCACACAACTCATACCTGCGGTTTAAATAAGTAATAACATTCCAGTTAACAACCAGTTTGACATGTTAACAGCCCAAGGGCTGTTAACATAATGACTGGTCATTAATGGCAGTAATGACAGATTTCAAAGGGAATATTGTGCTTGTAAATGGACACGCTGCCAGTCAGAGGAGAGGACTGAGCAGGATAGGCTGATACATTAAGATGTCACCATACAGCTCTGGAGGGAAAAAGGGGGGAAAAAAAAGTTCTTGCATATTTCACTTACTGTAAATGGACTTGAAATATTGGCGTAAACCTAAGTTCCTTAAATTAAGTCTTCACTTTCTAACCCAAGAGTGTATAAGCAGAAGACAGAAGCCTGCAGGGGAATTATACTCTGCATATCATTTTCACCGAGTGTGTTACTTCTAACATTGAGCCCTTTCTTTACTCAAGTCAGTTCTCATCCTCGTTAACAAAATGGAGTTCATTTCTGCTGCAGCCACCCTAATACCCTTGGTGTCCTACGCCACCACTGAAACCACTGGAGTGCCTCACATGAATCAGATTCCAGGGTAAAGCCTCTCACACCCAAAGCATCTTCCAAGCTCGTTACCTCATTAAAGATTCCTTCCATCCCCTCAGTCCCTCCCAATCCAGAGAAAAAGATTTTAATATAGTATAATTAACTAATTTTACCAAAGGAGAGAGCTAAAGCAAAGCGAGTTTTGAAGTTCTGAAGATACGGAGTATTTATAAGAAGCTCAAAGTGGGTACCTCAGGGCTCAACTGCAGCACAAGTGCGTGCATCAGGGCTGAGGGAGGGTTTAGTTTTTTTGGCAGGCATCTCTAAATGAAAGATACTGGAAGTATTTTTGCAAGGCAGGAAAAGACGCAATCGCACAGTTTATGAATTTAAACATGAATGTTAAAGCACCCAAACTGGCTACATTATTGCTTGTAGCATCTGTAGAATGGCTCTCTTATTGAAAGGCATAATGAACACTGAGAGACAAGTTAATAAGCAATTTTACTCTTTATAGTATTGTTCAAGCCCCATATCCTCTAGAGGGCACCACATAAATTAATAGGAAGCCAGAACTGTTTTATACGTAGCAAAGATTCCCTTTATGGTTAAAAAGAAAAAAAAAAACAACAAAAAACTAAGAGGATAGTATGAAACCATAATCAAGCCCTAATCTGATCATTAGTACAATGCAATTTGTTCCTTAAATTTATATCAAGTGTGTTGCTAAATATGAAAGCTTATTTGACTACAAAGCTAGAGAAAATTTAACTAGTTTCTACATTAGCATTAAAAAGATCATTTTTATAGGTTCACTGCATAACTAAGTAGATAAGATGCAATGAGGCAAATGACTATCTGCAATTACCTTAAGTGCATCAGTTTGAAGTTTAGTGTAAATACCTAGTTTAAATCTATGCACTCAAAAGTATTACTAAAAAAAAAAAAGTTTGTGACAAAAGAGCTTCGTTAAGACTCGATAAATCAAGAGACAAAAACCAGGAACATCTTAAAACCGACTACAGAATTTCTTATGTATCCTGGTTTCACTGGTACAAAATGAAAGGTGTTGTTTATGAAGAAATGACTGAAAAACCAGTCTTGAATGTGGTCATGACAGATAAAAAAATACAGTCTCCTTTCTCTGAATTGCTTAGCATGAATTTTAACAATCTATTAGCAAAATATTTACTCCTGTAAAACGTTCGAAGACCAGAGACCAACAGTGTGTATACGTGCATCTGTGTTGGGGAAATGCTTTGCTCATATCTCTACTACTAGATAATTTTGGTTTTGACTGTAAACATTTGATTTTAAAACATTAGATCAGCTGCACTAGCACTTGGGAGATTCAGTAAGTTCAAAGTCTCCAGTAAATTTGGAACTCAGATCAAACAGCCAGAGCAGAGTTTTCTCGCTCCTGCAGGCGTTTGTTGTATAAGGATTCTTAAAATGAGTTTTAAAAATTGGGATGCTACTTCCCCCCTGCCCCAGAAAGCTGTTCCAACCCTTCTCTATACACGTTCACTTTAAGATCACAAGGGACCCAGGTTCACATATAACAATTCCCTTCTGTTCCCAACAGTTTTTAAAAGTGGGGTTTTATTACCTACTACTTTGGCAGCTTTAACACAATGGCCTTAAGATGCAGACTCTACACTAAATTCTCTGCACTCTGTTGTGGGTTCGGTTCAGAGCTTTAAGAGGTAGAAGAGTACTTTTTCCACTAAGCAATCTAAGCCCATGTCTGAAGAAGATGATCTGCCCTTGCAGCCCCAGCTCAACAAATGCACAGTACGTTTGTGAAGGTTTTTGTTCCACTCTAGACAAAAAGAGATCGTTACCGTGGACAACCAGAGTACCAACAGTTAATGCTTTAGTCTTGATTCCTGTTCCAACCTACCCATGCTGTAGAATTTGGGAACTGATCAGTGTGTGGGAACCTTCTATTTGGTACCTGTACTTAAGCTGAACTTGTAAGTTAACACGTTCAAAAAGAATTTTAATTTTTCCCCAATGTATTACTGACTTCAACGTCCCTTTAAAAGGAAAAGGTTTCTCTAAAGGGGCAGGGGAAATATTCCCAGAAGTTCACCTTAGCCTGGAGCAGCTAGTCTCATTAGTCCCCCTCTACAGGGAATGGAGGAAAGGTACTACTATGGGAAATAGGTGCTCAGAATCACCCCAGAGGAGCCTTTTCTCTCTATTTACTGTTGAGAGCCCAGGGAGACTAAACTTGCTGATTAAACTTGGCTCCTGCAAAGTAGCCCTATTTATTGACATGCGCCCTGCAGATAAACTAACCTGGTGCTTATCATCAGTACTTTGCTATGAGTTATTCCTCAGATACTTTTGAGGATGTGGGTCCACAAGCAAACAAGGCGACAGAAAATCAGGTGACAATTTGCTGCCTCTAACAAGTGGCAACAGGTCAGCCAGCATCCCACCCAGGACATGAAGTTAAGTTAAATGAGCAGAGTGGATTGGAGCTTACTAGACACATGATTTTTAAGCACAGGGAAGATAGTTGGTCATCTTGGTCCAGCTGCTAACAGCTGAAGGGCAACGTTCAAAAAAGCTTGAGAGCCACAAATGAAACCCCTTTGCAAACGAAGCGAAGACAGGTGAAACACTCCTCACTGACAGAGTTCAAACCCTGCACTGAAGGTGGGTGAAAACCACGCATGTGGTTTCAGGTTGATATACCTGGCCACCACCGTGCTGCCAGGAGGAGGAGGAGGAGACCACTGTCTCCCCAGGAGCACAGTGCTGTGGGAATCATGGAGGGATTTACTCTCTTCTGCACGAGAGCACAAGACACCAGTACCGGCATCAGAAACCTGGCAGCCTCTGGCACAACCTAGTTACACGTGCTTTCTGATTCAGATTTTAATTTTGTCTCCGTGTTTCAGTATTTGTTTCCTCATCCTCCACACATACTCCAGCTTTGCAGCCCTCGAGCGCCGCTTATGCAACACCAGCTACGTAGGAAGGACTGAACAGATTTTCCAAGTTTGCCGGTGAACGGAAGAAGGACGTGACCTACCTCAGATAGTCTCTGCGACAAAGGATAAGGTTGGCTTTGGTGTACAAGGTAGAGCCCACCTCCCCCAGGCGACAGTCACAGCAGGCACATTTCAGGCAGTCCTCATGCCAATATTTGTCCAGGGCCTTTAGAAGATATCGGTCTTTAATCTTACGGTTGCAGCCAGCACAACCTTTCGGCTTGGTGTCTGGCTGGACTGAGAGCATTTGTATACCTGAAACACAATAAGACAAGGGTGAAAACAGATATTCTCTGAAGAAGAAAAACTCTTGCCCTTTTCTTCCTCCATCTCGCTGCTCCCCCTACACCCCCTTCATTTAAAAGGCAACGGCGTAGATAGGATAAAATAACATAGACAGTCCACAGTAAGCTGGAAAAAATGCTAAGATAAATTTGAGAGCAGAAACTTCCATTACTCTAAGTTCCACAGCTTCTCTTTAACACCTCATTTACCTGGTCTCTTTGCTGAAAAGAAATAAGATTAAAAAAATTAAAATGAAATATTAAAAAAGTTCAGTTGAAAAGTCATCCACTTTCAGCCCAAGTATCCAATATGTAACAACACAAAATTCAAATAAACAGCACATCTATGATAGCAAACACAGCTAAATCCACATATTTGGACTTATTTTCACTATCTTTATAAATATAAAAACACTCCAGATTCTAAAGAAGAAAAGACTGAAGCTTTTAGAGGCACAGGGACAGAGTTTCGGGGAGGTTTGACATAGAAATTTTGATGCTGGTGGGGGGATGTTTTATTTTTTTAAGATTTCAAGTCTTATTAGAAACATTAACGAAGTGATGAGATTTCCAGACACTTCAGTAGCAGCATTGTATTTACAACTTGCAGTGTAAAGACCTTCTGAAAAATCTGATTTTAAATAACCTGCATGAAGTCGGAGAGTTTCTAGTTCGTCAAGAAAAAAAAATTAAAAATAATAATAATTAAAAAACCAGCAAAACCAAGCAAATAAATAAACCCCAAAAATTCCCAAGCAAAAAAACCCACTATTCCACTTTCCAATCCCAATTTTAGCCAACAGCTGGTTTGGGACAGGGGGTACAGTAGTGTCCATTAAGTATATATACATCTTTTGATGTAATAGCAGAGAGCATTTAAAAAAAAAATTCAAACACCCGAAACATTGTTCAATAGACAGAACTGGTAAAAGTGAAACACAGTTAGTTGAGCTGTGTTACTCAGAGCAACACAGCCAGCTTCTAGGGATCTATTCAAAAATCAATTGCCCTCAGTTTTACAGCAAATGGGGAGAGGTCACTGCCCCAAAGTGCTTACAGACTGGTCTTTCCCGGTTAGTTGCATGAACTCCCATCCCATTGCACTCAGAGCAATTCTCTGAAAGTTACTTCTTAGAATAAGCAAAATCATAGCCCTGTGGATATTTTATTGGACATAAAACAGGCACCTGAGAGAAGGGAAGAACCGACAAGCTGTTTGAGTATTAGGTTATCTCACTGTTTTAAAGCCAGAGACGTAACTTAAAAAAGATACTGTTCAGTAGCATGTATCTGAATATTAGTCAGAATTTGTCAAGACTGGGGAACAAATGCTGTTGCCAACAAGCAAATCCTACTCCATCATTCAGAGTATGGAACCCCGTTATCATGCAGAGACTGGGAAAAGTCAAATAAAGTCTCATAACAAAGAAAAGCAAATTCAAGAGCTCCTCATCAAGAATGCTCTACTACCTACTGTTAAGAAAGGTTTACAGTCCCAGCTCCTGTCAGCAGACCTTGACTGGTGCTGTAACACACCACTACAGACAGGCAGGCTCAGGGAGCTAGAACAGGAACAACTTGGGGTTTGGGTTTTGTTTCGTTTGCTTGCTTTTTTTAAAAGCTCTCCTAGGAAAAAAACCCACAAAAGCCAGCGCAACCTTCGTGGCAATGGTAGAGTGTGCCTTTGTGGATATTAACGCTTCAAAGACAAGAGGCTAAATGCTGTGCCAGCTGAGGCATCCCAGGGATCTCCACACGGGCATGCACAGAACACAGGGAATCCATGTGGACCGCAGCCACTCTAGAGCCCGTTAAGTGACTTTCCAGCATTCCCAAGCTGAACTCCTAAGTTCCACCTGCAAAGCTGATCACTGAATTAAAACCAGTGATTCTTATTGCAACCTGCAAGCACAGCAGCCTCGCTCCCCTCTTTGCAGTGCCATCTATTACACATCTTGGAGCGACACACAGATCTGTTGGATTCGCTGTTGGGTTGTGTCAGACAGTTCTGTGAATGGGAAGCCAAAGTACCGTGGCAGTGCTGCTGCATAACATCTAAAGCTCGTGACAAAAGTGTAAGGTCTGTATTTTTCTATCCAGAAGCATAAAAATGGTCATTGCTGCCTTCCCACTACTCCCCAGCTGACGCTGCTGTCACAGCTCCTACACCACTCACAGACTCCCAAAATCTGTTTTTTCAGTCGCAAGGGGGAGGATGAGATCCAGTGACCTGCACAGGACTCCACTGAGAGTCTGTGGCAAATCTGGGAACGAATTCACACATCTCCTCTTGAGAAAGCACCATGAAACAAAGGCTGAGCCTTTACTGTATTTTCAGCTGACAGCTGACTCCCCTTAATCCAGGGTACATACATAAAGCAACAAAATAACATGACTGCAAATGACTAAAAGCAATGAAAACATCAGAGACTTTTGGTAAGAAACCTAAATTAGACTGTAAAGAGAAATCTTGCTGAAACTCTAATATCATCACCTGGTCAAAAAGCCTTAATCTGCAGTGTTGCTTATCACAGTAATGTATATCCACAACAACAGGCTTATCCCCAGTCCCTCTCTTTGGCCATGTAAAGGACAAAGGCATAAAATCAGCCACAATTTCTATAAACTTCTTGGAACTCTGTAAAAAAGTTCAGAAGCATGAAGGGCTGTTCTAGGACTTTAATCTTTAGCTCGAGGGAAACCAGAATAAACTAGGAGTTAACACAGTTAAAGGCTTTAAAGAAAAAATCTTAATGTAAAAATTTTGTTGCCTGATAAGGAAGCGGGTTAGAGAGTGGAGGCTGACAGTCTCTGATCCAGGCTGATCTGTCCTGCACTGTCTGAAGGGAACAAGATGCCACAGAAACACAGCCAAACAAGTGAATATCTGAGCAGATTGCAGTAATCAAGCCTGATAATTCCCAAGGTATACGCTGCAAACATGAGGTTATTGTATTACAAAGAAAACTGCAGCTTGCATATACCCTTGCACAGCTTTTGAGATATTTGCTACATGAGGAAAGTAGACAGAGCCTTGTCATTCACGTTGGTCAGCCCAAATCTTTCTTGTAGAGACAAGTGGAAAAGGGCAGACACCCCATGGAAGTAATGTTTGCCATCCTGCATGTCTGTTTTCCTGAGGCAGAGAGAGAAGGTGGTGCTGACATCCCACTGGTAGCATCTTCAGATTAGGGATTCAATCTGCAGCAGCTTTTGGAGGGAAGGAATGCTTTTCTCCTCTGATAGATCTGATCTTTTTGCACTTTACTTGCAATGAAGCTGCTTCTATTTTAATGAAAGTTAAAAAAAAAATAAATCCCCGAACTACTGCTTCACCATAAAAAAAAAGTTACTCTTTTTTTGAAGTGCAGAAAGGTTCCAAACAAAATGAAGTCATGAAGTGCTTGACATATCTCCAAATTTGCAAAAGTCCTTTTCTTCACATGCCCTGTTTAAATCACTTAATTTTGATAACAGAACATTTTATTACATTTTTTTCTGTACTGTATGAACAGATCACCTCACACACCATCTCTCTTCCCTTTAACATTCCCATAAGATCTCCAATGCAGTTGCACTTTTCAGATATGCACTCGTGTATTTTTAGCTCTCTCTTAATTTGGCAATAAGAATACCTGCAGCTTTCTGTCAGCCAGCTTTTCACAGGTTGCCATTTAAGTACTCATTTATTTCTTAGGACACAGGAAGGACCCTTTCAGAGGCTGACAGCACCCAAAAAAACACTGAAACTGCTCCCTGCTGAAATATCAGGTAGCAGTACACAGTACTGCTGCCTGTTTGCCCTCCTCTCCCCCTCCCTCAGGAAAGCAGAGCTTATGGAGCACTTTCAAGACATCATACTACACCCAGGCTGTAAAAAAAAAAAAAAAAGAAACAAAAAAAAGAAAATCAAACCCAGCTTTCCCTTCAGTTCTGCAGAGTCCTACCAATGCTCTGCATCACAGAGCAGATCTGTTCTCAGAACAGAGAAATTTCAATGCCTAGTCTGTCACTGTCAAACAAACCCTTTTTATTTCACCCCAGTATGCTTTCAAGGGCTTCCTCTACCCTTCTCTCCATCCCCTCTCTTCCTCTACCTCCAGTCCCCAAGATACTGCACATAAACTGCAGAGCTGTGTCAGGAATAAGACTTCTTCATCCCCATCCAGCACCTTTAGGATTTTTGAAGGGAGAACTTAACAACCTGACTTGCAGGTTTTCAGGATTTCTTTCCATCTCTCCAAATAAGTTCGATGCAATGGACTCCCATCCCTGTTTATTGTTATTACAGTGTGTTGAAACATTGTCAATTGATTTGTAAGTATGATTTCATAATAAAGAGGAAAGGATAGGCTCCTGAAGAAAGGCAGAGGAACAAAAATCCGTTTCACTCAAATCATCACCCTTCTCAGAAATGAAAGGGAGTGAAGATTTGACATAATGAACCATATTTTGTCAGTGATTTAGAAGCATCTGTAAGCAGGATTAGTCCCTGATGGTGCCGAGTGTGGCACAAGACACACAGAACTCAGTTTCTGGTTTGCGGTACAGACGGGTTTGGGGAGGAAGAGTCAGATATCATTATGCACTGGATCACTTACAAACTTTTAAAGATCACTCTTCCCCCCTTTCTTGGAGGCATGCATGCAGTTCTACCAAAGACTGTACATACAGCAAGAAAGGGAAAACTTGCCTCTATTTAGAAAAATAATAAAATCAGTTTGCAGCAAATTTAGTATTGCTGCATCAGTCTCTAGAAGACAGCAAACTGACAGAAAACATGCAGTCAAGGAGAGAGTTAGAGGGCTAGTGAAGATAAAAAGAATACTTTTCTGATGCTTTCCCACTTTGTAGCTTCATTCTACAAGCATTCAGAGCGCCAGTAATTTAGGACAATACACACAGAGACTTAAAAGAAAAAAAGTAAAGGTTTCAGAAGCTAAGAAACATTTCAGAACTCGCATGTAGCACATCAGGAGTCGTAACTAGTTTCAGATTGGCATGTAAATTGTTCTGTGGAAAATTCTTATTGCCTCCGAGACCCTGCTATTCTGAGTTATTTGACAGTTTAAGGGAAATCATAATTAAAAAAAGAGACATAAATAATAGCCTGTGCAGTGTGGTGCACAGAAATAAGTGGAACCATTTCATTTAAACTCTGGTGAGCTTTTAATTGCCTGGATTGCATTGTGAACCAGCCTAACGGTTGATTGCCTCCATTATGCTCTCTTGTTCTGTGCCATTCATCCGCACAGTCTCAGCTTCTGTAGTTAACACAACAAAGTAACCGCAACTCCATAACACTCGGGGTTTTTTAAAAAAAATAAAAGTAAGGATTTTAGTACTTTGAATATAGTCTCTTCTGTATACTTTTCAGTTAATTTTCCATGATATATAACTAAACTTTCCCTCCTGCCCCTTCTTCTACAGAAGAATCTGCTTTTTGCTTTATTTTTTGATTTTTTTTCTTTTTTTTTTTAAATAAAGGACATGGATTGGGAAGGGGGAGATGGAAAAAAAAAGAAAAGAAAGGGGAAGAGGTTAGGCAAAAAATAAAAATGGGAATGCAGTCCCACAGCTGGGAGCAGTGATACAGATTAAAAGAATTTGGCCAACATGGCTAGTCGATTGCCAAGAGACACCAAACAAAAGATTTCTCTTCTTCTTTCCCCTTCTCTTTTTGAAAGCTAGATTGGGCCTAAAAGCTTGTTTCTCTCTGTTCACTGGCCCAGAGCATCCCTGCAGGCTGTAGCCCCCTAAGGGACAACACGGCAAATAGATGTACCCAGATCTCAGGGACCGGAGCTGCTTAGCTATGTTCCTACCCCTGGCGTGTCCCCCCATCTCTCTCCCCCAGCCAACCCCCCCCCCTCCTCCTTTTTTTAGAGCAGTGGTGCTGGGAACCAATTTGATTCTCTTTTTCTCCAATGCAGCTGCAAGGCTCAGAGATACTGACATTTTTCCACTCTTATCAGTTTAATTACAGTTACCATGGCAGCAAAGTGCTAGTGCTTGGCAAAGGCCAACAAGAGATTTGCAAGACTGAGTTCAATTTTGATGCAGCTCACATGCAAAATAAAAAAAAAATAAATAAGAAACATATACTCCACAACAAAGAATCCCTTTTTGGAGTTAGACGCTCAAGCCTTTTATGCCAATTCCTTCCCGAGCATCACAAGGATGGGGAGAGGGAGGTGTCGGGGAAAGCACGTCCCGATGTTTGTTGCACCGAGCAAAACGAATTGGTTTAAAGAGCGGTCCTACGGAGCTGTCCTAGGAAGAGGTATTTTGCGTCTCTTCAGAGCACACGCCGACACAGCCGCTCGCTACGGCAGCGCATTGAGGATGGAAAGGGAAGGAGGACCCCCCGCCTCCCCCCGGGAGCGCACCCGCTGCGCTCGCTGCGCGCCAGCGCCGGGGACCGCCGCCTTACCAAAACTTTTCTCCTTTTTCTGCATGAGTTGATTTACGGGCGCCTGGAGAGCTCCTTCTCATTGAAGCACCAAATCCCGGCAAAAGTAGCAAGTGCTTCCTCGGCTCGGGTCAAGTGAGCGGGAGCGCGGCGCGCCGCAGCGGGGGCGGGGGGCGGCGGGGATGGGGATGGGAATGGGAATGGGAATAGGGCGGGGGGGGGACGGACGGGGACGGCACACCCGGAGCCGCCGGCCCCGCACGGCGATGGCGAGCGACAAAGCCACATGCTCCCCTAACTCTGCCCGTAAGCCTATAATCCCAGCGGTCTCTTAGCTTTGTTGTAACAAATGGGTTTGATTAAACTGTCACATGCGGCGTTCGCATACCGTATCGCGCTCGGTGCGAAGGGAGAGCGGGGAGGGGGGGGGGGGAAAGAGGGGAAAAAAAAGAGGAATGCTCGCAGATAGAAGCGCTGCTTCATAACGCCAGCCTGCCTGCCCTTCCCTCCCGCCGGTCCGGGAGGCGGAGGATGCGTGAGCACGGACCCCGCGGCCGGAGCGCGTCCCCACCGCCCCCGGCCCGCTCCGCGCCCCCCGGGGCTCCCCGCCCCGCTCCTGCCTCCTCTCTGCCCAAAGGGTTAACCCTGCACCGAACCAGTTGCAAATTAAACTGCTGTACGGGGAGGCTTGTGGATTAAAGCCGGGGAGTGGGAAATTAACCGACTCCCTTGATAATTGAGAGCACGTTTCGAGAAGCTCTGGAAGAAGCAAGAATAATAATAACAATAATAACGGGGAGGGGGGTGGTGGTGGGGCTGCAATTCATTGTTAACTTTGACTGCTATTCCTCGAGACATACAGTCGGATGGGTTTCGCTCAGCATCCTCCGCTTGCATGTATTTCATGTCTCATCATAAAAATAATGAAGCCTCACATGATTTAAACAAAACAGTCTCAGCAGAGCTGCAGCTTGAGTGAAAGTTGCAGTGCAGAGATGTGTGTGTGTGTATTGCAGCCCCGGCTTATGACTCAGAGAGAGAGGGAGAGAGAGAGAGTGATGCAGACACACATACACAAATGACCCAAAGCTTATGTACACAGTTGCCTCACTTACCTTCTCAATTAAGCGATACAGGGGAGGCAGTTCAATAAGCACAGTGGCTGCTTTGTAGCTCTTCTCCTTGGAAAAGGTCAAAAAGAAGCATTGTTTGGGGAAAAAAATAAAGAGGGGGTGGGAGAGATGGGGAGGGAGATCGCTATTCTTTAAGTTTAAAATAATGAGGTCCTCAAGGATCCGCCAAGTAATTGTGTTGACCGCATCCGAGCTACAGGTGTCCTCCTTTTAGTATCTTGCAGTCCAAGGCTGTCTGTCTCCGTCCTGGCTGAAGACAACTTACCTAAAGCAGCGTGTGAGGAGCCGAGTTGAATGAAGTCAGGGCTTTATCAGCTGCAAAATGCAATCCCTTACCAGCCAGACATAATACAGCAAAAGAAAAGGTCACTCAGTTATTACTGAGCCAGCAGAGCCCAGACAGCTCTTGTGGAAGACCACAGAGAAGCAGCTCCCTTCCGATTTAAGGCTATTTACCTCTCTCCCCCTCCACCCACCCACCCACCCTGCCTCTCCCCCCTCCCCCCTCCCAACTCCCCCTTTCTCTCTCTCTCCCTCTCTCTCTCCCTCTCGCTTTCTCTCTCGTTCTGCAGCTCGCTCAAGTACAGCCGCCCTCGGAAAGTGCAAAGCAGCCAGGAGACAGATTGGGCTTTGTTGGTAATTTCCCATGGTGAAAATTTACAAGCCTGCAAGTGCAGTCAGCAAAACCACATGCATATGCTAGACACAAACACCAGGGACACACACACACGAACACACAAGTGACCTCTACTGAAGCGGCTCAGGATCACCTTCCCACAGAGTGCTCCAGAAGCAGACCCGAGGAAACAGGGGAACGTCGCTGCCCTCACCCCCCCCCCGCCATCACTCCTCCCAAAATACTTTGCTTAAACAAAACCATAAGTTGCCCACGCAAAAAAAAAA